>NW_028270172.1:28554400-29811542 GCF_037043375.1 Chiloscyllium plagiosum | reverse complement strand
AGCATTGTGCGATGTCACATTTACAGTCTACTGTGGGAAACAGTTACCTATCAGAGCAGCTCTGGAATATGGTGTAGCTGCTGATTGGCTGCATTTGCCTTGTTAATTTTAATCATTGGGTTTCAGAAGCCCAGCAACAACATTGAAATATTTATGACCATCAGGCAATTCTGTACATGCTCAGTTTCTCAAAAGTTATGTATGTGCCTTTAGGTTATGGCTGCAGACTTCTCCCCTTCTTTAGGAAACCCACAAACCAAATTGAGAACTCCCATTCTTGATAACCCATTGACACAGTGTCTCTTGGAACTAATTAGATCAGCCATGGTCGCGTGGTAAAATTTCGGTATCTGTGTCAGAGGATCTGGGGTTCAACTCCTATTCCCAGAGACACGAGCCTCGAAAATATGCTGACACATCAGTAGGGTAAATTAAGAATTTTTTTTCAAGCAAGATCCCATTTGCCTTCTCAGGTGGGTTATATGGCATATTTGAAGGAAAGCAAGGTTTTTGTCCTGGTCACTTCTAACTCTCCAGCCAACATAACTAAACGAGATGGTCAGGTCTTACCGTACTGCTGTTTGGTGACCTTCCTGTGCACAAACTGGCTGCATTGTTTCCATGTTACAAACAGTGATCAAACTGCAAAAATAATACACTGCCTGTAAAGTGTTTTGATCCCTCCTGAGATCGTGAAAGGCAAAAGTTAGTTCTTATACATTTGTACCTTTCTGCTTTCTGTTCAGGACTCCTTCTCAAGTTATATTGGTGAAAGGTTGTCTTGTACAGTTTGCATTTTGTCACTGAACACAAAGAATATCTGATACATTTGCAGCATAATGACTTATATTTTGAAGTCCTCAAAATGGGAGGAGGCCAAGAACAGATCTTTTGAAAATTCCACAGGTAATGGCGTATGTAAAGTGGGAGCAGGTGGTATAGAGATCGAAACATCTAGGGAGGATATTCCAAGGTTTAGGACCTCGACTTGGCAACCAACTATGAGGAAATTTGGAATAGTTGGGTGGGGATTGGTGAGGGGAGCTTACGGGGCAGAGTGTGGAGGTGGCAGAGGCCATGAATGAAGGAGCACAGACTCATGTGAGAATTGTATGGCTGGAAGATATTACAGAAATGGGGAGAAGTGAGATGATAAGATTTGAACAGAAGAGCAAGAATGTTAGATTCAACACATTGGAAGCACAGAGATGGTGGTGATACATTATAGTAGTAAAACAAAATATGAGAATTTCAATGTCACTCTTCAAACTGAGTAAAACTCACCATCTGTCTCTTCCATTCTCTGTTTTGATTTCAATTTCAGGCAAAAGGTAGATGCTGGAGTTCTCAAACAAATCGAAGAATTTTAAACACCCAGATCCTAATCCGAATTTATATATTGTGCCATCTGATTTTTAAGCTGGCCATCCATGTTTAACTTACTTATCAGCTCATAGGCATTTACAAGACAGGTTAACTATTTTGTTCGCGTTGAGATTAACCTTATTAGCATCAAGCAATTAGATTAGTTGAACACTGTAAGTTATCGACCAGGCATGACTTTCTATTGCTGTCAGTTGCACACAAACTCAAAACAGAATTAATTTCAGGTAGTTAAACAGTTTCTGAGTTCTGCAACTTCTGATGTATTGATTCAGTGCTCATCCCTGGAGAAGTTCAATGTATAACAACGAAATATCAGCATTTAGAACATGTTCACTTTCTTCAAAGGAAACCTCTGCAGCATGTTTTATTATGCTTTTATGCAAAGGATAATACTTGTAGCCACCTTTTTGAAGTAAAAATATTGTTCCTGCTGTGAATACTTGAACTAGATTTGTTTGAGAACTCCAGCATCTACCTTTTGCGTAGGTGCCTGAAATTGAAATCAAAACAGAGAATGGAAGAGACAGATGGTGAGTTTTACTCAGTTTGAAGAATGACATTGAAATTCTCATATTTTGTTTTACTACAGTGTACTATAATGTATCACCACCATCTCTGTGCTTCCAATGTGTTGAATTTAACATTCTTGCTCTTCTGTTCAAATTTTGTCATCTCACATCTCCCCATTTCTGTAATGTCTTCCAGCCATACAGTTCTCACATGAGTCTGTGCTCCTTCATTCATGGCCTCTGCCACCTCCACACTCTGCCCTGTAAGCTCCCCTCACCAATCCCCACCCAACCATTCCCAATTTCCTCATTGTTGGTTGCCAAGCCGAGGTCCTAAACCTAGGAATATCCTCCATAGATGTTTCGATCTCTATACCACCTGCTCCCGCCTTACATGCGCCATTACCTCTAGAATTCTCAAAAGATTTATTCTTGGCCTCCTCACATCTCCCATTAACATGCTGCTCCTTGGGGTAACAGCATCCAATGACAAGTCAGATTTCACATCTACAATGACAATACCAAACTCTACTACACTACCACCTCATTCAACCCATCCACCTTCACTGATTTGTGATATGTTTCACTGGACATTCAGTGCCTAATGAGCAGAAATCTTTGCAGCTATATATTAGTCAGATCAATACTACAGTCTTGAGTCCCTTGCCAGTGTCTGAGGCTGAACTGAGCATATCTCATAGTTCTGTTGAATTCTGAGATGAGTTTCAAATGTCTCCTCTCTATACCCAAAATCATTTATTCTACCAGCATAGTATTGTGTATTTCGGCCTCATTCTGAGCTCTTCTGCAGCTGAGACACTTACCTATGCCTTTGTTACCTGTGGACCTGACTATTCTGATGCTCTTCTGCCAGCCTACAATTCACCAGCCTTAATGAAGGTGATCTTGTCCAAATCCCAGCTGCCTGTACCCAAGTCCCTTTCATGATCACTCCTGGTCTCCATGACTCCTGTTCCACCAGTAGCTTGATTTTTAAAGTGTTTGTTATTGTTTTTAAATCTCCCCCATCTCTCTAATTTCATGAAGCCCACTATCCTAAGGTCGGTGGAGTTGTGGATGGTGACGAAGGATGTAGTAGGTTGCAGAGAGACATAGTTAGGAAGCAGAGCTGGGCTGAGAGGTGGCAAATGGAGTTTAATGTGGACAAGTGTGAGGTGATACACTTTGGGCAGAGTAATCGGAATGCAAAGTACTGGGCTAATGGTAAGATTCTTGGGAGTGCAGATGAGCAGAGAGATCTCGGTATCCATGTACACAGATCCCTGCAAGTTGCCACCCAGGTTGACAGGGTTGTTAAGAAGGCATACAGTGTTTTAGCCTTTATTAATAGAGGGATTGAGTTCCAGAACCAGGAGGTTATGCTGCAGCTGTACAAAGCTCTGGTACGGCCACACTTGGAGTATTGTGTACAGTTCTGGTCACCACATTATAAGAAGGATGTAGAAGCTTTGGAAAGGGTGCAGAGGAGATTTACTAGGATTTTGCCTGGTATGGAAGGAATGTCTTACGAGGAAAGGCTGAGGGCCTTGAGGCTGTTCTCGTTAGAGAGAAGGTCGAGAGGTGACTTAATAGAGACATACAAAATAATCAGAGAATTAGATAGAGTGGACAGGAAGAGCCTTTTTCCAAGTATGGGAACGGCAAACACGAGGGGACACAACTTTAAGATGAGGGGAGATAGGTGTAAGACAGATGTCAGAGGTAGTTTCTTTACTCAGAGAGTAGTAAGGGTATGGAATGCTTTGCCTGCAACGGTAGTAGATTCGCTAAATTTAAGTGCATTTAAGTCGTCATTGGACAGGCATATGGACGAACATGGAAAGTGTAGGTAGGATGGGCTTCAGATTAGTATGACAGGGTGGCGCAACATCGAGGGCCGAAGGGCCTGTACTGCGTTGTAATATTCTATGTTCTATATGTTCTATCCTCTGTCATTTCTGTGCTCCTGCAATTCTGGCCTCTTGCACATGCTCAGTTTTAATTGCCCTACCATTGCTAGTGGTGTATCCGATGCCTTGATCTTAAGCATCAGTATTCACTTGAAAGAACTCAATGCGTCTCAACTTATCTCTCCTCTTTGAAACTACTCCTTTGTATTTAATTTTGCGTTAATTTTTCATCGTCGGGTGCTTTGAAGGTGGTTTTTCCAAAGCCAGTAACCAGTAGCTAGAGAACCAGATCAAAAGGTGAACAAGTTGAATATAAATTTGTTTAATAATAATCTATATAATAATATAAAATCAGTATAACAATAGTAATCAAATTTTGATGATCAGAACTGCCATAGCCAGTTTGGAGGTGAAACATATAGATTAGATTTCCTGCAGTTTGGAAACAAGCCCTTCGGCCCAACAAGTCCCCACTGACCCTCCAAAGAGTAACCCACCCAGACCCATTCTCTATATTTACCACTGACTAATGCACCTACAACTATGGGCAATTTAGCATGACCAATTCACCTGACCTGCCCATCTTCGGATTGCGGGAGGAAACCCCACAGACACGCACAAACTCCACATAGAAAGTCACCTGAGGCTGGAATCGAACCCGGGTCCCTGGCGCCGTGAGGCAGCAGTTCTCACAACTGAGCCACCATGCTATCCTAAGGCAATTGAGCAGATAGCAGAGGATGGTGTTGATCCATTGACCTCTGGGTTATGGGCATAGCACACTTCTGCTGCACCACTTTGCTATGGTAATTTAATCGCTATTCCTCTATAAAAAATCTGACCAAAGCAAAGACCTATCATTTAAATTGGAGAAGTAATAGTTACAACAAGAAAAAGTTTAACATCTGTGCTTTGCCATTAAATGGCATTGTTGTTGTTAAATGCCTCAGAATCATGGGATTGAACATTTGGGGCGGCATGGTGGCTCAGTGGTTAGCACTCTTGTCTCAGCCCCATGGACCTGGGTTTGATTCCAGCATCGGGTGACTCTCTGTGTGGAGTTTGCACATTCTCCTCGTATCTGCATGCGTTAACTTTGGGTGCTCCAGTTTCCTCCCACAATCCAAAGATATGCAGGTTAGTTGAATTGGCCATGCCAAATTGCCCATAGTGTTCAGGGATATGTAGTTTGGTGCACTAGGGGAAATGTATAGTAATATGGTAGGGGAAAGGGTTTGGATACTCCTCGGAGGGTCGGTGTGGACTTGTTGGGCTGAAGGGCCTGTTTCCATACTGTAGAGATTCTATGATTAAACTAAAACTTAACAATGTGATTGTAAAAGCAAGTCAGAACCTGAGAATTCTGTAATCAGTAGGTCATCTCCCAACTTTTTAAAGCCTTTCTACCGCCTACTGGTCACATCAGGAATTTGATAAAATACTGTACCTTACTTGAGTAAGTGCAAGAAGCAATTTATCATTCAGGGCAAAGTACCCCATTTGGTCAGTTCCCCACCTATCATTTTAAATATTCAGTCCCTCTACCACCAGCACAACATGTCTGTCATGTATGTCATCTATTCAGTGTATGCAGCAACTCACCAGGGCATCATCCTCAACATCACCTTTGATGATCTTTATCATTTTGAAGAACAAGAGCAACCGAAACATATCAAGACCTCCAAGCCTTGCAGCATCTTGACTTAGAAATGTATTGCATTTTGTTCATTGTAGCTGAGCCTCAATGTTGGTACTTCTCAGAATGATACAAATGACAATGTCTCAAATAAAAACAGTTTGTTACCATTTTGTCAAAGAAAATTAAAGATAGACAGTGATGCTCACATCCCATAAATGTATTAGAAAAGAAATGTGGCATTTCTCTTCAGAAATCTGCTGAAAATAAACTGAAGTGATTTCTGCCTAGGGTCATGTCAGTTGTATTCCTTTTCCCCCATTGCATGTAGTCAGTCTTGGGTTTTTTAACCAACTTGTTCAGGAATGTTATGACAAACCACTAAAGCAGATGGGGCTTAAACTCAGGCCTTAAAAATGTGTTGCTGGAAAAGCGCAGCAGGTCAGGCAGCATCAAAGGAACTGGAGAATCGACGTTTTGGGCATAAGCCCTTCTTTTCAGGAATGATGCAAGCAGACTAATATAAAAGGTAGGGAGGAGGGACTTGGGGGAGGGGCGTTGAGAATACGATAGGTGGAAGGAGGTTAAGGTGAGGGTGATAGGCCGGAGAGGGGGTGGGGGCAGAGAGGTCGGGAAGAAGATTGCAGGTCAAGAAGGTGGTGCTGAGTCTGAGGTTTGGGATTGAGAAAAGGTGGAGGGAGGGGAAATGAGAAAGCTAGAGAAATCTGCATTCATCCCTTGTGGTTGGAGGGTTCCTAGGCGGAAGATGAGGCACTCTTCCTCCAGGCGTCGTGTTGCCATGGTTAGGGATCCTTCCATATCCGTCAGAAATTCACCTGCGCTTCCACACACATCATTTACTGCATCCGCTGCACCCGATGTGGCCTCCTATACATTGGGGAGACAGGCCGCCTACTTGCGGAACGTTTCAGAGAACACCTCTGGGACACCTGCACCAACCAACCCAACCACCCCGTGGCTGAACACTTTAACGCTCCCTCCCACTCTGCCAAGGACATGCAGGTCCTTGGCCTCCTCCATCGCCAGACCATGGCAACACGATGCCTGGAGGAAGAGCGCCTCATCTTCCGCCTAGGAACCCTCCAACCACAAGGGATGAATGCAGGTTTCTCCAGCTTTCTCATTTCCCCTCCCCCCACCTTTTCTCAGTCCCAACCCTCAGACTCAGCACCGCCTTCTTGACCTGCAATCTTCTTCCCGACCTCTCCGCCCCCACCCCCTCTCCGACCTATCACCCTCACCGTAACCTCCTTCCACCTATCGTATTCCCAACGCCTCTCCCCCAAGTCCCTCCTCCTTACCTTTTATCTTAGCCTGCTTGGCACACCCTCCTCATTCCTGAAGAAGGGTTTATGCCCGAAATGTCGATTCTCCTGTTCCTTTGATGCTGCCTGACCTGCTGCGCTTTTCCAGCAACACATTTTTAAGCTCTGATCTCCAGCATCTGCAGTCCTCACTTTCTCCTACTTAAACTCAGGCCGTCTGGCCCAGAGGTCTGGACCCTACTGCTGCAACACAACAGCATATACATGTTAGTATGTTATTGATCTTTAATCATATACAGATGGTGCACAGTGACTGGGATTCACTCATGCCCCTGTAAATGGGAACAACACTGTGGTGGTTGGGCTAGAAAGTACACATTTGCAGTTTGCATCTCTCTGAATAAAAGTCAATGGAACTGTGTTAGGCATGGCTCCAGTTCTGTACTTGATTACTAAGCTATCTGAAATACAAAACGCTAGCATTTGCCACTGCCTAAATGTAAATGTGGCCACTTAAGAAAAATAAATCTCAGACATCAAACTAAAATCCTTGTACTCATTGTGCGAAATAACAAAAAAAACAGTTTAAATTGTCATTGTAGAATTATTGTCCAACGTTCTGAGAGTCTGAACCATATGGCCAGTGGAAGAATGAATGTGCACATGAATTCCGACCATACAAAGGATGGCCTTGACATCATCATGTCCTACAAGATATGAAATTAAAAACAAAGTATTTTGTGAGATGACACATTTCCACTAGGCTGGTAGTGGAGCTCTGGACATTGTATTCAAGTTCCTAGATGCCATTATAGTGGCTAAAGTGTAGATGAAATAAGTGGAAGTGATTAGTTAGTTTGAAATAGATCTAAACTTGGAATGAAGGTTCAAATATATTTATAATAACTTGCTGGAGTATAGAAGTGAATATCCAAAGTAGGAAGGTTTTGGTCAATAATATCGCATGGCTCTAAACAGTTAAAAGTATTTAATTCAAATATTAATAAAGTATGTTTTGATGCCTGGAGTAAGTAATAACTTTTAGAAAAGAAATTAATTTTCCAGAAGCAACCAAAGGACAAGACTTGATATTTTAAGACTTTTTCTTGAATAAGCAAGGTAAAATCAACTTAAATCAAACATTAGGTGTGTACATAGAACATAGAAGAATACAGCGCAGTACAGGCCCTTCGGCCCTCGATGTTGCGCCGATCCAAGCCCACCTAACCTACACTAGCCCACTATCCTCCATATGCCTATCCAATGCCCGCTTAAATGCCCATAATGAGGGAGAGTCCACCACTGCTACTGGCAGGGCATTCCATGAACTCACGACTCGCTGAGTAAAGAACCTACCCCTAACATCTGTCCTATACCTACCCCCCCCTTAATTTAAAGCTATGGCCCCTTGTAATAACCCCCGTGTGTAGTGACTACACCAAACTAAAGAAAGGGTGCTTTTACATTTATTAATTAATTAACAATTACAATGGCCTTATGAAACTTTTTTTGTTTAAACCACACCTCGTCAGATAGGTATCACTATAAGATTAAGTGCCAAGTTAATCTCAGTTTTCAGTTGGCTCACTTCTTTCTATTAAACCAGATGAAATCTTACAGTGTCCTTCAATAGTTGACCCACTTGGTCTCAAGTATTCCAAAACAGAATCCACAAAGCCAATTTTGCTAACTCTGTGTTCCTTGACATTTATCTTCCTTTCAAACAAAAAACAAGACTTTTTCAAGCACTCTGTTTTGTTATTAACACAGTGACAGTTCACTTTGCTTTCCATAACAGTAGTGTCTGCTTCTCCCTGACAGCAGTAACTCCATTGTCTCTGCATGTCTGCTTCTACATTTAAATTCAAGATGTGAAATTGTCATTTGATTTTCAACAGTTTAGGTTTCTTTACGCGTGACAACCAGATATGTTGTCCAACAAAGCAAGAAGGTTATGTTGCATTTATATAGGATACTAGTTCAGCCTCAGCTGAAGTATTGAATCCAATTCTGGATGCTGCACTTTAAGGTGGAGATGAAAATATTGGAGCGCATGCAGAAGAGGTTAAAATGTTAAAATATTCACAGTCATGAGAGCTCTGGGCACAGTAAATAGGGAGAAGATGATCCCACTCATGACAGCATTAAGAACAAGATGGTGCAGATTTATGAGGGATTAGCATCTGAAATGCACTACCTGGAAGTGTAGTGGAGGTAGGATCAATTGAGGCAGAAGGAATTTTGTAAAAGAACAAAGTGGGTGTTTGTGGGGAGTGAGCAGAAGAACAACACTTGGTGAGGTTCTCATGCCAACACAAGCATGATGGAGCAAAAGGTCTCTTCTTATGTTGTAACAATTTAGCGATGCTGTAATCCTAAGCACGTATGGTCACCGTTCATCTATTCAGAGCATTCTGTTTAACTTTGAATTAAATACGCATAACCTTCTTGTAAAGGTACAGTATTTGTAACAGAGTAATATAACAATATTACAGAGTAATATATCAAGGTGTAAATCCACAATTTCACTCAAATTTCCAATTTTCTTACCAGATGAGCTGTATGATACAGATCCTCGGTCTTCACTGCTAAATTGGCTACATTCTGGAAAATGGTAAACGCAACTATCTTTATGGTCATGATAACACATGGTTTACCATATTCTCATAATGAGATGCAGAACTGAAAGCTAACTTCTCCGACTCTAACTTGTAGCAGCCATGAAAGGGTTGCCCTGCTTTCGATATATCTCTGCTACTACCTGCATCATAACATTTCTGCAGACACATTCCTTTTGATCACAAAATATTAGGTCCTCAGTTCAAGATGGAACCCACGCACAAACGCATATCTCTAACGGACACTTTCATCATTTTTTTCACACTGTCTGCATAAATTTGCAAGTATTATATAGAAAGTACAAAGTAAAAATGGTCCCTTCCACCTAACTGCTTTGTGTAGGTGTTTATGTTTTACATAAACCTTCCCCTGCATTTCTTCATCCAACTCTATCAGCACAAGCTTCTATTGATGTCTCCCTCATCAATTATTCCTGCTTCAGTTTAACTGCATTTGTACTATTCACCCAAGCTCTATTTTGTGAAAGTGACTACCACCTTCTAGCCACTCTCTGGGTAAAAGAAGAAATGTATGTTTGTAATCATGTACAGGATTGTAGATCTTCATGTTTCCTTCATTCTCCTCAGTTAACAGACCGTATAACATTGATTGATAAATTATACCGTTTCCATCACTTTCCTCGAACGCTAGATAATTATGAGTGGCCATGGTATAGATCATCCTTTGCCAGAACAAGAAATTCAGAATCTGATCATTTTCACTTTCCATGTATAAAAAAACACATTTGAGAAGGTGCTTCTGTATGGCCAATATTTCCACCAAAGTTTGATTGTTATTGGTTTTCAGTAGCAGCAGAAAATACTCTGTTACTCGCTTTGTAAAGGCTGGAGATAGATATTTGAAGGAGCAATGAATTTATTTTCAGTACTTCACAAGCAATTGGTTAAGGGGTTGGCCATTTGTAACACAGATCTGATTCTGTAAATTGATAAGCAGACTCACCAGTTATTTCAGACACACTTCATTGTTTCTGGCAGCACAAAGAGAATTGGAAAGTTTCAATAATGTGAAAATCACAGTAGATTTTGGAACGCCCAGAATTGTTGGAATTAACTTGAGTTTCTCATTATCTAGCTTATCAAAGAGTAGTAGATGGGTTAACTTGCCCATAAGTCTGAATGGATGTGGGCACAGTTACAACATTTGAAAGACACTTGGATATGTATATGAATAGGAAAAGTTTGGAGGGATATGGGCCGGGAACAGGCAGATGGAATTAGTTTAGTTTGGGATTATGTTTGGCTTGGACTGGTTGGACCGAAGGGTCTGTTTCCATGCTGCATGACTCTATGACTTGATAAATGCGAGTTTTTATAACTACGTAGAACACTATCGCACAGTACAGGCCCTTCAGCCCTCGATGTTGTGCCGGCCATTTATCCTATTCTAAGATCAGACTAACCTACATACCCTTCATTGAACTATCATCCATGTGCCTATCCAAGAATTGCTTAAAGGTCCCTAATGTATCTGACTCTACCACTATCTCTGGCAGTGCATTCCACTTACCTGCCACTCTCTGTATAAAGAACTTACTTCTGACATCACCCCTAAGCATTCTTCTGATTACCTTAAAGTTAGGCCCCTTCGTGATGGACATTTCCACCCTGGGAAAAGGTCTCTGCCTATCCACTCTATCTTTGCCTCTCAACATCTTGTACACCTCCATCAAGTCACCTCTCATCCTTTTTCGCTGCAATGAGAACAGCCCTAGCTCCCTCTTCATTCTTCATAAGACATGCCCTCCAGTCCAGACAGTATCCTGGTAAATCTCCCCTGCACCCTCTCAAAAGCTTTCACATCTTTCCTATAATGAGGCGACCAGAACTGAACACAATATTCCAACTGTGGTCTAACCAGGGCTGTACTGAGCTGCAGCATAACCTTGTGGCTCTTAAACTGAACCCCCCCGCTAATGAAAACCAATAGAGTATACGCCTTCTTAACAACCATATCAACTTGGGTGAGGGATCGATGGACATGGACCCCAAGATCCCTCTGTTCCTCCACACTGCCAAGAATCCTGCCTTTAACCATATATTCTGCATTCAAATTCAACCTTCCAAAGTGAATTACTTCACGCTTTTCCAGGATGAACTCCATCTGCCACTTATCAGCCCAGTTCTGCATCCTGTTAATGTCCCATTGCAACCTACAACAGCCCTCCATACTATGCACAACTCCACCAACCTACATGTCATCGGCAAACTTACTAACCCACCCTTCCACTTGCTCATCCAAGTCATTTATAAAAATCACAAACAGAGGAAATCCCAGAACTGAACCCTGCGGAACACCAGCTTTAGGCTGAATATTTTCCATCTACCACCACCCTCTATCTTTTATGGGCCAGCCAATTTGTATCCAGACAGACAGGTTTCCCAATATTCCAAATCTCCTCACTTTCTGAATAAGCCTATCATTGGGAACCATATTATACATCTTGCTAAAGTCCACATACACCATGTCCACTGCCCTACCTTCAACATGTTTTGCCACATCCTGAAAGAATTCAATAAGGTTTGTGAGGCACGACCTGCCCTTCACAAAGCCATTCTGACTCTCTCTAATCAAACTATTAATCAATGATTTCCAAGTAATCATAAATCCTTTCTCTCAGAATTCTCACCAATATTTTGCCCACCACGGATGTAAAACTAATTGGTCTGTAATTCCCAGGATTATCCCTACTCCCTTTCTTGAACAAGGAAATAACATTTGCCACTCTCCAATCATTTGGCACTATTTCAGTGGACAATCTGGATGCAAAGATCATTGCCTTAAGGCGCAGCAATCTCTTCCCTCTCTTCCTGTAGAAACCCAGGGTATATCCCGTCTGGCCCAGAGGATTTATCTATCCTTACATTTTACAAAAGTGTCAGCACATCCTCCTTCCTAATATCAACTTGTTCTAGCACATCATTCTCTTTCATGTTGTCCTCAGAAACATCAGAGTCCCTCTCAGTATTGAATACTGAAGCAAAGTATTTATTAAGAACCTCCCTTACTTCCTCTGACTCTAGGTGTACATTTCCCTCCATTATCACTGATCAGCCCTACCCTCACTCTGGCCATCCTCTTGTTCATCACGCATGTAGACGGGTTTTCCTTAATCCTACCCGCTGAAGCTTTTTCATGCCCCCTTCTAGCTCTCCTAAGCCCATTCCGCAGTTCCTTCCTGGCTACCTTGTAACCCTCTAAAGCCCTGTCTGATCCTTGCCTCCTCAACCTTAAGGAAACTTCCTTCAACCCCTCGATTAGATGTTCTACGTCCCTTGTCACCCAAGGTTCTTTCAACCTACCATCCCTTCCTTTGCGAGGTGGGACAAACCTGTCCAGCACTATTAGCAATTGCTCCCTAAGTAACCTCCACATTTCTGTGGTGCATTTTCCTGAGAACATCTGTTACCAATTTTGGCACCTCAGTTCCTGCTTAATAGCATTATAATCCCCCCTCCCCCAATTATATACTTTCCCATACATCTGCTCCCTCTTCATGAGTATCGTCAAAGTCAGGGAGTTGTGATCACTATCACCGAAATGCTCTTCAACTGAGAGATCTGACACCTGGTATGGTTGGTTGCTCAGCACCAAATCTAGTATGGCCTCCCTTCTAGTCTGCCTATCTGCATATTGAGACTGGAACCCTTCCTGGACACACCTAACAACTGTTCCATCCAAACTATTTGAACTAGGAGTAGGTTCCAATCAATATTAGGGAAGTTAAAGTCATCTACTATAACAACTACCCCATTACTTCTCCACATTTCCAAAATCTGCCTCCCAATCTGCTCCTGCATGTCTCTGTTGCTATTGGGGGGGGGGGGCGGGGGGGGGGGGGGGGGGGGGGGAATATGCTGTAGAAAACTCCCAATAAAATGACTGCTCCTTTCCTGTTTCTGAGTTCAACTCATACTGACTCTGTAGACAAACCCTCCTCGATGATCTCTCTTTCTGCAGCTGTGATACTATCCCTATCCCTGATTAGCAATACCGCTCCTCCACCTCGTTTACATCCCCTCCATTCCTTTTGGAACATCCAACAACCATTCCTACCCCAGTGATATCCAAGTCTCTGTGATAGCCACAACATCATAGTTCCAAGTACTGATCCATGCTCTGTGTTCGTCACCCTTATTTCTGATAGTTCTTGCATTAAAATAGACACACTTCAACCCATAACACTGACTGCACCTTTGCCCTATCAACTGTCTATTCCTCCTCACAGACTCCCTGCATGCTGTATCTGGCTGTTCACTATGTACTTCATCATCTGATCCGCAGCTCAGGTTCCCACCCCCCTGCCAATCTAGTTTAAACCCTCCCAAAGAGCTCTAGCAAACCTTCCACACAGGATTTTGTTGCCCCTCCAGTTCTCATACAGGTCCCACCTTCCCCAGAAGTTATCTCAATGATCCACATATCTGAAGCCCTCCCTCCTACACCAGCCCTGCAGCTACGTGTTCATCTGCACTCACTCTCTACTCCCAGCCTCACTAGCTTGTGGCACCAGTAGCAAATCTCAGATCACTACACTGCTCATCCTCCTTCTAACTTCCAACCAGCTCCCTATATTCACTTTTCGGGTCCCCATCCCTTTTCCTACCTATGTCATTGGTACTGATGTGTCCCATGACTTCTGGCTGCTCTCCCTCCCCTTTAAGAATCTCGTAGATTCAATCTGAGACATCCCTGATCCCTGACACCATCCGGGAGTCTCGCTTGCGACCACAGCATCTCCTGTCTGTTCCTCTCGTGATTAAATCTCCTATCGCTATCGCTCTCCTATTCTCTCCCTTACCCTTCTGAGCCACAGAGCCAGGCTCAGTGCCAGAAATCTGGCCACTGTGGCTTTCCCCAGGTCAGTCATTCCCCCCCGACCAACAGTATCCAAAACAATGTACTTATTATTGAGGGGAATGGCCATGGAGGGGGTGTCTGCCTATTACCTTTCCCTCTCCTGATGGTCAACCAGCTATCTTTATCCTGTAACTTAGGTGCAACTACCTCCCTTTCACTCCTCTCTATTACACCCTCAGCCTCCTGAATGACCCGAAGTTCATCCAGCTCCAGTTCCCTAATGCGGTCTGTGAGGAGTTGGAGTTGGGTGCATGTCTCGCAGGTGACGCCAGTGGTGACCCTTATCTCCCACATCCTGCAAGAGCAGCATGCAACTGGCCTAGCCTTCATCCCCTCTGCTCTAAATTGCCAAAAGAGATTGAATTAATTTTAAAAAAGCTTTACCTTACCAAGCCTCCACACACGGTCATCTTTTTTTGGTTAGAGGAGGACGACAAGTAGGAGACACTACATGTGTCATGTATCGGGTTTAGCCACAGCCTGAACATATCAGTTCACGTGCCCAGCAATCCCCATGTCCACATCCACCCCTGTTGAGCCTTCGCTCTGCCTATTTGCGAGGTGAATGTTTAAGAGGAAAATTTACCTGCCCGGCAGCCCCCTGGTCTCACTCTCACCGCTGAAGTGGAGGCCGCTGACCCACATGGTAAGTATTTAAGAGCTGCATCAAGTTTTTTTGGAGGGAATTCTTCCTGTGAGACCCAGCGAGATCTCTCACATCTCTTAGCAAATTTGCTTCATTTAATGTCTAACCCAGCCCTATGGCATGCCCCACTTTGATTCTAACCTTGATGCACACCGCTCTCAGACCAATATTTGGGTATTCACTGAAAGAAACCTTTCATCTACACCATTTTGGAAGCCTGTTGAGTACCATGCATTGTGAGTCTGGAACTCCTTGAACAGTTCCTACACTTCTCCCCAGACATGGTAAACAGGGAAGTTGGCACCCTGCTGTGTGGGCAGGGTTCTCGATGGGGTAGTGCAGGTCTTCCTCTGGGACCAGCAGTGGAGGGCATGATACCAGCCTGGTCTAAGGTTGCCACCAGATCGATGTAATCTCAGCCATCTGTAAGAATGCCCAGCCCTGTAAGAGGAAGTTCAATGATTGTCCCTCCGCCAGTGTAAATGTGACCATCTTCTCTCCAGTACATCACACTCACTCTATCTCTGCTATTGTATCTACCTCTCACCAAGGCTAATGCTATGCAACACTCAGACCCCTATAGTTTTTTATTAGTGCTGTGTTCATCTTGGGTTGATTCATGGATGGCCAAGTTGAAACATAAATCGTAAACTGGAGAAAACCAGGAGAGCCAGCTCTTTTCTCATCAAGATGGAGTTTGGGGCTCATTTCATACCTGACAGTTAAACAAGAATTCTCATGTGTGTTGGAAAGAATATT
The DNA here is from genome assembly GCF_037043375.1 of Chiloscyllium plagiosum. Taxonomy (NCBI): domain Eukaryota; kingdom Metazoa; phylum Chordata; class Chondrichthyes; order Orectolobiformes; family Hemiscylliidae; genus Chiloscyllium; species Chiloscyllium plagiosum. The sequence goes on along the minus strand of NW_028270172.1, from coordinate 29,795,910 downwards.
TTAGTTAGGAAAATATTGGCATCAAATCAATTCTTATCAAGGCTTTATGGAGCAGATGACACATGAACACATTACCAGCTGCACCACGTGAGCCCTCCATTGTCATGTTTATATAATTGTAATGACACTTATTATGGCAAGTGACAAAAGTGTAATCAGAGAAATACTTTTCTAAAAAAAACTGGGTCCTAAAAGTGGGAAGTGGAATATCAGAGAGGTTGAGAAAGAAGTGTCCAGATCATCAGGATTTGACAGCAGAAGGAATGATTTCCAAGGGTGGTGTGCAGGAGCTGGGGGATAGATAAGAGGCTGCTGTTGGGGGGTCAGGAAGTTACTGGAAAGGTGATGTAATAGGGGAGGCTACAGAAATTGTTCTTATTCATTCACAGGATGTGGGTGCCACTGGTTAGAGCCACATTTTTGCCCAATCCTAGAAACCCTTGCAAGATGGTGGTGAGCTACTTACCTGAACCTCTGCTATCTATTTAGATTAGATTACCTACAGTGAGGAAACAGACCATTTGGCCCAACAAGTCCACACCGACTCCTCCAAAGAGTAGTCCACCCAGCCCCATTCCCTGACCCTATATTTACCCCTGGGCAATTTAACATGGTCATTTCATCTAACCAGCACATCTTTGGATTGTGGGAGGAAACCAGAGCACCCGGAGGAAACCCATGCAGACGCGGGGAGAATGTGCAAACACCACACAGACAGTCACTTGAAGCAGGAATTGAACTCTGGTCCCTGGCGCTGTGAAGCAGCAGTGCTAACCACAGAGCCACTGTGCCGCCCCATTTACTGTAGATAGACTCACAATACTATTAAGTAAGGAGTTCCAGGATTTTGACTCAGTGATTATGAAGGAACTATGAGATACTTCTAAGTCCAAGATGCTTGGAGGGGAGCTTGCACGTGGTGGTGTTCCCATAGATCTTCTACCTTGTTCTACCAAATGGTAGCTGTTGTGGGTTTAAAAGGTACTTTCAAAGGAGCGTTGGTGAATTTCTACATTGCACCTTGTAGATGGTACACACGGGAGTTACCATGCATCAGTGGTGGATGGAGTGAATGTTTATGAATCTGGTGCCAATCCAGTGAGCTGCTTTTCCTGCATCCAAGCAGACAAGAAGCATGATTATCTGAATGAGGTGGGTGGGCACTATTTCGCTCGGATAATCGACTATTCGGATAATCGATTTTACCTTAAAAAAGGGAAGCCATACTGGAGAAGTTTTTTAAAATCTATAATTTTAATGAGTCTGCCATTTAAACAAACTAATCCTTGCAGTCCACAAATTACAGGTTAAAATGAGAAGGACTTACCATCACATAAATACTATGTATCAAATCCCAGCATTAAACAAAGCCCCGAACAGATTCGACAGTCGTAAGAGCATTTGTCAGTTTCCGGGAACTCAGTCTCATGATAGAAAGACAGAAGCAACACCTTGTGCATGCGTTTACATTCTCAGCCTGGTTTTTAAATGAACAGTCCAGTAAAGTTATAGGAATACCCTATAAAACACTTACTTTTGCAAAGCCCTGTGTAACAACCCTTACCTAAAAAATATCCAGTCGCTGATGCTTGAGCTGCTTGTGTTTCTTTGTTTTTATCAGCATTTTCACATCTCCTTTGGTACAGGTAAATCAAATGCACTTACCTCTTTGATGTAATATTTTTGTGGGACCTTGAAATCCTCTTTGGATAATTCAAAATTTGGAGAATCAACATTCTGATAATCAAGGTTCCTCTGTATTCCGTCTCACTCCTGACCTGTGCCTTGTAGATGGGGAACAGCTTTTGAGGAGTCAAGCATTGAGTTATTCACTTAGGATTTATAGCCCCTCTCTGGCTCTTGTGGAAATAACATTTATATGGCTAATCCAGTTCGGTTTCTGGACAGAGGTAACCCCAAGAATGTTGATTATGGGGAATTTAGAGATGGTAATTCCATTGAATTTGAAGGAGCAATGGTTGATTCTGTCTCATTAGAAAAGGCACACATGTGGTGCAAAGGGTACTTGACAGTTGTAGGCCCGAGCCTGGATATTGTCCAGGCCTTGCTGCGTTTGGACATGGATTTTCCTTTATGTCTGGTTTGGCTCTAACTAGCAGTGGGTTTTTCACAAATTTTCATTGATTCTAATTTTGCTAGCCATGATGCTGCACTCTGTCATATGCAGCCTTGATGTCAAAAGCTTTCAGTCTCACCTCACCTCTAGAATTCAACTCTTTTGTCCATATTTGAACAAAGGCTGTCGTGAGGTCATGAACTGAATGGTCCTGGCAGAACCCAATGTGACCCTCTGTGAGCAGATTGAAGCTATGCATGTGCTTGCACTGTTGATTATCCTTTCTGTCACTGACTGATGATTGAGAGTAGGCTGATGGGGCGGAAACTGGTCAGGTTAGATTTGTCCTGCCTTTTATGTACAGGACAAGCTTGACAACTCTCTACATTGTGAAGCATTGTTGGAGCTTGTCCCAACTCATGGTAACATGCTGCAAACCAAGATCTGCTGTGGTTGGAAAGTACAACCTGAAAGTGGAGTGGCAACAATTTTGGGACCTGTGGGCAGTAGTTGGGAGGGCCGAGAGAAAGCTGACAACAGTCATTGGTGGTGCACCAGAGCTGGAACGAGCACTCTTGTTGACTTGGTTTTTCTGATCACATCTGACATGGGTAGGCGTTGCTGTCCAAAATAGGGCAGCACAGTGGCTCAATGATTAGCACTGCTGCCTCACAGCGCCAAGGACCTGGGTTCAATTCCAGCCTTGGGCAACTGTCTCTGTGGAGTTTGCACATTCTCCCAGTGTCTGCGTAGGTTTCCTCCGGGTGCTCCAGTTTCCTCCCACAATCCAAAGATGTGCAGGTCAGGTGAATTGGCCATGTTAAATTACCCATAATGTTCGCTACATTATTCAGGGGTAAATGTAGGGGAATGGGTCTGGGGGGGTTACTCTTCGGAGGGTCGATATGGACTTGTTGGGCCAAAGGGCCTGTTTCCATACTGTAGGGGATCTAATCTATAACTTGGATTATATCCCTTCTTTACATGCAGAACACACCTCTATTTCAGCTAATCAAACATTGTCACTAACTGGGCACGTTAACCGAATTTTAGCTCCACATCTCTTTCATTTATTTTTCCCGTCTTCTATAAGCACCCAAATAGACACCATTTATTATGTTCTCTGTCATGGTCTCTGACTCATTCTCTGTCATGGGAAATCTCCTTTCTAGTTATTGGATTTTATAAGGAAAGGGGGGGTTGGGGGGGTGCCTATTATGGTCCTCTGTTACTATGTTTCTTGCTATGCATAGTGGAATATGAGAAATCTGTAGCACTCTTCCCTTAATTTAACACCAATAAACTGACATCATCATTTTTGGCTCCCAGCAAAACGTTTGCATATTAACTCTGGTTACATCCATCTTTAACCCTTATCTAATCCTGTGACCCTTGGATAATATTATCTTCTTTCTCCAGTGTGAACATTCACAATTTTTTTAACTGCTCCTTGTGGCCCAAGAGCTTAAAAATAATGGATTGGAACTTATGATAGTGCCTTAGGACAGCTTAAACTACTTACAGGATTGCAGTGGCATAGTGGTAATGTTACTGGACTAGTAATCCTGATGTTGGGCTAAAGCATGGGTTCATATCTCATCAGGACAGCTGGTGGAGTTTAAATTCAATCTGAAATTGAAAACTAGTCTCAGTAATGGTGGCCATGAAACCACTATCAATTGTCATAAAAACATCTGGTTCACTGATGCCTTTTGGGGCAGATTTCTGCCATCCATACTTGGTCTGGCCTACTTGGTCCACATCATTGTGGTTGACTCTTAATTGCCCAATGAGATGCTTTAGCAAGCCTCTCAAATCAAGGGCAATTAGAAATGCACATTGCCTTGGCAGCAATGACCACCCAGGAAAAAGTACCACAGGTACATATGTAATCTTTGAATTTATGAGACAGAATGTTTAGGCAAAACGCAGGAGGTTAATTTTCTCACAGATAATACTTTAGTGGGATTGAAATCCATGCTGGGTTTCTGGAAGTAACAAACTGTGAATACAGGTACTCACACTGGTTGCTGGCCATGGTGCTGAATTTAGCAAGCAGTGTTGGTCCCTAACTACCTGCCAACATTTTTGATGTTTAAAGGAGTAAAGAGCAATTGTGAAAAAGGCTCATTGCGCTGTTCCCACCAGTACAAATCAGATGATGAGATAAGGGCACTTAGGCCAAAGTCAGGGGTCAGTTTACGCATACAATTTATGCAAACCTGTGGATTTGAGGATCAAAGGTCAGAGGTTGACTTTTACGGGAGATTGACAATTTCTTGAATGTGGAGAAAGTGAGGACTGCAGATGCTGGAGATTAGAGTCAAGGGTGTGATGCTGGAAAAGCACAAAAGGTCAGACAGCATCGGAGGAGCAGGAGAATCGACGTGTCGGGCAAAAGCTCTTCATCAGGAAGGGCTTTTGCCCGAAACGTTGACTCTCCTGCTGCACGGATGCTGCCTGACCTGCTGTGCTTTTCCTGCACCACACTCTCAATTTCTTGAATATACATGGCGAATTAGAAAAAAACTTCATAACCAACGAATTATTTCTGAAGTCTAGTCTCCTCTTGCTGTATAGGCAAAGACCACAGCCAATCTGAACATCAAGGTTCCACAAACAATATTGAGATGAATTACGAGCTGACATCAAGATAAATGGTTGTCCCACCTCATATTTGAAAAGTTCCTCTTTATTTTTGCCTGAACAGGTGCAAGGTTATAGTTTAACTCTCCTCTGAAGGATGGCACATCTGACTTCAAAGTCCTCTCTCAGCACTGCACTGAAAACTGCACTTATGATTAAGGCCTTTGAGAGGTCACCACAACCTGCTGATTCAGAGGCAGGAGCGCTACCAATGAATTAAGTGGACAGTTATCACTAGTGTGGGTTTATTATTAATATAACTAATCCCTTTGCTGCTATTCAATTTGAAAATGCTGCTAGGAAAAGATAGAGTGAATTAAACCATCCCAATGAGTAACAAAGCTTGAAAAGGTTGCTTATGGAGCAATCATTCCATCTCTGACCTTTGGTCTTTTGCAATATATCTTGCTGTAGAGTGTTTATGAATGGAGAATTTATCTTAACATGCCATAAGGCTGATACCATTTAGGATCAAGCAGGCTGATTCTTTCTCAGTCCACCCACCGCTTTAAATGGCCCTCTGTAAAGGTTAAAATCAACTAGGCCAAAGCAAGGATTGCAGATACTGCAGATTAGAGTCGAGAGTGTGGTGCTGGAAAAGCACAGCAGGTCAGGCAGCATCCCAGGAGCAGGACAGTTGATATTTCAGGTAAAAGCCATTCATCAGGAATGTGGCTGGGAGCTTTGGGGATGGAGAGAAAATTCGAGGGAGGTGGGGCCAAGGGGGAAGGTAGCCGAGAGTACAATAGGTAGATGGAGGTGGGAGTAAAGAAGATAGGTCGGAGGGGTGGGTGGAGCAGATAGGTGGGAAGGAAGATGGACAAGTTATGAGGGCTGGAAGGTTGGAACTGGGATAACGTAGGCGGAGGGGAAATGCGGAAACTGGTGAAATCCACATTGATGCCATGAGGTTGAAGGGTCCTGAGGTGGAGGGTGTGATTATGGAGGAGGCCCAAGACCTGCATGTCCTTGGCAGAGTGAGAGGGGAAGTTTAAGTGTTCGGCCACGGAGTGGTTGGGTCGGTTGGTGCGGGTGTCCCGGAGATGTTCTCTGAAGTGCTCTGCGTAGGCGTCCTGTCTCCCCAATGTAGAGGAGACCACATCGGGAGCAACGGATACAGTAAATGACATGTATTGAAGTGCAGGTGAAACTTTGATGGATGTGGAAGGCTCCTTTGGGGTCTTCGACAGAGGTGAGGAGGGAGGTGTGGGCGCAGGTTTTACAATTCCTGTGGTGGCTGGGGAAGGTGCCGGGAGGGGAGGGTGGGTTGTTGGGGGGCGTGGACCTGACGAGGAGTGAATGGTTTTTACGGAAAGCGGATAGGGGTGCCAAGGGAAACATATCTCAGGTCATGGGGTCCGTTTGTAGGTGGCGGAAATGGCGGAGGATGTTGCGATGTATATGGGGGTTGGTAGGTGTAAGGTGAGGACCGGGGAGGGATTCTGTCCTTGTTGCGGTTGGAGGGATGGGCTTCAAGGGCAGAGGTGTGGGAAATGGATGAGATGCGCTGGAGGGCATCATCAACCATGTGAGAGGGGAAATTGCAGTCTTTGAAGAAGGAGGCCATCTGGTGTGTTTTGTGGTGGAACCAGTCCTCCTGGGAGCAGATGCCATGGAGGCAGAGGAATTGGGAATAAGGGATAGCATTTTTGCAGGAGGCAGGATGGGAGGAGGTGTAGTCCAGGTAACTGTGGGAGTTGGTGGGTTTGTAGAAAATGTCAGTGTTGAGTCGGTCACTGTTGATGGGGGTGGAGAGGTCCAGGAAGGGGAGGGAGAACTCTGTTGATTTCCTGCTCAGTACTGGTCCTCCTGTGACTTGTCTGGAATTTTAGACAAACCCACAAATCAAAGTCCCAGTACAGTGGTTGACGGAACCTTACATAAACAGCTACAGTTCAAGCAGCTGAAAATCTCCCTCAGTGCAAACTATCCTATAATTTGACTGAAACTTAGAATCACCCACACAACTAGTTGTTACGGGTACTGATTGTAGACTTGCATCTACAGATCACTAGTTTCCACCCTTCTGACTGCAGTAACCAGGCTTTGTTCTCCTTTTATGATGATATCGGTATTCACAATATCATAAATAAATCTCTCTGCAGTCATCCTGCTGATTTTCCAATATTTAACATCCATTTCATCTTTAGTTTAACCTTCATCTTTGCTTAGATAAGACTGTACAGACATAATGTTTTTCCATAACAGAAAAGAATGCAATCCTTACCACACGGTGGGCTCTCCAGGTTTGATCTATGTGAAAAAGCGTTGCAGTGTTTAAGGTACGTAGGGTGGTTGGGGGAAATCAAGTCTGATGTGGAGGTTGGGTGTCAAATCAGAGAGTGTTAGGCCCAAACAACAGCAATGTTAGATTGGGAAAGCCCTGTTGGCACTGGAAAGCGGGGATAGAGTCTCGACAGGACCAGACCAACAGGTTTTCAGGGCACTTCGGACTATGTTAGCCGGCTGGGGAAGGGGGTTAGGGTCCAGAGTAGGGGAAGGCAGGGAGCATAGCTGGCAGCAAGGGGATGGATGTCAGGTCAAATATGATGGTCAGTGGTGGTGGTAAAAGGGAGGGCTGCAAGGGGTCTGGGAGAGGTGTAGTCGTTATGTAAGTTACAAATTGGAGCCGTTTAAGACTTACTCAAGAGTTAGACGATGAACTTAATAGTCTGAGTTTTCCTTCATATGTTCATCAGAACATATCAAATGCTAAGATTTAAATGGAGAATTTCAGATGGTTCCAAATGTAGGAGAACTGCCCAACGGAAACTTTCATTTTTGTTACAATGGGGCTACCATGGCATTCCCATGTGTCACTCCCATCTCTGTAGAATAACGACTGTCAGGCTATCAGAAAATCTGGGCCAATGTTCCAGTCTTTTAATGAGCCAGAGTTCAGCTGTCTGTCACTTCCACAAGATCAAATCTAATCCTTTCATTTCCATATAGTTCACCTCTGTATGTTATGCTGAGGTTTGACTCATGCTGTGTCATATTTTAAGGTCATATCCATTGGTTGGAAGTTTTTAGATCTCATGATTTTACAGTTTGGGGAAGTGATGTCCTTCACCTACCAATATCAGCACCACAAAATGGCTGAGATTTTACTCTCAGCGCTGTAAGAGTACAATCATACCTTTCTGACTTGGATGTATTATCATCTTAAACATCAGCAGGCTAAGATAATGGGCCAATACTATGGGAACCTCAGGGACTGCACTAGTTCAAGAAGAGGGTCTCCTTCTCCATAGCAACTTGGCATAGGTGATTTAAATGCTACCTACGCAAACAATCCTGCATCCAAGAATGGATTTTAGGAGGAAATAGTAGGAAAAACTGAATCAATACAACTAGCCTGTTCACAACTCACCCATCAGGGCTGTCTCATTTGAAGTCGAAAAGTGTGGCGCTGGAAAAGCACAGCAGGTCAGGCAGCATCTGAGGAGCAGGAGAATCAATGTTTCAGGCATAAGCTCATCATCAACAGTGCAACTCCCCAATATACTGGAACGTCAGCCTTGATTATGTCCTCAAGTCACTAGAATGAGCTTGAATTTATTCCCATCTGACATGGAAATGAGAGTTCTCCCTGTTGAGGTACAGCTGACACTACATACAGGCTGGATTTTCAGGGAAAAATGTTGGGAGTGGAGTTGGGGTGTGTCTAGGGCTGGCAGAGTGACCGTGCTGTGACAGGTACAGACAACTCCTTCCCTGAAACCATTCCTGGTGAAGAGCTTATGGCCCAGGGAGAATTGATGTTTTGCTCATAAGCTCTTCAACCGGAAAGGTTTAAGGGAAGATGTTGTCTGTACACCCCAATAAATCCATATACACCACATCAGTCGCTTTACACTCAGCTACCTGTTTGGTCACCATCTCAAAGAACTCAATAAAGTTTGTGAGGCACGACCTAACCTTCACAAAACTTATTAACTAGTCCTAATCAAGTTATTCCTCTCTAAATAATTATAAATCCTACATTACTGGTCTGTAATTACCAGGGTTGTCTCTACTCCCCTTCTTGAACAAGGGGACAACATTTGCTATCCTGCAGTCTTCTGGCACTATTCCTGTAGGCAATGATGACATAAAGAGCAAAGCCAAAGGCTCTGCAACCTCCTCCCTAGCTTCCCAGGGAATCCTAGGATAAATCCCATCCAGCCCAGGGGACATATATACATTTATACTTTACAGAATTGCAAACACCTCCTTTTTGTGGACCTCAATCCTGTGTAGTCTAGAACCCTGTATCTTAGTATTGTCCTCGACAACATTGTTTTTTTCTAGTGTGAATACTGATGAAAAATATTCATTTAGTGCTTCCCTTATCTCCTCGGACTCCATGCACAACTTGCTACTAAAATCCTTGATTGGCCCTAATCTTTCTCTAGTTGTTCTTTTATTCCTGATATATCTGTAGAAAGCTTTAGGCTTTTCCTTGATCCTATCTGCCAATGACTTCTCATGTCCCCTCCTGGCTCTTCTTAGTTCCTCTCTTTAGGTCTTTCCTGGCTAAATTGGAACTCTCAAGCGCCCTAACTGAGTCTCCATCTCTTATCTTAACATAAGCCTCCAGGGTGGAGAGATAAATGGGAGGAAGGGGGGTGGGGCTGGGGAGAAGCTAGATAAGAATGATCTTTGTAGAGAGAGGAGGAGAACATCTTCAAGGTAGGCATCCTTGCAAGAGGAGTCGCAGTAAGGTTAAAATCAACTAGGCAAAAGTGAGGAGCTTTTGGTGTTCTAAATAGCTGGGATCAAACAAAAACAAAAAATAACTTGTTTTCCTTTAGCACCTTTTATATCCTCCGGATGTCCCAAACTACTTTGCAACTGATGAAGTACTTTTAAATTGTAGTCATAGTTTTTAACATCTGTGTCTCTTGGTTTAAATTGAGATAAATACACCAGGGAGACCTCTCCTAGTCATCTTCAAAATAGTAGAATGAAATCTTTTTGTGTTCATCTGACCTCTGTTTAATCTCTCATACAAAATTCCAACGTAATGTAATGTGATGTTCTCGACTGTCAGCCTAGGTTTTGGGCTCATGGTGCTGGATGCACTCCTGAATCTGCCTGACTCAGAGGCAGTTTAGCCTTAATTGCCTGTGAATAATCTGATTTTTAGGTTTGTTTATCAGCGGTTTTTGAAAATGAAGCCGCTTCTAAAACATTTTCACACTTACAGAGACAGGGAGGGGAGACACCCCAGAAGTTCTCTGGCCATGTCCTTTTCATAGATATGTCAGAATCCAGATATTCCAGACACGGGAAATGCCTCTGATTGTCATACTGCAGCAACGGGCCATAGCTAGAAGTGTTATGGAATGAAGAGTTTATCTCCCAGGAGGAAAGATTGCAGGTGCATTACATATGCCAAATTTCTTCTACTTTCTTTGATCACTTTTATTTTATGAGTTCTATCAAAGATGGATTTTAAAAAAGGCTGTTGAGATGGTTCCTCAAAGATCTGCTAGTGCAATGCTGTTTCCAATTCTTAAAGGAGCCTTGCTGCAGAGAGAATTCCAACAGTATTCCACCAAATGAGGCCCAAAACTGAATGATTCACCTTTTCTTTAGTCCTGTGGATTCCCTAATTCAGCCAATGAGTGTCCTAGACTTATAGTCCTTAGGGTTTTAGATAAGCTTTAGATGTGCAGAGTAGGGACTTGGATGAATATTTCCATTACCAGCCCATTTCTAACTTTTTCCACTAAAGCTTTTCTTTTAACGAATGCACAGGAATATTAATAACAGCTTATGTTCTCAATCATACATTTACTGTGAAGAAATATCACAGGCTGTTGCCATCCTCTTCCCAACTAGTTCTCACTGTGGTGAAACATGCTGACTCACAGCACTAGGGTCCTGGGTTTGATTCCACCCTCAGACGACTGTATGTGTGGAGTTTGCACAGTCTCCCGGTGTGTGTGTGGGTTTCCTCCAGGTGCTCCAGTTTTCTCTCACAGTCGAAAAAATGTGCAGGCTAGGTCGATTGGCCATGCTAAATTGCTCCTGGTGTGCAGGGTTGTGCAGGTTTGGTGGGTTAGCCATGGGGAATGCAGGCTAACAGGGATAGTGTCTGGGTTTGTGTCTGGGTGGGATGTTCTTCGGAGAGTCATGTGGACCTGAACAGCCTGCTTCCACACAGTAGTGACCCTATGACTTGTGGTGGGGTGGGACAAAGCTTGGGCTGTGTCTGGTCATTGAATCAACTTTTATTTGTTATACCAGTGATTGAAATGCTGGTCAATGATACCAAAGACGTAATCATAGTCCGAAACAGAAGTGAGTGCCCAGCAGAAAAAGTTTATTGTGATGGTTTGGAGGGGTGAGCTATGATGGGTGAGGGATCATCTAAGGAAATAACAGTTTACAAATGTTATCCTGTGTTTTTCCACCGGGATCAACCCCAAAGTCCTTTTTATGGTTTAATCCCCATTCCAAGTGATGGCTTTCCCATGTGACTGCTGCCCTTGTCTTTCTAGCTAATATAGATCACACTTTGGACTGAGCTTTTGGAGGAGCTTGGTTCTAGTGCTTCTTGTAGATTGTACTCACTGTTGCCATTGTGTTTCAGTGGCGGAGCGAGTGAAGTTGAAGATACTGGATGGGGTACTAATCAGGTAGCCTATGTTGTCCTGGATTGCATCATGCTTCATTAGTGTTGTTGGAGCTGCACTCATCCAAGCAAATTAAGAGTATCACATCATACCCCTTTTTTGTGCCTTGTAAATCATGCACAAACATTGGGGAGATGGAAAGTGAATTACATGCCCCAACAGAATTCCATGCCCCAACTTGCTGTTTTAGCTACAGTGATTCGATGGCTTGTTTCTGGTTATTGGTAACTGGCAGAGTGCCGTTATGGAGGATTCAGTAATGGTAAAATCATTGAGTGTTAAAGGGACATGGTTAGCTTCACTTTTGTTGGAAATTATCATTGCCAGGCACTTGTGTGGCATGAATGTTATTTGCCACATTTGAATGTTGCTTGGCACTGAGGTTTGATCCAGGTCTTGCTACACATGCACATGAACTGCTTTCTTATTAGAGATTACAAAAATGGTGCTGAACATTGTGCAATCATCGGCAAATTTCCCTAGTTCTGACTTTTATAATAGCGGGAAACGCATTGATGAAGCAGCTGAAAATGGCTAATCTAAGACAGGGATTAGCTTTCTGCTAGTTGGAGTCATATGTAGGAGGCAAAAGACCATCCTGGAGACTCTTTTGGTCACAGAAATGCCTACCTTTTGTGGTCCCAGGAACTTCTTGACTATAGAGTTCCCTATTACTCCTACTCTACTGCACTTTGACCCTCCCTACTGTACAACAGAGCCGCTGTCACCACTCTGATTGCTGCTGTCTCCATCCTCTGATCAATTAAACCCCCCCCCCCCAACAGTATCCAAGTGGTATACTTGTTAGGGAGGGGGATAACTATAGGTGACTCCTGCACTATCTACCTGCCCCCTTGTAGCAGACATCCACCCACCAATCTGAACCTTGGTTGTGACCATGTCTCCAAAACATCTGTCTGTGATGCTTTATGCCTTCTGTATGTCAATAGGTGTGTCCAACTGTCGCTCTAACCAATCCATGCAGGTCAAGGATGATCCTGTGTGTGTTCAGAACATTATCAAAAGAGAGGGCAAGCAGCTGGAGGTGATGGTACACATTGTCACTCTTCCTGCCTATGACATTAGTACCAAAGTCCTGCAAAGGGCGTTCAGGAAGTCAGATAGTAAGTTGAAAAGCAGAACATCGAGAGTTGTCATCTTGAGGTTGCTTCTGGTACCACATGCCAATGAGGCTAGGAATAGAAAGATAGTATAGTAATGTACATGACTAAAGAGCTGGTGTAGAGAGGGAGGACTTCAGATATGTGGATCATTCAATGCCTTCCAGAGCATTTGGGACCTGGACATGAAAGATGGGTTTTACCTAAACTGGAAAAGCACTAGCAGGGAGGTTTGTTCGAGTCACTCAGGAGGATTTAACCTAGTGTGGCAGGGAGATGGGAACCAGACCAGTCAGTCAGCAAGTGAAGTGACTGAGATGGAGTTAGAGTCTAAGGCTATTAAGGCTAAGAGGAAGAACAGACAGGGAGAGGTGACTGAACTGAGGCTGGCGTTCTGAAGAGTATTTCTTTAAACATAAAGAATAAGGCAGATGAACTTAGAGCTTGGATTTGCACATATAACTATGACGTTGTAGCAATTACAGAGATGTTGTTGAGAGAGAGAGGCAATACTGGCAGCCTACTGTTCCAGGATTTAGATGTCAGACATGATAGAGAGGGATGTAAAAGAGGTGGGGGAATTGTGTTACTGATTAGGGAGAACATCACAGTTGTACAGAGCAAGGACCTTTTGGAGGGCTCATCCAACAAGGCCATATAGGTAGAGCTCAGGAGTAGCAAGGGTAAAGTCACTTTGATAGACATATGCTATGGGCTCCCAACTGCCAGGAGGAGTTAAAGGAACAGATATGTGGACAGATTATGGCAAAATGTGAAAATAACAGGGTTGTTGTGGTGGGAGATTTTAATTTCCCCTACATTTACTGGGACTCCCTTAGTGCCAGAAGCTTAAATGGGAGGCAGGGATGGAATTTGTAGGTGTGTCCAGGAGAGTCTCTTGAAGCAATATGTAAACCGTCTAACAATAAGTGGGCCATATTAAACTTGTTATGGGGGAATAAACCCAGCCAGGTGATTGAGATTTCAGTGGGGGAGCATTCTAGGAACAGTAATCATAACTCCATGAGTTTTAAGGTTGTTATGGATAAGAATAAGAGTCGTCCTCAGGTGAAAGTACTAAATTAGGGGAAGGCTGACTACAACAGTCAGGTAAGTAGGTAGGAGGGTGGGCTGTTTGAGGGTGAATATCTATCATGTGATAATATTTTAAAGGCCAGTTGATTAAAGTTCAGGACCTGCATATTCCTGTGAAAATGAAAGATAAAGATGGCAAGATATGGGAATCTTGGATGACAAGAGAAATTGTGCGCTTACTCAAAAAAAAAGAGGCATATGTACAGTTTAGGAAAATTAAGACAGAGGAAGAATATGAAAGTAAGAAAAACTTGAACAAGGAATTAGAAGAGCTTAAAGAGGTCATGAAATGTCCTTGGTAAACAGGATTAAGGCAAATCTCAAGGCATTTTATACATTTATAAGGAGCAGGAGGGTTACTGGGGAAAAGCTAAGTTCACTCAAGGATAAAAGAAAGAATTTATGTGTGGAGCTGGAGGAAGTGGGTGAGGTCCTTACCAATATTCACAAAGGAGAAGGATATGGTGATTTTAGAGAGGGGTATGTTATTATTCTAGGGTATTTTGATCGAAAAAAGGAAGTGTTAGGTTTTTGAAAAACATTAAGTTAGACAAGTCTCCAGGACCCAATGGGATCTATTCCAGAATACTGAGGCAGGCAAAGGAGAAATTTATATCTTCTCTTTAAGTATTCTGTTTAGTCACAAGAGAAGACCCAGAGGACTGGAGAATAGCCAATGTTGTTCAATTGTTGAAGAAGGGCAACAGGGATTATCTGGGAAATAACAGGCAAGTAAGCCTGACATTTGTAGTAGGGATAATTATTGGAGAAAATTCTTAGGGACAGGATTTGCTCACATTTGGAAAAATATGGACTTTTTAGCTATAGTCAGAATGGTTTTGTATAGGGAAAATTGTGTAACAAACTTGATAGAGTTTGTTGAGAAAGTGACAAAGATGATTGATGAGAGCAGTGTGGTAGATGGTGTCTTTATGGACTTTAGCAAGGTCTCTGATGGAAGGCTGATAAAGAAGGTGAAGTCACGTAGGATCTGCAGTGCGCTGGTAAAGTGGATATAGATCTGCTTAGTTATAGAAGACAGCGAATAGCAGTGGAAGGAAGTTTTTCTAACTGGAGATCTGTGGTCAGTGGAGTCTGCAGGGATCAATGCTGGGACCCCTATTTGTAAAATACATAAATGATTTGGAGGAGAGTATTGATGGTCTGATTAATAATTTTGTGGATGACAAAAAGATTGGGAGCTGTAGATCATGAGGAGGATTGCCAGAGGATACAGCATAGATTGGCTAGAGACTTGGGCGGAGAAATGGCTGATGTAATTTAACCTGAACAAATGTGAGGTGATGTGTTTTGGAAGATCGAATGCAGGAGGGGAGTATACAGTAAATAGCAGAAACCTTGGAAGCATTAGCATACAGACAGATCTAGGCATATAGGTTCACAACACATGTGGAAAAAGTTGGTCAAGAGGCAATTGGCATGCTTACCTTCATCAGTCGGCAAAAATTGGCAAGTGATTTGGAGCTGTATAGAATTTTAGTTATGCCACATTTAGAATATTGTGTACAATTCTGGTCACCACACTACCAGCAGGATCATAGAATCCCGACAGCGTGGAAGCTGGCCATTCAGCCTATCGAGTCCACACTGACCCTCTGAAGAGCATCCAATCCAGACCCATCTCCCTCCCTATCCCTGCAAACCTGCATTTCCCATGGCTAATCCACCTTGCCTGCTTATCCCTGGATACTATGGGCTATTTAGCATGGCCAACCTACCTAACCTGTGCAGCTTCGGATTATGGGAGGAAACTAGAGCACCCGGAGGAAAGCCGCGCAGACACGGGGAGAATTTGTAAACACCAAACAGACGGTCGCCAAGGGTGGAATCAAATCTGGTCCCTGGTGCTATAAGGCAGCAGTGCTAAACACTGAGCCACCGTGCCACCTCTATTGGTAAGGAGGACTTTGCAGTGTTGATGGGACTGTTTGCCATTGTCATTTCTGGTGCCATTTGGTCATTCTTTAGGCTTTGCAGTAGTCTGATATAATGGAGTGGCTTGCTAGGCAGTGAAGAACCAATCACAGCGGTCTGGAGTGTCTTGTAGGTTAGATCAGGTAAGAATGCCAGATTTCCATCCCTAAAGTCCATTAATGAATCAAATGGGATTTACAATGGGTCACCATTAGGTCATCTTTTAATTCCAGATTTTATTGAATTCTAATTTTACCATCTGTCAAGGTGGGATTTGAACCTTTGTCCCCAGAACATTAGCCTGGATTCCATAGTACTAATCTGGTAACATTGCCACGATGGCACCTCCTTCCATCTGTAAGTCAAATGACACACTTATGCTGAAGGCAGGAGTTCAAAGTGCACTGTTGGCTAGTAGAACGTCCCAGAAAGAAGGAAAGCAGAGTTAATCACTTGGGCTGTGCTTTACCTATTGAACTCTGTGATAGGATGCTAATATGCTTGAGTGAGGACAAGTGTCTTTAGTCATAAAATTATGACTGAAGCCAGTAATACTGGTGGGAAAAATACACTGAACAACTGAGAGTTGAGAACAATCATTAATTGTGGGAAATCTGATTTTTTTAAAACAAATCTTTCCTCTCAGAATATAGGAGGATGAAATCAAAAGAGTTTCAAAGGCTTGTGATAGTGACACCTCCTCATTGGTGCTATTTTCCTTGTATAAACACAGTAAGATCCACATACTAGGGCATCTTGATGATACTTCCTTCTTACATGGCCTAGTCTATAGTAGACTAAAAGCAAATATTGTGTATAATGTTCTACATCATCAAGTTCTGCCTTGAGACATCGCATATGGTGACAGCAGATTATGGGTAGAACAACCCATTAATACAACTTCATGATATTGCAATAGAAGTCCAGGCTCTTTTGTGCAGTAGACCCTATAGTATGCAATGTGGTCATAAAGTGAGAGGCACCTGTATATGTTCGGATACCTTGCCTTTTTTAATATTTGAGACAAATGAATTAAGACAAAGAATCTGTTTTCCAAGGTTTGTGTAAAGGTTTGTAGCTCAGGTGCCAGTTCCAGTTGTTGTGGGTATGCTGGCCAAGATGGGAATTTGGTTTGCAGATGTTTTGTCCCCTTTCTAGGGACATTCTCAGTGTTGTAGAGCCTCCTGTGAAGTGCTGTTGTACTGTGTCAGTTGGGTCCCAATACCCATCATGTGCAGGACAAACATGGTGTACAAGACTTCGTGCAGAGTCTGCACAGAACACTACATAGGACAAACAGGCAGACAACTAGCCATCTGCATTCATGAACATCAACTAGCCACTAAACACCACAGCCAGATATCCTTAGTATCTATACACACAGACGATAAGGACCACAAATTTGACAGGACAACGCAACAATAATAGGACAATGCAGACGGAGGATAGCCAGAGAGTTCCTAGCAGCTTGGCACTCATCCACAGGCCACATCAACAAACACATTGACCTAGATGCTATATACTGACCACTGCAACGAGCAACTGGAACCAGCGGAACAAAATGAAACAAATTCCAACCGGCGCAGTACAACAGCATTTCACAGGAGGCTCCACAGCACAGAGGATGTCACCTAGAAAGGAGACGAAATGTGTGCAAATCAAATTCCCAGTTCAGCGAACGTACCTAAAACAATCTGTTATTCTTTAGGCATTTGATTATTACTATGGTTCATTTAATGGATTAATTATTCACTCTTTTACATTCTAATCTTGTAGATAAGAAGACAAGGTGGAATCCAGTTGCTGGTTGATCTGTTAGACCATCGAATGCAAGAAGTGCATCGCAGTGCCTGTGGAGCCCTTAGAAACCTGGTATATGGGAAGGCAAATGACGACAACAAAATTGCTTTGAAAAACTGTGGTGGAATTCCAGCACTGGTACGACTGCTTCGGAAGACCCCTGATGTGGAGATCAGGGAGCTAGTTACAGGTATGACTCTATCTTTTCTGCACTTGCTAGCTGCAGTATTTTTGAACCCTTGTTTCCATTGTTTGAATGAGTTGAGTTACCACATCAAGATCAAGATAAAACCAACTTGGATTTTCCATTACACTTGCTTCTCCCCTTTTAGATTGGACTTTAGTAATCCATCATGTGATAGATACCTTTGAGATTAATGCTGGGGTTATAACAAATGGAATCAATGAATCACCAGTGGGAACAATGAGAGTAGTCTCCTTGGTCAGACCCTATCTGTTAAATTCTGAGCATATCAGGAAGAATGTTGTGCCGCTGGGTAAGGCAAGAGCACAAAATTCACCAGAATGATACAAGAGCTGAAAGGGTTTATTCGCTAGGACATTTTTACACGATGCTTTTCTTGCATATAAGAAACTTGGAAAGCTTAAAGGGTGATTTGAGTGGAAATTAATGAAGTAAGATAAACGTACATAAATAGGGTAGATACGCATGGTCTATTTGTGAGGGTAGTACAAAAGAAGCCAGCATGACCTTAAAGTTAGAGCTAGGCCATTCTGAAATAAAATTAGGAAGCACTTCTGAGCAGTGGAAATCTAGAATTCTTTCTCCCAAACAGCTGCTGCTATTAGACACTTGGATCTTTCGAGGTTGACATTGATAGACTTTTAAGAAGAAAAACAGCAGATCGGGCAGCAACTGCAAAGACAGAAACAGGGTTAACATCATGTGTCAAACTGAGACATTAACTCAGCAAACTGAGACATTCACTCTGTTTTTCACCACAGATACTGCCTGATCTGTCAACTATTTCCAACATTTTTCAGTTTATATTGCAGATTTCAACTATTTTGTATTTCTATTAATAGATCTTTGTTGAGGCTAAGGATTTCTAGGGGATGGTGAGTTTAAAGTACAAATCACCTCTGATCAAATTGAATGATAGAGCAGGCTGCAAGTGTTGATTGTTTACTCCTGTTCCAATGATTTCAATTTAAGGTAATCACAAAAGTAATTGAAGTGGAAGTAGACAAATATGACTTTACACCTATAATGTCAGCAATGTGGAATTTTGTAGCATCAACTATTGAAACAAACACATAAAACATTGAAAGTGAATGTTAAAAAGTGAGGTTTTGGTTAGCGTCAGATGAGTGGTTTAAGTCATATGAAGGAAAGTACATTAATATACTTCTTTTGATTAGCTGAAAGCAAAAGTGCCAACCAGATTTAACAATTTTTTGATCGTGTTTCCAACAAAAGATAAGACTGTGAGAGAATTCATCCTTTGGCAATGGTAACCATTTCATCAATATTAGTAGTGTCAGATTTGCTAGACCACATTATGATGAAAACTGGAGGAAATGCAATAAGAGGTGAAACATAAGGCTTCAGCATGAAATACCTCCATGAGTAATATCTAGTTATTTGCTGGCAAGGGATAGTTTTGTGCTTCAGTCTGCACTTCATGCAAACTGTTATGCTATCTATAGCACCTTTAATCTGTTAGGCAAGTATAATTAGACACTATCAAACCTCCAGGGAAGGTGCCGTGCAACTGTGATTTGTGTTCATTGACGAGGTATCCCACAGAGTGACAGACTTAATAATATGACCATGCTAGTCATGATATATTTACTCATTTCTTTCTTTTGCTGTCAAAGCATGTAGCCTCAGGGAGCTGTTTGTGCAGTTTTGATGAATAAGATAACAACATAGCCAGAATGTGTATCGGTCTATGTTAACTTGACAGAAGTTTATAATTCCCCACAGTTAATGACAATCAGCGCTCATTATTGTGAAACTAGAACATATTGACCTTTTCTTTGGCATCACAAGTACTTTATGCCTCACATTACTGTTTTGCATCACTTTGCATTTGTTACGAGATCACCGGGATGAGGGTGTTGCATAATTGGCTTCAGTACCATCCTTCAAGGACATTTGCATCTCTTCAAGCATTTTCAAAATGGGTCTTTGTTGTTTTTGTTTTGTTTGTTGCCAGCACCTAGTGCCATCCCTAATGGCACTGGAGAAGATAGTGGTCAGCTGCCTGTTGAACTGCTACAGTCCATGGGTTGTAAGGATACCCACAGTGCTACTAGGAGGAGAACTATAGGACTTGGACCAAGCAACAGTGAAGAATCGGTGATATAGTTTGAAGACAGGCTGACATGTGACATGGAAGGAACTCATAAGTATTGGTGATCCCATATATCTGCTGCCCATGTCTTTCCAGGTGGTAGATTTGAGGTTTGGAAGATGCTGTCAAAGGAACCTCAGTGAATCACTGTAGTCATCTTATTGATGATACATACAGCTGCTACTGTATACATCAGTGGTGAAGGGAATAAATGAAAAGGTGGTGGATGGGCTACTAATTAAGTGGGCTGCTCTGTCGTGATGGTGTCAAGCTTCTTGAGTTTGGCAAGAGCTGCACTCTGCTAGGCAAGTAACTCACCTCCCAATTCTCCGAAGGCTGCATTTACAAGGCAGATGTCAGGAGTGTGTTGGAATACTCTCCACTTGCCTGGAGACGTGCAGCTCCAAGAACTCTCAACAAGACTGACACTATCCAGGCCAAAGCAACACCCAACTGCAAACATGCACTCCCTCTACCACCAATTCCCAGCAGCATATTGTGTACTGTCTACAAGGTGCACTGCAGAAATTCAAAGTTCCTGAGACAGCACCTTCCAAACCTGTGCCCAATTACAATGAGAAGGCCAAGAGCAGCAGATGCATGGGAGTACCAACTCCTTCAAGTTCCCTCCAACCCACTCACCATCCTGACTTGGAAATATAATGCTATTCCTTCACTGGGTTAAAGTCCTGGCATTCTCTCCCTGAGGGCATACCTCCAGCATATGGACTCCAGCACTTCAATAAGAAAGCTCACATCCCTGTTCTCAAGGGCAACTGGGGATGAGCAATAAAAGCTAGCCTTGCCAGAGACACCCACATCCCACAAGTGAACAAAAAGAAGTGGGGTGTATCCCACTACACTCTTGACTTAGACTTTGTACAGGTAGATAGTTTTGGTGAGACTGGAGCTGAGTTTCTCACTGCAGAATTCCTAGCTACTGACTTGCTCGTGGACCCACTGAGTTTATATGGCTACTCCAGTTCAGTTTCTGGTTAATTGTAAATCCGAGAATAGTGGTAGTGAAGGATTAAGTAATAGTAATGCCAATGAACATCAAGGACTGATGGTTAGAGTCTGTTTCCTAGGAAATGGTCATTAGTTGGCACTTGTGTGGTACAAATGTTGGTTACCAAGCGTTGATGTTGTTCAAGTCTTGCTGCCGAGGGAAGGTGACATTACTCGAACAGCACAAAAATGCCATCTCAACAGAAGTTGAGATTGGATCAAAACTGTTTTGCAAGTGAAGCTTTTCAAGAATCATTTGACCACTAGATGTCATTTTCCAAAACTGAAACTTAAATCTCAGGAGATGTAGCTTGTAGCTTGGGGTGTGGATAACTATTCATGTGAGAAATGTGGTCTGATCGAAGAGGCAGTTGAGGAACCAAGAGGTCAAGGCCATCTGAATTGTGACCAATGGCAAGTACAGTAGGGCACTCTTCCTGAAGCCTAGCCCTTGGCAGTATTACACATTGATCACGCAATTCATTGGGAAGTCATGAGAAACTTTAAAACAAGATCAAATTCAGGACTGGAGCGGTTGAGGTCACAAAGTACAGTAATAGGATTTTCTTTGAGTGTAAGTCCAATGTGACAGGAATATTAACAGCAGCAGTATTTCTATAAAATTCCTTGAACCATGAAAGGTACCCCGGAGTATTTAATGGAGTGATGGGATAGGATGAATGTCCATCTAAGAACAAAAGGAACAATTGGGTTGTGTGTGTTACTGTGCAAGAGGCAAATTAAAATATAGAGTTTTAAAAGTAGGGGAAGAGTTGGGAATGCAATGAATTTGGAAATGATAATCAATGTTAAGAGTAATATTGTAAATATATAAAGGTTTAGTGTGATCTGATCAAGACTTTTAACATGTTAAAAGGTTCCAATAGAGTCATAGAGAAGTACAGCATGGAAACAGACCCATCAGTCCAACTTGTCCATGCCGGTCAAATATCCTAACCTATTCTGGTCCCATTTGGCCCTTCCAAACCCTTCCTATCCATAAAACCATCCAGATGCCCTTACAGTGGTGTAATTGTACCAGCCTCCATCATTTTGTCTGGCAGTTCATTCCATATACATACCACCCACTATCTGAAAAAGCTGCCCTTTAGGAACCTTTTAAATCTTTCTCCTCTCACCTTAAACCTATGCCTTCTAATTTTATACACCCCTACCCTAGGGAAAAGACCTTGACTATTCACCTATCCATGCCCCTCATGATATTATAAACCTCTATAAGGTACCCCCCAGCCTCCGATGCTCCAAAGAAAATAACCCAACCCTCCCTATAGTCTATCTGCTGCTCCACTTTCAAGGAACTATAAACCTGCACTCCAAGTTATCTTTGTTTGGCAACACTTCCCAGGACCCTACCATTAAATGTATAAGTTCAGCCCTGATTTGCCTTTCCAAAATCTAGCACTTCACATTTATCTAAATTATATTCCATCTGCCACTCCTCAGCCCATTGGCCCATCCAATCAAAGTCCCATTGTACTCTGAGATAATATTCTTTGCAACACTATCAATTTTGGTGTCACCTGCAAACTTACTAATCATACCTCCTGTATTCACATCCAAATAATTTATATAAATGGTGAAAAGCAGTGAACCGAACAGTGATCCTTGCAGGACACCGCTGGTCGCAGGCCTCCAGTCTGAAAAGCAACATTCCACTACCATCCTGTCTCTTACCTTTACATGAATTTTATATCCATATGGCTAATTCTCCCTATAATTCATGTGATGCAACCTTGATAACAAGTCTACTATGTGGACATTGTCAAACACCTTACTGAAGTCCACATAAACAATGTCCACATCTCTGCTTTCAATCCTCTTCATCACTTCTTCAAAAACTCAATCAAGTTAGAGATACAGTTTCCCACGCATAAAGCCATTGAACGATCCCTAATTCAGTCCTTGCCTTTCCAAATACATGTAAATCCTGACCCTCGGGATCCCCTCAAACAACTTGCCCACCACTAATGGCAGGCTCACTGGTCTAAAGTTCCCTGGATTTTCCTTACTACATTCCTTAATTAATGGCACCATATTTGCCAATCTCCAGAGTTCCAGCACTTCACCAGTGCCTGTTGATGATACAAATATCTCAGCAAGGGCCCAAGCAATCACTTACCTAGCTTCCCACAAAGTTCTAGGTATGCCTGATCTGGTCCTGGGAATTTATGCATGTTTATACATTTTAAGATGTCCAGCACCTCCTTCTGTGCAACATGGACACTTTACAAGATATCGCTATTTATTTCCCCAAGTTCTGTTTGGCTGAGCTTCTGATCATGCACCCTATAACATACATTATATAGCTTGGTGTCAAATTTGATTGATGTTGCTCCTGTGAAATGCCTTGGTGTTTTACTATCTTAGACTTGTCGTCTGAATGTGATAATTTGTTGTTAATGGGATGTTCTGTATCTGTGAAAGGGCTTGTACAGGAGGGTGAGGATATTAGTGCCAGTCCTCTGCAGCATAGGAAGGAGGTGGACTTGATGTTTAGTTCATAGTTTTTAGTCTGGGTAAAGACAAAGGTTGTATTGTTCTTAATTTGTTGAGATTTTTAACAAATACAATAATTTAATAATTTTTCAATTCTAAAACGTATTTTAAAAATACAGTCATTACTATTTATCTTAAAGGCACATCAGGAGGTTCAACAGATCTTTAGATATATCACATGAAGACATTGTGTAGGCTGCATATTTCAAATAAATGGAAGTGATTGAATATCCAACAGAGCCCCTTAATGGGTCATTAGAGATACAAAGCCTCAAAATGAAAAATGGCAGTGATTAGAGTTTTGGTCACGCAACAGGGTTTTTGACACAATAGTGATCAATATTACAGAAGAAAGCAAGATTGAGAACAGAGGATGGGAAAAGGTACACACCAAAACAAATAAAGAAGCATACAAGGTAATAAAAGTGCTTCATGGGAATCGTGAAATCTGTAATTTGAAGTGCATTGAAGCACAGTCTCAGATGTTGAATCGAGAGATTTAGCATGCACCAGACGAGGTCAGAGGGAATGGTAAGGCCCTGGTAAAGTGATATGGCAATATGGTAAAACAATACTTATCAAACCATTAAGGTTTATTCCTCACGTTTTGGACTCTGAGCAGCAGATACAAGTGAACAAGTCACCTTTTAGTTTAAACACACACATGTTTGGTGGTGAAGGGCTCATGGAACAGAATATACTAGATCAACAATTAGACAACTCTATCATATGCATGGTGGTCTTACACATGACAGAACTGTCACACCACAAACTACTGCACAGAATGGGTACTTGGGTGATGTTCTTGCTGAAGAGTTTAATAACTGAAAGAATCAAACAATTTTAGGACTTCATGTGGAAAAGTAATTGACAAGTTAAAATATTGGCTGTGTCATACCACACTGGGGTAATGCACTGGAAATCAAGCCCCACTAATCCTGGAGTTGTCACAAAAGTGAAAGATTTTATCAAAGCATGCGGAAGTCCCCAATTTACCTGTCATCCTAAATCCAGGTTGACAGAAAGCATGGACTAGGTTTCTGTACTTCAAAGAAAGCAAGGAGATTCTAACTACAAATGCACACGTGAAATGTTGACGTATAACTCTAATAGTTTAAACTCTAAGCCCCCCCCCCCACTTCTGAATCCATTCTACATAGACATATCGACAGCCAAAAAAACATTGGAGTTATAGGTTGAGGAAAAAAGGCAAGTGGCCCCTATCCACAGAATTTGCTGGGATGATCGTTTTGGTTATTATGACTTGGTGTTTTTCAATCTCTCATCTCCAGCTTCTTTTCACTTCCATGCAGGAGGCACAATTGGTTTGCAAATGTTAACTTACCTGCCTTATTGGTTAAAAGCAAGAACTCACAGAAACTAGGGAGGGAAAATAAACTGGCTTTTCTTCAGGCTTCAGGTATTTTCTACTGCAGTGAGACAAACCACCTCCCTTTGCAGAGTCTCCTGGCAATGCCTTTAACATTCACGAGTGACTCAGCTACCCAGGTACCAATCACACAGTTTTTGGCAGACAGATAGCCCATTGTCATCCATAACTGGTCACAGGTCCATAAAGCAATTAGCTATTTGTTGCTGGCTGAATCTCACTTTATTCATACCCCTATTGCTAGCCCATCTGCCACCAATCTCCCAAACTGCTCAAACTAAGCACTAGCGTAGGCACCACTTGCAATAAGTTTCAGTCATTTATTTTGACAACGTGCAGCACTTCTTCCACAATCCTTTGTTTTATAATAGTATTTTTTACCATTTCCATCCGCAATCAGCAAAACCAAAAAACCAAAAGTGCTGACTAAACCACTTTTACTGGTCTATTTGACAAACTCGTTAAATAATGCACATACCTCTGGTAGAAACCTCAAATTCCTAAAGATCTCATGATTTCTTGTTTAGTTTTAGGAACAGGGAATTATGTTAAAGTCTTCACTTTATTTGTCCTCAGCATCACTTGACCTTGTCTTGTGATATGTCTGGGATAAATTGTTCTTATTTGTATGAATTAAATTTTGCTAAATTAACCACTAAGACAGCCAACTTTAGCATGTTTCACAGGGGCGGCATGGTGGCTCAGTGGTTAGCACAGCTGCCTCACAGCACCAGGGTCCCAGGTTCAATTCTAGTCTCAGGTGACTGTCTGTGTGGAGTTTGCACATTCTCCCTGTGTCTGTGTGGGTTTCCTCCCAAAGTCCAAAGATGTGCAGGTCAGGTGAATTGGCCATGCTAAATTGTCCATAGTGTTAGGTGCATGGGTCTGGGTGGGTGACCTCTTCAGAGGGTTGGTGAGGACTTGGTGGACTGAAGGGCCTGTTTCCACACTGTAGGAAATCTAATCTAAAAAAAAAATTTTGTGTGCTGTTCCCACACAAAATAAGTTGCATAGCCCTCAGCTACAACTTGATTCATAAACCTCTGGAATATAACTGGGATGTTCTTTATTTGAAATGGCATCACTCAACATTATAGAACCTATTGGATGTAGCAAAACCAGGTACTTCTTTAGCCCTTGATCTTAATTGCATTTACCAGTATCCTTTCAATAGATCAATCTTTGAAAGGAATAAGGTACTGCCAGCACTATCAATATAGTACTCTAACTGTGGAATTGGGTATACATCTGTCTTTTTGACTGCACTTATTTTTCTATAATCTGTACTCGTTGATGTGTCTAGTTTAGGGACTAATACAAACTGGTGAGCTCCAGCTGCTTTGACTGATTTAATCAAGTGAATATTCTAGTAGGTGTTTAATCTGTTTCCACTTGAACTTCTTTTTCTGGGCTCAATCTGTAAGGAATCTGTTTCGGCGATCCTGTCTTTTCAAATCTACATGTATCCCTACAGATTACCTATTACTATCTAAGTAGTCTCATACAATCTCCGTCTTGTCCTTCCTCTAGGTATGAGAGCACAGCGTCTAATTGTCTCAGTTTTATGTTAGCTAATTGAGTTGTAAGAGATTTGCCTTGAGAACCGACTTACTACTCTCCTTCTACTTGCTGTTATTGTCTCTTTCACCTTCCAGTCTTACTATCTGACACACTTGCTCCAACTTATCCTCTTGCCTATGATAATACCTTTTAACATTTGTATCACATAACTGATTCTTCTTCCAATGATCTGGAGTATTTATTAGATAAGTCACTCTACTAACCTTCCTAAACATTTTGTATGGGGCCACTGAATTTCACTTTCAGGGATGTACCTTGCAGAGGTAACAATATCAATGCTTCATTTCCCATTTGAAACACTCATTGTTGAATTTTTATCTGGCCATTCTTTCATTTTTGCTTGTGAACCTTTCAAATTCTCTTGTGCTACTGTATATACTCTGGACACTTGGACACAATCTGACATTGGGATTCGTCTTTTTGATTCAAGAGCTTCTCACCAAATAATTTCACTGGATTTCTAATCTCATGACCATAAATCTATCCAAATCGACATTATCCATATATTCATTTGGGAAAACTGTGGTAGTAAACTGTAAGAAATGTAATCATTTGTCCCAGTCCCATGGCTGTATGTTTTGATCATGGTTTGGAGAGTCCAATGGTATCTTTCCAAAACTCCCAGTGTTTACAGGTGATACACAGTTAACATCATTGTTTTGTACCCAAACTGCTAATGATTTTCTGGAAAACACTGAGCAGAATGTCTCAATCTGTAGTCCATAATAAGTAAAACAAAAGTTGCATTAATGATTTCAGTTAAAAATCACACCAGGTTATAGTCCAACTGGTTTATTTGGAAGCAATACCTTCAGAGCGCTGCACTTTCTTCAGGTGGTTGTAAAGGAGCAGTGCTCCGAAAGCTAGTGCTTTCAAATAAACCTGTTGGACTCTAACCTGGTGCCGTGTGATTTTTTAGCTTTGTCCACCCCAGTCCAACAGCAGCACCTCCAAGTTTTAATGATTTCGTTCCTGATTGCCCTAACACCCTAGCTGTGATTGGCCTTAAAGGTTGAACTTTTAGGAATCAGGTTATCATATCCTTAATATACTGATGTCCTGCTTTTGTTTTTGGTAATAGTTCTAACAATACACAAGCACTCACCTGCATGTTTCTAAAAGTAAGAGATGCTGTTGCTGCTGCTGCCTCACACCACCAGGGACCTGGGTTCGATTCCCACTTTGGGGGACTGTCTGTGTGGAATTTGCACATTCCCCTTGTGTCTGCGTGGGTTTCCTCCAGGTGCTCCAGTTTCCTCCCACAATCCAAAGACGTGTTGGTCAAGTGAATTGGTCATGCTAAATTGCCCTTAGTGTTCGGTGCATTAGTCGAGGTAAATATAGGATAGGGGAACAGGTCTGGGTGGGTTACTGTTTGGAGGGTGGGTTGGGACTTGTTGGGCCTAATGGCCAGTTTCCACACTGTAGGGAATCTAATCTGTCCTGATTACATATTGAGGTTTTCCTACCACCTGACATGCATGTCATGTTTTACAGAACTGCACTTCATCTTGGCCATGTAAAATATCTGTTTACCTGATGCTTATATTTTTGATTTGCCTATATGTCAGCCATTGGAATTTCACATCTGACTTGAGATATCTTCTTACAATATCTTCTTACATGGTAGCACAATTTGATGAACAAACTCTATCATTCATCCACAAGACTGTGACCAATGGTGTTCAACAGGGATCGGTGCTGGTCCACTTTTGTTTGTCATTTATATAAATGATTTAAACGAGAATATAAAAGGCATAATTAGTAACTTTGTGGATGACAAAGATTGGTGGTATAGTAGACAGTGAAGAAGGTTGTCTAACATGACAAAGAGACCTTGATCAATTAGGTGAATGAGCTGGAAAGTGGCAGATGAAGTTTAGTTTGGATAAATGTGAAGTTTTACATTTTGTTAAAACAAACAAAGGCAGGACATGTGCAATTAAAAGCAGGGCATTGGGTAATGTTTTAGAAAAGAGAAACCTAGGGGTTCAGGTACATAATTCTTTGAAGTTTGCATCACGTATAGGTAGGGTAGTTAAAGTGTTTAGCATATTTGCCGTCATTGCTCAGATCTCTGGGTATAGGAATTAGGACGTCATATTGAGGTTGTACAGGACCTTCATGGGGTCTCTTCTACAGTACTGTGTCTGGCTCTGGTTGCCCTGGTATAGGAAGGACGTTATTAAAAGCTGGAGAGGGCTCAGGAGAGATTTACCAGGATATTGCTGGGAATAGAGGATTTGAGTTATAGAGAGAAGCTGGGACTTTCTTCACTGGAGCAAGGTGGTAGCGAAGTGACCTTATAAAGGGTATAAAATCATGAGGGGTATAGATAAGGTGAATAGCAGGTGTATTTTCTTTAGGGTGGGGAATTTCAAGACTAGGGGACATATTTTTAAGGTGAGAGGAGAAAGATTTTAAAAAGACATGAGAGGTAACTTTTTTTTTAAACACAGAATGGTTTATGTGTGCAATGAACTTCCAGAGGACGTGATAGATGCAGGTACAGTGTCGGAGAAACTCAGCCCAATGAATCAGAGACCACAAATGAGGATTGCGATGAAATTGACAAGTGGTTTATTAAACAAAGCAATATCACGAAAGAGAAATTGGCCAGGCTGACGCAGAACCGATTATCTGCAGAGATGGCCAGAATGTTGTTCCCAGAATGGAAGGTGCAGGCATGCTTTATAAGGTTACAACACAAAGGTGATCATTGTAAAGCAGTTACAGTGCAGTGGTGAAAATTGTAAAGTGATTAAAACAAGAATAAACTGAATGGAAATTAATCAAGCATCCAGCTGTAGCAATTCATTTGTAATTGACACAGGATATTCCAGCCATCTGTGAGTGTGTGAGAATGTCTTTTAGAGGATTCATCATTGTATTTCCCATCCGCATGAATGTGTAAATGTTCCTTCTCCTGGCATCCAGGTCTGTCCATTGTGTTCCTCCTATGAGCGAAGTCTGCCAGAGCCTCTCGGTCTGCCTCTTTATTTATGTGGTATCGGTTTCAATGGGAAATGAGCCTGCCCTAAGGGTACTGGGAATGCAGTGCTAATTGGGCTGGGAGCTTACTGTGAAGGCTGTTTGAGAAGTGTATACTCTGGTCTGGGAGTAGCTTGGCCATGTCTGGTTTCTATGTTAGCCTGTAAGGCCAAGTCTGGGCATTGTGGGTGTGTGCTGTGTGTTGGCGGGTTTGATCAGTGTTTCATAGGCCTGCTTCTGTGTTTTTTTAATGTGGTCATGCTGTGGGTGGGCAGGGTAGTAGATTTTTCTCCCACATACAATTACAACACTGAATGGACATTTAGATAAGTACATGAATAAGAAATATTTGGAGGGATATGGGCCAAGAGCAGGCAGGTGGAACTAGTTTAGCTTGGGATTATGATCAGCATGGACTGGTTTGATTGAACATAAGAACTAGGATCAGGAGTAGGCCATCCAGCCTCTTGATTAGCCCTACGAACATGGCTAATCTTTTCATGCACTCAGCTCTACTCACCCATGTTTTAACCATATCCCTTAATGCCTTTATTTTTAAAAAATGTATCTACCTTAGCTTTAAAAAACAATTACTGAAGTAGCATCAACTACTTCCCTGAGCAAGGAATTCTATAGATTAACAACCCTCTGGGTGAAGATGTTCCTTCTCTGTTCAGTTCTAATGGCTTCCTCTAATCTTGAGGCCATGTCCTCTTGTAGTCTCACCCACCAGTGGAAACATCCTATCTATTTTTATTTTAATCAATTCCCTTCATGATTTTATATGTTTCTATAAGATCCCCCCTCATTCGTCTGAATTCCAATGAATATAATCCCAATCTACTCAGCCAACCCACTTAACTCAATCGACCTAGTGAACCTCCTTTGCACCCCTTCCAGTGCCAGTACATCCTTTCTCAAGTAAGAGACCAAATCTGCACACTGTACTCCAGGTGTGGCCTCACCAGTACCTTGTACAGCTGTAATATTATCTCTCTGCTTTTAAACTCAACACCTTTAGCAATGAAGGAGAGAAATTCCCTTTGCTTTCCTAATTACTGAGGGTCATAGAGATGTACAGCATGGAAACAGACCCTTCAGTCCAACCCATCCATGCCGGCCAGATATGCCAACCCAATCTAGTCCCACCTGCCAGCACCCGGCCCATATCCCCCTAAACTCTTCCTATTCATATACCCATCCAGATGCCTTTTAAATGTTGCAATGTACCAGCCTCCACCACTCCCACTGGCAGCTCATTCCATACAGGCACCACCTTCTGCATGAAAAAGTTGCCCTGTAGGTCCCTTTTATATCTTTCCCCTCTCACCCTAAATCTATGCCCTCTAGTTCTGGACTCTCCCACCCCAGGGAAAAGACTGTCAATTTATCCTATCCATGAACCTCAATTTTTTAAACCTCTAAGGTCACTCCTCAGCCTCTGACACTCCAGGGAAAACAGCCCCAGCCTGTTCAGCCTCTCCCTATAGCTCAAATCTTCCAATCCTGGCAACATCCTTGTAAATAGTTTCTGAACCCTTTCAAGTTTCACAACATCTTTCCAATAGGAAGGAGACCAGAATTGCACAGTATTCCAACAGTGGCCTAACCAATGTCCTGTACAGCCGCACTATCACCTCCCAACACCTGTACTCAATACTCTCACCAAAAGAAAGCATACCAAATGCCTTCTTCACTATCCTATCTACCTGCAACTCCACTTTCTAGGAGCTATGAACCTGCACTCCAAGGTCTCTTTGTTCAGCCACACTCCCTAGGACCTTATCATTAAGTGTATAAGACCTGCTAAGATTTGCTTTCCCAAAATGCAGCACTTCACATTTATCTGAATTAAACTCCATCTGCCACTCCTCAACCCATTGGCCCATCTGATCAAAATCCTGTTGTAATCTGAAGTAACCCTCTTCACTGTCCACTACCCCTCCAATTTTGGTGTCATCTGCACACTTACAACTGTAAGTCTTATGCTCGCATTCAAATCATATGTAAATGACAAAAAGTAGAGGACCCAGCACTAATCCTTGTGGCACTCCACTGGTCACAGGCCTCCAGTCTGAAAAACAACCTTCCATCACCCTCTACCTTTGAGCCAGTTTTGTATCCAAACAGCTAGTTCACCCTGTATTCCGTGAGATCTAACCTTGCTAACCAGTCTCCCATGAGGAATCTGGTTGAAAGCCTTACTGAAGTCCATACAGATTACATCTACTTGTTGTACTTGCAGACCAACCTTCTGTGATTCATGCACAAGGACACCCAGGTCCCTCTGCAAATCAGCATGCTGCAACTTTTTAACCAGTCAAGTAATAATCTATTTTGTTGTTACTCCTACCAAAATGTAGGACTTCACATTTACTAAACATTGTATTCCATCTGCCAGACCTTTGCCCACACACTCAATGTATCTGTTCCTCTGCAAAGTTTCTCAGTCCTCTGCCAACTTTGCTCTGCCACCCACCTCAGCATCATCAGCAAATTTTGACACTATACACTTGGTCCCCAACTCCAAATCATCTATATAAATTGTAAATAATTGTGGTCCCAACACTGATCCCGGAGGCACACCACTAGTCACTGATTACCAGCCAGAATAGCACTCATTTATCCCTAGTCTTTGCTTCCTGTTAGCCAACCAATCCACTATCCATGCTAATGCTGTACCCCGATGCCACGCATTCTTATCTTATGCAGCAGCCTCATGTGCAGCATCTTGTCAAAGGCCTTTTGGAAGTCTAGATACACCACATCCACTGGGTCTCCATTGTCCACCTTGCTTGAAATGTCTTCAAAGAATTCAAAAAGATTTGTTAAGCATGAACTGCCCTTCATGAACCTATGCTGCATCTGTGCAATGGAACACTCTCTTTCAAGATGCCCTGCTATTTCTTCTTTAATAATAGACTCAAGCATATTCCCCAGTGAGGTTAAGCTCACTGGTCTATAATTCCCCATCTTTTGTCTACTTCCCTTTTTAAAAAGTGGTGTCACATTTGCTATTTTTCAGTCTGTCCCAGAGTCCAGCAAATTTTGGAAAATTACCACCAGTCTACCTGCTATTTCTCCAGTCATCTCTTTTAGTACCCTAGGATGTATTCCATCAGAGCCAGGAGACATATCTATCCTTAGCTCCATTAGCATGCCCAACACTACTTCTTCCATAATAATAATTGTTCCCAGGTCCTCATACGTTCATCTCTTCGTCACTTACTGGCATGTTATTAGTATCCACCACTGTGAAGACCGATGCAAAATACCTGTTCAATGGCTCAGCCATTTCATCATATCCTATAATTAACTGCCCCTTCTCATCCTGTAAAGGTCCAACATTTATTTTAGCCACTCTTTACAAAAGTTTCTATAAATATATAAAACTGTCTTTATATTCTGTGCTAGTTTTTTCTCATACACTATCTTACCTTTGTTTATAGCTCTTTTTGTGGCTGTTGACCTTTAAACTTTTTCCTGACCTTCTTGATTCCTGCTGTTTTTGGCCACATTGTATGCCTTCTCTTTCCCTTGGATAGCCTGCCTTATTTCCTGAGACACCAATGGCAATTACCCTTTTTCTTACGGTCCTTCCTGCTCACTGGAATATACTTTTGCTGAGCACTTTGAAAATTGCTTTGAAGGGCCTCCACTGCTCAGCAACTGCCCCACCATAAAGTCTCAGTTTCCAGTCTACTTTAGCCAGGTCCTCCCTCATTCTATCATAGTTCCCCTTTCTCAAGCACAGAACCCTGGGTTTTATTTTCACACTATCCAGCTGTATTTTGAATTCAAACATACTGTGATCACTCCTTCCAAGAGGATCCTAAGTATGAGGTTATTAATTATTCCTGTCTGATTACACAGGACCAGATCTAGGATAGCTTGCTCCCTCATCGGTTCCATTACATGCTGTTCAAGAAAACTATCACAGGTACACTCAGCAAGCTCCTCCTCAATGCTACCCTGACCGAGCTGGTTTGACCAATCGACATGCAGATTAAAATCCCCCATGATAATTGCTGTACCATTTTTACAGGCATTAGTTATTTCCTTGTTTATTGCCTACCCTAATGTGATGTTATTATTTGGTAGCCTATAGACTGCACCTGTCAGTGATTTTTTTCCCCTTCTTGGAATTCCTAATTTCCATTCAAATGGATTCGACCTTTTGCTCCATCGAACAAATATCATCTCAGCGCTGCCCTGATGTCATCCTTGACTATCAGAGCTTGGAGGATCAGTTATTCATGCTTTATGGCCCTATAAGTTTGTGAGGAAGTCTCAACTTCCATAAAAGACATTTTTAATATATAATAGCACTCTGGAGCTCCTTCATCTTCAGTGTGAGCTGACTGTGCTAACTTATTTCACTGAATCTGCTTCTGAATCTCAATGCAAAATACAACTTTTCAGTTATCCAAATTCTTCAATACAGTTTCAGCTATCCAAACATTTGCTTGTGGTGCTACTGTAATCACTGGTGATTAATAGTGGAGAAGTACACAAAACCTATTCTTACATCCATTCCATCTCTTTAGCCCCAACTGCAGTTTGATTAGAGGTGAAGCCATAACATTCACTCCTTCCAATCAATCCCCAGGAGGAAGTCAACTCATTCCACAGATAAATTCTTAACTATCCAAATACCACTAGTCCAGACATAAGTCACACTCCAATTGTTTTTTTAAACAATGGAATCACAGTATACACTGTGTGCCAACACCTTCTCCTTCAATGAACTCTCTGGAGGGAAAACAAAGACCTTCTCCAGCAAGAGAGTTTGATAGCCTTTGTAGCCCTTAGTATTGTTACCAGCTCAGAAGCTTCATTTGAAGAAAAGAGGAGTTATTTTCCATTAAGACCAAAACCTTCATATATGTCATCTACACTACGTACCTTTTCAGCACTCACAGCAATGTCTACCTCCAGTCTCATAGTTGTAGTTAAAGCTACAATCTGATCCGTGCTCATTTCCTTCTGAATTTGTTTTTCAGACTCACTCTTATGGACAGCAACATGTTCCACTAGTTTCCCTCACAACTTCCAGTACTTTGAATGAATGTGTCCCATCTTGTCTGGAATGGCCTTAGGTTCTGATTTTCACTTCCACCCTCCATACTGAAGGGGAAGATCTTGGACATTCCCAGCTACTCATTCTTTACCCTGATACTTTCCTTCACTCTCCCACTTCGCATCTTTTTCACATTTATGACAGTGACGGGGAAAAAAAAGATTTTTCAGCTGATAATAATCAGCAATTATTGCTGCCGAGCTAGCATTTGCAGCCCATTGGTCCTCAACCTGGGTTCTTATTACAAAAGTTAATGAGTTTTTAAAATTCCTGTCAGAGAATAATCTCCCTTAAAAAGCTTCACCTGTGATTTCACCTTCTGTTGCTTTTATCTACCTGTCAAAATTATCTCTAATTTCATCACCATAAATCTATTCAGATGGACCTAACCCAGCAGATTCATTTGGGAAAGTAATACATAAAACAAAACTGCATTAATGAATATATAACTATTTGCAGTAATACACAAGCTGCGATTAGCATTAAATGTTTAACTTCTTGGAATTGTTTTGTCATTTCCTTAATTGTAAGAATATATTGATGCCCCTGTTTTTGTTTTTAATAATGGTCCTACTCGATCCACAAACACTTGCCCAAATGTTTCTTAACCCTTTAAAATTCAGTATATGTTTCCCTTGGTTGTTCCCTTAAATTCCTGAACCTTTGTCAATAAGCGTCAAGCACTAACTAGTGTGCAGCCAAAGATTTTTATATAGGAATGTTATAACCCAAGAAATTGCCTGAGTCTGAATCATAAATTTTCTGTGCTTTACCTGTCAACTTACTCTGGATGAGCAGTGCCCAGTCATCTCTTACCCAGGGAGTAAGAAAGATTTTAGACAGAGGATGAGCCAACCATGTTTAACTGGGGAAGTTAAGGAGAGCATCAAAGTGAGAGAAAAAAAATCATACAATGTGCCAAAGAATAGTGGTAAACCAGAAGACGATCAAAGTTTTAAAAACCAATAAAAGACGACCAACAAAATAAAGAGGGCAAAAGTAAACTTTGAGGATAAACTTGCAAGTAATATCAAGGTGGACAGCAAGATCTTATTAAAATTTATATAAAGGAAGAGCAAAGACAAAAGTTAAAATGGGTCTCTTAGAGAATGAAGTTGGAACAATAATAATGGGGAGCCAGGAAATTGCAGATGAGTTTTTAAAAATATTTTGCATCAATCTTCATAGTAGAGGACATTGTTTAGAAATTTTTGGATGATATTAATCAAGAGGCAAAAGGAGGAAAGGAAATATGTGCAATAATTATCACTAGAGAAAGGGTCCCCAAGAGAAACTAATGGGGCAAAAAACTGATAAGGCCCTTGATCTTATGGAATGCATCCTAACATATTAAAAGAAAGAGCTGCAGAGATAATGGATGCACCAGTGGTAAGAATCTAAGAATCCCTACATTCTGAAAACGTCACAGAGGTTTGAAAAACTGCCAGCATAACATCTCATTTTAAAAAGGGAAGCACACAACAAACAGGTAACTCTAAGCCAGTGAACTTAATGCCTGTTATTGGGAAAATGTTAGAATCTATTATAAAGGATGTAATAGCAAAGTATTTATAAATACATAATATGATTAAGCAGAGTCAGCATGGCTTCATAAAGGGGAAATCATGCCTGACAAATTTATTAGAATTCTTTGAGGAGCTGACAAATAGGATATATAAAGGGGAAGTAATGGATGTAATTTATTTGGATTTTCAGAAGATGTTTCCCAAGATAGCACATGCTAAGCTATTTAATAAGATAAGAGCCTTTGATGTTGGGGTTAGATTAATAGCATGGGTGGAATGTTGGCTAGCTAATAGTTTTAGTTAAAAATCACACAGCACCACATTCATAGTCCAACAGGTTTATCTAGAAGCACTAGAGTTTGGAGTGCTGTTCCTTCATCAGGTAGCTGTGGAGCAGGACCATAAAACAGGGAATTTATAGCAAAAGACTGCATTGCAGGCAGTCAGTCCGTGTAATATTTTATGAATTCCTACTTTGGATTTAGAACCATTCTCACTCAAGATTGGGATACAGACAGACTCTAACCTCACACCTTTAATACATTTTCTGAGCTGAGATGTCACCTTTTTTTAACAAAACCTTAAGTTTTCTCAAGAATGTGACTCAGAATCACAGAGTCATAGAGATGTACAGAGCAGAAACAGACCCTTCGGTCCAACTCATCCACGCCGACCAGATATCCCAACCCAATCTAGTCCCACCTGCCAGCACCTGGCCCATATCCCTCTAAACTCTTCCTATTCATATAACCATCCAGATCCCTTTTAAATGTTGCAATTGTACCAGCCTCCACCACTTTCTCTGGCAGCTCATTCCATACACATACCACCCTTTGCATGAAAAAGTTGCCCCTTAGGTATCTTTTATATCTTTCCCCTCTCACCCTAAACCTATGCCCTCTATTCTGGACTCTCCCACCCCAGAGAAAAGACCTCTTCCTATAGCTCAAATCCTCCAACCCTGGCAACATCCTTAGAAATCTTTTCTGAGCCCTTTCAAGTTTCACCAACATCTTTCCGATAGGGAGGAGACCTGAATTGCTACTAATGGGGACTATTAGTGACTAACAATGAGTTGTGTGTAATAGCAGTCATGTGATTACAAGGCCTGGTGTGTAGGGGATGGGGTAAAGACATGGGAGAAGGTGCCTTAATCTTTTCTGAACCCTTTCAAGTTTTGCAAAATCTTTCTGATAGGAAGGAGAACAGAATTGCATGCAATATTCCAACAGTGGCCTAACCAATGTCCTATGCAACTGCAACATGATCTCCCAACTCCTGTACTCAATACTCTGACCAATAAAGGAAAGCATACCAAACGCCTTCTTCACTATCCTATCTACCTGTGACTCTACTTTCAAGGAGCTATGAACCTGCATTCCAAGGTCTCTTTGTTCAGCAACACACCCGAGGACTTTACCATTAAGTGTATCGGTCCTCCTAAGATTTGCTTTCCCAAAATGCAGCACCTCACATTTATCTGAATTAAACTCCATTTACCACCTCTCAGCCCATTTATCCATCTGATCAAGATCCTGTTGTAATCTGAGGTAACCCTCTTCACTGTCCACTACACCTCCAATTTTGGTGTCATCTGCAAACTTACTAACTATACCTTTTATGCTCTAAAAGAATTTCTGGGATTACATATTAATGAATCAAAACCTGCAACCCATTCTAAAAGATGAAAGACTTAACAGCAATCTTGGTTTGTTCAATATATAGTTTCAGTTGCACGACACTGTTATCTTTTGCTATAAATTCTGTGTCTTATGGTCTTGCTCCACAGCTACCTGATGAAGGAGTAGCACCCTGAAAGCTTGTGCTTCCAAATAAAACTGTTGGACTATAACCTGGTGTTGTGTGATTTTTAACTTTGTCCATCCAAATCAAACACCAGCTGCTCCAAATCGTAACTAATAAATGACAGAGTGTTGGGATAAGGGGAGCATTTTTAGGCTGGCAATTTGTGACTAGTGGAGTACCACTCGGTTCAGTGTTGGGGCCACAATTATTTACAATATTTAATAATGACTTGGATGAGGAAAGCAAACATACTGTAGCCAAGTTTGCAGCTGACACAAAAGTAGGTGGGAAGGCAAGTAATGAGGATGTTTCGAAGAGTAAGCAGAGGGAAATAGACATGTTAAGAATTTGGGCAGAATCCTGGCAGATGGAACACAATGTGGAAAAATGCACTTTGGCGAGAAGAATTGAGGACAGAATATTAACATACTTAAATGGAGGAAGACTGCAGAAAGCTACAGCACAGAGGGGTTTGGGAGTCCTCGTGTGTAAAACACAAAAAGCTAGTGTAAATGTTCAGCAGGTAATTGAACTGTTGGGCTTTATTTCAAAGGAAATGGAGTATAAAAATCAGGAGATCTTACTAAAATCATATCAGGCTCTCATCAGACCACAACTGGAATATTGTGGTCAGCTTTGGGCTCCTTAACTAAGGAAAGAAGGCTGTCCAGCAAAGGTTATGGAATTCTTTGCCATAGACAGCTGTTGAGACTAGGTTATTAAGTACATTTAAGGCTGAGATAGACAGATTTTTAATCAGTACAGCAATGAAAGATTATGAGGAAAAGGGAAGAAAATGGAGTTGAGGATTATCAGATCAACCATTATCTCATTGATTGATGGAATATACTTGATAGGCTGAAAGGACTGCTTCTGCTCTTGTGTCTTATGGTCTTAGACTCCAATTCATTTCTCATAGAGTCATAGAGACGTACAGCATGGAAACAGACCCTTCGGTCCAAATCGTTTATGCCAACCAGATATCCTAAACTAATCTAATCCCATTTGCCAGCATTTGGCCCATGTCCCTCTAAACCCTTCCTATTTATGTACACCCATCCAGATGCCTCTTAAATGTTGTACCAGCCTCCACCAGTTCTTTTGGCAGCCCATTCCACACACGCACCACTCTCAATGTGAAACCGTTGCCCCTTAAGTTCCTTTTAAATTTCTCCCCTCTCGCCCCAAACCTACGCCCTCTAGTCCTGAATTCCCCCTCCCCAGGGAAAAGACCTTGTCTGTTTACCCTAGCCATGCCATCGTGATTTTATAAACATCATTTTTTACAAATAGCATGACGTATCCCCCCACTTCATTTCCTTCAAATTTTGGCAAGCTTGTTTGAAAATTTAAACATATCTGTACTGGAATTAAAATTATGACTGATATTCTCCCATCAGAGCCTGCATCAGTAAATCTCACTTCATGCACATTCCTCCTGGTGTTACCCACCTGGCACCAATCTCCCTGGTTGCTTGAGAAATGAGTTTCAATGATTGGCTTTTAAAAAGAGCAGGCAGCAGAGGGTATTGCAGATGCTGAAGATTAGAGTCAAGATTAGAATGATGCTGGAAAAGCACAACAGGCCGCACAGCATCCGAGGAGCAGGAAAGTCGACATTTCGGGCAAAAGCCCTTCATTAGAATTCCTGATGAAGGGCTTTTGCCCAAAAACGTTGATTTTCCTGCTCCTCGGATGCTGCCTGAGCTGCTGTACTTTTCCAGCACCACTCTAATCTTGGATTTCAAAAAGAACAGCAATTCCGTCCACAAACAGAAACAGACATTGCTGGAAAAGCTCAGTAGGTCTGGCAGCATCTGTGGAGAGAAATCAGAGTTAAGGTCAGGTAATCCTTCTTCAGAATTGATAGTAGCTCTGTAAAAGTTGGCTTTTATGCAGACAGTAGGGAGGGGAGGGGGTATGGTGTAAACGATAGGTGGCGATACAGCCCCAAAGAGAGAGAAGAACAGTCAGACAAAGAAAGAATTGGATAATGATCAGCCTCAGAGAATGAACAGTCATAGAGATGTACAACATGGAAACAGACCTTTCGGTCCAACTTGTCCATGCCGACCAGATATCCCAACCCAATCTAGTCCCACCTGACAACACCCATCCCATATCCCTCCAAACCCTTCCTATTCATGTACCCATCCAAATCCTGGATGGGTATATGATTTAAATGTTGCAATTGTACTAGTCTCCACCACATCCTCTGGCAGCTCATTTCATACACGTACCACCCTCTGCATGAAAAACGTTGCACCTTAGGTCTCTTTAATATCTTTCCCCTCTCACCCTAAACCTATGCCCTCTATTCTGGACTCTCCCACCCTAGGGAAAAGACTTTGTCTATATACCCTATCCATGCCCCTCATGATTTTATTAACTTCTATAAGGTCACCCCTCAGCCTCCAATGCTCCAGAGAAAACAGCCCCAGCCTATTCAGCCTCTCCCTATAGCTCAAATCCTCCAACCCTGGCAACATCCTTGTCAATCTTTTCTGAACCCTTTCAAGTTTCACCAACATCTTTCCGATAGGAAGGAGACCAGAACTGCATGAATAGCTACTAATGGGGACTATTAGTGACTAACAATGAGTTGTGTGTAATAGCAGTCATGTGATTACAAGGCCTGGTGTGTTGGGGATGGGGTAAAGACAGGGGAGAAGGTACCTTATGCCCTAAAGTTGTTAAACTTGATGTTGAGTCCAGAAATCTGTAGAGTTGCCAAGCTTTCCAGTATCCACAGTTCTTCTGTTTTCTAATTCCTTCACTAACCCTTGGTTTTTAAAAGAAAACAGTCCTTTTCCAATGTAAGCCTACAATCAAAATTAAAACAAAATTCTCTTACAACTGAATGTTCTGGGTGATAGCCAAGAGGTCATGTTTGTGGCCTGGTAGTGAATGGAGTGAAAGAACTGCAGTGCAAATATTGATACTGAGTTCAAAAGTGACTCCTGTATCAGAAGACTGATGTGCACTGTTGAAATCGACTTCCAATAATGCAAGATGGATATCATATAATAATAAGCCTTGCAGACAGAAAAGTGGAAGCAGTGGCCAGGGCTTGAATAGGTTAGATGATAAAATAACGGCCAAAGAGCATCACAGAAAGTGGAACCCCCACGATTGTGGAAAATTGGGTTTACCAGTAAACGGGAGGATAAATTTATGAGTGGCAAAATAAAGGAGTTAGATAGTGGGCGAGAGTTTTGGAATTCATTCTGAGGAACAAGATACAGCCTTGTCAGACACAAGGGTTTGTATCAAGAAAGTCCTTGAATGTGGGATTTCGAAGAGAGGTTTGTTGTTAAGTGGTTTAAAGAGTATCTGGATGACACAGAAATTAAAGTGGATTGTCCCACCTTTGGAAAAGAAAGTTATACATTTTTCTAATTCTTCACGCAGCTCTGGAGCATGATACTTCTCAGAGAATTGAATGACCTTAATACATGAAGATCATAGAAGCAGAGAAGCCCTACAGTGTGGAAGCAAGCCATTTGGCACATCGATCCACACCAAAGATCATCCCACCCAGACCTACCCCCATCCCTGTATTCCTGCATTTTTCAAGGCTTATTCACGTAGTCTGTATATCCCTGGACACTTTAGGCAATTTAGCATGGCCAATCCACCTAACCTGCACACTTTTGGACTATGGGAGGAAACTGGAGCACCGAGCATTTGCAAACTCCACACAGACAAGGGTGGAATTGTACCTGCATCCCTCACACTGTGAGGCAGCAGTGCTAACCACTGAGCCACCATGCTGCCCATAGGATGGGCAACAAAATGTGGTTTTGCCAGTATCACTGATGTTCTGAAAACAAATTGATAAAGGTTGCCTTTTGGAGTTAAACTAATGCTCAAACAGTCTGGGAACAGCACCACGCCTTGGAGCAATGCAGGTAGTAAGAGT
This sequence comes from Chiloscyllium plagiosum, assembly GCF_037043375.1. NCBI lineage: Eukaryota > Metazoa > Chordata > Chondrichthyes > Orectolobiformes > Hemiscylliidae > Chiloscyllium > Chiloscyllium plagiosum. The sequence continues at coordinate 29,754,468 of NW_028270172.1, read as the reverse complement.
TATGGTTTCTCTGTGTTCTGCATTGTGCCACTGGATTTGTGGCAAGGGAATCAGCCACTCAGGAGGTGCCTTTGGTTATGTCGCAGCAGTGTTGTGATAATAGTGCATTGCAAGACCATGTTGATTAATGTGTTTAATCATGCACACAATGGCAGATGTGATAATGAGCAGTTTTCACATTACTTGCACTAAAACAAGCCAGCGTTCCTTTCAATCTTTGATAAAAGAATTAAACAGGATGCACGTTTTAATATTTGTTCAAACTGCTTAAAGGCAAGATTTAGAAAACAGGCGAAAAATCTGACCTATTCCCAACTGCAAAGGATTATTGCAGTTCAGTCACCTTCACCAACATACACAGCAAATTGAATGAGGGCTATTAAAACAAAAATGGTGAATGGGTCTGATTATATTGGAGTTATAATTTAACCTACTTTGTGTAGATCCTGGATTTTAATGTCTTTATAGAACATCTTACCAGAATTTAGATTAAAGGGTAAGGCTGTGGGATATCACACTGACCAGAAATAAAATGTACTTTATAGGCAATGCAGCATTTTCGAAGTACAGTGATATTATTGTGAAGCAAGAAATACTTTTGTTAATTTGTGCACAAGAATGTGCCACAAACAGTAAGAAGACTTTTTTTTTAAGTAAATTTGATTGAGCTGTAAGGTAGTCACTGAACAAATGAAGGAATGTTTGAATCAAGATGAGAGAATACAGTTCAATGGAACAACAACAGGTTAGGTAGTCTACCTGTAACTAGATTAGAATGGTGCTGGAAAAGCACAGCAGGTCAGGCAGCATCTGAGGAGCAGGAAAATCGACGTTTTGGGCAAAAGCCCTTCATCAGGAATAGGCTTTTGCCCGAAATGTTGATTTTCCTACTTCTCGCTTGCTGCCTGACCTGCTGTGCTTTTCCAGCACCACTCTGATCTAGAATCTGGTTTCTAGCATCTGCAGTCCTTGTTTTTACCTAGTCTACCTGTAACTTCTGTTTCTAGCCAGTCAGGACCGCTGGTTTCAGCATTGTGGAATCTAAATAAGGAAAACATGGTGTGGAGCTATTCCCAGCCTCTTCTGGTACAGTCCATACCAGGCACCAAGTTGTGGAGGACAGTAGGTCAGGCGTTCAAACATTCACCAGAAAAATGGCCAGATCTCGATGGGAGTCAGTGCTGACTTGATTGGTATTTCAGAGTTTGCCATACCTGATAATGCCTTCACTTGAGCATGCTCTAAGAGAGCAGCATGCCCCCTCTCCCCCCACCCCCCCAATACCAAGTGCTACTCAAAGACTTTGCCAACCAACTCTCAGGTGATGTTCTTCTGGCTGTCTATTTGTTGCTTCAGTTAGTGGAACCACTGGGTTGCTGCAGGTATTGAGAGAAGTCAGAAGGAAGTGGTGATGGATGTTTGGAAGAAGCTGTGCGATTCTCCTGCTCCTCGGATGCGGCCTGACTGGCTGTGCTTTTCCAGAACCCCATTCTTGACTCTGAGCTCCAACATCTGCAGTCCTCACTTTCTCCCTGTTAAACTCAGTGAAATAAGACTAGTTTAGATGGTTAGTTAATCCTCTCAGATGTGAAGAAACAGGACTGGTTCAAAATGTTGTTTTAGATATAAACTGCTTCAGCTCAGCAGGGTTAGTATTCAGGGGACATTCTTTGCTGATTGTGCTTATGAGCAGGAAGCCCAAAATACAATTCCGTAGCGTCATTTGTTAACAGATAGAAAGAGATCCATGTAACACAATGCCTTTTGCAATCTCAAGACATCCCAATGGACTTTACAGCCATGGACATGCCTCTCAAATACAGTCAATGCTGCAATATAGGAAATGCATCATTGTCCCATTTCGATGAGAAGTCTGTTTTCTGTTGGATCTGGTTCTCAACAACCAAAAGATCCATTTGTTGATGGACATCTCAGAAGCACGACCTCCATTACTGTTTGAGAATTTAAATGAAGCTTGCAGTAGTTTAAATAATATCGTCACCCCCCGCCCCCCCCCTTCCAAGTTTATGAGAGCACAGGAGAGGCTGCCTCTCACCGTCATCTGACTGTGTGTAGTGGTTGCAGAATCGCTTTGCATTCTGTGAAAGAACCAATTCTTCAAAATGAACTAGTTTCAAGAAAAGTGTGAAAAGCAGATTTGGAGCAGGAAGTGTGGAAAATTTAATTGCGGAACTCGGGCACTGCAAAGTATGTTCCAATATGTCATTCCAGCACTCCGGGGTTCCATTTAGCATAAGTAATGCAACATAGACATTACTGGAGCTGCTACTCCTCTGAAGTGATGAGTATAATAAGCATCTGGTCGTATAGAAGGTTATCACCAGAGCATTCTGCTTGGCCTAGTACCAGGCTTTTATACCATTACAGTCCATAATTCTAATCACACTGATGAAACCATAATAAAACCAAGTCATTTAAAATTAAGATTGAGCAGACAGATTGAAATTTCAGGAGTGTTACCAGTTTATCCCAGGTTTGTCTGAGCTAACTTATTCCCCTTACGGGTGGTCCTCAAGTTTCATTGAATGAAAAACTGATTTTCAATTCAAACCAAATAAATCCTCAAGTCTGTGCACTGTCTTTCCCTGTTGATCCGAGCTGTTCTTGTAAAACTACAAGGACCAACTCTCCATTATACTGGCCCAATGTTTTAATGCCATAATACTTACAGAATGCAGGCACATGTCATGTGGTCAGATATTGCATGATTGACAGTCATGTGATCAAGCCTCCAGAAATACTTCAAACCAAAGTTGTTCAGCTTCTGCTCCACCTGTGTTACTGGATGTAATTTGCTGTGTGAAACAATATCAAGATGGCGCTCCTTTACCAATGGGGCATATTTTTTACATGATGGCAACATTAATTTTCATTTAGTTTACATCCTGATAGTAACTCGAGCCTTCCAAGACACACCACAGGACTTTTATGATACAGGATATGATACTTGGAGGGGATGTGATGGCCTAGTGGTATTATCACTAGACTAGTAATCTGGAGACCCGTTAATCTGGGACCGGAATTCATATCCACCAATGTGGAATTTGAATTCGATAAAAATCTGGGATTAAAAGTCCCAAAACGATTCTGAACCAAAAGAACTCCTCCATAGCATCTGTGGAGAGAAATCAGAGGTAATATTCTGAGGAAGGTTCATTTGACTCAAAATGTTAACCCTGATTTCTCTCCACAGATGCTACCAGTCCTGCTGACGTTTTCAAGCAATTTCTGTTTTTGTTAATGATTATCAATCATTTGTCAGGAAAAACCCATTTGGTTCACTAATATCCTTTGGAGAAGGAAACTGCCATCCGTACCTGGTATGGCCTACGTGTGACACCAGACTTACAGCAATGTGATTGTCTCTCAATTGCTGTCTGGCCAATAAATCTGGGCCTAACCAATATCCTGTGAATGAATAAAGAAAGAGCCATGTGAGTCTGAGAATAGGAAGCATAGATATTAAGTAGATCATAAAAGGAGGAGAGGGAGGTAAAGGTACAGAAATGTTAAGGAAAGAATTTTTGTGGCTTATGAATTTAGCAGCTCAAGCCACTACTGGATAGGACAAGGTGTCAGAATTGGAGGAGCTCAGAGATGCCAAGTGGTTTTAGGGTTGCAAGGGGTTTACAGAGAAGAAGGAGGAATTTGAAAACAAGGATTGGAATTTTGAAAGTGAAACTTGACAGAGAAGCAGCTCTTGAAGGTCAGTGATCACAGGACCAATGAATGATTGAGATTTTACTGCAGATAAGTTACTATAATTTGCACCTGAGCTTGCAATGCTTTTGCATCCTATTCAGCCTGAACCGCAAAGTCCTCGGTGACTGACAATGGCAAACTACAGAACCTGTGTCTGTTGAAGTGAGTGTATAAGGAGCAATCCATTTTCAAGCTACAGGTCTATGTTTCTAGTCAGTTATGTGTCCCTCTGTCTGGTACTTTGATTAAGGACAGCGATTACAGCTCAGCTTAGCTCGTTTTGATCCTTATTTTGTGAAAGGAAAATCAATGGGCTTTTATATATTGGAAATACAAGTGTCACGGGTTTATTAAAGCATCACTTTTATTTTATCTTGCACACTGCCTAGCCACAGCAATATTTTATTCCATGGTGTCACTGCCTACCTCAGCTCATAGTTTACTTGGTATTATTTGAATGAGTAAGCAGTAACAGTACTCCCTTGCACATATACCATTGACTGCAGAATTCAGTAAAAGCTGAAGCTTATCCCTTAAACCAGGCTGTTGACAATACTAGTAGTGGAAAACATCAGGCAAAAGCGTCCCCTGGACTGAGCTTATTGCGAACGGTTTACCAAGGAAAGAGTTTAGTTGGAGGTCAACATGCAAAATTTAGGAGCCAAATGATTTTAACACCCAGTCGGTGTGCTGTGTGGATTTCGTATATTAGTCTGTAGGTCAAACAGCAGAAAACAACACAGCTTAAACCACCCGGCTCAAGTAAGCCTCCATAAGCACATCTCCTTTGCCATTCTCACATTAACTTCTTGAATATGGTAATGGGCCATCAATTCAGCGGTTGGAAGTTCAAATTCTACTATATTAAATTAGGAACTTCATAAACCTTGTAATTTGTGGATTAGCTGACCAGATTATTGGTTCACTAATGCCTTTCAGGGAAGGATTTGTGTCTCCCCTATCCTGTCTGCCATTCATATGACTCCAGTTCCATACTATATGGATCGCTCTTAATGCCCTGAAGACACCGCGAGATGAACAACCTCCAAGATCTTGGTTTGGCAGACCTTTGGAGGTTCCACTCTGCAGTGCAAGTATTCTTTAGGAATAGGAACCTCCACAAATTGATGTCAAGCCATTCTGTTCACCCTTCTCCTAATTCAAGGAGAGATTCCTTTGGAAAACCCACTGGTTTAAGTAATGATATTAGTGGCAGAAAAATGGCAGAATTGATGCAAATGTTTATGAAAATGGTACCGACTGAAAAAATGTGGTTTCCTGGATTTTCTTTTTGCCTGTGTTTTAATATGATGCTCCAAATCTCTTTGACATAGCCACGGGACATAAGATAGCTGAAGATTTGCCTCTGACCTGAAAAACGAAAACTTTAGAAAGGTAACAGAGAGATATCGACACTCATCAAATTTGCAATAGGAAGGGCCAATGAAACAGACTTCAGACTTCTATTTCAGACTTCAGTACAAAGATTATTCAGTCATATGCTTGGGCATTTGATTATACTGATGGCCAGTTACATTTATCTGAGTTGAGTCAATGATGGTAAAATAATTCATTCCTAAACTAAGTTTTTACTTATCCAAAGTTTATTCCTTCAATTTAAGCCAGGAAAATAAGATCTCTGGAGTTCATGGTTGTTGAACACAGTCCTTCTGTTACAGTTTGTGCATTTATATAATTTTCTTACTATTCTGAATGTGTAATATAGTTGTAAATATTAACATTCTTAGCTTCTTTATCAGTTCAACGGCTTCTGTACTTCAGCATTTCTTGGTATTATATGTGGTTTCTCAGAATCTCAAGGGTAGTAAAATAGAAGGTACTATCTGACTGATGAAACTCTCTTTCAATAAAGAAAGCAGATTCTCTAGGGCTCCTTGTAGTTCAGCAAACTATTTTTTACCCTTTCCCATCAATATACCTTATCCAAACATTAGAGTGGTTGCTACATTGTTTCTGTATAACTATAAACATGGATAACTTACCAGTGTCTCACAAAACAATGAATTGGATTCCACTTCGTTGCTTGAGTGGACAGGACAAAGTTCCAAACAGTGAAGGTCTTGCACAGCATAAAGCTGGTTTTGAGAGACTCATCAGAACTCAGCTTTTTAGTTGATAATACAGGATTTCAGTGTGTCAAAGGTGGTATCATACAGCCAGCTGACAGTGGGAATCTGCACTGAAGGATGTTGTAAACTTAGACTATTGACACTCTGAAAGCCAACCTCACAGCCTATATAATGGATCCCATTGTGTGGGGGGAAAAAACCCACCCTAGACACATGCAAATTGAGAAGTCTCAGTCATCAAACAATCCCTGCAATACAAGGGGCAAGCTGCAAAGCATTGTCTCCACACATAGGTAATGGTTGCAATTAGATCTGCAAATGGGACCAGTTCAGTTTAGGAAACCTGGTCAGCGTGGACATGATGGGCTGAAGGGTGTGCTTCTGTGCTATATGTGAATTAACTGCACAGAGGCTGGTATTCCATCATGAAGTCACACTTTATTTACATTTGGAAAATCCTTGATTCTGGCAAAGCCCTGTCAGAGTCAATACCCCATGTGTCAGAATCTCTGACACTCCTCTTTTTATCTTTCAGCTAGGGCTCAATGATTGGACCAGGTTAACAGCCCCAATCAGAGAATTCATATTTTATGCAGTTGTGACTTTCTGTCATTTTAAAAAAGTTATTTTGTCCTTTGTTTTTTTCAAGAGAGATTGGAAAGGCAGAGGTGTCAAAAGGGCTACTCTAACAATGGCAGGGGAGTGGCCAGTTCTCCCAGTTCAGGTTTATTTCTAGTTTGGTTTAATTGACAGTCAGAAGCTGCTGGAGTCCAGAGAAAGGCTCCAAGCTTCAGCAGATAGTTCCTGACTGGCTTTCTCTCTGAAATCTCTTTGGAAGTTGTTTCATCCTGCCCATAAGAATCTGTGTTTGAATTTACATTTTGCTAAGGGGTGTGTTTATGGGATGTTACAGGAATTGGAACAGCTCCTTAGTTGAGTTGTTATATCGAGTTGGCTGGGTTTTCAAATAGTTGTTATTCTAAATTCTGTATTTGTTTGAGTTTCATCTGAAGTGTTTAAATAAATTCAGTTTTGCTAAAAGCTGAGTGGTTTGACCAGCTGCATCACACCTGGAATATCCACTTCACATTTGACTTTAAAATAAGAAAAAGTTTAGGGTCTGTGCTACCTTCTTAAAATATTTTGAGGGGGTCTGGCCTGGTCCATAACTGTGGTGCAGCTGGCTGACCTCATTACAACTACGACTGTATGGTTCTGTGACTCCATCAAGATGTAGTTTAAGAACATGTCTCAGATACCAACCTGGATGACGAACAATTGGTCTCTTCATTGAACACAAATTCAATGAAGTGACTTGAGAATCAGTCATCAAACCCAAATTCCTTAACTCTGTGCCCATATTGACTTCACTGCATCTGAGTGATTTACACAGTATCTCATATATTCTTGAATACATCATCTGGCTGAGGTTCCAGTGCAGCACTGATGTATGGGAGGTCTTTCATATGGATGGTAAACTCTCTGTCCTTTCAAGTGGGCAGAAAAGAATCCACACTGCTTTGAAAAAGAGTGGAAAGGTTCACCCTCAGTGACCTGGCCAATAATTGACCCTTAACCAACAGCACTAGAAAGAAAGCAAATTAACTGATAGTTTACCTCATTGTTGTTTGTGGTGCCTTGCTGCCTGCAAATAGGCTGCTACAGTTCCTGTATTACATTTCACAAGTTCTTCATTGGCTATGAATCATTTCGAGGTGCGCTGTGTGGTCAGAAATGCTCTATGCAAGTCCATACTTCTTTATGCTTCTATCTTGTCAGTTCTTTATGGTGAGCTTTAACCAGTTTATATATAATTTGTTTTTGATCTCCATCAATATTATTATCCATTGTATAATAAATGGTATTTTTGAAATCAGTTTTCTCTTAATATGAACATATCAAAGACATCGCTTCTGAAACCAACAGATCCTCCAGAACTGTCTTCAATTATCAATATTATGTATGATTTTAATTAGGTGCTCTTTCCAGGTACCCAAGTGCACAGTGGAACATAGCAATATGAACATAAAAGCAGTAGGAAGGCAATCAGACTCTCTACCATTCAGTTGCAGTGTAGCTGACCTGTATCTTAACTTCGAGGTAAAAACAATGACTGCAGATGCTGGAAACCAGATTCTGGATCAGTGGTGCTGGAAGAGCACAGCAATTCAGGCAGCATCCGAGGACAGGCAAAATCAACGTTTCGGGCAAAAGCCCTTCATCGGGAATAAAGGCAGAGAGCCTGAAGCGCGGAGAGATAAGCTAGAGGAGGGTGGGGGTGGGGAGAGAGTAGCATAGAGTACAATAGGTCAGTGGGGAAGGAGATGAAGGTGATAGGTCAGGGAGGAGAGGGTGGAGTGGATAGGTGGAAAAGGAGCTGGGCAGGTCGGACAAGTCCGGACAAGTCAGGGGATCGAGTTGCTGGAGGTTAGGAACTAGGATGAGGTGGGGGAAGGGGAAATGAGGAAACTGTTGAAATCCACATTGATGCCCTGGGGTTGAAGTGTTCCGAGGCGGAAGATGAGGCGTTCTTCCTCCAGGCGTCTGGTGGTGAGGGAGCGGCGGTGGAGGAGGCCCAGCACCTCCATATCCTCGGCAGAGTGGGAGGGGGAGTTGAAATGTTGAGCCACGGGGCGATTTGGTTGATTGGTGCGGGTGTCTCGGAGATGTTCCCTAAAGCGCTGTGCTAGGAGGCGCCCAGTCTCCCCAATGTAGAGGAGACCGCATCGGGAGCAACGGATACAATAGATGATATTAGTGAATGTGCAGGTAAAACTTTGATGGATGTGGAATGCTCCTTTAGGGCCTTGGATGGAGGTGAGGAAGGAGGTGTGGGCACAGGTTTTACAGTTCCTGCGGTGGCAGGGGAAAGTGCCAGGATGGGAGGGTGGGTCGTAGGGGGGCGTGGACCTGACCAGGTAGTCACGGAGGGAACGGTCTTTGCGGAAGGCGGAGAGGGGTGGGGAGGGAAATATATCCCTGGTGGTGGGGTCTGTTTGGAGGTGGCGGAAATGTCGGCGGATGATTTGGTTTATGCGAAGGTTGGATCCTCCCACTTCCTCCAGACCAAAGGGGTAGTCATGGGCACACGTATGGGCCCCAGCTATGCCTGTCTCTTTGTTGGCTACGTAGAGCAGTTGATCTTCCGTAATTACACCGGCACCACTCCCCACCACTTCCTCCGCTACATTGATGACTGCATTGGCGCCACCTCGTGCTCCCGCGAGGAGGTTGAGCAATTCATCAACTTCACCAACACATTCCACCCTGACCTTAAATTTACCTGGACCATCTCTGACACCTCCCTCCCCTTCCTGGACCTCTCCATCTCCATCAGTGACGACTGACTTGACACTGACATTTTCTACAAACCCACCGACTCCCACAGCTACCTGGATTACACCTCTTCCCACCCTACCTCTTGCAAAAATGCCATCCCGTATTCCCAATTCCTCCACCTCCGCCGTATCTGTTCCCAGGAGGAGCAGTTCCACCATAGAACACACCAGATGGCCTCCTTCTTTAGAGACCGCAATTTGCCTTCCCACGTGGTTAAAGATGCCCTCCAACGCATCTCATCCACATCCCGCACCTCCGCCCTCAGACCCAACCCCTCCAACCGCAACAAGGACAGAACGCCCCTGGTGCTCACCTTCCACCCTACCAACCTTCGCATAAACCAAATCATCCGCCGACATTTCCGCCACCTCCAAACAGACCCCACCACCAGGGATATATTTCCCTCCCCACCCCTCTCCGCCTTCCGCAAAGACCGTTCCCTCTGTGACTACCTGGTCAGGTCCACACCCCCCTACGACCCACCCTCCCATCCTGGCACTTTCCCCTGCCACCGCAGGAACTGTAAAACCTGTGCCCACACCTCCTCCCTCACGTCCATCCAAGGCCCTAAAGGAGCCTTCCACATCCATCAAAGTTTTACCTGCACATCCACTAATATCATCTATTGTATCCGTTGCTCCCGATGTGGTCTCCTCTACATTGGGGAGACTGGGCGCCTCCTAGCAGAGCGCTTTAGGGAACATCTCCGAGACACCCGCACCAATCAACCAAATCACCTCATGGCTCAACATTTCAACTCCCCCTCCCACTCTGCCGAGGATATGGAGGTGCTGGGCCTCCTCCACCGCCGCTCCCTCACCACCAGACGCCTGGAGGAAGAACGCCTCATCTTCCGCCTCGGAACACTTCAACCCCAGGGCATCAATGTGGATTTCAACAGTTTCCTCATTTCCCCTTCCCCCACCTCATCCTAGTTTCTAACCTCCAGCAACTCGATCCCCTGACTTGTCCGGACTTGTCCGACCTGCCCAGCTCCTTTTCCACCTATCCACTCCACCCTCTCCTCCCTGACCTATCACCTTCATCTCCTTCCCCACTGACCTATTGTACTCTATGCTACTCTCTCCCCACCCCCACCCTCCTCTAGCTTATCTCTCCACGCTTCAGGCTCTCTGCCTTTATTCCTAATGAAGGGCTTTTGCCCGAAACGTCGATTTTGCCTGTCCTCGGATGCTGCCTGAATTGCTGTGCTCTTCCAGCACCACTGATCCTGTATCTTAACTTCGTCTACCTGCCTTCATTCTCTATCCATTAGTCCCCTTGCTTAACAAATGTCTATCAATCTTAGTGTTTAAAATGCTCAAATGACCTTGCTCTTCCGAAAATGAAGAATTCTGCATTTTCAATCAATGCACCTTATCCATAAAAGCCTAGTCTATGCAGTCTAGTCTCATAATTCACCGGTATCATGTTGATGAAATTGTGAATCAGTTCTCTCAAGATCAGAATCTCTTCCCTATGGTGCAGTACCCAAAGTTGAATAGTACTTCACATAGTGTTGAGCCAGAACTCTGTGCATCTATAATATAACATGTACCTGTTTCATTCAAACTCTCTTGAGATGAAGGCCCACATTCCATTATCCTTTTAATTTTGGGGAAGTTTGTCCACTAGATTTCAATAATATTTGTTCTTGGACTTTTAAGTCTCTCTATTCCTAAAGAAACTCTAGCATTTATGAGATCCTCTAATCCATCTTCTCGGTCTAGTGTGGATCATCTCACACTTTTGTACATTAAAGTCCATCAGTAACAATTTTGTTCATTCACTTCATTTATCAATGGCTCTTTGCAACTTTCTGTCTACACTATTTATTTTGCCACCTAATTTGGTCGCATTAATAAACTTGAATATGTTCAACTTCCTCTATTCCTCCATCATACATATATTGAAACTTGAGGTCCTGATAGGGGAGGGAGTAAATGTTCACCATTTATAATTCTGCCAATAAAATAATAAAAGTTAATTAATTTTGTTTATTTGCTCATGGGATAGGTGCAGTGCAGGATAGGTGAGCATTTATTACCCATTCCTAATTGCCATTGAGAAGCTGATGGTGAGATGCCTTATTGAACTGCAGGAGTCCATGTAATGATCAATTAACCACCATGTTGTAAGGAATGGAATTCCAGAATTTTGATACAGCAACAGTGAAGGAATGGCAATACAGTTCTAATCAGAATTGTGTGTGGCATAGAGAGGAATTTGTAAGTAATCGTCTTCCCCCATCCATCTACTACCTTTGTTCTTCTAATCAGTAGTCTGCACGTTTTGAAGGTGCAGTCAGCGGAGTTTTGCTGAAATACTGCAGTGCATCTTACATATTATACATCATACATACTGTAACTATAGTGTCTTGGTGGTGAAGTGAGTGAATGTTGAAGATGTTGGATGGGAGATAGCCCTACTTTCTCTCTCCTGTCTTGTAACCAATTTTCTGGGTGGTCCCCAATTTTGTGCACCTTCATTCTTGTGAAGAGTCAGTGCAGGTGCTGAATATTTTCTTTTTGAAGGCTCCTCTTGACATTTTCTCAAGGGCCACATTTTAATCAGCAGAGACCAATTTTTGATTTTTAGGGAGTCCTTTTACATTTTCACTAACTTTTTTCTTTGAAGTTACACTCATTCACTCATTATGTCCACTCATGTTGTCATTCGTAGCATTCTTTTTCTTTGAAAAGATATGAGTGATCAATTACATGCATATATTTTCATAAAATTACTACAGTGTGGAAACAGGCCATTTGGCCCAACAAGTCGACACCGACCCTCCAAAGAGTAACCCACCCAAACTCATTCCCCTACAATGACCCCTAACTAATGCACCTAACCTACACATCCCTGAGTACTATGGGCAATTTAGCTTGGCCAATTTACCTAGCCTGCACATCTTTGGACTGTGAGAGGAAACCGGAGCACCTGGAGGAAACCCACACAGACACAGGGAGAATGTCCACACAGTCACCTGAGGCTGGAATCGAACCCAGGTCCCTGGCACTATGAGGTAGCAGTGCTAACCACTGAGTTATTGTTAGCCCTGTTTAATGTCCTTTAACTTGAAATCCATTAATAAGGTGTTTTGTTTACATATTTTAAATTACCCTCCCAACTTCTGGCCACACATGCACATGTCCCTCTTCTGGAATCAATACCCCTTGCTCACCCACCATGAGATCGACCATTCCCACCTCTCTCACTGCGCTGCCAATTCAGGCCCAGAACAAACAGTTAGAACATAGAACAATAAGTGCAGAACAGACCCTTCGGCCCTCGATGTTGCGCCAATCTGTGAACTATTTTCAGCTCATCCCCCTACACTATCCCATCATCATCCATGTGCTTATCTAAGGATTGTTTAAATCTCCCTAATGTGGCTGAGCTGACTACATTAGCAGCTAGGGCATTCCACACCCTTACCACTCTCTGCATAAAGAACCTGCCTCTGACATCTGTTTTAAATCTATCACCCCTCAATTTGTAGTTATGGCCCCTCGTACAAGCTGATGTCATCATCCTCGGAAAAAGACTTTCACTGTCTACCCTATCTAATCCTCTGATCATCTTGTATGTTTCTATCAAATCCCCTCTTAACCTTCTTTTTTCCAATGAGAACAGATCCAAGTCTCTCAACCTTTCCTCATAAGACCTTCCCTCCAGACCAGGCAACATCCTGGTAAATCTCCTCTAAACCTCTTCCAATGCTTCCACATCCTTCCCGAAATATGGCAACCAGAACTGTACACAATATACCAAGTGTGGCTGCACTAGCGTTTTGTATAGTTGCAGCATGATATTGTGGCTCCGGAACTGAATCCCTCTACAAATGAAACCTAACACACCGAATGCCTTCTTAACAGCACTATCCATCTGGGTGGCAACTTTTAGGGATCTATGTACATGTACTCCAAGATCCCTCTGCACATCCACTCTACCAAGAATCTTCCCATTGACCCAGTACTCTGCCTTTCTGTTATTCTTCCCAAAGTGCATTACCTCACATTTAGCTGTATTTGCCACCTCTCCACTCAATTCTGCAGTTTATCCAAGTCCCCCTGCAACCTGTAACATTCTTTCAAACTGTCCACTATTCCACTGACTTTAGTGTCGTCTGCAAATTTACTAATCCACCCACCTATGCCTGCGTCTAAGTCATTTATAAAAATGACAAACAGCAGTGGTCCCAAAACAGATCCTTGTGGCACACCACTAGTAACTGGACTCCAGGCTGAATATTTTCCATCAACCACTCGCTGCCTTCTTTCAGAAAGCCAGTTTCTAATCCAAACTGCTAAATCACCCTCAATTCCATGCCTCTGCATTTTCTCCAATAGCCCACCGTGTGGAACCTTCTCAAAGGCTTTACTGAAGTCCATGTATACCACATCAACTGCCCCATCCTCATCTATATGCTTGGTCACCTTCTCAAAAAATTCAATGAGGTTTGTGAGACAGGACCTGCTCTTGACGAAACCATGTTGACTATCGAAATCGAGTTGTTGCTTGCCGACATTTGTTGCTTTGGATGAAGGTAAATGTCATACAATTCAAAGCACTATGTTTAAATCATCTATTTTTTAGATGTAGGAGACTTATTAAATAGTACATCACTCGAGTGTCAAGAACATACATCTAAGCAGCTTTGGGTGGAATGATACAGGATGTCAAACAGTTCCATAAAGCTCCCTCTGATGACCTGAAACTTGAACCCACTGGGAGATAGTGGCTTCATTATGTTAACACTAACCTATTAATCCAGAGACCTGGGTAATGTTCTAGGAATTGATATTCAAATCATGTCATGGCAGATATTGAAATTTGAGTTTTATTTTAAAAGAAAATCTTAGAAAGTGTAATGATGAAACCATTGCCAGTTGTTAGTACAACCCCCCATCTCGTTCATTAATGTCCTTACCTGGTATGGCTTACATGTGACTCCAGAACTACAGTCATATGGTTTGACTCTTAACTGCTCTCTGGGCAGCTAGACAATAAATGCTGGCCTCGCCAGTGATGCTCACCCATGTATGATGTTTTCTTTAAATCTCCCCCACCAGTAATTGGCTTAAACTCAGGGCCACTTTAAACACTCCCAACTCCACATCCACTCTCTGACCAGCTGAAATTCAGGGTCAACTTTCACCCACTAAAGTTGGACACCCCCAACCTGCTGAAACAGCAGGGCAGCACAGTGGTTAGCACTGTTGCCTCACAGGGCCAGAGACCTGGGTTCAATTCCCGCCTCAGGCAACTGTCTGTGTGGAGCTTGCACATTCTCCCTGTGTCTGCGTGGGTTTCCTCCGGGTGCTCCGGTTTCCTCCCACAGTGCAAAAATGTGCAGCTTAGGTGAATTGGCCGTGGTGATAAGGGGCAGGGGTTAATGTAGGGGAATGGGTCTGGGTGGGTTGCTCTTCTAAGAGTCGGTGTGGACTTGTTGGTCCAAAGGGCTTGTTTCCACACTGTAAATAATCTAATATAATCTTAAAAAAACCCACTCCAAAAACTGGTTGAAACTCATGGGGGTGGGATTGGGGCGGGATATACCCCTCCAGTCTCCATCCCTGGACTGTCTAAACATCATGCCTAGCCCCAGTGGGTTCACTCAAACAGGCCAAGCGACAGCTCCCCTCTCCAGCCTGCTTCAGACTGGAAGTCTGCTTCACGCTCAGGAATCTGCCCGATTAGCGCCTCCAATCACATCTTCTCTCCCTCCTGCCCTTGCTGATCAGCCAATCATGCATTCTGTTTCTTGAAAAGTAGGAGGGAGAGAACCTATGGTTGGAGGAGCATGGGAAAGCATGGGCTAAGATTGGAGGAGAAATTCTTCACACATTCTGTGACTCCTGCATATGGGGTGACTTTTCTCTGGTCACTCTGTGTTTGAATTTTTCCAGGGGGTTTTGAGACTTCAAGGGCAATATGTGTTGCATGATGTGTAAACTCATTGATTGCTTCAGCAAAGAGAGTGTGACTGAAGTATTTTGAGCAATAATGGGATGTGAAATTCAATCCTGCAACACCAAAATGTGTCCAAGAAATGATCAATCCTCCTGGCTGCCTCCTGTGTGTTTTTGCACGGTATCAGACAACAAGCATTGTGCGTTCTGATGTATCTCTCACTTATGCCCAAATGTGCCACTGTCATTGCATAGATCTAAAATCAGTCAGGCCTTTAATTTTAAGACAATTACATGACACGAGGACATGTGATGTTCCAGTATGAATATCTTCTGGCCTTCACTATGTTGTGGAGTCAATGTAGTTAGTAGGCTATATGTGAGTGCATTAGTAAATAAACGGCAACAATTGCAGTCATCAACAAGCTACTTAATGGTCAAATACAAAAATTGGCCAGGACATCTGCAGAGAAAACATTTCCGACTCATACCTGAAATAAAAACCATTAAGAAGACCTTCTGATAGGGCTATTTAAAGACCTAGTCAATATGATGCAACTTCCTTATCCTTCATTCACTGTGGTGAATGAAGAAACACAGACATTTGGTAAGATGAACTATGAGCAGTTCCTCAAGTTGTGTCACCTGTTTCACAGATTCCTGGAATGTCTGTCCAGGATGAGGATGATTAGAATTAGAATTAGAATCCCTACAGTGTGGAAGCAGACTGTTCGGCCCAACAAATCCGCACAGACTCTCTGAAGAGTAATCCACTCAGAACCAGTCCCTACCCTGTACTTGCCCCTGACTAATGCACCTAACCTACACATCCCTGAACACTATGGACAATTTAGCATGGCCAATTCACCTAACCTGTACATCTTTGGATTGTGGGAGGAAACTGGAGCACCTGGAGGAAACCTGCGCAGACACAGGGAGAATGTCCAAACTCCACACAGACAGACCCCCGAGTCTGGAATCGAACCGGGTCCCTGGCGCTGAGGCAACAGTGCCAAATACCGAGCCAATGATCTTGTCATTGACTGTGAAAGGTTCAGCTATGGAAGATATTCACATTAAAAACTGAAAGAACTGCAGATGCTGTAAATCAGAAACAAAAATAGAAATTGCTGGAGAAGCTCAGCAGGTCTGGTGGCATCTCAGGACAGTTCTGAGGAAGGTTGTCTCAACCCAAAAGGTTAACTCTGATTTCTCTCCAAGATGCTGCCAGACCAGCTGAGCTTTTACAGCAAATTCTGTTTGTGTGTGTTTTTCACTATGTCTTTCAATTTGCTGTCCATAGCAGTATCTGGTTGTTAAAAGAGATGCTCAAGGAAGATCACCCTCATCTCCCTGAGGAGGATAAACAAGCATCAGCATGCACCTGGATAATGGGCTTCTGAATAATGAGCTTCTGAAGACTGAAATTCTAGTCATACAACATTGTATTAAGTTAAAAATCACACAACACCAGGTTATAGTCCAACAGGTTTAATTGTAAGCACACTAACTTTCAGAGCGTCGTTCCTTCATCAGGAGCAGTGCTCCGAAAGCTAGTGTGCTTACAATTAAACCTTTTGAACTATAACCTGGTGTTGTGTGATTTTTTAACTTGGTACACCCCAGTCCAACACCGGCATCTCAAAATCATGAACATTGTTATTAATGTTATTTCCACTGACCTGTTCCAGTCTGATGAGGGCAGAGAAAAACCTGGTGCTTACTGCCAAGGAGGGAATGACCTCTGTTTGATAGTCCTAAATTTGTGAATCCTAAATTTATAAAATAAAATCTTAAATTCAATATAATTGCCAGGTAACACTTGGTAAAAATCCTGACTTTAGAGGAAGGTTTATTTCGACTTTCAAAGCCATTTATGAGAAAGAGATACAGTCTTCCAGCAGTTTCAGACATGAGAATTAACAGATGCAGTGCAATGCTTGAAAAGGTCTAATTCATTTACACCTCAACAGCACAATTCTGTGAATTTAGGAAAAGTTAAAACAACTAATGCACACAAAAAGGGAGACTTGCAATTACTTGACATTTTTCACAGCCTTAAGCTATCCCAAAGTGTTTTGCAGCCACTGATATACTTTTTGGAGAATGTTCACTTGTTGTTTGTGAAACATGCTAGCCAAGATGCACATTGTAAACTCGTACAATGGGAATGACCTGTTAATCTGTTTCTCATAACGCTGATTGAGGGCTTTGTCAGGACACCAGGGTGAATTCTCCAGATCTTCTTTGAAATAATGAAATGGAATCCTGGATGGGGAGACAGGTCTACTGTCTCATCAGAAAGACACCTTCACTGCGAGAGCATTGGTGTGTTGGCAGTGCCAGCCCAGATTTTTCCAAGTCTGTCTGCTCACAACGTTTGTGCACACAGAGTGCGACCATTTCAGTGAATCGTGACTAATGTTCCACACAAACTCATACTCAGAGGGAGTCAGTCCAAATAAGACATACATGTGCAGATATAATTAACAAATATTGTAATTTTAAAAATACCAGGTCAATTACAAGTCACCTTATTATTTGTTTAGCATACTTACAACTCCTCAGAATACACAACTGAGTAAAATATATGTCTGCTGATTAGCTAGAGATAAGAATAATTTTGCAATTGATGTTAACTGTAATTAGGATCACAAAGGGCTAACACTACTGTAGTTTTGCATAATGACAGGAAAAGGGATGAACATGTGAATATAGGAAATAGGATCAGGAGTAGACCTCTCACTCCCTAAACCCTGCTTCAGCATTCAATAACATCATGGCTGATCTGATTGTGGTCCTAACTCCACATTAACACCAACCCTGATAACGTGCAAGTCCCTTGTCAGTCAAGAATCCATTTGTCCCCACTACTGTCTGGGAAAGAGAGATCCACATCCTCATGACCCTCTGAGAGAAAAATAATTCTCCTTATCTCCATCTTCAGTTGAGACACTGATTGTTAACCTGTCCTCAATTCTGTCCCACGTGAGGAAACATCCTTTTTTAAAATCATCCTGTCAAATACCGCTCAGCATCTTATGTTTTATAAAGATCATTTTATATTTTTCTAAGTTCCATTGGATACAAGCTCAACCTTTCCTCATATGGTAAACCCACAACCTCACAGGTATTAGTCGAGTGAACCTTTTCTAAACTGCTTCTTCATTGTATTCTTTCTTAAATAAGGTACCCAAACCTATATAGTATTCTAAATGCGATCTCTTTGATGTATTGTACAAGTGCAGCAAAACATCTCTACTTTCATATTTCATTCCCCTTGCAATAATCAGATAGAGCCAGCTGCAAGACAGCAGCTCGATACACTGCAGTTCCACAGAGAAATTTTAAGAACAAAACGTTGCAGTCCACCTTGGTGAACACGGGTAATCTTCCTTGTGCTTCCTGTTTCTGATCATTCATTTCCTTGTGTTTGCAAACTAGCACAGCTGACACCTATTTGGCTATTATGAAGTTATGACTTGATT
The DNA here is from genome assembly GCF_037043375.1 of Chiloscyllium plagiosum. Classification (NCBI taxonomy): domain Eukaryota; kingdom Metazoa; phylum Chordata; class Chondrichthyes; order Orectolobiformes; family Hemiscylliidae; genus Chiloscyllium; species Chiloscyllium plagiosum. The sequence goes on along the minus strand of NW_028270172.1, from coordinate 29,735,913 downwards.
GAATGGACTAAGGTCTGGGATGAGGAGGACCTTTTGACAGTTTCTTTTCTAGCTTTCTTTCTTTTCTATTGTACTGGTTGTGAATAACTGAAGACCCTTTTCATAATATCAATTAAACCTTTGCTTTCTGTCTCAGGGCCTGACGTGAACCCTTCATTTTCTTCCTGTTTCAGCTTTTATCTTGTACTCCTCATCCCAGATGACCTTAGCCTGTTCAATTGAGTCATGATGTCAGACCAAATTCATGGTGGAATCTGATGTGTTATGTTCCAGGACAAATTGTTCCATGATTTTTGTTCTAGATTAGATTTGGCCACCAAATATTTTAAAATGTGTGGCATCCACAAGCATTGAATTAGTACGTTGCAGAGATGGAGTCCTTAGTCAGAATATGTAGGTAATCAACCTTACAGCATGCATTGTACTGGCATTTGTCAGGAGCATGCATTATCAAATAACTAACTATATTGTTGTCCATTCAATCAATGATGGTAAGAAAATGCTCTTACAAGCAAAGTTTCTCTTCTTCAAAGTTTAAAAATGTATGCAAAGTTCAAATCAGGCAAAATATTTACATTCGAGTGTAACAAGACCCCTTGAGATGATGGTTCTTTGAGTTAAATCCAGATCAAATTTAAATCACTGTTCCAGTTTGTTTTTCTATATTCCTTTTCTGATTGTAAATTACAAATATACACATTCTTATAATTAACTATTATATCATTGATCAATGAGCTGAAAATGATTTCATTTCTATTATATTAGCTGCCACATTCATAATTACCTTATGTCTCCCTCCGAAGGTCGTCATACCTGCATTCAATTAAATATTAATGCGCTGTGCTATCGATACAGAATCATATTTCCCAGAAGGAGATTGCTGGGATCAACTCGCCTGTGCCAGCTTTTTCAATGCGAACCACATAATCTCATTCTGCTGCTCTTTCCCGATAGTTCTGTTAGCTGTTAACTTTTGATATCTATATATATCTTTAAATCCCCTTTGAATATTATTATTGAATATGTTCCAACAACCCATTCAGCCAATGTATTCTACATCATAACATGCTGAGTTTCAAAAGGAATGCCTCCGTGTAAGGTACCATATGTGGTCTTTCTTTCAGTCTCAAGCCTGATCAGCAGTTGGTGTTTTTCCCTTGGTGTGATCCATTGAAGTGTTTCTATCGGAAAAAATAAATAAATGCAGAGAATTCTGTTGCTTTACTGCTTCTGGTGTTCTTAAAGAAATGCATAATAACTTTTTTATTCATATCTCTGAACTTCTGCTGAAATATAAAATCCATATCAGAATTGCAATGGGGTTTTCAGCTTTATATTGCATAATTCATTCCCAAACACTTTTCCCCTTGGCCAACATATTAATATCTTAACATCTTCCTTTATTAAGGTGTTCTGTGGAACCTGTCATCATGTGATGCGCTGAAGATGCCAATTATCCAGGATGCACTTGTGGTACTTACCAATGCGATCATCATCCCACACTCTGGTTGGGATATTTCTCCTCATCAGGAAGACCGAAAAATTCAGCTCCACACATCAATGGTCTTGCGGAATGCCACTGGGTGCTTGAGGTCAGTTGTCACAACCTTCATTCTGTTATTGTGAGGGCAAAAGGTTATGTTTGTCTGTTGTACAGTTTAAAATTATTAGGAGTTGGAGTATCTGTTCTAATTACCCTGATGTGCTTTCTCACCCCAAGGCTTAGGTCTGTCACCAATCATTTGCTGTTTCAGTGGCAGACCATTGATCATAATTCTGGAAGTTATAAGTTACATTTGAATATGGGCAAGGGTAGGCCTCAGGTGAAAGTATTAAATTGGGGGAAGACTAGTGACCACAATATTAGGTAAGAACTGGGGATTGCAGATTGGGGCCAGCTGTTTGAGGGCAAATCCACATGTGTCATGTGGGGATCTTTTTAAAAGACCAGTTGGTTAGAGTTCAGAACCAGCATGTTCCTGTGAAAATGAAAGATAAGGTTGGATAGATTTGGGAACTTTGAATAGCAAGAGAAATCGAGAGCTTAGTCAGAAAGAAAAAGGAGGCATATGTAAGGTTTAGGAAACTGAAGACAGACAGAGCCCTCGAAGAATACAAAGATAGCAGGAAAGAACTCAAACAAGAGATTAGGAGGGCTACAAAGGGCCCTGAAATGTTTTTGGAAATCAGGATTAAGGAAAATGCCATTTCATTGATATATTTGTATAACAGCAAGAGGGTAACTAGGGAAATATTACGTCTACTCAAGAACAAAGGAGGGAATTCACGCCTGGAACCAGAGGAAGTGGGTAAGGTCTTTAATGGATACCTTACATCAGTATTCACAAAGGAGTAGGACATGGTGGATGATGAGTCTTGGGAGGAGTATGTAGGTATTCTGAGGCATGTCAATATAAAAAAAGAGAAAGTGTTGAGTATTTTGAAAAGCATTAAGGAAGACAGGTCCTCAGGACATGGTGGAATCAATTCCAGAATGCTGAAGGAGGCAAGGGAGGAAATTCCTCAGGCATTGTATGAAATGTTTGCATCCTCTCTAGTTACAGGAGAGTTCCCAGAGCACTGGAGAATAGTCACTGTTGTTCCTTTGTTTAAAAAGGGACAATCCGGGAAATTACATGCCTGTACGCCTTAAGTCAGTGGTCGGGAATTTATCTGAGAAGATTCTTAGGGATAGGATTTACTCACTAGGGGCAGCACGATGGCTCAGTGGCTCACACTGCTGCCTCACAGGTTCGATTCTGGCTTTGGGCGACTGTCTGTGTGGAGTTTGCACATTCTCTCCGTGTCTGCGTGGGTTTCCTCCGGGTGCTCCGGTTTCCTCCCACATTCCAAAAGATGTGCAGGTCAAGTGAGTTGGCCGTGTGTTAGGTGCATTAGTCAGGGGTAAATGTAGGGAAATAAGTCTGGGTGGGTTACTCTTCGGAGGGTCAGTGTGGACTTGTTGGGGCCTGTTTTCACACTGTCGGGAATCTAATCTAATCTAATCCTATTTGAAAAAATTTGAATTTGCTAGTGATAGACAGCATGGCTTTTTGTGAGGTTGATTGAGTTTTTTGAGGTGAAAATGTGTTGCTGGAAAAGCGCAGCAGGTCAGGCAGCATCCAAGGAACAGGAGAATCGACGTTTCGGGCATAAGCCCTTCTTCAGGAAGGGCTGAAACGTCGATTCTCCTGTTCCTTGGATGGTGCCTGACCTGCTGCACTTTTCCAGCAACACATTTTCAGCTCTGATCTCCAGCATCTGCAGTCCTCACTTTCTCCTCGTGAGTTTTTTGAGGAAGTGACAAAGATGATTGATGAGGGCAGGGCAGTAGATGTCTGTAAGGACTTTAGCAAGGTCTCTCATGGCAGGCTGTTATAAAAGACAAAATCACATGGGACCCATAATGAGTTGGTAAAATGGATACAAAATTGGCTTAATCATATAAGACAGAGAATAGCTGTGGAGGGTGTTTTTCAGATTAGAAAACTGTGATAGTGGTGTTCCATGGGGACCATTGTTGGGATCCCTGTTGTTTGTAATATATGTAAATGATTTGAAGGAATGTAGATAGCGTGATCAATAAGTTTGTGGATGACACAAAGACTGGGAAAGCTATGGATAGTGAGCTATGGATTTCCAAAGAATACAGCAGGACATAGATTGGCTGGAGACTTGGGTGGAGAAATGACAGATGGAGTTAAATCAGGACCGATGGCATGTTGATGCATTTTGGAAGATCTAATACAGGAGGAAAATATACAGTAAATGGCAGAACCCTTAATAGCATCAACATACAGAGGGATTGAGGCATACAGTCAACAGCTCCCTGGAAGTGGCAGCACCAGGAGATAAGGTGACCAGGAAGGCATATGTGATCCTTACCTTCTTGGTCAGGGTATTGAGCATAAAAATTGGCAAGGCATGTTGCAGCTGTGCAGACCTTTAGTTTGGCCACATTTGGAATATAGTGAATGGCTCTGGTCATCACATCACCAGAAGGATGTGGAGGCTTTGGAGAGGGTACAGAATCACTTACCAGGATATTGCCTGGTTTGGAGTGTAATAGCTCTGAGGAGAGATTGGCTTATTATCTAATAAGTTAGATAAATGAGTGAAAATGCCACAGGAGATGTCAATCACTATTATTCATATAATACAAGATACCTAGAGCACAAGACACAAACAGCAGCTGAAATAGATGCAGTTCGAGGTTATCTCTTCTCATTATGATCTTTATCTTACTTCTAGCCAACAGTCACATTTTGATAATTCATTTCCTATTTGTTCTTTCTAATTCTTACTCTGCTCATGTCCTTTCCTTTTGGGATATGGCTGCGACTCTTATTGTTTCCCAACGGGAAAGTATCTATCACGTGCCGGTATACTTTCTACTTGCCTTGATGGCTGCAGCTCTAACAACACTGAAGGAGCTCAGCAGCAAAGGAGAACGCAGCCTGCATTATTGTCACTGCATTTACCATTTTAAGATTCACTCACTCAGCCACAGTTAACACTGTCAGAAGTATGTACCATTTAATAAACACGGCAGAAACATGCTACAGCTCCCTCAATAGCTACCAAACCTACAATCTCTACCAGCTAGAAGGAGAAGAGCAGCAGATGCATGGATACACCACCACCTGCAAGTTCTCTCTGTGATACATACGGCCTTGACTTGGAACTGTGCCATTGCTCAGAAAATCGCCTCAATCGCATACAGATTGCCATTCCAGCCCAATTTGACATAAGAAGGGAGACCCATATTTTTGAGAGGAGATTCCACTCAGGCCACTTACAGGATAGCGGAGGCATAATCCCATTCTGGTAGGTCTTTCATCGGACAGAGCTGTTAACTCCATCTGCCATTTCTCCACCCAAGTCTACAGCATGGAAATAGACCCTTCTGTCCAACTAGTCCACGCTGACCATGTTCCAAAACTAAACTAGTCCCATTTGTCTCTGTTTGGCCAAAATACTCCAAACCTTTCCTATTTCCACACTGTAAGTAATCTAATCTAATCTAATCTAATCTAATCATGTACTTATCCAAATGTCTTTTAAATGTGTTAACTGTACGTAGATCCACCACTTTCTCTGGCAGTTCATTCCACACACGAACCACTCACTTTGTAAAAGTGTTGCTCTCATGTCCTTTTGAAAGCTTTCTCCTCTCACCTTAAAAATCTGCCCCCTAGTCTTGAAATTCCCACCTTAGGGAAAAGACACCTGCCACTCACACTATGTATACCCCTCATGATTTTATAAACCTCAATAAGCTGCTAAACATGTCTGCTATACACCTTCTGAACCACCCTGTCTACTTGTGATGCAAACATGAAAGAATTATGTACCGGAACTCTTAGGTCTCTCATAATACTACCAGGCCCTACCATTAGCTGTTTAAGTCCTGCCTTTGTTTGTTTTACCAAAATGCAATATCTTGCATTTATCGAAATTAAATTCCATCTGCCACTCGTCAGCCCATTGACCCAATTGATCAAGATCCCTTTGTAATCTTAGATAACCTTCTTCACTGCCCACTTTACCATCAATCTTGGTGTCACCCACAAATTTACTAACTCTGCCTCCTATATTTTCATCCAAATTGTTTATATGAATTACAAACAGAAATGCGCCCAGCACAGATCCCTATGGAACACTGCTGGTCACAGGCCTTCAGTCCTAAAAACAACCCTGCTTCACTATCCTTTGTCTCCTATTGTCATGCTAATTTTGTATCCAATTGGCAAACACACCCTGAATCACATGTAATCTGGCTTTACTAATCTGTCTACCATGTGTCAAAGGCTTTACTAACATCCATATAAACAATGTTTAACACTCTGCCCTCATCAATCTTTTTAGTTACTTCCTCAAAAACCATAATCAAGTTTGTGAGGCACAATTTCCCTCATACAACACCATGCTGATTATCCCTAATTAGTTCTTGATTCTCCAAATGCATGTAAATCATATCTTTCTGAATCACATCCAAAAATGTATCCACCACTGATTCTGGATCAGTGGTGCTGGAAGAGTACAGCAATTCAGGCAGCATCCGAGGACAGGCAAAATCGACGTTTCGGGCAAAAGCCCTTCATCAGGAATAAAGGCAGAGAGCCTGAAGCATGGAGAGATAAGCTAGAGGAGGGTGGGGATGGGGATAGAGTAGCATAGAGTACAATAGGTCAGTGGGGGAGGAGATGAAGGTGATAGGTCAGGGAGGAGAGGGTGGAGTGGATAGGTGGAAAAGGAGCTGGGCAGGTCGGACAAGTCCGGACAAGTCAAGGGGATCGTGTTGCTGGAGGTTAGAAACTAGGATGAGGTGGGGGCAGGGGAAATGAGGAAGCTGTTGAAATCCACATTGATGCCCTGGGGTTGAAGTGTTCCGAGGCGGAAGATGAGGCGTTCTTCTTCCATGCGTCTGGTGGTGAGGGAGCAGCGGTGGAGGAGGCCCAGCACCTCCATATCCTCGGCAGAGTGGGAGGGGGAGTTGAAATGTTGAGCCACGGGGCGGTTTGGTTGATTGGTGTGGGTGTCTCGGAGATGTTCCCTAAAGCGCTCTGCTAGGAGGCCCCCAGTCTCCCCAATGTAGAGGAGACCGCATCGGGAGCAACGGATACAATAAATGATATTAGTGGATGTGCAGGTAAAATTTTGATGGATGTGGAAGGCTCCTTTAGGGCCTTGGATGGAGGTGAGGGAGGAGGTGTGGGCACAGGTTTTACAGTTCCTGCGGTGGCAGGGGAAAGTGCCAGGATGGGAGGGTGGGTCGTAGGGGGGCGTGGACCTGACCAAGTAGTCACGGAGGGAACGGTCTTTACGGAAGGCGGAGAGGGGTGGGGAGGGAAATATATCCCTGGTGGTGGGGTCTGTTTGGAGGTGGCGGAAATGTCGGCGGATGATTTGGTTTATGCGAAGGTTGGTAGGGTGGAAGGTGAGCACCAGGGGCGTTCTGTCCTTGTTGCGGTTGGAGGGGTTGGGTCTGAGGGCGGAGGTGCGGGATGTGGACGAGATGCGACCACTGATGTCAGGCTCACAGGTCTATAGTTCTCAGGCTTCTCCTTCTAGCCTTTCTTATATAAAGTCAAAACATTAGCCACCCTCCAGTCTTCTGGCATCTCATCCATGTTTATAGATGATACAAATATTTCTGCAAGAGGCCTCACAATTTCTTCCCTAACTGCCAACAATGTCCCAGGATATGTTGGATCAGATCCTGGAAATCTATTCATCTTTGTATTTTCTAAGACCTCCAGCCCTCCTCCTTCTGTAATTGAGCTGTCAAAGGAAGGCAAAGCACGCTCCCTTCTAATGGCAGTTAGCTGCAACATTCTGATCTTTAAAGATCCTGACAGCCATTTTGGTAGCTGTTGCCAAAGGGTAAGTTCATGGGATAGTGTAGTGTTTGTGTGCTGGGAAGTTAGGTGTCAGCTGGATAAAGTGCCAGCTGTGTAAGTGTAGGGTGCCATGGAACTAGATGCCAGGTGAGTACAGGGTAGTGTGCCAAATAAGTAGTGTGCCAGCTAGGGAGGGTGCAGGCTGGTGTAGGGGTAATCTGCCATGTATAGAATGCCAGCAAGGTGGAGGATAGGGTGCCATGTGGGTAACATGTCAGTGCAAGATGGCAAGTAGCCCAGGTAAGTGATTCAGTATTAAGTCAGGTTAATCAGAACAATCTGGTCCAACTGGGTTGGCTGTAGGGAAGATGGGCATTGGAGTCTAAATTTGTCAAATCAATACTCTCAAAATTAATCATTACACACACAATTTCCTTGCTAAACAACTACACCTGCCTTAACCCCTTTAAGATGCTCCTCAAAACCTACCTTCCTGACTAACCTCCATGTTTGTCACATTTTTGTTTTATGGCTTACTTATAAAGTACTATGAAATATTTAACTCTGTTAAAGGTATTACACAATTGAATATTGTTGTTGATTAAATACATATCTATCAATTGAAAGGTGAAAAGGAAGATTGGTCTCTGTCTTAATTCCAGTGAAACATACAGAGGCCCTCAGAAAGGCCCCTAATCGTGCCTGCCTGACTTTCCATGTTGAATGCATGCACTGTAAATCGGACAAGGCCTTAATAATAGCATCCTCTCCATCTGGTACGTGCCCAGGAGATCTTCTGTTAGCATTGAGAGGAACTCCACCTCAAGTATTTTCTCTAAACGTTAAAACTGAATGTATGTATAGCTGCATGTATGTAAACCTATATAAAATAGGTGTAGTGCTACAAATTAAATACATGAAACAAAATGTGTAGTGCTGCAAAGGAGCGAAAACATAACATTTTGTGATAGGATACCTGCAGAAACAATCTAATGTGTGTTGTACTGATGATTTGGTTGTCCTTATAATCTGTATTCTGTGTAATACCCCCTGTGTCTAGATTGTATTTCAAACAATCTGTATTCGACTGTCTGTCAGTTACTGCAAATCAGCCGCAGATTCTCTTGATAAATGTGCAGTAATTAATCTTGCCTGTTGACCTCTCAATGCAGAGGTCATCATCCATCTTCTACGTGGAATGTTTTCGCCACTGTTCCCAGCAAATGCAGAAATACACCCTCAAGCATGACAGAGACTCCAGGCTGATGTCAAGGTTAAAATTACACCTTCAGATTTAGATAAACCAATTCCATTGTACCCTCTTTGTAAGAGACACATACATACCCTTCGGGTGAATCATTTTGCAAAGAGTGCATTGTTGTTCTCAAATACGTCCTTCAGAAATTGGTGGAAACTTAAGAAATCACTTCTGACAGTTAGTGTTTGTGTTGAAGTTAACCTCTTCTGCATTTTGGATGCTTTCTGTGGTGTGACTGGCAACCATTGTATCAATGATACTATGGCATTAAGCAACAAAATACGTGTTAGAACATGACATACCTCCCTGACAAATCCAGCAAACCTCCCTGACAAATAGCAGCACAGCTAAAAGATCATTGCCAAAAAAAGAAGACAAAAAGGAAAACATTCCATTTGCCCTCCCTATCACCCACTGAACTTGAATACTATCTTTGTGTAAATCATGAACAAGGGCACCCACATCCCTCTGTGCTGCAGCTTTCTGCAGTCTCTCTATTTAATTAATATCCAGCTCCTCTCTTCTTCCTACAAAACCTCCCCTTTTCCACATTATATTACATCTGCCAGGTTATTGTCCATTTGCTTAACCTTCTGTTGATTCTGTACCATCCTCACTACTTGCCTTCCCAGCTATTTTGTGCCATACTCAAACTTGACAAATGTGCATTCACTTCCATTATCAAAATAATTTATATATACAGAGGAACCGCGATTATCCGGCCTTCGATTATCCAAATGTCGGATTATCCAACAAGATCGCAAAGTCCCGATGCTTGGCTAGACAGTGCTAACCGGCATTCGATTATCCAGAATTCAATTAACCAAATAAAATACTCCCCACCCGCTTCCTTCGGATAATTGAGGTTCCTCAGTATTGTAAATAATTGTGGTCCAATATTCATCCCTGTATTGGTTTGTATTTATTTTCTTGCCCCCTTTTAATTCATGATTTGTTGTTTTTGGGATAATATTCATGTCCTCCATTATGAAGATTAGTGCAAATATACTGTCATTTCCTGATCCTCCATTATTATTTCTCTAATCTCGTTCGCTAATAGGTCTCTGTTCACTTTGGCTTCTCTCTTTTTTATATGTTTAAAGAAGCTCTTACTGTCCATAGTTATATTACTTGCCTGTTTACCCTTTTCGCTTATTTTCCACCTTTTTATTTATATTTTGCTATCTTTGGTTGATTGTTAATACCTTCCGAATCATCTTCTTTAACAGTAACCTTTGCCACATTGTTTTAATTTTCCTATCAATTTGATATCATCTTTAACTTTCCAGGTTAACTGTGGCCAGATTATCCCCTTCCTAGAATCCTTTTTCCTTACTGGGTGTAGCTTTCTTTGTGTCATAAGTTATTTTCTTAAACATCTGTCATTGTTCTTCAACCACCTTTTCTGCTAAATTTCTTTCCTAGTCCACTTCAAATGATCTGCCCTAATGCCTTTGAAATTAACTTTATTTAAATTTAGCACAGCTGATTCCAACCCAAGGTTCTCATTTTCAAACTGAACACTAAATTCTATCATAGTGTGGTCACTGTTTCCTCAAGAATCTCTTCCTCTAAGATTATTTATTAAACCTGCCTCATTACACATTACCAGATCCACAAATAATCTGATGTACGGTTAGATCTACAACATATTCTGCTCGGTAATTGTCCCGAATACACTCTTATGAATTCTTCCTCATGGAACCTCTTCTAATTTGCTTTTCCCAATCTGTATGAAGACTAAAATCATCTGCCATTAATGTACTACTTCTTTATTACTTGCCCTCATTATCTGCTGATTTAATCTCTGTCATACAGTATACTTACAACTAGGGAGCATATTAATTACTCCCATCAGTGTCTTCCCTTGGTTATTTCTCACCTCCACCCATATGAATTCTTTAACATTCCTTCTGAAATTTATCAGTTCCAAAAGTGCAGCACCGTTTTGTTTTATTCATTTGTAGGATAAGAGTGTCGCTGGATGGGCCAGCATTTATTACCCGGAGGACAGTTAAGAGTCAACCACGTTGCTATCAGTCTGGACTCACATGTAGGCCAGACCAGATAAGGATGACAGTTTTCATCCCTCAAGGACATTAGTAAACCAGATGTGTTTTCCCAACAATTGACAAGGATTCCAGATTTTTATTGAATTCAACTGTCACCATCTGCCATAATGTGAGATGCCGGTGTCTTACAATCCTGTTCCACAGCCACCTGATGCAAGAGCAGCGCTCCGAAAGCTAGTGCTTCCAAATAAACCTGTTGGATTATAACCTGGTGCTGTGTGATTTTTAACTTTGACCATCTGTCGTGGCAGGATTTGAGCCCATGCCCCCAGAACACTATCTGGGTGTCTGGCTTAACAGCCCAGCAATAATAGCACGGAGCCATTGTCTCCCCTCGTTTATAGCTGGAAGTTACTACTATTGCTGTAAAACTGTATTTGAGCCCACAAACCTTCTGACCGATGGAGTCAAGGCTGTAGCCCAGAGCATAGCTTCCCTGAGTTATTGGTCGCAAGGAATTCCCGGCCCCCGCCAGGAACTGTCAGTGGTTGCTATGCATGCCCCGGTCTCCTCGAACAGCGGGTTTCTCTCTGCAGCTTTCAGGAATGCATCAATCAACTTGACATTTGGAGGAATGGAAGCAACTGCGAGGAAACATTGTAACATTTAACAAAGATTCTGCCTGGGAGATTGCAAATTCCAAATGTTAGTGGTCTCAATTAAACACAAGAGCTCACAGCACAGCGTGAATCTTTTCACCTTCTGTTCATAATAGTCCTTTAACGTCCTTCTCTCAATTTTGCTCCCTGCCCCCTTCACTCACTGTCTCCGAGAAAAAAACTTGAATAATTCTCTAGCGTCGCCAGTACCTGTAAATCGTCCCAGTCACCCATCCAGAGCTGAGGAGCCAATTGCGCTGTGGCAACTATTTATTATCCACTGTTTGTCATTTTGGCAGCTTATAAATTTGTTTTCAATCCCACCATTTACTTGTTGTAGCCACACTTACTGTATATTTTATGTCTGTCACAAGTCACTGCAAATGTCTGTGTAATCCAATTATTATATTCATGTCCATGTAGAGGCTGTCGTGTCATTGTAGGTTTAATGCACTGATGTAAAGCATTTTGACATTGTATATGTGGAATACACTGATTTCTCTTGCCTATCTGAAGCTGCAAAGATTTTTCTATTCTCTTTTTACATTCACAGTTCGCTTCACAGCACTGTCTTTAAACATTTTCACCTAATTTTCACTCCTGATTAGGGACTGCAGAGTTGAGAATATTCCTGACATCACTGACCCGGCAAAAAAGTGCCAATATGTTCAACTTTTCTTTCAGAGAAGGTGGGTGTTAATGGGAGTCTATCTTTGAAAAAGCCTGGAGCCAGACGCAGGATTTGCCAGGTGCAGAGTTGGCTTTTTATAAGGCACACCTCCATGATGTGGAGCTTGGGGTCTCAGTGCAACATACGTCAAAACAAAAAAACCCCTCTGACCCGCACCCATTAGACCCTTTCACCCCCCCCCCCCCCCCCACAGCACACATACTTCCTATACCTACTCATACTTCCCACTCATCCCTTCAGGGTACCCCGTACATGCCATGATAGCCTAAGCCCCTTTAGCTAACCTCATGGCTCTGTAGTCTTGATGGCAACATATTGCAACTCACACCAATCCTTGAATTCCACTACCACCCTCTGTCCATGTACCCTCCATGCCATCTCACGTGGCATCCACTATAGACAGACATCAGGAACAGTGTTAAGATTGAGTAAAATAAAGTTCTAAGTATCTTCTGATGACTTTACTGTCATTGATAAAAGCCCATTCAATACATCTATTTTGTCAAGTACTTAATCTGGAATGAAGGCAACTATTACCATTCACAGCAACAATCAAAACATTTCTAACCACTTGGAGCTGTCAATAAAATGATGAACACACAAGTCCCACTCCATTGTGATAATTGCAGGTTCTGAAGTCAGTCACTAATCTTATAATGATATTACTCAAGTTCATGTCAGAGACAAAATTGCAAGCAGTTGCAGCTGGTTATTTTTTTGAAATAAAATTTAAGGAGCTTAGTGTTTAAAATGCCTTGACAGTCTGGCAATTCCAAAGAGTTGATCCACTTTTTAATGCACTTTCATGTCTATTTGTAACAAATCAAAAAGGATTTCCTGGCCCTATCCAATAGGAGATTGCATCTACCAGAAGGCAGCTGCATTTGTATGTATGTAGCTCCTTCATGAATCAGGGGTCAGCAGCTATAACCCACTATTAGATTAGATTACATTACATTACAGTGTGGAAATAGGCCCTTCTGCCCAACAAGTCCACACCGACCCACCGAAGCACAACCCACCCATACCCCTACATTTACCCCTATACCTAACACTACGGGCAATTTAACATGGCCAATTCACCTGACGTGCACATCTTTGGACTGTGGGAGGAAATCGGAGCACCCGGAGGAAACCCACGCAGACACAGGGAGAACGTGCAAACTCCACACAGACAGTCGCCTGAGGCGGGAATTGAACCCGGGTCTCTGGCGCTGTGAGGCAATAGTGCTAACCACTGTGCCGCCCACACCACTCCCTGGTGAAAATAGTAGGTGTGGAGTTCAGGGGCTGGATTTACAGAATTGGGCCCATGCAGTCCAAAGATGTGCAGGTCAGGTGAATTGGTCATGCTAAATTGCCCGCAGTGTTAGGTGGATTAGTCAGGGGTAAATGTAGGGGAATGGATCAGGGTAGGTTGCTTTTCAGAGGGTCACTGTGGACTTGTTGGGCTGAAGGGTCTGTTTCCACACTGTAGGGAATCTAATCTTAAATCTAATCTACACTATGTTATCCTTAATCCCTGAGAAAACCTGGCACTTTGACCTGAAAGGATATCATGTATATTGTGTAGTTGCAAGGCAAGGGTAGAGAGTAAAAAAGGTCATTAATTTCTGTAAGTATGGAAAATAGATCAGCAACAAAGTTCAATTTATCTGTTAAAAAGATCCTATTAGCAGGATTTTGCTAAGACATCAAATGTTTCAGCAGGAGAAGTTGTATTAACTTGCAGTTGACCTAACGATGTCCCACACAGCTGCACAACACCAAGAGCTGAAGGAACAGCGTCAGAATGCAACTGAAAATGTGGTGGTTGACTTAAATTTTGACGCCGATTTTAGAAATAGGGAGAAATGTGAGAAGAACAGGGTTTAGAATGTGTGTTCTGGCGCACAGGCAAGTCATAGACAAATGCTTTGCCACTGCAGCATTTTATTTGTAACCTTTTCAAACATTGTCTTAATCAGTTCCCTCTCTTTCTTTAACTCTGTCACTCACTGTCTCCTTCTTGGGCAGAATTTAACATCCTTCCCCCATGACAATTTTGGTAATTTGGTCAGGTGCCATTCTCACCTCTACCCAATTGAATATGTGATGGGAAGACCTTCTTATGCATCTATTTTCTTGTTCTTTTAGTTAGTGCCCTTTAGCTACTGCTAAAGTTCCCTTTATATGGCACTGCTGAGTATTCTGAATATATCTGAAAAAGTACGTGTTCCAGCCACTAAAAGTCAGAAACAAGACTTTTCTTTGGATATTGTTTCCTCTCACTAGCCCAGGGACTTCGAGGAGTTCTCCCAGGCCATCAGAGGTAAGATCCAAAAGAAAAGGAAGAAAATGCTTCCAGCCAGTACTCTGATGCTGTGTGCCTTGTCAACAAGGCTTTGAGCTATAGGAAGAGGTTGAATAGGCTGGGGCTGTTTTCCCTGGAGCATCAGAGGCTGAGGGGTGACCTTGTAGAGGTTGATAAAATCGTGAGGGGCATTGTTAGGATAAATAGACTCCCTGGGGTGTGGGAGTCCATAACTAGAGGGCATAGGTTTAGGGTGAGAGAGGAAAAATTTAAAAGGGTCCTCAGGGGCAGTGTTTTCACATAGATGGTGGTGTGTGTATGGAATGAGCTGCCAGAGGAAGTGGTGGAGACTGGTACAATTACAACATTTAAAGGCATTTGGATAGGTATATGATTAGGAAGGATTTAGAGGGATATGGGCCAAGTGCTGGCAAACGGGACTAGATTGGGTTGGGATATTTGGTCGGCATGGACGAGTTGGACCAAAGGGTATGTTTCCATGCTGTACATCTCCATGATTCAGAGGCATAAAGATAATTCAAGGATTTAAATAACTAATAAATGGCTTTTTACCTACAACACATGGGTCGAAAACAGCATCTGGAGCTTGGCAACTTAGAGGACGAAAGTGGACAACCGGAAATTGTTGAGGCCTGAAATTAAGCCATAAATAGAAAAAGCAACAAGGCTAAGGTCGGGCAGGGACAGAGACTTCCCCAACCAAGTTCTTTCATTGAGAATGTGTTACTTTTTTTGAAATGCAGATAGTCTCACAGATTTGTCCTCTGCCTCTCACCTTCATAATCATCACGAGCAGCAGCTGTCTTTGTAATTAATGGCCTGTAAGGAACTTCAGCCTTAAATAGCGTTTTCATTAACAGTGGGTTCCAAGCGCAAGTTGGGATCTGTGTGGTGATTAGCAATCCACCCACTTGTACCTTACTTAATATCTTTTTATGATGTATTATTCTATATTAATATAATTCTGCTGCATTTGACCTTCAATTACATTTTGAAATGTATATCAACTCACAGTGCTCATCTGTATTTTTGAACAATCATTTTAAGTATTGTGAGCTTGTAGCATGAGGTTTTGCAGAGGGAATGTGTCTACCTTTTCCTATTTGGGCAGCCTGTATCAATATCAAGCTTTTCCTGACAGAATGACTTCAATTTATGCTGCACACATTCACACCTTCAGCATGTCCCAAAATCCTTCACAGACAGTGAAATCCTCCCGGGTCACAGAGCCCAGCAAGATGAGAAGTATAATGCTTCTCTCTACTTGACCTAGGAAAGTTAAAAATCACACAACACCACGTTATAGTCCAACAGGTTTCATTGGAAGCACACTAGCTTTCGGGGCACCGCTCCTTCATCAGATGATAGTGGAGGACTCAATCCTAAAACACAGAATTTATAGCAAAAATTTAGTGTGATGCAACTGAAATTATACATTGAAAAATACCTTGATTGTCTGTTGAGTCTTTCATCTGTTTGAATACCATGATAGTTTCACTTCTTTCATGTGTAAATCACAAAACCTTTTTTTAAAAGTTGCATTCTCAGGTTAGCTGTAACAATGGTGATAGCTAGACAATATGTTGAAGGTGTTAGCCCCCTGTGTTCTCTGTCTATGCCATGATGTTTAGATTGATTCTAATCTGAAAAGTGAGATAACAGAGTTTTACATAAATTCATGCAGTTTTTGAGCAAATTACAATGTAACTCTGCAAGTACAAATTCACCCCACAAAATATATGTGTGCATGTGGGTCTTCATCTGTGTGTGTGTGTCTGTCTGGGTTGGGGGTTGTGAGTGTGAGAGAGACTGTATGTGTGTGTGTGTGTAGTGAGTGTAGAGTGTCTTAAGTCTGTGAGGGGGTGCGTGTGGGAGTGTGTGTGCCTGTCTGGGGTGGGGGGTTCTGAGTGTCTGTGAGAGAGAGTGTATATGTGTGTGCATGAGTGTAAAGTGGTCTAAATCTCTGAGAGGATTTCTGTGTGAATGTGAGAGTGCGTGTGTCTATAAGGGTGTGTGTGGGTGTCTGTGTGCGTGTCTGTGTATATGTGTGTCCGTGTGTATATGAGTGCCTGTGTGTGTGTGTGTGTGTGAGAGAGAGAGAGAGAGAGAGAGTGTGTGTGTAGGAGTGAATCTGTGTGTTTATAGTGCAATGGTGGTCACCTATAATGTGACATGAACCCAAGGTCCCGGTTGAAGCCCTCCCTATGGGTACTGAACTTAGCTATCAGCCTCTGCTCGGCCACTTTTCGCTGCTGCCTGTCCCAAAGTCTGCCTTGGAGGATGGTCACCCGAAAATCCGAGGTTGAATGTCCTGGACCACTGAAGTGTTCCCCAACCGGGAGGGAACCCTCCTGTCTGTTGATTGTTGTGCGGTGCCAATTCATCCGTTGTCGTAGCCTTTGCTCGGTTTCCCCAATGTACCATGCCTCAGGGCATCCTTGCCTGCAATGTATAAGATAGACAACGTTGGCTGAGTCACATGAGTTCCTGCCATGTACGAGGTGGGAGGTTTCCCCACATATAATGGTGGTATCTATGTCCACACTCTGACACACACACACACCAACCTAGACAGACACACACAAACACACACACACAGACAAAGACCCACATGCACACATATATTTTGTGGGGTGAATTTGTACTTGCAGAGTTACATTGCACTTTGCTTAAAAACTGCATGAATCCATGTAAAACTCTGAACTCAAAAACTGCATGAATTTGTGTAAAACTCTGTTATCTCACTTTTTAGATTAGAATCAATCTAAACATCATGGCATAGACAGAGAACACAGGGGGCCAACACCTTCAACATATTGTCTAGCTATCACCATTGTTAGAGCTAACCTGAGAATGCAACATTTTAAAAAAAGGTTTTGTGATTTACACATGAAAGAAGTAAAACTATCATGGTATTCAAACAGATGAAAGACTCAACGGACAATCAAGGTATTTTTCAATGTATAATTTCAGTTACATCACACTGTAAATTTTTGCTATAAATTCTGTGTTTTAGGATTGAGTCCTCCACAATCACCTGATGAAGGAGGGTCGCTCCGAAAGCTAGTGCTTCCAATTAAATCTGTTGGACTATAACCTGGTGTTGTGTGATTTTTAACTTTGTACACCCCAGTCTAACACTGGCATCTCCAAATCATGATCTAGGAAAGACCTACTAAGTGGCGAGATTTTGGGTTAGCTTAAAGAGGGTCGTTTGTGTGGCCACATAGCTTGGATCTATTTAAGGTATAATAGGATAAGCTTGATGACATACACATTGGATACAACTCCTAGACGAATAGATAGGTAGCCCCAGTGGACTGAGGCGCTCTTCCACTTTTGAGAATGTGTATGAGGTGATTGGCAGGTTAGTGCCAATTAATGTTGATTTGTAAGCAATCTTAAACTGTGGATTCATGCCCATTAGGAACTGGCTTGAGCTGGATTGGAATTGTCAGAATAATTTCATTTAATGCACTTACAAGAAGGAGGCCTTCAACTTGTCAGTCTGAGAAAGATCAATGGCCAGTTCCCAAAGGTGAACTGATAGGATTCCAACACTGTGTGATATATTGTCACATTTGCCTATAATGGTTAAATGCACATTCCTTCCTCATAGTAGTTAAACAGAACTTAATAAGCTCTGTTTTAGCTGGTGAATCACAATGAAATGTGGAATGTTACTGGAATCCTTTATGTATGTTTGTTGAGAGGGGAACTCCTTTTATATTATTAATTCCCTGCACAATTCAACTCTAATCACATGGTTCAAAAGTAAGAAGAATTCTTCGTACAGCCATTCTGTTTTACCAGCAATGCAAATTCGTTGTAATGCGATTGACGAATTGAGCATGTTGTTTCGAAAGCACAAACTTTTAAAATGTGTGTTAGCTGTAACGTGATTGCGTCACCAACACTTTAAGAGCTGTTTGTAATCCGCAATTTTTCTGTAACATGGGGTTGCGCAAGAACACAACCATCGTGTTAAAGAAAAACTGACTGTGCTTTCACTTTGACCCATTCTTGTTTTATTGATGCTTACATGTTTAAGCAGTACTTTAGCATTACATTTTATGGTAAAGATCAAAACAAAAGGCCGCCAATTAAATAAAAAAATTAGAATAGTGGAGATGTGAAGGCCACAGAGACAATTTGAACTCACTTTTCTGTTTTGGTTAAGGACATTTGTAGCACTTTTGAATGCTTTTAATGGATTTGAGGGCTGGCAGGAATGACTGAATCTCTTTCTTTCTCTAACGGTGCATTGAGCAGCAGAAGCTTAGAAAAGAAAATCGTACTTGTATTACAGTAAGGTAGTGTTTTCACAAAATATCAAGAAGAAAGATTCAAGCATAGAAGACCAGTCATACCTCCCTTAACATTGGAGCTAAGTACTTGAAAAATTCAACTTTAAATGAACAATGGTAGCAGTCAGATTTTCCCATTATTAACAATGTATAAGCTGTAATTAGGTTTGAGAGAACTCTTTCTCATCAGAAAACAACATTGAAAAATTTTACCCTGTACCATTGGAATACTTTAAATTCATAAAAGCGATGTTCTTAAAGTAAATAATTTTCAAAATAGAATAAATTTAAAAGTATAAAAGAAATTTGCAGATTTTCTACTTATCTGCCTCAATCTTCACACTTCCAGCTCACTGTCGCTCCCACTCCAGACTCTCTAGCTCACTCCATCTCCCATTCCTGACCTTCCAGCTCATCATCTCCCTTTTATGACTTTCCAGCTCACTCCTTTACCTTCTCATTGATCAACAGGCTGCCTCAACCACTCCACGAGCCTCCAACTTACTGTCTCTCCCCTTTCCTGACCCTCCAGCTTAATCCCTTACCTCTATCTTGCTGCCTGACCTATTATGGGACCCTCCAGCCCAGTCGCTCGCTCAGTCCTGTCTCCCTGACTCACTGCCTTTCCTGCTTCCCGAATCTCTGCCTCTTCAACCCTCTTGATCACTGCCGTGACTTGCCAACTCTCTCAGTCACTGCTGATCCACCCTCTCAGTATTCCTTCTTCTCCCTGACACTCCCTCTCACTGCCACTCCTCAGAATTTTCCTGCCCTGAACTCTTGCAATGAATGAGGGCTCATGTAATGACCAGCAGGAGGCAGGAAGACCAGCATTGAGTGAGAGAGATGAGCCACAAGCTGGAG
The DNA here is from genome assembly GCF_037043375.1 of Chiloscyllium plagiosum. Lineage (NCBI taxonomy): Eukaryota > Metazoa > Chordata > Chondrichthyes > Orectolobiformes > Hemiscylliidae > Chiloscyllium > Chiloscyllium plagiosum. Next base: position 29,716,465 of record NW_028270172.1, on the reverse strand, counting down.
ACGTGGTGGGTTGGAAGGTCAACAGTGACTGGGACTGAGAGGGAAGATTGGCAGCAGTTGGAAGGGCCAGGGGACAAGGGAGACTACAAGGAGAAAGTGAGGTCTGCAGATGCTGGAGATCAAAGTTGAAACTTTATTGCTGGAACAGCACAGCAGGTCAGGCAGCATCCAGGGAACAGGAGATTCGACGTTTCGGGCACAGGCCCTTCTTCAGGAATGAGCAGAGAGTGTTCAGCAGGAGAAGATAAAAGGTAGGGAGGAGGGACTTTGAGGAGGGGCGTTGGAAATGTGATAGGTGGAAAGAGGTCAAGGTGAGGGTGATAGGTCGGAGTAGGATGGAGGCGGAGAGGACCGCAATTTCCCCCCCGACGTGGTCGACGGTGCCCTCCACCGCATCTCCTCCACTTCCCGCTCCTCTGCCCTTGAGCCCCGCCCCTCCAACCGCCACCAGGACAGAACCCCACTGGTCCTCACCTACCACCCCACCAATCTCCATGTACAGCGCATCATCCGCCGTCACTTCCGCCACCTCCAAACAGACCCCAGCACCAAGGATATATTTCCCTCCCCTCCCCTATCAGCTTTCCGTAGAGACCACTCCCTCCGCGACTCCCTTGTCAGATCCACACCCCCCACCGACCCAACCTCCACTCCCGGCACCTTCCCTTGCAACCGCAGGAGGTGCAACACTTGCGCCCACACCTCCCCCCTCACTTCTCTCCAAGGCCCCAAAGGAAACTTCCATATCCGCCACAGATTCACCTGCACCTCCACCCACATCATCTACTGCATCCGCTGCAGCCGGTGTGGCCTCCTCTATATTGGGGAAACAGGCCGCCTACTTGCGGAGCGATTCAGAGAGCACCTCTGGGCCACCCGGACGAACCAACCCAACCAACCTGTAGCACAGCATTTCAACTCCCCCTCCCACTCCACCGAGGATATGCAGGTCATTGGACTCATCCACCGCCAAACCACAACAACCCGACGGTCGGAGGAGGAGCGTCTTATCTTCCGACTGGGAACCCTCCAACCGCAGGGGATGAACTTGGACTTCACCAGTTTCTTCATCCCCCCTCCCCCCACCTTATCTCAGCCGGATCCCTCCAGCCCGGCACCGCCTTCCTGACCTGCAGTCTTCTTCTTGACCTCTCCGCCTCCATCCTACTCCGACCTATCACCCTCACCTTGACCTCTTTCCACCTATCACATTTCCAACGCCCCTCCTCCAAGTCCCTCCTCCCTACCTTTTATCTTCTCCTGCTGAACACTCTCTGCTCATTCCTGAAGAAGGGCCTGTGCCCAAAACGTCGAATCTCCTGTTCCCTGGATGCTGCCTGACCTGCTGTGCTGTTCCAGCAATAAAGTTTCAAGGGAGACTACAATAAAATGTCACAGATCGGTCCATGCCGCACCACATCAGATCTTGCATAAGATGGTGTTAACATAAAACTCTCGAAACCAAGTTCAAATACAGGCTGTATTAACTGGTCAAGTTTAAAGCAGAATGACTGAAAACAGTTTAACTCAAAATGGGGACGTACCCTATTGGCAGCACAGCAAGATTCTATGGTAGAAATGTGCTAATGAAGGGAAGAGCTGTTTGCATTGTTGATGAAATATTAAGTTTGGAAATTGGAGAGAATGCCATTCCTCTTCCTTGAAATAATGTTGTGGAATCTTGAATATAGACAGATCCTAAATTTAAATGTTAATGTAAGACAGTATGTTTCGCATTGTTTTACTGTGTCAGCCTGGATTATGTGCTCACATGTACCTGGAGCAGAACATCGCCTTCTCAATCCAAAACAGGAAAACTATCAATGATCTGGGGCTGAGCAAACAGGTCAGAGTCCCAAGGAAAGTGCAGGAAATTCATTTTTAGTTTAACTTTGTACAGATAAACTGCAGCACTTTGCAATTACCATTGAGGACCCGAGTGGAGTACTCAGTATGCACAAGAAAGGCAGCTTTACTAGTAGACAGCATTAGACCTTAAACCATAGGCTACTCTACTATTTACAATGAGCTTCTGTGTCTTTATCTGAACACATTTATTAAACGTTGGAATCCTCAAGCTGTCACAGATGTTAGAATTAATCGTTTTGCACTTCTGCTTTATCCTTGTCGACAAGAACCATCCAATTATTTTAAACTGGTCTGTAGTTCAGTGGTTTCTTTGTGAAACAAGATAACAGAACATTAATTTACCCGTAAAAAGCCTCATCCAGAAGTACAGGGAATAAACCTCTTTCTACTTTCAATTGGAACTGGTTAGGCATCCTCTCATCATCTCTGTTGGTAGGACAGGTTTTCAACATTTTCACATGGGTCATAGCAGATAGTATGGAGAGGCCCATTGCTGATATTGCTGCTGCATCTCGAATTTGACAGGCAGAGACCACACTGATATATCGTTCAAAATGCTCAGCTTTTTAAACTTCCTCTTGGACGTGTGAGAAGGGTCATTTGTCAAATATAATTAGTGTGTAGCTTTTATTGCAGGTGTATGGTCTCATGCTTCAATGGAAGATTGCCATGAGAGAGCCTGATGAGAATTTCTGGGTTGGACAACATATATCTGTGATCGTCACCACACATCATGGAGTCAAGGCTAATATCACAAGCTGCTCTAATGGCAGACTTAAAAAACAACTGTTCTTACCAGAGAGATTGAGGCAGTGAGAACTTAAACCTATGTGAAGTTGGCTATTCCAACACAATCCTGACCTCTTATGCTCAAAAACGTGAGATCAGCCAATGTGCTGCAGTTGTACCTGAACCTGCACCATGGTCTGTCGTCACACCCATCACCCCGGGGATCAATAACATGCACCTCAATTTTAAAATTCTCATCCTACGTTTCAAATCCTGAATGGCCTCTTTCCTCATTAACATGGCATCTCCACAGCTCGCAAGATTCCTACATGCCTAATTCAAACCTGTTGAGCACCCCAATTTTAGTAAGACCATCATTGGTGGCCATGCCTTCAGCTGGCTGTGCAAAGTTCTACCTGTTTGACCAGGTTTTTGATTATCTGCCTCTTGAACGTGAGAGAAGCTTATATTGTGGTTTTTGTGTCAAGTTTACTTTATAACACTAAGGTGAAGCTCCTTTTATTTAATGCATTATAAGTGTTGAATGAACACAAACCATTGCTGACATTTTAAAGCTAGTCTGCAACTTAATGGTGACACAAAATAATGCTTTAATGAAAGATGCTGAAAGTGAGTGTGTTGCTCAAATATGCAAACATTGAACGCCCTGAACTATGAGTTGACCACAGCTTTCTCCTACTGAGCAAATGCTCCATGTGTAAACACAGATTTTCAGTGAAGAATTTTGACATTTCTGATGAAAAGTCTTTGATTTACTCACCGTTGTTTGCTTGCTGAAAGGTTTTTTGCTGGTATCAGTCATACACCAATCAACAGGCAGGGAAACTGTTTCATGAGAACAATTGCAGGTCTTTTTTATTCACTTGTGGGATATCGACATCACTAGCTGGGCCAGCATTTTATTGCTAATCCTTGTTGCTCTTGAGAATGTGGTGGTGAGCTGGATTCTTGCAGTCCTGTGCTGCAGGTAGACTCTCAATGCCTTTAAGGGAGATTTCCAGATATGTAGGTTTGATATCCAGACATTTCATTACCTGGCTAGGTAACATCATCAGTGGCGACCTCCAAGTGAAACAAAGCTGTTGTCTCCTGCTTTCTATTTATATGTTTGTCCTGGATGGGGTTCCTGGGGTTTGTGGTGATGTCATTTCCTGATCATATTCTGAGGGGTTGATAGATGGTATCTAGATCTATGTGTTTGTTTATGGCGCTGTGGTTGAAGATCTAGATCTAGATGCCATCTATCAACCCCTCAGAAAACGAACAGGAAATGACATCACCACAAACCCCAGGAACCCCATCCAGGACAAACATATAAATAGAAAGCAGGAGACAACAGCTTTGTTTCACTTGGAGGTCGCCACTGATGATGTTACCTAGCCAGGTAATGAAACGTCTGGATATCAAACCTCCAGCTCAGCGAGCAAACCTACACCCTAAACCTCAACTTGAGCTACAAACCTTGCATTTCCAGATATTTTGACCCAGTGACAGTGAAGTAATGGCAATATGTCAGGATGGTGAGTGGCTTGGAGGGGAACTTGCAGGTGGTGGTGTTCCCATGTATCTGCTGCCCTTGTCCTCCTAGTTGGCAGTAGTCGTGGGTTTTGAAGGTGCTGTCTAACGATCTTTGGTGAATCGCTGCAGTGCATCTTGTCGATAATACACACCACAGCTACTGAGAATAGGTAGTGGAGGGAGTGGATGCTTGTTGATGTGGTACCAATCGAGCGGGCTGCTTTGTATCAAATGATGGTATCAAGCTTCTTTGAGTGTTGTTGGAGCTGGACCCATGCAGGCAAATGAGCAGTATTCCATTACACCCCTGACTTGTATCTTGGAGATGGTGGACAGACTTTGGGGAGTCAGGAAATGAATTGCTTGCTGCAGTATTTCTTGACTCTAACCTTCTCTTGCATCCAGTGTGTTTATGTGACGAGTTTAGTTGAATGTTTGGGCAATTGTAACCCCAGGATTTGATAGTGGGGGATTCAGTGATGGTAACACACAGAATGTCAAGGGGCAATTGTTAGCTTCTCTCTATTGGAGATGGTTATTGCCTGGCATTTGTGTGGCATGAATGTTAATTGCAATTTGTCAGCCAAAGCCTGGATATTGTCCAGATCTTATTGCATTTGAACATGTATCAGAGGGGTTGCAAATGGAGCTGAACATTGTGCAATCAGCAAACATCACCAGATCTGACTTTATGATGAAGGGAAGGTCATTTTTGAAGCAACTGAAGATAGTTGGGCCGAGGTCACTACCCCGAAGAACTGCTGCAGAGATATCCTGGAGCTGAGATGACTGACCTTCAAAAACCACAACCACCTTCCTGTGTGCCAGCTCCGACTCCACCCAGCTGAGAGTCCCTGATGCCCCTGATGCCCATTGATGTCAGTTTTTCTCAGGTTCTTTGATGCTACACTCTGTCAAATGCAGCCTTGATGTCAAGGTGCTGTCACTCTCAGCTCACCTCTGGCATTCAGCCCTTTTGTCCATGTTTGAATCAAGGCTGTAATGAAGTCAGGAGCTGAGTGGTCCTGGCAGAACCCAAACTGGGCGTCACTGAGCAGGCTATTGCTGAGCAGGTGCTGCTTGATTGTACAGTTGTTGATATTTTCCATCACTTTACCGATGGTCGAGAATTGGCTGATGTGGAGATGATTGGCCAGGTTGTTTTTTATCAGCAAGACATACCTGGGTATTTTTCCACAATGTCGGATAGATACCAGTGTTGTAACTGTACTGGAATAACTTGGCCAGAGGAGACTACGTTCTGGAGCATAAACCTTTAGTACTATTGCCAGAATGTTGCCAGGACCTGTAGTCTTTGTAGTGTCCTGTGTCTTCAACCATTTCTTGATATCATGTGGACTGGATCACATTGGCTGAAGACTGGTATCTGTAATGCTGGGGACCACGAGAGGAGGCCGAGATGGATCATCCACTCAGCACTTCTGTCCGAAGATTTCTACAAAAGCTTCAATCTTATCTTGTGCACTTACGTGTTGGTCACTTCCATCATTGAGGATATTTGTGGAGCCTTCTTCTCCAGTGAGTTGTTTAATTGTCCACCACAATTAATGACCAGATGTGGCAGGACTACAAAGCTAAGATCTAATCCATTGGTTGTGGGATCGCCTAGATCTGTCTATCATTTGCTGCATATGTTGTTTGCCATGCAAGTAGTCCTGTTTGGTAGCTTCACCAAGTTGACCCCTGATTTTCGGGTATGCCTGATGGTGTTCCTGGCATACCCACTTGTATTCTGCATTGAACCAGGGTTGATCCCCTGGCTTGATGGTAATGGTCAAGTGGGGGAGATGCGGCCATGAGGTTGCAGGTTGTGCTAAAGTACATTTCTGCTACTGTTGTTGGCCCACATCACCTCAAGGATGCCCAATCTCGAGTTGCTAGATCTGTTTGAAGTCTGTCCCATTTAGCACACGATAGCGCCACACAACATGAAGCAAGGTTTTCTCAATGTGAGGACTGGACTTTGGTTTCACGAGGATTGTGCAGTGGTCATTTTCACTGATACTGTCACGGACAGATAGATGTACATCCGGCAGAATGGTAAGGATTTGTTGGTTCCCTTACCACCTGCTGCAGACCCGGTTTAGCAGCTACATTCTTGAGGACCCAACCAGCTCGATCAGTAGTGCTGCTGCTGAGCCACTCTTAGTGGTGAATATTGAAAATCTCCACCTTGACCATGTTTAACCTGAAACCATGAGACTTCATGGGGTTCCAGAGTCAGTGTTGAGGACTCCCAGGGCAACTCCGTCCCAGCTGTATTCAGTTGAGCCACCACCTCTGGTGGGTCTGTCCTGCTGCTGGTGGGACAGGATATATCCAAGGAGGGTGATGATGGCATCTGGGACATTGTCAGGTATGATTCCATAAATATGACTGTGCCAGGCTGTTACTTGACTACTCTGTGAGACAGCTCTCCCAAATTTGGCACTGGCCCCCAGATGTTAGTAAAGAGGACTTTGCAGGGTTGACTGGGCTGTTTTTGCCATTGACTTTGTAAGTATCTAGGTCGATGCCTGGTTTCATTTCTTTATTGAGATTTTGTAGCGATTGTACAACTGAGTGGTTTTCAAGGCCATTTCGGAGAGCGAGCAGTTGAGAGTCAACCACATTGCAGTGGGTCTGGAGTCACATGTAGGCCAGACCAGCTGAGGATGGGAGGATTTTCTTCCCTGATGAATATTAGTGAACTGGATGGATTTTTCCATCAATTAATTATGGTTTCATGGTCTTCAGTAGATTTTTAGTACTAGATATTTATAATTGAATTCAAATTCCACCATCTGACAATGATAGAATTCAAACCTGGGTCCCCAGAACATTAGCTGAGTTTATGGATTAATAGTCTAGCGATAATACCACTAATCATCACCTCCCCTGTAACAGTGTAAATTCAACAAGAAAAATCTGATTTTTTTTTTGTCTACCACTTTTATACTAATGGTGCACATTGTTCCTTTAAAGCAAAATAGTGTTCAGGCTGCGTACACATATTTCAAAGTGACCTTCTCTGGGTGAACAGTGTAATGGATAATTAGCCTCATTATTGCCAATCAACACTGCCCTGTCTATCTGTCTATCTTATTATGGTATTGATTGTACTTCCCATGTATTCTGTGAATGAAAGCTATAATTTCTGTAACAATATCCATTACCAGACATCTCATATCATTCAGAATGGGTTCAGAAAAGGGGCAGGTAAACAGCTGAAGCATTTACGCATTTGGCTCTCACCCAGAATGTTGCTGATCATTCAGATTTACTTACTCGAGAGATGCTGACTACTCTTGTGGGTTTCTTTCTTTTTGTAACTGGTCCAGCTCTTCCTTTTCAAATGAAATTTGCATTTAAATTTTCAATTGGAAAAGTCACAACCAGCCTGTCAGGTTATTGGATAGAATGTTGTGTATTATCTCAGAACAGCATGATGGTACAATACCGAGGAAGTGATAAAGTATGCAGAGGTCACTGGCAAATTTCCCTGCCTCACTGGGTGTGCTTTTACATTCTTCCTTTTACTGAGACAGCTGTCAAAGCCCTTTCAGGGAATAGTTAAGAGTCAACCATAATGCTGTGGGCCTAGAATCTTTTTAATTTGTTCTTGTGACATGGACATTATTGGTTGTGTCAGCATTTACCTCTGGTCCTTATAGCTTTGGAGACGTTGGTAGTGACCAAATTTCTTAAACTGCTGCAGTCCTTGGGCTGTAGGGTACTCACAGCGCTATTATGGAGGGAATTCCAGGATTCTGAACTAGCAGCAATGAAGGTATGGCTTGGAATCATGCTTAGCCCTGCCTATTGCATGTTGCTTATGCTGTTTAGCTTGCAAATGGTCATGTGTTATCGCTTCATTATATTGACACCTCGTTCTAAGGCACGCCTCATGCTGTTCCTAGCATGCCCTCCATTGAGCCAGCATTGATCTCCTGGGTTTGATGGCAAAGGGGAAGGATCTCCTCTAAGAGGCATAGTCTAAGGATATAAGGTAGACCATTTATGACTGAAATGAGGAGAAACTTCTTCAGCCGGAGAATGAATGATGAGCCTGGTGGAATTCTCTGCCACAGGAAGCAATTGGGACCAAAACACTGAATATTTTCAAGAAAGAATTAGGTATATTTTTGTGAGCTGAAGGAATTAGAGGGTGTGGATGAAAGCAGGAAAAGGGTTCTCAGTTGAATTATCAATCGTGATCATGTTGAATGTGGAGCAGGCTCATCCGGCCAAATGGCCTATTCTTGCTTCTACTTGCAATGTTTCTGTGGCAGACACAATGGTAAATATTGACCTGACTGGGTAAGAACATCAGACTTCATTCCATTAAAGGACATTTGTAAACCTGATGATTTTTATAACAATCCAATGGTGTAATGGTCACCATTTCTGATTCTAGCTTTTTTTTAAAATCCAGATTTATTTAATTAACTGATTTGACATTTTCCAGTTGCCATGATGGGACTTGTATTCATGAGTTCAGGCCTTTAAATCATAAAGGAGAAAGTGAGGACTGCAGATTAGAGTCAAGATTAGAGTGGTGCTTAAAAACCCCGGCAGGTCAGGCAGCATCCGAGGAGCAGGAAAATCAACATTTCGGACAAAAGCTGGTTTCGGCCTCGTGACGAAGGGCTTTTGCCCGAAACGTCAATTTTCCTGCTTTTTGGATGCTGCCTGACCTGCTGTACCTTTAAATTACATGTCCAACAAGGTAGCCACAAAGATACTTTGGTTTGTGCAAATACATATTCAGTTTCTTGATGACTGGTCTAATATTCTCTGCCCTAAGAGTGGAAGAATGCTGAATTTATGTAGTACCTTTCAAAAAATGAGCATATTAGTGAATTATTTTGTTTATTGTTGATTTCCAGAAACCAATTTGAACACAGCAAGCTCCCTCAAACAGCAAGTTTACCAATGATGGTTGAGTGATAACATACTGCCTAAGACAGCTGTTCTTCATCAAATAATGTCTTGGGATCTTTTAAATCCATGATAGAGGCCTTTAGTTTAATGTGACACTGGAGTTATCAGTCAGGTGCTAAGACCTAGTATTGGCTCAAATATCGCCGATCCTTTACTTTTCCCACAAGTGAATAAATACAGTTTAATGTGTTGGGCTACTTAACAAATCCTAATGTCTTCTTCTCCAAAAGGAACTCTTGGAATTTCATGTTTCTTGAAAATGTTATTGTCCACATGTGTAGTTGTTATAAGCAAGTAAATTAGGACGTTTGTCTGCAACTGTCTCCTTCAGAAGTAGCCCAACATTTCACATGTTATTGTAGTATAAAGAGATAATGGCAAACATGTAAACAGCTAATATATGCCATCAGTTTTGTGTCATCAGAGCTTCTAGAAAGATGAGTCTGCTTACAGCCTCTGGCACATCTATTTTTGTGCATTGTCCTATCATTGTTAATGAATGCTTAAGTGTTTGTCAGAGTCTCAGAGCAATCTCTATTAAATGCAGCCTGAGCCCAATGGCAATGATATGTCCATTTTGTTGCTCTTGTATTATTCAATGATCAGATGACTTGAAACCTAGAAACATATTCCTGCAGTAGAACTGTTCTGGAAACAGCCTTACAACTTGACAGTCCAAGGTATTCCTACTGTTCTGATTCTGAGAGGGCAAAGGCCAGAGCTGATCAAGGCTGGAAGTATTAAATAATATTTGTACGATCTGCATTACTTTTACAAAATCAGAATAGAGGCCTGTTCTGATAGAATGGGTATCTGCAATTAATTAATTAGGCCTGGAATGCTGTGGCAGCCAGAGCTGATAAAGTCTTATTAGCCACAACAGCATGCAAGGCACTGCATGAGGAATGGATGGACAGTGCAGAGAAAAATTATGTGATTGTTTTTATGTCCTGACATGCTCATCTATCCTTGAGTTTTTCTGGGTTGGAGAATAAAAGTATGAATTCACTTTCCTGAAAACAAAATTAAGTGTGCGGGCATATTAAAATGGTTGTCTGGCTCATAAATTTGTAATATAGTTGCACTGTTTTTAATCACTGCAAATGCTCAGGAGAGCAGCTCAATATTGTGCTTGTTGTGGCTGTAAAATGCATCATCTAACATGCAATAGAAAGGTGCGGCATTAGTTACGATTGTATAATTATTCTGTGGCATGGTCCCTCCTGGAGTTGGGATACATTTACATCTCAGAAGTGGCAACACTTGCGTTGATTACTGCCCTCGATTTATGCCGTTATCATTTTGACAAAGTGTCGCTCAGACACAGGACTCATACGAGAAAGAAAAATTCAAGCCTTCATCCATAACTCAACTTTAATAGATTACTTTTATAAAGTTCAGAGGACAAATATTTTCTGCAGCAGATAATGGTATACCGTCCGCGTGCTGGGGTAGAAGTTGGTCATTGCTTTCCCTGTATTCTGACTGGTAACTGGGGTAGCTGGGGCAGATTAGGACTTATTTCAAGGGCAGTATTTCAATACGGGCTTGCACCTAAAGTACACCTGGGATCATATTGCTTGAGGCTACTTCCCAGGAATGGCTACCTTAAATAAATCTTCTAGGAGAAAGTGGGGACTGCAGATGCTGGAGATCAGAGCTGGAAATGTGTTGCTGGAAAAGCGCAGCAGGTCAGGCAGCATCCAAGGAGCAGGAGAATTGACGTTTCGGGCATGTGCCTGAAGAAGGGCTCATGCCCGAAATGTCGATTCTCCTGCTCCTTGGATGCTGCCTGACCTGCTGCGCTTTTCCAGCAACACATTTTAAGCTACCTTAAATAAATACCAGTCTTAAGGGCAACTGGGAACGGCCAGCCAGTGATGCCCACATCCCATGAGTGAATAAATAAAAGTCCTCATATTTGCGTGAATGAGACCTCGTTTCAAGTTCGCCTCACAAGGAAATTGTTTTGCAGTCAGCTGCTTCTTCAGCAGCAGGCAATAAAATGTCATGTCAAAAGACATTACTGTGCGTAGTCAAGAGGAGTACAGTACAGTATTCTGGACTGCTTTCCTACTGTTGTGTGTCCACCTCAAGTTCACCCATCCCCCTTCCCCAGAACTCATTGCTCAGGAGGTGTAAATAGAGGCCCAGATATTTAGAAGGCCAAATAGTCATTTCTGCAGCTTAGATTGGAATTGCATATCAGGACAATGCAGCATTCCTGTGTAGCAGACTCTGAGGGAATTGTCCATGAAATTAAAGCCTCCGATGGGCAATTCCACTTTGCTTGGAATTCTCTGAAAGTAACCATTTATGCCATTGATACAAGATGGCAGCAGAGTAAGACATTCCTTTTGGAGTTCCTCTGCTCACCAGTTCCTTTCCCTTTTTCATTTTTTTTCCTCTTTGCAGCAGATTTTCTTCCCCCACCCCTCAACCTCTTAAACTACCCTCCCCTGCCTGGAGAATGGAGATGAGACAAAGGGATACAAGTTGCAGCTGAAGCCTGGGTGGCAACACAGCATGCAGACCGAGTCACAGACTAGCAGCCGAGTGCGCATGGCCTGAATTCTGGGGAGGGAGCAGAGTGAGTCACAGGCCAAGTCACAGAGCGTAAGCAGAGCAAGCCTGGGTCGAGTTCCAGAGGAGCAAAGCGAGTCGCAGGTCGGGTCCCAGAGCAGGAGGAAAGCAAGTCATGGGCTGGGTCCCGGAGCGGGAGCAGACTGAGCATGGGCCGGTTACCAGAGTAGGAGCAGAGCAAGGGTGGGCTAGGTTCAAGCTGGAGCAGAGTGAGCACGGGCCAGGTACCACAGCAGAAGCAGAGCGAATGTGAGGCGGTTCCCAGAGCGGGAGCAGAGCGAATGTGAACAGAGTCCCGGAGCAGGAACAGAGCGAACATGGACCAAATCCTGGAGTAGGAGTGGAGCGAGCACAGGCCGGGTACTGTTCGGAGGGTTGGTGTGGCCTTGTGGGGCTGAAGGGCCTGTTTCCATACGGTAGGGAACCTATTCTAATCTAACACATCCCCTCACTGCACAGCTCCAAACCACTTACACCCCTAGGAGCCTGATCTAACACCACCTCGTCCCTCCAGGGGACCTGGCGTCTCCTTTGCCTGTGTTCTGACCACACTATCTCTTCCCTTCCTGCAACCAGACACCCCACTTCCCCAGAGCTCCCTAAACTCTGGAACCACCACTAGACCCAACAGATCCTGTGGGACCCACCGTCACTCAGACCTGACACCGCACCCCTTCCCTGCCCAACTATATGGGACCTAATGCTCCACCCAGCCCCTGCTCCTCCATTACTAGGTATCTCCACCTCACCATGACTGCCTAATTACTTGCCTGACATCCTGGCTCCCTTTGCCCCAGTGTCATACCCACCTGGCACCATACCCACCTCGCATCCGAACTTGATGCTTACCTTACGGACTTACCCTGTCATAGAAGCTGCCAAGTTGCAGGTGCATAGTTCTTTGAAAGTGGAGTCAGAGGTAAACAGGTTGGTGAAGAAGGCATTCAGCATTGGTCAGAACATTGAGTATAGGAGTTGGGACATCATGTTATGGCTGTGTAGGACATTTTTGGAATACTGCATACCATTCTGATCACCCTTTTATCAGATGGCATTAAACGTGAAAGAGTGCAGAAAAGACTGACGAGAATGTTGCAGGGACTGGAGGGTCTGAGCTAGAGGGAGAGGGTGAGTAGATTTTCCCTGGAATGTCAGAGGCTGAGGTGTGACCTTATAGAAGTTTATGAAATCATAAGGAACATGAATAGGGTGAATAGCCAAAGTCTTTTGCCAAGGGTGGAAGTGTTCAAAACGAGAGGGCAAAGGTTTAAGGTGAGAGGGGAAAAATTTAAAAAGGACCTGAGGGGTAATGTTTTTGTGCAGAGGGTAGTGCTTGTGTGGAGCGAGCTGCCAGAGGAGGTTGGTACAAAACAACATTTAAAAGGCATCTGGATGGGGATATGAATAGGATGGATTGAGAGGGAAATGGGCCAAGTGCTGGCAAGTGGGACTAGGTCAGATTGGGATATCTGGTAGGCGTGGGCGATTTGCATCAAAGGGTCTGTTTCAGTGCTGTACAATTCTATGATTGTCTTTGATGGAGGAATTTATACCGCAGAATATGGCAACTACTTTTGTGAAAAAGGGGCGTGGTTGGCTTCCCCCACAACTATCCTGCAATATGAGGGGCCTATCAGGTTTTAAAGTACAGCTCCGCACTTCTGAAGGAGTCCTGATTGGAATGCTCAGTCAGTAATGCGGTGCTCTTTCTTAACATGAGTGGTGTTCGCCATTCATGGAAAATCCAGCCTGTAGTATCATGGCTCACACACAAGCTAGAGTGTGCCACACGGGAAGGAAGGTGGATGGAAGACGGGTGGGCTGGCGTGTCTGAGGTTGTGTGTGTTGGAAAAAGATGACACCCCCATCACCTTGTTGTTGCCCTTGCTCAAGCAACTCGTAGCTCATGGAGAGCTCCTGCTATCACAGCAATGACTGCCAACCCGATGCCCCTATGATCAACCAATACCACCCTCCAACAGCCACCACCTGCCTCTCTGGCCCAGTGTCCCTGACAAAGCTAACTGCACTCTGAGGCCTCACCCAGGGGCTGTCTAGACCAACTGCAGTACCAGCCAGCGGCCAAACCCACCCCCACCTCGGAAGGTTTGCTGGGACTGAGACCTGACAGCCATTTGATTGGCTGGCAGCGCTGGGGTCGGGAGATTTTCCTCAAAGGGAGTGGAAATCTCCAATGTGGGGAGACAGCTTTTTAATGAAGGTAAAATCCGTCCAGCGTTTCCGTGACTTCACCGACTTCCTAGCCTGTGGATGGAGTCACTTCCATCCCGTAAAATCCCGACCTGACAGAAGCTGAATCATGAGAATACTGCACTGTCAAAGATGCCCAGTTTGCACTATGTTATTGATTACATGGGACTTTGCTTTCATGGTAATGAGCAGTGGAGTTCTCCCTAGAATCCTGGCCAACATTTATCCTCGAAAAACATCTCTTTAAGAGAAAAAGCTGAATTAGGCGGGGCCTTGCTGTGCACAAATCCACCTCCATACTTCCAACGTGCCATCAATGGCTACCCTTCAAAAATACCTAAAAAGTAAAATGCTTAGGGATATCCTGAGGCTCTGAAAGATCTTGAATAAATGCAAGTCTTTCTTTGCTGGTGGTATTGGCAAATAGTTAATGCCATTTCTGATACAGTCAGCTGCTCACATTATATTTAATCAAGTTGTTTGGAAAAGTTACGACATGTCTCCAGGGTTGGTGGGGTTTGGAACTGGACCTCCTGGCCCAGAGTGAGGCACATGACCACAACACCACAAGAGCCCTGTCAGTTGGTTATGTGTTGGACTTAATTGTTTGGGACGATTGTAAATGCTGAATGAAGTACTGACCCTCTGGTCACTATTTGTAATTCAGCCCTTTTGTGCTGCCTTAATCGTTCTTGCAAATTTTCCAATCTGGAAGCTTACAGCCTCGATTAACAACTGACCTATTAAATAGCTGCAATGAGCCGATGTGTGCCACCTGACATGGCCTTCCCTTGAATGGAACTATTTATAGAATGTAAAGCATGAGTTGTAGCTCCCCCAGGTTTTCTGGTGCATCGTGTTCGCATTCATTTAGCGAGTCCTGTGGATGAGTGCGTCATCTAACAAAGGATCAGTGTTAATGGAATGTTGACTTTTCTAAATGAATTCTCCTTTTCCAAAAAAAACTAATTACTGGGTAGTCTCTTAGGAGCAAAGTTTCTATTCCTGATACTTAACCTTACTTAATAGTGTCTTGCAAGTTATGGTGGGGATTTTACGAACCCTGCAGAGCTGGGCAGGGATGCGCACATCTTGGTGAGATGGCAGAGGAAGGAGTCAGGAGAGGAGTCCAGCGTCAAGCTGCCATCATGGGATTTTTCAAACAACACAGATGCAGTGACTCAACTGCCCATGGGATGGATGTGTAATTGGATTAATCCACTTATCTGCCTCTTTAACAGCCATTTCATGGCCCACCAGCATTTTAATGTTGTCAGTACAACTCCGTGTCACACGGGGCGACTGCAAGGTACATTGACACCATGGTGCCCTAAGATGCATGGTGCCTCTGTTCCTGGAGACTCCATTTCCCATGGAGGCCCCCTCCAGTAGCAGTAGCCACCCCTGCAGCTCCAACATTGCCAGTGGAGCACCTCACCACTCTGAGTCTCTCAACTTGGCCCAGCCCACGAAGCAAATTTACTTCCTGGCTCTTTAACAGCATCTCAGAATTGCCTCCTGCAGCCTGAGCAGTCACCACATCTACAGTCAAGCTTGGATTTTTTTTTTTAATTTCAAAAATATACTCTGTTCATAATATCTTTACACACATACATAGTCACTGAAGCAGTCATGTCTCGACTGTAGCATTTGAAGAAACGGACAAATGTTGGCGTTTGATTCTATCCAGCAAACAAACGCAAGACATTTGTTAGCTGTGCAAGACTATATTTCTATACATTTGAGGCACCGGGAGGGCCCAATAATTGAACAAAAACCCATTTAGCTCAAACAGAAACACCTTAGACTGTGTTCTTGACCCACTGTGCCTTGCCAGCAGCTGCCCCAAGCTTTAGTGCGTCTCTCAGCACATAGTTCTAGACCTTGGAATGTGACAGTCTGCCACACTCGGTTGAGGTCAACTCCTTTCTCTGGAAGACCAACGGGCATACCAAAGAGCATCTTCCACCAAATTGATAATCCTCCAGGCAGAATTAATATTTGTCTTGGTATGGGTCCCAGGGAGCAGATCGTAGAACACAGAACCCTGCGTCAAGGAGCTGCTAATGATGAGCCTGGACAAAAATCTCTGTATCTCTCTCCAGACTTCCATTACAAACGCACCTTCCAGCAGGAGATGTGTGACAGTCTCTACCCCACTCCCCCACCCCCCACACCAGATGCAGCTGCTTCGAGGGTTGCATGCGGTAGCGCAGAGAGTTCAGTTGTAACTGAAGGATCTCGCAGGTAATGGGGCTTGTTGAAAAATTGAGGCAGTGGTTCAGAGAGGCAGGCTTCATTCTTAATGGGGCATTGTTCCTGGCAGCAGCCTCTTAACTGGCTGCCATGAGTAAAGTCCTGTGTGCTGCCTTATGTTAGCTTCAAATAGTGCTGATCTGAGCCACTCTGTGAACCTTTCAATAGCCTCAATGTTTGTCAGTATACAATGAAACACAAAAGGAGCAGTAGGCCATATAGCCCACCAAATCTGCTCTGCCTTTCAATTAGATTATGGCTCTGAATATTAACTCGACTTACTTGCCTTCATTTTGTCATCCTTCATCCTCACGGTGAACAAAAGTCCATCAATACCAGCCTGTCCGAGCCTCAATGATTTATTTTGAGAGAGAAACCTGGATTTTCACCACCTTTTTTGAAAAGAAGTTTTTCTGATCTAACTTCTGAAAGACCTAGCTCCTCTTTGAAGGGCTGTCTGGCTGTGTGCTGGATTGCCCTACCAGAAAAAAAATAGGTGCTCTCCGTTTACTTTGTTAAATTGTCTGATTATCTCAATCAACTCATTTACATTGCCTTTTAATCTTCTAAACTCAAGGGAATATAATCCTTGTCTGTTCAAGCTGGCCTCATGCATGGTTATGGTGAAAGTGGCAAATTCAGTGCCACCTTTGGATTATAAATAGATGAAAATAAATCACATAGAAAAACCAATTCAATTTATCAAGTAATTTCAGCTGGCACAAGACTATGGAGTTCCCTCACTACTCTACAACACAACAATAACTGCATTTAAAACAAAATTCATTTTGAGCCATCCTGGTGACATAATGATTAGATTAGATTCCCTACAGTGTGGAAACAGGCCCTTCGGCCCTGCAAGTCCACACCGACCCTCCGAAGAGTAATCCACCCCCCTCTGACTAATGCTCCTGACAACTATGGAAAATTTAGCATGACCAATTCACCTGACCTGCACATCTTTGGAATATGGGGGAAAACCGGAGCACCAGGAGGAAACCCTTGCAGACATGGGGAGAATGTGCAAACTCCACACAGACAGTTGCCCAAGGCTGGAATCGAGCCCAGATCCCTGGCGCTGAGGCAGCAGTGCTAACCACTGAGTCACCATGAGCAGCTAAATATTTTTGATTTCCTAACTCGTTCACAGTTCAGAATTTATTCTACCACTGACTTATCACAGTGACCTGAGTTTTCCTCTGAAAAATAGAATGCAGCATGACCCTGCTAAAAATAGGCCTCGAGGAGAAAGTGAGGTCTGCAGATGCTGGAGATCAAAGTTGAAACTTTATTGCTGGAACAGCACAGCAGGTCAGGCAGCATCCAGGGAACAGGAGATTCGACGTTTCGGGCACAGGCCCTTCACAATTCCTGAAGAAGGGCCTGTGCCCGAAACGTCGAATCTCCTGTTCCCTGGATGCTGCCTGACCTGCTGTGCTGTTCCAGCAATAAAGTTTCAACTAAAAATAGGCCTCACATTATAGTGAATCAGCATCTGATCTCATTTAATCGCATGGTTGTGCAAATGTGAGTGAAAAAGAGGCATGCTGTTAAAGGCTTTTCATCAGGACCAGGGGAAGAATGCCATCTTTCAAAGGGAGCAACAATTTGTACTGCGTGAAGAAAGGGTGCTGATTGGTTGGCAAGCTGACTCTCATTGCTCAAGGTTTTGTGATGGAGGATGTGTCAGGGAGCTGTTTCCCCCATGCTTTTGCTTAATTCAAAAAGGTGCAATGCCTGAATGTGTTCCTTTTTACTGCAAACAACAGGTCCCTGCAAATGAATATATGTAGCTCTGAGCAAGCCCCAGTGAGCCACTTTGCAAAACCGACTGATAATCTTATATTGGTTGTTAGTGCTGTCCTGTGGGCACAATTACTTTGAACATTCAACATTATGTTCTGAGTTTTGCAAGCACAGGCACATGGTCAGTACTCTATCTATTCTGAACAGCCAATGGGACATCCATAGTCAGGAAGTATGACCAATGTGCCTGGCATCACATTTGCACTGAAATTCATGTACCATATTAGATCTTTGTCAGGTAAGCAGAATCGCTTGACAACAACATCCTGTTCACAGAAAACACACTGGTTTGGCCACTGTATACCACTGTGTATTGGCCTGAAGTGACTAGCTTCATCTAATCAAATATTTGAAATACCTTACACATCCAAAGTAGACTAGGCATATTTCAGGCCCTGAAATGGTGGCTTTAGGCCCTACAATTTCATCACTTTGAGCTCCTTTTGTCTACACATTCATATTGACTCCCACCTTCCAGGTCACCCCTCCACTCTGTGATATCCAGCACTCTGTGATATCCAGCACTCTGTGATATCCCACACTCTGTGATATCCCGCACTCTGTGATATCCCACACTCTGTGATATCCAGCACTCTGTGATATCCCACACTCTGTGATATCCCGCACTCTGTGATATCCCACACTCTGTGATATCCGGCACTCTGTGATATCCCACACTCTGTGATATCCGGCACTCTGCAATTTCAGTTTTCTGTTCTTCATTCTTCTTACTTTTACTTCTCTGACTAAGTAAAAAACATACCTTTATTTGTCAGTTTCGAGGACTTGCTGATTTAGAGACCGAACAAGAAGGATGTAGGCATGGATCAAAGTATAAATTCTGTCCCTTGAACTACATGACATCCCCCCTGAGATAGATTGACTATCCTCACCCAGCTCAGCAGTTTCACAGAGTCTGTGTCAGCTGGCACACCAACAGGGAAGCGGTGATGAACAAAGCTGCTCATGCAGCTCAGATGCAGTTGAGCAGTTGGCTGGCACAGCAGATGATGTGAGTAGAGTATCTTAATAATTGTTTACAAATTTCAGTTAGGCACATTGTCACACAATCATATTCATGTCATGAATAGCTTTCCACTGAGAAAGCACTGTCATGGTGCTCAGGCATTTGGAAGAAGAAGGTTGGTGGAACGTAGCATCTGTTTGAACAGACAGCCATTAAAGTTTGTTGAAGAATTAATTGGTTTATTCACTGAATCTGGGGGATGTCACTTAAGTGAGTTTTCACATTGGGTCAGCATTTCACTGCAGCACTGCTCGTTACAGTGCTGTTACAGACCTGCAAATCTCATTTCATCAAGTTACATCTTTTAAAAGTGACAATTTCCACTTGGTATTCCCAGTTTTTCAAGTGACGGGAAGTTCAAGGGCATCATTTTCTCTTTTTTTTCGCTCATTCATGAAATATGAGCATCACTGCCAAGAGCAGAATTTGTTATTTGTCCCAATTTTCTGTTGGGAAGTTGATGGTGAAGCACCTTTTTAAACCTTCACAATCCATGTGGTGTGGGTGCATCTACAGGTAATGTTAAGAACAAGATTCTAGCTCTTTGAACCAGCTACAATGAAGGATGATGGTTCCATGGACTGTGTTGACTGGAAAGGATTTTACAGGTATTAGTGCTCCCATGCATCTGTTGCCCTGATCCTTCTCAATGATAGAGATCACAAGTTTGCAAGGTACTCTGGAATAAGACTTGGCATGAAACTGTGTATGGTGCACATTGCTACGTCTATGGATCAGTGGTGAAGAAAGTGTATGAAGGCTGGGAGTCAGTCAAGCAAGGTTTTGTTTTCTGGATACCATGAAGCTTCTCGAGTCTTTTCCTGACCTGTGCCTCGTAGATGATGAAAAGATTTTGTGAAGTCAGCAGATGCTAAAGAGTTTATAGTCCCAGAGCTGCTTTAGGAGCCACAATAGAGCTAGCGCACTAACTTTTCATTGGTAACCTCCAAATATTGATGATTTGGAGATGGAGATTTGATTAATCAAAATATTGATTAATCAAAGGTAATGCCATTCAATATCAAGAAGAGATTGTCAGATACTCTCATTGGAGATGGTCATTGCCTGGCACTTGTGTGGCATTAATGTGACTTGCCACATTTCAGCCCAAGCTTGAATTTGTCCATGTCTTACTGTGTATGAACATGGACTGCTTCAGTACCTGACAAGTTGCAAATGGACGCACTATACAACTATCAATTATCTAAAATTGAAGAAAGGTTATTGATTAAGCAGCTGAAGATAGTTGGGCCTAGGGCACTACCCTGAGAAACTCCTGCTCTGTTGAAGTGGGGCTGATGTGATTGATGTCTAACAAGTATAGCCATCTTCTTTTTGCTAGGTATGATTCCAACCAGTGTAGCGATTTTTCACTGATTTCTGTTAACTCCAGTTTTGCTGGGATTCCTTGCCACGCTTGGTAAAATTCAGCCATGATGTCAAAGACAATAACTCTCAGTACACTTCTGAAATTCAGCTATTTTGACTATGAATCCATCAAAACAGTAACAAGGTCTGACGCATGCTGTCCCTGGTGGAATTCAAATTGAGCATCTGTGTGCAGATTATTGTTGTGTTAAGTGCCAGTTGACAGCACTGTCAATGACATCTATCCATTTGCTGATGATTGAGAGCAGAACAATTTGAGTGGTAGTTGACTGGATATGATTGATCATGCTTTTTGGGGACAGAATGGAGTCGGGCAGATTCGGCTGGTTGCCAGTGTTGTGGTCATACTGTAAGAATGTAGCTAGGGCCACAGCTCATTTTAGAACACAGATGTTCAGTACTATTGGCAGAATGTTGTCAGGGCTTACAGCCTTTGCTATAGCCAGTGCCATCAACATTTCTTGTTATCATGCAGAGTGAAATGAGTTGTGGAGAATGTATGATGGCTCCCACTGCGATATAAATGTATGGACCCGAGCTACTTAAAAGCAGGCACAAAGAAATTATGATTCTGTAGGAAAATGACTCTCTGGTCCATATAGCTTGCCCAACACAACTTTGCAACATATATACTCCCCATATCACTTGAATGCTCGGTAATCTTCTGGAGAAGAAAGAAAGCAGACAGAAACCCAGACTAGTTAAGGGAAAAGAGATCAGAAATAAATTCTCAAATCTATCCAGCAGATCTTCCAGATCCTGATCAATGTTGTGATTTGGAGATGCCGGTGTTGAACTGGGGTGTACAAAGTTAAAAATCACTCAACATCAGGTTATAGTTCAACAGGTTTAATTGGAAGCATTGGCTTTCGGAGCGACGCTCTCTCAGCAGGTGGTTGTTCACCTGATGAAGGAGCAGCGCTCCGAAAGCTAGTGCTTCCAAATAAACCTGTTGGACTATAACCTGGTGTTGTGTGATTTTTAACTCTGATCAATGTTGCTACTTGTTGATGTTTTAACTCAGAAATTCTTGGTGTAAACATTGAGTCCTTCCAGTGCAAAAGTGAAAGCTTAAATTTTGGGTTTATATTACTTTGGGAGGTAAGTTAATGTTTTTCTTTTAAGGAAGATTTTCCTGGGAAATACTGCCTTTTTATCTACTAATGCAGAGACCAGAAGAGAATGACAAAGAAATAATCTCCACAAAGCTTTTCTGTAAACTATTGAGATTTCTTTGAAAGCACAGCGGAGTGTTTAAGTTGCAATTGTTTTCACTTTTAATAGCTTCCTGGGGATTTGAGGCTGAATCATTTCAAAGTCAGTTCATGGAACTGCAAGAACAAACAGTGCAACTGTGTGAAGAGTCATTGTGGCATAAAACTCCTAGCCAACAGATGGTTGTGAATATTTTAATAACCTTAGTATAAAGCAAATCTTTATACTTTATTTACAGCAAGGAAAGTTGACTCTTGTTTCCTGAGGACCCAGAATACAAAACACTATATTCTCATGTCCCTCTTTTCAAAGTGAAGATTTAACTTCACAGTTTGAAAGTTTTGCTTTAGGACATTATTTCCACTTGTATAAGTTACCATTTAGACTCCAACATTCAATAACTTAGACACCGATTTGAGTGGCAGCTGTTCAATAATACATAAAAGCAATTCTGTCAACAATGAGGAGACTATCATGTATAATATAGCAAAGTGATGTCCCTCCTCCACTCAGATATTCCTTTTTCAAACTAATATATTTAAGAGATCAATTGATATCCAAATTGCTCATTTTTAACATTGATATTCCAATCACATTGATTTTCCTATACTCTACAACAATCTTTTGGGAAATGCAAACAAATGAAGACGTGGCTTTGATGAAATCATATTTCCTGTCAACATTAGCAACCTGCCTGTTTTGACCTGGAATCTCCAGGATAACTGCCAAGTCAAACTGTGGAGGAAATCCGTGGCTTGCACACAAATGTAGGGCTGCCACTGATATGTTCGGTGTCATCTTTATATTACTGTATTGATTTGGAGCCATTTCCACAACTCTTGAAGATTGCAAGTTATAGAACTCTTTAACTTTATGCCAACATAGTTCTAGTTATGAGAACAACTCCTTAGATTCTGTTTGTGCTTGCTCAAACTCCCGGGTCACGTGTGTGTCATTTCCCTCTGTGATTTTTCCAGTTAGCCCTTTAATGAGGATTTAGTCTAACATTCTCAATTGTACTTCACCCTTTGCAGGAACGTGAGCTCAGCTGGTGAAGAGGCACGGAGAAGGATGAGAGAATGTGATGGCCTCACTGATGCTTTGCTGTATGTGATTCAATCCGCTCTGGGGAGCAGTGAGATTGATAGCAAGGTAAGACAATTTTCAGATTTTATTAGGTCTTATGCAGTGTCACTGGAATAAAGGGGATTGAGATTTTTGGATTGCAGTAACACTAAACACCTTGACTTTACAGAAACGTGATAATTTACTTCCAAAAGCTTTATTTCCTACCAAAAATTAATGGTGATCAATACAGGTTATCTTCAGGAGAAAATGTCTGTGAAAATTTACTCACAAATAACTCAACCTAAAACGTTTAAATCTGATTTCTCTCCATAGATGCTGCCAGACCTGCTGAGCTTTTTGAGCAATTTCTGTTTTTGTTTCTCATTTACAGCATCCGCAGTTCTTCTTGTTTTTATTTAGCATGTAAGTCTTGTTTAAAATGTTTAGAGGTATATTATCATGAGTTATGTAGAACATCAATACATGAAGTTATAACTTGACTTTCTTAAGAAAACTTTAACTTACCTTTCAAGAATATAAGCAGTTTTCATTTCAGACACAGTATCTTCTGAACTGAAATTGTGCCTTTTATAAGTTCTGTGAGCTCTCATACAGCTGATTGCCAGCACACTGTTCTATCCAGTGCAAGAGGGAATATTTATCATATAGTCAGATGGTTGCACCAGGTTATAACTAATGGTTGGAATATGTTTACTAGATAATTACAGAGAAGTAGTGAAGCATAGCAACACACTGCAACAGATCCAGAATTTGAATCATTCTAATGAACTCCAAATACCAAAAACACAAGTTTAAGTAGTAGATCTAAATTCAAGCTGCCTCAAATTTAAGGAAGAGGTTGTATAAATGCTTCACATTGAAATAGAGACAGAGGAAGGCATTACTTGACTCCCTGGAACATCAACCCACAAAGGGAGCATGAAATGGTCAGGTGAATAGGTCCCAGTTCAAATGGTCTGATATATCACAACTGTCAGAGGAAGTTTAATACTAGCGAGTTTTGAGAAGGTTTGTAGCTTAGGTTGAGGTTCTGGGTGAAGGTTTGCTAGCTAAGCTGGAAGGTTCATTTCCAGACATTTCGTCACCCTACTAGGTAACATCTTCAGTGGGCCTCTGGGCAAAGCACTGTTGGTAATTCCTGCTTTCTATTTATATGTTTGGGTTTTGTTGGGTTGGTGATGTCATTTTCTGTGGTGACATCATTTCCTGTGGCGATGTCATTTCCTGTTCTTTTTCTCAGGGGGTGGTAGATGGGGTCTAACTCAATGTGTAGTCACTGTCCGCATTAATCACAGGAAGACTGCTAAGATGGAGAATTAGTGCTTGTTATTTCTATAATGTCAATTCAGAAAGATGTCACTCATGACATAGGCAAACTATTTTAGGCAATTTACTTTCCTGTACTTAATAATCAAGCAACAAACTTTACCTCACAACAAAGAAACTTTTTCCAAAATGAGAAAACAACATTGAGATAGGGATGCCATTCATTCAAAAGCTTTCCTTCAGTGTTGGGATGTGATTGATCCATGGCCCAAAGCCTAGGGTATGGTTTTGTTTAAAAGTATGCAAGGTAGCTACGCATTGAATTCATGCCACAGAAATAAATCTCATCCAGGATTTACAGTTTCACATGGGTGGCATAGTGGCTCAGTGGTTAGCACTGCTGCCTCACAACCAGGGATCTGGGTTTAATTCCAATGCTGGGCGAATCCCTGTGTGCAGTTTGCTCATTCTCTGCGTGAGTTTCCTTCGGGTGCTCTGATTTCCTTCCACAGTCCAAAGATGTGCAAGTTAGGTTGATTAACCATGCTAAATAGTCCAGAGATGTGTAGTTTATGTGAATTACCTATGGGAAATGTAGGGTTTCAGGGATAGGGTAGAGGGACAGGACTGAGTGGGATGTTCTTCAGAGGAGCAATGTGGGCTCGATGGGCAGAATGGCCTGCATCCACACTAGGGATTCTATGATTCCTTGATCTGACAAGTGGATTTTGTTGGATTATTATTTTCACAGTATGCTCATTTAAACATTCACTAACCCCAGCATGCAAACCCCAAACAGCAAAAAAACAACACACTGTTCTGGAGGTTAATAATTCATTCCCACAATGCCAGATAATTTTGCCACCAGTAATAATAAGCAGTGGAGACTAAACCGGAGACCTGTACCACAGCATCAACCAGATGAGGTGATGGTGACTTGGTGATTGGAGGCAGCAAAGGAAGATAATTGGACATGCTGCCTTTGTTTGCCCAGTATTAACAACCTGAATTTCAATGATCAATGGCAGATTGGGACACAATTAGTTGGAACTTGCATCAAAGCATCAACAAAACTATGGCATTTGCCGTTAGTTATGGATAAATAATACTGCAGGAAGCAGATAGGTGGTTAGATGTGAAAATGGAATCATTGTTGTCCTAGTTGCTGTTGTGAAAACAGATCCCATCTTTCGCCTCCCTTTTATCTGCAGAGCTGTGGGAACAGAACAAGGTGAGCAGGGCTAATTGACAAATTGTACAACTTGTTCAAAGTGTCAGGATGTCGTGATGAATCAAAAGGCCCCTTGTGCTTTTTAATTCTATAATGCAATGTTATTAATTTTGGCCTGTCTTCCCTCCTCCTAGACAATTGAGAATTGCGTCTGCATCTTGAGGAACCTTTCTTACCGGCTGGCGGCAGAAACAGCCCAGGGACAACAGATGGGCACGGATGAATTTGATGGGTTACTGTGCAGCGACAGCAACGGGAAAGACAGCGAGAGTTCAGGTTGCTGGGGCAAGAAGAAGAAGAAAAAGAAGGGTCAAAATCAGGTGATAATCCATCTCGTCTGAGGAGTGGGGACAACTCATCTCTGGCTTAGGGTGAACTCAATTTGTGATTAGTGTTTGAGCAGCTAAGTAGTCAATTAACTAGGCTTTGTCCTTCTTGTTAAATCAAGTAACCTTACGATGTTACAAGATGGGTTGGTGTTGGTGGTTTTACAGAAGTATGTTCTAAGTCACCTTTTATTTATTGTGAGCACAATGTGCAACAATAATGGCAGACTTTTAAAATCCATGCATTACCTCAACATGGTGTCAAACTGTGCAAACTTTCGACTGCTCTAAGATCATTCTGAAGTCTATTTCTCACCATCCAATAGGAGAATTGTTCAGTGAGCCAGTTTTTTTTTAATGAGCTAAGCAATTATTGTAGCAACCTTGTGCCCCCTCCCATTAGGACCAATTAAATGGTTCTCGTTATCTGAAAATCACTGCCAAGGTTATTATCATTATGGAGATTAGCAGGAATTGAGTGATCCTTTGCATTTTCTCCCATTGCATAAACTTGGTCACATCAGGCAGTTAAGAACCTTGGGGAGCATGAATCCATTTGAAAGAAATATGGTAGAAATGTAAAGAACAAACTTCAAACTGTACAAATGACTTTGAAGACCTGTTTGAAGTTACTTCTTACTGACTTTAGCAAGTGTGTGAGTGAGTTTTGAGATGATTTGTAGCTGTGTGTGTAGAGTGTGTGACTCTAGGAAAAGATTTTTGATGCACAAAGGAAAAAACATCGAACTTAAATATGTTTGGGGTTGTTTGTCTTGAGTGAATGCTGTGTTAATCTTCCTCAAAGTCCAGTTGGCATTAGCCATGATCAGGTTCAATACAGTGTTCATGGACCTAATGGAAATTAATTGATCAGGCATTTATCTTCTCTCAGCTGCCAGTTGTAGGGTCCACTGCATCTCAGCTTCTTAGCTCCCCTCAACATGAGAAAGTTCAACTATAGTCCTCCAGACTGGAGAGAGTTGCTGGTTGAGATTGACACAGGTTTTTCAAGAAAAAAACACATGCCTTAATAAAGCCAATTTAATTTTGAGACAAGTGTTCTAGATGTAGTATGAAACCAATGCAGTCTTCTGTGGCTGGTGCATCATTTCAACAAGTTAAACATTGCTAAAAAAAGGACATAAAATGTTGAAGCTTTTATGTTGCATTCATCGGGACTGAAATGTAAGAAAACCAATTTTAGGAAGGGAATTGCAATTTACCATGGGATGCAGCAGGGCTAGGCTCTCTCCAATAACCTTTCCTCGTTTTTGTGGAGGCATATTCCTTTTGCCTACAGGAACAGGACCATGTGTATGAATATGTGGAGCCTCTAGCACATGCAAATGAATCACACTGTAGACCTCTTCACTAACCTTATATTGGTTTCCATGCAATTCTCTACTCAATCATGATTACTTAGCCCATTGTAAATGTTGTCCATCACAGAATCACATCTAGTATTAGACATTATGTTCTGAGTTTTGCAAACACAGGCTGGGTGACATGATACCCCTGGGAATACGTTGTTTGATAAGGCCCTCAAGCTGTTGGGACATTCAGTCTACATGCTTGTCATCACACCGTCATTGTAACAATATACCATATTATTAATTTCTGTCGTGGGCAGTGCACCCTTATGACTTGACGATAACCTTCTGATAATGAAACTTAGCGCTCGTACAAAGTAGCAGTATGAAATGACTGACTTCATCTGTTGCTCAAATGTTTGAGACACCTTCCCATCCCAGGGTATTGTAGGGTAGACCAGACACCTGTCAGAACCAAAGGTGTATATTCAGCAAGTGACCTTTTCATCAAGGCACCTGTTAGATTAGTAACGTCAACATAGTTCCAGAGGACCACAGGGCACCTGTCTCATTAGAGACAGATTATTGGTGGTGAGTTTAACCTGAGGGTCACCATACCTCAGGCAAGTGTTGAGATTGAGAAGATGAGACCTTCATGGTGCATGAATTGAACCCATGCAGTTGGCATCCCTCCTCATCGCAAACTAGCCACCCAACCAACTGAGCTGGTATGTTGATCAGAGTCAATGTGCCTGGTTTGAATATAATCAGTTTACTAAAATTCCCAATTCATTTCAGATCTTCCTGCCACTTATTGTCCAATGAATCAGCACCCTCTACTGCTGTATAAATTGATGCTTCATTTCTAGAAGTTTATTTTCTTATGTTTCAGTCCTGATGGATGCAAGGTGAAAAGCTTAAATTTTATGTCTGCTTTTAGCAATGTTGAAGTTCTGTACGACCAAGCCATTATTTCAAGAAGTAAAATGGAGAGTTTCCACTAATGTTCCATTGTTCACAAGCTCAGGATTCCCTAAAGAGCTAGTAAGGTCATTTTAAAGTATCAGCACAGTTGTAAAGTGGTATATCTGGCAGATAACTTGCACAGTGCAAGGCCCCACAAACAGGGATGGATACTGTTCAACACTGGAGAACATTCCCCTGCTATTCAATAAAACACTCAGGGGATATTTTACATTCACCTGAAAGAGCAGATCAGACCTGGGTTTAACATCTCATTGACAATGTAGCACTTTACGCATCAACTATAGCTCAGTGGGTTATACTACTGCCTGAGCCATAACATTGTGGACTAAAAACTTAAGAATGTTCCCGTTAAATCATTATTCAGTACACTTGGTTGATCTCAACTCCACTTTCCTGCTCACATCCCATATCTCTTGAGTTCCTGGGAGAACAAAATTCTGTCTCTTTCAGCCTTAAATATATTCAGTGATCTATCATCGAAAACCCCCGGGACAGAGAATAATGCAGATTCACAACTCAGAGTGTAGTGAAGAAATTTTTCCTTATCTCAAATGATCAAAACCTTATGGCAAAAGAGCGTTCCACATGTTCTGGAATCTCTAGG
Source organism: Chiloscyllium plagiosum (assembly GCF_037043375.1). NCBI lineage: Eukaryota > Metazoa > Chordata > Chondrichthyes > Orectolobiformes > Hemiscylliidae > Chiloscyllium > Chiloscyllium plagiosum. The sequence goes on along the minus strand of NW_028270172.1, from coordinate 29,688,084 downwards.
TTATTAAAGTCTGTGTACACTCTCACAATCTTGGGTATTTCAATAACACCACATTTCATTCTTACAAACTCCAGACAGTTTGGGCCCATTCAGATACTCATCAGATTCTCACCCCAGTTCTAGTTTAGAGCTTAAGCACAGATATTAAAATTGACATCACTGTAAATTTGTGGAAACACTGAAGTGTCATAGGTGTCACTTTTACAGTTGGAACATCATGTCAATGATAAAAAGGTCCTAGAGCATTTTTGGGGGTATTATTTCTGGTGCCTTGGTCAATACTCGTCCCTCAATGAACATGACAAATCAGACTGTCTTGTTGTTATCACATTGCTGTTTATGGGAACTTACTGTGTGCAACTTGGCCATCTTGTGTCTGGCTGTACGGCGACATTTCAAAAGCGTTTCATCGGCTGTAACGTACTTTGAAATGTTCTGTGATCATGAAAGGTGCAATGTAAATGCAAATCTTTCTTTCTAACAGTGCAGTGTTCTCTCAATGCTATACTGGGACGGGCATGCACTTATCTGTCTGGACTACCAAATGAGCGACAATCAGTAGCTTACAATGGTAGACCAATTGTTTCAGCTGGTCCCACTTGCTTTGCTGTTTTCCTACACAACCTTAAAGGATCCTGTGAGACAAACGTCACCCTATTTTATCTTGTTACTGTGCTAAATATTTACTTGGTCTCCCATTGGGCTTTGATCTTCCTGCCACCTGCTCCTGCCCTTTATGTTAGTTGACAGCAAAGTGACATTTTAAAGACTTTCTGCAGCAATAATATTTTTAGAATGTGTCGTATTGATGAACTGTGTGCGTGGAGGTGTTTTGAATCTGTCTGGAGATGTGTGGCATGAGGGTTACAGAATTAGTCTGACACCACAAGAGGCAGACACTGTCTGTTTGAAATTATGATCTGATTGAGATCAGAAGCAACCTCCATGCTGGATGGAACTCTCCAATTCTTGGCAAAACTGCTCGCTCCAGCACTGTATGTTGATGGAATCTATCTCAAGAGCATTGGAATATAAAAGCAGCAATGTGCTTCTGAGACTTTATAAAGCTCTAGTTAAGCCCCATTTAGAATACTGTGTCCAATTCTGGGCCCCACACCTCAGGAAGGTGGCATTGGAGCATGTCCAGCGGAGATTCACACGGATGATCCCTGGAATGGTAGGCCTAACATACAGTGAACGGCTAAGGATCCTGAGAATTAATTCATTAGAGTTTGGAAGGTTGAGGGGAGATCTAATAGAAACTTACAAGATAATGCATGGCTTAGAAAGGGTAGATGCTGGGACTTTGTTTCTGTCAGATGGGGAGACTAGGACCCGTGGGCATAGCCTTAGGATTAGAGGGTGTCAATTTAGAACCGAAATTAGGAAACATTTCTTCAGCCAGAGTGTGGTGGGCCTGTGGAATTCATTGCCACGGAGCGCAGTGGAGGCCAGGACGTTAACTATCTTCAAAGCAGAGAATGATAAATTCTTGATCTCGCAAGGAATTAAGGGCTATGGTGAGAGTGTAGTTAAGTGGAGTTGAAATGCCCATCAGCCATGATTAAATGGCGGAATGGACCTGATGGGCTGAATGGCCTTACTGCGACTCCTATGTCTTAAGGTCTCATGGAATGTTATTGCCAATGGTCAAGATTTTAGCCCAGTCACTGATGTGGAAAATGGTGGACATTTATCCCTGCAAAGTCCGTCGCAAGGGATAAAAAACTTTTCAATTTTGCAACTCACCAAGTCATCCCATTTTAGTTGCCTGTTTCAACCCTGGTTATTTTTACAAGGCTTTACAAGTTTATTTTATAAATAATACCACTACTCGTAATTTCATGAAAAACCATTATGGTATATGCCACACTGTGGAACAATCTCCTGAGATTCTCTATCAAGACTCATTTGTAAGTAATAGCCACAGCAGAGGGTAGGCTGGTGGAGAGCGGGAAGTAATGGAAAGTGACCACTACCTGTCCAATCAAACCCAGGCTAGAGGCATTTTGAAAAGGAGGCTATATCCCTCAGAGGAGGAGGGGAAAGTGTGGACTGCAGATGCTGGAAAGTCAGAGTCAAAAAGAGTGGCGCTGGAAAAAGCACAAGAGCTCAGGCAGCATCTGAGGAGTAGGAGAGTCGACATTTTGTGAATAAGGCCTTTATCAGAGGAGGAGGACAAGAAACAAAAAGAGAAAATGGAGAACAGAATGGTGCCAGTGGGCAAGATTGCTCTTGAACTTACCTCAGTCTTGTGAAAGTCGTTCCAACTGATATACGGACAAAATTTGAGAAATTTAAAGTGAGGCGTTAGCTGGATCATTTCCTACTTTTAAGAAAGAGAGAGAGGAGAGCTCTACTAGCTTGTAAATCCCAAAAGACCAAATCTTGATGTTAGAGTTTACCATTAGCAGTAATAGCATCTCCATAGCAACGGAGAAAAGAGTCAGAAGGTGTCATAACATAGCAATGGAAGATGATGCCTGTCCACATTTAAGCAAATGAGTTTGAAATTTTCTTACACTGTCTTTCTTTGTAGGTGCAATACAAAAATAGTTTCGAGAAGAATCAATTGCTGGCAGAACCTTTCCTTGCAAGTTCACCTGCCAATGCAGGAATGCAGACAACTGGGTGGCTTGGTTGTGTCTAAAGTCTCTTTTAAATTGAACTAAGAAGATTGCTTATGGTTGCGTAAGAGGAATGGATAAGATGAAAAGAACAAACGCATTGACCTATCTTTACACCATGTTCCTCAGAAACCTGCAAAGAAAAGATTTGCAGGATGTTGAGAAAGAGCCATGGAGTAAGGCTAGTGAGATAAATCTTTCAAAGAGGTTACAAAAGCACAGACAACCAGTATTGATGCTGCATGATTCAGTGATTCTAATCAAAAATCAGGCCGGTGGGGTTCCCAACCTGATAAGCAGTAGGAGTCATTTTGGATTAATATAAAACAGTCAGCTTAAGTTCTTGTTTTGGACTGTTGGAAATGTGCACTTGGGAGAATGTGATAGGGTTGTGATAGCTTCCGTGGTAGAACAATCCACAATAAACTGTCTTTGGAGGGCAGCTTGTAAATAATGACTCGGGGAGGCAGAAGGGATCAGAGGATGACTGATAACCACAAAACCAGAAATCCAGCCACAGGAAGTACGGCTGACAGAAGGCCATCTAATTGACTGTTGAATTCATTAATATCATCTGCATAAATAATGTTGCAAGCTATTCATTCTGCCATTGTATTGCCTTATATAGATGAAAAAGGTCTGCCTGATTTAGTTGCTGAATTCTTGATTTTTAATGTATATCTCCTAGCTTTCAGGCCTGTCACAATAGCAGTTGTTGTGTATGGGTCTGAAAGGGTCAATGTTGAGGAGTGCTGCAAGCAGAACCTCATGAAGATGCAATTTGGGCAGAACAGATCTTGAAAGAGTGAGGCCTAACATCTGGTCCTCCTCAAAGTCTCTGTACTAATAGCTAGCATGTCTAGCAATGTAACCTGATACATTCAACGTGTTGTTAATGTACAATAAAATGTGATTTTTACTCTGCAAGAGACTCCTCTAGTTAGACTAGAAAGTGGTTCTTCTCTACCTCACTAGACCAAGCAGGCCCTGTAGCTTCCTCCATTTAAAGAGGACGATGGTGAGCCTTCATCATAATCAGCAGCTCATAGAGTGGTATGTCCTTACAACTGTAATCAATGTACCAGGATTAGTTTTGTCTAACTCCTTTATAATCTTGAATAAATTATCTACAATTCACCTACTTTCCAAAGAGTCAACTTCCTTGGATCTGTCTATATCCAAGACATGAAACTTGAGCAAGCCTCAAAATACTAGCTGATTTTTTCGTTAACACATTTAACATGTCAATTTTTAAAACTGCAAATGATTTGATATTATATAGCAAATTTCACAACCTGAACACATGCCAAAGTCCTTTAAAGCCATTGAAATATAGTAGTTGTTGTAATGTAGCAAAGTGTATCAACAAATTATGCTCAATAAGTACCCAGAAATGGTAATGACCAAATAGTCAGATTTGTGAATGTTGTTTGAAGGATAATTTAGAATCTTTTAGTGACAAAGGCAGCCACATATCAATTGCGTCTATGTTGGGTCTTCTATGTAGCAATTAAGTACAAATCACATTGCCCAGCGCTATTCTGTGGGCCTATATGTTTTCATACTTCAGTATATCTGCTCTCTCCTCTGCTGTGCCTGTAACAATGGTCCACATAAAGACATTCTGATATTCCTACTTCTTGCCCTGTTAAGGACAGTTTTCCATTACAACCTCCTTACGACCCCTCCTCACTGAGTAGCCAAACAGAAGAAATGATCTGTAGTGTCCCTGTAGGGACATATGGGCCAGGGTAAATGCAGAATTATGGGGGATAGGGTGGAGGGTTGGGTCTGGGTGGGTTGCTCTTCGGAGGTTTGGTGCAGACTCGATGGCCCAAATCACTTCTTTCCACACTGTAGGGATTTTAAAATTTTAAAACTTCCATTAATCTTGTGTGCTTCTGTAGTTTTAGTCTCTCTTCATGGCTGCTATTTCCCATCCCTGATTCCAGCCTGGTGAATCTGCATTGTTCATTTACTGGAACATGAACTTCCTTTCCAAAACTACACACAAGACTCGACACCATCAGCTAAACATTAATTTGAACAAACATCAACTGATTTACTTTTGTGCTCTCTATTTGATTAAAAATCCTCATTGACATTGTCTGGTCTTTAAAGTGAGGCTAGGACATTGACAAGTTGAAAGGAAAAGCACACAACACATAAATTTATCAGCTAGTCCTTCATGTAATTCCCAATTGACTTCAAAGGAAGCCCTGAGGTAACTTCTGTTAGAAGCAAATTCCCAAGGTTAAAGGAAGAAATTGAGTCACCACATAAAATGTTTAAGAAAAGAAAACAGTTGCGATGGTAACACACCTTATCCAACCCCATGACATCCCAGAGCACTGAGAAAGTGCTACGTTGTTGAAAGTGAAGTATTTCAGCTGAGCAATGCCCCTGAAACCCAATCTGCTCTATTAGACAGATATAAAACCTCCTTTAGCACGATCTTGAAGAGCAGGCACATTCTCCCTTGTGCTTTGGTCAAAATGTAAGACTTAACCAAAATAGGCAATCTAGTAATGGGCTCATGGCCACCTGCAGGAATGTATTGTTTTCAATGTAGCTGCTACATTTTATATGTTAGAATTCATAACTCTTCTGGCTGGAGGGACAACAGACACATGGAAGTATCACCAACACAAATTGCCCTCCAAGTTATACACCATCTTGTGTTGGATATGTGTCACCATTCCTTCATCATTGAGTCAAAATCCTGGAACTATCTCTTAACAGCATTGTGGAAGTGCCTGCACCACATGTTGGAATGGTTGAAACTGATTGCTCACCATCATCATCTCTAGGGCAATTGATATGGACATTAAATGTTGGCCATGCCAGCAACACCCACATCCCATGAGTGAATTAAACAAACAAGGGCCACACTTCAGAAGTATTCATTTTTTTTGCGGTGTGCTTTCTGGCATTTTGTGGTTCTGAAAAGCTTTTTTAAAAAGTACTTTTCAGATTTTCCAAAAAAAAAGGTTAGATTAATGTCTATTTTTGTGAGAAGGAACATTCTTTTGAATACCTCTTAGAAAAGACCCTATTGTAAGGTTTGTGAGACAGTTCATGGAATCCTTATCGAGTGGACACAGGTCTATTGAGTCCATACTGACTCTACGAAGAGTATCCCACTCAGACCCACTCCCCCTACTCTATCCCTGTAACCCTGCATTTCCCCTTGTTTATCCACCTACCCTGCACACTTTGGGCAATTTTGGACTGTGGGAGGAAACCAGATCATCCAATGGAAACCCATGCAAACTCTGCACAGACAGTCAACTTGAGGGTGGAACCAAACCAAAGTCCCTGGTGCTGTGAGGCTGCAGTGCTAACCAATGAGCCATAGTGCCACCTGTTGTTGTATCAAGTATCACAATTAGTATGTACCATAACTTTAAGAGATATGTTCATTATATCATTGCATCATAATGTGTGGTCAGAAGGTACGAACATCGAGACTCCTTTTTTTGTAAGTATATTTATTAGCAAAAAAAACTTTTTTTTTACTGTATAAAAATATAAAATTATTGAAAATATAACAAATACCAGTATAATTTTAAAAATGCAAATTACAATACAACGACTATCTACTAACTACTAATCTACCCTATAATACAAAACAAAACCAAACAATGTGCAAAACAACACCAATAAATAAGTACGTGACTAATAAAACAACAAAAAAATACAAAAGAACACAAAATAACATTGCTCCCAAACAAAAAACAGGAGCGTTGTATATTAGATTAGATTAGATTACAGTGTGGAAACAGGCCCTTCGGCCCAACAAGTCCACACCGACCCGCCGAAGCGAAACCCACCCATACCCCTAACCTAACACTACAGGCAATTTAGTATGGCCAATTCACCTGACCCTGCACATCTTTGGATGGTGGGAGGAAACCGGAGCATCCCGGAGGAAACCCACGCAGACACGGGGAGAAAGTGCAAACTCCATACAGTCAGTCGCCTGAGGCGGGAATTGAACCCAGGTCTCTGGCGCTGTGAGGCAGCAGTGCTAACCACTGTGCCACCGTGTCGCCCACAGATATATATACCTGTATTAATTCAGGAGTCCCCCCTCCAGGCCCCAGGGCTCAGCAAACCGAACCATCCTGGTTAAACAAACACCCCTAATTAAGATAGCAGACAGATCTGTGTCCAAATAACTCAAAAAGGTCTACCATGCCTTATAAAAAAGGTCTGTTGTGTGGTGCTCCATATTTGTGAAAACATTCAAGGGAATGTGCTCCATAATTAATTTCCACCATACCAACAAGCCCGGTGGGTTCTCAGACACCCAGTTCATCAGAATATTCTTCCGTGCACAGTAACTAAGAATAATAAATAGTTTCTTCACGTACCCATGTAAAGATGATAAATTCGGTAGACCTAGGAGGAGAGATGTCAGGTCTAATTTAACTTCAATCCTCAACCCTCCCTATCTCCCCCGCCACAGCGCTCCAATAAACACGGAGCCTGTAACATGTCCAGAAGCAGTGGGTAAGAGTATCTACACCTATTTTACATTTGGGACCCCTTTTAGACTCCATCTTAATAGTGACCACTTGAAGCATGATACTTTGATGAAACTGTACCCCCCTTTTTAATGGAACTGAGGTGCCTGTGACTGCAATATAGGTACATATCAGGAACTGTCATAAACATCTGTTGAATCGTTCAGTACCAGGTTACTCACACCTAGTTCTTATATTTCAGGAGCTGACATAAACATTGCCACATCAGATAGATACACTGCTAAAAACAAAGCCCACACCACAACAACAGTTCATCAGGAAGATGTAATGTTAAAAACAAAAGCAGCAAGGGCATTTTCATGAGGACAAATTGGTAAGGAGCCAGTGTTTATACATGGACAGTGCTTACACAGAAGACAGGGAGTACTTATGGTCCAGTGGTCTCTGAGCCAGGATGCTCAGTGCAAGTACCACCTGCTGCAGATGTGTTTGTTAGCATTTCTGAATAGATTGCTTAGGAAAAATGCATACAACACAGTCTAAGCTGAAGAGGTTCTTTCATGGAAAACAGGAGGAGAATAATATCTATTAAGCAAAACAGCGCCAGAGAAAATTGGAAGAAGACACTAGTATCTATTTTCTGTAACACATAGTAAATCAAATCCAGACAGTAAGGCAGCAGAGATATTATCGCTGAGTTTGCACATTCTCCACACGACAGTTAGATTGGCAAAGACAAATTAATTCTATTTTACTGCTAACTAAAGAAAGATAATAAAGCCTGATATTGTTAGATTAACTGAAAATTAAATCTAGATGGTATGCAGCAAGTTTCAGAATGAACAGAGCAGTGACAGATGGAGAAGGAGAGGGGACCTGAGAATCAATGACAATGCAGACATGTTCTCAGGTTGTTAGATGTAATGCGAGTGGAAACCTGTGACAGTAGCAGGGAGGAAAGTAATAACAGGCAACTGCTGTAGGCTCCTTGGGCAAAGTTGTCAGATTGATATAGAGTTGTTTGAGCAAATTAAAGGGACTTCTACAAAAGACTGGAAAGTAATATCAATTGAGGGAAAATGGTGATTTTTAAAATGTAAGGGCGTAACATAGCACATGATAGGACATCTCAGTACATAACTTGTAGCTGACATTGAGCAGCATAGCTAAGTTAGCCTGTACCAGAGGAACCTTAAAGACCAGTGATGTCCCTATACTGTAATTGAATTTGATGGGACGGTTCAGGCTACAGCAACTAATAGGAGGCATACATCCTGTTTTCAATTTAAAAATAATTGAGCCAATTTTAGAGAATTGACAGAAAAATCAAAGAATGGAAGAAAGCAGAAAGATTTGTATTTACATAGCTTTCATGATCACCAGAAATCTGAAATTGCTTTATAAACAATAAAATACCTTCAAGGCATAATCACTGCTGGAAAGTGATTTAATTGGGAAACTGTATGTCAAAAGTCCTGCCCCATGCGCCCAAAGATCTATGGATTGAGAATTGGCCTGTTAAGTCGCGTGAAGGCCTACACCAGAAACTAGGAACCTTGAGTAGACACCATTCTCAAACCCAAGGACAGCTAATATCAATATGCAAGGAAAAACACACTGAGAAAGTTGAATACTTTTGAGGATTAAATTGGAACACTCTCAGCTAATCTAGATTTAACAGATCATTTGTCCATCTGTAGTTCCCCATTCAGTATAAGGAAATCACTTTGAAAGCTGATGTTTCCAAACAAGACCAATCCCCCACCTCGTCTCCCCTTCACCCCCACCCGTAACAAGTCCCATTCAATGATCACCTCACGTTTATTGATTTGAATTGGCTCATTTTTGTTTTCAAATTCCGCTGTGGCTTTGCCGTCCACTACTTTTGCAATGTTCTTCTGAACTCTGCACTCCTGCATCTCTCTTCTTTCCTTTGCTTCTACGTTGACATCCTCTCTGGGTACTGAGCTCTGCAGTCCCTTGGCTAAACCTCTTCACTTCTTGGTGCTCCTTAAAACATATCTCTTTGACCAGATATTTATGGTCACTTCACCTGATTTTGTTTCAATCATTCAGAATGTGGGTGTCACTGGTAAGGGTTTGTTGCCCATCCTGATTTGAATTGAGCAGCTTGAACCATTACAGAGGGCACAAATCACATCGATATGGTGATTTTCAGTCACATCGAGACCACATCGATATGGATCTGGAGTTACACGTAGACAGGCTGACCAGATAAGGATGGTAGCCATCAGGCACCAGATGGGTTTTTATGACAATTGAAAATGGTTACAGGATTGTCAAGAGGCCAGCTTTTAATTCCAGATACGTATTGAATTCACATTTCACCACCTGCTGTGGTGGGATTCAAGCCCATGTCCCCACAGCATTAACCTGGGGTTGGAGACTGGTAAAGAGTGACATTACCACTATGTCACCACTTCTCTTTCTATGAGCCAATACGCCTATATGAAGCATTTTCAGGTATTTTGCTACATTAAAGGCATGACAGAAATGCAAGTTCTTGTTGTACTAGAGAAGGATCCAACAAATGTACAAAAGTAAACTGAGTTGCTGTGAAAGGATATTGGGCCAATAAGTAAAAGGAAAGAGAGCTTGCAGTATTCAAGAGGATTGGGTGCATTCAAGACAGTGAAAGCAATGAAGAAATGTGGCTAGTGATAGATAAAGGTGAGAGTGATAGAGAGAGAGAGAGACCAACAGCTGTGTATCAAGCCTTTGAAGCAAGCACATTAGTATTCACAGCAGATGAGGGTACTGGTGCTGCCTGTAAACAGGCTGTCAGAGGATATTTTGAGATAAGATCTGAGATAAATGTTGCAAAGAACACAAACATCATGCTCATTAATAGTACACACTGCTTCATATCCAATTGGAACAAATCCTATAAACTGAGAGTGTCAGAAGAAGGACTCCACCTCAAATCTTAACCTTTTAAAATTTAAATAATTTTAAAAATAGTGGAGAATTAAAAGCAAGGGTTTCTTGTGGGAAGGAATTACCAATAAAAATACAGAACTGAAATTGCTGGAGAAACTCAGCCGGTCTAGCAGCATCTGTAGAGAGAAAGCATAGTCAGCTTTTTGAGTCTGAACTTGAAATGTTACCTCTGCTTTCTCCTTCCAGATGATGCCAGACCTCCAGAGTTTCTCCAGATATTTCTGTTTTGTATCAGATCTCCAGCATCTGCTATTCTTTGTTTTGTTCTCCTACCAAAGACAATGCCACTTATCAGGCAGCGATTCTTTACTTAAGATGAGACTTGAGTTCCCCAACCCTGCCCACCACAATTCTAGTCATGTCAGACAATGCCTCAGACAACTTAGCCATCAAGTATTCAGCGACTGCTTTAAAGAGAATTCTCACTCAAACAGAATTTCAAACTGGATGCAGATTTGAAATAATGGTGCCATGGAGATATCGGATAAATGAATGTTTGAAGTTGTTTTAAAGGTGTAGAATAGATATAATAAGCTACATTAGAAATTTGCCAACCAATTTCCTGTAGCATTGCTCATGAATGGGGTAATGGGGAACTGTAAGGTAATGTTCAAATGAAATGAGATTATAGGGGAGGAGAGAATTGGACTCGGCAACAGATATCATTTAGACCCCATGTTAAAAGCTTACATTGTATCCTCAATTTTATCTTTCACGTTTAAGTTCCTGCCATTCACATATTAAAGTGAATTAACTTTCGTACATATTGCATTGAAGTTAACTATCCCAGGTGAATGTAAAAGATTCAATGGCAATATTCAACAAGGGGTAGGGCCATTCCTCCAATGCCCCAAACAGCTTTTATTTATGAACCAGCACCACCATAAAAGCACTGGTTTCTTTAGATCATTGCTGTGTCTGGGACATTGCTGTACGCAAATTGGCTGTGGTGCTTACCTAAAAACAGCAGTGACTATATTTCAAAAATAATTCATTGGGCTAACGGTCTTTGAGACATCCTTAGATTTTGAAAGATACTATGCAAATGAAGCTTTTTACAGGCTTTCTCTCTCCAGCTGATTCTACACATTGTAAAGACACCTTCTAACCAGTAGTATGTACGGGAATCAATATAATCTTGTACCATTTTAGGATATTGTAAAGCACCACTCAAGTGATGTAGAATTTTGTCACGAAAACAGAGCTAGCTCATGGCAATACTGTAGCAAAGAAAACCTGCCTTTCTTATCCAGGTTGGCATGTATGTGACTCCAGTCCAACACCACTGCATGGCTAACTCGTAAATGACCGAAATGTCCAACCAAACCACTCGGTTTAGTTAACCACTAAAGCCTGTTATGGACCAGGCCAGACCCCCTCAAAATATTTTAAGAAGGTAGCCCAGACCCTAACTTTTTCTTATTTTAAAGGCAGATGTGACGTGGATATTCCAGGTGTGATGCAGCTGGTCAAACCTAACGGCTTTAAGCAAAACAAAGTTTATTTAAACACTACAGTTGAAATATGAGCAAAAGAAAATGGAATTTAGAATAACAACTATTGGAAAACTTAACCGGCACGACATAACAACCTAACTAAGGAGCTGTTCCAATTCCCGTAATATCCCATAAACACACCCTTTGGCAAAGGTAAATTCCAACACAGGTTCTTACAGGCAGGAGAGATTTCAGAGAGAAAACTCAGTCAGGGATCATCTGCTGAAACATGGAGCCTTCTTGCATTGTAGCAGCATCTATTACTGTTGCCAGCTACTCCTCTGCTGCAATTAAACCAAACTAGAAAAAAAAACTGAACTGGGAGAACTGGCCACTCCCCTGCCATTATTAAAGTAGACATTTCCACATATTTAAGCACCTCTGCCTTTACGACCTCTCTTGAAAAAAACCCAAAGACAAAATAACCTCGTTCAAGTGACAGCATTATCACAAGCCCAAAGCCACTACCATGGTTCAAGAAGGAAGCACTTTTTCACCTTCTCTGGGCAACTGTGCACTGGCACAGTGGTTAGCACTGCTGTGTCACAGCACCAGGAGCCAGTTTAATTCCCCTCTTCGGTAACTGTGTGGGTTTCCTCCAGGTGCTCCGGTTTCCTCCCACTGTCCACTGTGCAGGTTAGGTGGATTGGCCATGCTAAATTACCCATAGTGTCCAGGGATGTGCAAACTAGATTGATTAGCCATGGGAAATGCAGGGTTACAGGGATATAGTAGAGGGGGTGGGTCTGGATGGGATGCCTTTCAGAGAGTTGGTGTGGACTTGATGGGCCAAATGGCCTGCTTCCACTGCAGGAATTCTATGAGCTGGGGATAGGCAGTAAATGCAATGTAAATGATGGACAAGAAAAGAATATCTACTCCAACAAGTCATCCCTGCACTGACAGTGACTGAGATATCATGACTAGGCATTTCTTATCCCAGGCTTTGCTCCCTACCCCAACCACCACTATAACCCACAGCATTTAATTCCCTGAGAGACACCCCTGAGTCAACAAGGGAAGAAATATTCTTTGTTGGGTATGTTTTGAAGGATTGTCCTGAACTCTAACTGATTCTGTCATGCTCTTTAAGGATGATAACATGCTATTCATGCTCTATCTTGCCTGTGACTCTAGCCTCACTCAGATGTCCAATTTTAAATTGGACAATCCAGATTATAGCCTGTCTGGCACGAAGGTACTAGTATTTCATGCCTTACTACATTTCCTCTTTGAAGCAATAGGCTGTGCTGATTCCTTTCTCCATCTCTTCCAACTTCAGAACAAGTAGGACACTGAAAATCACTTGTTTCCACATTTTATCCAAGCCCTTGAACTTTATTGACTCCTGAACCATGATAAATCTCCGAACCTGATTACATCATCACCTAGTGGCACAATGGCTGCAAGTATTAATGGCCTCAAGCATTGGCTACCCCTGCCCAAATAATTGGTTCTTGCCCACCTTCAAAAGTGGTTTAGAAAGCTGCTGACTTATATCAAATGCAGTAATTCAAGAAGGAGCACCTCTCATGGCAGCTAAGGATTAACCATAAAGATCAGGCTGAGAAAAAAAATCAAAATGCACTAAAAAGAATAAGAGATTCTGGAAATTCCTTATTGAAATTCCTTAGGTAATCAAAGGATCATTTCAAGTATGAATAACTATAAAGTAATCCATGGCATTGGAACGGGAAAGCTACTGTGTTCAATTTATTGAAACGTAAATTCAGGCCTGAGTTTAGGAAGTTCCTGCTCATACACAAAGTAATCAGAATTCAGTGGCAGTAACTGTTAGTTTGTATATTTTTGTATAAAAATAATAATTATACTTTGATTGAAAGCTAGGTGTGGATAGCGTGGAAAAGCAATAGGATTTGATAATGGAGAGTTTATGAAGCATTAAGCGACACTTCAAGTCCATAAATTTATTGGAAAGCTGAAATACTGGGACTTATAGCAAGCTAGACATGGCAGAATTGGCCTATGCTGTTCTTAATCTAACTGTTATCAGAGCAATTTGATGTTACCTCTTTCTGCTGTACTCTCTCAGTCAGGAAAATCTTATCTTCTTCTTCACAAGCAATAAGCAATGGCAAAAGAAGATAAGAAATTTTCCTCAGGTGTAGCCATCGTTCCAGAAGGAGCAATCTCACCTCTGAGTCAGAAGATGTCAATTTAAGAGAATTGAGTGTATAATCTAGGCTAGTAGTCCTTCATAGTAGTGCTGCACTCAGGAGGTGTAATCTTCCAGCTAAAATGTTAAACTGAATCCCCATCTTTCCCCACAATTGAATGTAATAAAACTCTGGGACATTACTTTTAAGAGGAAAGTTCTGCCTGGTGTCATGGACATTATATATCCGTGAAATGACATCACTCACTTAAACTATTTGTCGTCAGTTTTGTGGGAACTGGTTGTGTACTATTTGGCTACAATGTTTCTTAAGACAGTGACTGCATTTCAGAAATAAATCATTGACTGTTAAGTGCTTTGGGATGTGCTGAGATCGTGAAAGATCTGCACAAATGCAAGTCTTCTTTTCTCTCTCCCCTATGACTCCCTTGATCTAGCAGTTTCACATTGCCTGTCCCTTCTCCACTGGCCCCATGAGGAAAGCCTTATTATCCTCGACTCAGTACTTCGATCAGCAATGGCAAAGTGAAGATGTAAGGACTTGCTCAGCTGCATTATATTGGGAGCACCATTCCTATTCCTCTGAGTTCTCTGTCTGAATAGAGTCTCTTTTTAATACATCATCTATTGTCTACAGAGAGAGGAAGATAAAGACACATCAGAATGTAGAGTGCTGATAAATTTATCAATGAAAATGTTTCCATACAGTAAATCCCCATCACATTAAAAAAATGTGAACATGAGTGGAAGATACTCACTGCTTCTCTGAGAAATGTGCTGATTGTTTCTGCAAGGAAGATTGTTGAGATAACTCACAGATGAAGTAGTTATTGGTGAGTTATTGTCTGATTCACAAGTGAATGTATAAATCACATTGTAGGGGAAGATGCTGAGCATGCTGATTATCGCAGACACTTTGGATAGGTATAGACTTTGCCTGATGGTGTAAAATGAATGATAGCAAAAAGGCAGCAGGTTTTACATCTCCCAAGGGGCGTTCAGATTGCATTCAATTTAAAGCTAGGCTGTTTAGGAGTGACATCAGGGAAGACTTCCTCACACATGTAATAAAAATGTTTGGGATCATTGTAATCCTTTGCATGTCAGTTACAGCTGAACTAGATTACTCGTATTATATCTTCACGCTCTTAGTTTATCGCAAGATTTTCTTTATATGCACTTTATGTACAGTTATTACAACCAAAACCTCCTGTTAAGCAAAGTGTCTCTGCGTTTTTTACTTAACTGTCCATTTGTTCAAATCCTACAATGGTAGCTGGTAGATGATAAATTCAATAAATATGTATTATGATTTTAAAAATAACCAGTCTCGATAATGGTAACCATTGAGCTACTATCCATTAGGAGAGGCGATGCCCTAGTGATATTATCACTGGGTTGTTAAACCAGGTGATCCAGTAATGTTCTGGGACATAGATTCAAATCCTGCCATTGCAAATGGTAGAATTCGAATTCAATAAAAATCTGGAATTAGGAGTCTAATGATGACCAGGAATATATTGCCAATTGTCAAGAAAAACCCATCTGGTTTATTGATGTCCTTTAGGGAATGATCCTTACCTGGTCTAGCCTACATATGACTCCAGACCCACAGCAATGTTGTTGACTCTTCACTGCCCTCTGGGCAAATAGGGATAGCCGATAAATGCTGGCCTAACAAGTGATGCCCTCATCTCATGAATGTATTTTTTAAAAATTGTTGGAAAAACTCATCTGGTTCACAAGTATCTTTTAGGGGAGGTAATCTATCATCCTCATCTGGTCTAATCTACATGATATTTCCAACCCCCCAGGAATGGCATTTACTTTTAGCAGCTCTCTGAATTGGCCCACCAAGCCATTCAGTTAAAGGGCAATTAGAGATGGGTACAAATGTTGGCCTTTTCTATAGCAGCCACATCTTTTGAAAGAATAAAGAAAAAATAAGTTACCAAGACAGATAATTGGAGTTAAGCTACAGATCAGAGAAGATCTAATTGAATAGCAAAATAGGCTTTGATGGTTTATATGGTTCACTCCTGTTCTTGTACTCATTCCCACGTACATAATTATTTATTTTGGTTGAAGTCACTGGAAATTTGTACGTATTTTAGCTGCATCAGTGGTGTTGGAGGTGGCAAAAGAGACATGGGTTTGGTAGCAATGAGGAATGTGGTTGTTGGGGGTTCAAACAGTGACCCAAACACAAGAGCAAGGTCTAGCTATGTACCCAGCTCAGGAGGTTCAAAAATGGATGAAGTCTTCTGAACTGGGGAGGAAGCCAGTAACTTGAAAACCAGAATAAGATATTTATTAATGCATGTCTTTCTTGGTTCCAATTGGGTGCTGAGGTAAAATGGATGGTCTTGATTGAGATGCTAAAAGCCACATGGAACAGTCTTGATGTGAACTTGGAAAGTGTTGCAAAAAAGATGCGAAAATTTCTATTTCATGAAGTAGAAATGATCTTAACACCTTTCCTCTGGGTTTTCTCATGAGGTTTTTTGAAAAGGTTAGGCAGACAGGATTTTACTTCCAAATTTCTCTTTCTCCCCATTGGGAAATCATTAGGTGTCTTATCTCTTCTCCGCTCCCAAATTGTGTTTGTAACCAAATGTTCAGCTGCTGTGGTACAAATCGGTGTTCTGTCATTCATGGGTTTTGTACAGTGGCATTGCCAACATTCTGTGCTGGCTAAAGAAATTGTTGCAAGACACTTCACTTTACGTGGAGATTTAATTTGTTTTCCCTCTTTGTTCCTTAGTGGGACGGTGTTGGACCGCTTCCAGAAGCAACAGACCCACCAAAGGGCATACAGCTCCTATGGCATCCCTCAATAGTCAAACCCTACCTCACACTTTTGTCAGAGTGCTCAAATCCAGATACCCTTGAGGGGGCAGCAGGAGCCTTACAGAATTTGGCTGCGGGGAGCTGGAAGGTAAGTCATTCAAAGTTGTGCTTGCAAATATTATTTTCTGCCTTTGTTGTTTTTCCTGCCTTTAAAATTCTTATTGCAGTTATCAAATCCGTGAATAATTGCAGTACTCCCAACTCTACAACCTTCACTAGCCAACCCTCCCAAAACCTTTGCCCTCTGCCAATTCTGGTGTCTTGTGCATCATTGAATTTCTGCCCTTAATTCCTATAAAGCCTTCTCCAAATCATTCTGTCTCTCTGTCTCACCTGCTCCTTTCAGATATTCCTTTGCTGTCCTTATGTCAATCCATAGGTGGTTTACTGTCTTTTTTTTTGTTTGCACTCATGCAAAGTGCATTGAAACATTTTGCTGAGTTATTTGAGCTATACAAGTGAAAATTCATGTAGCTGTGCTAGCTGTAGTAAGGGGTTAGATATTGCCAGAATCTTTTAGCCAGTGGAATTTGTGACCCTTCTAAATTAGAAGCTCAACTGTGAGAGTACTCACTTTGATTTTGAATTATCAGTGAGATTAACCTGCATCCATTAAGCTTTCTTTACTCAATTTTGTTTCTGCTTTGTTCTGGTACTCTTGTGTCATTATCTCCAAAATAGTTCACTTGCAATATTTATTCAAAGAGAGCAAATTGATGCCATTAATTTAGACAGACTAAACATTTCTGGTTTCTAGACCAAGCTTCTTGGATGCTGCCTGAACTGCTGTGCTCTTCCAGCACCACTAATCCAGAATCTGGTTTCCAGCATCTGCAGTCATTGTTTTTACCTCACTATCATCAGATGCCTGCTTGTTAAGGGTTAGATGGCAATAAATGTTCCGTCCATCAGTGCAAAAGAGTAGGGCATTGAGTAGAGGCTAAATATGGAATGGGAAAATCAGATTGTCAAATACCTCCTAATAGCTTGTAATTGTTCAAGGTACTTCTCAGTTTAGGAATAATGCCAGACATGACAGGCCAAATTTGTTTTTGGCTTGCACACTTGAGCCATGCGTTGCTTCACACACTATGTTTTGCTCTTGCATACCAGAGAGAGATACTCAGTGTAGTTTGCGATTCACACCAGAGTACATGAAGAGTAGACTGTGCGGAAGACCAGTCTCAAATCTCGAACACAATACCTCAGCTCCCAACAGTGATCAATGGTCCCTTGTACCTCGCCCTACATGCATCAGAGCTTGCTGTACCTTCCATGCCAACCATGCCCTTAAAATCACCCATGTGACCTTGATATCCCCTGTGAATCCACAATTGCCAGTCACCAACTATGTACACATCATCAGATTTCATGCAATACTAATGGAACATACTATATATTCCTTCAAGGAGAAGAATAAACCTCTCACCAACTGACAAATGCTTTCTTTTCAATGATATAGAAGATGCATTCTTCCAAGTGGAAGAAACCTTGCAATACTTGTAATCCTATTAATTTGCATCATGTCAACAGGACAATCTGATATAACAACTTTTGAAACTGTCATTCTTTCTCAACCAATGGAACAACAACTGTATTGAAACCCAATAGCAGTTGAAGCTCAGCTAAGCATTAATAATGTCCACCAATATCTAAAAAAATGAGTATGTCAGAGAAGGATAAAACAGAAGGTGGTCATTTCAGTTTCACAGCAGAAAACCTGTCAATTGATGTAAGGGAACAGGTTATATTTTTACTCATGAGGACTAGTTTTTAAAGTATTGGAAGCACAAAGTATTGGTCAAGTGGTTAGATCTTTTAAAATATTAAATCCGTTGTTTAATCAGCCAGAGCCATGTGTTTTAGAGTAGAAAGGATGGCCATACAGGCCGAGAGGACATTTTGCTACATTTTCCACTGCGTAATACTGCTTTCTGACTTTGAAAAAATAGTGTAATGCATATGGGTAAGTACACATGACTGGGAACTGTAAAGATCAACTTCACTTTTCAGGATGGAAACCTATGATGATTCACTCCACTAAAAATACATTTACATTACAACTCAACGTCAATAGAGACATGTGAATGCGTGAAAACACTTTACACTCCCCTTTCGGTAGGTTCCAAACTCTTCAGCAGCATGTACAAATTCTTCACGATCTCTCAAACTGCCATGCTTCTAAGGAGCTTCGAAAGCCCTGCACCACCAAATAAAATTGTTAAGTGATAGAAAATCCTGTTCCTGTGCCCAATTAAAAATGGGTAATCACAGCTTCGCCAGGACAGAGTGCATTTTGCTCATGAAGCACTCCCATCCCTCAAAGAGACCAGAGGAAAATGGTTACCAAATCAGAAATGTGAAGAAAAATTGGATTTCCTCTAGAAACAATCAAGTGTGGATATTCGCATACCAAACTGCACTCCACGCTTGCACAAGTATTCAGCTCAGAGCAACTAAAGAAGATGAAAGAAAAGTACAGATCCACCAGTATTGTGCTGGGCTCAAGTGATTAAATTATGATGGCAGGTTGCATACACAAGGCTTTTAATCCTTCAGGCATAGCAAATGAATAAGTGATCTAATTAAGGTGTTATAATATTATTAAATGAATTGACATGTGGACACCGATAAATTTTTCCCTTCAGTAAGGGATCTAGAGCAAGGAGCGTAATGTTAAAATTATAGCTAGACCACTCAGTGGTGATGTCATTGCTTACTGGAGTTTAAGTAAATGAAAGGCTGCCTTATTGAAACACAAAGGATTCTTTGGGACTTGTCTGGTTGGATGCGATGTGGTTGTTTCCCCTTATGGGAGAGTCTAGGACCAGAGGGCAGAAGCTCAGTGTAAGGAAGTAAGGGATCACCCACTGAAGACAGAGATGAGAAGGAATTTCATCTCTCATAATGAATCTAATGAGCCTGTGCAGAGGACTGTAGAGGTTAAGTAATTTAATATATTCAAGGCTGAGATTGACATCTTTTTAATCAGTAAGGGAATCAAGGATTATAGGGAAAAGGCAGTAGAGTGGAGTTGAGAGTTATCAGATCAGCCATGATCTCATTGAATGGCGGAGCAGACTCAGTGGGCTGAATGGCCATTTCTGCTCCTACGTCTTATGGTCTTAGTACCTTATAATCAGAAGCCCTTCTTCAAACAGAGAGGAATGGAATCTCCTGGATCTTTCTCTCCGAAAGCTGCTGAGACTAGGTCAATTGAAAATTTCTGAACTGATTTAATTGATTTCTTGCTAGGCAAGAGTATTAACGCGACAAAATGTCAGTGGGTAAATGGGATTAAGATACAGATCAGCCACGATTTAATTAAATGGCAGAACAGGCTTGAGGTGCTTATTGTCTGACTTCTCTTACTATATGCCTAAATATAAATGATTAAATAAAGCAATTGAAATGTAATGATTTTATAAGTAAGAAATTATTGACCAGCCCTTAAGCCTTTTAAATTCTCTGAGTTTCTTTTGTTCTCTATTATTTTATTTTTATTCTTCTCCAAATTCAAAAGGATTGAATACCTCTTAAGTGCTATAGCTGGCTATTTTACACACAAAGAATTCCACAAAGTGATTTTTAAAATTTATTATTTGTGGGATGTGGGCATTGCTGGCTGGCCAGTATCTATTAGGTAGGTAAAAACAATGACTGCAGATGCTGGAAACCAGATTCTGGATTAGTGGTGCTAGAAGAGCACAGCAGTTCAGGCAGCATCCAAGGAGCAGCAAAATCGACGTTTCGGGCAAAAGCCCTTTGCCTGTCCCTATTTGCCCTTTGAGAAGGTGGTGGTGAGCTGCCTTCTTAAACCGCTGCAGTCCACCTGCTGTGAGCTGGCCCACAATGCCATTAGCGAGGGAACTCCAGGATTTTGACCCAGTGACACTGAAGGAATGGCAATGTTATTCCAAGTCAGGATGGTGAGTGGCTTCGAGGGGAACTTGAAGATGGTGGTCTTTCCATATATCTGCTGCCCTTGTTCTTCAAGATGGAAATGGTCGTGAGTTTAGAAGGTGCTGTCTGAGGATCTTTTGTGAATTTCTGCAGTGTATCTTGTAGATAGTAAACATTGCTGCTACTGAGCTTCAGTGTTGAAGGGAGTGGATGCTTGTGATGTAGTGCCAATTAAGCGGGCTGCTGTGTTCTGGGTGTTATCAAGCTTTTTGAACGTTGTTGGGGCTCCACTCATCCAAGCAAGTGGGGATTATTCCATCACATTTCTGACTTGTGCCCTGTAGATAGTGGACAGGCTTTGGGGAGTCAGGAGGTCTGTTACTTGCCACAGTATTCCTAACCTCTGCTGTAACCACTGTGTTTATGTGGTGAGTCCAGTTGAGTTAATGTGATAATTGAGTTAATTGCGATAACGACATGACAACCTGCTTCGTGTTATTGGTTGAGGAGTAAATATTGGTCACAGAGTCATAAAGTCATACAGCATGGAATCAGACCCTTCAGTCCAACTCATCTCACCTGACCTGGCATCTCAAACTGACCTAGTCCCATTTGCCAGCATTTGACCCATATGCCCCTGAATCATTCCTATTCATATAATCATCCAGATTCCTTTTAAATGTTGTAATTGTACCCGCCATCACTGTTTCTGTTGGCAGCTCATTCCAAACATGCAGCTTAGAGTAAAGGGAAGACCTTTTAGAATGGAGATAAAGAGAAACTTCTTCAGCCAGACAGTGGTAAATCTATGGAATTCATTCCCACAGAAGACTGTGGAGGCCAGGTCATTGAGTATATTTAAGACTGAGATAGATAGGTTCTTGAGTATCAAGGGGATCAAAGGTTATGGGGAGAAAGCGGGAGAATCGGATTTAAGAAACTTATCAGCCACTTACGATTGAATTGCAGAGCAGATTCAATGGGCTGAATAGCCTAATTTCTGCTCCTATGTCTCGCGGTCTTATTATCACCCTCTGCATGAAAGCATTACCCCTCAGGCCCTTTTTAAAGTTTTCACCTTTCCCCTTAAATTTACGCCCTCTAGTTTTGAACATCCACACCCTAGGATAAAGATCTTGGCTGTTCAGCCTATCCCTGTCCCTTGCGACTTTGGCCACACGTCAGCCTCCTATGCTCCAAGGAAAAAAGCCCCAGCCTATTCAGCCTCTTCCTATAACTCAAACCCTCCAGCCCTGGCAATGTCCTTGCAGAGCTTTTCTGCACCCTCTCAAGTTTAACAACATCTTTCCTATAGAAGGGTAAGTAGAATTGTGTGCATTATTCTAAAAGTGGTCTATCCAGTGTCCTGTACAGCTGCAACATGACCTCCCAACTCCTATACTCTACGCACTGACCAATAAAGGCAAGTGTACCAAATACCTTCTTCACTACTCTGTCAATCCACGACTCCACTTTCAAGAAACTATGTACCTGCATCCCCAAGTCTCTATGTTCAGCAACACTCCCCAGGGCCCTATCAATAACTGTAAAGACCCTGCCTTGGTTTGCCTTACCGAAATAATATACCTAACATTTGTCTAAATTAAACTCCATCTTCCACTCTTCAGCCCATAGATCCATTTGATCAAGGTACGGTTGTACTCTGAGATAATCATCTTCACTGTCCACTACACCACCTATTTTGGTGTCATCTGCAAACTTAGTGTCACTAAATAGCTTTTAGACTGTGGGTAGCAGTCTGCTGAATCTGACCAGCACCTCACCCAAAGTCCCACTCTTACATGTTGAAAAACTTTGGCAGAATTAATAAATCAGGGGCTTCATCGTGATTAGTATTCTGTCATGATTAATGAAGGTCACGATCAGGGCCCTGGTTGAGATCAACTGACTCGGTAGCCCAGGTACTAAAGCCAAGATAGGTATGACTTTGTCTTCTGCTAACACAGAATTAACCGAAAAAGCCATTGGGCAAATCTTGATTTCTTTATTCAGGTTATTGATTTCATTCACGCCTTTGGTTTGCATCTCACCTTTGTCCATAACTGACAGGAGAAGTAATTAGAATTTTTGGCTCTCAAGTTAATCTAATGTTGTTTTAAGACATTGTTTTGACATTTAAATAGGATGCTATTTGCATTAGGTTCAGAGTATGGCAAACAACAGCTGGAAGTCAAGAAGTTAGCATCTTAAATCCCATGTTAGGTCTCGGTTAAATAGATAAAGCTGCTGCTGTGTAAAAGCCCAAAATATTTCAATCAAATGAAGGTTTGATGTTCAAATTTTACTGTCATTAGCTTGTCTTAATAATCCTCAACAGGCCTTGCGAAGGCAAGTGAAAAATAAGATCCTTTTTCCTGATCTTGGCCATTCAGCAGTGGAAGGTCTTGACCTTTGTCAATTGAACTTACTAAAGGGGATTGCCAGTAACCCCTTAAAGATACTCTGTGGGTCTAAGATCTTTCTACACTTCTGTCTTGCTAACATATACTGAGGGCTGTTGTGGTGTCCCTACCTCTGAGCTAGGAAATACAGGTTCAAGTCTCACCTCTTCTGGACGTGTGCAATAACATATCTGAACAGGTTGATATAGAACATACCTACAATCGTATAATGCAGAAAGAGACCATTCACCCAAATGGAGCTTGTGGTGGCTCTTTAAAGAAATTGTGTAATTAGTTCTTTTATCTTGCACTTTGCCCAAAACCGTGCATTGTTTTTCCCTTTGCAAGGATTTATCGATTGCGTTTTGAAATTTGTTTCTTATGCTCAGCTTCCAACACTTGATAAGTAATATATTCAAGAATGTGGTTTTAACAGAATGTTGTTTATCTCCTTTCAAGTTCTTTTGCCAATTATTTGAAATCTTTCTACAATAAATACTCTGCCAGCAAAAATAGCTTCCCTTTGTATATCAGAACAGTTCCTAATTTTCAATATGGATTCAGAGCTTTCTCTGAAAATCCCAGGAATACTAGCAGTGTGTATAATCAGGAACATGGATTCAAGTTCTGAATTCAGCCTTTGAAAAGGCATCAACAGGATGCCCTATTTTGAGGATTGATGGCATCTGATTTGCTAGCTTCAAAATATTGACTAAAACATTGAAGGAGACTGCAGGGTTACATCCACACAGTTCTGATCGTGATATACACATCAATGAAACCAAAAGACTCTCACCTGGAAGGTTAATGGAAAGGGCTTTAGGGTGAATACCTGCTGTAGTAATCGAAGGGCTTTTTTATATCAGACTGCTGCAACAACAGCTCTGGTTATGAATCTCAATAAGAAATGTTCCACACACAATTTTCTTTGTGTTATATTCCAACTGTGCCAACTAACACAGGCAAATAAGGCTATAGTGCTGCATTTAGTGCACTTTTTCTATATGTTGATAAAGTGCGCCCCCAGAAAATCTCTGTGTGTATACTTGGCAAATTTACCAGAGGAATTCAACAGATCACTTCAGCTGGTAATTAGATGTGATGGAACAAAACTTCATCTTTGTCTCAAATCCTTTCCTTCAAGTAGATATTGGTGGGTTGACTACCAAATCCTATCAGGTATTTGATTTAAAAAGTGATGGTGGAGTTTGCATAGAGATAATTACTATACAAAATTATATCAAGCTGAGAATCAGAACAAGGGACAGTGGTTTTTGGGGATTTGTAAAGAGGAAAAGATATCCACTACATCTCCTGTGCTTTTCAAGTGAAACTTTACTTTGACTCTTTATTTTGACTTTTATACCTCTGGGAGGTAGCATTCTCCTAATTAAGAGTATCACACCTGGCTTACAGATACTCATTCGATGGATCGTATGTTTGGAACAGTCTCAAAATACAAGGCAGACAATGTACAGTCACAAATATGCCATTGAGACTTGGTGAATAGAGGACAAAATGAATACATATTTGGTCTTAGATTTACAGAACACTAAAATATGCTATTAATTCTATATTTTCTTAAGGATAGATCCCAAGTTTCATTTACGTTTTTAAAAATGTGTTTAAGAAGTTTGGAGACCACTAGTTAAGGTGATAACACTTCAAGGACTTTGGGGATTCTTTAAACTGCAAATCATTGTTCTCCCTCTCTGTACTAGACATTGTCCCTTTTAACATATTACTTAATGTTTGTGTGTGTGATTGACATCATGATTCTTCTTATTGTTTTCTGTATTAGCAGGTAACAAGATTTCTCTTTCTTTCACTCAACCTTGGCAATTGCTACTTCACTTTCTAGCAGGCTATATTTTGATTCATGATTAAAAAGGTTAAAACATTAGTTGGGACCAATCAAGACTAAGTTAAAAAGAGGGAAGTCCATTCTCCCTCCTCACCTGGTTTACTCACATTGTACAGCTTAAGTGCAATGACATTGCTAAAAATAAATATTGCTTTTCTTCAAGGGGAGGCAATGGTGTAATGACCATGTTGCTAGATTAATAACCTAGGCTTATGCTATGGGAACATAGGTTCAATTCTCACCATGGCAGATGCTCAAGTTTGAATTAAATTGTTAAAAATTGAATTAAAAGCTTACCTAATTGTGACCATGTGGTTATTGTTGTTTGCCATAAATTCCCATCTGCTTCAATACTGCCCTTCAGCGAAGGAAATTTGTCATTCTAACCTGATCTGGTCTACATGTGACTCCAGACACACAGCACCAAATGACTCTTAACTGCCCCTCTGAAAGGACCCTTGGAAGCTAATGGCAGTTAGGGGTCCGTAATAAAACTGGCTGAGCAAGTGACCCCTACATCCCATGGACAAGTAATAAAGTAACAAGGTAATTTTACATTCAGAACTTTATATTCAAAAGGAAAGAGATAATTGAGTATATTACAATAGCTGCCATCCAAAGAAGGAAAAGTTGACTGCAGCACACTTGCTCTCAACCTTTTGCATTATCAGTTCTTCACAATGAGATTTTCCTTTGTGAACATGTCACACTGTAATTACCAGTAGAATTGTTGCAGTGTTGCCAATGATGGGAGGACTTAATTAGAGTGTGACAAGTTTACGTTAGCAAATGGCAAATAAGAAAGTCAACATAAGAGATTACAATAATAGAAAAAGAAAGACAAAATTTTAGCCCCTCAACATATGCCTTTGTCCAGTTGCAACTCACATGAAGACGACGCCAATTTTGATTCTTTGGGTGTAATTCTGATTTTGGGATATTGAAATGAATATAAATGAAAATCAAGTGATTGGAGATGATCAATTATCAGCGTTATTTCTGTCCTATTTTCTGAGACTTGTATCCTGTAAAACCTCCAGAATGTCGATGTATCATTGTAACAACACAAGCCTGCAGCAAATATAAGTTTCAGCATTCACCAGAAACTTAGAAATTAGGCTACTCCTCAGCATCATAATTAATTGTGACCAAAAATCACCTCTGATCTACAAGTGGTTATGCACAGAGCTGTGAAAGATGATCCCAAGAGAGAGAATCCACATGGCCATCAGACAGGACTTGTTCTTCAGCATTACACCATGGAGTACAATTTTGACAGGTGTTCATGGTTCCGTGAGAGTTTATAGCTTTTGTTGTCACAATGTAGTTGTTGAGCATTCGAGCATTAGTCATTTCTGGCTGCCCTGCTCATCAAGAAAACCTCTAGAATGTCAATGTATCATTGTAACAACACAAGAAAAACTTTAAATTGCAGGCTATATCTTGCATTCTCAGTGCCTTTGTTGTTTTTTAATCCTATGGATTCTGGGGTTACAGGTTTCACCAGCATGGTCAGTTATCCATCCCTAGTTACCCTTGAGAAAGTAGTGAAGAGCTGCCTTCCTGACCACCTGCATTTGTGTGACGGATGCATTCCTAAAAGATAGACAAGGAGTTCCAGGAACAAAAACAGAAATTGCTGGAGAAGCTCTGCAGGTCTGGCAGCATTTGTGGAGAGAGATCAGAGTTAATGTTTCGGGTTGAGTGATCCTTGATCAGAGTTCCGGGATCTTGACACAGCAACAACAAAAGAATAGTATCAATATGTTTCCAAGTATGCATGTTATGTGCTGTGGAGGGGAGCTTAGAGGTGATGATGTTTTCACCTTGCCCTTCTCTGTTTGGATAGTGGAGGCCACAGATTTGGGAAGTGCTACTTGAAGAACTGTCATGCATCCTGTGGATGGTACACACTGCATGCATAGAGCACAATGCTGAAAGTAATAAGTGTCTGGTTGCATTCCATGCAAGATTCCTTGTTGATGACCAGACTAAAGTTAGAGATACTAGATGTAGTAATTCAAAGTGACACTTTTTACAATCTCATGAAAATAGCAGCTGCTAAATTAGAGTAGGATGTGGAAACAGTGAAAAATAATGTTGTAATAAAACACTGGGACATGCTATTGCCTTACCGCAACCTTTAATAAACTGCAGTGCTACAACTATTGATTTTTAAATAGAATGTATTAATGTGTGCTGTGATATTTTAATAAATTAAAGCCCTTTTGCAGCAAAATGACTTACCATTATAATAATATACTCTGTGGTGGACAAATACCATTCCGTTCCTTTTCTGAAGAGACACAATCTGTCATTTTCTTAATATCTGCAGTTACAACAAAGCAAGTTTACACTGACAATTTCCATTATAGTATGAACATTGAATTTGATAATAGAAATATAAGAATAACAGATGACTTTAAAATGAAGTTTCAATCACATCTGTATTCTCTGATCGAAATTCTAACTCTGTGGCACTTGAAGATTGCACAGAGCTTGCTTTTTTTGAGACTAAGTGTGGAGGTGGGACTAAAAACAAAAGCTCAGGGGGAAGGGTCAGGTTTTCTCATACTGTTACCTTCTTCTTAGCTCATTGCAGATGCATGAATGGATAAAAACAGCAAATTTAGGGGCAGATGGACAGGAAATTCTGTCCTCGCCTGACCTCGTGAGCTCCAACTTGCAGGCACCATTATAAACAACACACAGACAACACTTCACTCTCTGAAACCCAGGAGTATCACTCAACCTCTGCTCAAAACCCCACCCACTTCTGGTGATGTCCTAGAGCGGGCAAAAATGCAGCACCACACTTCAGCGATACCCCCTTAGAGATTCTCCTCAAGCCTGTCCAAGAGAGAAGGGAGGTTCTTTTCCTTGTAGGTGGGAACAGGAGGCCAAGCCAACTGACAAAGACAGCTTGACAGAGATATCTGTGGAGGAGACTCAAGAGAACCTGGCTCTAGTGCCATGTGAGGATGAATGATCTGCTGGACTCAGCCAGGGTGTGTGCTATTGGCCCCTGTGAGTGTGAATGAACATTGTAAGGTTGCACATGCCCAATCAGTCAATCTCTATCACTCCATTGCAGCCACTATTATAGCAGTACCGACATGACAACAGTGCTGCCTCTCACACATCAGATAGCATTCCCACTCAAAACAAAAGAGAAGTTACAGCATTTAATTGGATTACCTACAGTATGGAAACAGGCCCTTCGGCCCAACAAGTCCACACCGACCCTTCAGAGAGCAACCCACCCAGACCCATTCCCCTACATTTACGTCTGACTAATGCACCTAACGCTATGGGCAATCTAGCATGGCCAGTTCACCTGACCTGCACATCTTTGGACTGTGGGAGGAAACCCACGCAGACACAGGGAGAACGTGCAAACTCCACACAGACAGTTGCCCTAGGTGAGAATTGAACCCGGGTCCCTGGCACTGTGAGGCAGTAGTGCTAACCACTGAGCCACCATGCCGCCCACTTAACAGCTCACTGACCTTGCTTCACAAATAGATGAACATACACTTTGCTTGGAGTGAGACAAGGACACAAAAACAAAAGATAACTTCAGATAAACAACTCAGGCACACAAATTATATAACGCTTTATTGGTTTTCATCAAGTGCAGCTTTTTGACAGCACTAAACTACCTCTCATTTAGAACCTTTTAGCAGTCCTCTACGCCCTGTTCTTCCTACTAGCAAAGCACTCGGGCAATCATAGGTCTAGGAACTGATGACTCTTCCTGTATCTGTCAATGCAGGCTTGGTGCTCATGTACCCGTGCTGATATACCTTAATAATCTTCTCATTCAGCAGCAAAACAATGTGTGTAATCAGCAGGAATGTGCCCAGACAGTGATGGGTGGGGTTCACCTGTCATAAGGAGTAGGCTGCAGGACATCACAGAGAGCATGCCTATGCTGGATTATCCTGAGTGTGTCAAGGCCAATTTAGGATTGGCCATTCTGCTCACAGTGTGATGCATTTCCATTCACTGGGAATGGCAAAAATCAAAACACATTCCAAACTTCCCACTTGGACAGCAGCATATGGCTTATAACTGGCAATAGAAACATGAGGAACAGGAGTAGAATATTTAGAAGCTCAACCATATTCCACCATTCAATTAAATTATAGCCAATGAACACCCTAGTTACATTTATTGACTTTTATTCTTTTTTCCTTCAGAAATAAAGAGCCATCTATAGTATTTCAAGCCTGGAAATTCCTATTGTTCAAGCATCTACATCCTTTTAGGAGAGAGAATTGCAGATTGCTGCTAATCTTTATATGAAAGATTACCTAAAATGCTTAGTACTATGAAAATAATTCCAGCATGCTAAGGAATTAATGAGCATTTATTGCACGTTAATGACTACACAGTCAGGAATGCCAGTGCACCTGAAAGCTTTAAGCAAAATGTTTACGTGTCGTCAGGAAAGCTCCATAGAGTCATACAGCACTGAAACAGACCCTTTGGTCCTACTCGTCAATGCCCACCAAGTCTCCCAACTTGAACCAGTCCTTTTGCCTGGTCCATTTGGCCCATATGCTTGTAAACCTTTTCTGTCCATGTACTTGTCAAAATGTCTTTTAAATGTTGTAATTATACTCACGGGTGCCACTTCTTCTGGCTGTTCATTCTGTATATGCACCTTCCCCTGTGTAAAAACATTGCCCCTCAGGTCCCTTTTAAATTGCCTCTCACCTTAAACCTATTCCTTCTAGTTTTGAACTCTCCTACTGTGGAGAAAAGACCTTGGCTATTCAGTCTATCCATGCCCTCATTATTTTATAAACTTCTATAACGTCACTGTCAGCCTCCTACGCTCCAGGGAAAAAGGTCCCCAGACATCCAGTCCACTCATGTAAAAGCTCCTGAGGCAAATCCATCAGCACTCTTGACCAAATTTGAGGTCGTAGCTGTAACAGTTCCAGTCTAGCTAGAAACTCATGCAAGTAGCAAGAGACCAGATCAACACTAAACCAAATCCCTCTTACTAAAGCAGCAGCTGCTATTGTCCTGTTTTCATTCCACAATGGCCCAACTTTGAAGAATATAGTCCTTCATTCTTGATTCTTGTTTCAGAGGAAGTTGTCACCCTGATGAATCTGTTAATATTATAAACATCTCTCTCAATACACTAGGAATTTGAGTAATTCTTTATCACAGGGGAACAATTCCTACATAGTACATGGTGCTGTAGATGGGGTCTTCCCAAGAATATACTATTTTAATTCACTTGTAGTATCTGGGTGACACTGGCTAGGCCCATCCCTAGTTGTCCTTGAAAAAGCCTTCTTGAACCACTGTTATCAATTGCTATAGGTAGACCCACAATGCCTTGAGGGAGTGTGTTCCAGATTTATGATTCAACGATACTGAAGGCACAGTGATATATTTCCTCATGTGGTGAGTAGCCTGGAGGGGCACTTGTTGGTGATGATGTTCCCACATTGCTGCTGCCCTTGTCCTTCTAGGTGGTACTTGTCATGAGTTTGAAAGGTGTTGTGTGAATTTCAGCAGTTCATCCTGTAGATGGTACACACCACTGCTACTAAGCATCAGTGGTGGAGCAAATGAATATTGTGAATGTGATGCCAATCAAGCAAACTGCTCTTTTCTATATGGTGACAAGCTTCTTCCATGTTATTGGAGTTGTATTCATCCAGTCAAGTGGGGGGTATTCTCTCACATTCCTGACTTGCATCTTATAGATGGCTGTCAGATTTTGAGGTGTAGGGAGGTGAGTTCCTTGCTGCAAGATTCCTACCCTGTGACATGTTGTCATCACAGTGTTTATAATGCTAGTTCTAATCAGTTTATGGCCAATGGTAACCAAGTGGGAGATTCAGTAATGGTTATACTATGTCAAGGGGTGATGGTTAGACTCTCCTTCATTGGAGATAGTCATTGGTTAGCATTTATGTGGCTCAAATGTTACTTGCCACTTTACAGCCCATGCCTAGATATTATCCAGGTCTTGCTGGATTTGGCTATGGACTGCTTCAGTATCTGAGGAGGTGTGAATGGTGTTGAACAGTGTGCAATCATCATCGACTATATCCAACAATGATTGTATGATGGAGGGAGTCTTTGATGAAGCAGCTGAAGATGGTTGGGTCTGTGACGTTCCCCTCAGGGCAACGATGTCCTGGAGCTGATGACAGACCTCCAACAACTACAACCGTCTTCCTTTCTGCCAGGTATGACTCCAACCAATGGAGAATTTTCCTCCCAATCCCTGTTAACAAGTGGCGTTGATCTCAAGATCACACTCACTCTCACCTCACCTCTGGAATTCAGCTCATTCGTCCATATTTGAACTAAGGCAGTACTGAAGTCAGGAGCTGAATGGTTCTGACAGTACCCAAGCCAAGTACCAGAGAACAGGTTATGTAAAGCAAGTCTTTCTTGACAGCATTGTTGGTGACATGTTCTATCACTGCTGAAAGAATCGGTAGAACTGAAGCAAAATTCCAGTCAGCCCTGTTACAATAAGGATGAAGTCTGCCTATCTGACTAATGATTGAAATTTGTTTTTCTATTTAAAGAAAGGTCTAGCTCCTTTTAAACTTCCTTCTACCATGCTGGTGGTTGTATGATAGACTGATAAAATAATTGTTCAGTAATCATCAGTCTCAATCAATCTGTCTGAATCAGATCTGCTTAGGAGGGAAAGAAAGCACGATGGGTACACAGCTTTAGGAAGCTTTGGTCGAAGGTAGAATAATTGTTGAGTCCTGTTATGCTAATGTATGGCATAAACATTAGAGGATTATAAGAATGGTCGCTCATGCACACTTATACATATATTCTGGAAAATATTGTTCATCAGCATGTGGCCAGACTCATCTGCCTTTATACGCTCTGTAAGATCTCGCAACTGTCTGAACCTTACAAACATCTGACACTTATCATATTTCAATCTACTTTTACATCATTCTGCAAGAAATCTAGCCAGCTTGCATTTGAATCCATCAACATTAATTGTTTCCACTGTGAAGAATTTGATAAGGACTCATGGTTGTTAAATTCTCATTGTGAGAAAGTCTCGAAGGAATCTGCTTCCGTGAATTAAGCACAGGTTCATTAATAGCCTAAATTTCCCAACCTTGTTACTGATCCAAATCAGACAAAAGAGGCGGCACGGTGGCACAGTGGTTAGCACTGCTGCCTCACAGCGCCAGAGACCCGGGTTCAATTCCCGCCTCAGGCGACTGACTGTGTGGAGTTTGCACGTTCTCCCCGTGTCTGCGTGGGTTTCCTCTGGGTGCTCCAGTTTCCTCCTACAGTCACAAAGATGTGCAGGGTCAGGTGAATTGGCCATGCTAAATTGCCCGTAGTGTTAGGTAAGGGGTAAATGTAGGGGTATGGGTGGGTTGCACTTCGGCGGGTCGGTGTGGACTTGTTGGGCCGAAGGGCCTGTTTCCACACTGTAATGTAATCTAATCTAAAAAAAAAGTTACCCGTTTACTTTTAAAGGAAATTTTCCCACCCACTTCCTGACCAAGAGCCTTTTCAACCAAGTTCGAAGGAAGGGTCACCGGACCCGAAACGTTAACGCTGAAGTCTCTTCACAGGCCTGCTGAACTTTTCCAGCAACTTCTGTTTTTGTTTCTGATTTACAGCATCTGCAGTTCTTTCAGTTTTTACATCCATTTATTATTGAGGACGTCACAAATTAGCTGGTTTCGATGAGCAGGAATGCCCGTCCAGGAGGAGCTGCACCTTTTGTAGAGTGTAAAAGTCTCTTTTGAAGTCACAAAGGAATGAATAACTCAGTTTTATATAATGCATGAATATATCAATTTTATTCAACATGTATTAATAATAAAAGGGAGAAAAGAGTGACTTTGTTAAAAAGAGAAGAGTAAAGCACTTTTTCCTACTTTATATATCTAAAGACAGGAAGATAACTTTATTATGGCACAAGTGGTAACCCTAAATTAGTGTATCAAGCCAGCTCCCTAAAATGGTACAGTTCCCGACATCACCAAGTCTCTGACTAACACTACATGGGATTTGACTCTCCTGTGATGTTCCTTCCTCCATGGTATTCATCCACTTAGCAGCAATACTGGATGATGTTCCTCTTCAAGTCCAAAATCTAGCCTCTTTTGAGGCCTCTATTGAGACTTTCTCACAATGAGAATTTAACAACCATGAGCCCTTATCAAATTCTTCACACACGCACCACAAGACTTACACAGTCTGCAGGACTTGATGGCCGAGACGGTAAGGCAGGTAATGAGATGACTCAAGGAATCTACAGAGATATGGACAGGTTAAGTGATTGGGCAGAACCTTGGCAAAGAGAGTATAACGTTGGAAAATATGAGGTTATAAAGTTTGACAGGAAAAATTGAGCTGAATATTACTAAAATTGAGAAAGACTGCAGAAGGTCTGTGAAGTGCTTGTGCGTAAATCACAAAAAGCCAGTGTACATTGTCAGCAGGCAATAGGAAGGAAGGCAGATGGAATTGGGCCTTTATTTCAAAGGGAGTGCAATATTAAAGTGGAGAACCTTGCTCAAACTGTATAAGATACTAGTCACACCATATCTGGGATACCGTGAACAGTGTTGGTCCACTGGTCTACTTTAATGAAAAGTCGAGTGGCATTGGAGGCAGTCCAGAGAAGGTTCACTGGGTTGATTCCAGTTATGGAGGGATTTTCTTATGAATGGAAGTTGAGTGGATTGGGCTTACTCATTAGAGTTTAGGAGAATGAGAGGAAATCTTATTGAAACATACTTAATCTTATTGATCCTTAAGGAGCTTAACAGCGTAGATGTGGGAAAGGTTAGGATGGTGGCACAATCACAGAGTAAGTAATCACTAATCTAGAGATGAGGAGGATTTTGTTTCTGTGAGAGGGTAGTAAATTTGTAGAAATCTTTACCACTGAGTCCGTAAGTTATTCAAGGCTGAGATGGACTGATTTCTCATCATTAGGGGAATGCAGGGTTACTTGTATAAGGCAGGAAAAT
Organism: Chiloscyllium plagiosum; assembly: GCF_037043375.1. Classification (NCBI taxonomy): domain Eukaryota; kingdom Metazoa; phylum Chordata; class Chondrichthyes; order Orectolobiformes; family Hemiscylliidae; genus Chiloscyllium; species Chiloscyllium plagiosum. The sequence continues at coordinate 29,654,346 of NW_028270172.1, read as the reverse complement.
GGATGTAAGTAGAGATCAGCCATAATCTCATTGAACGGTGGACCAGACACGGTGGGCTTAGTGCCCTACTTCTGTTCTACTTTTTAGTCTTATGGATTTGGCTGTTTACACATCCTTTCGATGGTGTCGCCCACTTGCCATCAATCAGATTTACCGTCCCTCAACCAAACTCCCATCTTCCTGGCTCCACACCAGAATTGACCATTCCATTGTGCTGGCTTGTATTTCAACTCTCAATATTAATTGAGACAAAACAACAGTTCCAAAAAAATGAACAAATAAATGTAAAATGCTATGGATGATGCAAATCTGAAGTAAACAAAAGGAAATGCTGAAGAGACTCAGCAGATCCAGCAATATCTGAGAAGAAAGAAGCAAAGTTGACATTTCAAGTCCGATATGTTTTTTTTTTCAGAACTGAATAACTGGGTTCTGAAGAAGAATCATACAAAACTTGAAATGTGAACTTTGTTTCTTTCTCCACAACTGCTGCGAGACCTGCTGAGGTTTTCCAACACTTTCTGATTTTGTTTCCTAAAATGACCTGCTTTGATCACCATGGAAAGCAAATAAAGGAGTTAGAGAAATAAACAAATCCACTGTTAATAATATTACAACTGATTACAGTTACATATTTGATTAATTATTTGACTTAATCGAAGCTCATTACACTTAGTCCAAAATTAAGATCTGCAAAGTACCTTTTAATAACTGAATTAAAAGAAAGCACTGTGGATGCTGGAGATCTAAAACAAAAACAGTAAGTGTAAGAGAAGCTGAGCAGGTTTGACAGCATTTGTGGAGAATTAATGTTTCAAGTCCATGATGACTCTCGATATGATTTGAAAATTAGTTTTAGACTCAAAATGTTAACAATGTTTCTCTCTTCAGCACTTTTGGTTTTTATTTTAAAAGTTCAGCATAGGTCTAATACAGATTGTATTAAATTCAAGAGCAAAGCATAAATTAAATACAAGAATACAAAATGCTAAAATTTGGGGATGCAGGCCTCAAGCCTATACTCTCCTTTCGTAGCTAGATAGTAGTTGTTGGCCAGTCTTTAACAGTAGTTCTGTTTTGAGTTGCCAATGTGTTGCTGTTTATGTTCACAGTGGTCTATTTACATCCGTGCTGCAGTCCGGAAGGAGAAAGGTTTGCCCATTCTCGTGGAGTTGCTGCGAATAGACAATGACCGTGTTGTGTGTGCTGTTGCCACGGCATTACGAAATATGGCTTTGGATGTCAGAAACAAGGAGCTCATTGGTGTGTAGAAGCACAAATATCTTTCTCTTTCTGTGGCAAATAAACTAGAAATATATGCTGTTATAACTTGGAAGAGTAGTGTTGATTTTCAGCATATGCCAGTAGTCTGGCATAAGAGCCCTTTATCCCATCTGTACCTGTTACTTTGAGACCTGACTACTTGTGTTCAAATTGGCCTCCTACCTTACACTCTCTATAAAGTTCAGCTTATGAAAACCTCTGGTGCCTGAAACATAATCCACACCAATTCAATCATCATCCTTCGCTTTCTCATTTACTTTGGTTGCTGTTTCGCCACGAGCATGATTCTAAAATCTTTGTTTCTTTTAACAAATTCTTAAAAGACTTCATTCTTCTTTGGACACAATAAAAACCACCTCCCTGACATTACTCTGAGGCCTCCACAGTCCTTCAATTCTGGCCTCTCTGATTTTCACCACTCCACCATTAATGCCCATGCTCTCAGTTGTTTTCAGCAGTAAACTCCAGATTTCACTCACTCATGCTTTGCTTTTCTCACTCCTCCCTTAAAATGCTTCTGATAAACTAAGTATTCCATAAATCCTTTTGCTCACTTCCCCCCAATGTCTCCTTATGTAGCTTCACATCAAACTCCATTAGCATTCCATTGAGGTGCTTTGCACCATTAAAACTGTGATATAAATCAGGTTTTATAAGGCAAATCATCACTAGAACCATTAATTAATCACTTTGGATGAAGCCTTACTCTTCAAACCAATTTTCTAACACCCTTTATCAATGATTAGCATAAAGCTTAAAAGAAATCTTTGCTGGAGATGTTATAGCCTGCTATCAGCTTGTTAAAATTGCAACATAATTTTTTTGGGTCTGCCAAGTGCTATTTCAGTTTGCTGAAGGGGATTTAGAAAGAACTTGAAATTATATTGCTGTATCCATGACCTCAGGATGCTCAAAGTGCTTTACAGCCAATTAATGACTTTTGAAATTTCTCATATTCTGCAGGTAAATGTGAAAGGTTGATCACAGCAAGGCCCCACAAGCAGCAAATATGAGAATAAAAATAAATATGAGATAGTTAGTCTATTTTAGTGATTTGGGTTTCGTTTTAATGATTTGAACTGGTTCAAAGAAAATGAAAGAGTTGTTAAAAGTGATTTAGGATGAATTTTCTGTTATATTGTGCCATTCATGAGCCGCAGTACATCACAACGCACTTTCCACTTTGTATTTTTGAAGTATTATTTTGCAGTGAATCTTGTGCATTAAGTGATGCGTGGCAGACATTTTATCATTTTAGAGAATAATGGAGACTTGGCCATTTCGTAGGCTCTTTAGCTTGATCTTAATAAACAACAGGTAAATTTCTGAACATATTAATGTTACATTGGGCTGGAGTGCTCTGTTCTTTACCCCCACCAGCTGAAATGTTAGTTGGGATCCAGCCTATAGAAATGCAGCTATCCTTACCATTTTACACTCAACGAGGTGTTCATTGGCTTGGGATGAGACCTCAGTTCCACTTGGGGGCAAGTCCCATTTGAGATAGCTGCTTGCCAATCAGACTGTTCTGTAGTCCCATCAGCACCAGGTTCAAATGGTGGCCACTGCAGACATTGCAGTCAAACCCCAAAGTGAAGTATATGGAAGCTGTAATGAAGCTAAATCTAGGGTATCTGCAGGGTCCTGAAGGTACATCCCAGTGATTAGGCTGGGGGCCATATCTGAGATGTTAAATGGAGAGTTTTAAAGCAGTAGTGCTATGGCCCAGTGGAGGAGAGGTGCTTCCAATGGGAATAGGGAATACCCCAATGAAAATCCGTTTGCCTGTAATCATCCCACCCAGTGAAAGCTGCCAAGTTATCCACTTGGCAAAAGTGAGTGCTGCAGATTAGAGTCTAGATTAGAGTGGTGCTGGAAAAGCACAGCAGGTCAGGCAGCATCCGAGGAGCAGAAAAATCGATGTTTCGGCCAAAAGCCCTTCACCAGGAATTTGTCGATTCTCCTGCTCCTCGGATGCTGCCTGACCTGCTGTGCTTTTCCAGCACCACTCTAAGCAAGTTATCCACTTGGCTTGATCCATCTTAGGGTCCTGATGGGGCATTTAAGTGACCAATTAAGGGCCACAATAGACCCAAGAGTGAGTGGCCTGCCCAATAACCAATAACCTCAACTGTCCCTAGTCTCTTCTGGATTTCCTGCTGGGTATAGCCTTTTATTTTTGAGATCCTTCTGGATTACATTTGTACCTTCTCTAGTACCTCCATTCTCTATGTGTTGCAATATGGAGACCCTGAATAGTGCTCTGTGCTCCCAAATATGATCTAATCATGTTTCTGTCTTTTTCCTTCTCTCTCCTTTTCCACCAAGGCAAATATGCCATGCGAGATCTTGTCCACCGTCTTCCTGGAGGCAGCAGCAGCACTGGCACTGGAACCGGCACAAGTGCAGTCAGCAAAACCATTTCCGACGAGACAATAACTGCCATCTGCTGTGCTTTGCATGAAGTCATCACTAAAAACATGGAAAATGCCAAGGCCTTGCGAGATTCAGGAGGAATCGAGAAGCTCATCAGCATTGCCAAGAGTAAAGGAGACAAGTATGTAAACTGGGCACAGTTTTCCTGAGCTCCAGGTGATGCCATTGTGTCTGAGGATCTCACTGTATCAAGGCACAGAGGCCAAAGGCTTAATGCATATTCTCATAGAGTCATACAGCACTGAAACAGACCCGTCAATCCAACCATTCTTTACCCACCATAATCCAAAACTAAACTAGTCTCATCTGCCTGTGCTTGGCCAATATCCCTCCAAACATTTCTTATTCATGTACTTATCTAAATGTCTTTTAAACATTGTAATTGTACCCTTTTCCACCACCTCCTCTCGAAGTTCATTCCACGCACAGATCACTTACTGCGCAAAACAAATTGCCCCTCATGTCGTTTTCAAATCTTTCTCCTCTCACCATAAAAATATGCCCCCTTGTCTTGACATCCCTCACCCTAGGGAAAATATACCTGCCATTCACATTATGTATACCCCTCATAATTTTATAAACCTCTTTCAAGTCACCCTTCAATCTCCTACACTCCAGTGAAAAAAACCCCAGTCTATCCAGCCTCTCCTTATAACTCAAACCCTCTATTCCTGGCAACATCCTGGTAAATCTCTTTTGATCCCTCTCCAGCTTAATAATATCTTTCCAATAACAAGGAGACCAGAACGGGACACAGTATTTCCAGAAGAGGCCTCCCCTGGTCTAGTACAACCATGTCTAGTACAACCTCAACATAACACCCCAACTCCTACACTCAAAGGTTCTGACCAATGAAGGCAAGTGTCCGAAATGCCTTCTTAACCACCCTATATCTAAATTTAGATTTAGATTAGATTACATTACATTACAGTGTGGAAACGCCCCCTTCGGCCAAACAAGTCCACACCGACCCACCGAAGCGCAACCCACCCAGACCCATTCCCCCACATTTACCCCTTCACCTAACACTACAGGCAATTTACCATGGCCAATTCACCTGCACATTTTTGGATTGTGGGAGGAAACCGGAGCACCCGGAGGAAACCCACGCAGACACGGGGAGAATGTAAATGTGCAAACTCCACACAGAGAGTGTCACCTGAGGCAGAAATTGAACCCGGGTCTCTGGCGCTGTGAGGCTGCAGTGCTAACCACTGCGCCTCCGTGCCGCCCACGGTGATGCAAATTTCAAAGAGTTATGTACCTGTACCCCTAGGACTCTCTATCCTACAACACTACCCAGAGCCCTACCATTGATTGTATAAGTCTTGAACTTTGTTTGTTTTACAAAAATATTCATGGAGGTTTTATTCATATGGCATCAGAGTTTGAACCATGCCCTGAATCCCCACTCCTAGAAAGAGAGCAGTCTCTTCGTGAGCCAACCAGACTAATTTGGACTGTTGATGTAAAAGCGATTTCCCCCGCGAGGTCCAATATTTTATAACTACTAAAGTTTTGTTCTTAAAAAATACAATCTTTCTCCTAGTTGCAGTCCTAAAGATTATTATTAAATTCCCAGAAAGCCTGGGACATCAGTGTACAGTTGGCAGTCCTATTTCAGATGAAAATGCTGAATGCTGGGTCCCTGAATCCAGCTCTGAATACCAGTGAATCATGTATTTGCTGGGAAGTCAACTCGCAAACACGACCAGGCTTGTGTTTCGGGCTTCCTACTTGATCACAGCCTTGCCTGCTGCTGGTTGTATTTTGGCAGGATGATGACCCTTAGTGGCCATTAACTACACATCTAAGGGTCTTGATTGCTGCTGGGACATCAATGAGCTTTCCTGTTACGATTTGGAGATGCTGGTGTTGGACTGGGGTGTACAAAGTTAAATATCGCACAACACCAGATTATAGTCCAACAGGTTTAATTGGAAGCACACTAGCTTTTCGGAGCGACACTCCTTCATCACAACCACCTGATGAAGGAGCAGCGCTTCCAATTAAACCTGTTGGACTATAACCTGGTGTTGTGTGATTTTTAACTTTCCTGTTAGACTTAAACAGTGGAAGCAGTTCAGGAATAGTGATCATACTGCTGTAAGGTTTGTATCAATAATGTAGGTGGTTAAGGAGCAATCTCAAATAAAATAATTAACTGGAGACAGGCTAATTGAGGAGCAATCTGGCCTTGATGAATTTGAGTCAAAGTCGTATGACAGAAATATAATGGGGCAAGTTGTAGTAAGCAGTAATTTTGGTTCAGTCTCGGTCCATGTATTCCCTTGGGGAGAAAATAGAGTACAAGCAAAATCACAGTATTCTAGTTGAGGAAGAAGCTAGAGTACAAAATGAATCACAAAAAATAAGTACGTAGCAGATTCAATAAAGAATCAGATTGTATGTCAAGAAATACAAAGCAAGAGTGAAAAATAAAACAAGACGTCATGAGAATAGATGGCTAAGATTAAAAGGGATCCTTTAGGCATATTAATAGGAAGAAATTTGCCAAGGAGCCTGTTATTGACCAAATAAAGATCTGTTTGTGGAAACAGAAGGCATGGTGGAGATAAGAATTTAGGTACTTTGCAGCAGCCTTTAGCAAAGAAAATGATTTTGCCAAAACAGTAGGAAGTAAGGAGATTGTATGAATAATGAATGAGATACAGATAGAGAAGGGTAGCTGGCATTATTTAAAGTGGATAAGTCACCCAGTCATCATAAGCTGCTGAAGGAAGTAAAGGTAGTAATTATGAAAGTGTTGATCACATTCTTCCAATCCCCTTCAGGTAGAGAGGACTGGTCCAATGGACTGGAGGATCACAAAACACTCTTGTTCAAAAAGCGGAGCAGGATAAACCTTTCAATGTCAGGCCTGTAAGTTTTTAGTTTTGGTGGTAGGAAAGCTTTTAGTGACAATAATTGTAGGGAAAATTAACAACCACTTGCATAAGTATGGACTTGAAAAGGAGAGCTGCACAGCTATGCGAAGAGAAAATTATGTTTGTTTCATTTCACCTACCCCCTCATTTAGTGAATTTATGAAAGATCCCTTCTTGGGTATGCTAGTAATCCAAACCAAATGAACTTATGTTTAAAAGAAGCCAATTTAATCAGACTTTCTTGATTAACCAAAGGGTGAGTTTATTTATTATGAAACACTAGAAGAAATTGTAACATGAAACACATGCACACAGATTATAGATAAGAAGTGAATCCAAACAAGATAAGATTCAATATCAGTCACAAGAGAATTCCAAATAACTCACAAAGTCACATGTAGCCATAAATAGAATTTGCAGGTTAGTTGGAATTCTTTTCTGTTGTTTCCATTTGACAGAAGCTGGCTTGCAGCACACAGAACAGAAAGTGTCTTTTCTATTTTACCTGTAGTTCAGAGTTACTTAATGGCCATCCTCAAGCTGTGGTCTACACTGCACACTACTCCAAACACTAGCACATCAGGCCATTAATACACAGAGATCAAGGATTTGCAGTTAGTTTTAAAGCTTGGTTTTTTTTAGTTCTGGAAGGGGAAAACACAACAATATATTTTAATTCATGTCCACTGTATGAAATATATTGCACAGAAGATGCATTCCTGCTGAAAGATGAGAATTAAGTTGCCTTGAATTTCTAACTTTGAAAAAGCTGATGCAGACCACATGATCTGAGTGGCTTCTTTCTAAGCTATACTTACCTATGATTCTATGCTAATGAAGAAATCTTTGACTGAAAGACCTGTAAGATATGAGCATTAGTCTGCATAACCATGATTTTTTTTTCTGGGGGATTAATTATAAAAGCTGAAGAACCACTGACTTGCTTCCATTCTGCTACTGGCTCAAATTCAGGGCAATTGCAGCTCAGCCAGTCTCTTCTGTCCAATAAGAATGAACTACAGTGCCATTTCACCAGGGATAGGTGACTGGTTCTGAACTTGGGACACCAGCAGCTCCAAGCTATCAACATTTGCCTTTGTTAAAGGTGTTAGAGATAAGAAAAAGCTCGCAGACTGAGAAATCACTCAAGATATGGCCAGCTTTGAGCTTGAGCAGAAGTGTTAAGTTTGGCAGTCTTCCACCAGTTACTATTTTACTCACTTCAGTCAAGGTATAGAGCATCACGCAAGAATAGAGTCACACAGCATGAAACAGACCCTTCAGTCCAACCAGTCCATGCTGACCATAATTCCAAATTAAACTATTCTTATGCGCCTGTTCTTGGCTCATATCCCTCCAAACATTTGTTACTCGTACTTATATCTAAATGTCTTTTAAATGTTGTAACTGTACCCAAATCCACCACTTCCTCTGGAAGTTTATTCCACACACTAACCTGTCTGTGTGTAAAAACAGTTGCCCCGATGTCTTCTTTACATCTTTTTCCACTCACCTTAAAATATGTCCGCTAGTCTTGGAAATCCTCCACCCTAGGGAAAAGGTACCTGCCAGTCACCTTATCTATACCACTGATCATTTTATCAACCTCTATAAAGTCACCCCTCAACCTTCTATACTCCAGTGAAAAAAGTCCCAGCCTATCCAGTCTCACTTTATAAGTCAAACCCTCCATTCCTGGCAACATCCTGGTAAATCTCTTCTGAACCCTCTCCAGTCTAATAATATATTTTCTACAAGAAGACGATCAGAACTTGGCACAGTACTCCAGAAGACACCTCACCAAAATCCTGTACAACCTCAACATCACTTCCCAACTTCTATACATCAAGCTGTTCAGATGTATTTACCAAATGGGACTGGAATCAAAGCCTCCTGGCTGCAGAACTAAGGACATTGCCATTGCCCCCAAAGAACTCTCAAAATGAATTTATATACCCATGATAAATCTGGATCAATAATTTCCATGGTTGGATATCTGTTTAATGACAGAGATTTATGTGTCCTGTAAATCGTGTCTCCAGCCCCTCCTCTCAGTGTGATCATGACCCTGTGTTACAGCCTCAAATAACCACTAATGAGTTAGAAGATAATTTTAGCTCTTTCCCCAATGTAGTAAATGGAAGTAAAACTTGTGTGTTGTGATGTAGGCTGTCCAATGACAAGTATCCATTCTACACACATGGTGAGACAGTGGTGTGGTAGTAATATCACCAGCCTCATATTCCAGAAACTCAGCCTGATGTTTTGGGGAGATGGGTTTGAACCCCACCATGATAAGATGATGCAATGTGAATTCAGTAATTAAAATAAATCAGGAATTAAAAGCTTGTCTAATTGAAGTCATGTGACCATGTTCAACTGATGTTAAAAATCCTTCTGGTTCATTAATGTTGTTTAGGGAAGGAAATCTGCCTTCCTTACTGAGTCAAACCTAGGCATAACTCCAGATTCAAAGCAATGAGCTTCACTTTTAGCTTTTAACTTCCATCTGGGTAATTAAGGATGGGCAATAAATGCTGGCCTGATCAGTGATGCACACATCCCATGAACAAATAGAAACTCATCCAGACCTCTTTTCATACTTCAGACATTTTTGAGGAGGTTTCTAAATCACCTTTGTAGAAGATGCTGTAGCTTATCACAGTTATATCTGTACAGTATATCCTCATTAACTAATAGTCACTATTCTAACTCCAGACATTAGAATAGTATAGAATCCCTTTGGTGTGGCCCATTCAACCCATCAAGTCCACACCAACTGTCCGAGGAACAGTCCACCCAGACCCACCCATCTCTGTAACCCCACAGTTACCAAGGCTAGTCCACCTAACCTGCACATCCTTGGACTGTGGGAAGAAACCAGAGCACCCGGAGGAAATCCGTGCAGGCACAGATAGAATGTGCACACTCGACACAGACAGTTGCGCGATGGTGGAATTGAACCCAGGTCCCTGGCACTGTGAGGCAGCAGCGCTAACCACTGTGCCACATAATAGGCATTTGCTTAGGATAGAGTGACAAACTTTGATGAGGTTTTGTTGGGGTGGGGGAGCAGTGCTCCAAAAAATGGACTGACCTATTCATAAACATAGACAAGAAAGTTAACAGCAAATCAGTATTGCGAAGGTAGGGTCGAGATCTGACAATATACATTCACATATACTGACTTACATAGATTTCCACATACTTAGATTGCAGACTTCCCTAAAATTTTACAACCCTCATTCAGCTTTTTAAACAACAGTTCTGCAAATTTGTACATATATGTGACTATCCCAAAACTGTGAACCAGTGAATAAATCAAAGAATGCAACTTGATCTGTCATAATGATAATTGATTGCTTAAATTGTGCATGAAATCAGCGCTGGTGGAGCAGTATTTAGTGTTAGATCACATGAACCACACTATACATTAGAATGTCCATTTCCTCCAGTAAAAATCCTGTGAAAAGTGTGGAACAAAGAGAATGTATAAGAAGTTTTGTAATATTCTCCCTCATCCTGTAAAATAAATCTGTCAATATAAATGCAGAAAAAGTTTATTCACGCTGAAACATAATATACATTAATTGCAGCAGAAGGGTGGTATGTATCTTTTAAGGTACCTGTACATCTTGATGACAAGAAAGGCTCCCCCATCCCAACAAAATCCCTCACCACTTTCTTCGCAATCAAACTTACTGATATAATCAGCCTGTCTATGTAGAATTGTCCCCTTTCATGAATTTCAACCAAAGAACCAAGTATTTCATTCTTCATTAAAACTCCTTTCTATGTCATAAAATCCAACCTGAAATTCATCAAATCCAAACACTGCATCGACCAGAAGATGAAGACAATGTTTTATGCCTCTCAAGACATGCAGATAAAAATCTAAAACTAAAGAACAAGGTAATGCCCCAGCATTGATTTCATTTGTAATGCTGTTGTATTTGGTGTTCAGCAGTTACATTTCACATGAATAGCTTGTGAGTATTTGTGTTAGTGGTGATTTGATATAAGGGAACAAGAAGAAAATCAGGAATTAAACATTAAGAATATTAGTGTGCTCTGTATGTGACTATTATTTCTCAATACTGAGAAACCGACCAACTTATCACCTGAATATTTCAGCATTGCCAAAGTAATTTGTTTGACCACGAGCTGCTCTGTACTTCAGTAGCAATACTCAGGTTTCAACATTATCCAGCGCACAAAACCTGCTAAAACATTTTAGATTTGATTAATAAATGTCTCTTCATGACTCAACCTTGCTAGCAGAGACATTTTTATTAATGAATTAAAATCAAGTGTGCTAATTAGTCCCTTTGTGCCAATGTATCCATTTCAGAATGATGTGATAACACCATTGGTTCTATCATTGAGGATGTTGGGATGGGTTGTGCAGCTACATTTGGACAGTCGGAGACAGGGAGTAAGGAAGAGCATCTTGCTCCCACGTTCGCAACAGATAACTTCACTGTAATCCATTGAAGGAAATGGATATAAAGACTTAGTTTAGATAGCACCTTTTGTCACCTCAGCAATTGAAGTGTAATACCAAAACACATTGTCAATACTACAATGGTTATACAGTAAACAAGGCATTCTGTATATGCATAGCCAGGCCCCACAAACAGAAATGAAATAACAACTGAAAAATCTGTTTTGGTGATGATTGAGGGGTAAATATTGACCAGACTCCAAGAATACACTTCGCTCATCTTTGAAATAATGTCTTGGGATTGTCAACTTGAGAGGCCTGATGGGCCATTGATTTAATGTTGCATCCAAGGAACAGCACTTTCAATGGTGCATCACTCCCTCAGGACTGCATTTGAGTGGCTGCCGAAAATATGTGCTTCAGTCCCAACAGTGAAATTTCAAACCACTTCATTCTTGCTCAAAGGTGAGAGCATAATCACTGAATTATAAGTGACAGCTGAGAGTAAATTGACATATTGCATGTAAAAAAGAAGCACGGAGATTTTATGCCACATTTATGTTTATAAGTTTCCAACCAATTCTGGTTCAAAATCTACTGTGGAGCTCTGTTTCCTCCCTTTAGCTTGTGCCTAATGACTGTGAGTACCTTAAATTCTCACATCAGTCATCTCTGCACTGGTATTCTTGCCCATCAATTGCAGATTTATCCAAATTAGTCTGCTGCATTAAAAAGGAATAATAGTTCCACATTTTGCTTCTTTTCACGGAGAATAAATATGCAGATCTTCAAGTTCCAACTGCTGAATAAAATCAATCATACACTACATTAACCTTTAAAAACCATTTGTTCAGACTTATTTATTTCAAACTTAATTTGAAACAAAAAGCTTGCTAGATAATGATTGAGAAGGCTGATCCATACCAACTTAATATATCAGCTTCATTCCCTTCTTTTCCTTGAGAAATAATTCTATTTTTGTTTTCTTGACATTTTCAGTCATGTTAATTGTATCTGCCAAAGGGTTAAAGTGATTTCTAACTTGCACTGTGGTGTTTTACAAACAGGCACTCACCGAAGGTGGTGAAGGCAGCATCTCAAGTTCTGAACAGTATGTGGCAGTATCGAGATCTGAGGAGCCTCTATAAGAAGGTAAAACATTTAGTTCTTCACTTTTCTATTCTCTTCATGTGTAACAGAGATAAAGAATCTTGACATGAATGCAGCAGGTAGAATGCAGCTGGTAACAAAAGCATAGGGGTGTGGTTGACTTTGAAATAACCATGAGTGGCATCAAGAGGATGTGAATGGGTTGCAGGAAGCACCCAGGAAGTCAGACATTATCTGTGGAAGGAGACACAAGGAGTAGAATTTAATGCCCTCCCCGAGGTGAGTTTGAAGATTGCAGGGCTATTATCTTGAACAGGAGATTGCAATGGTGGGACAATGGCATATTCCTGCCTCCCCTTGATCGGGTTTGGGGTAGGAATAACAGGAAGAGGGTCATCCTTCTCTCCTGTAGGGCACATGAGACTGTTAAGTAGCCACTTAAGGATCTCATTGCTCTGCCACTAAACAACATTTTTACTGTATTTGTGATAAATCTCGTGACAATAAATAAATCTCATCAAATCAAATCAGATCAACTAGTTCCTTGAAAGTCATGTCACAGGTAGACTGGGTGGTGAAGAAGGAATTTGGCACGCTTGCCATAATTGGTCAGAGCATTGAGTACAGGAGATGGGATATCACGTTATGGTTGTCCAAGACGGTGGTAAGTCTACATTTGAAGTACTGTGTACATTTTTGGTCGCCCTGCTGTGGGAAGGATATTGTTAAACTGAAAAGGGTGGGAAAAGGATTTACGCGGATGTTTCCAATACTGGAGGGATTGAGATATCTGGAAAGGTTGGGGGTTTTTGCCCTGCTGTGTTAGAGGCTGAGGGTGAGCTTGCAGAGGTTTGTAAAATCATGAGGGACTTAAATAAGACGAACAGCCAAGATTTTTTTTTCCCCAGGGAAGGGGAGTCCAAAACTCGAGGTGATAAGTTTAAGGTGAGAGGGGAAAGATTTAGAAGGGACCTGAGGAGCAATTTTTTCACACAGAGGGTGGTGCGTATATGGAATGGTTGCCAGAAGAAGTGGTAGAGGCGAATACAATTACAATATTTGAAAGGCACATGGATAGGAAAGGTCTAGAGAGATCTGGGCCAAATGTAGACGAGTTCACTTGAATAAACCTGGTCGGCACAGACTAGTTGAGTCTGTTTCCATGCTGTATGCCTCTGTGAGTAAAGGGAAGAAGAGTGGAACATATCATCTGAATGGTTGAATCAGTTGGCACAGAGTGGGATGGCCTAATGCTGAAAGAATCTGTTTCCTAATGAATTACAGCACTACTCAGTTCTTTATATTTCAGTGTGAAAGTTAAAAAAAGTAATATATCAATTGCCTGTGCATCTTTTTGAGCACATGAATGAACATGAATGATGGCAACTTCTTGTGATGCCAATCTTTGGAACAAGGCAAGAAGCTGGAAGTTCTGTAACAGCCAATCCAACAATCCTCAAGCACTTTTCCCCTTGTATAGGATGCTTGCTTGATTGCCCAACTCAGTAGGTCGCACGATCACCACTGAATTGTTGACGTGGCCAAAAGCAAAGGGAATTGAAATGCCCTTGTTGGTAATAGGAACAATTTGTTTGGTGCCTCAGGGTAAAAGCTGCAAAAGCTATCAGCTTACCTGGGATCACCTTCTGAGAGAAAGGCAAGTGGATGAACACTGATTGATTTCGGCAATGCTGCTTGCAGGCAAAAATAAACCTGTCATTTTCGAAATACTTGTCCTGCCTGTCTCTCATTCTGTGCCTTTAAGTTTGTTCCCTGCTGTTTCCTCCTTCAAGGTTTTCATCCACTTTCTCTGATTGTATAGAAACACTGACTGTCTTTCTGCATCTGGTGTACATTTATTTGTTTCTGCAAGCTCCTCGTCCCCTCTATCTTGCCCCTACCTTAAACTCTCCCCATGATATGCATGTTCTTTTGCAGATTTACTGTAAGCGTATCTCCAGTGCATGAGCTTTCAACTTGCATTGTAACCTTTTCCCTGCATTTTATTCAGTATATCCACCAGGACCTTCTGGAGATATGACATACCAGGTCAACCCAGAGTCGCCATACCACAATCCTTAAAGACAAGTAATAATTGTTTGTGTAAAACGTTAAATATATTTGCTTGATTAGGTCTCTGTTCAACATCCATCTGAAAGACAGCACCTCTGACAGTGCCGTACTCTCCTAGTATTGCACTGGAGAATCAGCTGAGATAATGTACTCACAACCTCTGACTCAGATATTAGACTGCTACCGCTGAACCATGGCTGAAGTACAAAAACTAGATAAGAGAATGAATCAATCATGAAACAAAAGTGATTATGGGACAAAAACAGAAATTGCTTTAAAAACTCTGCAGGTCTTGGCAGTATCTATGAAGAAAAAGCAGAGTTAATATTTAGGGTGCAATAATTCTTCTTCAGAACTGGACCTGAAACATTTACTCTGCTTTCTCTCCACGGATGCTGCCAGACCTGCTGAGTTTTTCCAGTGATTGCTGTTTTGTTTCTGATTTCCAGCATTTGCGGTTGTTTTGGTTTCTTCATTATTGGACAATGCTGGTTCCTGATAGAATGACTTCTAGATATAGTTTACTTTACGTGTATAGAATGGACTCCCTGGAGCATAATAGTACTGTTCAATGCTGCAGAATCCCAGGGAGCCACTATGCTTCACAGCCTCTGGAGATAAGCAATACATGTAGTACAAGGACTTCATTGCAGCATGAGTTGAATCTTGAAGATTTTATAACATTGAGCAGTGTAATTTGATTTGGATTGTTGCTGTTTAACTGTTTGTCTGAAAAGGCAGGTGGGGAGGTAAGTTGCACTGATTCTCTGAGGTGCATGTTCAGACCTTAAGTGCTCTTTGTGCAGGTGCAGTGGAAAATTCTTTGGCTAATTGTGTTCAAAATAAAATCTCACGTTGTGAATAATGATGTAATGCCCCATACCAAAAAGAAAGCTCATAACTTCCTGGGGGAAGTAGAGAAGTTGAGGCTGCAGGAAGTTGCTATGGAGATGACATAGAACCACTTGATTATCCCTGTTTTTCATCTACGTCTCCAACTGGCTTGTTCTTTGGCTGCTAAGACCCTAAGCATTCTCTTCCTGAAACCTCTTCACCTTTGTCTCCTCCTCAAAGATGCTCTTTTAAACCTGTTCCTTTGACCAATCTTTTTGCCTTCCTTCCTCTTAGTGCTTGTGTTTGATTTGTAATATTCCTGTGAAACACCTTGGGACATTTTCCGACTATGGATTCAATCTTGTGAGATAAGGTAAAATGTGAATTTGATGGGCCAAAGGGTTTTTTTCTGTGCTGGAGATCTCTATGATTCTAAGGTAATCCTTAATGGAGAGTTAATGTTGGAGTCTAAATTAAGCTGAACATGTCGTAGATCTTGGGTAGAGAGAGGCAGAACAGCTGAAAATCTCGAGTAAGAACCGACCACCTCAGTTTTAGTAACAATGCATAATTTACTGATGTAACTTGTACATGCTTGTTGACTATGTGACAAAATTTATCTGGTTCAAGATAAGAACTCTTCTCATGAAAAGTCACTGATAGTTTTTCTCTGCCACTATAAACCGAATAGGCTGTCTGATTCAATCAAAGAAAGGGAGATGGTTGCAACAGAGTACTGCGCTATACCAAATCCAGTAACCAGATTAGGCTTTCATTTTGACTGATGCAACTACTGACTGACATCCAATATTACCGGTTGCCAATAGGAGGCTGTCACAGTGACTCAGTAGTTCGCACTGCTGCCTCACAGCGCCAGGGACCCGGGTTTGATTCCAGCCTCGGGTGACTATCTGTGTAGAGTTTGCACATTCTCCCCGTGTCTGTGTGGGTTTCCTCTGAGTGCTCCATTTCCTCCCACAGTCCAAAGATCTGCAGGTTAGGGAAATTGCCCATAATGCACAGGGACATGCAGACTAGGTGGATTGGCCATCAGAAATGCAGAGCTAAAGGGTGGGGGGGGTGTCTGTTTTGGGTGCTCTTTGTGGGGGGGTCGGTGTGGACTCAATGGGATGAATGACCTGCTTCCACACTGTAGGGATTCTATGATACAATACATGTAGCATCAGGCATTGCTGTCTCTGGTTGGATGTATTCCTGGTGGTCTTGTTACATGACCTGCCTGCCATTATTCCCCAGTTCTAATTCTATTCATAATATGAAGAAAATAAATATGAAGAAAATGAAAGAGACACAATTTTACTGCTATAACCTTAGGTCAAGGAGGGAAAAGAAAGGGAAATGAGCCATGTTTACTTTGGATAGAACTTCCCAGTTGTTGTCCTTCCAATTATTTTTACTGGATTACTTTTTAAATGATCACAATATTCACTACAATATTGCATCTTGAACAATTGGTGTCCAGTGTCCAGCAAGGTATTGTTATGTGTGCTATGCAATAACACATACAGTCCTATCAAGCATATTGGTTCAGTGGTTAGCACTGCTGCCTCACAGCACCAGGGTCGCAGGTTTGATTCCAGCCTTGGGTAGCTGTCTGTATGGAGTTTGCATATTCTCCCTATGTCTGTGGGTTTCCTCCCACAGTCCAAAGGTATGCAGATAAGGTGAATTGGCCATGCTAAATTGCCCCATAGTGTTATGTCAGTTAGTCAGAGGGAAATGGGTCTTGGTGGGTTACTGTTTGGAGGGTCGATGTGGACTGGTTGGGCTGAAGAGCCTGTTTCCACACTGTAGGGAATCTAACCTAAAAATCTAATATTTTAAAAGTTGAGTTGTAAAGATCCTTTCTGCCACCTGCAGGTAAAACTGAGTAATTCAGGTTGTAACTTATCAGGGCAATGAGATCTAGAAAAAAAAATTAACTTGTGAAATAAATGGTCAACTAAGTTTTGTTTGCTTTGAAGAGCCCATGGCTTGTCTTAATGTTAAGTGGTAATGATTTCCTGTAAATTCTACTTTAGTGGAATGCAGTAAACATACTCAAACAATTGGTATAGTCCGTTCCCTTTCTTGTAATCATTCTCTTCAAAACCAGGAGTCTACACGTGACAGTACTTCATAAGTGAAATTTTAATTCCTTCAGGCTTCTCAAATATTTCTGTGATGTCAGTTCCAAAGGCCTGTAAGGAATGAGCACTGACACCCTACAGACACGACAATGAATGTCAACATAAAATGGAGATAATTGTGACTGCTATTGTGTAATAGAGATGGCATCATTTCAGTCAGTCATTGTACAATGTATTGAATTTATTGAAGCATTGCCCATTTTAGACTATCTCCTAAAGTCAAAGCAACCTTCCAAATGTAGCACTGTACTAGTAAAGAAATGAATGACTTGTATTTGCATAATGTCTTTCAGTACCTCAGGACATCTCAGAGGATGTTAAGACCAATTAAGTGCCTTGAAATGCAGTAATGTAGGAAATGCAGTGTCAAATAGTGCAGAACAAAGAGTCTTGTGATAATTGCCAGATAATTTGTTTTAGTTATGTTCATTGAAGAATAAATATCAGATAATTCCCTTTCATGGGATGCCTCACATCCACCTAAAAGAGGAGATGGTCTTTGGTTTAATGCTTCATCCAAACGTGTGGCAGTTCCTCAGTACTAATGGAGTGTCAACCTAGATTGGTGTTCAATTGCCAGGAGTGGGACTTCACCCTATGACCTACTGCCTCAGAGCTGAGAGCTCTACCACTGATGGCAGATATTGGAGTTCAAATTCAAACTCTTTTAGAATTGTCACAATTCCCATTGATTCAGATAACCTTGAAGGAAAAATTTGAATTCATCATTGAATTCCCTACAGTGTGGAAGCGAGCCATTTGGCCCATCGAGTCTACACTAACCCTCCAAAGAGCATCCCTACCCAGACCCCCCCCCCACCCTATATTGGTAACCCTACATTTCCCATGGGTAATCCACCTAGCCTAATGATGAAGGGCTGATTTCTGATGAAGGCTTTTGCTCAAAACGTCTGTTCTCCTGTTCCTTGGATGCTGCCTGACATGCTGTGCTTTTCCAGCACCACAATCTCAACTCTAATCCACCTGGCCTGCATATCCCTCTCTAGAAACTATGGGTAATTTAGCATGGCCAATTCACCTAACCGACGCATCTTTGGATTGTGGGAGGAAGCTGGAGAACCCAGAGGAAACCTACCCAGACACAGGGAGAATGTGCAAACTCCACGCAGATAGTCGCCTGAGGCTGGAATCGACCTGGGTCCCTGGTATTCTGAGGCAGCCCTGCTAAGTACTGAGCCACCATGCCATCCGTTTGAATTGCCAGCTATTTGCGGCAATTTTAGACATTTGGTTTAACAAGTAACTAAAACACTATTAATTCAACACTATTTTACAGGCAATTTATGTTTTAATCTGCAAAGTGAAATACTACCCCTTATTTTTAGCTCAACCAAAAAGAAATACACTTCACGGGTTATATTACACTATGCTTGCAGTAGGATTCACTGTTCCAGAATTTTCCCAAAGTGGTTCTTAGCTCCCAAGGGTTTGTTTATGTTCATTTCTTCCCTCGAACTGTCTTTCACAATGAGATTTTCCTTTCCCAGAGGTACTTCCTGTTGCCCAAGCTGGATGACTCTTCCAACTTTGTTTTAATTCCCCACCAACTTTATCTTTTCAATCAAGGTATGAGCTCCCACACAGTTTTTTTCAAGGTGCAACATAAAAGCTCGCTTTGGCCTCTGGTTGCTTCCCCTTTTCCCAGGTCCAGTCATACCCGTGACACTGTCTATGGTACCTTGTAATACTCTAGGAAAGCATGAAATCCGATCTTTATGATGGTTTGCTTTGTATCCTTCCACCTGGCAATGTGAATCACACTAGATCTTAAATCTGGGTAGCCATGCTAATTAACTATCCTTAAGAGCCCAACTCTTTCATCTTGAACTAATTGGACATTGTAAAGCACAATTATTTTAACACCCAACGTTCAGAACACTATTTTGGGAGTCTACATTTCCACTTTTCAGATACATGCTGATTCCATTGCCCCAAGCACCTTCTTCACAGAAAAGCAATGTAAACCCTCCTTTGATCTCTAACAATCAAACCACCCAGGCTTATTGTCAGACTGCAGAACAGGTCACATGACATCCTTCCTTGACCTTAAATTTTAAGACACAGTCCCAAAACAAAACAGTCTTATTAATCCCAAAATTGTCGCTGTGTAATAAATTCTCTGAACTGACAGAAGCTCTATGCTAAAACTGCTGACAAAAATTAATTTTCAAATTAATAATAATAAAGATGTACTGATGTCTATGCCTTTACTTATACCTGAGTTTTAGTCTACCAGCATTCAATCTCAATGGGTTCAGCAGGACTCCCAGTCTAGGAGAAAGTTCAGAATGGGCAGTTTCTGTCTACACAACTGTTTGTCCATTGGATGTCAAAATATCAGAATCCTCTCCCCTCATGAAATCTAATTTGAAACCTCAGACATCTGGTTTTAATCATAAAAATTGAAGTGGAAGTAAATAAATCAAGGAAATGTTCCGTACAAACCAACAGAACCATCACAGTAGGTATAACATCGAGCATGCAGATACACTAGACTGATATCTACACAGCTAGTTGTCAGTCAGTGTTTCCTTCTCTCATTCTTGGGATACGAACATTATGGAGGAGGAGAAAATGAGGACTGCAGATGTTGGAGATCCGAGTCGAAAGTGTGGCGCTGGAAAAGCACAGCAGGTCAGGCAGCATCTGAGGAGCAGGAAGAATTGACGTTTTGGGCATAAGCCCTTCATCAGGATTCATCCCTGATGAAAGGCGTATGCCCGAAACGTTGATTCTCCTGCTCCTCGAATCCTGCCTGACCTGCTGTGATTTTCCAGCACGACATTCTCAATGTGGACGTTATGGTACTTATTGACTGTTCTTAGTTGCCATTGAAAAGTTATGGTAAGCAGCCTTCTTGAACTGCTGCAGTCCTTACTGTGATGATGCTCCCACATGTATTGTTATGTTGGTTTCCAGCACTTTGATCCAGCGACAGTGAAAGAATAGTAGCACATAAGCAAGTATGAATGGGAAGTGACTTTGTGCCGAACCTGGAGGTGATGGTGGTTACACGTGGGCACGCTGGCTTCCTATCTGCATGAGCTGCTGCACCTGGTAAACGTTGCTGCTACTATCCTCTTTAAGGAAACTAACGGTCTGGTATGATTGAGGAAAACTAGATTGTTGGCACATTTACAGCGTATCTTGTAGTTCATAAAACGTAGTTTACTGCACACTTACAACCATTTGCAGAATACAATGATGTGATAGACACTGTTACAGAAACCTTGAGGTGGATCTGATGTTAGGTCTCACTCCTTTCAGATTCTGTTCTGTCCACACATTCACATGGGATCATTGTAGTGAGTGTTGCTTATGGCACTTCTCTGCAGACCAATCTACAACATGTATCTTCTCTCCTTGTCCTTCTAGGTGGTTGACGTCAACGTTTTGGGAAGTGCTCTTTCTCATGGGAATAGCAATACAGCTTGTTTCAATCCAAGTCTCCTGAAGCCTTTTCATCCAACTGCAGCAGTCAATGGCGGATAACTTTCTTTCCTACAATCTACTTTCTACTAAAGCACCAGGACATTGGCCTTGATTTTGACCGACCAAAAATGATCTTAGAATAGCAGTTGAACCCCCATTCATGCCTTTTTAAATTTAAAGTGTCAAATTTAGGTCACGTCAAGGCTCCTGCTAAAGACGAGTGAGGGACTAATTAATATATCAAAGTTGGTAATGTCATGGTCTGAAGGAATCAATTGACACCATGGCCTAAATTTAATAGCAAGTGAAGGCAAGGACCAGCTGTAATCCCAGTAACTGAACAGAGCCTGTGTTTCCCCAGGCTACATGGTGACCAGAGACTATCTTTCCCCAGGCTACATGGTGAACAGAGGCTATGTTTCCCCAGGCTACATGGTGAACAGAGACTATCTTTCCCAGGCTACATGGTGAATAGAGGCTATGTTTCCCCAGGCTACATGGTGAACAGAGACTATCTTTCCCCAGGCTATATGGTGACCAGAGACTATCTTTCACCAGGCTACATGGTGAACAGAGGCTCTGTTTCCCCAGGCTACATGGTGAACAGAGGCTCTGTTTCCCCAGGCTACATGGTGAACAGAGGCTCTGTTTCCCCAGGCTACATGGTGAACAGAGGCTCTGTTTCCCCAGGCTAATGGTGAACAGAGGCTCTGTTTCCCCAGGCTAATGGTGAACAGAGGCTCTGTTTCCCCAGGCTACACGGTGAACAGAGGCTCTGTTTCCCTAGGCTACATGGTGAACAGAGGCTCTGTTTCCCAGTCTACATGGTGAACAGAGGCTCTGTTTCCCTAGGCTACATGGTGAACAGAGGCTCTGTTTCCCCAGGCTACATGGTGAACAGAGGTTCTGTTTCCCCAGGCTAATGGTGAACAGAGGCTCTGTTTCCCCAGGCTAATGGTGAACAGAGTTTATGTTTCCCCAGGCTACATGGTGAACAGAGGCTCTGTTTCCCCAGGCTACATGGTGAACAGAATCTATGTTTCCCCAGGCTACATGGTCAACAGAGTTTATGTTTCCCCTAGCTACATGCTGAACAGAGGCTCTGTTTCCCCAGGCTACATGGTGAACAGAGGCTCTATTTCCCCAGGCTACATGGTGAACAGAGGCTCTGTTTCCCCAGGCTACATGGTGAACAGAGGCTCTGTTTCCCCAGACTACATAGTGAACAGAGGCTCTGTTTCCCCAGGCTACATGGTGAACAGAGGCTCTGTTTCCCCAGGCTTCATGGTGAACAGAGGCTCTGTTTCCCCAGGCTTCATGGTGAACAGAGGCTCTGATTCCCCAGACTACATAGTGAACAGAGGCTCTGTTTCCCCAGGCTACATGGTGAACAGAGGCTCTGTTTCCCCAGGCTTCATGGTGAACAGAGGCTCTATTTCCCCAGGCTACATGGTGAACAGAGACTATCTTCCCCAGGCTACATGGTGAACAGAGGCTCTGTTTCCCCAGGCTACATGGTGAACAGAGGCTCTGTTTCCCCAGACTACATAGTGAACAGAGGCTCTGTTTCCCCAGGCTTCATGGTGAACAGAGGCTCTGTTTCCCCAGGCTACATGTTGAACAGAGGCTCTGATTCCCCAGGCTCCGTGGCTCTTTAAATCTCCTGGGCCAAAAGAGCTGATGTCCTCCGCACAGACTGCTCAAGGAAGTATTCTGTGAAATTTCAGTCATAAACTGCAGACTCCTTACTTCAGCACAGAACTCCAGCCCCAGAGGTCCTTTCCCCAAATCTCTTGATCACAGACCTCATGCTCACAGCACTAAACCCTGTACATTAGTCTTCTGTCCCCTGCTTTCCCAATCATGGCTTTGCCCTCATCATACTCCCAGTACCTCCGTCCCCTCCTGCTCCTCCCCATCTCTGACATTTCTGACTCAAAAGGTGAGAACTGTGGTTAACAGGTGGAGTATTAAGGTACAACATAAAATCAAGAATGTAGCAGTAAATGGGGAAGATCCAAAATAGAACATGAAAGCTCTCAGTTGGTATTTGGTAAAGAAAGATCAACATTTATCAGAACCAATTGCCAATAAAGTTTCAGTAGGATATTAGCCTTTTATCTTTAGAGACTAGCTGGCCTTTAGTGCCCTTCCGATTTCACATAAATTGATGGTTGACCTTTCTGTAACACCGTATGGAGAAATAAAGAAGATACCATTTTGGCACAAGTCTGTCAATTTGGAAAGGCATGTGACTTGGTTGTGATTGATAAAGTTGAATGTCAGATTGTCTCAGGAAACTGCAAACACCACTCAGAGAGTCAAAGGAAAAGATCAGGAAGGTGGAAAATCTGACCTCACTGATATTAAATACAAATTTAATTTAACCTCATGTAACTGATGAATTAGGATGGTGTTCTCAGGTTTTAGCCAGGATCAAGTGGATTCAATAAGCTTACAGTGTTAAGAGCAACTGAACTTGAGTTTCATTAATGCTGGTGTTTGTCCTGTACAGTTTTAAGTTATCTTTTGACACTGAACCATACAAGAACGGTATGGTGGTATTGAACAGAAAACCGATGACTTTCAACTCCATTGGAATCCCAGACCACTGACGGTCCACTAAATGTTTATAATCATGCTGACCCAAATGTAGATTTGTACCTTTGTCTCAAGTGATCTGTAATAAGTGGAACACATTAGTTTAGAAATCCTGGCTACTTGTTGAAGAGGAGGAGTAGCAAATTCATCAGCTGTCTTAACCCTCCCGCCCCAGCTCAGGTTGTGACATGGACTGGGTTTGTATTTCCTTGACTACAGCAGATTAAGGAATGAGCTGAGTGATGTATAGAAGATGATTAAAGGGATCGATAAAGCAGCTGAGAGAAACTATTTCCTCTGTTGGGGGAGTCCAAAACCAGGAGGGATACCTTTTACAGTTATTCAGGAATAATATCAAGAATCAGCTCCTCACAGTCTTCAAGTGATTGCTATAAATATTTTGATGTCATGATTGAGGAATTCACCTGAACCATTACAATAGTGCTTTGTAATCATTCTCTGATAACCAACATTGAGAAACTTGTTTGAACCCTTTAATTAGCTTTCTGTCTTGTAATAACTCCCAGATAGTTGATATTTATAAACAGATTAAAGACCAGCTTCTTCCCCGCTGTTATCAGATTTTTGAATGGACTTTAATGTAAATGTTGATATCTCACCGTACTTTCTCAGCAGCTGTAATATTGTATCCTGCACTGTGTTCTGTTACCCTGATGAACGTCTGCAATATGATCTGCCTGTAAAGCACATAAGACAACACTTTCCACTGTGCCTTGGTACATATCATACTAATAAATCAAATTAAATCAAATCAAATCAAAATATTGCTTTGAGTTCTTGATCTGATCTCTGCCTGGGAGCTATACCATTCTTACTGACTGTTGTTTCTTGCATGTTGAAAAAGATTCAGCATTTCTCTCATTATCTTTTTGTGTGAGCACCTCTGAGCATTAGGACCTTATAGGGGCAGGAAGGTGGAAGCAATGAGCATCAGATCAGTCATGATCTTAGTGAACGACACAGCAGGTCCGAGGGGCCGAACAGCTTACTCCTAGTCCTGGGTCTTATGCTCTTTAAATCTTCTCATGATGATTACTTCCTCCTTTCATATTTCTTCAGTCCTTCATTTAGTAATCAATATGACTTCACAATTCCACCCAAAATGGCACTCATTTAACATGATAATTTTGCTACTCATATCTGCTGCGATTGGGTTTCCCATGTTGTGAGGTTGAATAATAAAACTGAAGCTAGATTTGATGTTCGGATAATCACGTGTGATTTTGAAATCTTCATGCTGGCTGGCATTCTCCCCTTTTTAAACATTTTTCTTTTTATCTTATTTGGTTGTATTAACGAATAACCTCTTACCTTCTGGGAATGCTCGTGGGGTACCCTTTGCCCCTACCTACATTTGTACTATCATACTAATAATATTTAATGCACTGATATTGTTTTGCTTTGCAGGACGGATGGTCTCAATATCACTTTGTGGCCTCAGCTTCCACAATAGAACGGGACAGACAGAGGCCCTACTCCTCCTCACGTACTCCCTCCATATCACCAGTCAGGATGTCCCCCAATAATCGTTCAGGTAAGCCTCACTGTGATTTGGTTATCTGGCTGCTAAGCACTCTGACATACAGTCATCACCATTTTCAAAACTTGACACTTAAAATGGCCAATTGCTTATCATAGAATGATACATCTTGGAAGATTATTTGACTCACAAACCAAAGGTCGCTTTGAAAGATCTATCCATTAGTGCCCCTCCCCTTAGTGTTTTCATATTTTCCCTTTATGTACAGATCTCAATTTAAAGTTAACAGTGAATCTGCTTCCACTGCCCTTCCAAGCATACCATTTTGGATCATAACAACATTCTGTGTGAAAAAAAATTCCCTTCATCTCTGGCTTTTTTTTCAATTATCGCAAATCTGTACCTCTGGTTACTGAATGCCCTCTCACTGGAAACAATTTTATCCAATCTACTCTATCAAAGCTACTCATGATTTTCAATGCCTGTATTAAATCTCTATTCAACAGTCCATGCTCTGAGGAGGACAATGCTAGATTTTATTGCCTTTTCATATAACTAGAGCTTGGATCTATCCTAATAAACCCCTTCCACATTCTTCAAAGTCTTGAAATTCCTTTTAAAGTATGCTGCCCCAAATTGGATTCAACCTCCAAGTCTGAGGTGCATGCAGTCTGTTATTAAAGATCACCATAACTCTTTTGCTATTTTACTCTATGGGTTGCAATGTACACTGGAGTATCACCTCTTGGTTGAGAGTGTGTTGTTGGAAAAGCACAGCAGGTCAGGCAGCATCCGAGGAGCAGGAAAATTGGCGTTTTGGGCTGGAGCCCTTCATCAGGAACGATGTTATCATTCTCTTGGTTCCCACTCCTCACCCACCTTGTCTGCCAAACCGTCAATCATCTCCCCAACTCTCTAACCATTGCCCCCACCCCCTCAAACATTTCATCCCACTGTCCCTGATTTTGCCCACAAACCCCCATCTCTCCACAATGCCAGCTATATCCCTCACCCCTGTACCCTCAGCAAATCTCAACACTGCTACATCCACAACAGTCACCGAGAACAGTGTCCTGTGACGGAGCCTGGGCAAAGGTACAGTCTGACAGGACAAAGTGAGGAGATTGGGCAGGTAATGGGAAGGGAAGTTGCAAGGCTGAGGAAAGGGTCTTCATTCAGCACAGGGGCCATAAAATGAACATGAGCACACACACGCGGACAGACAGAAGGACACATACCCAGGCCATCGGTTCACCGGAGGACCAAATGCAGTGCTATATGCACCCACAAGTAAAGTCCCAACAGCTTGTTCACAACACTAACAACCCCTGCCCACGTCCTCCCACCACCACCACTTCTATCTCACCGATCATAGTCTTGCCTCCTGTGTTAGCAGTTGCCAATGCCAGATGTCCTTATTCATGAAATCTCTCAAAGCCTCCCCACAGCCTCCTTTTACTCCTGAGTCAGCTCACACCCATAAGTGTTGTGACTGGGACCTTGGTTGTGCCCTGGTCTCTCTATTCAACCAGAAGTGCCAAAGTTTTCAGTCATCAGGGTCCAGAACCAGGATTATTTAAGACCCCCTTCGACCTAGCAACTGCTGTCACCACTCTCAAACATCTCTCACTATTGGATTCATACCCCTGTGCTCTAGGATCAAACTGTGGATAATACTTCCATACCCAAGTGCTTACTTCTGTCATCTAACCGCTATATCTCAGCATCTACACATGAGAGGTTATACACCTCGAGCTCAGTAGTGACCCATGGAATCAAACCCAATTACCAAGTGTGGGGAGCACATCCCTATATGACAGAGCTTTACCTGTAGGGTCCTACCCCTGTATTGCCATAGACACCTTGAGGATCTTATGTCTGTGTCCTAAGGCCTATTCTGGTTCATTATGCTGACCTATCTCTGGGATCACCCAGGAGTATCTGTGGGACTTTATCTCTGTACCTCATAACCAACTGCAGATAATTCTCTTACGGTCCAAAATCTATAGCATGGGATCATATCCTGGTGCTCCGCAACCTGTGTGGTCATTCATTTGTACACCAGGATATACATATGGGATCATTCTAGAATAACACTCAACACTTTCCGAATAGCTGATAATATCTGAAGGAAAATGTTAATGAATTAGATCCTCTGACTGTGTTTTGTGATTCTGCTTTTGATCAAATGAAAGGATGCGGCTTTCCAAAATATTTAAAGATCGAAATGCTTTGGTCAAGTAGATATCTTTAAGTAAAAGTGGTGAGTCATTTTAACCCTGCTGGAGGGGGATGTTTTATTCAGAGAAGCTATACTGAGAGACTACCCAGTCTGTACATTTTATTATCCATCAGTGTCAGATGCCCCACGTATCACTGCACTGGCATTAAGAAGGGAATTGCAGGCAATTGAGTTGAATGCATCATTGACAAGTTGCTATTGCTGTCATGCTCAGGTTTTAAAGCCCTGAGGGGGCTCGGGCACGGCGAGAATTGTGCTCGGTTGGAGATAGATGTGGGGAATGGGACAGCACTAGGTGAAGGCACTGGTCAGGGCTCGGCTTTGGGGGGAGTGGGAGGGGGAGAGGAGTCGGCCCGGTCGCTCCGCACCTGCCCCCCCCCCAGGCCCATCATTGGGACTTGCAAGACTGATGGGCATCATTATACAATTACAGTTCAGTGCTGTAAACCAGTGTGACCATGTCTGAACACAATAGATGCCTGTACACTCATGTCACAATGTTGTGTTCTTATAGAACCATCTTCATCTCACAGAAATGGACGTTGGCTCTGTGAACTGGATAGTGTACCTTCTTTTCATTCTGTACACAATGATGTCTGTAAAACTGAGGAAGTAACCAATTCCCAAGTTGGAGCAGCGTGCCCGAGTCGCAGTGCCAAACTATATTTGAAATCAGACCAAAGAAAGAAATAGAAAGTTAAATATTGAAAGAACTTTCATGATCTTTGGACGTGAAAAGCTCTACTGCCAATTTTCACAATGGTTTTAAACAGTGTAGTCATTGTTGTAATGTAGGAATTACAGAGAACAAGTAGAGTCAGGAGGTCAACCAGTCTACATAAAAGCATTTCTGGATGGAATTGTCTGTAACTATGTATACTGGGCATGATTATCCCCTTCCATGGATGTTAAGACAGGGGTAGCTTTGAGAGGAAATAGTTAGGCAAATTGGCTTCAGAGAAAAACTCACAACTTCCTCTCCATCTCTGAAAATTACATGCGAGGCAAGAGACTTTCTTGACTAATCAACAATTAAGGCCCTTAAGTGATCAAATAGCTACATGAGAACTTAACTCGCCAGCTCAATGATCACCTGCCATCCCAGTGAATGAAAAAGGTGACAGGTTTCCCAAATGGCTGACCATGGAAACCTCAGAGGTGAGTGAGGTTGGGATCTAGAGGGTTAGGGTTAGGGTTAGGGATAGGGTTAGGGTTAGGGTAGTGGTTAGGGTTAGGCCCCTACACACACACATCCCCTTACACACACACACACACACCCACACACATCCCCTTACACACACATCCAAACATGCACCCACACCCCCTACACACACACACCCCCAAACACATCCCCTTACACACACACCCCCCCACACACACACCCAAACACACACCCAGACCCCCTACACACACACCCCCACCAACACACATCCCCTTACACACACACACCCCACCAACACACATCTCCTTACACACACACACACATACACCAACACACATCCCCTTACACACACACACACCCCACCAACACACATCCCCTGAAATTCAACCTCCTGATCTTGCCTTTGAACACCCTTACTCCTCACAGCCCCTGCCCTGAAGAAGAAAAAAACTTAGCATCTCACCATTGGTCTCGGAATTCTGAGGAATTGGCTTGAACTTTGAGACCCAGGAGCTGCTGGTTTTAGATTGGCTGGCAGTACTGAGGCCAGTTATAGGGTAAGATATTTGTTTAACTTGCGTGTCCAGTCTTAATGAGATGATTGGTGAGTGATACGGTGGGCTATCTGCTTTGTGGGAGCAACATGTTAGGTACCATCTCTCGCGCTTAACCCCCTAATTAAATAAGAAAAAATGGAAATTGAACCGGATTAGTTGAGTCTTCGCAGAATGCTTCATTTATCAGCATTTCTCAGCTATTTCATGTCTCTCAAACACACCACAAACAGATCCTCTTTTCCAGTCAGGTTTCCCAACTCATTCCGTGTAACATTATGCTATACCCACGCTTCTGTTTTCTGAAGTTGTGTCAAATTTCACATAAGACATTCTCAGAGTTAATTTTGCAGAAACTTGCCCAAGCACCTTGGATTGATCTGAAACAGAAGTAATCTTGGAGAATGTTATTTAAATTCTACTGAGTAACTCATCTGTTGCAAATGGACTTCTAAATGAGCCAGAACATGTAAAAGATCACTAGTTGGTTGATATTAAATCTGTGAAATTGACCTGAAATTGTATGTGTCATTGAGAAAAAAGGGAAAAAAAGAGCTTTGAACAGTGAGTCTTCCTATCAGCATTTCTTGTAAAATCCAATCAGTCACAAAGATTTGTTACGACCTTCAAGGTTTCGAATAGTTTTATTATCTTTATTTAATAGGTTTATTCCTTCCACAAAACCCCTTACCTTACTTCATCTTTAGAAGGCATTGGTATTTATTGCTGCAAACTCTCTCAAGCCCTTTCAGCATCTTACCCAAGAGAACTTGAACTCAGCTGGAATGAATTACCAAGCACAACAGTGCCAGGGAGCTGGATGTGCTAATAGATATAAATCTGTAGTGCAGGTCTCCCCATAACACAGGCCTCAAGAACAGTGAATGCATCTTCCATGAGTACTCAAGACTGCAAACACAAGAGTCCATTGTACCAAATTGGAATGGAACAGTCTGATTTTAACATAAGGCTGACAATCCGGCAGTTCAATGCCTATGTGTAGGCAGTGCCCAATGTCAGAAGGAAAGGTAAATGCCCTTTTGTCTTTTATTGTCCAGCAATGTCTACTTATTGTAACAATGTGACCTTACCAATATTTATTACCAGTGATTTTGCAGGTGCCAGAACAATGGGAATAGATTGAAAAGTGTTCTGCCGTCAAGTTAAATTTAACTCTCCATACTTGACCCTACCAGAAGTCTGAAGAACCACACACTAGAAATGTGGTCATAAGGATTCACAATCTCATTTCCCACTTTCACCTACTGTTCACCATGTGGAATTAGGCAGAGGTTACTGAGAAGTTTACACTTGTTATGTGGGTGGGTGAAGGCATCAGTGCAAGAAGTGGCTTTGAGAAATACATTGCCAAAAAAACAACCGTTTTTTCAGCAAATTTTAATGGGAGGTGGGCAGAATTGCACCAAATGCGGCCCAGAAGCAAATCTGAATCCAGTCCTGCCACATGTACACAAGATCTGCCCATGTTCACCCAAAGCTGGTTTCCCTGGAAGAAACATGTGCAGTTAGCACGGCCTTTCACAACAACGGGTCTCACAAAGCCCTTCCACATTAATTTAAATACTTGAAGTGTAATCATTACTGTAACATAGGAGACACGTACAAAAGGACCCACAAATAGGAATCCAGTTTAATAAGAACCATATTATTTGATGTTTATTGATATTGGTTATGGGATTGTATAGCCTAGATACCATGGAGAGCTCGCCTGCTCTGCTTTGACTAGTGCCCTGAGATGTTTCATGTTCTCCTGAGAAAGGTTATTTCCATGCTGTACATCTCTATGACTCTATGAATCTATGACTGCACCTCCAGTAGTGGCATGCTCCTTCATTCTTGCACTAAGTTATCTGTAGTGATCATTTTGAACAAACAAAATGATAAAGAGCAAGAATTTAATACTCACAAATATTTTTCAGTCACAGTCTGAGTGCCATTCATAAATCATGGCATAAACGCTACAGTACCACTTAAACCCCTTAATAGTGCCATCCACCTTCCTGTTTTGTACCCTTGACTATCTGTCACTCTACGTATAAAACTGTACTCAAGCTTATTCAGAACAGATCGTAAACAAAAGTGTTGACATTTGACAGCACTCAGTGTTTAGTAATACAGTATATTTTGTGTAATATGGCATTGTAGTAATCAGAATTCTGTAGTAACCAGAACTTTTGACAGCACAATTCTTTTTTAAAAGCCAGTAATTTTCAGTGTTCAGATTTTACTTTTTTTTTAAAAACTATAAATACTAAAAGATCATAAATCTGCACAAGTTGTTCTTTACCTTTATGTTAAAATTTTTACATTATTGGGTCAATACAAATACATGCCACTCGAGCAATAGTCTCTAAAACTCAGTACTTTTTGAAAAACTGAACTGAAGTTCATGGTGTCAGATAGACCTTCAGATGTGGTAGTTTTGCTGTGATCAACCTGTTGTGTTGGGCCATAACTGACTGGCTGTTTCCCTCTTAACCCGTCAAAAACACAGCGGTACATTCATTGCCTTGTGACTGTGTAATGTAACTCACTTTCGATTACGATATTCAAGTAACTGGCCCCATCCATGCTCAGAGCCCACCAGAAAACAAAGTTAGAGTCTTAGAGCCATAGAGATGTACAGCATGGAAACAAACCCTTCAGTCCAATTCATCCATGCCAAACAGATATCCTAACCTAATCTAGTCCCATTTTCCAGCGCTTGGCCTATATCCCTCTAAACCCTTCCTATTCATATACCCATCCAATGTTACAATTTTACCAGCCTCGACCACTTCCTATGGCAGCTCATTCCATACACGCACCACCCTCTGAGTGAAAATGTTGCCCCTAGGTCCCTTTTAAATTTTTCCGCTCTCACCTTAGTGTTACTTTATTTTTGTCGGTAATAAGACAGCACATTTTGTTTTGTGATATATTCTCCTTTTTAAAGGGTTAAAGTGTTTGAACCATTTCACAGCTACAAACTCCAACCTTCAGGCCACATGTCATCGTTCTATTTTCAAAATAAAAATGAGTCAAGTGAACCTGTCTGGTGGAAAGTCTCAATACAGTCCTTTGGATTAAATATGCAACTGCAAAAATAATTGTGGAAGTTCCTTTTAAAATCAGCTTCCTCACATCCCACTTTCAGTAGTTTTTGTGCTGGGACGGGTTACAGGTTACATTGCAGCTTTAGTTGTAGAGCAGAAGGATGTTGAATATCATGGTCCCTGGCAATCTCCGAAGCATACTTGGCAACACTGTTCTTGTCTGATTATTAGGGATTGTACACTGGGTGGGTAGATGGCTAAATAAAAGCCATAGAGAACATTTACTGACTTGGCATGTATTTGGCTTCCTATCAAACTCCCAGATGGAGCTCAGGTCAGAATACTTGTCCCAGTGGTTGTGCAATAAAATTGTCAGTTGTCAAAAAGAGATTTTCTGTCAAAGATTTGCCAAGGTAACAAGCCATTGATGGTTTTTAATGCAGGTAGCTGGGGAATGGATAAATCATATCTATTACTGTTAAAAGAGGAAACCTGTACGCCTGTTTTCAGCTAGACTTGCTGGGGTGCACCTTTGGAATATCAAGCAGGTTGTATCCGGTAAAAGAGGTAACTTTGTTCTCCAAACATTAACCTTCTTCACAAAAACAAAATTCTGCAGCATTTTATTAGTTCTTAGCTGGTAAACACATTCAATTTTTTGAGCTTTTCAACAAACAGGAAAGACAAAGCGGCACAGTGGCTCAGTGGTTAGCACTGCAGCCTCATAGTGCCAGGGACCAGGGTTTGATTACCACCTCGGGCGACTGTCTGTGTCGGGGGTAGCACATTCTCCCTGTGTCTGCATAGGTTTCCTCTGGGTACTCTGTTTTCCTCCCACAATCCAAACGTGTGTAGGTTCAGGTGAATTGGCCATGCTCAATTGCCCACAGTGTTAAGTGCATTAGTCAGGGATAAATATAGGGTAGGGGAAGGGGTCTGGGTGGGTTACTCTTCGGAGGGTAAGTGTGGACTTGTTGGGCCGAAGGGCCTGTTTCCATATTGCAGGGAATCTAATCTAACCTAAAGGCTCAGAGCTCTAATGCTTTAAAAGATAAATTTTCCTTTTGCACAAAATTCTCAAGGCACCAAATTCTGGCCGAACAAAAGATTTTCAGATGGTCCTGAATAATTGTAGCTAATTATTCTCAAAGTGATCCAGGACAGAAAGAGCAGTCGTGTTCAGCCATTAATCCTTTCTGTTTTACTAACCCACTTAATCGGTTACTGCTGAGATTTCCAATTCTCTTTAATTGGTTCTGAACAGATGTGATTGACCATCTGAAACAGTGTTTGAAGTTGTCTTTTGTGCTCTTTACCTTGCTGAACATTTTCTTTGTGTATTACTTGCTGCTGATGCTTTTTCTGGGTGGGATAGCGGGAGCACTGTCACCTCTGAGTAAGGAGATGGGGGCTTCCCATCTCACTCCATAGATGGAACACAACATCTAGGCTGACAGTCCAACGCAGTACTGAGGGAGTACAGCACTCCTCGAGGCCTTAACTGCTCTCTTAGGTGGACATAGCAGATGAACTGCACAGCTTCAATTAAAAGTAAGGAGATTCACCCCCGGTTCCTCAGCCAATACTTCCCCCTCAGCTGTCATAAGTAAAACAGATTACTCAGTCATAGAGTCCTAAGCACAAAGACAGACCCTTTGGCCCAGGCTGGCCAAAATGTCCATCCATGCTAACCCCATTTCCCTGCACTTGGCTCATATCCTCTAATTCTTTCCTATCCATGTATTTGTCCAAATGCCTTTT
This sequence comes from Chiloscyllium plagiosum, assembly GCF_037043375.1. Taxonomy (NCBI): domain Eukaryota; kingdom Metazoa; phylum Chordata; class Chondrichthyes; order Orectolobiformes; family Hemiscylliidae; genus Chiloscyllium; species Chiloscyllium plagiosum. Next base: position 29,620,797 of record NW_028270172.1, on the reverse strand, counting down.
AAATGTTGTTATTGTACCCGCCTCAACCACTTCCACTGGTAGCTCATTCCATATGCATATCACCCTCTGTGTAAAAAGGTTGCCCTTCAGGTTTCGTTTTATTCTTTTCAATCTAACCTTAAACTGATGCCTCTAGTCCTCAATTCCCCAACCCTGGGAAAAAGACTGAATGCATTCACCCTATTCATGCCTCTCATGATCTTACACAGTCATCATCATACTGTTGTTTGTCGGACTTTGCTATACAATATGGCTGCTGCATAACCTTCATCAAAATGGTGATTTCAATTCAGAGTTCATTAACTAAAAAAACCACATGGAAACATCCTGAGGTTGTGAAAGTTGCAATAAAATACTAGTTATATCATAACTTCACAGGTGTTGCTTTCCACAGCAGCAGTTTCATTTACAAGCAGAGACTGGTTTCAGATTCTGACAATGAGTGATAACAGAAACAGCCAGCCTCTTCTTAGACACATTTTAGTCATAGAAGTGATGGATGTGGGCACAGTTATAATGTTTAAAAGACACTTGGGTAAGTATGTGAATAGGAAAGATTTAGAGGTATATGGCCCAGGAGCAGACAGGTGGGACTAGTTTAGTTTGGGATTATGTTTGGCATGGACTGGTTGGACTGAAGGGTCTGTTTTCATGCTGTATAACTCTCTGACTCTATAAGAACAGTGTTCCTCACTACACGTTTCACCACAATTGTCAGTTTGGCCTTTTCGGTTCATCTTTGCTCAAGGTGTTTACCTTTTAATGAATTGGAATATGTTGTTCTCAATTCTGAGACAATACATTGCAGAATCAAGTTACACTGCAGGGGGAGTGCACTGTTTGAGTTTCTATCACAGTGATGTTCTCTCCCATTGTTTTCGCTGTGTTAGGTTGAATAGCTTTCAATTCACTATTCTGCACTCCCACCCTAAGATTAATTTCTGCCCCAAATTTTTGCCTCACTCCCCCTACAAGCATTTTAACCATTGAGACAAAGGGAACACTCTGCCAGTTTCATGTGGGACTGACCTTTGTCTGTTTGAGGATACTTCAGGAAATGTATGAGATTCATGTATTGTTCTCTTATTTCCAGCGAGTGCCCCAGCCTCTCCCCGAGAGGTGATCAACCTAAAGGAGAGGAAGTCTGACTATGACACAACCGGGACCAACTCTGGCTACCATGGGAGTAAAGGAGAGCATATCTCCAGAAAAGACACTCTTCCAGGTGAGTGACCAAAAGACAACTTTCTTAAAAATTCTGAAATGAAATATCCCCCAGTGTTTTCCCGTCCACTTCCTTCCCTTACCTTTTGTCCATGCTTGGGAATAGCTCAACATAAAAACCATCTGATCTGTTCAGTTCCTTGCTCAAGTGCTCATTCATAAGTAAACCAGGGTAGTCTGATAAGGCTATGAAAATGTCACTACAGCTGAGCTGAACCCTGTGCTTAGCTAAAAATCATACAGCACCAGGTTATAGTCCAACAGGTTTAATTGAAAGCACTAGTGGTTGTCCATCTGATGAAGGAGCGTCGCTCCGAAAGCTAGTGCTTCCAATTAAACCTGTTGGACTATAACCTGGTGCTGTGTGATTTTTAACTTTGTACACCCCAGTCCAACACCGTCATCTCCAAATCATGACCTGTGCTTAGCTGATGTTCATTGATCTTCCTTAACAGTGGGATTTATTGTTTAGTCATCAGAACCAGGAGTTCTCGTTCCTTATCTACCATCTCCTTAACCCAGGCCATTTTAAGGTGCAATTCATTGCCCTCTCCTGACCCTTGCTCCAGATCCATTCTGACCCTCCACAGCAGCCCTGCCCCTCAACCCCTGTTAACTTTCTCCAGAGATCCCTGGTGAAGATTTACGTTTATCTCTGGGTGGCACTGCCAGTGTTTGTTGGCTGGCAGTTTGCAAGGGCCGACTAGAAAAACATCTGCAGTTAAATTTGCCCTGTGGAGTTGGAATCCCTGATGGAACCTAAAGGAGAAGAAAGAAACTGAGAGGTTGAGGGAGGGAATTCCAGATTTTAAGGTCAAAATGGCTGCCAATAATAGGGTAAAGAGAGGGGAGGGGGGGTGTCCCACCGGGCAGAGTTGGAGAAAAATAGAATTCTTAGAAAGATAACCTGTTGATTTATAAATCTTCAGTCAATAGTAGTGTCCAAAGTTCAAATCTGAACACTACAAACAAGTCAAGCTTGAGTTACAAGTAGACACTGTAATCAGCAGACATTCACATTCCAATGGTCTTTGTCCTTGGCTGTCCAGCTTCATCTGCTGCTGAAACCCTTGTCCATGCCTTTGTTACCTGCAGAGTCAGCTATTCCAATGCTCTCTTAAATTAGACACTCCATAAACTTCATATCTTATTTTGCACCAAATCCTAATCAACCGTTTCTCCTGAGCTTACTGATCCAGATTGGCCTCTGGTCCAGCAGCATCTTGATTTTAAAATATACTCTTACCTTGTGTTCAAATTTCTCTATGGCCTCACCTTTCTCTATCCCTGTGGGTTCTTCCAGCTCTATACCTCACTGGCAACTTTGCCTTCAACTGCGTAGCCCTTAAGTTCTCCAACTCTCTCCCTAAATCTCTCTGCATCATTACCCTCCTGAAATTATTGTTTAGATTAGATTAGATTACTTACAGTGTGGAAACAGGCCCTTCAACCAAACTTTCAGTCGGGTGTTCGACAGCTCCTTATGTGGTACAGTATCAAAACTTGTTTGATTATGCTTATGTGAAGTACATTAGAATGTTCAACGGTGCTAAACTACATTAAATGCACTATGTCAATATAAGATTCTGTTTACCACTCGTCTTTGACATTCCTGAAGTATTCATACTTAAAATTCAAATCCACTCAGCTCCTGTCGCCACACACTTTTGACTAAGATTGTGTGGTGAATATTGCTATAGAGTGCAGTGACATCAGCAAACATGACAATATTTTCACCGTATTGTTCTGCAGCCATGGAAGAACTCAACAGCAGTTGAATTTGATGTTAAGGTTTCTAGTTTTAGTCTCCTTCTACCTATATTCAGTGAACATCCCACACTCAGCCTATTCTATAACTTTGACGTTTTTCTGATTTTGTCAGGTTCAAAGAGCATAAAGTTCATACCGGTTCCTCAAAATGTCTAGCTAAAATAGATTATCTGCTCATTTAAACATTATTCATATAAAGTATCTGACATGTCTCCTGAACGACAACAGTGGACTACACTTCAAAAGTGGTCAATTGGCTAGACATCATTGTGGCTGTTGTTTTAATGTTTAAGTCAATCTAGTTTTTGATTGCATTTCTGACTGGTGGTACTTCCAAGTGCAAGAATAGCACTGGAATAGCGGAATTCACTTTTGATATTCAAATAATTCATTGGTTGCTGATCATTAGCAACCATGTCAAACTGCCAAATATAGCTTAGGTATATTTCCCCACGTAAGGAGGAGATTTACAGCATGATGCACTGTTAAAGGAAGAATCTCATGGGATCTTAATTGAAGTGTAATCAATTCTTCAAACAAAGAAATGCAAAGTGAAAAAAAACTTTCACATTGGTTATTTGAATATCAAGAATATGCAGGGTTACAAGGACAAAGCAGAAGAATGGCAATCAGTCAATCATAGTGCTCATTCAAAAAGCCAGTACGGACGTGAGTCTAATGGCCTGCTTCTGCATTGTAACATTTCTTAATTCTGGATTGAAACTCGCTCTTATTTCCTTTGTTGCACTGACTAAATGAATACTGTCCAGGTTCACTACACCGACTGAATGGCAATCAAGAGCAGGCAACAAATGCTGGCCTAGCAGTGATATCCACATCCTGTGAAAGGGAATTTTTAGAAATGGTGTGCTATGAACCAGACCAGACCCCCTAAAAATATTTGAAGACGGTAGCCTTGATCGTAACTTCCTCTTATTTTAAAGGCAAATGTATAGTTCTGTATTCCAGATGCAATTCGACTGGTCAAACTACTTGACGTTAAGCAAAACACAATTTATTCAAACCTTGTAGCTAAAATACAACAATAGAAAGGAGAACTTAGAATAACTTAACCATATTAGAAAACTTAACTGAATAATAGATACAGTAACTATTATTAATGAACTATTCCAATATTGTGACTTCCCATAAATACAAGGAGAAAGTGAGGACTGCAGATGCTCGGGATCAGAGCTGAAAATGTGTTGCTGGAAAAGCGCAGCAGGTCAGGCAGCATCCAAGGAACAGGAGAATCGACGTTTCGGGCATAAGCCCTTCTTCAGGAATGAGGAAAGTGTGTCCAGCAGGCTAAGATAAAAGGTAGGGAGGAGGAACTTGGGGGAGGGGCGTTGGAAATGCAATAGGTGGAAGGAGGTCAAGGTGAAGGTGATAGGCTGGAGTGGAGTGGGGGCAGGGAGGTCAGGAAGAAGATTGCAGGTTAGGAAGGCGGTGCTGAGTTCGGGGGATTTGACTGAGACAAGGTGGGGGGAAGGGAAATGAGGAAACTGGAGAAATCTGAATTCATCCCTTGTGGTTGGAGGGTTCCTAGGCGGATGATGAGGCGCTCTTTCTCCAACCGTCATGTTGCTATGGTCTGGCGATGGAAGAGTCCAAGGACCTGCATGTCCTTGGTGGAGTGGGAGGGGGAGTTGAAGTGTTGAGCCACGGGGTGATTGGGTTGGTTGGTCCGGGTGTCCAGAGGTGTTCTCTGAAATGTTCCGCAAGTCGGCGGCCTGTCTCCCCAATATAGAGGAGGCCACATCGGGTGCAGCGGATACAGTAAATGATGTGTGTGGAGGTGCAGGTGAATTTGTGGCGGATATGGAAGTATCCCTTGGGGCCTTGGAGGGAAGTAAGGGGGGAGGTGTGGGCGCAAGAAATGCATTTCTTGCGCCCACACCTCCCCCCTTACTTCCCTCCAAGGCCCCAAGGGATACTTCCATATCCGCCACAAATTCACCTGCACCTCCACACACATCATTTACTGTATCCGCTGCACCCGATGTGGCCTCCTCTATATTGGGGAGTCAGGCCGCCTACTTGCGGAACGGTTCATAGAACACCTCTGGGACACCCGGATTAACCAAACCAACCACCCTGTGGCTCAACACTTCAACTCCCCCTCCCACTCCACCAAGGACATGCAGGTCCTTGGACTCCTCCATCGCCAGACCATAGCAACACAATGGTTGGAGGAAGAGCGCCTCATCTTCCGCCTAGGAACCCTCCAACCACAAGGGATGAACTCAGATTTCTCCAGTTTCCTCATTTCCCCTCCCCCCACCTTGTCTCAGTCAAATCCCTCGAACTAGGCACCGCCTTCCTGACCTGCAATCTTCTTCCTGACCTCTCCGCCCCCACCCCACTCTGGCCTATTACCCTCACCTTGACTTCCTTCCACCTATCGCATTTCCAACGCTCCTCCCCCAAGTCCCTCCTCCCTACCTTTTATCTTAGCCTGCTGGATACACTTTCCTCATTCCTGAAGAAGGGCTTATGCCAGAAACGTCGATTCTCCTGTTCCTTGGATGCTGCCTGACCTGCTGCGCTTTTCCAGCAACACATTTTCAGTTCCCATAAATACAACCCTTGGCAGAAAGGCAAATTCAGAAATCAGATTTTCTTACATGCAACCCAGCAGCAGAGAGAGAGAGAGAAAATATCAAGTGAAAACTAAAAGAATAGCAGCCACGAGGCATGTACTGTAGCTTTCAACCCCATTGAGACTTCAACAGCAGCTGCTTAGAGCTAAACCTAAAAATTAAAAAAAAAACTGGAAATCCTGGTCTGAGAGAGCTGGCCATACCCATCCAGGCAACTTGTATTGTTCCAACTTTTTAAAAAAAAACAAAGGCATCACAAGCTGTTTACATTATCACAGACCGCTCATAAGCCCTCTCTTTAAAGAAACCAGGACAAAACACATCCCTTAAAGTCACTGCATCATTACAGGTGTTTTGGAGAACACTATTGGAACCATTGTTTTCAATGCAATTAGCTATAACGATAATGTGTATCATGAAACACAAGCTGGCAAATTGTCAGTGCTGTGATTCCCACATGGAGTTATTTTTGTTTAAGAGAATAGTGCTGGAAAAGCACAGCCAGTCAGGCAGCATCCGAGGAGCAGGAGAATCAACATTTTGGGCATAAGTCCTTTGTCTTTGAATTTCCCCAAAGGAGTCTTCCACATCCGATTTGGACCTGAATTATTTTTGTGACAAATCAAGTTAAAGGGCCTAGATTTATAGCTCAGTTAACACCAAGGTTTATCAAGCTTGAAGGGACCCAGAGATTACAAGAGTAACAAAGTTTCAAAGGAAGCTAATAATTTGGTTATATTAAGTGGTGAATTGCATGTGCTGATCTAAGAGGATTTAGTCACTGCTCACCCTATTGTTCAACAAGCCTTGACATCAACTTTCAAGTATTTTGATTATGTCTCTTTTTTATTATAACAGCCCAGCTTTCTGTAGTAGCCGGATCAGGCTTCAGAAATTCCTATGCTACACCCGTTGAAGGTACCAAGCACAACCAGGTTTGTTACAAACTTTCCAGAACATCTGATGTGTTTGACCTACAGCAGCTGTCACCATGATATTTCTTTCCATCCATGAATCGCAACACCTTTTCTCTGTCTTACTATTGCTTCATCACTTGCCATTCAAGTGGAGTTTGACTCCTTTTTCCTCTTGCATTGTTTGAGGAAGAAGTGAACCCTATTAACCTTTCTGCCACAGTGATATCACACACAAGTGTTTCAATGTAAATTCCATGACATTTACAAACCAGGAGAAAAAGAAAATGCTACCGGGCATTTTTTTAAAAAAACAGTAAAGTAACATGGCCTCATTTAAAAGAGGGAAAATTTAACTTATCTGTTCCTAAATACAGGGTTAAGGTGGGGGTTGGGTGGTGAAAAATTCCAGGACGTTGAATATGCTTGTGGAATGGGAACTTTTTTTTGGCCTTAGAGTAGGGATTGTGCACCACACCTGGGCTCAGAAAATGACCAACATGATTAAGTTACCAAATATATCTCAAAGGTTTATAACTTACTGTAGCAGAGGAACAGTACAATGTTAAAAATAGATAGAGAGCAGAGTTTCCTCTTTCAGCACCTGGTTATCTTGAATAGCAGGGACACAGCACAGAGAAGAAACATAGGTGGTGAAAATGGTTCTTCCGTCGTGAGAGAGAGAGAGAGAGAGTGTGTGTGTGTGTGTGTGTATTTTCCAATCTGTGCAATTCGTATAAGGCAGCAGCCAGGAATCAGACACATCACATTCGTCAACCTTCAAAGATGCAAATCAAATTGAATCTGACTCTTGCTGGAAGTGTTGCAGTACTAAAACCAGTTTTGTTTCCCTTTGCCAGAAAGATTTAATCATTTATCTATATAATTTGAGCTACTCTGCCTACTTTGTCCCTGAGCACAAACCCATGATATTCCTATTCCCTGACCAAATTTGGTAAGCTTTTGCCACTTCTTTAGAACCCTTGAGAGCAGCCCGGTGCAACCTTAGGAAACTGGAATTGTATACTGTCTTAGTGGGAAAACGTGATAACTGAAATTCTGATCCATCTGGGCATGCTAATAGGAACAGGGGTACACTATTCAGCCACTCAACCATATTCTGATAGTCAGTTAGATTATGACTCATACGCACCTCAACTCCATTTACTTGCCTTTCCTTCAGCTCTCATGGATCCAGGACCTCAATGAAGAAGGCTCTAGACATGGAGTCACACAGGACAGAAACAGACCATTCGGTCCAACTTGTCTGTGCCGACCAAGTTTCCCAAACTAATCTAGTCCCACTTGTCTGCATTTTGCCCAAATCCCTCTAAACTTTTCCGATTCATTTACACGTCCAAATATTTTTAAACGTTGCAACTGTACCTGCATCTACCACATTCTCTGGGGGTTCATTCCACAAACAAACCACCCTCTGTGTGAAGAAGTTGCCCCACAGGTCCCTTTTAAATCTTTCTCCTCTCACCTTAAAAATATGCCCTCTGGTTGTGAATTCCCCTAACCTAAGGAAAAGATATTTGCTATTCATCTTAGCTGTGCCCCACATGATTATATAAAAGCTCTATAAGGTCACCCCTTGACCTCCAACACTCTCGTGAAAAGGTCCTAGACTGTCCAGCCTTTCCTTATAACTCAGACCCTCCAGTCCTGGCAAAATCTCGTAAATCTTTTATGAATCCCCTCCCATCCTTCCTTTACCAAGGCAACCAAAACTGTACAGTACCCCAAAAATGGCCTCACCAATGTCGTGCAGAACTGCAACATGATGTCTCAACCCCTACACTCAATGGTCTGAGTAATGAAGACAAGTGTGCTAAACACCTTCCTAACCACCCCATCTATCTGCGACTTTCAAAGAATTATATACTTGAACTCCTAGGTCTCACGATCCAACAACATTACTCAGAGTGTACAATTAATTGTATAAGCCCTGCCATTGTTGTTTTATCATATTTATCTAAGTTAAACTCCATCTGCCACTCCTCAGCCTGTTAGTCCGGTCGATCAAGATCCCTTTGTAATTTTAGATGACCATTCTTCACTGTTGACTATGCCACCGATTTTGGTCTGATCTGCAAACTTACTAACCGCGCCTCCTGATAGCTCTCCCATGCCTCTGCTTGGAGTGTAAATAGTGAATAAATGTTCATCAGTTTGCATCGGTAACTGGTTGTCTAGTCCTCATCTGTCTGAAACTTTACAAATTTGTTTGTGATGTTAGTACATGGTGACAGAGGCAGGGCACATTCTGAGAGACATCTACAAGGAATGCCAGCCAACCCTGATCACGGCAGGACAGTGAATTACATCAGCCCAGCAGAAAACACCCAAAGCCATATTCAGACCAATTCATTAATACCAAACCCCAATGATTATTGACTGACAGTGTACAGAATTATGGTAAAAACCTTAGCTCTGCCCAAGCCCTTAGACTTTTTGGGATGCCTCAACTTCACCCCACACTGAAAAAAAACAGCTATCACTGATTCCACCCACGTAGGACCACTTTGTGACCTACTCAGAAATCTCGACGGAATCTGCTGTGTTCCCGTTTACAATCAGCAGCTCTACTGATGATGTTTGAAGAGACCATTAAATATTATGAGGTCCTTGAAGCTTTTGATTGCGTCTTCAGCTTTCAAAGGAAAACTTCTGACACCAGGTAAGATTCAGTACAGGCTCCCCAGGAATCTGCAGCACATTTTTGTTGCTATACTACCAGATGCCAGCTAAGGTGGAGACAGGAGGGCTTCCCGAGTGCCTGGGAGAAAGAGCAGTGAAAGGTAGGACCACAGTTACTACCATTGCTCCAAGTCTACATTGTGGCAGAAAAGAATGACATTGGTACTGAGCTTGTACAGCCATTAGTGCAGACTGCCACTCCTGCAAGAGGAAGGGGCATTTTAAAGTTGTATGTTACAGCAGAAATCCTCCAATTTCAATTTAGAGACTTAAAGGGACATCTTTTGGAACAATCACAAGGGTGAGTGATCCAGAGGCTCAGGCTGATACTCTCAGGACAGAGCAGCTAGTAGAACTTAATTGATTTTAGAAAATCAGTTCATCAATGAAAAACGGGAATATAGAACTGGTCTTAGTAATTCTGATAATAAAATTATCATTGGTTATTGTTAAAAAAAAAACCATCAGGTTCACTGATGACTTTTAGGGAAGGTAGTCTCCTGTACATAATTGGTCAGAGACAAAAAAACTGCAGATGCTGGAATTCATGATAGACAAGAAGGAGCCTGGAAGAGCATAGCAAGCCAGGCAGCATCAGGAGGTAGAGAAGTCAACAATTCTTTTATAACCCTTCTTCTTGCTTGTGTACTTAATTAGTCTGGCCTATGTGTGAGTCCACCTCCACAGTGATGGCGCGGACTTAACTGCCCTCTGAAATGGCCTAGCAAGCCACACAGAATAAGAGCAATTTGGGATTTGCAACAAACACTGGCTTTGCCAGTGACACCTGCATTTTTTAAAAAAAAAACCATCAGGTTCACTGATGACTTTTAGGGAAGGTAGTCTCCTGTACATAATTGGTCAGAGACAAAAAAACTGCAGATGCTGGAATTCATGATAGACAAGAAGGAGCCTGGAAGAGCATAGCAAGCCAGGCAGCATCAGGAGGTAGAGAAGTCAACAATTCTTTTATAACCCTTCTTCTTGCTTGTGTACTTAATTAGTCTGGCCTATGTGTGAGTCCACCTCCACAGTGATGGCGCGGACTTAACTGCCCTCTGAAATGGCCTAGCAAGCCACACAGAATAAGAGCAATTTGGGATTTGCAACAAACACTGGCTTTGCCAGTGACACCTGCATTTTTTAAAAAAAAAATCAGTTCCAAGAAATGAAATGTACAGATGAACATGAAGTGCCTTTCTTGGGCAAGGGTTGCAAAATCTTAAGAGGAGTTCATTGCTAAAGACTGGTTTTCTCCAGCCATTTCGCACAAAACTTCATGGTCCAGGGAGCTTTCAACTAAAAATGAAAGGGCAATTGACTGTTGAACCTCAATGTGATGAAAGATAAATTACAGAAACCCCTCCACTATTCAAGATCAGGAATGTACATTCTTGAACTGGACCGCTTGCTTGGAATTGTAACTTAGCTGCAAGGTGGAGGAACTAAACAATCAAAACAAACCTGCAGAATTCAAATGAGAATTTCTAAAATTATTCATGGATCTAAGGAAGCTGCAATTTTTTATTATATTACATTAAAGCCAGATGTCAAACCAGTACATTTGTTCACTCCAAATAAGAGTCCACACTCATTCTTGGAAAAAGGTAAGGCAAGAAACTGAATTCACACTACAAGGAGGTTATACACGTATTGCCAGTAACACAAACCATTTAACTGCTCATTCAACTACACATCTGTGTGAACCTTATGCAGTTGATTAAAGAAGGCTGTAGAAAGTGAAATCCATCCCTTGGCATCTGTGGATGACAGCTTTGTGAGGTGAACAAATAGCTTGTTTTATTACTAAGCTGGATGCAAACAGTGGCTTCTGACAGCTACTGTTAGATGAGCAATCTAAATTGCTAATGGTGTGTATCGTGCTTGTTGGCTATTCGTGTTTCAGTTGACTAATATTTTGAATTGCCTCAGGACCTAAGATTTTTCAGTGTACAGTGACCAGCATTTTAGAAGGACTCAAAGGGGAGTCATCTGTCATATGAACAACATCCTCAAGTATGATTCCACGGTCAGAGTAGTATTGCAACATTTGCAAGATATGTGCCTTACACTTAACCATAAAAGCAAGTTCTCTAAATCCAGTATCAGCCATCTAGGATGGCTTGCAGAAACCCAAAGCCATCAGGACTTCTCACCATCCCTAAATGTTACAGGGCATTGTTAAATGGCTAGGAATGATCCCGCTCAATTTAGCTCACCTTAACAGACCACTGCAACAGTTCCTTAAGCTGGACCATTTCTGGTACTGAGCTGAATGCCAAACAGAGCAATCAACAGAATCAAGTGACTGCTCACTTCAACAGAAACACTTTCCCACTATGACACAGACCTACCCACCATAGTCATAGCTGATGTATCATCCATTGGTCAAGGGGCCACATTGTTCTGAATTCATTTTGACAGTTCTCATGGAATGATAAACTATACTTCCAGGACACTTACAAATATAGAACAACATTGGAAAGCTCTGAGGCTCTAGCTGTTATCTGGGTCTATAAGAAATGTTCTGCTTACACCCTGGGTCTCAGATTTACGATTCTGACAGGCCATAATCCATTGGTCTCCCTGCTCAACAGTGTGGAACTCATTATTGACCTGGACAGTTTGGTGACTGGGAAGCTCTAAAGCCATTAAAGACATGTTTTCCAATTGTATCACTATACCATCTATAGATTAGATCCTAAGGAACCTCTGAAGGCCTACTTTTTTGCATCTCAATTGCTGGATTGATCTTTTTATTTTCGAGCATAAACCCTTTTGATCAGAGTGAATCATTACTCTCTGTAGCTCAAGGTCAAATTATTGCATGGCACCACCTTATTGGTTGTTGTAATGCTCAAGAAATCCTTTGTCACTCATGACGTTCCTGATGTAGCCATCTCCAATGAAGGAGAGACAGATCTGCACATATATCCACCAGCTGAAGGTATTTCCACCACTGGGCCAAATATACAAATGACTAACAAGATAGATTGATTAATACACTGGATGATTCACATGCCTCTGTACAGGAAGGCACCAATCCTAGATGTCCTTCAAAGAACATGAGGCCACAGTCAGGCTAACTGGTCAAACCACTGCAGCTCCTATCTGTTTGATTCATGAATGGCCGCAGTGACTTTGCAAGGGGTGAATGTAGGATAATGTAAAATGTTCATAATGCAAACACTTCATGGGCAAAAGGAACCCGTGAGGGGATATATCATATGCTAAAATAGAAATGGTAATAGTTAGACTGCTTCATCACTGATGTCTGAATGCATGAGGCCTTTGTGAAGAAAGTCCCAGTGAAGTTCAGATCTATATTGTAAATAGTTAATAGATTTTCATTAAGTTTTTTGTTTATTCATGGGGTGTGGGTATCACTGACCTTTTAGTTCCCATCCCAAATTGTCTTTGTAAGGTAGTGGTGAGTTGCTTTCTTGATTTTTTTTATTCACTTATGGAATGAGGAGATCACTAGCTGAGCAAAGTTGCCCTTGAGAAGGGCATGGTGAAGTGTTTTTTTTTTGAACCACTGAGTCAGTGTGCTGTAGGTTGAGCCACAATGCCCTTAAGGAGGGATTGTTTTGACCCAGTGAAGGAATGATAGCATATTTAGTTAGGATGGTGAGTGGCTTGTAGGGAAACTTACAAATGATCATGGTGTTCCTGTGCATCTGCTTCCTTTGTCCTTTTGATGGACGTGGTCTTGGGTTTGGAAGGAGCTGTCTCAGGATCTTTGGTGAATTTCTGCAGTGAATCTTGTAGATAGTACACACTGCTGCTACTGAGCATCGGTGGTGAAGGAAGTGGATGTGGTGCCAATCAAATGGGCTGCCTTGTCCTGGATGATGTCAAGCTTCTTAAATGTTGTTGGAACTGGACTCATCCAGGCAAGTGGAGAATATTCCATTACACTCCTGACTTGTACCTTGTAAATAGTGGACATGCTTTGGGGAGTCAGGAGGTGAGTTCTTCGTAGCAGTACTAGCCTTTGACCTACTCTTGTGGCCACTATGATTATGTGTGAGTCCAGTTGAGTTCCTGGTCAATAGTAACTCCCAGAATGGTGATAGTGGGGGATTCAATGATAATAACACCATTTAATGTCAAGGGGCAGTTGTTAGGTTGTCTCTTGGAGATGGCAATTGTCTGGCATTTGTGTAGTGCGAATGTTACTTGCCACTTGTCAGTCCAAGCCTGGATATTGTCCAGATCTTCTTGTATTTGCACATGGACTGCTTCAGTATCTGAGGATCATGAATTGTGCTAAACATTGTGCAATCATCAGTGAATATCATAACTTCTGACCTTATGATGAAGCAAAAGTTATTGATGAAGCATCTGAAGATGGTTGGGTCTAGGACACTACCCTGTGGAACTCCTGCAGAGATGACTGACCTCCAACAGCCCCAATCTTTTTCCTATGGGCCAGGTATGTCTCCAACCAGCATAGGGTCTGCCCTGATACCCATTGATTCTGAGTTTTGCTCAGGCTCCTTGATGCCACACTCAGTCAAATGCAGCCTGGATGTCAAGGGCTTTCACTCTCACCTCACCTCCAGTGTTCAACTCTTTAGTCCATGTTTGAACCAAGGCTGTAATGAGGTCAGGAACCAAACCAGGAAAGTGTGGCACCTGATAAATGTTCTGTTCACACTTTTAGAAGCTAAGTGTTACAGTAACTCAGGTCTCATGCAACACAGGAAATATCAGAGGTGCAATATTAAAATGACCGTTTGAGAGGGGATCACGATTTCCAACATGTGACTTGGAGGTTACCTTTCAGGTGGCATTGCTCCATACATTTGCTGCCAAGGTCTTTCTAGATGTTAGAGATATTATTATGATGTCCATCAATCCTCTTTCATCTAATGCTCAGATCATGTGATAATATTACACTTCACACATAAAGTTCTGATTTTCTACACTCACCCAAATGCAATAAAATTTTCTTTTATATATTTTCAATGCTTTTTCTCCCTCAGCTTCCAGGCAGAACCAACCTGCTTTCAACTTTGGTGATATATTTGGCACCAAAATAAGCTTCTGAACACACACACACACACACACACGTCACTACAAAACCTGAGTTAACTCCTGCCTCAGGTGGTCTCCTGCTGAAACCCTCATCTGCACCTTTGAATGTGACTACACACATTGGCCTTCCAAATTTCACTTCGACCAACTTAAGATCATCAAAGCTCTAGTTTCTGTGTCCTACCTCTTATAACATTCCATTCACCCATCATTCACCGAACTTGCCGACCCATATGGGCTCACAATTGAGCGGCATTACCCAGATTCTCAAACTTGTTTTCACATCCATCAGTAGCTTCACTCATCTCAATCTCTACAGCCTGCAGTGTTACTTACAGTCCCCCTGAGATATTGGCACTTCCCCCAATGCTATCTTCTTCAACATCCCCAATTTTAATTGCTTCATTGTTGGCAACCATGTCTACCATGGCTGCAAAGGACTTAATTTCTGTAGCGGTTGCCATCTGCCCCTCTTCCTTTAAAACACTTGTTGAAACGGATTATCATCCATCCCAATGTCTCCTTTTTCAAATGTTTTGGGGCTTTGTATTACGTTAAGTGCGGGTCACCATTGTTCTATGAAAATAAGCATTAATGCCTATTTGTACTCTCTGTAGGTCTCATCACAACCTGTGGCACAGGAACCCAGTAGGAAAGACTATGACACCTATCAACCCTATCAAAATTCGACAGGAAATTATGATGACTCTTTCTTTGAAGATCAAGTGCACAGTCGCCCAGCAGCCAGTGAATACAACATGCATCTCGGCCTGAAGTCAACAGGCAATTATGTAGATTTCTACTCCGCTGCCCGTCCCTATAGTGAGTTAAACTACGAGACGAGCCATTACCCAGCCTCACCCGACTCCTGGGTCTAAGCAGTTGGCCCCTTGGGTCTGAGCAGAGGAGGCAGATACACAAGAAAAGAATAATAATACAAGACCCTGGGAACTGTGCATGTGCATGAATACCACAAGACATTTTTCAGCAAGTCTTAGTCTATCAGTGGTCTGTTCCGTAGGACAGTCATCGGGTGAATCATAACAGATGGCGGTCAGATGGATAAGTACGGAGAGAAATGCAAGTGACATTCAGCTCATACAAAGAAATTGGAAAATTTACTCACCAGAATTTGGAGGAGGGGGAGTGGGGGTGGTGAAGGGTTGGGGGAAGGATTCAAAGTTTCTGCTTTGCTTCCAGTGAAGCAGGATTGTGCTGAGGCAGGGGGGAGGGGTGAAAGAGTGTCAAAAGTGTGCAAAGAAAATGGCATTGTGGGGAGGAATGAAGTTGGCAATGGAAAGTGTTTGAAAGTGATTGGAGGGAAGTTGGAAAGGCCAGGTCAAAGGTCAAGCACAAGAACCTGAATGTGTTTACAATTGTTACTGGGACAGTCTGTCACCTCTTGGAAACAAACATTCTCAACTGATTGATTGTGTGTCACAGCTTGTAGTTTGCAGTCGGGTAATCTTCTGTACAGCAAGATCATTTCTCTCGCCGCCTTCTTGGGTTCTTTATGCTTTGTTGTGAAGTATTGGATGTACATTACTGATCAATGAGAGCATTGTGTCCATTACAGCAATGCCAAAGTACTCCTTCCGTCTCTTGTTCTTAATACTGTTTTAATTACGGACAAAAAAAATGTGCTAAGCAAATTTGACCAGATGTGTGAATTTTTGAGTTTTCTTTTTTTTATGAAGTAATTAACTGAAGGAAGTATTTAGCAGTATTGTTTGTTCTGGTATGTGGATTTGTTTGTGTGGTCACTAACAGAAAACTCCATCAGTCGCTGATATTATGAACATCATTCCACACGCTCAACTGATGAGACACTCTCTCTCTTTCTCTCTCACTGCCTAAAGTTTTAGATGTAGATATTTGAAGACAATTTTTCATTTCTACCGGTTTTGTTTATGATACAGTGTTAACAGTAAATAATGAAGTTTGTCATCCATGTTTGTAAAAAAAAGTCAAGGGGAAAAAAAGAAAAAAAGTCTTTTTTTTCCATGTTTCTTTCTCTTCATACAAAGTCAACAATGGTTCCGATGTGCCATAAAGTCTGTTCGTATTAATCTGCAGTATCCCTTTTCTGGCTTCAAGCACATTGAACTTTCAGAGGAGAAAGGTTTTGGGGGGGGGGGAATGGATGTCAATTTTAGCCCAACTTGCCAGGCAGGAAACCTATTGGATCTGGTGAAGACTTTGGTTGCTTCTCATTACTTTCCATTGTCTTTTGCACCACTCAAAATTACTCCTCAGAACAGTCTGTCCAATATTACGCACAATTGACATTGAGAAACACAGTGTTCTACTACCAAATAGTACTCTGTATTGATTTTCACACTTTACCCAATATTTAATTTGGCAATGGAGGGAGGGGTGGGTGGGTCTTGTAAAAAATCCACTGGTGGACAAAATAGTGTAGTTTTCACAACAAGCATGTTTGATCACAATGATCCCACCACCATACACCCTCCCTAAGTCTTTACTGAGAAGTGTAGGCCCCAATCACAGAGCTCCTGGGTTTGATAGTGAAATGTTTCTGTCCCTTTACAACACATTTGAGTTCATGAACGGACTCGTGGGCGTGCAACTATTGTACATAAAACATAGCCCCATGCAAACTGGAACCTTTCGTGCAAAGCTCACATTGTACGTCGCAAGGCACCGCATATTGGCCTTAAAAGAAAGCTCTGCAGAGTTTTGCGGGCTATAAAGTTGCATAGGCAAACATAAAAGGGATACTGCCCGCTTTAAAGCAACTTTGTTTTTGGGAACAATAGCGCAGCAGTACTCATTGGTGCCAAATGAGAGGAAAAAAACAAACAAAAAAAAGACACTATGAATTTTAATTGTAGGAAAAAATACTCTGAAATTGATGGCTAGCTAATTGTCCTGCTGACAGTTTGTAGATGTAGATAGATGAGATTTAAATTTGTTAAATGCTTTTTACAGTGTGTTTTGTCGACAACGAACAAAAAGAAACTATAAGGGTAAGCAGCATATTGGGTTACGTAGCCTTTAAACCGCAGTCGGAAAGAATCTGGGTGATGTGATTTAAAAAAAAGATAATAAATGATGCTATTAAAAAATTTAAACAAAGTTCCAAAAAGTTTCTTTAAGCAGTGCAATACAACCAAATGTTGTAGTAATTCCCTTCTATATGATGGCTTTGAAAATTCTCACGGATTGTACCATGCGTAACTGGCTTAAGCTCAAAGGCATTGCAGTATCTTGTATAAAATGATCCAGTGTTGCCGGATATCTCAATGGTTTGCAGCGTACATACCTGGAGATTGCACTAACCATTTCCCTGAAATTGACCAAACCAGATATACAGATCATGGGAATGTAAGCACAAATTATGTCAAGTATATTCAGATTTCTGCGATCTTTAACGTTGGTTTGAGAAACATCATGTTTGAAGGTAGCCCTGTCCCCAAATATGAGCACCACAGACTGAAATAATTTTGCATTGCAAGTTTCCACAAATTTATTTATATTTCCAATCATTAAAGGAGGCTTTGTTGTAAGTTTAAAAAAACTAATTTACTAAGGAAACAACTGTATTCATCCATGAAACTAGTAAATAGATGTTTCAAGTTATTTTCAGTGATTTAAAATCAAATGACTCAGAAGTGGTTGACTAGATAATCTTACAAAACTGCTTAATTTTTGTGATTGCCCACTTTCAGCTGTATTGCTAAGAAAAACTGCACCAGATTACCACTCTAAAATACATTAATAAATATTTTTAAGGCAAGGAAAATAATTTATGATATTATCATGTTACTTGATTGCACTGGTTCATTCAGATTATGCAAATAAATTTGGAAGCTCAGAACTCCAACTTCAATTTGGAAGTACAATATAGTCCATTTTCAGGCTCAGTGTGAGCCAAGATTGCTGATTATGGAGAATTCCTGCTTCGGACACAGCAGTGATAGTAAGTACTTGGTGCTGAATCTTACTGGAAATAAGTTGTGTCATTTTTGCTGAGTTTCATGGAAGATTTCTTTCCACAAGGCCTAACGAGATTTCTCATGTCATCATCCCAAAGCTGCCAGAGTAACCAAGAATCTTATTGTTCTTCAATGTAGGTCAGGAAAGACATCAAATATTTCAAAACATTCACGTTTATTCATCCATAGAAGAGGAGAACAAAAAAAAAGCTGAAGTTGCCTCTTTGTACCAAAGCAGAATTGTCTTTGTAACACCAGCAATTTTAGAGTCATTGAATGATCACTGCACCCAGTTCTCATCGACAGGAATTGGGTGTCATTTCAGTGCTGTCTGATTTGTAGCTCCCATGGTTGCAGCCATGTGTCCTGCAGAAGGTGATGACCCATCTGCTCAATGTCCTCCTCAGAAGAAGACTGTTCCTTCTCTTAAACTCTCTAGCATCCATCATATCTCCTCATTGCCTGCTCCAGTTGTGCAGAGCACAGCATGCTGGGATTGCATGATATGCTTTGTCCAAAGGTGTATGAGAGCTCTCCCACCTGATCCAAACAGGAGAACCTCATCTTCAAGGCAGTGTATCATTCTCCCTACTACTCTATGGCCAAAGAATAGGTTATGTTGTAACAGCACTTGGCCTCAGTCAGGGATTGTGTAATGGAATCAGCCATATTCACAGAGGGTAGTCCTATTGCCATTCATATAAGGCATCTGGCCCTTGAAACACTGCAAGAACATGAGAGTTCTCAAGGATATAGGTGGCTACTAGGTTCAAGGAGCAAACTTTTAAGCTGTGGTATTGCTAATCACTGTTGACTTGCATATTGGTAGAATTGAACCATTTTTTTTATTGAGAAACCCAACTGTGTAATGAAATTGCTCTCCCAGTGCAACATTCATACAGCCAATCACATCCTTCCCCTGGGAGAAGCTATGTTGCCAAATCCTATTGCCAGGGCTGCAATAGTGAGTGACCTTGTGACACAGAAATGAGGTGAAGCAGTCACACAAAATTGCTTTATTTGTAGTGGAGACATTTATGAGTAAAGGATTGAGAGATCCCTCACAGTTCCCCAGTGTCCTTGGAAGGAGCTAGATGCTTGAAAGTTTGGCACAGCTGTGACCTTCGCAGCCACTAGATAATGATACCCACTCTCCCCAACACCTCCATATCACAGCTCCCAATCCAGCACTTGGCATAGTTCTGTGACAATGTCCTGGGATGTCCGAAGCCTACAGGAACATTGTACCTCTCACACCCAGAGGAAATAGCATCAAGGAAAACATCTCCTTGACCTCCTGTAACCCTGAGGGGACCTTCAACTGTGTACTTATGAGGCTGCTGCTCAGCATCTGCTGAGGGTTGCTGCTAGCCTGGGGCTTGCGGACATATTTGTTCCTCCATTTCTGTGCATTTGTAACAGCAATGATAACCTCTGTTGCAGCTTGATTGGCCCACATTCCTCTAAGGTGCCTTTTAAATTCCTGGTAGTGTGAACAGTCAGCATTCGCATCACCACCAAGTGACAAATTAGTGTTCTCCTTCATACAGTGACAGCACTTGACAAGGAGGGCCATGGAATGCTTCTGCCTTGACCTTTGACACATGAGCACATTCTGATGATTGCAGCATCAGAAATGTTGGAAGGAGACATTAGGACATGGTACATGCTGCATGAGTATTGAGACCCATAAAAAGCACATTGCGCACAAGAGAATGGTCTAGACTATGTACAGTTGAAAGTGAGAGGAATCAGTTCTGTGCCCTGTGCAGCCAATGAGCAACTGTAGTATCTTTGCAGTCCTGAAAACGCTGCTTTTAAGGGTCACCTATAATTACTTCAGCTTCACAGAGCTGACTGCTTTCAAATCTACAATGGCCAATGGCATAGAGAAGATTGCTTGTGATCAGCATCTACACCTCACACAATTGGATAATCTATGCATTTCAATTGCACAATCATAAGGATTACAGTTGACTCCAAACAACACTGTAAAATGCTTGATTAGATTAGATTAGATTCCATACTGTGGAAACAGGCCCTTCAGACCAACAGTCCACACCGACCCTCCGAAGAGTAACCCACCCAGACCCATTTCCCTCTGACTAATGCACCTCACACTATGGCAATTTAACATGGCCAATTCACCTGACCTGCACATCTTTGAACTATGGGAGGAAACTGGAGCACCCGGAGGAAACCCATGCAGACACAGGGAGAATGTGCAAACTCCACACAGACAGTCCCCCGAGGCTGGAATCGAACCTTGGTGCTGTGAGGCAGCAGTGCTAACCACTGAGCCAGATTAAAAGTGTAATCCGCTGGAAGGTGCTCACAACACTTAGGTGTGGAGCCTGCATGTTGAGACTGAAAATACACACTGATTCAGTGCACTCCAGGTGTAGTTGCAGCCATTTTGTATTTGCAGTTCACATTTAGTTGATTGAATGTGGAAGGCTGTTTGTGCTGGGCACAGGGAGTTACCACCTGGAATTACATGTGCAGCCTTTATTAATTACCCTCTAAACTAACTTTGGTTTAGCCATGCCCACCATAGTGATCCATAGCACCAGCACCGTAACTGCCAATAAAACTCCTCCTGCAGTCACCACCACATCCGCCCCATACTGTCATCTCCCGCACTTATTATGTGTTGATTTATGTTATGTCACCGTCATTGTCCCCTCTGTATCAGTGGGAGAAAGTGAGGACTGCAGATGCTGGAGATCAGAGTCAAGATTGTGTTGCTGGAAAAGCACAGCAGGTCAGGCAGCATCTGAGGAGCAGGAGAATTGTCATTTCAGGCCCGAGCCCTTCATCCGGAATGGGGTGATGAAGGGCTCCGGCCCGAAAGGTCAATTCTCCTGCGCATCGGATGCTGCCTGACCTGCTGTGCTTTTCCAGCAACACACTGTCTCCCCTCTATATCCCAATTTGCTGCCTGCAATCCCCAGAAATGAATTCATCAAATGCACTAACGCAGCAGTGTCCCCTGGAAATACACCCTCTTGACTCATTCTGCTGATCCCCAGGATTGCTCAAGGCCCTCCCAAAGATCAACTTCGATGGGCACTTCCGTTTGAAGAACAACCAGACTAGTGACTGATTGTGTGCAGCTCCCTGACTGATTTACAGTGAATCTCCAGACTCTACACTGGACATATTGGAACAACTGTAGCCCACCTCCCAGACTGGATTGAAACAGACCACAAGTGTCCAACTGATTATGTATAAGCCTCTTGATTGTGATCCAATAATGCCCTTGCCTTACTGTACTGGAATCCCCTAACTGACAGCGGCCACCCCTTGACATGCCTGGCCACTATTATCCTTAGACTTTGACATATGGCTGTTTGGTTGATAAACACGTGTGGCGTGTTTTCCACATTATCTGCTGGCACATGCTGTAGGAGTGAGATTGACATTGCATGATGCTATACAATATCGCATACCCCTTAACCCATGACTACTGAGGACCAGAACAAGCTGCCTGCTTTGCGCCTGTGCTAAGCATCAGGCAACATCAAATATTGTGACCTTTTAATTGTGACTGTGAGGGCTAAATGCCAAAAGGCAAAGCAAGACAAGGCAGGGGCACTGAGCAAAATAGGTACAAAGTGTATGAGTACTAACAGAGTGAGCGAGCAGCCTGGTCCAATCCATGTGGGGCCCTGTCCCTACACACTATGTGTCCTTCCAGAAATATTCCAATGCTAATGAAGTCCAAAGTCCAGAATTGTACTGGATGTGGATTGGAGACATGCCATGGTGATGCTGGTATATGGCAGACATCAATGTCCATGGAATGAACACACGTCAACTCCAGCCTCCCAGATTGCTTTGATCCACAACAATTTGCCTATCATCATAATAGGTCCACGGCAGTCATCTCCCTGGCCCTTCACCCATCCCTGGAACATCTGGATAAGGAGGACACCTGCAGCAGCCTCCTATTTATTGACGTTAGCTCCGCCTTTAACACAGATATTCCAACAAAATTCATCTCCAAGACCTAGGTATCATCTCTCCACACCCCATTTCTGGCCCTACTCTCATCCCTGGAACATCTGGATAACAAGGATACCTGTGTCAGACTCCTGCTTATTGATTACAGTTCTGCCTTCAACACATAATTCCAACTAAACTCCGACACCTAGGTCTTGGCTCCCAAATGTGTAACTGGACCCTCGACTTTCTGACCACAGACTGCAATCAATAAAAACTGGCGACAGCACATCCTCCACCACAATCCTCAACAACTACTCAGACCCCACTATAATCCTTATACGCTCACAACTGTGTGGCCAAATTCCGCTCCAACTCCATTTACAAGTTTGCCGATGACACTACCATCGCAAACACAGGAAAGAGGTAGAGTGATTAACAGCATTGTGTAAAAACAATTCTCCATCAAGTTCAGCAAAATGAAGGGGCTGGTCATTGATTTCAGGAAGCGGAGTGGAGGGCGCACCCCTGACTGAATCAATGGTGCTGAGGTAGAGATGGTCCAGAGTGTCAAGCCACTGGGGATGATGATCACCAACGATCTGACCTGGTCCACCCATGTCAGTGCGATGATCAAGAAAGCATAACAACATCTCTACTTCCTCAGGAGGCTAAGAAGTTCTACAAGTCCACAAGGACTCTTACCAATTATACAGATGCACCGTAGAAACCATTCTATCTGGATGCATCACAGCGTGGTTTGGCAGCTGCTCTTCCCAAGACTGCAAGAAACTACAGAGAGTCGTGAACACAGCACAGTCCATCACACAAACAATCCTTCCATCCATTGACTCCATCTATACTTTCTGCTGCCTCAGGAAAGCAACTAACATAATCAAAGGCCCCTCCCACCCCAGTTATACTCTTCCACCCTCTTCCTTCAAGCAGAAGATATAAAAGTGTATATAAATGCACAACCAGAACAGCATCTTCCCCGAGGTCCTTAGACTTCTGAATGGATCTCTCAAGTTTTAAATTTAATGTTGATCTTGCTCTCTGTGCACCTCCTCTGCAGCCATAACATTGTATTCCTCACTCTGTTCTATGCACTTTGCATGGTATGATCTGGCTTTACTACACAAAACAAAAACCTTTTAACTGTACCTAGGTACATGTGACAATAATAATTCAAATCAAACTGATCCTCGACTTCCTGACTCACAGACCGCTTTCAGAAAGGATAGGAGACAACACCTCTTCCATGGATAATCCTCACCCCCAGTGCCCCAAGGCTGCATACTCAGCACCTTACAATGCTCTTTATAAATTCACAACTGTGTGACCAAATTCACCTTTAACTCCATTTACAAATTTGGTGACACCACCACATCAGATCTCAACAAATGACGAGACAAAGTACAGGGAAGACATAGACAGTTTATTGGCATGATGAAAAGACAACAATCTCTCCCTCAATGTCAGCAAAATGAAGGAGCTGGTCATCGACTTCAGGAAGCGGAGTGGATGATATGTCCCTCCCTCTGAGGTGGAATTGATCAAGAGCTTCAAGTTCCTCAGAATAAATATCACCCTAACAATTTGTCCTGGTCCATTTACAGTCAAGAAAGCACACAAACACCTCCACTTCCTCAAAAGGCTAACAAAATTCAGCATGTCTACAATAACTCTTACCAATTTTTACAGATGCACCGTAAAAACTATCCAATCCAGATGTATGGTATGGTATTGGTATGATAACTGCTCTGCCTAAGATTGGAAGAAATTACAGAAAGTTGTGAATGCAGCCCAGTCCATCACCAGCCGTCCTTCCGTTGACCCCATATACACTTCCTCAGGAAAGCAGCCAATATAATCAAAGGCCCCTCCCACCCCGGTTATTCTCTCTTCTATCCTCAGTTGGAAACAGACTGAAGAACTGTTGATTCTCTGTTGTTAACAGACTTGTGAACGGACCTCTCATATTAGAGTTTATCTTCCTCTGCACCTTCTCTGTAGCTGTAACACATTCTGTTCTGTTATCGTGATATAATTATGCAAGGTATGTTTTGTCAGGTTAGCACACGAGACAAATACTTTTCACTGCAGCTCGGTACATGTGACAATGAGAAATCAAATCAAAAATCAAACTGAGGTGTGTGCAGTCACTGCCCATGGAACACGCCCTGAGATATTGATGCCGAGTGTCCAAGATTGAAGTCCAGAGATGCAAGCAGCAAGGTAACTGTTTTGGCATTCATTTCAGGAATTGTGACCAACTAGTTTCTGTCCAGGATGTTGGAGAATGGGAAACTGTATTGATGAGGCCAGATTAACTAATAATGAGGAGATAATAGATGCTAATGAATGCGAGTATACTTCTTGCCACTGGCTGGTGAGAATCTTATTTCTCCTTTTAACAATTGGTAGAAAATGGGTCTTTTGCACTCTTAATGCTGAGAAGAACCATCTCTTGTGATATTTTAAAACTTTTTCACCATCGCCCATGTCATTCATGAGCTGGGAAAGTTCTGCCCTTGGACATTTCAGCAACATCACACAATACATAGATCTGCGCAGCTCTGAGAGTTTGGGAGTTCACAATCCTGACATGTAAACAGTTGACATTATGTAGTAGTGTGAAATAGCCAAGAGTTGGTAGCTCCCTTTACATTGCTTACAATTGTTATTTCATTGGTGTCAGTCAAGTTTGAATTTTCAAGGTTATACCTTGTTTTCAAATCTCAAATAATAATTGAATTCTTTTCCTGTGATATTCCCACTGTAAAGCCTGACTGGAACTCAGCATTGATTAACTGTAACATATAATAAGGATCGACTGGCAACAAATTCATTGAATTAAAATGGTATGGTCAGTTAGGCTGATCTGCTCCATATGTGAATTAAAGCCTCTGGATGGCATAATAGTTGAGAATACAGGATTCATGCAAGTGCAAAAGCACTTAACTTTACGTCAAATAGTTAATATCTAAAGTCTGAGATGTTTGGAAGCAGTTCCCAGAGTCAACTTTGGTTCATGGTGTAGGTGTTAGATTATGATAGGGTTAATCTTGAAGAGTCCAGCCAATTGTTCATGTCATACAGGCTTGGATGGGGATAAGGCTGAACATCTTACGATCTGGTAGAATGAATATCTGGTATATCCACAGGGATCCTCGTAACTTTAGCAATAATGTTTCTCTTACTAATATAATGGATGGGATAGTGCAGGTTGATGGGCTTAGATTAGTTCACAGGTCAGTGCAACACCGAGGGCTGAAGGACCTGTTCTGCGCTGTATTGTTCTATGTTCTATGTTCCTTTTCCATGCCCTGCTGAAGCGCTGATGGTTCTGGCCTTGCAAAAGATGTTGCTCCTCATTGCCACTGGGCCCAATATCCAAGAGTTGTGCCCCCATTGTCAGCTGAAGTCTTCATTTTGGATAGGTAGCCACCCAATTGTCATTGGCATTGTACCCCCTTTCTTCTATGCCTGCAACATCAGGTGAGTCCAACTCTGCTCAAATCCTGCGTGCTGAACACCCATTCTCTCAACCACTTGGGCAGCATTACCAATGCCCCTCCTCATTTGACCTGCAGACCCTCTTATCAATTAGGGCTGTTGCTCTGGGGCAGTGATGATAGCAGTCGATTACTTACTTGCCTCTCCTCTGCTGTTAAGAAACTGATACTTTTAGAAATCCATGAGCCACTTTAAATATTACATTCCTTCTCCTTGAGCAACGCCTGTACAAGTCTTTTGCCAAGAGAGTGAGACTCCTGACTCCAGTGATTATTACCTGTGGAACACTGCCTTAAAAGTGACATATGCCTACCTTTATGTGGGGGCCCTGATAATTCAGCCCATAATTTCAAAATTTAAATGAATGAATAAATGATTTTATTGTCACATAGGTCCAGGAAGATTCAGTGAAACGTGTTTTGCCACCTTAAAGGTATTGTATCTCTACTTAAGGACGTCATTTTTGAGGTAGTGTTCCACAGGTAATTATCGCTGGGGTTGGGGAAGTCAGGAATCTCACTCTCTTGGCAAAAAACTTGCATAGATCAAGTTCTCAAGAGGAAGGATAGAATATTTAAAAGGGACTCGTGGATTTCAAAGGCTGTCAGTTTCTGTCAGATGCTGCAGCCGATGCCCTGCCGACACCACACCGGCCTCAAAAGATGAAAAAAGAAACAAGAAAAGTCAAAAAAACAGTGAAAAGGACAGAGAGAAAAGGATATCGCTGGCCTGGAGCAGACCGGCTCAGGGGACCGAACACTACCTACTGTGCTGGCAACTTGACTATTTTCAACAGCGCTAAAGTTGAGATGCATTGACAAATTAAGAAGAGATAAACTCACTTGCTGAATTTGCAAATGAATTTCAATGCTTAGAATTGGGTTGCATTACATTTTGGCAGAAAAAGGTCACATTTAAAGATTTCAGAAATAAAACTTTAAATGAGGTACCGAAGCAAAAGGATCTTGGAGCATTGTTGCTGCACTGGTCCACATGGACAGGAAAGCAAATCAGGCTCTGGGGTTTATTTATAAAAGGATAGAACTAAAAAATAGAGATGTTATGCAAACCTTGCATCAAACCATGGTCAGACCAAAAAGAAGGTACTGTGCTCTGTGTCAAAATACAAAAGGCATAAAGACGCATGCACATTGGTGAGGCACCTTCTGGGGTACTGTGTCCAGTCTAGTCACCTTGTTATAAGAAAGAAATTATTAAACTAAAAAGAGTTCAGAAAGGATTTACCAGAATGTTCCCAGGTATGAGGTCATAGAGTCATAGAGATGTACAGCATGGAAACAAACCCTTCGGTCCAAACTGTCTTTGCCAACCAGATATCCCAACCCAATCTAGTCCCACCTGCCAGCATCCGGCCCATATCCCTCCAAACCCTTCCTATTCATATACCCATCCAAATGCCTCTTAAATTTTGCAATTGTACCAGCCTCCACCACTTACTCTGGCAGCTCATTCCATATACGCATTACCCTCTGCATGAAAAAGTTGCCCATTATGTCTCTTTTATATCTTTCCCTCTCATCCTAAACCTATGCCCTCTAGTTCTGGACTCCCTGACCCCAGGGAAACGACTTTGTCTACTTATCCTATCCAATCCCCTCATAATTTTGTAAACCTCTATAAGGTCACCTGTCAACCTCCGACACTCCAGGGGAAACAGCCTCAGCCTGTTCAGCCTCTCCCTATAGCTCAAAGCCTCCAACCCTGGCAACATCCTTGTAAATCTTTTCTGAACCCTTTCAAGTTTCACAACATCTTTCCAATAGGAAGGAGACCAGAATTGCACGCAATATTCCAACAGTGGCCTAACCAATGTCCTGTGCAGCCACAACATGACCTCCCAACTCCTGTACTCAATACTCTGACCAATAAAGGAAAGCATACCAAATGCCTTCTTCACTATCCTATCTACCTGAGACTCCACTTTCAAGGAGCTATGAACCTGCACTCCAAGGTCTCTTTGTTCAGCAACACTCCCTAGGACCTTACCATTAAGTGTATACGTCCTGCTAAGATTTGCTTTCCCAAAATGCAGCACCTCGCATTTATCTGAATTAAACTCTATCTGCCACTTTTCAGCCCATTGGCCCATCTGGTCCAGATCCTGTTGTAATCTGAGGTAACCCTCTTCGCTGTCCACTACACCTCCAATTTTGGTGTCATCTGCAAACTTACTAACTGTACCTCTTATGCTCGCATCCAAATCATTTATGTAAATGACAAAAAGTAGATGGCCCACCACCGATCCTTGTGATATTCCACTGGTCACAGGCCTCCAGTCTGAAAAACAATCTTCTACCTTTGAGCCAGTTCTGTATCCAAATGGCTAGTTCTCCCTGTATTCCATGAGATCTAACCTTGCTAATCAATCTCCCATGGGGAACCTTGTCGAACGCCTTACTGAAGTCCATATAGATCACATCCACTGCTCCGCCCTCATCAATCTTCTGTGTTACTTCTTCAAAAAATTCAATCAAGTTTGTGAGACATGATTTCCAACACACTAAGCCATGTTGACTATCCCTAATCAGTCCTTGCCTTTCCAAATGCATGTACATCTGTCCCTCAGGATTCCCTCCAACAACTTGCCTACCACTGAGGTCAGGCTCACCAGTCTATAGTTCCCTGGCTTAGCTTTACCGCCCTTCTTAAACAGTGGCACCACGTTTGCCAACCTCCAGTCTTCTGGCACCTCACCTGTGACTATCGATGATACAAATATCTCAGCAAGAGGCTTAGCAATCACTTCTCTAGCTTCCCACAGAGTTCTCGGGTACACCTGATCAGGTCCTGGGGATATATCCACCTTTAACCGTTTCAAAACATCCAGCACTTCCTCCTCTGTAATCTGGACATTTTGCAAGATGTCACCCATCTATTTCCCTACAGTCTATATCTTCCATATCCTTTTCCACAGTAAATACTGATACCAAATATTCATTTAGTATCTCCCCCATTTTCTGTGCCTCCACACAAAGGCCACCTTGCTGATCTTTGAGAGGCCCTATTCTCTCCCTAGTTACCCTTTTGTCCTTAATATATTTGTAAAAACCCTTTGGATTCTCCTTAATTCTATTTGCCAAAGCTATCTCATGTCCCCTTTATGCCCTCCTGATTTCCCTCTTAAGTATACTCCTACTTCCTTTATACTCTTCTAAGGATTCACTCGATCTATCCTGTCTATATCTTACATATGCTTCCTTCTTTTCCTTAACCAAACCCTCAATTTCTTTAGTCATCCAGCATTCCCCATACCCACCAGCCTTCCCCTTCACCCTGACAGGAATATACTTTCTCTGGATTCTTGTTATCTCATTTCTGAAGGCTTCCCATTTTCCAACATTCCCTTTACCTGCGACCATCTGCCTCCAATCAGGTGACCTTATCGAGGTTTATAAAATCATCAGGGTATGGTTAATTAGATTAGATTAGATTACTTACAGTGTGGAAACAGGATCTTCGGCCCAACAAGTCCACACCGACCCACCGAAGCGCAACCCACCCATACCCCTACATTTACCCCTTACCTAACACTACGGACAATTTAGCATGGCCAATTCACCTGACCTGCACATTTTTGGACTGTGGGAGGAAACCGGAGCACCCGGAGGAAACCCACGCAGACACAGGGGAGAATGTGCAAACTCCACACAGCCCGCCTGAGGCGGGAATTGAACCCGGGTCTCTGGCGCTGTGAGGCAGCAGTGCTAACCACTGTGCCATCGTGCCGCCCACTTGCCACCGTGCCGCCCACTATGGTAGGAGTCTTTTTCCTAAGATGGGGATTTTAAGACTGGGGGCATATTTTTAAGATGAAAGAAGAGAAATTTTAAAACGATATGAGGGGCAATGTTTTTACACAGAAGGTGGTTCGTGTGTGGGATGAACTTCCTGAAGAAGTGATGGATGCGGGTACAGTTACAATGTTTAAAAGACACTTAGGTAAGTACATGAGTAGGAAAGGTTTGGAGCAATATGGGCTAGGTGCAAGCAGATGGGACTAATTTAGTTTGGGATTATGTTTGGCATGGACTGGTTGGACCAAAGGGTCTGTTTCCATGTTGTATGACTCTCTGACCAGGGTAGATATTTTATGAAAAGAGAAGGCTGAAAAACTACCTAATCAGCCTTTAAAATTATGAAAGGTTTGGAAGCATAGACATGGGGGCCAGAATTTCTGCCCCACCATACCCAGGAACCACAGGAGTAAGTTGGTAGGTGACAGGATAGATTGGAAAATCTAGTGAAAAGTAAGGAATGTCATGTCCATCACCAGTTCGCTTCCTCTGGAGTTTTACCAACAATAGGGTCGGGGTTAGGAGGGCCAACCTCAGGCTAACTGAGGCCGTTACTGATGTTTTGGCTTTGGGACTTACCACACCGCATAGCAAGGCTGCTTCCTGTTCCACCAGCCTAAGCCAATCCAATAGTGATCCTCATTCCCAGTGGCCATCCTTTCATCGCCTGGGCATCTGATTGCAGAAGGAGCAAGTGAGGACTGCAGATGCAGAAGATCAGAGTCGAGAGTATGGTGCTGGAAAATCACAGCAGGTCAGGCAGCATCCGTGGAGCGGGAGAATCAATGTTTTGGGCTAAGTCCTTCATCAGGAATCTGATTGCAGAAGTTCACCACCCCTACACCTTCAGACTGCTGGGACTGCCTTTACATCATCACTTTAAATGTAGTCCAATGTTCACTACACAGGTAATCCTGCTTTCAAATGAGGCTGGCAAGGAGCAGATGGACCGCTGGTTAATTTGGGAATAATGATTCTGATCTTCATTTGAAAATGGATCATTGTAAGATTTATGAAAGGGTCCGCACAATACTTTATCATACCACAGGGCAGATGTCAATTCAAACATATGTAAAGGATCAAATCATGTTAGTATTTAAAGCTGTTTACAGAGCTCTCTCCTGTAAAAAGCTCAGCTGATTTATTGTGGCAAATGAATATCACCTGACATTCTGATCATTCAAATCCACAAGTCAATTTAATCACAGATGATCCCCATATAATCTGCCAGTTAGCAATGCAATATATATGTCTGCATATGAAACATTTCATACACACCCTGTCATCATTCTCCTCTCCTCTGCTGGAATCTTTGCTATGTATTAGCACTTTAGCATTCTATGTGAAATCTATGGACAACTGCGATTACCTTTCTTGTTCCTTGTTTGTCATCAGTTCCTTACTTCTGACAGGCACCTAACTTTATTTAAATGTACCTTGTGAATTTATTCCTCCAAGGCCATTAAATCCTTCCTGAGTTGAGTTGCCCAGAGCAGAACATAATTTCCCACATTCCGTTTCAGTCCCCTTGAGATATAGACCAACTTTCTGAATATCATTTGTTTCCCTTTTTTCTTTGGACAAAAGAGACCTCTCTCCCTTCACATATTCTAGTAATAAGTGTATCGTCTCCAAAAAACAATCATTTGGGCTAGAATTAGTCGTCATATGGAAAAAAAGTGGGATGATTAAGGAGAGACAACGTGAAATTGTGTTCAACTAACTTGCTGGAATTTTTTGAGGAGGTAACAGAAAAAGGTTGGTGAGATTAATGCTGCTGATATGGGCTACATGGATTTTCATAGGGCAGTTGATACAGTGTCACACAACAAATCTATAAGAAAGTTAAAGGTCATGGCATACAAGGGACACAAAATTAACTGAGTGATAGGAAACTGAGTGATGTGGTCTATGGATATTTTTCAGGCTCGGGGAAGGTCTGTAGTGCAGTCCCTGCAGTCGGTATCAGAATCCTTTCTCTTTCTGACATATTTTCATGATCTAAACCTTTCTGTGCAGGGAACAATTTTAAAGTCCGCACATAACAATAAATTTGGAAGAACTGTAAACTGTGCAGAGACAGTGTGGAACTCCAAAAGGACAGGAACAAGTTGATTTATAGGTGGCAGATGAGGTTTGATGCAAAGAAGTGTTAAGTGATGCTCTTTGGTTTGAACAACAATATAAAATAGGGGGTATACTTCTAAATGGTGCACAGAAGCAGAGGGACCTGGGTGGACATGTGCACAGATCAATGAAGTTAGTAAGACAGGCCAAGATATCAGTTAATACAGCTTTCAGTGTTCTCAGCTTTATTATTAGGGCATAGAGTACAAGAGTGAGGAGCTGGTGTTGAACTTGCACACGACACTTGTTAGACCTCAAGTGCAGTATTATATGTAGCTGTGGGTGCCATATTGTAGGAAAGACTTCAATGTATTGAAGAGAGTGCAGAAGTAATTTACAAGAAGATTTCCAGGAATAAGAAACTTCAGTGATGAGGTTAGATCAAAGAAGTTGGGACTGTTCTCCTTGGAGAGAATGCTGAGAGGAGGTGTGATAGAGGTTTTCAAAATTGTAGACAGGCTAGACAGAGTAGATGGAAGAAGCGTTTCCCTCTCGTTAAAGCAAAAAGAACAAGAGGGCATAGATTTAAAGTGATGTGCAAATGAAGCAAAGCTAATGCGAGAAAAAGCTTTGTTACACAGCAACTAGTTAGGAAGTATGTAGCATGGAATGAAAGAGATTGACCTGAGGTGGTAGAACTGGTGCAGGAATAATGGACTGAATGGCCTCCTTCACCTCCTAAACATTCTGTGATTCTGCTACCACACGAGGAGAGGAAGTCCGTGCCACTGACATCACCATTATCTGTCTGGAATCAGATGTCAGCACCCATCCCGCCCACAGTCATATCATGCCTCTACTCCCTCATCCAATCGTTGCCCTAACCGGAGTGCCAAGCAGGGCAATGACCAGATGCAGGTATTTCTTTCGTCCACCATTTGGTATAGAATCTCCGTCAGAAGACCACACTGTTCGATGAGTAAATGTACCTTACAATGAGGGAAGTTACAATGTCGCAATTTTACTGACCACTACATTGCTAGAACAAAACATCCATGCACCATCACAGGCAGTGACATCAGAGATAAAATGTGATGAACGCGTCCCTTGCAGGTAAAGTGGCTGCAACAGCAGCCTTCAAGTGTTGGACCATTGGGAAAGCATTCTGTATCATCTTGAATCCAAATGTTAAGATGAGATTTACTAAAGGTGTTGAAAACTATGCAATGGTTCAAAGCAATAAATAAGGAGAACTTGTTTCTATTAGCATAACAATCAGAATCAGAGGTTAAGCTAAGTTCTAAGGCAATTGGCAAAATAATCTGGGAGGGTGTTGAGTGAGCAATGTTCTTTCTAAACTGCACCAATGCACACTAAGTCCTAGAAGCCCTCTATAGGGTATACGCCTGGAGGGAAGCTCTTATGAGGAAAGGCTGAGGGTCTTGAAGCTGTTTTCATTAGAGAGAAGAAGGTTAAGAGGTGACTTAACAGAGGAATACAAGATGATCAGAGGTTCAGATAGGGTGGATAGTGAGAGCCTTTTTCCTCGGATAGTGATGGCTCGCACTAGGGAACATAGCTTTAAATTGATGGGTGATAGATATAGGTCATATGTCAGAGGCAGGTTCTTTACTCAGAGAGTAGTAAGGGCGTGGAATGCCCGACCTGCAACAGTAGTGGACTCACCAACATTAAGGGTACTTAACTGGTCATTGGTTAAACATATGGATGATAATGGAATAGTGTAGGTTAGATGGGCTTTAGATTGGTTTCATAGGTTGGCACAATATCGAGGGCTGAAGGGCCTATACTGCACTGTAATTGTTCTAACTTCTAAGTAAGATAATACATGTGAGCAGCCATACATACAACACTAATGGACCTAAGCAGTTAAACAAATCACACATTTTACTTTATAATGCTCATCTGAAGGACCTTGGAATGTTTCATTATGTTAACCACACAAAATAAATGTACATTGCTGTTATTGATGGTAGGGGAGGAGAAATCATTGTAGGCTTAGGGAGATGGATTAAGGCAGTGTCAAAAAACAGTATAGATGTCATGGGCCAAATGGCCTCTTTGCATGCTGTAAATTCTGATTTTTCAAAAATATTGCACTTAACAATTTCACTGTACACAGAGGATGTCACCTTGGAATACAATAGTCCCCTTGTACCCACGGGAGATACATTCCAAGACCTACTGCGGATGCCCAAAACCACTGACATTTGCGAATCCATTCATTTAAATGGGGAATTTACCTTCCCAGCAGCCCCCCCCAGTCCCTGGTTCTAGAATGTTCCATGTAATATGTTCAGGCAGCGGTAAACCACGGTAACTGGATCCGCAGATACAGCCGTCACCCTGTATGTCTTTGTGAAACTAAAATTAAAATCAATTTACACATAATATTATACCGACTGAAATAACTTCACAAAGGCCGGTATCCTGTCACCAAGTCACCCTTTATTTACACATGGAAAGTCGTTGACCCTGACCCAGTTTCCTCAGACCCAGCTCTCAGACCAAACAGAACCTCTGACACATTTTCTTTCTGTCTGTCAGGGCTCCCTGATTGGACCAGATTAACAGCCCATATTCTATGAGGTCCACCTGGCTGACCTTGTTATAATCGCTGCATTTGTTTTTTAAATGGACGGCAAGTAATTAATCTAACAAGAACTCATTTTCAACCCAAGTGCAATAAATAGGTAAACACAGATTAAAATATTCTCTTAACTGGACCCACAGAGCACAATACCACCAGAGACGAACTGACAAGCAGGTTAATATGATAGTATGCTGCTGTTTGGAATAAATTATTCTTATAAAGCAAAATTAAGTTTAAGTTAATTCTGTCAGAGATAGTGCAACAGTTTAAAACTTTGTCTAAAGTTACCAGATCCTAAACCAGACAAAGGATACAACAAGAAGTATGGTAAAAAGATTATGGTTAATGATGCAGCTTTCTAACCCAAATTAAAATTACAGTCTTCCACATTAAAAATAAACAAGTATTTTGCTGCATCTGGTCATGCACCGTTCTTCATGGGAGAACAAACTATACAGCATCTTTCACTAGCTCACAATATTCCAAGCTGCACTTCAGCCTTTGCAGTCAAATGCAGTCATTGTTATAATAGAAGTAGCAAATGACAAGCAATTTGCGCACAGCAAGGTTTCCCAGACAGCAATGCGATAATGACCATACAATTTGCTTTGTTGTGTGTTGTAAAGTGTTTGCAGCACAGGAACAGATAATTTGGCTCAATAAAGCCATGACAGCGTTTATTCTTCAGACAAACCTCCTCTCGTCCCTTTTTCGTCTTATTCCAGCAACATGTTTTATTCTATTCCTTTCTCCCATGTGTTTATCTTAAATAGATTGTGCTATATACCTCAGCCTCTCCCCATGGTTGAGAGTTCTAAATTCTACCTACTTCCTGGCTCACAAAGTCACTGCTGAATCCATTTTATACTATCCTATATTTATGATATTTAATTTTGCTCTTGTCCAAAAGAGGAAACGTTTTTGTCATCTGTTCTATCAAATCTTTTCATAACCATGAATACCTCCAAAAGGTCATATTTCAGTTTTTATGTTTTGAGAAATCTTAGACTGCTCAAACTAATTTGATAAGTGTAACAATCACACTGCAACACATCATCTTATAGAAGGCTTTTACACCAGTGAACCTTGCAAGCATCAGACGCAAAAGAACGGGCAACATCATGATTGTACGCAACCTGACAGGCTGATACAATACCCTTTACAAATTTGGGTCACACAGGTTCATTGAACAATCCGTACCTCAGACAATGCTCAGCTATAAAATGGCTGGTGCATGAGTGAGATGCTTTTTGACTTAAGTATGCTTCAGTTGAGCCGTGGAAATAGTAATTTGTTTTTGGCAGTTGTTGCTTACTCTGTGGTGGGCAGTGCTTCCTGACTTGCAACGTGACCAAGAAATGGAATACACACAGGATTCAAGCTAAACATTTTCATGCTTGGGTTGCTCTGTGTGCACTAAAAGGGGTTTATCCTCGGAAACAACCAACCTCGCGATGACAACTTGCATTTAATACTATATTTAGCATGCCGTATAATACCCAAATTTGCTGCATGGGAGGGTTATCGAATAAAATTTATCTTGGAGTCTCATAAGGCTATGTTAGGACAGATGACCAAAAGTAAAAGAATTAAATTTAAAGAAGATCTTACACATAGAGAATAGTAGAGTTGGAGAGGTTTTAGGAGGAAGTGCTAGACTCGGGCCTGGTCTGTTGAAGTCAAAGCCACCAATGTTGGAACAATTAAAATGAGAAGTCCAAACAAGATTTGCCTTGGCAGAGCATAAAGATATCTGAAGGTAGTGGAGCTGATGAAAGCTATAGCAATCAGGATAAGTGCGGCCATGAAGGCATTTGAAAACAAAAATGAAAATTCTAAAATCAAGGCATTTCAAGACTGGTTGCAAGTACCGGTCAGGAACTGCACAAAAAACTGAACCACAGTTTCAGAGATAGACATGTTCTGCTCAGGTTCCTTTAAAGAGACAGTCTATTAGATAAATGCAGGTAGGAATTTAGATGTGGCATTCTTGGACTCTCAAGGGCAGCACATGAATGATTAAATCCAAAATGTCCTCCTTCACACCCAATATTGGGCCGCAGGCCTGACTGACACAATGTTGGGCCTTAGGTCTGCTTGACATCTGATAGTGGGCCTTAGACCTGACTGACATCAAGCCTGTCTGGTGTGAACAACCATCCAGCACAGAATCAACAAGACAAGGCAGCAGCAATGCTAACATCTATTCCCAGATAATTGAAGTATAGAAGTGTTGCTGTGAATATTCTACATAATCACTGGACCAGTTTACTCATAAAACACATCTACTCAGGTACCCTTACTATTTGAGACAAAGGGTTGCAGTTCAAACTTAGTTTTATTAAAACATTCATAAGTTAAAGAAACAGCAAATTATGTTAACTGTCTCCCAAACTAGGCTGACTGTCTGAAAAACACATTTACTACCCGCACTGATAAACTTGATTGGGCTGCTCGATTCAATTCATGATATAGAGGTGCTGATGTTGGACTGGGTGAACAAAAGTTAAAAATCACACAACATCAGGCTATAGTCCAACAGGTTTATCTGGAAGTACTGGCTTTCATAGCACTGCTTCTTCACCAGGTAACTCGTGGGGAAGGATCGTAAGACACATAATTTATAGCAAAAGGTCACAGTGTCATGCAACTGAAATGATGTATTGAACAAACCTAGATTGCTGTTAAGTCTTTCATCTTTTAGAATGGGTTGCAATTTTCGGTTCATTAATATGCAAATCCCAGAACTTTTTTTAAGTCACATTCTCGACATAACTTAAGGTTTTATAAAAAAAAGTGACATCTCAGCTCAGACAATGTATTAAAAGTGTGAGGTTAGAGTCTGTCTGTATCCCAATCTTGAGTCAGACTGGTTCTAATTCCAAAGTAGGAATTTATATAATGTTATACAGATTGACTGCCTGCATTGACTGTAGGTTGTGTTCTTTTTGAGCAAAAATAGAATGTATCTGCAAAAACCATTCTGCAAATGTAAATTCACCCCAAAGATGCGTGTGTGTGTGTCTGTCTGTCTGACTGTGTGGGTGTGTGTGTGGGGGATTGTGTATGTATGTATATGTGTGTGTATATATATATATATATACATATATATATACATACACATGTGAGGGAGAGAGAATGAGTGTGAGTGTGAGTGCACGTGAGGGAGAGTGTGTTGCATGCGTACATGCTTGGTAGAGTTTGTACGTGAGTGTAACCCTGTAAGAGGGTGTATGTGTGGGTGTGAGTGTGGGGGGCAGTATGTGTGTGTGTCAGAGAGACAGCATGTACACGGCAGAGAGATTTGGTGTAGTTTTGTATCCGGGTCTCTGGAATGAAACATGAATCCACAGCTTCGATGTCAACAGCTTCGGTTGCCATCAACTGAGCACTGGTCACAGATCTTAGGTGTTGAACAATGTGGAAATTATAAAGTTGAAGGTAATTCTTATTATAAATATAATGCAGATGACACTGAAACCTGATGCCAAGCAAATACATTCAAAATAAAGGAAAATTTATGTTTTCTTTGTTCTTGAATTGTGGGGCGCTGAGAG
The DNA here is from genome assembly GCF_037043375.1 of Chiloscyllium plagiosum. Taxonomy (NCBI): domain Eukaryota; kingdom Metazoa; phylum Chordata; class Chondrichthyes; order Orectolobiformes; family Hemiscylliidae; genus Chiloscyllium; species Chiloscyllium plagiosum. Next base: position 29,583,064 of record NW_028270172.1, on the reverse strand, counting down.
GATTTTATCTATGCACAAACACAAAACTTCTCTCACGTGCACTAACATGGAGACGCACACACATGGGGTCTTTGGGGTGAATTTACATTTGCAGAATTGTTTTTGCAGATACATTCTATTTTTGCTCAAAAAGGATACAACTTACAGTCACTGCAGGCAGTCGATCTGTACAACATTATATAAATTCCTACTTTGGAAATAGAACCTGTCTGACTCAAGATTGGGATACAGACAGACTCCGACCTCACACCTTTAATGCATTGTCAGAGCTGAGATGTCACTTTGTTTTATAAACCTCATTACTGTCTGCTGATTGTACACTGTGAAATCTTTGTAAAAGTGGAATAAAATCATTTAGAATCAAGACTTTCTAAAACTAATTATAATCTGGTCATCACTGGGTTTTTTTGAGTTGTGTCTATTTGACATTTTGGAAAATGCTTGTCATCACTGAGATTCACAAATGATTGAATAAAATAACTGAAAGAACTGCCGACACTGGGGAAATCAGAAACATAAACAGAAATTGCTGGAAAATCTCAGCAAGTCTGCCAGCATCTGTGCAGAAAAATCAGATTTAACATTTTGGGTCCAGTGACTCCTCTTCAGAACTGCTCCAATTCTGAAGAAGGGTCACTGGATATGAAACATTAACTCTGATTTCTCTCTGCAGACACTGCCAGACCTGCTGAGATTTTCCAGCAATTTCTGCTTTTGTTCACAAATGATTGGTCAGTTTACTTGAAGTGGAATTGCTATAGTAACACCAGGTATTTAGAGTTTATCTAAAAGAAAGAGTTTACAAGGAATTTGAAAGATCAGGAAGAAAATCAACAATGTTAGATCATAATATTTTTGAATATTCAAATGTTTCAAAAAGGTTAATTTGTGTATTGGAGAATGTAAAATATAAGAGACAATTTAATTTGTAAGTGCAAATTTTGAAGTACAGAGAAAAAAAAAGGGAAATTCAATAGAGAAATGACAGTATCACAGACACCAGCAGTTGTAAGGTTAACTAAATGTCAGGCAGAGGAGACAGAAGGAAGAAACTGACTGTGGACAATTGATCAATAGAAACATACCCCAGAGATCAGACTGGACCATTATGGACTGAAACGCTGCAGCAAAACTACAGTCTATGGAAAGAGGTTATCTACCTCCGTGCACATATCACTCAGAGGAAGATTTGTCACTGAAAGTGAACCAGTGACACCTTACGGCATGGTCTGTGAACTTAGTCTTACCAAACTCTGACTGTAGACTGGCGTATTGAACACTATTGTTTTTAAATTTCAAACTAAGGCGTCATCAGACCTAAATATTGCTTTTATTCTCATGTTAAATCAAGATTCAGACTTAAATAAATATCACTTACCTCTTTGATAGTGACTAATTCTGAATTTTAAGCTGGTGGTGTTCAAAACATGCCGCTTCCGTTTGTGCAGAGTATCACTTGATTCTTCAGGCACTTAAGCATAAAGGTACTGGATGGCATGGTGGTTTGGTGGTTAGTACTGTTGCTTCACAGCACCAGGGACTTGGGTTCAATTCCATCCTCAGGTCATTATGTGTGGATTTTGCACATTCTCCTCCTGTCTGTGTGGGTTTCCTCTGGATGTACTGGTTTTCTCCCACAGTCCAAAGATGTGCAGGTTAGGGTGGATTGGCCATACTAAATTGCCCCATAGTGTCCAGGGATGTGCTGGCAAAGTGGATTAGCCATGGAGAATGCAGGGTTATAGATATATGGTAAGGGGGTGGATCTGGGAGGGATGCTCTTCGGTGGGTCGGTGTGAACTCGATGGGCCAAATGGCATGTTTCCACACTGCAGGGATTTTATGATTCTAGACTTTACACCACTCCATGTTTAGTGTGATGCAGTTTTTTAAAAAAATCAGGATTTTAAAATTTAGTTTCACAGAATCGTCAAAAAGTCTCCCTCTCCATAAGAGAAGCTTTCCTCAAGCTATGAATACCGCGCTGAAGCCAAAAAAAAATCAGATCCTTCTAACTGAAGTTTGCTCTGCAATACTGTTTACTTTGTTTGCTTGTAAACACTTTCCTATGTAAATAAATTAGTCTCCTATAACTATCCCTCTTGCTCTGTTTTTCTTTTTACAAACCGTGGTTTCACAAAGTCTTGTAAGTGAATAATTAAATCCCTCACACATACATACAGACCAAATGCCACATGCTAACAGTACAAACTTCAAACTCTAAAATAAATTATTTTAAAATATACCTTAAAATCACAAAAAGGGAACTAGCAGCTGTGGTATATTTGGATTTTCAGAAAATCCCACACAGGACGTTAGTTTAAAAAAACAGCGCATGAGAAATACACTGGTATAAAGTGAAAATTGGTCAACAGACAAAAATCAGCGTAGAAATAAACAGGTTAAGTTCAGAATGCCAGCTAGTAGGGTATCGCAAAGGTCAATGCTGAGCGCAGCTGTTCACAATCTATAAAAATGACTTGGCTGTGGGAACCAAATATAATAATTCCAAGCTTGCTAATGACAGGAAACTCAGTCAAAATATAAATTTTGAGGAGGATACAAGAAGACTTCAAGGATGCTTACATAAACAAAGTGAATGGACACAACGTGGTAGATTGAATATATAGTTCACAGGTCGGCGCAACATCGAGGGCCGAAGGGCCTGTTCTGTGCCGTATTGTTCTATGTTTTATGTTCTATGTTATATGAACGTAATGTAAGTGTGAAGTTATCCCCTTTGATAGAAAACAACAGAAAGACAGGGAACTAATTTTATTTCTGTCTACATGTGAGTTGCAGAATTTTTTTGGAGGGATTTTTGCCATCGAACCCAATGAGATTTCTTAACGAATCTTATTAACTACTGACTCCACCTCTAAAAGTTGTTTCTTACGTCCAATTCTATCCCATCTTACTGTGTGCCATTCTCTGAAGAACTTGCCATTCTCTGGATATCTGCAGAAAGCCCAGCATCCTTTGTATGTGTGTCACCTTTAGAAGTCCACTGTGCATCAGACAAGCACAGTCAGTCTTGAGCTGCCCTGACATTTTTCTCGCACATAGCAAACAAGGAGAAATTGTTTCCCTGTTTCCTCTTCCTCCAGGACCAGCAGTGCAAGCTGTGACACCACATTACGCCAGCCTGGTCTGAGGCTTTTACCCAGGTCAGTGAATGCCCAGAGTTCTAAGAAGAAGGGCAATGAGAAGGCCCACTCTGCCAGCATACATTCCACCAATCTCTCTCCAATATCTAACCTACCTGTTTCCACGACTCATATTCTACCACTGTCACTTTTGCAACATCGTCCCTAACTCTCTCTCCTGACTCCACTAACCATGCATGTTATCTGCACTGTCTATTCATTAACTTGTGACAACTTCTCAGCTGCACCAAAAGTTACAGCTGTTTCTTCTCCCTTCATACTTCACTCTCATTCCAGGATGAAGGCAGTTCTCAATAGCACAGAAAGAGTCAAGATGGGCTGTGTTATACAGGACATTTGGCACCGCAACATTTATGAGGAGAGGACCTTGACTCTGCTTCTATTGGCTGGGTGACTGACTAGAATTGGATGCTGCCTTTGATTTAGTGTGCTGGTATCCACTAAGTGAAGGCTATCCCCCTTGTCTGCTGAAAACCTTAACAAGCTTCTTGGCTTACAATCTGTGTTAAATAGCCCCACAAGACAGAAGTGAATGAGCATGGCAGCTTTGGCTGAGTTACAAAGCACACATAGGCAAGGAAATAAAGATAGGGATGATATGAATGTCCAGGTAAGCTCAGAGTGAGAGATTGCTAAGACAGTGAATGAAAATCCTGGAGATGCAGCCTGGTCCAGTCAATGAGCTGGGTACACCTCCCTGAGCACAGTGTCCTTGCCTTCGCATCACAATGATAGTTGCTCAGCTGACATGAGGTGCAGCATTGAAGTGCAGAAGTGTCCTGTAAGTGGATCACAGATGTGCCATGAGGGTTTTCAGAGGGTGGCACATGTTGGGATCCAATATCCATGGATGTGGGATCCATGTGCCCATGGAGCGTGCCCCGAGAAGTTAGAGTCAGTGTATAATGTACAGGTCTTTTGGAGCAAGTGACAAGCTGAAGTTGCCAGGTACCAGCTCTGGTCCCCATGTTGAAGTTTACTATCACTTACCTTTTTTGGCATGTTTGGTAGGATCAGATGCTGAACATTAACAAAGCAGATAGGACAGTGAAGGCAGCATTTGGCACATTCATTTCATTGGTCAGACCATTGAGGAGAATAGGGACATCAAGTTGCAGGGAGGAAGTAAGGATTGCAGATGCTGGAGATCAGAGTCAAGAGTGTGGTGCTGGAAAAGCACAGCAGGTCAGGCAGTATCTGAGGAACGTCAATTCTCCTGCTCCTCAGATGCTGCCTGACCTGCTGGGCTTTACCTGCACCACCCTCGACATCATGTTGCAGTTGTACAGGACGTTGGCCATTGCGTCATACAGCATGGAAACACACCCTCTGGTCCATCCAGTCCATACTAAACTAGTCCCACCTGCCTGCTCTGGCCCATAATTCTCCAATCCTTCTGGTGAAGCCACTTTTGAAGTACTGGATCATAGATCGATATGTACAGTATGGAAACAGACCTTTTGGTCCAACTCATCCATGCCGACCATATATATATAAATCTAGTCCAATTTTCCAGCATTTGGCCAATATCCCTCTAAACCTTCCCTATTCATGTACCCATCTAGATGCCTTTTAAATGTTGTAATCATACCAGCCTCCATCATTTCCTCTGGCAGCTCATGCACCACCCTCTGGTGAAAACATTGCCCTGTAGGTCTCTTTTATATCTTTCCCCTCTCACCTTAAACCTATGCCCTCTAGTTTTGGACTCCTCCACCCCAGGGAAAAGACCTTCCTATTTATCCTATCCATGCCCCTCATAATTTTATAAACCTCTACAAGGTCACCCCTCAGCCTCCGATGCTCCAGGGAAAACAGCCCGAGGCTATTCAGCCTCTCTCTACATTAAACCTGGCAACATCCTTGTAAATCTTTTATGAAACCTTTCAAGTTTTACAACATCCTTCCTACAGGAGGGAGACTAGATTTGCACGCAGTACTCCAAAAGTGGCCGAACCAATGTCCTGAATAGCCACAACATGACCTCTCAACCCTATATCAATGCACTGATCAATAAAGACAAACATACCAAACACCTTCCTCACTATCCTATCTACCTGCAATTCCACTTTCAAGGAGCTATGAACCTGCACTCCAGGGTCTCTTTGTTCAGCAACACTCCCGAGAACCTTACCATTATGTATATAAGACCTGCCCTGATTTACCTTTCCAAAATGCAGCACCTCACATTTATCTAAACTAAACTCCATCTGTCACTCCTCGGCACATTGGCCCATTTGATCAAGATCCCATTATACTCTGAGGTAAACTTCTTCACTGTCCACTGCAGCTCCAATTTTAATGTCAACTGTAAACTTACTAATCAGACCTCCTACGTTATGTAAATGACAAAAAATAGTGGACCCAGCACCCATCCTTGTGGCACACCACTGGTTACAGGTCTCCAGTGTAAAACGCAACCCTCCACCACCATCCTCTGTCTTCTACATTCAAGCCATTCTGTATCCATATGACTAAATTTCCCTCTGTTCCATGTGATCTAAGCTTGTGAGCCAGTCTACCACGAGGAAGCATGTTCAATGCCTTGCTGGTCCATATAGATCACATCCAATGCTCTTCCCTCATCAATCTTCTTCATTACTTCTTCAAAAACTCCACCAAGTTAGTGAGACATTATTTCCAATGCACAAAGCCATGTTGGCCATGCCCAGTCAGTCCTTGCTTTTCCAAATACATGTAAATCCTGCTTCTCAAGATTCCCTCCAATAAACTGCCCACCATGATGTCAGGCTCACTGGTCTATCGTTCCCTGGCTTTTCGTCATCACCTTTCTAAAGTAGTGGCCCCATGTTAGCCAATCTCCCGTCTTCTGGCGTCTCACCTGCGACTATCGATGATACAAATATCTCAGCAAGGGCCCAGCAATCACTTCCCTAGCTTCCTACAGAGTTCTACAGTACACCTGATCAGATCCTGGGGATTTATCCACTTTTATGCATTTTAAAACATCCAGCACCTTCTCCTCTGTAACATGGATGTTTTATAAGATGTTGCTATTTATTTCCTCATGTTCTACCTCTTCAGTATGTAATGCTAAATAATAGTTTAGTATCTCACCCATCTCCTGCGGCTCCACACATAGGTGGCCTTGCTGATCTTTAAGGGGCCCTGTTTTCTCCCTAGTTTGGCTTTCGTCCTTTATGTACTTGTAGAATCCCTTTGGATTTTCCTTAACCCTATTTACCAAAGTTCATGTCCCCTTTTTCCCCTCGCGATTTCTCTCAAGTATACTCCTACTGCCTTTATACTTTTCTAGGGATTCACTTGATCCCTGCTGACTATACCTGATATATGCCTCCTTCTTATTCTTGACCAAAACCACAATTTCTCTAGCCATCCAGCGTTCCCTGCACCTACAAGCCTTGCCTTTCTCCCTAACAGGAACATGCTGTCTCAGGACTTTTGTTATCTCATTTTTGAATGCTTCCCATTTCCAGCCATCCTGTGTACAGTTCTGGTTCTCCTGCCAGAGGAAGGATGTTATTAATCTGGAAAGGGTGCAGAAAAATTTATAAGGATGTTACCACAACTGGAGGGTTTGAATTATAAGGAGAGGCTTGACAAGGCTGGGAGCATCGTAGGTTGAGCTGTAACCTTATGGATGTTTACAAATCATGAGGGGCATAGATCTTTTCCCTAGGGTAGGGGATTTCAAACCTAGTGGAAATAATTTTAAGGCGAGAAAAGAAAGAGCTAACTCTGGGTAATCCAAGATGGAGGACGGGAAAAATTTCTGGTTGTAACAGCTGCTCCTTTTTTGAGGTATTTTAGGTGTTGGAGGTGATTTCCTCAAATTTCAGGAGCAGCAATTACTGTTTCATATGCTGTTGCATTGTTTTGGAACTTTGGAAAAAAAAGTCAAAACAACAGCAGTTTTAAAAGGGAGAAGAACATACAAAGGAAGCACATGGTGAGGACAGTGCAAGAGAAAGGCACAATTACTGCCTTTGCTGTTTTGAATTCATGTATCGCTGGACATCAGAGTGCGTCTGGGAAAATTAACAAACAGTGAAATTCACAACTAATCTTGGAGGAACCTGTTTGGACGAAGTTCACAGCACAGAATCAGATAAGTTAATCATTGTTTTAAGTGTGTCCAACAGAAAGGCTGCAGTCATGAGTAGAGTGGGTTTTTTCTTGTTTATATGTTTTTGGAGATATGTCTCTTGATTAAACTTAAAATATAAGTCACAACTATTAATTTAACCTGGGGCAGTGTTTTGTAGAGGAGTATTTTCTGGGTCTGTAGATTGTGAAGGAGCAAAAAATGGCCTTTAGTACAGTGATATATACTTCTTGTCAGATGTGGGAGTTTAAAGAGAGTTTAAGGGTTACTGCAGATTACATCTGCCATAAATGCTGTTGGATGCGAATCTTATCAAATCGAATGGATCGGTTGGAGAGACAGTTAGAAGAACTGAGGAATTTACATGAGCAACAGTATGTGATGGATGGCAGTTATAGGAAGGGGGAAAAGTCTCAGATACAGTCACATAGAAGAGTTAACTCCAGGAAAGGTAAGAGACATTGGCACCTAGTGCAGGAGTCCTATGTGGATATACCCATTTCAAACAGATATGCTGTTTTGGAAAATGTAGGGGGTGATGGATTCTCAGGAGAACATAGCACGAACAGCCAAGTTTCTGGTATTGAGACTGGCTCGAATGCAACGAGGGGTACGATGGCTTCCAAGAGATCAATTGTGTTAGGGGATTCTCTAATCCGAGGTACAGACAGACGTTTCCGAGGTCAGCAGCGAAAAAGCAGAATGGTGCCAGGATCAAGGATGTCTCAGAGAGGGTGCAGAATGTTCTCACCGAGCAGAGGAACCAGCAAGAGGTCATTGTCCACATTGGAACCAATGACATAGGAAGGGAAAAGGTTGAGACTCTGAAGGGAGATTACAGAGAGTTGGGCAGAAATTTAAAAAGGAGGTCCTCAAGGGTAATAATATCTGGATTACTCCCAGTGCTACAAGCTAGTGAGGGCTGGAATAGGAGGATAGAGCAGATGAATGCATGGCTGAGGAGCTGGGGTATGGGAGAAGGATTCACATTTTTGGATCATTAGAATCTCTTTTGGGGTAGAAGTGACCTGTACAAGAAGGACGGATTGCACCTAAATTGGAAGGGGACTCATATACTAGCAGGGAGATTTGCTAGAGCTGCTCAGGAGGATTTAAACTAGTAAGGTGGGGGTGTGGGACCCAGGGGGATAGTGAGGAAAGAGATCAATCTGAGATTGGTATAGTTGAGAACAGAAGCGAGTCAAACAGTCAGGGCAGGCAGGGACAAGGTAGGACTAATAAATTAAACTGCATTTATTTCAATGCAAGGGGCCTAACAGGGAAGGCAGATGAACTCAGGGCATGGTTAGGAACGTGGGACTGAGATATCATAGTAATAATAGAAACATTGCTCAGGGATGGGCAGGACTAGCAGCTTAATATTCCAGGATACAAATGCTATGGGAAGGACAGAAACGGAGGCAAGTGGGGAGGGGGAGTGGCATTTTTGATATTGGATAGCATTACAGTTGTGCTGAGGGAGGATATTCCCAGAAATACATCCAGGGAGGTTATTTTGATTGAACTAAGAAATAAGAAAGGGATGATCACATTATTGGGATTGTATTAGAGATCCCTAATAGTCAGAGGGAAATTGAGAAACAAAATTATAAGGAGATATCAGCTATATGAAAGAAAAATAGGGTGGTTATGGTAGGGGATGTTAACTTTCTGACCGGGACTGCCAGAGTGTTAAAGGTTTAGATGGAGAGGAATTTGTAAAGTGCGTACAAGACAATTTTCTTATTCAGTATATGGATGTACCTACTAGAGAAGGTGCAAAACATGACCTACTCTTGGGAAATAAGGCAGGGCAGGTGACTGAGGTGTCAGTGGGGGAGCAGTTTGGGGCCAGCGACCATAATTTTATTAATTTAAAATAATGATGGAAAAGGTTGGACCAGATCTAAAAGTTGATGTTCTAAATTGGAGAAAGTCCACTTTTGACGGTATTAGACAAGAACTTTCAAAAGCTGAGTGGGGGCAGATGTTCGCAGGTAAAGGGACAGCTGGAAAATCAGAATTGAGGTAACAGGAATATACTTTCTCTGGATTTTCGTCAGGGTGAAAGGGAAGGCTGGTAGGTATACGGAATGCTGGATGACTAAAGAAATTGAGGGTATGGTTAAGGAAAAGAAGGAAGCATATGTAAGATATAGACAGGATAGATCGAGTGAATCCTTAGAAGAGTATAAAGGAAGGAGGAGTATACTTAAGAGGAAAATCAGGAGGGTAAAAAGGGGACATGAGATAACTTTGGCAAATAGAATTAAGGAGAATCCAAAGGGTTTTTTACAAATATATTAAGGACAAAAGGGTAACTAGGGAGAGAATCGGGCCCCTCAAAGATCAGCAAGGTGGCCTTTGTGTGGAGCTGCAGAAAATGGAGGAGATACTAAATGAGTATTTTGCATCAGTATTTACTGTGGAAAAGGATATGGAAGATATTGACTGTAGGGAAATAGATGATGACATTTGCAAAATGCCCAGATTACAGAGGAGCAAGTGCTGGATATCATGAAACTCATAAAGGTGGATAAATCCCCAGGACCTGATCACGTGTACCCGAGAATTCTGTGGGAAGCTAGAGAAGTGATTGCTAGGCCTCTTGCTGAGGTATTTGTATCATTGATAGTCATAGGTGAGGTGCCAGAAGACTGGAGGTTGGCTAATGCAGTACCTCTATTTAAGAAATGTGGTAAGGACAAGCCAGGGAACTATAGACCACTGAGCCTGACATCAGTGGTGGGCAAGTTGTTTGAGGGAATCCTGAGGGACAGGATGTACATGCATTTGAAAAGGCAAGGACTGATTAGGGAGAGTCAACATGGCTTAGTGCGTGGGAAATCATGTCTCACAAACTTGATTGAGTTTTTGAAGAAGTAACAAAGAGGATTGATGAGGGAAGAGCAGTAGATGTGACCTATATGGACTTCAATAAGGCGTTCGACAAGGTTCCCCATGGGACACTGATTAGCAAGATTAGAGCTCATGGAATAAAGGAAGAACTAGCCATTTGGATACAGAACTGGCTCAAAGGTAGAAGACAGAGGGTGGTGTTGGAGGGTTGTATTTCAGACTGGAGGCCTGTGACCAGTGGAGTGCCACAAGGATCGGTGCTGGGTCCTCTACTTTTTGTCATTTACATAAATGATTTGGATGCGAGCATAAGAGGTACAGTTAGTAAGTTTGCAGATGACACCAAAATTGGAGGTGTAGTGGACTGCGAAGAGGGTTACCTCAGATTACAACAGGATCTGGACCAGATTGGCCAATGGGTTGAGAAGTGGCAGATGGAGTTTAATTCAGATAAACATGAGGTGCTGCATTTTGGAAAAGCAAATCTCTGACAAGACTTATACACTTAATGGTAAGGTCCTAGGGAGTGTTGCTGAACAAAGAGACCTTGGAGGGCAGGTTCATAGCTCCTTGAAAGTGGAGTCTCAGGTAGATAGGATAGTGAAGAAGGCATTTGATCTGCTTTCTTTTATTGGTCAGAGTATTGAGGACTGGAGTTGGGAAGTCATGTTGCGGCTGTACAGGACATTGGTTCGGCCACTATTGGAATATTGCATGCAATTCTGGTCTCCTTCCTATCGGAAAGATGTTGTGAAACTTGAAAGGATTCAGAAAAGATTTACAAGGATGTAGCCAAGGTTGGAGGATATGAGCTATAGGGAGAGGCTGAACAGGCTGGGGCCGTTTTCCCTGGAGTGTCAGAGGCTGAAGGGTGACCTTATAGAGGTTTACAAAATTATGAGGGGCATGGATAAAGTAAATAGGCAAAGTCTTTTCCCTGGAGTCAGGGAGTCCAGAACTAGAGGGCATAGGTTTAGGGTGAGAGAGGAAAGATATAAAAGAGACCTAAGGGGCAACCTTTTCACACAGAGCGTGATATATGTATGGAATGAGCTGCCAGAGTAAGTGGTGGAGGCTGGTACAATTGCAAAATTTAAGAGGCATTTGGTTGGGTATATGAATAGGAAGGGTTTGGAGGGATATGGGCCGGGTGCTGGCAGGTGGGACTAGATTGGGTTAGGATATCTGGTTGGCATGGATGGGTTGGAACGAAGGGTCTGTTTCCATGCTGTACATCTCTATGACTCAATGACTCTATTTAAAAGGGACCTGAGGGGCAGCTACAGTTACAACATTTAAAAGACATTTGGACAGGTACATGAATAGGAAACATTTGGAGGTATATGGGCCAAGTGTGGACAAATGGAACCAGTTTAGTTTGAGAAAGCTGGTTGGCATGAACAAGTTGGACCAAAGGGTGCATTTTTATGCTGTATGACCCTATAACTCTAAGTTGTGGTATTAATAAAGCATTTACCTCGCTATAATTCTTAATTGGCAACTTGCTGCTGCCTAGTGAGAATCTCATTACGCTGCTCAACAAAAGCATAAAATATGGACTGAGATGCTCCCGATAGCTAAATTAGCGTCACAAGATTTCTCAATTGATTCTGCCGCAATCTCACTATAGCCTTTATCACTCAGACTTCTATAGGATACCACCCAGATGATTTCTTAAATGGTGGGTAGTTGAGAAGTGTCGTTGTTCAGAGGGACCTGAGCATCCCTGTTCATGAATCACTAATAGGTGCAGCAATCAATTAGGAAGCCAAATGGCACATTGGAATTCATGACAGGGGGATTTGAGCACAGGAGTTAATATATCTTACTGCAGTTGTATAGAACTTTGGTAAAACTGCACCTGGAGTACTGTGTAAAACTTTCATCTCTGTACTTAAGTCATAGAGGGAGCAGAATGGAAGTCGCCACTAATGCTCAAGGTGGTGGGATTATCTTAATAGGAGATATTGGGGGAATTGAGCAAAATTCTCTGGAGTTTTGAAGAAATTTACAAAATTCTCATGGGGTTAGGGTGGGTGGGTAGGTATGTTGTTTTCCCTTCTGGTGACTCTAAAACCGGGGGATGGGGGAAAACGATCTCAGGATGAGGTATCAGCCATTTAAAACTGAGTTGAGGAGAAACATCTTCATTCAGAGGATAGTGAATCTTTGAATTCTCTAGCCCAGATGTCTGTGAAAGCTGCCTGACTGAGCAGGATCAGGCAGAATTTGAAATATTTCTGAATACTACCCATATCAGGGGATAGGATGATAGCACGGGAATGTGGCATTGATATAGGTGATCAGCTACAATCTCATTGAGTGGCTGAGCAGGCTGCATTGATTAATTCTGTTCTTTTGTTTCTAAAATTTTCTAACTTACACACATGACGTAGTTGGGAGAAAGTGAGGACTGAAGATCAGAGTCAAAGAGTGTGGTGCTGGAAAAGCACAGCCGGTCAGGCAGCATCCGGGGAGCAAGAGAGTCGACAATTCGAGCATAAGTTCTTCATCAGAAATGACATGTTAAGCTAATTGCGTGGAAAGTTGATAAATCTCCTGTACCAGATGAGGTACATCCCTCAGTTTGAGGGAGGTAGCTGTAGAGATAACGGATGCATTCGTGGTTGGCTTTCTCTTATGATCGCAACCGATGCTATGATTAGACGAGCCCGCTCTCACGGTGAAATCTGTTTGATAAATTTTTTAATGAGGTGGCCTTTCACTGAAACAGAGACACACAATGCTGCATATTTGGTTTTAAAAATAAATTAAAGTTTATTATTTAAAAGAAATGAAGATAAAATAGAATTATACATGACGCAGTTACTCGGGAATCTCAGGTTGCAAATAGGAGGCAACATTATAAATGTACTGAACTTTCCCATAAATATACCCAGAATACTTTAGTTGTGAATCACAGCCACATCACTTGAGTTAAAAGTGATTATAATTTTCTTTGTGACCATGAATATTCAGTAACTTAAGTAACTACTAATGACAGTGAACACTTCTCTTGTGTTTTTCGTGCAAAGGGAGATGTTTGGAGAGTTGCAAATGTACTTACCACATAGTTGGTTTGCCATAGTCATGTAAACTCTTCCTCTACTGTAGGTCCCTTTGTGGTCAGGTGGTGACAGTCATTAAACACATATCACTTGTAAGACCCACATAAATCTATGTTTTGCAGAAATCATGGTTCTGGATGTAGATTTGCTCGCTGAGCTGGAAGGTTCACTTCCAGACGTTTTGTCACCCTACTAGATAACATTTTCAGCAGGCTTTCGGGCAAAGCACTACTGATAATTCCTGCTTTCTATTTATATGTTTGGGTTTCTTGAGTTGGTGATGTCATTTCCTGTGGTGATGTCATTTCCTGTTCTTTATCTCAGGGGTCTAACTCGATGTGTTTGTTGATAGAGTTCCGGTTGGAATGCCATGCTTCTAGGAATTCTCATGTATTTTTCTGTTTGGCTTGTGCTAGGATAGATGTGTTGTCCCAGTCGAAGTGGTGTCCTTCCTTATCTGTATGTAAGGATACTAGTGAGAGAGGGAGAGAGGGTCATGTCGTTTTGTGGTGAGTTGATGTTCATGTATCCAGGTGCTAGTTTTCTGCCTGTTTGTCCAATGTAGTGTTTGTTACAGTTCTTGCACAGTATATTGTAAATGACATTTGTTTTGCTTGTTGTCTGTATAGGGTCTTTCAAGTTCATTAGCTGCTGTTTTAGTGTGTCAGTGGGTTTGTGGGCTACCATGATGCCAAGGGGTATGAGTAGTCTGGCATCATGGTAGTCCACAAGCCCACCAACACACTAAAACAGCAGTTAATTAACTTGAAAGACCCTTTTGCTTTTTCACCTCCAACCATATGGATTCTACATCTTCCTATTCAAGATAATTTCTTGCTATCATATTTATTCCATCCTATATAATAAGGTTACTCCACCATAATTTCCTTCCTGTTGTAAATATATGGCTTACTTGTAAAATAGAAGGCTGGCTGCGAGTGTAAATGTATTCGGTATTCGGAAGTCTGTGGTGATGCTGTTTAACGCGCGCAGAAGGGGGTCACGTGACGTTCCATTTCGCGCCCCGGAAGGGTGCGAGGCGGTCACGTGACATTCCGTTTCGCGCCCCGGAAGAGTGCGAGGCGGTCACGTGACGTTCCGTTTCGCAGGCAATAGAAGGTCACGTGGGGTCGGACATCCGGGAATGCGAGGAGGCGGAGAATGGAGTCAGATCAGCAGCCAATCAGAAGATAATTCTACCTCAGTGATTGTATGATGTTTTTTACATAATAAAAGACTGGCTCAGGGACAGGAATAGGTCTTACTTTTTGAACTGGCACACTTTGTAGTTTGTCAGGGACAAAAAGGTTTAGACCCAGAGCTCTGTATACTTTTTCCACTTACTGTTTAAAATAAATTAAGAGTGTGAGACTGAATATCTTCTCCTATTGCTTCATTTAAAAGAACACGCAGGACTGGGCTCACACATAGAAGCAAGTAAGTTGGTAGATTGAGCCAAAGTTCAACAAATTGGTGACCCCGATGTGATGAAGACGGAGAAGTGACAGAAAGAGAGAAAAATAGAAACAATGGACAACTGACGTTTGATGACGACAACAAGCGGCGCCGCATAAAAAATGGTGAGCAGATGCCTGTTTATATCGAAGTTCTGCAATTGGAGATACTAAATTGATTGTTGTCATTATACTGCAAGTGTCCTAGTAATAGTAAGTGGATAAAGTATTGAACAAGGTACGTACGGGTTTAAAGTCCCGTGGGGTTAGAGTCCCCATAAAAGCAACAAGGTACGTAAGTGTGAGGAGGTTTAAAGTCCATTGAGCAGGATCTCATAAAAGCAACGCTCACAAATTTTGGTTTATGATTGATATGTTGTATGTTTTAAAACTTATATTGGGGAATGTACGGAGGGTGGCAGAAAAGCCAGTAGCGTTTTGAAGACACAGACGGTGGTGTTTCAGTGAGAGAGAGTCGGTAGTGGAAACCTAACGGTGACAACGAAACTGCTGATAAATCTCGCTGAAAGGGTCAGTTGCTCGGGTGTACTCCATCCAAACTGACTAGCCACCGAATTTGTCTCTAATTGGGTTGGTTGCTCGGTTATATTTATATCCAAACCAACTGACTCCTGGACGGGAGGATTAAAAACAAAAATACATAAAATGGAAGGGGAGTTTGATAAAGAGTGTGAAGAATACTGAGGATGTTCTTCCGATTTAATGTTGCCTGTAAAACAGCAGTGGGGTAAAGCCAGAAGTCAGTTAGTCAGTGGGCTTGCAAAGAACAAACAAAAAACAATGATGGAGAAATATGATAAGATTTGGGAGGAATTACAGAAACATGGCAAAGTCCCTAAAGATGAGGAGAGGAAGAAATTGTCACTATTTTTAGGAAAAGCAGAAGAGCAAGCTAAATTAGAAGTAGAAGAACACTTGAAGGGAAAGAAAGGGTCAATATTAGTTAGAAGAAAGTGGACAAAAGAAGGCGGGGAGAAAGAAGAGAGGAGGATTCATTTGCATAACATGACGTTGGCCTGTATGGCGGTAGAAACATTACAAAAGAGAGTAGGTGGTACCTCTACAATAGAACTGACAAAGGAGACAGAAAAGGCAGGACCATCCGTGCCATTATATCCTAAATTGCCTGTGGTACAATCACCGCCCCCATATCCTGTAATACAAATGCCACTTATGTATGTTCAAGAAGGGGTGTTAGATGTGCAAGAAGTAGGAACAAGAGAGTACAACGTAGTAAAACAGAGACTGGCGGAAGCTGTAGAAGAAAGTATCAGAAAAGTAGAAAAACTAACACTAGAAGCTGAACAGAGAGTTAAGGAAGCGGAGGAAGCAAACAGGGTGATAATGATGCACAGCAGAGACAAAGAACAGCCAAAACAGGGGAGATGTTTAGCAATGCAGGAGCCAGATGCTCATTCGACACCGTATAGTGCTGAGAATGAAAAGAGGGGAAGATTACATGACTCAGGTCAGTTATTAGATGATGGGTTCTCAGAAGAAGGAGAGATTTGAGGGAAGAACGGGATAGAGAGAAATTGGATGGGGAGGAGTCTAAAAGTAGTATAGATATTGAGGATGAAGAATCCCTGACAGGCGATGATCGAAACACCTACCCAGTCACTTTGAAAGGCTCACTCACAATGCATACCGAACATGGCCCTCCACTGAAGCCCCTACCTGAACCAAGTTACAACCTGTGTCAAAGAGACACATTACGACAACCTATAAAGTATCAGCACCACCAAATGCCATTAACTTACAGAGGCTCTTATCTGGGGGATGTTTATCAGCCCTTCACATATACTGATATGAACTGCATCCTGGATAAAATGCCCCCACCCATGGAGGGAGGTGAGCCTTGGATGACTAAATTTTCCCAATATACACTAGGCCACAAGTTAGCTATGGGCGACTGGAGAGCATTGTTGGGTAAGCAATTGAGTATGTGGGAAATACAGCAGATTGAAGCGTCTGCGGGGACCACCTTATTACCTGATTCGGACCCATTTGCGCAGCATGCCACCTGTGTGGGAAGGGCAATGAGGGAGAGATTCCCAATTCCACCGGGAGCGATGCGCTCACTCACCTTCACAATGAAGGAGGGTGAGGATATCTCTGACTTTTTGGCTAGGTGTAAGGACACGTGGACAGATACTGCGGGGAGCCATCCAGATTCGGGTCAGCTACAGACCACGTTATTTAGGAATGCCGTTATGGCAGGGATGCCTAAGGAAGTAAAAAAGGCAATGGAGAGTAATCCTGATATCCCAGGTTGTTCTACAGAACAGTGGGAAAAACATTTGACGCACCACATGAAGCGTTATAGGACAAAACAGGATGAAGATAAACAGAGCAATGAGTCAGCTCAAGTGCAGTTGCTGAAGTTACAGCTCGATGAGGCTAGGAGGAAGGCTAATTATACAAAGAAGGCCTCCCAAAAGACGACTAATCAGATGGTTCAGCGGCCGTCGCCACAAAACAACCTGTCGAGTTTAGATCCAACACCTGATTGGATGCCACCCTACCCCCAATGCGGGGGCAGGCCTATAGGTGTTCCAGGAGGAATGTGTGGTAGAGGAAGGGGCCGCGGAGGATTCAGAGGTCAGCCACCCAACACCTGTTTTGAATGTGGCCAGCCCGGGCATTGGAGACAGAATTGTCCCATGCTGTGGGGACCCCAGGGAGACCAGGGATTGATCCGAGGACAGTATGTCCGCTCAAGTCAGCCTCCTTTCCAACAGGCTGGTCAGCCTTACCAAGTCCCAGCTGCAGCTGCAGCCCCGGTGCAAGGACAGTACCCCCAAACTATGCCGGAAGGGCAGGGGTACGAATATTGACGGGGCCCGAGAACCCAGGGGCATGTGGGGTTGGCAGACCCCTATATGCAAATGAGGGTAATAGACAAGAATCTGTCTTTTTTGGTTGACACGGGTGCAAGATTTTCTACCATCACTTGTGATATACCTCGGTCAAGCATGTCATCTTCTAGCGTCCAGTTAGTAGGGTTCTCGGGTAAACCAGAAAATCTGCCTTTGACATCGCCACTGATCACATCAGTGGCCGGACAGACCTTTCGTCACCAGTATATTTCATCACCTGCATGCCCCGTGAATTTGATGGGACGTGACTTGCTGGTGAGATGTAGGCTCTCGGTTCTGTGCGGACCAGTCGGACTGGTAGTGACCTTTTCAAATGGCCATTCCGTCAACTGTTCTATGACAATGATTCACTCTGGATCCCAAATGATCCAACACTGGACACATCACCAATGGCAGAAGGACAGTGGGCGGATATATACTGGGGACTCCTCGAACCCGAAAACAGGCAGAACAATGGCATACAGTCTTTATACAACCAATGGCGACCCTGGGTTCAGATGTTGCATCCCTATGCTCCTCCTGCAGATCCCCTTCATGTTACCTTATATTATGATAGAGATGATAATGAAATTTATCAGCATGCATTCTATCAGCACCTAGAAGGGACTCAATGGGATATTTCCTCCAGTTGCATTCTGCTCAGAAAAGAAGGTGTGGCTGGTGTTGTTGAATTAACTGTAGGACAGTTGGAATGGTATGAGATGTCTGAAGAAGCTATACCCCATCTCACATTGGCCGTGCATGCTGAATATCAGGCCAAGGATCTGGGACCTATGTCCAAACGCTTGATGGTGCTAACGGACTGGGTGTGGACTCAGTTACCCGGTTTACAATATTCACCATCAGAGGAAACCTATAGAATTATGTACAGGACAACTGACAAGATACTGCTGGAACATAGGCAGATTGAAAGGTTTCACGGCAGGGAAAAAACAGACCATCCGCAGGCTGCAGCGATGCTTGATACTCTACCAGATACCTTGTGGTCAGCAGGTTCAACGGACGTTGGTTACCGCAAACACGTCACACCGATCACATTCGATTTAATGGACCACACTCCGATTTGGCAGAGACAATACTCACATAAACCAGAGGCCGACACAATTGAAGGATTGTTAGCAGCAGGGGTGCTAGAACCCTCCCAGTCAGCCTGGAACACTCCTATTTTACCTGTAGAGAAGCAGAATACCGGTAAATATAGGATGGCGCATGATCTTAGACGGATCAATAGTGTTGTTTCTACTCCAACAGTTCCAGTTCCAAACCCTTACACTGCAATGTCTGTGCTGACCCCTAACCATAAGTGGTTCTCGTGCATTGATCTGGCCAACGTGTTCTTCTGTTTGCCCCTAGCTGATCATCTGAGGGACATTTTTTCGTTCACCTACAAAGGCCAACAACTATATTATACAAGGGTCCCTCAAGGGTTTATTTTGTCGCCTGGGGTGTTTAATCAGGTACTGAAACAGCAGCTGAAGGATCTGACGCTCCCAAAGGGGGTGGTATTGATCCAGTATGTGGATGACATTCTTTTGGCAACACCCGATCATGTTTCTTGTCTGGAAGCCACAAAGTCGTTGCTGTTTCACCTGTATAGTGTCGGTTTTAAAGTTTCACGGGTTAAATTGCAATGCTGCAGACAAACTGTGTCTTTTCTGGGTAGAGTTATTTCTGCTAAGGGAACAGGTGTGTCTCCGTCCCACAGATCCTCCATTTTGCATCATACCAAACCAGTCACTGTAAAAGACATGCTCGCATTTCTTGGGTTGGCAGGATACAGTAGACAATCTATTGCATCATATGGGGAGCTCACTTTCCCTCTAAGGGCCATGGTAAATGAGCAAGGTGTGAGAAATTTGTCGGCCCATTTGCAGTGGACTACGGAGGCAGACGAAAGTTTCATATCTCTTAAACAGGCTTTAACGCGGGCTGCTGATTTAGCGGTCCCAGATTACAAAGAGCCATTTTTCCTCGATATTTCTGAAAACTTACACACAGAAAATGGTGTTCTTTTTCAGAAAAAAGGGGGAGGCAGGCAGGTGCTGATGTATGTAAGTGTTACCCTTGACCCAGTAGAGGACAGATACCCGCCATGTACAAGACATGCAGCAGGGGTAGCAAAAATTCTCCAAAAGGTAGCACATATAGTCATGGGCCATTCATTAACAGTACTGACGACACATAGTATAGTGGCCTATGTGAACTCAACAGCCTTTACAATGACGTCACTGCGGCAAACCAGGTTAGAGAAAATCTTGAATGCACCACATATAATTTTTACACATGAAGGAATTAACATGGCTGATAACATGGGAGAAGGAGAGCCACACATGTGTGAGGAAAGGGTACAGAGAGATACCAAAGTTAGGATAGATTTACAGGCAATTCCATTAGTAGACCCAGAAGAAGTGCTGTTCACAGATGGGTGCTGTTATAGACATCCAACTGAAGGACTTAAAGCAGCCTATGCAGTGGTGCGACAGACAAGTGAGGGATTTGAGGAAGTGTTGACAGGAAAAGTGACAGGCAAAGAATCAGCCCAGTTGGCTGAACTACAGGCAATGATAGCTGCGTTGGAATGGTCAGAGGGAAAAAGAGTAAATATCTACACCGACTCTGCATATGTGGCAGGGGCTATACAGGTAGAACTTAGTCAATGGATCAGGGCAGGATTCTTAACAGCAGCAAAAACCCCAATTAAACATGAAAAAGATGTGAAAAGATTAGCGGAGGCCCTGATGAAACCTGCAGAAGTGGCGGTGGTCAAGTGTAGAGGACATGATAAAGCAGACACAGTAGTAGCGAAGGGCAATCAGGAAGCAGACTCAGCAGCAAAGAAAGCAGCAGGGTATACAACACAGTATATAATGATGCAAACAGAGAGAACAGTGTATGACCTGCTGCCCGCTTGCGATACGAATGTGTTAATAAAAGAGCAGCAGAAAGCCTCTCCTCATGAACTGACAGTATGGAGAGAGAGAGAGAGGGGCCACAGAGTCAGAAGGGATTTGGAGGTCACCGGACGGTAGACCAGTCCTACCCCCAGGTTTGATAGCTTCCATGCTCCAGAAGGCTCATGGGCTCACACATTGTGGAAAAACACAGATGTAGGGGTATCTGACACATTGGTGGCATCCGTTTTTGCCAGCAATGATTGAAAATTATATCAGGAAATGTAGAATGTGTACAGAATACAATGTGAGACCAACAGTGAAACCACACGAGGGAAAATTCCCTCTTCCAAGAATGCCAGGTCAGGAAATAGTGATTGACTACACTGATATGATAGAGAGAGTAAACGGATACTGGTACCTTCTGGTAGCAGTGGATGCATACACTGGTTGGCCAGAAGCAATACCTGCGAAAAAGGAAGACGCAAAGACAGTGATCAAATTCTTGATAAACCAATACATTCCAATGCATGGGTTTCCAAAGAGAGTCAGGTCAGATAATGGCACACATTTTAAGAATAAGGACCTGCAAGAAGTTGAAGCAGCTTTAGGACTGAAACATGTGTTTGGAACAGTGTACCATCCTCAGTCACAGGGAAAAGTGGAAAGAATGAATCAGTCCATAAAAGGAAAAATAGGAAAAGTGTGTGCACAAACAAAGTTAAGGTGGGTGGATGCCCTACCTTTAGCTTTAATGTCCATTAGAAGCTCAGTAAACTCTATTACAGGGTTCACTCCGTATGAGCTAACAACAGGGCAGCAGTTCCCGGGACCAGGAGCTGGAATACAGATGTTAGAGGGAGGAGGAGCCTCTCTAAGGTACAAATCTTACTATGACCAACTAACAGCTTTGGTGTCAGCTTTCTCCAAACAGGTTGGATCGGAAAAGGGGGAACTACAGACCCAGACGCCATCTACCACAGACTGGGTCGTGTTGAAGGTGATCAAACGGAAGTGGTCGGAGCCGAGGTGGACAGGACCTTATAAGGTGGTGGAGAGGACATCTCATGCGGTCAGACAACAGGGGAAAGGAGAAAGCTGGTACCATTGGAGCCAGTGTGCAGCCACGGAACCGCCAACGAGAACTTTAGAACAAATAAGAACAGAAAAAGAGTAGAAGGGTCTTAAACGTTTAATGTTCGCAGGGAGAAGGTTCTGGAAAAAGGGGGGAGAGGTTCTCAAGATTTCCAAGCAAAGTTGTGTAAAGGATATAATGTCTATCTCTGTAAGCAGCCCACATTACCTTAGGCTGTGGAGCTTGGGAGTCTTTGCTATTGTTTTATGTATAAATGTTATGCCGCTGTTAATAGGAGTATTAACCATGAGGGACAAACACACAGGCGAGGGAGGAAGTTCCAGGAACAAAAGATCAACAGGACAAGAGGCGGGTAAATGTTTAAGGGAGACGAGGAGCCAGGTACACATCAGACACGATAGAAATCATGGTACAACATACCAGTTTGATTTATGCGAAGTAATTGATTGGGGCCAAGATACAGGGACCTGGAGGGAGTGTGATGTTTATCTTTGCTTCTATGCCATTTACTATGACCCATACCCGTCGTGGGATAATGTAGTAACATGGACTGGGTTGCGATGGACCCCCAAGAGGTCGTCACCTTCGGATAATAGATGGAACATTCGAGACCATGTGAGCCTGACAAAGGGGGCAACTCGATCATGCTTCAGAGGTAAAAAATCCACTTTTGTTAACCCTGACAAAATTTGATATTAATCC
Source organism: Chiloscyllium plagiosum (assembly GCF_037043375.1). Taxonomy (NCBI): domain Eukaryota; kingdom Metazoa; phylum Chordata; class Chondrichthyes; order Orectolobiformes; family Hemiscylliidae; genus Chiloscyllium; species Chiloscyllium plagiosum. Next base: position 29,560,840 of record NW_028270172.1, on the reverse strand, counting down.
TAGTCCAAAAGAGGTACAGATTTACTGTGAGAGTGATGACAGAAGCTTTTATCTTGTAATAGGTGTCGATCAATCTGGAGTGGATAACATGGGATTATTGAAGGTAACCTTAGTGGACCCTCCTATGAGCCAGCCACAAACTGAAAAAACAAGTATGGAGGTAGAATCAAGTTCAGGAGTTGTGGTAATAGACCACAACAACCTTATGAGAAGGCATATTATTAAATTAGCTACCGGGTATGGGGATAAGAACTTATGGCTAGACTGGATGACAGCGACCGCAACCTCAATGAAAATGAGTAATTGCGTCGCGTGTTCTTCGGCAAGGCCAACCCTATTTACTACCCCAGCCCCATTGTTCCCTAATATAGACCCAATAGGACTTCACTGCATGATGGTCCTCACCATGCAGACGGACCCTCCAAATTGTACCACATTAAGTGCTATTTTCCCATCTGTAAAGAATTCCATGTTACCTCCAGTGTTTACTCCAAGGGCCAACAATTACACGTGTTTCGCTCGAAGGTCTAATATAATCTTGGGAGACATGCCCGCTGACTGGTGTCAGGATACGATTAATGTAACCGGCTGGCAGAATGCTAGCACAATGGTTTGGGCCAGAGCTGATCTTTTTTTGGTATTGTGGAGATAGAACACTGCATATTGGTCTACCTCCAGATTGCTCTGGAACCTGTGCAATGGTCTGGTTAGGGGTACCCTTATTCCTCTTAGGAGAACGACAACAGGGAATAAGTCCGTATACACGAATTCGCAGGGATTTGTTTGATGTCACATCTGGCTCAACCACTTACATAGATGCAATAGGTGTTCCCCGCGGTGTACCTGATGAATATAAATTGGCAGATCAGATAGCAGCAGGATTTGAGAATCTCCCAATTATCAGTGTTCTATTCCCAGTTACGCCGAATAAAAACGTTGACCGAATTAATTATGTACATTACAATGTATTTAGGCTAGCTAATAGAACTAGAGATGCGGTGGTGGGACTCTCTGAACAATTGGCAGCGACTTCATTGATGACAGTGCAAAATAGAATGGCTTTAGATATGTTGTTAGCAGAAAAGGGGGGAGTGTGCTCTATGTTCGGAGACCAATGTTGTACGTTTATCCCCAATAATACGGCACCCGATGGCTCGGTAACCAGAGCCCTGGAAGGACTAAGAACCTTGTCTGAAGAAATGCATGAACATTCCGGTATTGACAACCCTCTAGGAGGCATTTTTGATTCATGGTTTGGGAAATGGAAAGGATTAATTGTCTCTGTGTTTATGTCCCTCGGTGGTATGATTATTGTGTTAGTGTTGTGTGGATGTTGTTGTATCCCCTGTATTAGATCTTTGTTGAACAGGGTAATTATTACAGCAATTGAAGGGAAGGTTCCCCCACCCTACCAGATGTCACAGATGGAGACGGAAACCATGGCTCTGGCAGGAAGGGAAGACTATGCATCGGAGAGCGAATGTGATGTATAGAACTGGTTGGTTGGTCTCATTTTTATGAGACCAAAAGGGAGACTTGTAAATATATGGCTTACTTGCAAAATAGAAGGCTGGCTGCGAGTGTAAATGTATTCGGTATTCGGAAGTCTGTGGTGATTCTGTTTAACGCGCGCAGAAGGCGGTCACGTGACATTCCGTTTCGCGCCCCGGAAGAGTGCGAGGAGGTCACGTGTTGCTCCGTTTCGCAGGCAAGAGAAGGTCACGTGGGGTCGGACATCCGGGAATGCAAGGAGGCGGAGAATGGAGTCAGATCAGCAGCCAATCAGAAGATAATTCTACCTCAGTGATTGTATGACGTTTTTTACATAATAAAAGACTGGCTCAGGGACAGGAATAGGTCTTACTTTTTGAACTGGCACACTTTGTAGTTTGTCAGGGACAAAAAGGTTTAGACCCAGAGCTCTGAATACTTTGTCCACTTACTGTTTAAAATAAATTAAGAGTGTGAGACTGAATATCTTCTCCTATTGCTTCATTTAAAAGAGCACGCAGGACTGGGCTCACACATAGAAGAAAGTAAATTGGTAGATTGAGCCAAAGTTCGACACTGTCCACCTTTATTTAAAGAGGAGAGGAGACAGAAAGTAACTGACAATAGGCCAGTTAATTTAATGACTGTTATTGGAAAGATGTGAGTCGATGAGAAGGATGTAAAAGCAGAGCATTTAGAAATACATAAGATGATCAAGCGCAGTCAGCATGACCTCATGAAAGGGAAATCATACCTGTCACATTTTATGGGAATTCTTTGAGAGGTTATATAAAGGGGAAGCAGTGGGTGTAATATATTTGTATTTTCATAAGGCATTTGATAAACTACAACATCTCACCACAACATCTAATAAGAAGCCATGGTATTGGAGGTAATACATTAGCATAGGTAGAGATTCATTAACTAATAGAAAATAGAGAGTTGGAATAAAGGGGATATTTTCAAAATGGTAACCTATAACTACATGTGCCACAGGGATCAGTGCTGGGTCTGCAATTATTTGCAATATAATAATGGCTTGCATGTGGCAAGTGAAAATACTTAGCCAATTTTGCAGATGACACAAAAATAGATAGAGGGGCAAGTGGTCAGGATGACACAGTTGGCAGAGATACAAATACATGTTAAGTGACTGGTCAAACATTTTGCAAGTGGAATGTAACATGAGGAAATGTGAGGTTATGCACTTTGACGGGAAGTATAGAGGAACTGAATATTATTTAAATGGAGAACAGAAGGATTTGGGAGCCCTTATCCATGAATCACAAAACCTCGTAATAGGGAAGCCAAGTAGTATAGTGGCAATGGAAAATAAAAGCAGAGAAGTTTTGCTAAAACTAAACAAGACATTGTCAGACAACAGCTGAAATACTGTGAAAAGCTTTGGGTCCCTTATCGAAGGAAAGATACATTGGCATTGTAAACGGTCCATAGAAGGTTCACTGGGCTGGTGCCAGCTATGGAGGGACTATCTTTTGACGGGCTGTTGAGTAGGATGGGCTTGTGCTCATTGAAACATAGCAAAATGAAAGGTGACCTTATTAAATTTATAAAAGTCTTTGGAGAGTTTGGAAGGCAATGGCCTGGTGGTATAATCGCTACACTATCAATCCAGAGACACAGGTTCAAATCCTACAACGGCTGGCGGAATCTGAATTCAATAAAAATTAAGAATCTACTGATGACTGTGAAATCATTGCCAATTGTCAGAAAAAAAACCCATGTGGCTCACTGACGTCCTTCAGGGAATGGAATCTGTCATCCTCACCTGATCTGGATTATATGTGATTCCAGACTCAAAGCGGTGTGGTTGGCTCTCAATTGCACTCTGAAATGGCCTAGAAAGCCATTCAGTTGTACCAATTGCTAGAAAGTCTCAAAGAAATGAAACTGCACAGATCACCTGGCATCAACCTAGGCAGAGAAAAAGACAATGGCAGAAACAGCCCAGCCAAACCTGCAAAGTGCTCCTTACTAACATCTGGGGGACAGTGCCAAAATTGAAAGAACTCATGGAACCAAGCTTTACAGACAATGACCCGGACACCACCATCACCATCCCTGGGTATGTCCTGTCCCACCAGTGGCAGAGGTGATAGTACAATGGTACACAATTGGGAGGGAGTTGTCCAGAGAGTCCATAACATTGCCTCCAGGCACCATGAAGACTTGTGGCTTCAGGTTAAACATGGTCAAGGAAGCTTCCTGCTGATGGCCATGTACCATCCTCCCTCAGCTGTTGAATCCTGCATGTTCAATAACACTGAGAGAAAGCACTGAAGACGGCAAAGTGTACTCTGGCTGGGGGATTTCAATGTCCACCAAGAGTGGCTCGACAGTAGTACTTCTGATTAAGGTGGTCGGATCCTAAAGGACATAGCTGCTAGACCGGATCTGCGGCAGGTAGTGAGATTACCAAGAGGGAAAAACACACTTGACCTCATCCTTACCAATCTGCTGGCTGTAGATCCACTTGTCCATGATATTGATAACAGTGACCACCGCGCAGTCCTTGTGGAGATGAAGTCCAAACTTCGCATCGAGAACAGCCACCATTGTATTTTGTGGCACTATCTCCATACTATATGGCACAGTCTTCAAACACATCTAGCAGCTCAATACTGGGGATCCGTGAGGCATTGTGGGCCATCAGCAGGAGCAGAACTGTACTCCATCACAATCTGTAACCTCATGGCCTGGCAAATCCCCCACTCAACCATTATCATCGATCCAGGGGATCAGCCCTGGTTCAATGGAAAGTGCAGGAGGGCATGCTAGGAGTAGCACCAAGCAAACCTGAAGATGAGGTGTCAACCTGGTGAATCCACCAAACAAGACTACAAAGAAAATAACAAAGAAAATAAGCAACAAGTGATAGACAGAGCTACGCGATCCCACAACCAACAGATCAGATCTAAGCTCTGCAGTCCTATCACATCCGATCATGAATGGCAGTGGATGATTACACAACTTCACTGGAGGAAGCTCCACAATTAGCCCCATCCTCACTGATGGATGAGCTCAGCGCATCAGTGCAAAAGATAAGGCTGAAGCTTTCGTAGCAGTCTTCAGCCAGAAGTGCCGTGTGAATGACCCATCTCAGCCTTCTCCAGTGGTCCCCAGCATTACAGATACCAATCTTCAGCCAAGTGAATTGCTCAGGTATGTCCTGTACATAAAAAGCAGGACAAATCCAACCCGACTAATTACTGCCCCATCAGTCTACAATTGATCATCAGTAAACGGATGCAAGTTGTCATCACCAGGGCTATCAAGCAGCACCTGCTCAGCAATCACCTGCTCAGTGATGCCCAGTTTGGATTCTGCCAGGGCCACTCAGCTCCTGACCTCATTACAGCCTTAGTTCAAACATGGACAAAAGGGCTGAATTCCAGAGGTGAGGCGAGAGTGACAGCCCTTGACATCAAGGTCGCATTCGACCAAGTGTGTCATCAAAGAGCGCTGGCAGCAAAGCTGAAATCAGGAGGAAAGCTCTCATGGTGAGGGTCATACCTGACAGAGAAGAGGATGGACGTGGTTGTTGAAGGTCAGTCATCGCAGCTCCATGACATCTCTGCAGGAGTTCCTGGGTAATGTCGTAAGCTCAAACATCTTCAGCTGCTTCATCTACGACCTTCCGTCCATCGTAAGGTTAAAAGTGTAGATGGTCGCTGATGACTGCACAACGTTCAACTCCATTCATGACTCCTCAGATACTGAAGCGGTCTATGTTCAAATGCAACAAGACCTGGACAATATTCAAGCTTGGGAGAAAAAGTGGCAAGTAACATTCGCGCCATACAAATACCAGGCTGTAACCATCACCATTAAGAGATAAGCTAACTACCTCGCCTTGACATTCAATTGATATTCACATGACTGAATAGAGACATAGAGACGTACAGCACAGAAACAGACCCTTCGGTCCAACCCCTCCATGCCGACCAGATATCCCAACCCAATGTAGTCCCACCTGCCAGCACCTGGCCCATATCCCTCCAAACCCTTCCTATTCATATACCCATCCAAATACCTCTTTAATGTTGCAATTGTACCAGCCTCCACCACTTCTTCGGGCAGCCCATTCCACACATGCAACACCCTCTGCATGAAAACGTTGCCCCTTAGGTCTCTTTCATATTTTTCCTCTCAACCTAAACCTATGCCCTCTAGTTCTGGACTCCCACACCCCAGGGAAAAACCTTGCCTATTTGCCCTATCCATACCCTTCATGACTTTATAAACCTCTATAAGGTCACCCCTCAGCCTCTGACACTGCAGGGAAAACAGCCCTGGCCTATTCAGCCTCTCCTTATAGCTCAAATCCTTCAACCCTGGCAACATCCTTGTAAATCTTTTCTGAACCCTTTCAAGTTTCACAATAAGTTTGTGAGACATGATTTCCCATGCACAAAGCCATGTTGACTATCCCTAATCAGTCCTTGCCTTTCCAAATACATGTACATCCTGTCCCTCAGAATTCTCTCCAACAACTTGCCCACCACCGAAGTCAGGCTCAGTTCCCTGGCTTGGTCCTTACCACCTTTCTTAAATAGTGGCACCACATTAGTCAAACTCCAGTCTTCCAGCACCTCACCTATGACTATCGATGAATCAAGTATCTCAGCAAGAGGCCCAGCAATCACTTCCCTAGCTTCCCACAAAGTTCCAGATCAGGCCCTGGGGATTTATCCACCTTTATGCGTTTCAAGACATCCAGCACTTCGTCCTGTGTAATATGGACATTTTTCAAGATGTCACCATCTATTTCCCTACATTCTATATCTTCCATGTCCTTTTCCACAGTAAACACTGATGCAAAATACTCGTTTAGTATCTCCCCTATCTCCTGCAGCTCAAAGGCCGCTTTGCTGATCTTTGATGAGTCCTATTCCCTCCCTAGTTACCATTTTGTCCTTACTGCATTTGTGATGACCCTTTGGATTCTCGTTAACCCCTCCAATTTGCCTATCGGACCAACAGATCTACGTCAGTTGCCATATCACTTGCCCTTCACTCCTCCCTAGAACATCTTGAGATCAAGAACAGCTACGTAAGAATCCTACTCATTGACTACAGTTCAGCCTTCAACACTATTGTCCCCTTGAGACTGATTACTAAACTTAGTGATCTCAGACTAAGCCCCACTCTCTGCAACTGGATTCTCAGTTTCCCGATCCACAGGCCACAATCAGTGAAGATTAGGGACAATATTTCATCCTAACTAACATTCAACACTGGAGCCCCCCAGGGGTGCATACTCAGCCCCCTGCTGTACTCACTGTATACCCATGACTGTGTCGCCAAATACCATTTACAAGTTTGCTAATGACACACCATAGACAGTTGAATCTCAGATGGCGACGAAACAGACTACAGATGGGAGGTGGAAGACCTGGAAAAATAGTGCACTGAGAACAACCTATCTCTCAAATGCCGGCAAAACCAAGGAACTCATTGTTGACTTTTGGCGGGATGTTACTCATGCCCCCCCTACGCATTAACAACATAGAGGTGGAATGAGTGGAAAGTGTCAAGCTCCTAGGAGTGGCCATCAGCAACAAGCTTTCTTGGACTCTTCATGTGGATACACTGGTTACAAAGGCCTAACAACGTCTCTTCTTCCTCAGGCAGCTGAGAAAATTTGGCCTGACGGCGAATACCCTTGCCAACTTTTATAGGTGCGACATTGAGAGCATTCTGTCTGGATGCATCACTACCGGGTATGGCAACTGTACCATTCAAGATCGGAAACGGTTACAGAGAGTGGTGAACTCGGCTTGGACAATCACAAAGGCCAACCTCCCATCTATAGAATCCATCTACTAGGCCCGCTGTCAAGGAAAGGCCGCCAGCATTCTCAAAGATCCATCCAACCCTGGTGATGTTTTTCTACAACTTCACCATCGAGGAGAAGGTACAGAAACCTGAACACACGCACCAGCCAGTTTCGAAACAGTTTCTACCCTACTGTTGTTAGAATACTGAATGGATTCACATACTCTTAACATTTGCCTGTACCTGTGTTTTTGTTTTTGCTGCTGTTTACCTATTATTTACTTATCTATATTATTTAACTATGATCTGCCTGTATTGCTCGCAAGACAAAGCTTTTCACTGTGCCTTGGCACACGTGACAATAAATTCAATTCAATTTAATTTGCCAAAGCTCTCTCATGTCCCCTTTTTGCCCTCCTGATTTCCCTCTTAAGTATACTCCTAATGTCTTTATACTCTAAGGATTCACTCGATCTATCCTGCCTATACCTTACATACGCTTCCTTCTTTTTCTTAACCAAACCCTCAATTTCTGTAGACATCCAGCATTCTCTATACCTATCAGCCTTTCCTTTCACAATAACAGGAATATACTTTCTCTGGACTCTCATTAGCTCATTTCTGAAAGCTTCCCATTTTCCAGCTGTCCCTTTACCTGCAAACATCTGCCCCCACTCAGTTCTTGACTAATACCGTCAAAATTGGCCTTTCTCCAATTTAGAACTTCAACTTTTAGATCTGGTTTATCTTTATCCATCACTATTTTAAAACTAATAAAATTATGGTCGCTGGCCCCTATGTGCTCCCCCACTGATACCTCAGTCACCTGCCCTGCCTTATTTCCCAAGAGTAGGTCAGGTTTTGCACCTTCTCTAGTGGGTACATCCACATACTGAATCAGAAACTTTTCTTGTACACACTTAACAAATTCCTCTCCATCTAAACCCTTAACACAATGGAAGTCCCCAGTCTATGTTTGGAAAGTTAAAATCCGCTACCATAACCATTCTATTATTCTTACAGATAACTGATATCTCCTTACAAGTTTGTTTCTCAATTTCACGCTGACTATTAGGGGGTCTATAATACAATCCCAGTAAGGTGATCATCCCTTTCTTATTTCTCAGTTACATCCAAAAAACTTCCCCAGATGTATTTCCAGGAATATCCTCCCTCAGCACAGCTGTAATGCTATCCCTCATCAAAAATGCCACTCCCCCTCCTCTCCTGCCTCCCTTTCTGTCCTTCCCACAGCATTTGTATCCGGAAACATTACGCTGCCAATCCTGTCCATCCCTGAGCATGTGTTTGTAATTGCTATGATATCCCAGTCATGTCCCTAACCATGCCCTGAGTTCATCTGTCTTCCCTTTTAGGCCCCTTGTATTGAAATAAATGCAGTTTAATTTATCAATTTTACCTTGTTCTCTGCTTTGTCCCTGCCTGCCCTGACTGTTTGACTCGCTTTTTTTCTCAACTGTACCAGTCTCAGATTGATCTCTTTCCTCCCTATCCCCCGGGTCCCAACCCCCCACCTTACTAGATTAAATCCTCCTGAGCAGCTTTAGCAAATCTCCCTGCCAGTATGTTAGTCCCCTTCCAATTTGGGTGAAATCCATCCTTCTTGTACAGGTCACTTCTACCCCAAAAGAGATTCAATGATCCAAAAACATGAATCCTTCTCCCATACACCAGCTTCTCAGCCATGCATTTATCTGCTCTATCCTCCTATTCCTACCCTCACTAGCTCGTAGCAGCGGGAGCAATCCAGATATTACTACTCTCGAGGACCTCCTTTTTAAATTTCTGCCCAACTCTCTGTAATCTCCCTTCAGAATCTCAACCTTTTCCATTCCTATGTTGTTGATTCCAATGTGTACAATGACCTCCTGCTGGGCCCTCTCCCTCTTGAGAACATTCCATACCCTCTCTGAGACATCATTTATCCTGGTACCAGGGAAGCAACACACCATTCTGATTTTTTGCTGCTGGCCACAGAAACGTCTGTCTGTGCCTCTGACTGGAGAGTCCCCTTACACAATTGATCTCTTGGAACCCGACGTGACACACATTTAAGGTTGAGGTTGCACTCATCCTGAGGATTGGGAACAGTTTAGATTTTAGAAAAGGAGGACAAAGAGATTGATTAAGAAGGTGGAAATGGAATATGAAAGCTAGCTTGTGCAGAACATGCAAACTGATTGTAAAAGCTTCTATATGTATGGAAACAGAAAACAATAAGTGAACTCAAATGTAGACCCCTTATAGTCAGAAACAGGGGAAGTTATAACGGGGAACCAAGAAATAACAGACCAGTTAAATACAAATTTTGCTTCTGTCCTCACAAAGGAGGATACGAACAACATTCCCAAAATATTGGTGAACATGTTATCAAGAGGAACTGAAGGAATCAGTATTACTGAAGGAATCAGTATTAGTAGGGAAATAATGTTGGGGAAATTGATGGGAATAAACTTTTTAAAAATCCCAGGAGCCCAATAATCCATATCCCAAAGTACTTAAGGAAATGGCCCGAAAAGCAATGGTGCATTGGTGATCATCTTTCAAAATTCTATACACATTGAAACAATTCCAATGTATTGGAGGATAGCTCATGTAAACTCACTATTTTAAAAAAGGAGGTAGAGAGAAAACAGGGAATTATAACTGGTTAGCTTGTCATTGGAAAAATGGGAAATCCACTACAAAGGATTTAATAGCAGAGCACTTGGAAAACAGTGACAGGATAGGAAAGAGTCAATATGGATTTACAAATGGGAAATCATTCTTGACAAATCTGCTGGAATTTCTTGAGCATGTAACTAATATAGTTGATAATGGGGAGCCAGTAGTTGTAACTTATTTGGACTTGCAGAAGGCTTTTAATGAGGTCCCTTCTAAGATTAGAATGTAAAATTAAAGTGCATGGGATTGGGGTTAGTGTACTGACAGAGGTAGTGAACTGACAGGAAACAAAGAGAATAACAGGGTAGTGCAGGATCAATGCGTGGACTCCAGCCATTCACTAAATGTATTAATAATTTAGAAGGGGATCTAAACATCATATCTTCAGGTTTGCAGACAATACAATGCTGGCTTTTGGTGGTGGTGGTGGTGGGGGTGGGGGGAGGGGGTGGTGATGAACCGAGGAGAATGTCATAATGGTTCTGTGTGATTTGGAGAAGTTGAGTGGGTCAGCAAACGCATGGCAGATGAAGTTCCACATTTATGATGTGGAAAAATGTGAGATTATCCACTTTGGTAGCAAGCACAGGAATGGAGATTATTATGTAAATAGCGACAGATTGGGAAAAGGGGAGTGGCAACGAGACCTGGGTGGCCTTGTACACCAATCGCTGAAAGTAAGCATGCAGGTGCAGCAGGTGGTGAAGGTGGCAAATGGTACATTGGCCTTCATAGTGAGAGGTGTCAAGTATATGTGCACGGATGTCTTACTGCAATTGCACAAGGCCTTGAAAGAATACACATGGAGTACTGAGTACAGTTTTGATCTGCTTACCTGAGGAAAGATGTCCTGGTTATGGAAGGAGTATAATAAATCCTTACCATGCTCATCCCTGGCATGACAGGACTGATACATGAAGAGAGATTGGATCATTTAGCACTATCAGGGGAACCTCGATTATCCGAATGAGATGGGCGGGCACGGTTTCGTTCGGATAATCGATTATTCGAAACCCCACCCCCCCGCCACCCAACCCCGTCCAACACTGTCCCCACATCCAACTCAACCCCCCGCCCCCTACCCCGTCCAACACCACCCTCCCACCCCTCTACCCTGTCCAACACCACCGCTCACCCCCAAAATGCCTCCCCATCCAACACCACCCCACAACCCTGTCCAACACCGCCCCCCGCCATCCACACCCTCTCCAGGGCAGCCGGACTGCACACCAAAATCAGGACTACCACCTTTTACTGCAACTTTTTGCAGGTTCCACCTCTGCCCTGCACAGGACAATGTTGGAGAGATTATCTGGGGAAGCGGGGGGGTGTTAGGGTACATCCCTTTGTAGAACTCTAGGGAAAATGTGGGGAGAGAGAGTGTGGGTGGTCAGTCATTTGGAGACAGTGCCTGTTTAATCACAGTCAACAAAAGACGCGATCACTGTTGGAAACACGTCTTTGATGTAACATTTCTGTCGGGACCTTGAGATCTCCTTTGGATAATCCAATTTTCGGATAATTGATATTTGGATAATCGAGGTTCCTCTGTAATCACTAGAGTTTAGAAGGAGTGCAGGGAAGGGAGAACCTTATTGAAACCTATAAAATTCTAAAAGACTAGACAGGGTAAATGCAAGAAGGATGTTCCTGAACCAGGGATTCCAGTCTAAGCATACAACTGAGATGAGGAAACATTTCTTCACCAGAGAGTGGTAAGCCTGTGGAATTCTCTGCCGCAGCAAGCATTTGAGGCCAAAATATTGAATGTTAGATATAGTTCTTAGAATTAAAGGGATCAAAGGGTATGGGGAGAAAGCGGCATAAACCATGGTCATATTGAATGGTGAAACAAGCTCAAAAGGCCAAGGGGCCTACACCATTCCGATTTTCTGTTTGGTGCCTCTTGTTAATTAGCTCCATCTAATCTGATTCCACATTTTGAACTGTTAATCTAAGATCCTCTAATGAACTAATCTCATTCTTCATTTAGACCACTCCCTTGCATCATATTCCTTTTACCCATCCTTCCTAAATGATGTTAACATTTAAATATTCACCTCCTAGTCTTAATAAACCCATCTGAACCACATCTCTGAAATGACAATCAAAACATACATATATACGTCTAATTTTGCTTTTTTTGGGGGCAATGCTGCCCCATAGAGCACCCGTAACTTTGTCTTTTTTACGGTATCTGGGTGCCTACATTTAGGAACAGAGAACATCTTAAAGCTATATCAGTCAGGAGATATGCATAATTCTTTTCCAGTTTCCAGACTTGATAACAAGTTGACATTAACCCATTGGCTGGACCTGTTGTGCATTCACAGTTGCTTTACATAAAGGATGAATTATACAGAAGTATTTGCAAATGAGGTGACAGAGATAGAGCTGGTGGGTACAAATCAAGTCATTGTGGAGCAGCAACGAACAAAGAAAATGGAATATCAAAGTGTAATTTTAAATTAGCAGAGGAAGTTAAATGCTCAAACACAGATATTTTGCAATCTGATCGATGTCGCACATTTCACAAGATATTTAAGAGTGAAATTAATGTAATAAAACATCTGATGATACTTCACAGAATTTACAAAACAAAGTGTGACATTGAGCCATGTAAAGAAATATATGGTTGGATGGACAAAAGCTTGGTCAAGGGTTATGGACAAAACACAGGAAAGTGGACGTGAGGAATGTTGGATTAGCCATGATCCTGTTAAATGATGGAGCAGGCTTGAGGAACTGAAGAGCGTACTCCTATTCCTATTTCTTATGATCTTAAAAAGAAGGAAAACAAGGTGGAACGGTTTAGAAAATGGATCCCAGACCTTACCACATTGATGAATTTTGGAACAATTAACAAAGGTGCTGAATTAAAGGAGTTGTGGACTTGAAGGAGCCCTATTTATTAATTTTCAGGATGTGGGTATCACTCAATGCCATGAGATTGTAAGTTGCGGTTGAATACAATTCTTCTGCTCCTAATGGCCCACAGCACCTCATGGATGTTTGATTTGGTCAAAGTCTGTTTCATTTAGCATGGTGGGAATGCCTCACAACACAATGGAGGGTATCATCAAAGTGAAGACAGGGTTTCTGAAATATCTCCACAGAGGCCAGTATCCCACCACCAAGTCACCCTTTATTTACACATGAAAAGTCCTTGACATTGATCCAGCTCCCTCACAGCCAACCCTCAAAGTGTCAGAATGTCTGGTACTCCTCTTTTTATAGGTCAATCTGGGCTCCCTGATTGGACCAGATTAACAGTCTGAATCAGGGAACTCCTATTCTATGAGGTCCACCTGGCTGACCTCATTATCATCATTGCACCTTTATCTCCACAAGGACTGTGCAGTGGTCACTCTTACTGATGTTGTCATGGACAGCATCTCGGACAGATAGATGGCAACGATAAGGTAAAGTAATTTTTTCCCTCTTGGTGGTTCATTCATCAATTGCCTCAGACCCAGTTTAGCAGCTTTGTCCTTTAGGATCAATCAGCTGAGTTAGTAATGGAGCTATCGAGTCCCCCTTTGGTGATAAGGTAGGATTGATTCCGTGATGAATAATACATTCTGTACCCTTGCCACCTTCAATGTTTTCGCCAAATGGTGTTCAGCAGAGAGAAGTATTCATTCACTATGCAGGGTGGTATCAGTAGGTAGTAATCAATAAGAGTCTTCTTCACACATTCTTGGAGATGGTTTGGCCTAGGACATCACCCTGAGGATCCTGAAGTGAAGTGTTGTTTTGAGACTGAATAATTGACCTCCAAATATCATAACCAATTTTCTTTCCATGAGATATGACTCCAATATGTACAGAGGTTTTCCCTAGTCATGATTCGCTCAGAATAGTGCATTGGAAATCAAACCCCACTGCTTCCAGATTTATTATGACTGAATATTTGATTAAACAACTGACTTGCTCAATTCTACCAGACCGTCTAATTCAGTCTTTAAAAAATGCATGCCAGGTCTTTCCATTAACTAAAAAATTACAATTTATTGTAATTGCTAATCTACATGCCTTTTAAAACATGTCCCACACTGTAAGTAATCTAATCTAAGTATGTATCAACATTATAAAACTAGACAGGTTGGTTTAACAGTCCTTTTCCTTGCTTTAATGCTATTTGCACAGTAATGATCATTCTGCTGTTTCCTGTTTCCTGGTTCCTTGGTTGGACCCAGGAGCTTTACCTGGGGAGTCTAATATTCTTATTTTCTGCAAATTTGAATATACGTTTTTGATATCGAGTTGGAGAGGTCAACTTTCCAAAGTAAGGCAATCGAGAGAGCTGTTGATACTGCAAGCTTCTGAGGATTCAGTCCTCTTCTGTTTTAATTCCCCCTTTTCCCACAGGGTTTCTTCAATAACATCCAGTCCGATAAGAACATTAATGACGTACTGGGGTCTCCTAAGCTCACACCAACTGAACACAATTAAAAATCAAATCAAAAGTCTGTCTCTGGGCAGGTTTGCCCCAAATGCAAATACACAGCACCAATTTGTCTGGACTCTGTGCTCTACTGTTCCATATTCTGTGTTCTCCCCTGTTGATTCATGAAGTATCTTAGCTAATTTTTCACTCTCTGGAAGTGGCAACAGAAGTGGATAAGGTGGTAAGGAAGGCATACAGCATGCCTGCTTTCATCGGTTGGGTTGGGGCATTGAGTTCAAAAGTTGGCCTGTCATGTCGCAGATGAATAGGACTTTAGTTAGGCCACGTTTGGAGTATTGTGTGCAGTTCCTTTTGCCAAACCAAAGGAATGATTTGGAGGCTTTGGAAAGGGTTTACCAGGATGTTGCCTGGAGTGGAGTGTATCAGCTATAAGGAGAAACTGGACTAACTTGCATTGTTTTCAATACAGCATTAGAGACTGAGGGGTGAACTGATAGAAATATATAAAATTATGAGAGGCATGGATAGGGTGGATAGTCAAGAGTCTTTTTCCCAGGGTGGAGTCCAGACTCCATGAAGTCTCATAACTTCAGGTTAAACATGGGCAAGGAAAGCGCCTGCTGATTCCCAAGTACCATCCTCCCTCATCTGATGAATCTGTATGCCTCCATGTTGAGCACACTTAGAGGAAGCACTGAGGATGGCGAGGGCACAAAATATACTCTGGGTGGGGGATTTCGATGTCCATCACCAAGAGTGGTTTGGGAGTAGTACTATTGATTGAGCTGGTCAGGTCCTAACGGACATAACCACGAGACTATGTGGCAGGTGGTGAGGGAAACAACAAGTTGGCAAAACATATCTGACCTCATCTTTACAAATCTGCCAACTACAGATGCAAATGTCCATGACAGTATTGGTAAGAGTGACCACCGCACAGTCCCGCCTTCACATTTAGAATAACCTCCATCATGTCATAGAGATGCACAGCATGGAAACAGATCCTTCAGTCCAACTTGTCCATGCCAACCAGATATTCCAACCCAATCTATTCCAACTTACCAACACCGGCTCTTATCTCTCCAAACCCTTCCTATTCATACAGCCATCCAGATGTCTTTTAAATGTTGCAATTGTACCAGCATCCACCACTTCCTCTGGCAGCTCATTCCATACACACAACACCCTCTGCTTGAAAAGGTTGCCCCTTAGGTCTCTTTTATATCTTTCCCCTCTCACCCTAAACCTATGCCCTTTAGTTCTGGACTCTGCTAACCCAGGGAAATGACCTTGTATATTTACCCTATCCATGCCCCTCATGGTTTTATAAACCTCTATAAGGTCACCCGTCAGCCTCCGATGCTCCAGGGAAAATAGCCCTAGCCTATTTAACCTCTCCCCATAGCTCAAATCCTCCAACCCTGGCAACATCTTTGTAAATCTTTTCTGAACCCTTTCAAATTTCACAACATCCTTCCAATAGGAATGAGACCAGAATTGCACACAATATTCCAACAGTGGCCTAACCAATGTCCTGTACAGCTGCAACATGACCTTCCAACTCCCATACTCAATACTCTGACCAATAAAGGAAAGCATGCCAAATGCCTTCTTCACTATCCTATCTACCTGTGACTCCACTTTCAAGGAGATATGATCCTGCACTCCAAGGTCTCTTTGTTCAGCAACACTCCCTAGGACCTTACCATTAAGTGTACAAGTCCTGCTAAGATTTGCTTCCCCACAATGCAACACCTCGCATTTATCTAAATTAAACTCCATCTGCCACTCCTCAGTCCATTGGCCCATTTGGTCAAGATCCTGTTGTAATCTGAGGTAACCTTCTTCGCTGTCCACTACACCTCCAATTTTGGTGTCATCTGCAAACTTACTAACTATACTTCCTATGTTCACATCCAAATGATTTATTTCAATGACAAAAAGTAGTGGACCCAGCACTGATTCTACTGGCACTCATCCGGTCTAAAAAACAACCCTCCACCACCACCCTCTGTCTTCTACCTTTGAGCTAGTTCTGTATCCAAATGGCTAGTTCTCCCTGTATTCCATGAGATTTAACCTTGCGAACCAGTTTCCCATGGGGAACCTTGTCGAATGCCTTACTGAAGTCCATATAGGTCACGTCCACTGCTCTCATCAATCCTCTTTGTTACTTCTTCAAAAAAAACTCAATCAAGTTTGTGAGACATGATTTCCCACGCACAAAGCCATGTTGACTATTCCTAATCAGTCCTTGCCTTTCCAAATACATGTACATCCTGTCCCTCAGGATTCACTCCGACAACTTGTCCACCACTGATGTCAAACTCACCAGTCTATAGTTCCCTGGCTTGTCCTTACCACATTTCTTAAATAGAGGTACTGCATTAGCCAACCTCCAGTCTTCCGGCACCTCACCTGTGACTATCAATGATACAAATATCTCAGCAAGGAGCCCAACAATCACTTCTCTAGCTTCCCACAGAGTTCTTGGGTACACGTGATCAGGTTCTCGGGATTTATCCACCTTCATGCGTTTCAAGATGTCAGTTCTTCCTCCTCTGAAATATGGACATTTTTCAAGATGTCACCATCTATTTCCCTACAGTCTATATCTTCCATGTCCTTCTCCACAGTAAACACTGATGCAAAATACTTGTTTATTTTCTCACCCATCTCCCGTGGCTCCACATAGAGGCCACCTTCTGGATCTTTGAGGGGCCCTATTCCCTCCCTCGTTACCCTTTTGTCCTGAATTTATAAAAACCCTTTGGATTCTCCTTAACCCTGTTTGCCAGAACAATCTTGTGTTCCCTCTTTGCTCTCCTGATTTCTTTCTAAAGTATAATCCTACTGCCTTTATATTCTTCTAAGGATTCACTCGATTTATCCTGTCTATACCTGACATGTGTTTCCTTCTTTTTCTTAACCAAACCCTCTATTTCTCTGGTCATCCAGCATTCCCTATACCTACCAGCCTTCCCTTTCACCCTGACAGAAATATACTTTCTCTGGATTCTTGTTATCTCATTTCTGAAGGCTTCCCATTTTCCAGCCGTCCCTTTACCTGCGAACATTGCCCCCAATCAGCTTTTGAAAGTTCTTGCCTAATACCATCAAAATTTGCCTTCCTCCAATTTAGGACTTCAACTTTTAGATCTGGTCTATCTTTTTCCATAACTATTTTAAAACTAATAGAATTATGGTCACTGGCCCCAGTGTGCTCCCCCATTGACACCTCAGTCACCTGCCCTGCCTTATTTCCCAAGAGTAGGTCAGGTTTTGGACCTTCTCTAGTAGGTACATCCACATACTGAATCAGAAAATTTTCTTGTACACACTTAACAAATTCCTCTCCATCTAAACCCTTAACACTATGGCAGTCCCAGTCAATATTTGGAAAGTTAAAATCCCCTACCTACTATACTTACAGATAACTAAGATCTCCTTACAAATTTGCTTATCAATTTCCCTCTGATTATTAGGGGGTCTATAATACAATCCCAATAGGGTAATCATCCCTTTCTTACTTCTCAGTTCCCCCCAAATAACGTCCCTGGATGTTCTTCCAGGAATATCCTTCCTAAGTACAGCTATAATGCTATCCTTTATCAAAAACACCAATCCCCCTTCTCTCTTGCCTGCTTTTCTATCCTTCCTGTAGCATTTGTATTCTGGAACATTAAGCTGCCAGTCCTGTCCCTCCCTGAGCCACGTTTCTGTAATTGCTATGATATTCCAGTCCCATGTTCCTAACCATGCCCTGAGTTCATCTGCCTTCCCTGTTAGGCCTCTTGCATTGAACTAAATGTATTGTATGGCACTATCACCGTACTAACTGAGACAGACTTCAAACAGATTTAGCAACTCAAGATTGGGCATCCATGAGTTGCTGTGAACCATCAAAACCAGAACTCTACTCCAGCACAATCTGCAACCTCATGGCTTCGCATATTCCCCACTCAATCAATAACATCAAGCCAAGGGATCAACCCTGGTTAAATGGACAGTGCCGGAGCGCATGCCAGGAGTAGCACCAGGCATACCTGAAGATGAGGTGTCAACTTGGTGAAGCCACCAAACAAGACTACTAGCATGCCAAACAGCATAAGCAGCAAGTGACAGACATAGCTAAGCATCCACAACCACCGGATCAGATCTAACTTGTGCAGGCCTGTCACATCCAATTGTGAATGGCATGGACGATTAAGCAACTCACTAGAGGTGGGCAGCTCCACAATTATCCCCAGCCCCAGCCATCAGTGCAAACGATAAGGCTGATTTCACAGCAATCTTCAGCCAGAAGTGCCATCTTGGCCCTCTCCAGTGGTCCCCAGCATCACAGATACCAGTCTTCAGCCAATTCAATTCATTCCACGTGATATCAAGAAACTATTGGAGACACTGGATACTGCAAAGGTTACGAGCCCGGATAACATTCTGGCAATATTTCTGAAGACTTGTGCTCCAGAACTTGCTGCTCCCCTAGCCAAGCTGTTCCAATACAGTTATAACACCAACATCTACCTGACCCAAGTATGTCCTGTACACAAAAAAACCGGACAAATCCAACCCGGCCAATTACCGTCCCATCAGTCTACCCTCGATCATCAGGGTATGATGAAAGGTGCCATCAACATTGCTATCAAACAGCACCTGCTCAGTAACGCCCAGTTTGGGTTCTGCCAGGACAACTCAGCTCCTGACTTCATTACGGTCTTGACTCAAACAGAGACAAAAGAGCTAAATTCCAGAGGAGAGATGAGAGTGACAGCCCTTGACATCATGGCTGCATTCGACTAAGTGTGGTATCAAGGAGCCCTCGCAAAACTGGAATTAATGGGTATGGGGGCAAACTCTCCAGTGGTTAGAGGGATACTTGACACATAGGAAGATGGTCATGATTGTTGAAGATCAGTCATCTCAGCTCCAGGAGTCTCTGCAAGAATTCTTCAGGGTTGTGTCCTAGGCCCAAACATCTTCAGCTGCTTCATCAATGACCTTCCCTCCATCATAAGGTCAGAAGTGGAAACGTTCGCTAATAATAGCACAATGTTCAGCACAAATGCAACTCCTCAGACTCTGAAGCAGTCAGGGTCCAAATGCAACAGGATCTGGACAATATCCAGGCTTGGGCTAACAAGTGGCAAGTCACATTTGCACCAAACAAATGCCAGGCTATGACATTACCAATAAGAGACAAACTAACCACCATCCTTTGACATTAAATAGTGTTACCGAGAGATCCAAGATGGCGGCGACCCAGCAAGTCTGAGTCTACAGTGCTCCTCCCAAGACTTGGGTAAAGTGGGTCACCCACCCTCACCACACTTACCAAATCATTATAATTGCTGTTTAATTTAATTAGTTGTTTAATATTAAATTTAAACAATCTAATCTTTAGTAAAAATGACTAAAGGGAAGGGAGCCCGCAGCTCTCAACAAGCAGGAACCCCTCCCCCACCCTCTCCAGCTGCAGCCAAGGCGTCCACAGCCGCCCTGGGGGACTTACCTACGGTGACAAGCCTTGTAGAAATGATCTCCAAACTGGATGCGAAGATCGACGCTTTCAACGAAGAATCCCGAAATCGATGGGACTGCCCGCTGTTCCTGTTTTTCCTTTGCATTTGGATGAAGTCCCAGATTGCCAATGCTACAAAGTTCTCTCCTGCCTGGCCATGAGCACGTTCCTGGTCTCCGGCAGTCCTCTGAGTGGCAGCAAACTGTGCAGAAACACGACCGAGACATCCAAGAAATCGAGCGCCGAGTCGGAGGGGCGGAGTTAAAGGCCGCGACCTCCGAAACTACAGCTCAATTGGCCGTGGATCAGGTCCGGACTCTCGAACAGCGAGTCCGGACCTTAGAGAATCACATTGACGACCTCGATAATCGAGGTCGTCGAAAAAATATTCGTTTGCTGGGCCTTCCCGAACGGGAAGAGAAAGGCCAGCTTACAGCGTTTCTCAAGCAGTGGCTGCCACAGCTTTTAAATCTGGAAGCTGGATCAGGTAAGGGTAGAATGGGCCTACCGGGTCGCAATACACGGGCCCGTCTTGAACCAGCACCCACGCCCGGTCCTGTTCCGGCTGCAGAGCTACAAGGAGATGCAGATACTCCTAGAAGCCTCTAGAAATCTTGGAAAAGACTCCCAAGCTATGATCTATAAAGGATCCAAGATCATGTTATTCCAGGACTTTTCCCCAGCTCTGGTCCAAAAGAGGAAGGCATTTGACGAGGCGAAGAAGCGTTTAAGGGACTTAAATATTCAGTACTCCTTACGCTACCCAGCGACGCTACGCTTTAATCATGAAGGATCTGTATATAACTTCGGATCTCCAGAAAAGGCTAAGGAATTCTTGGACTCTCTTAGATAAACTGTAAGACATAATGGTTGTTGGTTTGCCTTTCCCCTTGCTTTGGTTTATATCGCCCCTTTTTTTTCTCTTATCTTACTGTTTAATATTATCATGGGGGGTGGGGAGAGGGATTTGATTTTCTCCCCCCCCCGGGGTTGTTTTCTTTTATTATTTTATGTGTATATGTGGGATGTATGTATATGTGTGTGTATATATGTATGTATGTATGTGTATGTATATATATATATATATATATAAGCTGGGGGGTTTGGTTAATGTTGGTGGGGGGAGGTGGTTACCTTATTCAATTTTACCTCTGTCTTTAGGAGCGGGGTTGTTTCTCCCTTGTTATTTTGTATTACTAGATTTATATTTAATTATTATTTGTTGAGGTTGTAATTTTATACTTATATGTTTATATATGGTATTAACATTACCAAATATATCCAGGTGTTGGTATGGGTGGGGGTAGGGTGCTCACTGTTAACTCTAGCTTTGTATTATGTCTGAATTCTCCTCATTTTATTGAGGAGCGCCTGGGTCAAGGGTGGGGCATTGGTTGGGAGAGGATATGATGGACCTTTGGAGAGGAAGTGACACCCCCTGGGAACAAGGGGGAAAATCTCCACTTAGATACGTTTTATATTTTTTTTATTTAGAAATAGTTTTTTATTGTATTGTTGTGAGTGTATTAGAGAGGCTTTATTTTTGTAAATTTTATATGCTCTACGCTCGGGATGTTCTGGATAGGGTTTCCCCTCCCGAGGGTTCTCGGATTTGCCCAGACGATTATGGTTGATCAGTCGGTTAAGTGGTGCACCTGGAATGTCAAAGGGAGTAATTCGCCAGTCAAAAGGAAGAAAATATTATCAAATCTTAAGAAGGAAGGAGTTGATATAGCTCTCCTACAGGAGACACACCTGTTGGATAAAAAACACTTGAAATTACGACAGGGTGGATTTGATCAGGCCTTTTTTTCTTCTTTTAGCTCAAAATGTAGGGGAGTTGTTATTCTTGTTCGGAAGAATTTCCCTTTCAAAATCCTAAAGCAGATAAAAGACGAATCTGGACGATATATTTTGATTAAAGCCCTCATAAATGGAGAGGAATATGGGATTTTAAATTTGTACTGCCCCCCGGCACACCCCTTTAAATTTATAACGGAAGCCTTTTCAAAATTAATGGCTTTTGGTGCCCGTCATACAATTATAGGGGGAGATTTAATTGTATTATGGATCCGGAAATAGATAGGAATCCCAAGAGTACTGCAGGAGTATCTCCCAGATCTAGACAATTGATGGATCTGAACAAAGAATTAGGATTAGTAGATGTATGGAGATGTCTTCATCCACAGGGCAGAGATTTTTCTTTCTACTCCAATCCACATAAATGTCATACCAGAATTGATATGTTTTTTGCCCCCTCGATTTTTTTAAACTCGATATCATCCTGTAAAATAGGTAGTATAGCAATTTCCGACCACGCTGCTGTATATATGGAAACTAAGGCGAGGAACAAAGGGACATCCCCTCGGCATTGGAGTATGGACCCCTTCCTAATGAAAGATAGTAAATTTGTAAAGTACTTCTCTCAAGAATTTAAAACTTTTTTAGAAATTAATTCAGGTACAGCTAGCAACCCATCAATGATGTGGGAGAACATCAAAGCTTACACGCGAGGTTTGATCATCTCCTACTCAGCGACCCAGAAGAAATTGAAGGGAGAACAACAGCGTCTGCTTGAAGCTCGCTTAAAAGCAGCTGAAACAGCATACGCTGATAGACCTTCTATTATTAAATTGCAAAGGATTACGGCTCTTAGGACAGCTATAAACACTATGCTTACCCAAACGGCTAAGAGGGTAATATTATTTGCAAAACAAAGGTTATATGAATATGGCGACAAACCGGGTAGGTACTTAGCATTTCTTGCAAAGAAAAAAAAGGCCCCTCAGACTATTACGTCTATCAAGGAAAGTACGGGTATTTTGACTCATGATCATAAAAAGATTAATGCGATCTTTAGAGAATATTATTCTGAGCTATATAAATCACAGGATTGTGAAGATAGGACGAAGAGGATGCAGTCATTTTTTAAAAATTTGACCTTTCCAGGCCTAACTCCGGAACAGGTATCGGTCCTAAATGCTCCTCTAACAGTCCAAGAAATACTTGATGCAATCAGGCAACTTCAGAGTGATAAGGCACCGGGCCCAGATGGTTTTCAAGCTGAATTCTGTAAAGAATGTACAGAGATATTGACTGGTCCACTTATGGACATGTATAACTATGCATATAGTCAGGGATGTCTCCCGCCTTCGCTGAAAGAGGCAAATATCTCTCTTATCCTTAAAAAAGGAAAGGATCCAGAAGATTGTACGTCATACAGACCAATATCCTTGCTAAATGTAGATTTTAAAATCCTTTCTAAAACGTTAGCACTGAGACTAGAAAGGGTACTGCCACATATTATAAAGGAGGATCAGACGGGGTTTATTAAGGGCCGTAGATCATCCAATAATATTAGAAGGGTTTTGAATATGATTCAAGCCTGTCATCAGGGAAAGATACCAGGAGTAGTAGTTTCATTAGATGTGGAAAAGGCATTTGATAGGGTCGAATGGTCATATTTGTTTTACACATTGGAAAGGTTTGGCGTTGGACAGGTGTTTAGCAAATGGGTCTCAACATTGTATAATGATCCCAAAGCAGTTGTGGTTACCAATGGATTAGGTACGGATAGCTTCAGTGTGGGTAGGGGCTGCCGTCAGGGATGTCCCCTCTCGCCATTGTTATTTACGCTAATAATTGAACCACTAGCAGAAGCTATACGAGCTGAGCCTAATATAACGGCCCCGAGGATTGGTACAGGTAAACATAAAATTACCCTGTATGCAGATGATGTTCTTCTATTCCTCAGTAATCCTCTGATGTCCGTACCTCACTTAATCCAAGTTATTAATACATTTAGCGCATTTTCAGGTTATAAAATTAATTTTTCAAAATCGGAGGCTATGCCAATGGGTGTCCTTGCTATGACACCCCACTTAGTGGACGGATCCCTTTTTCCCTTTCGTTGGTCCCTGGAGGGCTTCTTATATTTAGGCATTTTTATTACCCCAGTATTTGGTCAGTTGTACAAGGCTAATTTTGTGCATTTACTGGAAAGGATAAGGCAGGACCTCCAGCGATGGGGAGACCTTCCAATCTCCTGGTTGGGGCGGCACGGTGGCACAGTGGTTAGCACTGCTGCCTCACAGTGCCAGGGACCCGGGTTCAATTCCCGCCTCGGGCAACTGTCTGTGTGGAGTTTGCACATTCTCCCCAAGTCTGTGTGGGTTTCCTCCGGGTGCTCCGGTTTCCTCCCACAGTCCAAAAATGTGCAGGTTAGGGTGAATTGGCCATGCTAAATTGCCCGTAGTGTTAGGTGAAGGGGTAAGTGTAGGGGAATGGGTCTGGGTGGGTTGCTCTTCGGAGGGTTGGTGTGAACTTGTTGGGCCAAAGGGCCTGTTTCCACACTGTGGGGAATCTAATCTAATAGCACTAATCAAAATGAATGTCCTGCCCCGTCTCCTATATCCTATGAGAATGCTTCCGGTGATGCTGCCGTGGACGGCTCTACGTAAGTTATATGGCTGGCTGGGTTCCTTTATCTGGAATCATAGACGGCCCCATTTTAAGCTGAAGAAGCTACAGCTTCCACAGACAAGGGGAGGATTGGACTTCCCTGACTTTAGGAAATATCAGTTAAGTTCCTTATTAAGTTATATAGCTGATTGGGTCTTGTCTGATCCACAATCAATCTGGTTGGACATCGAGGCCTCTCAAGTAAAATACCCACTCATTAACCTTTTATTTTCAGACAAGAGGAAAATCATTACAGATCACTGTAAAAACCCTATAATACTAAACACAATTAAGGCTTGGAAAATAATGTGGCAAAATGAGGGCAACTCACATAAAACATCCCCCTATGCACCGATGGGGATTCCAACCGGGGTTTACAGATGCCACTTTTAAACTCTGGAGATCCAGGGGTATCTCATGTTTAGGGGACCTATTTAAGGATGGGGTCCTGATGTCTTTTGAACAGCTGCGTCAGAAATTCAGATTACCTAATGGAGACCTCTTTCGATATTTCCAAATTCGAGATTATATACAGAAGAAGACTACGTTATTAGATAGTCTTTATAAATCAGATAGAGAATGTAGTTCCTACAACCAGTGGGGGTATCTTCCATCAGTACTATTTATCATTTACTACATGATGAAGTATCGGGAGATATGGATAATCTGCTTAAAACATGGGATCAGGATTTGGGACTAGAAATCTCTATAGAAATGTGGAATGATATTTGGGAAAATGCTGGAAGAATTACTATCTGTAATAGAACCCAGGCTATCCAGCTGAAGATACTTCATAAGGCCCATATAGCATCGGTTCGACTGGCAAAATTTAAGGCAGGAGCATCTCCAATGTGTCCCAAATGCAAAATAGAGGTGGGCACTCTTGTACATTGCCTATGGACCTGTCATAACATCCGTAGATATTGGACTAAAGTAGCAAGTACCCTGACAGAAATTTTAGGAACGGAAATTAAAGTGGACCCTGTATCTCTCCTTTTGGGCTTTTAGAACTTTCCCTCCTTGGACATGTACGGGAAGAGACTATTTCCTATTCTTTCTTTCTGTGCAAGGAAAAATATTTTGGTGAACTGGGCGGCTAAGGGCCCCCCTGGACTTTCAAATTGGCACAGATTAATTATGGAATGTATTCCCCTTGACTTCCTTATAAATATGGTGCACCGAAAGACCAAATTATTTTATAAAATATGGCAGCCCTTCTTGAATGACATAAATACAGATATTTCGGCTATCCTAACAAGGGCTTTTATTTAATTGAGATTACAAACCTGGCTGGTCCGGGGCCCCTTAGGAGAGGAATCCCGCACAAATATGGGTTTTATTACATCTGATGTTAACACATTCTGAGCATGTAAGAGACTTAAATATACACTCTGGTTAGTTGTAGGTTAGATTAGTAGATAGTTGAGTTTTGTTTTTTTTCTTTTTCGGTATTTTTTTTCTTTTGTTAAATTTTGGCTATTGTATATTTGATTTAATTGTATATCAATGTTTATATTTGAGAGTTTTGTTTATTTTTGTAAACTTGTAAAAATGTTAAATTTCTAATAAAAATATCTATATAAAAAAATAGTGTTACCATCACCAAATCCTCCCCTATCAACATCCTGGAAGCTATCATTGATCAGAAACTCAACCGGACTCACTACATATATGCAGTGACTACATAAGGAGGACAGAGGCTAGAAATATTGCAGCAAGTAACTCACCTCCTGACTCCTGAAAGCCCACCTACCATCGACAAGGCACAAGTCAGGAGTGTGATGGAATACTCCCCACTTGCTTGGATGAGTGAAGCCCCAACAACGCTCAAGTAGCTTGACACCATTGAGGACCAAGCAGCCCGTTTGATTGGCACTGCATCCCCAAGCATCCTCTCTCTCCATCACCAACGCTCAATAGCAGGAGTATGTACTATCTACAAGATGCACTGCAGAAATTCACCAAAGATCCTCAGACAGCACCTTCCAAATCCATGACCATGTCCATCAAGAAGGACAAGGGCAGCAGATATATGGGACCACCAGCACCTTCAAGTTCCCATCCAAGCCACTCACCATCCTGACTTGGAAACATATTGGTGTACCTTCACTGTCACTGGGTCAAAATTCTGGAATTCTCTCCCTAATGGACTGCAGTGGTTGAAGAAGGCAGTTCACCACCTTCTTCTCAAAGGCAACTAGGCATGGGCAATAAATGCTGGTCAGCCAGTGATGCTCACAACCCACAAAATGACTTTTTTTCAAAATTAGGGTGCAAAGGTTTGAAATGAGAGGAAAAACGTTTAAGGGAGGTTTGCGAGGAAAGCTCTTTTTACACAGAGGGTGGTAGGTGCCAGGAATGCATAACCTGAAGAGGTGATAGAAGCAGATACAATATAAAAATTTAACAGGCGTTTAGACAAACACATGAACAGGTAGATTGGATTAGTTGGTCAGGACAAACATGCTGGGCCAAAGGGCCTGTTCCTGTGCTGTACTGTTCAACATTTTAGTCCACAGTCCAAAACATAGATGATGGAAGGAAAGCAAGGTACAAGGACTAGGATTGCTGTTCATGCAGAGGGTTTCTGTTTCTGTTTTGTAACTTCTATTAAATCTATATTCCATGAAACGGATGATGTAAAGTTGTTGTGATGTACTGTAATTACCTTCTCCTGGCAGTCACTTGGAGATGTTCCAACTACAGTGCAGCAGGTTTACATAAGCAATTTCTAAAGAAATTATAGAAATAAAAGCAAAACACTGCAGGTGCTGGAAATCTAAAATAAAAGCAGAAAGTGTCTGGCATTACCTGTGGAAAGAGAAGCAGAGATAATATTTCAAGTCCAACCGCTCTGCTTTGGAATTGAGATTGGTATTTGAGATATTATGAAAGGTGACTGAAAGTTTGGTTAAAGAGGTGCATCTTAAAAGTCGACGTGATGAGAATGATGAGTTTAGAGAGGGAATTCCAGAGTTCAGGGCTGCCAACATAGAGAAATCAGTCACTAATTTCATAGTTACTACTGTTCGTAGAGAAAGTTATTCCATAGGATTGATCATTGGCGTTTATAAAGCAATTCGATTGTGATTATAAATGTTGCAGAATTAGTGAGTGTGAGCCCTGTGATGAGCTGGTTCATCTATAACTGTGCATGTGAACAGGATAATTGACAATTATAGTGGAAGGATAGTATCCTGGTTATCTGAAGGTCAGGGAATTGATTCCAAAAATCATGCAGTATAGAAGATGGCCATTTGTTCAAAGATATCTGTGCTAACACTTTGAATTAACTATTCAAGTAGACTCAATTCCACCATATCCTCTCCAAAGTCCTATAAATATTTCCTTCCAATTAAATGAAATCAAATATCATCTTATCATTGTGACACAATGGAACTGCAACCCAAAGATGTGGGTGAAGGGAAATCAGATGAGATCAGCTGCTGTACTTGTTTTGATGGCTGAATAAATCAAGATGGTTCAGACTCAATTTTATTGAATATAATGCACACAACATCATGAGGAGCCTAGACAGGATTGATGGGGAGAAACTATTCCAATTGGCAGAAGGATCGAGGACCGGGGCACCAGTTTTAAGGGACTTGTCACTTGCCTGCATGAGTACAACTCCAACAACACTCAAGACGCTTGACACCATCCAGGACAAAGTAACCTGCTTGATTGTTTGTGGAAGTGTTGCCATCCTGTCCCTCCAACATGGCATTCAGTAACAGCAGTGTGTATCATCTACAAGGCGAAGTGCAGAAATTCACCAGGTTGGCACCTGACAAACCCACAACCACTATGAACCTAGTAGGTCAAGAATAGCACATACATGGGAACACCACCATTTGCAAGTTGTCCTTCAAGCTATTTACCATCCTGACTTCAAAATATATTGCCACCCTTTCTGTGTCAGTGGGTCAAATTCCTGAAATGTACTCTGTAACAGCATTATGGTTCTGCCAAATTGACTGAAGTGACTCAAGTAGGAAACTCACTGCCACCTTCTCATTGGCAACTAGAGATAGGCAATAAATACTGGGTATGCCAATATTCTATGAATGAATGAATCAAAAAAGGGAAATACACAGGAGCAACATGATGAAAAATTATTTTTAGACGTAGAAACAGTTAAACTTAGAGTGCAGTGCCTGTGTTTATGGTGGACAGCTTCAGTAATCACCTTGATAAAAGTGAAACCTCAAGTCAAAAAAAACTACAGGGCTGATGGGGAACGAGAAGAGTGAAGTTGCAAAGTGGTCTTCTTCTGTGCTGCAATAGGGTTCTCCACAACCATTAATCCCTAACTCTGATAATTTTCTCTCAGTATACTTTTGAAAGTATTATTTAAAATTCTGATATTAGGTATTTCAGAATGTGCTTTACATTTGGGTAATTTTTACCCTATCCATTCTCGAGTACCTATAAGAGGGGCACTTTTAGCTCTAAATCCAAATCTCTCAAAGAAAGCGCCTCCCTATTCAAAAGACGTGCCCGCCCTCTCTCCTCTGATTGGTTCTCAGAATTCCAGCGACTTCTATGAGTGGCTGGCCTGCGAATGATATCACAATGTTGTTTTGCATATGTGTTCCTCGCCCTCCTACCACGTACGTCATGGGTCCGCATTGCGACTGCGCAGTGACGGCATACCCGTTCCCAGACCCTTTCTTTCCCGGGCCGTGATGACACATCGGGGTGGATAGGAAGGAGGAATTAGGATGTGCGCATGCTCGACTGCTGTTTATCAGTAGCCACGTTGCCACTTTGTAGCAAAGGGTGAGTGAAAAGTATCCAAGGGGTAAGGATGTCCTCACCTCCCAAGGAGAAAGTGGAAACCAAAGCTGGGCACCTTCCTGCCGGTACGTATTTAAACCATGGCTGTCAGGGAGGACGGCTTATGGCATCATGTAATTAGTTTATTTTCCCTTTCTCTGGAACATTGGCTGCAAAGTTCACCTAAGTAGGGAAGAGAAAGTCGAAGTGATGCAATTGTACAGATTAGTGGATCTCAGTCCAGCTTAATCTGCTGAGTGTTTGGTGACTGAATTTCAATTTCGAAAAAAGATTTAAAGTTGTAGTTTTGCAATGAGAGAGAGGTTTTTCTTCCGTTGCCATCCAGGGCTCTAGAAATGACTGCTTCAGAGTGACAGCTTTAAAGGCCAATAGTAAGAAACAAAATGATCAAAGAGTGCACTATTAATCTGATAACTTGCTCTCATTTACTTTTGAGGGTGTTAAATAAAATTCTGATTTTAGGTATTTCAGAATGTGTTTTGTTAGTAGGTAACTTTAAAACCATATGTCCGTAAAAGGATATCTCTTAAATCGTCAGAAGTCACATGACAACAGGTTATATTCCAACAGGTTCATTTGAAATCGCCAGCTCTTGGAGCGTATCCCCTGATTTTATCTGACAAAAGGGCTACGCTCCGTAAGTTTGTGATTTCAAGTAAACCTGTTGGAATATAACCTGGTGTCGTGTGACTTCTGACATTTTCCGCCCCAGTCTAACTCTAGCACCTCCACGTCATATTCCCTATATGTTTAAAAACAGGAATGAGTAATAAACGCTGACCTAAATACTGCAAGAATAAATACAAAAAGTCACTGGGTAACAACCTGCAAAGTTGAAGTTACAGGCAGAAGGCAGACTAATGCAGTTGAGAAATGTATCAGCCATTATCGAGTGACAGAGCAGATTTGATGGGCCAAATGGCCTAACTCTGCTCCTATATCTTGTGATGTTATGAAAGTATAAGCTGGCACACTGCTGGAACCTTTGGTGCTTGTGGATCTGTTGGGCATTTAAGAATTTGAAAATACCTGGTACAAAATTTAATATTTCATAAGTGATTTTAAGTGTGCCTGGTTTTAAAAAAATAACTATCCAATAAACACAGTACAGTAGATATGAAAAGCAAAGCAATGTAAATGCTGGACATAATTTGCTAGACTGGTAGCATTTTTTTGAGAGGGAAATAGAGTTAGTAATTAGAGTTGATTGTCCTATAGCAGAAGTTTTCACTTCATGGTCTTTGCCCTGTCCACCCTTTTTAACGTTTCTCCAATTTTGGCATCCCCTGAGATAGAACATAGAACAGTACAGCACAGTATAGGCCCTTCAGCCCATGATGTCGGGCCGAGCATTTATCCTAATCTAAGATTAACCTTTTACTGCTGTCCATGTGCTTGTCCAGCAGTCGCTTAAATGTCTCTAATGCCTCTGACTCTACTACCACCGCTGGCAGTGCATGCTATGCATTCACCACTCTGTGTAAAGAACCTATCTCTGACATCTCCCCTATACCTTCCTCCAATCACCTTAAAATTATGACCCCTTCTGCCTTGGAGAAAGGTGTCTGGTTATCTACTCTATCTATGCCCCTCATTACCTTGTACACCTCTATCATCTTAGCAGTTCTCTCACTTCTGAAAGTTTTGCAATTGGTACATCCCTGATTTTAATTGTTCTTTGAATTGTTAGCTTAAAATGCTTGGGCTTTAAGTTCCTAAATCTCTGCCCTCAATATCTGTCTACTTTCCTTCTGAAGTGCTCCATAAAACATTTGATTTGGCACACTTGTATTTTCATCTCAAGTTTGTTTGATAACACTCCTAAGAAGTTCTGAGCTTGCTTGGCTACATTAAAGCCAGATAATTGGAACCAGATAATTGTCTGAATGTAACCACCTGACACCAAACTGAGAGCAAATGCTGCAAGCAGGGTTGGAGACCCTTTTGACCAACCTGGGTGTGGCCAGCTGCCATAGGTCACCCTCTTGAGAATCTCCCCTCATCACTGTACTGAGCATCATAAAATTTTTTAACATTTAAGTTGGAGAGAGACCACCTCTGTTTTGTAGAACCGACTTCATGCTACTGGTTGAAGGTTTGAAAACTTTTGATCCATGTTAATGAGTTAGACTAGGTTTGCAGGATGTATTGCAAAACTCTGCACATGACACGATACTTCAAAATATTGTGTTCTGTGCTGAGGTGTGAGACACCTCAAAAGGACACATATAGCAGATGAATTTTAATGCAGAGAATGGTGAAGTGTTTACGTCACAATGTGCAGAACAAGAGAGATCAATATAATATAAAGGCTATAATTCTAATGAGTGAACCTGGAATATAGATGCATAAATCAAGGAAATCAAAAAACAGTTAATAAGACCTACACGATCTGGGGTTTTTATACATCAAGGTGACCGGTTCTTTTGATGCAAGTTGTTTCTCTACCAATGGGCAAGAGATCCAGATTCAAGTTCTGCCTGCCCTAGTTGTCACATCATGATGAAACAGGTTGACTAAAATTAATTTATAAATCAAGAAGAATATATAAGCCAGAAAGTTATGGTGAACCATTTTGAAATACTAATTTAGAATTACCTGAAATATTGTGTTCAATTCTGGCAAGAAGAACTTTAGCAAGAATGTAAAGGCATTGGAGAGGGTGCAGAAAACTTTTGTTTCGAGGGCAAAAAAAGTATCTTCTACCTAATTAATTAGAGGATAGACTGGTGTGTCTGGGTACCTGGAGAAGTGATGGTTTGGAAAATATTTGGTAGAACTTTTCAAAATTGTGAAAAGTCCAAATAAAATAGATATTGGAGTTGTTTTTTTTTCCCATTGTTTAAAGAATTTGAGAACCAGAGGACACCAATTTAGTGATTGGCTAAAGAACCAGAGGAGCTGTAAATAAAAACCTTTTTTACACAATAAATGCCTAATGTCAGGAGTCCACTGCCAGGATATGTTGTGGAAGCTTAGTCAATTCTATTCACCTGGAGTGAGGAAAGGAAACATCAGCTAGGACTATGGCTCCTGCTCCAGACTACTGTCAGTAAACTCTTGCTCTAAGTAATGCATGTGCATTGGATGATGGGGTTTAGATCAGTTGTATTTCAGTAGAGTGTGTTGTGCTTGAAGGGTGTCTTAGTTGGAGTTGGAGGGCCATTACTACCTATAGAATCTCATACCATTATGAATGCACTGTCAAGAAAAGCAGTATTGAGCTTGGTGAAGAACAGTGCAGTAGGAGGTGAAATGAGTTTAACTTTCTTTCTCTTTGAGAAATGTGACTTCACAATATGCAATGTTGATGAGTGGACTATGCGAAGATATGTAATCCTTGAATTGGTGTTAGTTCTAAATCATTTCCTGGGGCTTAGATTTTCTACCAGGCAACCCAATGATTTGATAATGTAGCTTAAATCTTTTGCTCAGGTTTTGCAGTTTTACGTTTGTGCTCTAAGCGGTGGTCTGGAAGTTACTTTTTGTGACTAGTGAGCATTTTAACCTATTAGAGGATTCTGTTATTTTTCACATTTCTGCAACACTATAACAGCACCCATCCCTCCTGATTTAGAACAATTGCGTCTAAATCTTTAACCTCTGCTTCTCATTTTCATACAGGCTGGCACTTCAAAAAGTTTCCACCGTAATCCTGTTTGCAATGAGTAATTATTATTGTGACAGTCAGACAAGAGACCTTGAAGGAAGCCATTATATTTAAAATCAACTCCCAAGAGATGTTTGGAGTTGGTTGACCTGCAGGTGCACACTTGCGCAAGTTAACTTTTCCCCAGTAGCAGAGAGAAGCATTACGTTTGTAGCTTTTATTGATCTTCTACCACACTTTCATTTCTGATATGCCCAAACAGTAAATGTATACTTGATGGAATATGACTTTTTAATGCAGAAAGAAACTAATAGTGGGAAATATGGTATGAGTTAATATGGTGTCACTTGAATGAAAGATTTGCATGGTGATTAGTGTCATTCATGTTCATAAATTTGTGACCTATTATCTAACTGTGTAAATGGCAGTCATTTGGCTCAGTATGTCTGCCAGGTATTCCCTCATGCCAACTGAGACTCTGCACTGGATCTGACAATTGGTCAAATGTACCTTTTTTGCAATTTAGCACCAACCTAATTGGATAAATACTTAAAGGAGATAAATTTTCAGGGGAGTGGAACAAATTGAACAGCTCTTTCAAAAAGTTGGCATAGACCCAGTGGACAGAATGTCGTTCAGTTCTAAGAGCTTGAGCCTATTTCAGTTTTTGGACATGCTGTGGTATTTTTTTCTTTTTTTCTTTTTGTTAAACCATGGGCTTTTAATCTTTCTGGTTGTAAATTGTAGATTGATTTTGCCCAAGCACTTAAGAGTCATAAATGATACAAGTCAGCGTGGTAGCTATTTTATTCATGTGTTTGCAGAAGTCATGCAACGAAGTACCACATAGGCTTATGAAGAAGATGGAAACCCATGGAATTAAAGGAAATATGATGTGAATATAATACTGGCTGAGTGACGAGAAGGCTAGTGGTGGATAGACATTTTTAAGACTGGAAGCTAATTCAAAATTGTTCTCAAGCAAAAAGTTTTTGGATTGCATACACATTACAATCTATATGAATTATCTGATCTCTGACCAGATAAGTGGCATCCTCGAGCCTACAGGTGAACTAAGTTGGGCAGTGTTATAGCTGTAAAGTTCAGGATAACATAATGCTGAGATGTCCAGAAATATGATAGAATTTTATATGAAGAATTATGAAGTGTGGTACTTTCAGAGGAGCAATGTGGAAAGAAAGTTTGTGATAGCTTGCAAACATACGACATGCGAAGTACAGTTTGCAAAGTGCAAATGAACAGAGGAACCTTGTATCCATACATAGAAATGCTGAAAAATAATTAAACAAACATTGCATTATTTGTTTTATATTCTGTTTCTACTTAAAACTCAATTTATCATGGTAGAACTTCACAATTTGCTGGTTTGACCTCAACTGGAGTCTGGTAAACTATTTTGAGCACCTTGAAAAGATACGGAGTCAGCTTACCAGGGTGGAGGGACTTCACTTTTGAGGAGAGATTGAAGACTTCTCCTTGGAACAGAGGTTTTAATTAGTGTTCTGTTGACTTTTCCAAGATGCTGAGGAGTTTAGAAAAGTGTTCTCACTGGTGAGTAGCTCAGTAACCAGAGGTCAGAGATTTGAATTCATTAGCAAAAGATCTAGCAAGAAGATGAGAATTTTATTTTTTAGTTTTGAATTATGATCTGGAAGGTATTGGAATCTGGTTCCATAAATATTCTAAGAAAGGAGTCAGACAGATACTTGGCAAAAAACTTGCAAGGCTGTGGGCGATAAGCAGGGATGTTCTCTTTTAAAGAGCCAGCACATGTATATCAAAAAAAGTTGGAAAATGACCAAGTTAATTGGTGTCTGAAAGAGAAGAATGGCATTGAATTTCTTTTGGAGACAAAAACTGTAGATGCTGGAATCCAAAGTAGACAGGCAGGAGGCTGGAAGAACACAGCAGGCCAAGCAGCATCAGGAAGTGGAGAAGTTGGAGTTTTGGCTGTAATCCTTCTTCAGGACTGGGGATGGGTATGAGGGGGGGAGGTGATGCAGATAAAGGGGGTGGCGGGGACAAGGTGGTGAAGTGGGGATAGGTGAAGATGGGTAGAGGTACAACCTCTTTGGTCAGTGGGAGGAATGAATCTGGTTGGTGGCAGGGAGGAGGAAGGAAATCGGGGGATGGGGAGGGAAGTTACTTGAAATTGGAGAGCTCAATGTTGAGTCCTCCAGGCTGTAGGCTGCCCAGGCCGAAGATGAGGTGTTGTTCCTCCACTTTGCGCTGTGGTTAATTTTGGCAATGGAACAGGATAAGGATGGTCATGTTGGGGGAATTGAAATGGATGCTGACTGCGAGGTATGGTCGGCCCCTGCGGACCCGGCTGCGATGCTCCATGAATCTTTCCCTAAGTTTACATTGCAGACTGTCGACGTGACATCGGCCGCCTCAACTTCTCTACCTCCCCCCTCACCCATTTCAACTTTACCCTCTTGGAATGTGCAGCACTCCACTCACTCCACAACGACCCCCAATTCACCATCAAACCTGCTGACAAAGGTGGGGCAGTTGTAGTCTAGAGTAATCTGTGTTGCAGAGGCCGAACGCCAGCTCTCCCAACACCACGTCCTACTTCCCCCTTGCCTGTGACCCCACTGCAACCCATCAGGCCAAAATCGAAAGCACTATCTGTGCCCTCATTGCCTCTGGTGATCTCCCCTCCACTGCCTCCAAACTCGTAGACCCGCAGCCCCATACTGCCTGGTTTTATCTGTTCCCTAAGATACACAAGCCCAACTACTCTTGCTGACCTTTCATCTCGGCACGCTCCTGCCCCACTGAGCTCATCTCGTCCTACCTCAACTCCATCCTCTGCCCTTCAGTCAGGCATTTACCACCTACATCTACAATGCCAACCACACCCTCCATCTCTTCAGCAACTTCCTGTTCCCTTGGTCCCCAGCACTTTACCTTTACAATGAACGTGCAGTTCTTATACATGCCCATACCCCACAAGGATAGCCTCCAGTCCATCTGCTTCTTCCTATCCAATAGACCCATCCAGTCTCCCACCACCAATACCCCCCTCTGCCTTGCTGAACTGGTCCTCACCCTCATAACTTTTCTTTTAACTCCTCCCATTTCCTCCAAATCAAGGGAATGGCCATGGGCATCCAGATGGACCCCAGCTGCGCCTGCCTCTTTGTTAGCTACATTTAACTGTCCCTCTTCAGTACCTACATAGGTACTGTGCCCCAACTCTTCCTCAGTTATATCGATGACTGTGCAGCGTCCTGCACCCAGGCTGAACTGGAGCAGTTCATTGACTTGGCCCACAACTTCCACCCCACCCTCAAATTCACTTGGTTCATCTCAGATTAAATGATTAGATTCCCGACAGTGTGGAAACAGGCCCTTCAACCCAACAAGTCCACGCCGACCCTGTGAAGAGTAACCCACCCAGTTCCATTTCCCTCTGACTAATGCACCTAACACAACAGGCAATTTAGAATGGCCAATTCACCTGGCCTGCACATCTTTGGACTGTGAACATCTTCCCCTCCCCACCTCTCTCTGCCTTCCACAAGGACCATTCCCTTTGACGGTCCTTGGTTTGTGCCACTCTCCCCACCAACTCCCCAAAATCCCCAGGTACCGTCTCCTGCAATCGGAAAAGATGCAAAACCTGCCAGTACACCACCTCCCTTGCCTCCATCCAGGATGCCAAACAGTCCTTCCAGGTGCGACAGAGGTTCACCTGCCTCTCTTCCAACCTAGTTTACTGCATCAGGTATTCCCGGTGTGGTCTTCTCTACATCGGGGAGACCAAACGTAAACTTGGGGAACAGTTCACCGAGCATCGCAACCAGGTCCACAAGGGCTGATCAGACCACCCAGTCACCGCCCATTTCAATTCCCCCAACCACTGCCTTCTGACAGGAGGGAACTAGAGGTTTATCTAACTCAATCCAAATTGGAAACTCACGTTACACTAGTTAATGGGAAACCAGAAACATTAAAAATGTAAAATACTTAAATGAGAGTGCTTCTGCAAAAGACACTATGAACATTTCTGCTTCAGTATTATAATTGACTTGGCCTCCTCCATTGCCAAAATGAACCACAGCGCAAATTGGAGAAACAACGCCTCATCTTCCGCCTAGGCAGCCTACAGCCCGGAGGACTCCACATTCAGTTCACCAATTTCAAATAACCTCCCTCCCTTCCCCTGCTCCCTGCCATCAATCGGATTCATTCCTCCCACTGACCAACCAGGTTGTACCCTCTATCTGTCTTCACCTATCCCCACTTCACCACCCTGCCCCCATCCCCCCCCCCCCCCCCTTTATCTGCAGCTGCCCCCAAACCTACCCTAAGGAGGGTTACAGCTGAAACATTGACTTCTCTACCTTCTGATGCTGCCTGGCTTGCTGTGTTCTTCCAGCCTCCTGCCAGTTGTATTTCTTTTAGTCATATTTAAGTTGATTTTCAGTTTTTTTTTGGCTGTTTGGTAGCAGTTTTATTGTAACTTTTTTAAAAGCCCAAGAAAGTTATCATTTTGACCTTCGTATAATGTAATCTATAAAATTTCCAGTTCAATGTTAACTAATTAACTAACTGACCTTGGTTGTATGTTGATGTTCTTCGGTTTCCTATTTTAATCTGCACATAGACGGTATAGATACACTTCTGTCTTCAAAATCTCCACGGATGATGTGAGGAATGATTACATAATTGACTTCTTGAAAGGAGTTTAATATTCCACACACAAGTGACATTCATCTGGGAGGCAGGATTAGAATATGATTTGCTTTTTTAAAAGGCAACTGACTATAAAATTGGGGCACTTGCACTTTTTCAATTAATATTCTATCAGCAGACAACACAATCTTTCATTTCCATGATAGAAGGCCTTGAAGACTTTGTGGTTATATGGTCATATTTTTATTTTTTAATTTCTCAAGTTCTACATTTATTTTTTAACTCTAATGTTTTCAAAAGAAACACATTGACTTCTTTTTTTAACTTAACAACCTGAATCGCCACTTGATAGATTACCTGAAGTATAATTCTGGTTCCTGCTGAATAGCAGAAATGTACACTGGTACAACCTGTTGTGACCCTAAAGTTTATTGTATAGTGTCACAGTTGGAGGTTAGTGTGTACTAGTACTGCTAAACTTAATTTAACTAATTTATCTCTTATCAAAACACCATTGTAACTTGTTCTTTTTAAAGTTGAAAAATAAACTTTGAGTAGGCAGATTAAAACCACCTCTAATAAATCAGAGGGCACCATTGCTATTTTAGTGTTCCCACTCCCTTCTCCCTTGGTCTGTCTCTATGCCAAATTCCATTCCACGGGACCTGTATGCCTGTGTTGCTTTCCATCTCATTACAAGGAATTGAGGTATACCCTGAGTGCATTCTTATGGGAAGAGTTCAGATGATGGGAAATTTAGAAATCCATGTAGAAAGTCAAGACACTGAACAATAGAGCTGAGAATAAAGACGGTGCGATACTAAAGGGCAGAATTCGCCAACAATTGTCCTTCAATTGATCAGTTTCTTGCAGGGAATAGTTTTTAAAAGCAAAAGTCCTTTTATCTGTGCAGAGAAGCTAAAAATGATCAATTAAAGTCGTGGACACACTGACTATAATTTTCCGAAATTCCCAGATTCTGTAATTGTCAGAGTGGATTCAAATGAGGGAGAGGTAGTGGGCAACTGCTGCTGAGTTGGTTTGACATCAGTCATTGTAAAAATGCTGAAATCTGTTAATAAATCTTGCCCTGATTTTCCAAATACATTGCAACAGTGATTGGAATTCAAAGTTACTTTAAAAGGCTGTAACGAACTTTAGGGTGCCCTGCAGTCATCAGCAGTGCTGTGTAAATTCAAGTTTTTTTTTCTTCTTCTTCAAATGCTGTTTTCTTCCACTTCATTCTACAGTTTGACTACCCTCCCATCCACTACTTCTATGAACTCCATGCTCATTCAATCATCTCCAACTCTAATTCAATTTTCTGAGTGTGTGCCTTCATACAGTAACAGTTAACTTTGCCAATTCAGGAAGATGTTAAATTTCATGTCTTGAGGAGAGCCAATATACTGAGAGATGTGGGTGATTAGGTAAATGCAGAATTGATACATCTGGGAAAGCTCATACCTCAAAGGAATGTTTTGTTACTAAACTGTACCTTGTGCATCCAGCCACACACAACAAGGAGTTAATGATATTGTTCAGTAGTACTGTAAATGATTTCATTTATGATTTTAAGATACAATCTAACTACTAAGGAGGATTAAGATTTACAGTGATTTGTAAAACTTTATTATGCATTTTCTTCTGTGTCTCACTCTTGTGCTCGGTGTCCCCCACTTGCCCATCCCAACCTTTTTCTACTTGCTCTCCTCTCTCTCTTTTTCTGCTGCCCTTTATTTACTTTTTTATTTGTCTGCTGTGTCTTCAGTCAAAGCAGGTGGTATGCGAATTGTGAAGAAACATCCAGGCTCTGTGCCCCATGTTTCTGCAGCAGAGAAAGACAAGGAGAGTGAAGACTGGGAAAGCAACAGGTGAGATTGACTTATCTCCAAGTGGAGCAATTGATAAATGTGCTTTAAAAAGTAGGGCGGGAGCTGATGCAATGTTTTAGTTTGCTGTAGTTACAGGTATGTTTTAGCATGAGATTAGTGTATCAATGATAATGGCATAATGAAGAAAAATTGGCAACATGAACAGTCTTTTTGCACTGTCTAGCTTGCTCTAATCTCATTTGTGGTTGTGCACCAAACATGGAGACTGCAATTTTTTTCTGTTCATAAAGGAGTAACAAGGTTATAATTCATTTCAAAGATATTCTAAACCCTATTTGTGGAACTGTGTGAATAAATGGAATTGACTGGGTGGTAAAGTGAGCATGTGAATCTCGCTTCTCCAAAGCGAGAGCATCATAACGAACCATCCAGTCCCTTTCTAGCCCCTTGCATCTGGTAACGTCTTTAGAGACAAAAGGGAAAACCCCAAACTACTAAAGAAACAATTGTGGACAATTCCTCAACTCCTTCAGGTGAGTTTTAAAAGCAGCTGAGAAAAACATGGTCATCATACCCTTTGTATGATGTGATCTCTGCCCTAATCAAAAATCAATCTCTGCTTCAGTTTTGAAGGGCACAATAAATCAGTACTCAATGCACTGACCAGCTTTTTTTTTTCTTTTGTTC
Organism: Chiloscyllium plagiosum; assembly: GCF_037043375.1. Classification (NCBI taxonomy): domain Eukaryota; kingdom Metazoa; phylum Chordata; class Chondrichthyes; order Orectolobiformes; family Hemiscylliidae; genus Chiloscyllium; species Chiloscyllium plagiosum. The sequence goes on along the minus strand of NW_028270172.1, from coordinate 29,520,872 downwards.
ATCTTTGCCTTCCTTCAATTGTGTTGCCAAGGTAAAGTGAGACATGGGAAATGTATTTAATCTTATCAGATGAAATTAACAGTTCCTCAGCTTACTAAATTCATTTCATGAACCTCTTTTGGGCTATGGATTGATTTCATTGTTTTAAAAATAAACGTGAATGCCGAGAGTCTCGTGGGATTGACCTAAGTCTTGTTGGTACTGAGATCACTAAGCAAAATGAATTATTTCCCATTCTAAAAGATGCTGAGCCAGGAAATACATGAACAAGAGTGGGCGTCTCAGTCTTTTTGAGCTTTTCCACCATTTAATAACGTTATGGCTGGCCTGATTTTAATGTCAATTGTATGGTCCTGCATATCCCTAATTTATTTTTCATCTACTTGGTAACCAAGAAACTATCTACCACTCTGGATGTAGGTTTGCTTGCTGAGCTGGAAGGTTAATTTTCAGACATTTCGTCATCATACGAGGAAACCTCTTCAGTGAGCCTCCGGACGAAGCACTGCCAGTGTTTCCTGCTTTCTATTTATATGTTTGGTTTTCCTTGTGTTGGTGATGTAATTTCCTGTCCTTTTTCTCAGGGGGTGGTAAATGGAATCCAAGTCAATGTATTTGTTGATAGAGTTCCACTTGGAATGCCATGCTTCTAGGAATTCTTGTGCATATCTCAGTTTGGCTTGTCCTAGGATGGATGTGTTGTCCCGGTCCAAAAGGTGTCCTTCCTGATCTGTATGTAAGGTTACTAGTGAAAGAGGACCATGTCGTTTGCATAGGAAATGATGTCACAACAGGAAATGACATCACCAACCCAAGGAAACCCAAACATAATTAGAAAGCAGGAAACACCAGCAGTGCTTCATTCGGAGGCTCACTGAAGGTGATGAAACGTCTGAAAATGAACCTTCCAAACCTATATCCAGAATCTCCACCTGAGCTACAAATCTTCTCAAAACTCATTAACTATCTACCACTGCATTAAAATAATTAAAGGTTCTGCATCCACTGCCTTTTGAAGAAAGGAATTCCAAAGGCATTCAAACTTCAGAGGAAAAGAAATGTTTCCTCATCTCTGTTTAAATAGGTGCACCATTGTTTTTAAACTGATTCCTTACTTTAGACTCTTCCACAAGAGGGAACATGCTTTCCACATCCATCCATCAAGCACCCTCAGAAATTTTTATGTTTCAATTAAGTTGCCTCTGACTCTTCTAAACTTCAGAGGGTACAGGCCTTGCTTGTCTAGCCTTTCGTTATCACGCAGTCTGCTCGTTTCAGGTGTTAACCCAGTAAATCTTCTCGGAACAGCTACTAACAGATTAACATCCTTCTGTAAGGATGATCCCTGGAATGGTAGGTTTAACATATGATGAATGGCTGAGGATCCTGGGATTGTATCCATTAGAGTTTAGAAGGTTGAGGGGAAATCTAATAGAAACTTACAAGATAATGCATGGCTTAGAAAGGGTGGATGCTGGGAAGTTGCTTCCTTCAGGCAGGGATACTAGGACCCATGGGCACAGACTTGGAATTAGAGGGGGTTAACTTAAAATGGAAATGAAGTGACATTTCTTCAGCCAGAGAGTGTTGGGCTTGTGGAATTCATTGCCACGGAGTGCAGTGGAGGCAGGGACGTTAAATGTCTTCAAGACAGAGATTGATAAATTCTTAATCTTGCAAGGAATTAAGGGCTACGGGGAGAGTGCGGTTAAGTGGTGTTGAAATGCCCAACAGCCATGATTGAATGGCAGAGTCAACTCGATGGGCTGAATGGCCTTCCTTCCACTCCCCTGTCTTATGGTCGGATGGTAACTGGTACTGTACACATTGCTCCAGATGTGGGCTCACCAATGCCCTGTATACAGGTAGTTCTGGGATAGCGCGTGTTTTGGTGGCACGATTTGGTATAATGTGAAAAATTAGGGAACAGTATTTTCAAGAATGCTTGCCTCCGTTAGCAATGGTGCGATTCCAGTGGGATCGGTTCACGTGCTTCGTTCTGTGCATGCGCCAAAATCTTTGTGCCATTCTGCACGTGCGCCACTGTGCACGCCATTCTGCATATGCACAACGTTGGTGCCTGTCTTTGTGCTGCTCTGCCCATGCACTGATGTCAGCACTGAAGTCTCCGCATCATCCTGCGCATGCGCAATGTCAGCTTCCAAGAGAACAGCTTTCTGTGAGAGGTACAGTATGGAGAGCAACTTTCTTACGTTTTTTTTAATGTACTGTATTAAGTTTACTTTTGTTTCATTAATAAATATGACTTCAACCTTCGTTCAGGCTGCGCTATACTTTGCGTTAGACTTTTGGGTAATTTTTGAGCGATGGTGAGTGATATTCTTTGCTAGTCTGCCCCTAACTCCACTTAGGCCCCATTATTTATATTGAGCATTTTTCTATTAAGCGAAAATTTGCTGGAATGCAACTCCAGCGTCACAGGCGAGCTACCTGTAACTGAAACATAACCTTCCTACTCTTTTTTTTATTCGATTCCCATCACAATAAATCATAACACCTTCAAAGGCATATCAATAGGTTTTGGAACACCCTTGATAGATAATATATTCGCTAATTGTATTTTCTTGAGTTCCTCCCATTCTTTCAATTCCTATTTTAAGCTATTTCTGGGATGGTACATGTATCTCCTCGTGAAGACCAACACAAAATATCTGTTCAATTTGTCTGCCATGTCTTTAGCCTCCATTATTAATTACCCAAATGCAGTAAGCTGTTGTAGAATCATAGAATGATACAACCCTTCAGCCCATACTACTGGTACTAGGTACTGAAAAAACTATCAGTAAGTCCTGCTTAGTTGCCTTTTCCTCATAGCCCTGCAAATTTTTCTCCTTAAAGTATTTATTGAGTTCCCCTCTGAATGCTGATGCGTTACTTCCAGCAGTCTCTCAAGTGATGCTTTACAGATTATCATTACTTTGCAAGAAGTATTCTGCCCATTCAAAATGGCTCAATTTTAAAATAAAATGTAAATATTGTTTAAAAATTTATACCTCCGTCACCTCTAAATGGACCCCACCACCAGGAATATATTTCCCTCCCCACCCACTTCCACTTTCCCCAAAGACCATTCCCTCCATGACTACCAGGTCAGGTTCGCGCCCCCCAACAACCCACCCTCCCTTCCTGGCACCCTCCCCTGCCACCACAGGAATTGCAAAATCTGCACCCACACCTCCTCCCTCACCTCCATTCAAGACCCCGAAGGAGCCTTCCACATCCATTAAAGTTTTACCTGCACATCCACCAATGTCATTTATTGTATCCATTGCTCCCGATGCGGTCTCCTCTACATTGGGGAGACTGGATGCCTCCTAACAGACCGCTTTAGGGAACATCTCCAGGACATCATCACTAATCAACCCCACTGCCCTGTGGCCCAACATTTCAACTCCCCCCTCCCGCTCTGCCGAGGACATGCAGGTCCTGGGCCGCCTCCACCGCTGCTCTCTCACCACCCGACGCCTGCAGGAAGAACTCCTTATCTTCTGCCTCAGAACACTTCAACCCCATGGCATCAATGTGGATTTCACCAGTTACCTCATTTTCCCCTTCCCCCACCTCACCCCAGCTCCAGCTTCCAGCTCAGCACCGCCCTCATGATTTGTCCTGTCTGCCTATCTTCCTTGCCCTAAACGTCGATTTCGAAGCTCCTTGGATGCTGCCTGAACTGCTGTGCTCTTCCAGCACCACTAATCCAGAATCTGGTTTCCAGCATCTGCAGTCATTGTTTTTACCTAGTTGATTTTAACCCTACTGCGAATCCTCTTGCAAGAATGCCTGCCTTGAAGAAGTTTTCCTCCTCTCTCTACAAGAATCTCAGGGAGTCCCTCTCCCACTGCAACTCCCAGGTCATTTCCTCTGCCCTGAAGCTCTTACTCTATGCTACTTTCTCCCCACCCCGACCCTCCTCTAGCTTATCTCTCCACGCTTCAGGCTCTCTGTCTTTATTCCTGATGAAGGGCTTTTGCCCAAAACGTCGATGTTACTGCTCCTCTGATGCTGCCTGAACTGCTGTGCTCTTCCAGCACCACTGATCCAGAATCTGGTTTCCAGCATCTGCAGTCATTGTTTTTACCTATCTTCCTTCCCATCTATCCACTCCATCCTCCTCTCTGACCTATCATCTCCATCTCCACCCCCACTCACCTATTGTACTCTATGCTACTTTCTCCCCATCCCCACCCCCTCTCATTTATCTCTCCACTCTGCAGGCACCCTGCCTCTATTCCTGATGAAGGACTTTTGCCCGAAACATCGATTTTCCTGCCTCCTTGGATGTTGCCTGACCTGCTGTGCTTTTCCAGCACCACTCTAATCTAGACTTTAAAAATTATAGTCTATCTCCAGGGTCTATTAGCAAGATGGAGCCAGCTCTAGTGAGTAAAGTAGAAATATTATTATTCTGGTTGGGTCCCTTGAGGTTTCTTCATATGACTTATTGCTTTCAGCCACCCTACTCTGTTATCATCCTTCTTTCTCATCTGTAAAAATTATGTAACTAATCATTGGGCATTCAAACATACTGAGAACAGTACTCCATTTTTATTTAAATTCCTCTTTTTTTTAATCTCCTGCACTGATTGCAAACAGTAGTCTGGAGCTTAATCTTCAAATCTCTAGGATTACAAATCCTAAAGCAGAGTGTGGGAGTTAATAAGAGGGAGAGGAGTATGGAGTCTTCAGGTGGGTTTGAGAAAGGTGTGTAAAGGAGGAGGTGGTGTCGCAATGATCGAGGAGTCACCTCCTAAGTGAAGGAGGGATGATATTGGGGCAACATGGATAAACTTAAAAAGTGGATATTCATTGTTGGGACTGCACTACAGACAGCAAATAGGGAGAGATATTGCCAAATTTGAGGTGTAAAAATAATAAGGGATTAGGGAATTTGAACATTCCCAAAATTAACTGAGATAGAAATTATGAAAGACTAGGAGGGTACAGAATTCTTAAAATATCCAGCAGAGCCTTTTAGGCAAGGCTATAGGAAAACCGACTAGAGACAGGGTGGTGCTGAACCTAATTTTTAGTTGTTAGCGAGGGAAAATTTTGGTGACAGTGACGGTAATCCTGTTAAATTCTGCTGAGTTATGGAAAAGACAAAGATGGACATGAAGCAAACTTTCTGAATTTGCGGAATGATTTTTTTTCTGTGATGGGAGCACATGGCCAAAGAAGACTAGAAACAGTTACTTGTAGGAAGGCCTACATGAGAACGGGGGAGTTCTTCAAAAAGAAATTGTGTTTATGGAGCTGATAGGAATGGGCATATGTGGGAATGAGTCAACAAGCCAGGGAATCTTAGATGTCAAGAAATGTACAGGATTAGATGAGGGATGGGGTAAAAGAGAGATTACTATAATAGATGTCAATGCAATGGAAACTGCAAAGGATTACTTAAAATAGGAGACCAAAAACAGAGCATGTTTTTTCTTTAAAAATGGGTAAAATAAAGGGAAATCCAAAGTTGTTTTATAAGTATATTTGGAAGCTAATCATGGTAAAATAAAGGCCTACTAGGGATGAAAGTGACAATCTGTGTGGAGCCAGAATTTGAACGAGATTTTGAATGAGTACTTTGCATCACTATAGAGAAGTCTGATGTAGATATAGAAATCAAAGAGGGCGTCTTTGCTATATGTGAACGAGTTAGCATTGAGAGGGAGGAGGCATTAATGGGGGTTTCAGCTATCCTAAAGGTGGATAAGCCCATAGGCCCAGATAAGATGCATTTCAGCCTGCTGTGAGAGGTGAGGGAGGAGAGTGGAACAATCCTGACATTAATTTTTAAGTCCTGCCTGAACACAGGATAGGTGGAGGCAAAAGCAGGGGGCAGCTAATGTGGTACTTGGCACCTTATTCAAGAAGGGTGGTACGGATAAACCAGGGAACTGTAGGCTGAGTGTGAGTCTATTATCACATATATGGAAACTTTTGGAAAATATTCTGAGGGGCAGAATTAATCACTAATTGGAGAGGCGATGATTAATCAAGAATACCATGGCTTTGTTGGTGAAATCATGTCTGCAAATTTGATTTCTCTTTTTCATGGAAATGACTAGCTATGTAGATGAGGGTAATGTAATTCATGTAGTCCACATAGACTTCATTCAGATTCCTGACATAGTGTCACATGGGAAAAGCTAAGAGCCCATGGGGTCCAGGATAGTTTGGCTTAGTGGCAGGAGACCGTGCTGGTTCAAGTTTGTTTTTGTGACTGGAACCTTGTGTCCAATAGTGTTTGCAGGGTTCGGTATGGAGTATCTTGCTGTTTGTAATGTAGATTAACAATCTCATCACAGATGTAGGAGGCTTGATTAGTTGGCTCACAGATGACACACAAAGATGTGGTCTTAGTAAATAGTGAGGAGGAAAACTATATATAGATGAGCTGGTTGAATGGGCAGAATATTGGCAGATGGAGTTTAATCCTAAAAAATGGGATTCAAAGTTTGTTAGGAAGACATATAGGATACTAGCCTTTTATTAAATGAAGCATTGAAGCGAGAAGTGGGATAAGAGTACTTAATGACTGGCATGGGCTGGTTGAGCTGAAGGGCCTCTTTCTGTGATAGAATACTCAAACTGTATGAAAGTAAGGAATATGAAAGTGAGTGGAGCATGTTGACAAAAACATGTACGAAAGTATAACTGGCTGGAAAATAGCCTTTGAAAATGTGAAAACAAGAGTCCAGAGACAGTATGTCTTTGTTAGGGTGAAAGGCAAGGCTGGTAGGTGTAGGAAATGCTGGATGACTAGAGAACTTGAGGTTTGGTTAAGAAACGAAGAAACCATGTGTCAGGTATAGGCAACAAACATTGCGTGAATCCGTAGGGTATAAAGACAGTAAGAGTATACTAACAAGAAAAATCAGGAGAGCAAAAGGGGGACATGAGATAGATTTGGCAATAGGTTTGAGGAGAATCCAAAGGAATTTTATAAATACATTAAACACAAAAGGGTAACAAGGACCCCTCAGATCAGCAAGGCGGCCTTTGTGTGGAGCCGCAGGAGATCAGGGAGATACTAAATGAGTATTTTGCATCAGTGTTTATTGTGGAGAAAGACGTGGAAGATAGAATGTGGGGAAATAAATGGTGACATCTTCGATGTTTTATATAAATCATGAGGGGCATGGATAAGGTGAATAGCCAAAGTCTTTTCCCTGGGTGGGGTCCTGAACTATAGGGCATGAGTTAGGGTGAGATGGGAAAAATATAGAAGAGACCTAAGGGGTGACTTTATTACACAAAGGGTAGTGTGTATATGGAATGAGCTGCCAGAGAAAATGGAGGCGATTGGGCCAGGTGCTGGCAAATGGGACTAGATTTATATAGGATATCTGGTCGGCACGGAGGAATTGAATCAAACGGTCTGTTTCTGCGCTGTATATCTCCAAGACTCTGACTCTGTTACCTCTGCATCCTGCTCCAATAGAGAAATAAAATTCTTAAAGGTAGAAGGAGCTATTATTGACAAGAAAAAAAACTGGCATAAATGATGAATCCAGATCTTTTTATATCAGTAAATATATGGATGTGGTTCACAGTGTTATTAGTTATTTTTTCAATATTTTGCCGAGATATAAATTGTAGAAAATTTTGTTGTACTGGAAGCACTTAAAATGATGTATGTAGGTTTCCAACAATGCGGAACTTAACACTGGGTGCTGCCACTTGGAGCGAGTGTATGCAATATTTAGCCTAAAGCCCCTCAAATCCAGTTAAGACCTCATCAGATTTCCTTTAGTTTCCTTTTCTTGATAATAAAAATTATGTTTTATATAGCTGAGAAAGGGCATGAATTAATCCAGCTACACATTCTGTTCTGTTGATTCCCTTGGAGAAGGAAGGTTATTGTACCATTCAGGTTATCCTGAGAGCACCACATATACTATAGTGTGTTGCATCTTTGGGAACGTGCTTGTGAAATACAAACTATTCATTGAACAGAACCTATTGTTAACACCAGCATTGTGCCTTGAGATTTATTTTTCTTAAGACACTTTGCACTTTGTTGAAATTTGAAAGTGTTGCTAACAATAGCTAGATCTAGTGAATTTTGTTCAAAAGAAATATTTTTTTTTAAGCAACAGAAAATCAATTGAATTTAACTGTCGGAAGAACAATGGAATAAAATGAACTGAATGTAAAAGGATGTCAAAATTAATTATGATTATGGATTTGGCAGTGGGTGAAGAATTGGAGATATAATTAATAATTCAGATATATATTTTGGCTAAATTTAATAGATTTTAAGCAGTGTAGCTAAGGCTTGGGGATTTGAGCTGTTATTGACGCATAGATAAATAATAGCTGTACAATGTTTAAATGGATAGATGCAGTGCATTACCATGTGGAGACATCCACAAGCACAATTAAAGTAGTTTTAGTTCTGCTTTGTGATTTGACAGTTGCACATCTCCGATTACATTGCTCTAAATGAGGCCCATTACACTGTAAAATAGTGATGGCAAAAGAGTGTTTTTTTACTAAAGGGATTTAAAGCAATGATGTGTATTATAATTTGGCTGAAGGTTTTGCAGATTGTAAATTCTTAGAGAAAGCTAATTAACTAACTACCGTGTATACATGAGTAAAAGTCAATCTCCTGTAAAAGTTGACCCCCTAGTTTTGGCCAAAAAATCTGGAATTTTCCATATCTCATGTAAAAGTCGACCCTAGTTCTTCACAGATAACAAAAGATCAACATTTGTGAGTCAAGGTATCCTATACACAAATGTTACTATGAGGAAATGAATTTTTTTTTTGTGCTATTGTGATTTGATGTACAATTCACACCAACTTGGCGAGTAAGTTTAAGAACATCAGGTCAGTCTGGTGACAACTAATCTCGTGGAATAGTCACATACCTATTTGAGGTTTTGAAATTTCGCCATTTTGTGTAGAAATGCCCCCAGAATAAACAAAATAAATACAGCAGCGTTTAAACTGAAAGTTTTTGAAGTTGCAGAGAAGACAAGTAACTATGTAGCAGCAAGAGAATTTTGTGTTTCGGAGAAACCGGAGACTAGAAAAAGATACCAAACCAACTTCAAACAATACTAAAACAAAGATGAGCCAACAGAGGTAAACCTAGCAAGTGTCCACAACTGGAGAAAAAAGTTTGAGTGGGTACTTAAATCGTCAAAATGGAAAACGTGTTAGCCATGAAGCCATCTGAATCTGTGCACAGAACTAAAGAAAAGGAATGGAATTTCTGATTTTAAGGGAAGTGCTGGATGGTGCACAAGGTTCCTGAGAAGGCATGACAGAGAACTATGATTGCACAAAGCTACCTGCTGACCTAGAAGACAAGATCTTACAGTTTCACCAGTTTGTAATCAGAAATCAGCAGAAGGTAGGCTACAAGTTAACGTGCATTAGAAACCTGGATGGAATGCCTATTACTCTCTGCATACTGCAGAATTGAATTGTCAACCAAAAAGGAGAAAAAACAGTATTTGTGAAAACCACTGGCCATGAGAAAAGTAGGTTTATTTTAGTTTGTTCTCGTATGGCAGATGGCACTAAGTTTAAAGCAGGTGGCTGCTTTTAAAAAAAAAACTTTGGCAAAGGACAAATTTCCAAAAGGAATTGTCATCTATATGCATCCACAAGGCTGGATGGATGAAGGTGGATGTAGAAAATTGATAAAGGAAGTTTGGAATTTATGACCTGATGGACTACACAAGGAAGAGTTTGCTCGCCAAGGACCAGTGTCGATCACATCCAGTGAAGAATGTTGTTGATAACATCCAATCACATAACACTGACGTAGCTGTAATTCCCGGCAGACTTAGCTGTCTTGCAACTAGTAGATGTTAGTATCAATAAGCCATTTAATGAGAATGAAGTGAAATAACTGGATGCGTGATGGAGAAAATAAAATATACACAAAAGGAGGCAGTATGTAAACTCCAATACTGCCACAGGTATGTGAATGGATTGTTGATTCATAGTAGGAAATAAAAGCTGACTCCATTTTCAAATATGGAATTTTGAATGCATTGGACAGTACAGAGGACTATTATCTATGAGATGACATAGATGAAGAAGAAGAAGAAGAAGCTGATGATGTACTACCGTTAACTATGGACAGCAAAGATGAAGAGGATCCGTGCGGTGATATCATTCATCCTGATGATCATGAAACTTTATTTGGTGCTGAAGATGTTGAACAATGTGATTTTGCAGGATTTGAATGATTTTTTTGTGTTTTACATATTTAAGATATCATGTAATTGTGATTTAAAGCTGCATTATATTTCTACTTCACTACTTGTATGTATAAATGAGAGCTTACAAATTCATTTTTGTTTCTGTTGGCTTTATCTGTAATTACCATAATTCATTTTGTTTTTGTTTTTCGTTTAGAGATCAATTGGGCTTTTGCTAATGGATATGGGGTTTTGGACTGTAGCCTGAATTTCAGTACCTCAATAGTAGTATCTGTGTAATAATCGATCCAATAAATTTAACCTTACAAGTCTAAAAAATTTGATTTTTACATGAGTATAAGCAGTACTCTAAATTAGAAGCACAAGATTTACAGAACATAAGGGCTTAACTTGGCAAAATAAATAGGAAAGACTAATTTATACGCACAAATAGCAGCATCACATTTTATTTGAAGCTACAATGACCTTTAGGAAAGTAAGAGGAAGGTATAGCAAGAAAGACTTAAATTTGCCAGATACACGTTGAATAAGAAGCTTGCTGCTTCATGGTAATAAAAGAATGGCTCTTTAAAGGGGAAACTTTCCCAGCTGTTGTTGCCAATTTAGGTATACAAGTGTTTTGTTTTAAGTCCAGTGCCATAGTATCCTTTTAATTCTCTGCAAAACTGCACACCCATGTCAAAAGGATGATGTGGTCAGGGGGAGCCATTGTCTCTCAAACCTCCAGCTCTTACTGATGCCTCCAAGTAGCCAGTTGTGCACATCAGGAGTAGAGTTATGGGATCTGAACTCAGCAGTCATGCAAAACTGAGACAATCAACCTTTTCAGTTGTATGGGGCTATCACTCATTCTAATGTGCATTAAGTCTGGCAGTAATGAAAAGAACTGAAGATCTTATCAAGCTCATTGGACAATGGCTTCGAAGGTGGAGGCCAGTTAGATTGTGACACACCCAAAGGCACAGTTAATAAGGCTAGTTTCCCATACACCCTGGGACCTCTCACTGTACAGACTCCACTATTAGTCATGAAAACTGCAAGCTGAAGAATAGGAGATGCAGAAGACTGATTTTTCCTGGTAAATATTGACAGAAAAGGAGAAGCCCTTGTTTAATGAATTAATCATGTCCATGATGGAGTTGACCTGAACTCATGAGTGGTCAGCTTCTGAGATGAAAAGAACTCTTTAAAGAAAGAAATGCAATTTGATAACTTTATCAAGTGGAAAGGTTTGATAACTATATACAGGAATTTCTAAAGCCCTCCAGACCTCCCAGGCTCTCTCATTTGGGCACTGTACTTAAAAAACACACTGACAGCAGTTCACTCCCTGCAACTCTAGAGCATCACTCACCCTCTACTCATCACCTCCACCCATCATTGGATATGTTATAGATCAGGTTTAAAAGGTAGGACCAAACTTGAGCATTGTCTCCCTTGAGGTTCTTATGAATGCTGTACAGGAGTGAAAGTAAGTTCTTTTTTCCCAAAAGTTGGTAACAAGAAGCCAGCTCTAGGCAAGCTAGGTGGTTGTTGAGGTCAGTGCCCAAAATTGGCTTGTGATCCTGGCTCCATATCCCAAGATGCATAATCTCATGTGCTTTGCCAGGTTACTACTGACTCCTCTCTGCTTCATGCTGCTATGAGTATGACTTAGCATTGTAAGGTAACCTCTGCACAGGACACTGAGAAATTGGGTACCAAGCATCTCTGTCAAATACTTCATTTAGTCATCGTCTGTCACTTCATTGCATCTTGTGACAATGCTGTCACTTTAAAAAGGTTATTTTTGAAGAGCAATCATAAAAGCAGAGGTGTGTAGAGCCGAAACAATGGAAGCGAAGTGGCTAGTTCTCCCAGTTCAAGTTTTATTCTAGATTTTTTTTTTAGCTGTAGCAGTCACAAGACATGGAGTCCAGAAATGTTGCAAGCTGCAGTGAAGGATTCCTTAACTTGGTGAAAAGGTTGTTCAAATTCCACTGTCTTTCGCTTGTGTTTCAATGAGAGTGTTCTGTTTTGCTTCATACTTTGAACACCCACTTCACATCTGCCTTTAAAGTAAAAAAAGGTTAGGGTCTAAGATACCTTAAATTATTTTGAGCGAGTTTGGCCTGGTTCACATCAGATGGGAGCCTCTTGTCGGAATAATTCTATGATTCCAGTCTGGGTTTAGGATTGTTGGACTCCGAGGTGGTGAGTGCTAGATGTTAATGTCTTTTGTTTTGGGTGTTGAATTCGGTTGGTTCAAATGGTGCTTCATGTAGTAATGGCTCTGTCAGTCGCTAAGAAATTTCTAGGGGTGGAGGAAGTGACTTTGGGAGTTTTGCAAAAAGTGAGTAATGCAAAGCTATAGGAATTGTTAGACAACCTGGAGTTGGGGTTGCCTTCGTCTGTGAGAAAAGAAGTAATTATGGCAATAGCTTGGTATTTAAATTTGTTGGAAACACCTTGGAATCTTTGGAAATGGCTAGAATTCAATTGCAGACGAAACAGTTTGAACATGAAAGGGGGCAAGCAGTTTGAATTACAGTTAAAAGCAGAAGAAAAAGAAAAGGGGAGAATCACTCTGGCAGAACAAAAAGAAAAGGAGAGAGGAGAAAGAGAAGAGAGTTTGAACTTCAGAAGTTGGCAATTAGACAAGAGAGTTGGCATAAAAGGATGGAGGTGAAGGTAGAAGTAGGCTTAGAGAGGGGGGTAGTGAGGATGAGCAAACCTATTGCAGTAAAAGGCCTAGTGGTGATCTGTTTAAATATAAGCAAGCATTGTCTAAATTTGATGAAGGATGTGTGAGGTCTTTTTCATCTCATTTGAGAGAAAGTGGCTAAACAAGTGAAGTGGCCAGTAACCATGTAAGTTTCATTGGTTCACACAAAGTTAGTAGGTAGAGTTAGTGAGGTATTTGCATCACTATCAGAGGAGGTATCTGGGGTGTATGAGGAGGTGAAGAAAGCCATCTTTTAAGTGCATAAAAGCTTGCGCCAGAAACCCACAGACAACATTTCAGGAATCCAAAGTGGGGGGGGTCTCTGGTCAAACATACATTGAGTTTGAAAGTAACTTTAGGTGGATAAGGATATTAAAAATTAATCAAACGTATGATGCTGTTAGAGTATTATTTCAGGAGTTCAAAAATTCACTTCCCAAGGTAGTGAAACGTATGTGGAAGAGCAGAGAGTTAAAACTGCAAGATTATCAGCTGAAATGGCTGATTGAGTTAGTTCATAAATAAAAGTTTAGCTTCTGACATCAATTTCAGTTCTTGAGGGATAGAAATTGTGGCAAAGGGAAATCCTGAGGTGGTAAGGGAAAAGTTGATCTCATTGAAGATAGCCTACCATAGGGTAAAAAGGAAACCCATGAAGGGGAAAGAGATTAAAAGACTCTGGTGTTTTCACTGCAATCAAGTAGGCCACATGCAGTCAGTGATAGAGGTTTAGAAACACCATCTGGAAGATAAATGTAGGAAAACAGGGTAAGCCAGTGAATTTCGTTGGAGTGGTTGAAAAGTGGAAGCCAAGAAGTTAGCCCAGAGTGTATAACCTGTTCGGAGGTTGGTTGAGAAGGAAATGCAAGATCTTAAATCGTTTTATTTGCGAAGCTAAAGTTTACTCAATAGGCCAGGAGTGGCAGGAAGTGAACTGACAGTATTAAGAGATACAAGATCATGTAAATCTTTGTGAGATAAGGAGGTATGTAATTCAGAAGGAAAATTGCCAGAAAAAGTGCTGGTTTGTGGAATTCATGGTGAGACGAGAAGTGTTTCCTTACGTAGAGTGAGGTTGGTGTGTCCAGTGAAAAGTAGAGAAGTGGTGGTAGGCCTACTGAAAGAACACTCTGTTCCAGTAATACAATTTGTCCTTGGTAGCAATACAGCTGATCACAGATAGGAGTGCTGTCTACTGTGGTGAAAAGCCAGTGGAAAATCAAGCAACTGAGGTATTACAGAAGTATGGTTAGAGTGGTACTGGAAAAGCACAGCAGGTCAGGCAGCATCCGAGGAGCAGGAAAATCGATATTTTTCGGGCTTTTGCCTGAAACATCAATTTTCCTGTTGCTCGGCTGCTGCCTGATCTGCTGTGCTTTTTCCAGCACCATTTTAATCTTGATTCTGATCTCCAGCATCTGCAGTGCCCACTTCTGCCTGTTATAGAAGCATATCCTGGGATTTTTCATGACTGTGTCACAAAGCCAGTAGTTGAAACAAGTGGAGAAATCGAAGAATACAGATAAGGAAGTTGAAATTGAATTATCAGAAACCATGCATGATCAAATGGTGGAGACAAAACAAGAACAGGTGGAGGACAAAGAGGATATTTTTGGTTCAGAGAAATTAACTGAGTTACAACAAAAAGATGAAAAACTGAAGCAATTGTATCAAACATCATGAAGAAGAATGAGTTTATTCCCAAATGTTACTATCTTAAAAATTATCTCTTTGAGGAAATGGAGGCCACCACATGTTAGGCAGATGAGAAATGGGCAGAAATTTGAGTTCTGTTACCAGTGGGTTTTAAAAAGGTGGTGTTGCAGGTAGCACATAAATTACCAGTAGGAGGTCATTTGGGGGTCAGAAAATCTCAAACCCAAATACAAAAACACTTTTACCAGCCTGGACTGCATGAGGATATAGTTGAATTTTGCCAGACATGTTATATACATCTGGTAACTGGAAAACCTCACAGTAATAAAACTAGCATCTTTAATACTCATTCCTGCATTTGAGGAAGCTTTTACAAGGGTCTAAATTGATTGTTATAGGACCCATACTAAAACAAAAAGTGGGAATCAGTATTTGTTGACAGTAAGTCATGTGTTTAGTTTAGATTTCCAGAGGCCATTCCATTATGCAAAATCACAGCTAAAAGGATTTCACTGGATACAGACTACCCATGGAGATATACAATCAGATCAAGTGTCAAGTTTTACATCAAAATTATTCAAGGAAGTTATGGATAGCTTAGGAATAAAACAATTCAGATCCACTGCATACCATCCAGAACTGCAGTAAGCATTAGAAAGATGGCATCAAACATTAAAGACCATATTGAGGGCTTATAAGCAAGATTGTCCAGACGATTGGAATAAGGAATTCCGTTTATGCATTTCAACGTTAGGGATGCACCAAATGAATTGACCAAATTCAGTCCATTTGAATTAGTTTTTGGCCATGAGGTGAGAGGATCACTGAAATTAATAAAGGAGAAATTAGGGAGTCAGAATTCAGAGACCACATACTTGGGCTGTGTGTCAAATTTTAGGGAATCATTAAATAGAGTGGGGAGGGGGGAGTTGGCTAGACAGTGTTTAAAAATATCACAGCATTTGCTGAAATAGGACACGGAGAAGAAATCAAAAACTCTCAATTTTGCTAACGAAGATAAAATGTTAATGTTACTTTCAGTGACAAATGAACCTATAAAAGCAAGTTTTAGTGGACCTTATCATGTCAAAGGAGATTGAGTGGGGTGAACTATTTGATAAGGACTCCAGCTGGAAAGAAGACTCGGTGTATCATGTGGATATGCTCAAAAGGTATTTTGATAGTGAAGGAAAACAAAAGGAGAATGTATTACTAGTTACAACACAGTCAGGCCTGGTCCACAATGACTACTGGTGTAACACTATTGGTACCACAGTGGTGCTAATCCTCCTCCTGTCTGGCAGGGTTCACGTGCAACATGAAAGGAGTTGTAGCTCATGCACCTTCAAGTTATTAATGTTTAATCGTAACAAGGAAAATGCAAAACAGTGGTTTCACCACGGGCTTGCATGGTCAAGGACACAACCACAAAAGTTGAAACGCCTCTTGAATTCAGCCCTGTTTACCTGCATTGGTCATATTTTATTCTGTATGACTTGAGAATTTGCTTGAGTTGATCAATGTGAAGAGGTTTCGCCAGTGCACTGTTTGTGCAAAGCAATTGCACTTATTAGAATAACTCCCAGGAATACCAACCCCAGAGAAAAACAAGTTGTACTGCATGAGAGAGCATGCTGATTAGTAGAGGTGTTGGCATGGGAAATGTACAAGTTAGTAATGATTGACAGTTAACTGTCAGACATTTTAAAGTTTTAAGTCAGGCAGGTTAACTCTCTGGTCAGGGAGTTGTCCTGAGGAGTGAGCCAGTAAATGACTGTTACCTGTTTTGAGTTGAAACAGACGTGGTATGTGTACATGTTTTTTCTGACCCCAAAGAACACAAAGGTACTATATGTAGTTTCCAGGACAGATAAATGAGCCATGCTGCAAATCCAACTAGCAGTCCTAAGCTGCAGATAAAGTCAAAGAGATGGGTTAACTCCAGGAAAGGTATGAGAGGCAGGCAGGTTATGCAGGAGTCTTCTGTTGCTATCCCCATTTCAAACAAGTATGCTGATTTGGAAAATGTAGAGGATGTGGATTTCTCGGGGAATGTAGCATGAACAGCCAAGTTTCTAGTATCGAGACTGGCTCTAATATAATGAGGAATATGTCAGATTCCAAGAGATAGATAGATTGATTGATTGAGTTGGGGGACTCTCTAGTCCGAGGCACAGACAGATGTTTCTGTGGCCAGCAGCGAAAAATCAGAATGGTGTGTAGCTTCCCTGGTGCCAGGATCAATGAAGTCTCAGAGGGGGTGCACAATGCTCTCATGGGGGAGAGGGCCCAGCAGGAGGTCATTGTACGCATTGGAACCAACGACAGAAGAACGGAAAAGGTTGAGTTTCTGAAGGGAGAATACAGAGTTAGGCAGGAATTTAAAAAGGAGGTCCTCGAGCATAGTAATATCTGGATTACTCCCGGTGCTCCAAGCTAGTGAGGGTAAGAATAGGGGGATAAAGCAGATGAATGCATGGCTGAGGAGCTGGTGCATGGGAGAAGGGTTCACATTTTTGGATCATTGGAATCTCTTCTGGGGTAGAAGTGACCTGTACAAGAAGGATGGATTGCACCAAAATTGGAAGGGGACTAATAAACTGGCAGGGAAATTTGCTAGAGCTGCTCGGGAGGACTTAAACTAGTAAGGCGCAGGGCAGGGGTGTGGTGGTGGGACCCAGGGAGATAGTGAGGAAAGAGATCAATCTGAGACTGGTACAATTGAGAAAAGAAGCGAGTCAAACAGTCAGGGCAGGCAGGGACAAAGCAGAGAACAAGGTAAAATTGATAAATTAAACTGCATTTATTTCGATACAAGAGGCCAAATAGGGAAGCAGATGAACTCCAGGGCATGGTTAGGTGTGCTGGAGGGTTGTTTTTAAGGTTGAAGGTCTGTGACCATTGGAGTGCCACAAGGATTGGTACTGGGTCCACTACTTTTCGTCATTTTATATAAATTATTTAGATGTGAGCTTAAGAGATATAGTTAGTAAGTTTGCAGATGACACCAAAATTGGAGGTGTAGTGGACAGCGAAGAAAGTTACCTCGGATTACAATGGGGTCTTGATCAGATAAGCCAACGGACTGAGGGGTGGCAGATGGAGTTTAATTTATATAAATGCAAGATGCTGCATTTTGGGAAAGCAAATCTTAGCAGGACTTGTACACCTAGGGGGTGTTGCTGATCAAAGAGAGCTTGGATTGTAGGTTCACAGCTCCTTCAAAGTAGAGTCGCAGGTAGATAGGATAGTGAAGGCAGCGTTTGGTATGCTTTCCTTTATTGGTCAGAGTATTGAATACAGCAGTTGGGAGGTCGTGTTGTGGCTGTACAGGACATTGGTTAAGTCACTTTTGGAATATTGCATGCAATTCTGGTCTCCTTCCTATTGGAAGGATGTTGTGAAACTTGAAACGGTTCAGAAATGCTTTACAGGGATGTTGCTAGGGTTGGAGGATTTGAGGTATAGGGAGAGGCTGAATAGGCTAGGGCTATTTTCCCTGGAACGTCGGAGGCTGAAGGGTGACCTTGTAGATATTTAAAAAATCATGAGGGGCATGGATGGGGTAAATGTACAAGGTCTTTTCCCTGGGATCGGGGAGTCCAGAACTAGAGGGCATAGGTTTAGGGTGAGAGGGGAAAGATACAAAAGAGACCTAAGGAGCAACGTTTTCATGCAGAGGGTGATGCATATATGGAATGAGCTGCCAGAGGAAGTGGTGGAGGCTAGTACAATTGCAACATTTAAAAGGCATCTGGATGGCTATATGAACAGGAAGGGTTTGGAGGGATACGGGCCGGGTGCCGACAGGTGGGACTAGATTATGTTGGGATATCTGGTCGGCATGGACGATTGGACCGAAGGGTCTGTTTCCATGCTGTACATCTCTATGACTCTGAGATAACAGAAGTTTGTTATCAAACATAAACCATGTGGATGAGGCATTCAATATTTGTTGTCACTTACGAACCTAAAGCAATGAAGGGTAATCATTTTAAAACATCAATCTTGAAGACTCTCATTCGAGCAATTGTTGAAAACCAATAGGAAGAAATTATGGCATGTTTTGAAGTATAAATTGCTAAAATGTAGTCTACAAAGACTGGGGGAAGATAGAGGGAATATTTAATCTAAGAATGGTGGCTCAGTGGTTAGCACTGTTGCTCCACAGCACCAGGATCCCAGGTTCGATTCCAGTCTCAGGTGACCGTCTGTATGCAGTTTGCACATTCTCCCCGTGTCTGCGTGGGTTTCCTCCGGGTGCTCCGGTTTCCTCCCACAGTCCAAAGATGTGCAGGTCAGGTGGATTGCCCATAGTGTTAGGTGCATTAGTCAGAGGGAAATGGCTTGGGTGGGTTACTCTTTGGAGGGTCGGTGTGGACTGGTTGGGCCGAAGGGCCTGTTTCCACACTGTAGGGAATCTAATAAAAGCTTTTAAAACAACTAAAGTAAACTAGAACATTGAGCCTTTCTTCATAGACTATGAAAATGCATTTGATCATATGTCTCACCAAACTTTAGATGTGTTGATGACATTTCACATTGACTTTTTTTTAAAAAAAGTGAGATTTAGAGTCTATAATGAGACCAAATAGTATGCGCGCAGCTGGAAGTGGGGTATTCTGATTCATTTCAAGTGAAGAAGACAGTACAACACAAATGTGTACTGTCATCAAATGTGTCCACAACACACATTCAGAGAATTAGATGTACTTCCAGATATAAAAATTGAAAGCAAGAATATAGTAAACTTGCTGCATGCTGACAGCACAATGCTCAGAAGCAAAGAGTATCATAAATCCAGAAAATCTCGGATTGGAATGGGGATAGAGTGTGAGCACGAAAAGATGACAAATGGCGAAAGCACCAGAAGTTAGGAGGGTTACATTAGAAGAAATTAGAGTAATGGTTGAAGTGGATATTGGCACATTGGAATAAGCAAATAGAATTATCTATGTAGGAGAAAAGATGTTAGAATATGGAAGATGTGATGTAGACCTTTGGTTATAAATTAGCCTGAACTAATATTAGGATATGTTACTAATAAACATGTAACAAGGAGTAAAGACGCTTTCTTATAATGCTGCATTCTACCCACTTTTATTTATGTCTCACAACCCTGGACATTAAAGATCAAAGGCATAAAATAGAGGACTTTGAAATGTTGATGCTAAGGTGTTTACCTCAAATCCATACTGACTTTCAGACAAATGAAGAGGCTCTTGAAATTACAAGGGTAAAAGCTAACTCTTAAAAGTAACATCTCAGAAAAAAATCATTAGGTCAGTTGTTTTACTGGACATGTAAAGCTACAGAGATCTCGCTTGGATGACAAAGCGCAGCGCAGCATAAACTAGGTAGATGGATAATGAATGTCAGATCAGTTGCAAATGAGCTACGATTGCTGCATAGGAATGGAGCAAGACTGATAAGCATCAGAAAATTATAGCAAATATCCTGACAGGAGCAGCTACATACATTAGCTAAAAGTCACCCCATAACAGGAGGTAAATTTGGAGGCATAATAAAACAATATAGAACTTACATTCCTTAAAAGATGTTGGGTGCTAGGACAATTGCAAGCTGAGTGATAAATTTATCCAACTAAAAATCGTATTGAAGAGTATGCATTAAAGGTGGGAATATGAATAAACCATTACCTGGTTCCGTGATGGAGCTGACTTGAATTTGCTCAAAGGTCTGTTTTTATGGTCATGATCTCCAGTTGAGAATAATGAGAATGATCAATAAGATCATCAACTTACTCATAATGGGCCCTTAATGTAAAACAAGAGTCTCATTAATCATCATGCAGAAATCCCTAGATATAAATGGCAGCTGAGCTAAAGCTAGAGGAATTAAAATAAGTGACAAAGTTTTGTCAAAGTTGGGCAGTGATGGGGTTAGAGACACAGTGGAGTTTAGGACAGATTTTTAGAGTGCAAGCCCGAAATGGCTAAAGGCACAGTGTCTCAGGTGAGTTTCAGGAGTGGGTTTGGTAGTAGTAGCAAAAAACCAAATTAGAGGAATGGAGAATTTAGGGATTGTGTGTACAAGAAAATTTTCTGATCAGTATGTGGATGTACCTACTAGAGAAGGTGCAAAATTTGACCGACTCTTGGGAAATAAGGCAGGGCAGGGCAGGTGACTGAGGTGTCAGTGGGGGAGCACTTTGGGGCCAGCGACCATAATTCCATTAGATTTAAAATAGTAATGGAAAAGGATAGACCAGATCTAAAAGTTGAAGTTCTAAATTGGAGAAAGGCTAATTTTAACGGTATTAGGCAAAATCTTTCAAAAGTTGATTAGGGGCAGATGTTCGCAGGTAAAGGGATGGCTGGAAAATGGGAAGCCCTCAGGAATGAGATAACAAGAATCCAAAGGAAGTATATTCCTGTTAGGGTGAAAGGAAAGGCTGGTAGGTGTGGGGAAATTGAGGGTTTGGTTAAGAAAAAGAAGGAAGCATATGTAAGGTATAGACAGGATAGACCGAGTGAATCCTTAGAAGAGTATAATGACAGTTGGAGTATACTTAAGAGGGAAATCAGGAGGGAAAAAAGGGGACATGAGGTACCTTTGGCAAATAGAATTAAGGAGAATCCAAAGGGATTTTACAAATACATTAAGGACTAAAGGGTAACTAGGGAGAGAATCGGGCCCTTCAAAGATCAGCAAGGCGGCCTTTGTGTGGAGCCGCAGAAAATGGGGCAGGTACTAAACGAGTATTTTGCATCAGTATTTACTGTGGAAAAGGATATGGAAGATATAGAATGCAGGGAAATAGATGGTGACACCTTGCAAAATGTCCATATTACAGAGGAGGAAGTGTCTCGAAACGCATAAAGGTGGATAAATCCCCAGGACCTGATCAGGTGTACCCTAGAACTCTGTGGTAAGCTAGAGAAGTGATTGCTGGGCCTCTTGCTGAGATATTTCTATCATCGATAGTCACAGATGAGGTGCTGGAAGACTGAAGGTTGGCAAATGTGGTGCCACTGTTTAAGAAGGGTGGTAAGGACAAGCCAGGGAACAAAGACCAGTGAGCCTGACGTCGGTGATGGGCAAGTTGTTGGAGGGAATCCTGAGGGAGAGGATGTACATGTATTTGGAAAGGCAAGGACTGATTATGGATAGTCAACATGGCTTTTTGCGTGGGAAATCATGTCTCAAAAACTTGATTGAGTTTTTGGAAGAAGTAACAAAGAGGATTGATGAGGGCAGAGTGGTAAATGTGATCTATATGGACTTCAGTAATGCGTTCAACAAGGTTCCCCATGGGAGACTGATTAGCAAAGTTAGATCTCACGAATACAGCGAGAACTAGCCATTTGGATACAGAATTGGCTCAAAGATAGAGGACAGAGGGTGGTGGTGGAGCGTTGTTTTTCACACTGGAGGCCTGTGACCAGTGGAGTTCCACAAGGGTCAGTGCTGGGTCCACTACGTTTTGTCATTTACATAAATGATTTGGATGTGAGCATAAAAGGTACAGTTAGTAAGTTTGCAGATGTCTCCAAAATTGGAAGTGTAGTGGACAGCGACGAAGGTTACCTCAGATTACAATAGGATCTTGACCAGATGGGCCAATGGGCTGAGAAGTGGCAGATGGAGTTTAATTCAGATAATGTTTTCTTCATTGGTCAGAGTATTGAGTACAGGAGTTGGGAGGTCATGTTGCGGCTGTACAGGACATTGGTTAGGCCACTGTTGGAATATTGCGTGCAATTCTGGTCTCCTTCGTATTGGAAAGATGTTGTGAAACTTGAAAGGGTTCAGAAAAGATTTACAAGGATGTTGCCAGGGTTGGAGGATTTGAGCTATAGGGAGAGGTTGAATAGGCTAGGGCTGCTTTCCCTGGAGCACGGAGGCTGAGGAGTGACCTTATAGGGGTTTACAAAATTATGAGGGGGATGCATAGGATAAATAAACAAAATCGTTTCCCTGGGGTCGGGGAGTCCAGAACTAGAGGGCATAGGTTTAGGGTGAGAGGGGAAAGATATAAAAGAGACCTTAGGGGCAACTCTTTCACACAGAGTGTGGTATGTGTATGGAATGAGCTGCCAGAGGAAGTGGTGAAGGCTGGTACAATTGCAAAATTTAAGAGGCATTTGGATGGGTATATGAATAGGAAGGGTTTGGAGGGATATGGGTCGGGTGCTGGCAGGTGGAACTAGATTGGGTTGGGATGTCTGGTTGGCATGGATGGGTTGGACCGAAGGGTCTGTTTCCATGCTGTACATCTCTATGACTCTATGATAGCACTGAAGTAGCCTACAGAAATGTGATTGTATGAACCAAGATAAAATTTAACCAAAAGTGTATATTTTAAACAAGTAACAGTAGGAAACCTCCATTGTACGTCAGTGAGGACTTGATGAATTCAGGATATCAACAGCAGAACTTCAGAAATCTTGAGGTTTATGGAAAGTGAGAGGTTTATGGCAGTCTGACCAGGGTATTGTTGGAATAGTTGAATCCAGTAGTGACAGAAGGCAGAAAGAGGGTTTTAAAATTAGGTTGAAGAGGTAAAAAGGTTGAAATAAGTTGCCAGTTGAAAGGATGAGAAAATATTGGAGGAATAGGGAGAGAGACCAAGGTATGATGAGACAAAATGTGGAATGTGCAGGCAGTGACGGGCAAGATTCATCCTGTGAAGTCTTACTCTGACGGCTTGCTCGAAAATTGGAAAAGGGATCTCCCAGACAGATCAAGCAATAGCTGGACGTAGTCATGCTTGCTAAATTATATTTTTCAGTCAATATCCTACAGAGTGCTGTCACTATTCTCTGGGATCTCTTGTCATTCCTGCATTATTGATTCACTAGCTGTGGTTGGATTGTGATATATGCTGTTGAAAGGGAACAGACCTGGCAATCCTCAACATTGATTCTGAACCGGTGGTGAGTTTACCCTGAGCATCACCACACCTCAGATGAATGGTGAGTTTGAGAAGGCAGGACCTTCATGGTAAACAATGGGAATTGAACCTAATGCCAGGTGCAACTATTGTACCAATGCCACATTGGTTCGAGCTCACCTTCTCTTACCACATCTGAAATACCCACTCTGCATTGCAAACCAGCCTTCCAGCCAACTGAGCTATCTGATAGCCCCCAGAGAGGATAACCACCCCCTGCCAATTGTCCTCAAGTCAGGCATTATGCTGACTTTAGAACCATTTTGCTGTTTCTTCACCGGCGCTGGATCAAACTCCTGGAACTGCCTTCCTAATAGCAGTGAGGCTGAGCCTGCACCAGCTGGACTGCAGCTATTCAAAAGGCAATAAATCACATCCTCGCCAAATAGCATCCATATTCCAAAAAAGGATTTAATAAAATATAGTTGGAGGAGATCAACATTGGATTGTCATCTTGTATTTTTTGAAAACCACATCCATTCCGTGAATGTTAAGTCAAAATTAATTCAGCCCTTCAGCATGTTTTAAGATCCGCTCTTTTGTTTTTGTTCAAAACTGTGCTATTGAAACACTTGGTGCATTAAGTCAAGCAAAAAGAACGAATAGGATGATTTTAAAGTGATTGTTAATTCTCTCATAAGTCCAAGACAATAAGGTTTCTTTTTTATGATTGACATTCTTTTCTTTTCACTCCGGCCCTTGCTAAGGTAGACTAATGCATGCTCCCCAAATCCTGGTTTTTGGATTGCAACTTTTAAAATAAATCCACATCCAGCAGAATCAAATGTCAGGTTTACTAACAAAACATTTGAAACACTGGGAACTGCTCTGTTACTTTGCTTGTGCACGCAAGCAGATCCCAGTCAGTAAAAGGGGATGGGAGCTACTGTCTGCCCAACTATGGGTTGGAAGCAGTTGGCATTGCATGCTCATAGACATGTTAGTGTGGATTCATACTTAATTGAACTAAAGATTGAATTTTAGTGAAGCAAAGAGAAATTTGCAGTTCCAAGGAATTCGGGCTGACAGCCTGTAGCAGACAAACTCATGGCAAGATTCCAGGGGACAGAATCTGCTATCAAGGGGGAAAGTATTTCATATGTGGTAAGAGAATGACCAAAGCAAATGTGAGCTCGAAGCAATGTGGCGTTGGTACACTTGTTGCACCTGGCATTTATAGATTACATCAGGTACTGATGAACTGTAAGAACGGTTACAATTACATGGCCAGTTACAGAGTGCGAACAATCATTGGAGGCTCCGTGAATAAAGTTAGAACTCCTGTGGGGTGGGAAGGATGAAGGTTTGAAACAAGTGGTGCAGTTATACATTAAAAATGCTGAGGTTTATATAAAAATACGTGCTTACAGCTCATTGAGTGTTGACACCATAGTGCTCATTCACCAAAAGGCACAGCTGCAGTCAGGGAAATCAAAGGGCACAGAAGTAATTTAAGCCAAGAACAGTGCAATTCCAAAATTCCTGGGATAAAAGAGGCAATTTAGAAATGTAAGCAGACTGTCTCTAGTAGAAGAGGAGAGCAATGACTCTATTCCAGCCACAATAAGAACAGGAAATCCATA
The DNA here is from genome assembly GCF_037043375.1 of Chiloscyllium plagiosum. Lineage (NCBI taxonomy): Eukaryota > Metazoa > Chordata > Chondrichthyes > Orectolobiformes > Hemiscylliidae > Chiloscyllium > Chiloscyllium plagiosum. Next base: position 29,495,810 of record NW_028270172.1, on the reverse strand, counting down.
AGTGAAGCTTATGAATTTCCCAGTTAAGATGGGAAGAATTCGTAAAGCTACAGAAACTAGGTATCGTTTGGAGAAGTCATTGAAGCAAATGAACTCTTCATTAAAAGTGGAGGGCAATCACATATAACAGAAGCCCTGTGGACAGTGAGAATCATTTGGGAAGCCTGAATTGTCAGGCAACCTGCATTCAGTCTTTCTGTCCACAGGCAGCAGGATTTATTTGATAAAGTTGGGCAAAAGGGTGGGAGCTGTTTACTATGACATAAACCGCAAGAAGGTGTCAACATTTTACTCATGGAAAGGGAATAAGCCTCCCTTTTGGCAATACTGCTGTAAGCATTATAAAGAAGCAGCATTTTTTTTTGCACAAGGTAGACAAGCACTGTATAGCATTGCCATCCAGGAGATTTATACGTCTTTCTGGCCAAGGGAATAAAGCAGTGTTGATGTATTGCAGGATTAAAAGTCTTTAAAGCAACAAGAGTAAAGATGCACTATTGCACAACAGGTCTGAAAAGCTTTAAAGTAAGAAAAATATATAATCGTTTTGGGAAGAAATAGCAGGAGAGATAATACTGGCAGGGAAGGCAGTGGTAATATTGCTGGACTAGTAATCCAGAAACCCAGTTTAATGGTCTATGGACTTGGGTTTGAATCCCACAAAAACCGATGGTGCAACTTGAATTCAATTTAAAAATCTGGATTCAAAAATATGTCATCACTATCAATTGTTGAAAATACTCTCAGTTAACTGATGGCCTTTTTAAGGAGAAAATCTGCTATCATTACCTGCTTGGCCTATGTGTCACTCTAGACACACGTTAAAGTGATTGTACATCCTCTGGAATAGTTTGTCAGGCAGCATTAGAGGAGCAGGAGAGTCAATGTTTCCGGCATAAGCCCTTCATCAGGAATGTGGAGTGGGAATGGGGCTGAGAGAGAAATGTGGGGGTGGGGTTGTGGGAAAAGTAGGTGGAATTTCTATAAGGTGGATGCAGATGGAAGATGATTGTGAAAGGTCAGTGGGGAGGGTGGAGCGGATCAGTGGGAAGGAAGATGGGCAGGTAGGACAGGTCAAGAGGTGGTGCGAAGTTGGAGGGCTGGATCTGGGATGGGGTGGGAAGATATGGAAACTGGAGAAATCAGTATTGATGCAATGTGGTTGTAGGGAAGATGAGGTGTTGTTTCTCCAGTTGGCGAGTGGCTTTGATTTGGCGATGGGGGTGGGGGCAGGATTTGTATGTCCTTGAGGGGGTGTTGAAGTGGTTGGCCATGGGGCAGTGAAGTTGTTTGGTGTGTGTGTGGACCAGATATATTCCCTGCACCGCTCTGTGAGTTGGTGCTCGATCTCCCCAGTGTAGAGGAGACCACGTCAAGAGCCATGGACGCAGTAAATGAGGTGGGTGGATGTGCAAGAAAGTCTCTGCCAAATTTGAAATGATCCTTTAGGGCCTTGGACAGAGATGAGGGGGAAGGTGTGGGCGCAGGTTTTGCTCCTCATGCAGCAGCAGGGGAAAGTACCAAGTGTGGCAGTTGGATTGGTGGGGAACGTGGATCTTACGAGGAAGTTGCTGAGGTAATTGTCTCTGCAGAATGCAGTTGGGCGTGGGAAGGGAAATATCTGTTTGGTGGTGGGGTCTGACTGTAGCCGGCAAAAATGGCAGAGGATAATTTGCTGTCCCTGGAGATTGGTGGAGTGGAATGTGAGAAGTGGGGTTCAAGGGCAGAGGTGCAGGAAATGGAGGAGATGTGATGGAGGGCATTGTTGATTATGTGGGAGGGGAAATTGCGGTCCTGGAAATAAGAGGACATCTGTAATATGCTGTAGTGGAATTACTTCTCCCAGGAGCAGATGCGACTAAGAGGTTGGGAATAAGGAATCTCGTTTTTACAGGAGGGGGTATACAGGAGGGCATTTAGTCAAGGTAGCTGCAGGAGTCAGTGGGTTTGAACTAGATGTCCGTGTTGAGTCAGTTGCTGGAGACACCCCTTTGCTGTAAAAACGTGATCCCTCACTCCTAATCCCTCCGCCTCCACTCCGAGGAGGAGCAATTCCACTACAGGACAAATAGAATACAATTCACAATCTTGGAGAGAGCAGTTTACAAGCTGTGCACTAAATCAGAAGTTGAACAAATTAACTGTTGTATTCAATTCGGACTAACTCACCAAGGCAGAAAACACGCATACTTTTGATAATTACTTTAATCCGAGAGCACAAAAAGTTCTTGATAGAACAACATTTAACAGAATTCAGCATCTTGGAGAATCCATAAATAATTTAAGAAATGTTTTCCACGGAGTAATGGAAAAATGTGGAGCTTTCACGTCAGAATTCATATGTGAGAGAATTGTCTGACATGTTGATGAATCTTTTGTCAGATTTGTTGCAGGCCACAATATTTGTCATTATAGAAAGTCATTTGGATGAAGTTAGAAGCAGAAATTAGAAACAAAATCCCAGAAATCCTGAGAGGACATTAGCCATATTACAGGATCTTTGCCAAATCCACTCAGTCTATGATATATACAAACCCTAAAGAGGCATGTCACAAGCCAGCATGCAGAATAGGGTGGACAGCAAATTCTAAGGATCAGTGTCAGTATTGTAGAACAAGAAATCCTCTCTGGCACAAGTAGTGTCCAGCTATTAAAGAGTACTATACACTGCATCAGTTTTGGAAGATGTGCAGATGTAAGTCACAGTTACAGAACAACAGGATGTCATGTGGCTACTCACACAAACATAGAGCAGGAACATCCTTTCCTAAGGAAAATGAATGGTCAAATCAACTTGTGTTGGAAGGAAGGAGTTTGGAAAGAAGCCATGGACGTCTGATTAAGTTTGAGCTTGACACTGGTCCAGGTGTCACTATATTCTCAGATCATTTATGAATGATGAAACAGAGGTTGCAGCCTACATGCTCCAAAGGATATAGGACTCAATATTGAATATGTGCTGCAGACAATCTACAACATTAATGATGCAAAAGAGTAAACATTATGTAAAATATATATGTATTTCACAATTAAGAATTCTCACTCGTTAAAATGAATGCTTGCCTTAACCTTGACCTTATTCAAGTGGCAAACTATATTCAACCAGCTACAGTCAACTGTGAACATGTCAAAATGCAGCTGGTTAAGCCACACCTGTTTAAAGAAATGTCAGTCATGCAATAACTGGTCAAGGGGCAGCCATATATGACACTGCAGGTTAAGGAAATATTTGTTCAACTAATATTTGTCCCTTGTTAATAAACAATTGAGCTTTTATAGGGCTTCCTAGACTCATGGTGGAGCTCAAAAAGAAGGCAGAATCTATTGAGATTAGCTCTGATGGTGTAAGAGGTCTTTTTCATGTAGTTGAGAAGAGACAGTAGCCAGGAAGTCAAAATATGCTGAGGCAAAAATGCAAGAAACTGAAGAGATATAGAAGATGCACCATCATTCCTTAGTATTATATAAAAGGATAGCCAACCCAGCATGCAGATGGTTGCCTAGGAATGGAGACTTTGAGCACTGATATCATTTCACAATTGTAGATGACTTAGTGATTATGTGATTTAATACAGATTCCTTCAGGAAGGTGTACCAAGATACATTGGGATAATTAGAAGCAAAACCCAGTTAGCGCTGTAGATAACCTAAGTGGCAAGTGGAATCTCCAAAGATTTTGAAGATTCACAACTCATTGTGAAATCTGAAACTGCAAATTTAGTACAAATCATGTCAACACTGAAGAAATTCAAATGTCAAGAATTAGTCAATCTTATGAGATGATGCAGATGATGAGAAGAATAATAAGCAGCACACCCAATTGATGAATCTTTAACTGAATTTATTCAAATTGTTATGGCAGATTTTGAATCAGGCCATGAAGCAACATAAATTCAAGAGGAACACTTCAATTCTACATGTTTAAAGGAAGAATGTTAAGTAAGCAGCAGACCTGAAATAACATGAATGAAGAAGTGAACATTTTGGATTCACCAGTAAAACAACCACAGGGAGTGAATAACATCCAAATTAATCAACAAGTACAACCACAGAGTCTATACGCTTCAACAGAGGAGTATCTTAACACCTTTTGGATCTGCTTGCAGGATATGTGGGAAGAACAAATTTACATTGCAGCATGAATCAGCGTCTAGCATTGAAAGCTGCTACAAGGGCAACTTGCACACACAGACAAGTACCCAGCTCACTGAGTGAACCAAGCTGTACCCCAGAGCTAAAACAAATAACTGTGGATGCTGACGATGTGAAACAAAAACAGAAATTGCTGGAGAAGCTCAGCAGGTCTGACAGCATCAGTGGTCAGAAAGCAAAGTTAATATTTCAAGTTTAGTGACCCTTCTTCGGAGGCATGCTTTCCACAGATTTTGCAAGATCAGCTGATTTTCTCGAGCAATTTCTGTTTTTCTTGCGCCTTGGAGCCACTTATTTGGCATTTATTTAGCATCTACCTACTCGCATCAACCACATGCTGCCTTGCCAATTAGCGCAGTCACAAGACTAAGCTGCATGTGTTGTTGCTCAGCAATCCTCAGTTAAGGGAGTGGGAGGGACCATCATGATGTATGGCAGTGTATTATGTCAATATCTCACTTGTACCATGTGTGGCACGTCATGTGTAGCTAGCAAGCAAGTAGCCATATCACAAAGTCTTAGACATCTTTCAATCAGGAGACCCCAGAACAGTAAGTCAAGAGTGATCCCCAATACCTGTCCAAGGGAGTATCCATGCACAGTTGTCCAGTCAAGGTGTTCTAGTTAGGGAACTTCTTGCCACAGTCCAGGGAGTGATTCATGGTCAGTCCTGTGGCTCCATAGCTGTCAGCCTGCAGATAGGACTAACCTCGTCAGGAAGATGTACAATGGTCTGGGCGCTTCTCATCTGGGACTGTCTAGTTAGGCTGATCTATGGGGTATGCCGCAATCATATCAGGTCATGTGAGTATAAGACTGAACAGGGCAGCTGTATATGTAAGAGGGTATACAGTTATGCACGGATGGGAATGAGTTAATGTGGGAGGGGGTTTCATCCATGATCAGTAGCATTCTGTCCTCAAGGAGTGGTCAGTATATGATAATACCTGGCATAGCCACATGCCAAGGGCTGAAGGAGAGTAAGGTGGCCAGGTGCAGGCATATGTAGATATTGCATGGGGACTTGGGGAAGCATGAAGCCAATGAGGTTAAGTAGGCTACCAGGAATAGGATCTCAATGTTCAGAGTTTCACCGCCACATTGAGGTGGAGACTGGAAATCACTGGCCAAAGAGTGTTCAGTGTCACCTTCCACCATGCTAGAAATCAAAAATACAGAGAGGTGTCAGTGATTCAACATGGGAGGGAGAGATCCACAGACCCATTAATTGTTGAAGTCACTGTCCTGTGGATCTCCGAACACCTGGAGTTCCTAAGGCATTTGCTCCCTCTATGCTGTACACCTCCTGCCCTATATATCACTGACCAGTTCTTCACATCATCACTTCTGCACACACAAGCCAAGGAAAGAATCGGGATGCAAAGGGCAATGGTATCAGCAGGACCAATTGCCCTATATTCAGTTTTCTTCCACATGCTGCAGAAGGGCTTTCAGCACAGGCATTGCTCCATGGTGTATCCTGTGCAAGGTTCCTACCTTCTAACATGGCTCTGAGATGTGGACTCTCTCTACAGCAGACATCCCAAGGTGCTGGAGCAGTACCACCATCACTGCCTACACAAGATCCTACAAGTCCACTGGAAAGAAAGAAGCACAGACACAAGCATCCCCAGCATTGAGGCATTGCCCACCCTTGATTTGGCTATGATGGGCTGGGCACATTATTCACATGACTGACATGAGACTCCCCAAGCCAGTGCTCTACTCCCAATCTGAGATGGGAGACAAGTACCAGGTGGACAAAGGAAATGCTTCAGTGTTACCTCGAGGCCTCACTGGTAAAGTGCGGCATTCCTACAGATACCTAGAAATCACTGCACAAGACCGTCCAAAGTGGAGGAGGAGCATTTAAGAAGGTGTGGAACACTTTGAGACTTGCCATTGGAAGAAAGCAGAAGCCAGGCAGTAACAGCATTAGGAGTGCACTGCCACACTAACACCCCACTCACCTGTTCCCATGACCATCTTCTGCACAAAGTGTATCAGAGCCTGCGGAAGCTGCATCAAACAGTATAATCATCTACAGATTCACCCTGTGAGTGGAGAGAGTTATCCTCTTCTGCAAGAGACTGCCAATGATCCTGTGTGACATGAACTTCAGCATCATGATGCATCACAGTTCCATTTGGGGCTTTACCAATTTAGATTAGATTAGATTCCTGACAGTGTGGAAACAGGCCCCTGGGCCCAACAAGTCCACACCGATCCTCCGAAGAGAGTAACCTACCCAGACCCTTCTCCCTGTGACTAATGCACCTCACACTATGAGCAATTTAGCATGGCCAATTCACCTGATTTGCATATTGTTGGACTGTGGCAGGAAACCGGAGCACCCGGAGGAAACCCACGCAGACACGGGGAGAATGTGCAAACTCCACACAGACAATCACCAGAGGCAGGAATCGAACCTGGGTCCCTGGCGCTGTGAGGCAGCTGTGCTAACCACTGAGCCACCGTGCTGCCCCAAAGTTTATACAAATGTGATCATTTTTACATGGGGCACTATCACTTGAGCCACCAAAGTGCCCTCAATAAGTCTTTACCTTTCTTTCCCTTCCACTAGGCCTTAGTGTTTTCCCAGGTTCTGCAGCTGCGGTGGAGAGAACTTGCTCAATATTGGAGACCCATCAGCTCTGGGGACTTTGGTTGGATAACCTCTGGAAGACCCAGACATGCTGAGGGGCTTTTCTTTGATAGAGACAATCGGAGTTTCTTCATCTTCAACTTGCAAGGATCAGGGGAGCAGGCAGGTGGAGGTTCAAGGACCTCTGGAGTGTCCTAAAAGGAGACTTCTGAACAGCCTGTATCTGGTTCCTCCTCCAACTGGGTGCCTCCTGATACTACCCTGTCTCTGTGTGAGGAAGGGCACCCTGGAGTGCACCCAAGGTATCCTGTCTGCATGCCTTTGGCCTTGAGGGTCAATGGCTGAGGTAATGGAGGGTGCTGGACCAGGTTCTCCAGGGCAGCTGCCAGTCTATGTATGGATTCCGCCAGATGACTGGGCTTGAGCAGCTGCATCCCAATAGCATCGCTGCTTTCTTGCAGCTTCCTGCAGACTGTAAAGGCCATTGTATTCCACATGCACTTGTTCCTTCCTGTGCGTGTGAACAGAGCCCCTGTTTGCTGCCACCACTGGGTCCTCATTGTGGCTAATGATTGCAAGTGGTATGTGATAAATGATCCTGACAATAAGGTTGTGTGAGAGTTATAGTGGAATGAACAATGGTACTTTGTTGATTTGCGGGTCATGGATGCCTTGGCATCACCACCAGAATGATCCCAAACTTCTTCTGAGAGGGTCAGGATTCTTTTCTCATATGGGATCAGGACATAATTCTTTTTGTTTATTCATCTGTGGGATGTGGGCGTCATTGGCTGACCAAGATTTATTACCCATCCCTAGTTGTCCTTGAGAAGGCGGTGAGCTGCCTTCTTGAATTGCTGCAGTCCACGTGCTGTAGTTTGACTCACAATGCCCATAGGGAGGTAATTCCAGGATCTTGATCCAGCAAGCGTAAACGAACAGCAATACATTTCCAAGTCAAGACGCTGACTGGCTTGGAGGGGACCTTACAGGTCGTATTGTTTTCATTTATCTGCTGCCCTTGTCCTTCTAGATGGAAATGGTCCTGGTTTTGGGAGGTGCTGTTGAAGGTGAGAGATGGTGCAATAACAGAGAATGAGTATGAGGTAACAGAATGTGGCACTTACCCTGGCACAGCGGAGAAGGTCTTTGATCTTGTAGCACTAATGACCCTTCCTCTGCTCTGTGGAGACTACTTTGACCTTGGTGGTGACCTTGGACCAGGTTTTCAGTGTCTAGTGGTGTGGCCTCCACTGCTAGTCCCCTGGGATGAGCCCACCCTTCGTCTGCACCATCCCTTCCACCAGGGCCTTGTCTGAGAATTGTGGCACCATAATGCCCATCTTTTGACATTTTCTGAGTGAATATGAGGTGGGCAGCATCAGCATGCCCACACTCCTCTGGAGCACTGTGGCGTTTTAAATATGGACACCAGGAGAAGCTAGTTTATTGAATACACACGAAGTGGCAAGCTATCTGAGAGCAGCGTGTGATAAGATGGGGCTAGAATCAGACATGTAAGGGCAGGGCATTAGTTAATGAGGCGAATGTGGTAAGTTACAGTGAGAAATCATGCTAGACGTCACGGTGTGAAACTCTCCAGAAAAAAAATCATACAGCTCACACTTAACCAAAAAAAATCATTCAGCACAAGATTGTAATTTGGTGCATGACTAACCCCAAAAATCAATGCAGTCTCACATGTTGATGACATGGTGTGGCAATTCAACTTCGTACACTGTATTTGGGTAAGACTTTTGTAAAGTATAAGGTCTGCTTCTTAAGAGCTACTGAATGCCCACCGTAAATTTACTGTATGTCAGGGCTTGCACACATTCCCATTTTATAAAGTACAGTAACCAGTCAGCAAAGCTAGATGCTTCAGAAAGCAAAGTGTTAACAACCATCTCATCTGTTTTAGTGATTGTTGCTTGCAGAATTAATATTGACCACCATATTTAGGAGAAGTCCCTGTTTTTGCTTTGAAATTGTTCCAAGGAGATCTTTTGCATCAGCTTGGAAGAAGAGATGAATGGTTGATTTAGTCTCTCCTCCTGAAAGTGGAACGAAAGTGCTGCATCAGATTGGCAGCCTATATGTTAGTCATGTCTCTGGAACGGCAGTTCAACTCACAACCTTCTGACTCAGAGTTACTGCCCATTACATTTTCACTAACTAATGCTTCACCATATTTGGATGAGGGAGTGGTTTTATGTGTCAAAGGCAGTCTCAAGTAAGCACAGCAGATTCTAAGAGCTGTCATGTGACTTCACATTTTACACTGCTGATCTGCAAGTAATTCTCCAAACTGCTGCTCAGTGTGATTGTCATCTTTAATGCCTTCTGAGAAAGGGAACTTAAATTTCATACTGTTACAACTTTCAGACTTCCATTTCTGTTTTTTTTTCATGAGAGATTTACATGCAATTATTGTTGGAACACCTGCCACCTGTACAAAACCTTCAGGGATTGTGGAGAGTTGTCTTTTCAAAATCATGACTAATTGAAATAGGAAATTGATGTTTTTGACTTGTTGAGGAATTTACTTGATTTTGTCAGAACCACAGACAGAAAGCGAAGTCATCTTGAAGCAAAACATTACACAAAATGCAATGGCTCTTAAAGCAGTGCTTCTCAAACTTTTTTTCTGCTGTGATCCTGTTTCACTGCTTCACACTTGGTAGTTGCTGATGGAGGAGCTTTGAATATGGTGGGTGTTCCAACAGTGGGGTTACTGGCAGTCCAAACAACTGAGGCACCTCATACTGTTTAGTCTCTATTGGTGCCAGCAATCGTGCCTCAGAATTCATCAGATTGGGCCAGGCTCAAAGGCTTTAAAATAAAAATCGCATGCATTTAAAAGGGCTTACAACTGATCCCAGGTCTGCAAATCTGTGCTTTGCAACTACCCTGGAGCTCAGGGTTGCAATAGCCCTGACCACAGTTTGGGAATTCCCTTTCTCACAGCTAAGTTATCACTCATCAGTAAGTGTGTAACAAAATGTATATTTAGAAATGTGCATAGAATAAAGAATACAAATGACATAACCTTCATGAAAGGGGATGAAAGTAAAGAGCAGCGCCAATACTTTAGTCAATGAACAACACACTAAATCAAAGACCAAAAGAGATAGCTACATACCAAGAAATTTCAACTAGCGTTGATCTGAAATAAACCAGAACAGCACTGACAGGAATGTAAAATGGCACAGCAACAGGACCAGATGAGATTCCAGCAAAAGTATGGACCTGTCTTGTTCAATATGGGGTCCAAATCTTGAACAAGCTACTCAGTTGTTTTCTGATTGCAAGATAAAATCCCCAGGGCATTTTCATGACTATGTCTAAAACACCGTAAAACATTTTTTTGTAAACGCTACCAAAGAATTTAAATCCTATCATGTATCTTCAAAATATGGGGGAATGTCATAGATCCAGGACTGAGGAAAAATAGTGGAATCCATGAATGATGGCTCAGTTCATGTCTGGAAGTGCAGCACTGAAGCAGTTTATGTTTTGAGACAAATTGTGCTAAAAATGCCTTCCCAATGTTTTCCCATGTAACTAATCAAGTCCATCAAGAGAAGGTTTATGACCAAGTGCTAGGGAGGTATTCTGGAGATGTATTCGAATTCATGGAGTCCCTGAGAAATAAATATGACTAAATAGGCCACTTACAATGCGTATCAGAAAATGGTAAGAAGCAATGTGTGAGAATGAGAGCTTCAAAGCTGAAGTTGGATTGTACCAATAGTTAGCACTGAACCAATTCTGAGAACTGGAGAAAAGCCCTGGAAGATGGGAATGAAGATGGTAGTCCCAAAGACTATTTAAACCCAGACAAAAGGATGGGGGAGAAGGGAGAAGATTGTTGATATAGACTTGGAGAAAATGAGTAGCCTCATGTACTTGTGGTGAGTAGAGGATGGAAATATTGAAATCTAAGTAAGTAAATGGATTAGCTAGGACAGGCAAAAATGGCAGAATTATAGTGAAGTGCTTTGTGACAGAAATGTTAGTTTTTCATTATTTCATTAGATGTAGGTATCACTGATTAGGTCAGCATTTATTTCCCATAATGCATCATCTTAGAGAAGATAGTGGTGAGCTGCCTTCTTGAATCATGTTGTCCTTCGGGTTTAGGGACACCCACAAGTGATAGGGGAAGGAAGTACAAGGATATGGCCCCAGCAAGGAGAAAAGATCAGCAATTATAGCTTCAAGTCAGAATGGCTTGGAGGGGAACTTGCAGTTGCTAGTGTTTTGATGCATCTCTGCCCTTATCTTTCTAGGTGGTTAGAGTTGTGTGTTTAGAAGACGTTGTCAGAGGAGACTTGGTGGGTTATTGCAGTGCACCTTGTATATGGTACAAGTGCTACCACTATGCTGGTGAAGGGAGTGAGTGCTTGCTTTTTATCAGATGGTATCTATCTTCTTCACTGTTGCTGAAGCAACATTCATTCAGGCAAGTACAGAATATTCCATGATACCCCTGCTTCTGCATTGTAGGGGGTGGGCAGGCTTTGAGGAAACAAGAGGTGATTATTTTGCCACAGAGTTCCTACTCTCTGAGTCGCTCTTATAGTCTAATACTTTTGTGGTTGGTCCAGTGAATTTCTGATAAGTCGTAACTCCCAGGATATTGATAATGGGGGATTCAGCAGTAGCAATGATAGTAAATATCAAGAGCTGATGCTTAGATTAGGAGAAGAGCATTGATCTGACAGTTGAAGATGTTATTCCAAGCAACTCTGCAGGGATGTATTGGTACTGAGATGACTGACCTCCAATGACCACAACCATCTTCATTTGTGCTAGGTATGACTGCAATCAGCGGGTAGATTTTTTTTACCCAATTCTCATTGAGTCCAGTTTTGCTCTGGCTCCTTGATGCCATACTCAGTCAAATGTTGTCTCATATCAAGGACTCACTTCCCCTCTCAAGGTCAGTCTTTTGTCCATGTTTTAATGAAAGTTGCAATTAGGTAAGGAGTTGAGTGACCTGAGTGAAATGCAAACACAGTGTTTTGGAGTTAATGGGATTTATATTTTCGTTGTGTGTTTAAACATCTTTGCATTGGTGTTATAAGTAGATGGTTTGGATGTTCTAATTTATCTTCATTTATTTTGTTAATAAACTTCTGTCTTATAGTTGAAGCAAAATCTGCAGCACTGCATGCTTATATTTCAGTGAGTGGCCATGTTCTTAAAACCAAAATAAATCGAAATATGATCTATCACCCAGTTCCTGTTTGGGATTTGACGTGCCAGGTGATAACATCAGCTGGGCTCATACTAGAAGTGAATTAGCTGAAGACTAGCATCTGTGATGCTGGGAACCTGAAGCGAAGGCTGATATTGATCATCCACTTGACATTGTGCCTGAAAATAGATGCAAATACTTCAGTCTTGTTTTTTGCACTAATGTGCTGGACTTATTGAGGTGAGAGATTTTTGGAACCTCCGCCTCCAGTGAGTTGTTTAATTGTTCACCAAGATTCATGCCTGATGCAACAGGAACACAGAGTACAGATTTGATCCTTTAATGTGGGATTATTTAGCCCTGTCTATTGTGTGCTGTTTTTACTGTTTGGCTTGCAAGTAGTCCTGTGTTATAGCTTCACTACTTGACACTTCATTTTTTGGAATGCCTGGTAATGCATGTATTCCTACACTCTTCATTGAACTAAGGTTAACCTCTTGGCTTGATGGTAATGAGAGAGTGAGGGATAATGGGCAGCTATGAAGTTAAAGAATTAGCATTAGCTTTATTGCCACATGCACTGAAATGAGCACAGTGAAAAGTTAACAAGTTGCCACTTACAGCACTTATGTATCTATGTACAGATTCTTTAGTGAAAAAAAATTAGAAAAATAAAGAAATAAAAGTTCCAGCATTACAGATCATAGGAATAAATTAGAAAATGAAGAAATAGTGTTCAGAATGGCATTCCTTCCAAGCCAGTCCACATCAGCACCTGGCCTCTAACCCATACTGACCCTTGATTCTAGACTGCGCCGGGTTTCATCTAGAGGCTTTTGAGGCTGGGAGACCGCTCTGCAATCGCCTTGAGGCCAGAAATCCCTGCTGAGGGCATGCCAGGCTGAAAGGCTGCTATGCTGAGCTGAAAGAAAAAAGGAAACGGAAGGAATGGATGAGCTCTGGCTGAGGAATCCTATTCCGCCACCATCTTGGATCAGCTTGGGCTTGAATACAGTTCTGCTGCTAATGACTCACGTCTCGTGGATGCTATCTTTTGAGTTGCTAGATATTTTTGAATTTTATTGTATTTTAGCACAAAGTTAATACTACCAATATGATGGAGGATTTCTTCAATGTGAAGACAGGGGAGTGGTCACTTCTGCTGACGCTGTCATGGGCAAGTGCAGTTGGAGCAGTAGGATTGGCAAGGACAAAGTGAAGATTATTCCCCCATGTTGGTTCCCTTAACAGCTAACACAGATTACCTCTACCAGCTACGTCCTTTGGGACTTGGTCAACTCAGCCAGTCATGATGCTATTGAGCCGCTCTTGGAGTGGACATTTGAAGTCCCTACCTAGAGAATATTCTGTACGTTTAGCATCTTCAGTGCTTGCTCCAAGTGGTGTTCAACATGCTTCATCAGCCAGGGAGGCAGAGGTGGATACAGTAAGTGGTAAATAACAGAAATTTTCTTTGTGCGTATTTGAACTGATGACCTCATGGGATCTGGAGTAAATTTTGAGGACACCCAGCGGAAGCTCCCTCTTGATTGGATAACACGGTTCCAACACCTGGTGAAGTTGTCCTTTTGGTGGAATGAGGCATGCCCAAGAATGGCGATGATGGTGTCTGGGGATTAATCATACTCACTGAATCATACATTACAGACACTGCCAGGCTGGTGCTCAACTAATCTGTTGAACAGCTCTTCCAATTTTAGCACAAGCACCCAAATGCTGATAAGGAGGACTTTGCAGGGTCAACGAGTATGTTGTTGTTGTTTCTGGTGCCGAAGTTGATGCCACATAGTCAATCCAGTTTCCTACCAATCTTTAGACTTTGTAGCTGTATGATAAAACTAAATCATTTCAATAGGCAGTTGAGGATCATTGCTTTGGTCTGGAATATCATGTAGGTCAGACCAGTTGAAATGGTAGATTTCCTTCTGAAAGGACATTAGTAAATCAGATTTTATTTATGACAGTCAACAATGGTTACATGGTTGCTATTAGCCTAGACATATCATTGTTTGCCTGGTGGGATTCAAATCCATAACCCCATTACATTAGTTTGCGTTTCTGGTTTGTTAGTCCAATTATATTGCCATGACACCACTACATCCCTTCACCACTGAAACTAAAAGGAAGTTGAATCAAGCCTTGTTATATAGTGCAGGAATTTGGACAGCATCAAGAAAACAGGGACCAATGACTGGATACTAATGATTTGTGGATGCTGAGCTGGATTATAAAGTTATAAAAAAAGGGCAAAATCAGAAGCCGTAAATCAAGAGGTCAGTGAAGATTATGGGAGCATTGAAGAAAGTAGCCAAAAAGAGTTTGAAATGGAATGGTCATCTGTTGTGGAGAGAGAGGGGGATGTGATGAGGTAAACAATAGACTTAAGACTGCCAGGAAGAAAGAGGAAGGCCAAAGACCAGAGAAAGATATGTTGGTGAGAATCTTAAATACAGCCGGATTAGCAGAAGAATAAGTGATTGACACCAGGAAGTGGGGAGAGGCAAAAGCCAGCATTGTTGCAATCGCATGTAAAATGGAGGAAGCAGAATGAAGGGGTGTGTACTTGGATTTTGTTTTGTATTTGCTTCAAGAATGTTAGAAATAAATCTTTGATGCTATGAGTATTGGCTAGAATAATGAAGAATTGGCACCAAACACAGAAAATGCACGAGAAGCTGCGTAGGTCGAGCAGCATCTGTGAAGAGAGGAGCAGATAAATTTTGAGTCCGATATAACTCTTAACTCTTTTCAGAACCGCTGTCTTGTCACAGATGCTGCCAGACCTGCTGAGTTTCTCCAGCATCATGTGTTTGTTTCAGGTTTCCAACATCCATGGTATTTTTCTTTGAAGAATTAACATGATACTTCCATAACACTATGAATTTCTAATCTGAAACTGAGGAAAATAGAGAATATCAGTGACATCTGTTGGTATCTCTGTTTTTGGAGTGTCTCTTAGTGGGAAGGTTAAAGTTGTATCAGTTGTAACAAAAAATAAAATGCTTAACCTCCACCTTTATAGAATATTCCAGGAAACAAGGGATAAAGTGTTTACATGTTTTAAAATTAATGGGCTGTTTACTGTGAAATATCCCCTCAATTACAATTTGTCCCCCTTCCACTCAATTAGACTATTTTTGCTTTAAAGTCATCATCACTGATCTGTGCACAGTTCTGTCCATTGCTTAAGGGCATCATTAATAGATACTGTCACTACATTGTTGTATGATGAATGGTTGCCATGGGCACTTTTAGATTGGCCATGTAGCAGGTGCATATGAGAATCTAAAAGAGGTAATCTCTATGTTCCCCAAAACCAAATGGGACCCAACTTTCTGGATTTAAAAAGCGATTGTTTGAGGCAGTGAGAACAAACCTTTTTTTGTCCCCCTTGGCCTTCTCATCAAGTTCCACATTTGTCACATCATTTGGCATCAAATAAACTAACAATCAAGACTTCCAGTCTTCACTGCATTCTCCTTTCTCTGCAATGCTAATTTTAAATGACCGAATGTTTGTAGTTTTTAATATTTTGTAATCAACCTTTCCAGTGATGTTATTACATGTCTTTGTTGCAGGTGAGACTTGAACTCAGTCTCCTGGCTCAGTGGTGGAGACATTAACAGTGCCACAAGAGACCTGTTTCCCAGTGGGAAAGATCCCTAAAGAACACAATTGTTCCTCATCCCATTTCTATGGTTCTTCATTAACTATGTATTTTTATTACAGCTCAGGCAGATTCTGTGCCAATATCATTGATTTTTAAAATCAAATCCTCTCTATTTCCAATGAACATTTTCTTTTCTTGAGTTCCATTGCAGAACATTTTTAACTCCTCTTCTGCTAATATGTGATGTTAAACATGCCTCATGCAATGAAATTAATGTCTTACTATGAGAAAGCCTCAAGTTAGTGACAAGGGCAGAGAGCCTTACTTTGCCAAATGCCACATTAAACAATTGGACATAAGGTCAGTGTGCCCCAATACTGTCCCAATTTTCCAGTCATCATTTAATTTAAAAAAAAGTTTGTGCTGATCATCAGGAGCCCAAAAATGGTGTAATTCATTCTTGCATATATATAGATGACTCAGTGCAACTGATAACCCTCAGTACAATTCTGATTTTCATTTTTACATATACTGTAAAATTCATCTTGCTTCAACATCCTTGCTATCATTCTAATATCCTTGTTATCATTCTTCTCCTTTTCATAGCTTTCTGTAGAAAGTTAATAATTGTTAAATGTATGTAATAAAGTAACAGCAAAATGCAGCTTTATCATTTTGCTGGTTACACACAGCCCTTTAATTCTCTCTGTTCAGGATCACTTGGGTTTGATTTTTGGTTTTCACTGAAACAATGGAGTGTTCGGATCTGCATTGCTCCAGGCTGTGTTTTTAACCTGATTTACTGGATAAGCAAAATAAGTGGGATTTCACGATTATGTGTAACAGATGACCCAAGAATTTCTTTCTATCTTCTGTTTATTCTTGCAGCTGTGCAATCTTCTCCTTTTATTTGAGTTCTCTTTAAAAAAAAATCAGAAGGTGCATTGATCATAAAAGAAGTTCATGTGCAGCACGACATGACAAGAAATCTGCTGTGGTAGGCTGTGACCCGATTATTAATGGTGAATTCTAGATCTCCACTGAGTAACTGGAAGAAATTAAATGAACATCAGAGGCCTGTTGCTTTGCAACTCCACCACCCCATTACTGCAATTCAAAATAAAAGTGCATGTGATTTTGACAAAGGTTTTGGATTCTTGCCCTAATATTTTCTCCTTTTGGCTTGTCACTTTTTTTTTCTGATTTTGTTTTTTCCTGAAATATCTAACAGGACCATAATTCCACATCTATGAGAAGCCAAACTGAGGCCTTATCTACCCACCAGGAGCGCATAAAAGATCCCACAATGCTTTTGTTTTAAAAAGAAGTTATCCTAGCTGCTTAATCAAAATTATAACTATCTGGTCATTTTCGTATTGCTGGCTGTGGAAATTGCTTTTTGCAGCTTGGCTGTCATGTTTCCTACATTACAACAGAGATTATACTCCAAAAGGTTTTTCTCATAGGTTGTAAAGTGCTTTTTAGGGGATCTAGCAATTATGAGAACAACAATATAAATGCAAGAGTTTTTACTTAAAGATGCTATATAAATGTAAGTTATTCATAACATGGAAGGAATAACATGATGAGAAAATAGGAATGTAATCAAATTATATGGGCCCTCCTTCCATCAATGGCAAGTAAATGTTGTCTGTCTTCCTTTTTCCAGTCATACATCTAGAAAGGCAAATAATCCACATAGCTTCATACTGTTCATACAGAATTTATGTGCATCCTTTAGCGAACTTCTGAAACGTAAACAAGGATGTCTGCTCGTGTCTTTAAAATATTTTTGATTAACCGTTGCAACAATGACTATAGATGTTATAGATATGTCAGTATTCTGTCTTGGGCTGGAGATCTTGCTGCGGCAGTGATAAGTATAAATTGGTAGTTTCTTTTTTTATTAAAAAAAATCTTCCTTATGAAGTCCTAGTTCTTTAAACTATGTTTTAAAAAATTCAACACATCTTTGCTGTATTCAAAATAAAGCTTCAAAAATAGATGGCTCTCTGAATATGGTTGAGCATTATCATATTCACTTAAATTCACTCCTTTCTTAAATTGATCAAGTAAGGGATTTTAAATAGTTTCTATTTTGCATATTTTAAAGTCAGGAGTTATGCGCTGAGGCTAAAAGGTAAGGCCCTTGTGTAAACAGATAATTTGCAATCAAAATTAAACCATCTTAAACCAGAAGAAAACAATCATAAAAAGCTAATTAGGTGTTTTAAATTGAGACATTGTACAGCTGTTCTTAGGCAGCTGGCATCAAACCAAATGCTGTTAAAATGCAAGTCACAGTAAGTATTCAGTGGTGACTAGGTGCCATTTATTCAAGGCTGTGAAATGATGAACACCCGGCTAGTTACATAATTGATTTTTTTTAGTGTAGTAGTCTTAACAGTTGAATCAAAAGCCACTGGGTTGGGTTGAGGCAAGCATGTAAAGGAGAAACTGTTGACGATAAAGCAGAGCTTGAGTTACTGCAGCATCCTCCTGTAAAATCTTTATTGCTTATTGTCTAAATCAATCAATGTAATTATTCTGCTGTAGAATTTTTACTGTCTGAATAAATGGAATTAATTCAGATCTTGCTTGTTGACCTACAATTGGAATTGATTCTAGCAATTGCTTTTTAACTGACCTCCCATTTTCAACCCTACATGATCTTGAACTAATGCAAAATTTCTCTGCTTCCTGTCTCATACCAAGTGCTTTCATCCAGTAATCTTGAGTTCATAGACTGACACTAGTTTCTTGTCCACTAATGCATTGATTTTGGAATCTCATCCTTTGTCCCTGGCTGTCGGTGTAGCATCCTTTAGCCCTACACCCCTCCACCATCCTCCAATTTTAACCTTTTGTACATCACTCTCTCACACTCTCTCGCACCATATCTCCAGCACTGGCCACTATGCCTTCAGCTCTCCATGCACTTTACTTTGGAATTTCTTCCTGCAATCCCATTGTCTATGCACTCTGTGGAATTTGTCCAAATACATCCTGCTTTGACATTATCATAGTTATTGTCTAATTTACGCCCCTGTGAAGAATTTCAGATGGCTCACTATATTAAGGGTGCTAAATAAATACAAGTTGTTGTGTTCATATAAGTCACTTGGTTCCAATGCATATTGAAGCTCTGGCAGTGACACCTCTTTCTAAGTAATACCAAATGCATTAATTAGTCTTTTTTTTGGTCCGTTACTGAAATGTTGAATACACTTCACTCAATGTAAAAACAGTACTTTGGCACACAGCAATACTTTCCAGAGGCATATTATCTTGACATTGAAATGCTGTAAAGTGAGTGGTGCTCAGAAATGCTGGGCTTTAAAGGAGATATCTCTGCAGTAATTTTATGTAAGTGTGTTGCTACAGCTCATTGAGATTTTTAGTATTTATTTCAATTACTTGCATGAGTAATGTTCTGGATTTTTAACTGCAGCATTGTTTTATTCATGCACAAATTATGATTCCTAACTTACCCGCATTCCTGAGGTTAACAGTGATGTGATACCATGAGATAGATGGTGATCTTCAACTATCATGGTTTGATACATATGGATCATACAAATGAGATGTAGGTCACATCGTGTTAAAGAATTCAATTAACTTTTATTACAGAGTGTAGTATCTACATATGTATATTACAGTCACAGGCAATTGTGTGTCTGGGCTCAAGGTAAGCCATTCAGATGTATTATAGCACACTTCCGTCAGCATGTCATGTTTCAAGAAGACCCTGTGAGATGGACTCTGGGACCTTTATGCCGTTAGGTCAGATGCTGTGATATAATGATGACATGAGCATGTCTCTTAAAGGTATAATCACATACCAGCTGCCTGACATAGTACAACAAACAGCCAAAGGATCTTACACTGCCACTTGCTTTGGATAAATAACCAGTGATACATGTTAGTACTGTTACCTTGAGCCAGGATATTGTGGATTCAGGTGCTGCTCTACCTTAGCGCATGTAATTTGGGCCAATGCTGCATTTCCGACAGTGTTATCTTTTATAAAGGATATTGAACCACTTCAGAGATGTCTCCCTTAAATGTCTACTATCTTGGTGGGTGTCAACTGCCCCATTGCACTATTTTGAAGAAATATAGGGAGTTTCCTGCTCAACTAACAGTGTTAGAACAGATAAGTTCATTGTTGTTATTGAACTTCACATGACTTTACTGCATTAAACCACTATGTTTCAAAAATCTTTGATAGCTGCAAAGCAGTTTGAAATGTTGAGCTCATGAATTTGCTTTACAAATGCATCTTTTTTTCCCTCAAATGCTTCTGCTCCTTGCTCCCTCTGCCACTGATTCTGCCTCTTGCTCCCTCTATCTTTGTTTTTCTCTTTTCTTCCACTGTTTTTCTCTAATTCTCTTTTTTTCTTAATGTCCAACACAGCTAATTATTGGGATTAACTGCAGCCCATTGTACATTGTTTATACAGCAGGCTGCCGACTACAGTGGCTCAAGAAGCAAAAGACTTTATACTAATCTATCTGGAAACTAAGGCTACAGTTCAAACATGTTTTTAGTTTCACTATGAAGCTTATATGTACACTTTATTGATAACACAACAGCACCAGAATGGAGATGGGCAGTCTTTGAACTTGTACAAAGTTAAAAATCACGCAATACCAGGTTATAGTCCAACAGGTTTATTTGGAAGCACTAGCTTTCAGAGTGCTGCTTCTTCATCAGGCGGTTGCTCCTTCATCAGGAGCAGAGCTCCGAAATCTAGTGCTTCCAAATAAACCTGTTGGACTGTAACCTGGTGCTGTGTGATTTTTAACTTTGCCCACCCCAGTCCTCCACATCATTTGAATGTATAGAAACCACTGAGTCATTGCAAGGCTTTCATTTGTCTGTAACCTCTGGTATTGCAGGCTACTACCAAGGTAATACAAGATTTAGATTAAACTGCACTGCCTTTGGAGCAAAGATGGTTGAACAGGTTCAGATACAAATCCAGCATGGATTGATTGCAT
The DNA here is from genome assembly GCF_037043375.1 of Chiloscyllium plagiosum. NCBI lineage: Eukaryota > Metazoa > Chordata > Chondrichthyes > Orectolobiformes > Hemiscylliidae > Chiloscyllium > Chiloscyllium plagiosum. The sequence continues at coordinate 29,475,215 of NW_028270172.1, read as the reverse complement.
GATTGGACATTTAACCACTTCATTTAGAAAATTGCAGCATGATATTCATTTACATCCAGTCCTTTAAAGGATCCTCCAGAGAAAGTTCAAATTGCATTCCTGAACCTTGCTTTAGCAGCTAATGTGTTATTTATCTCCCGATACATCCGCCACCATTCTCCTTTTTAAGTCTGTATATATGACAGCTCAGTATGAAAATATACTCTGTGATCAGATAGAAATCAAGCTGACTTATCTGTGGTTTACTAACTTAAGTCCTTGACTGCATCTGTATTCATTCTTGGTTCATCAGCAATCTTTGCCTTACAGCTTCAAGTTGGTACCGTGGGTTCATTTTAAATTTAAATTTTAAATTTAAATTTAAATTTAAATTAAATTTTAAGAAAAAAACTTGCACCGCTAATAGTAAGAGGGAAATTGAGAAACAAATTTGTAAGGAGAAACAAATCTGTAAGAATAATAGGGTGGTTATGGTAGGGGATTTAAACTTTCCAAACATAGACTGGGACTGCCATAGTGTTAAGGGTTTAGATGGAGAGGAATTTGCTAAGTGTGTACAAGAAAATTTTCTGATTCAGTAAATGGATGTACCTATGAGAGAAGGTGCAAAACTTGACCTATTCCAGGGAAATAAGGCTGGGCAGGTGACTGAGGTGTCAGTGGGGGAGCACTTTGGGGCCAGCGACCATAATTCTATTAGATTTAAAATAGTGATGGAAAAGAATAGACCAGATCTAAAAGTTGAAGTTCTAAATTGGAGAAAGGCCAATTTTGATGGTATTAGGCAAGAACTTTCAAAAGCTGATTGGGGGTAAAGGGTCGGATGGAAAATGGGAAGCCTTCAGAAATTAGATAACGAGAGTGCAGAGACAGTATATTCCTATTAGGGTGAACAGAAAGGCTGGTAGGTATAGAGAATGCCGGATGACTAAAGAAATTGAGGGTTTGGTTAAGAAAAAGAAGGAAGCCTATGTCAGGTATAGATAGGCTAGATTGAGGGAATCCTTAGAGTATAAAGGCAGTAGGAGTATACTTAAGATGGAAATCAGGAGGGCAAAAAGGGGACATGAGGTAGCTTTGGCAAATAGAATTAAGGAGAATCCAAAGGGATTTTACAGATACGTTAAGGACAAAAGGATAACTAGGGAGAAAATAGGGCCCCTTAAAGATCAGCAAGGCAGCCTTTGTGTGGGGACGCAGGAGATGGGGCAGATACTAAACGAGTATTTTGCATCAGTATTTACTGTGGAAAAGGACATGGAAGATATAGAATGTAAGGAAATAAATGGTGACATCTTGAAAAATGTCCATATTACAGAGGAGGAAGTGCTGAATGTCTTGAAATACATAAAGCTGGATAAATCCCCATGACCTGATCAGGTGTACCCTAGAACTCTGTAAGAAGCTAGGGAGGTAATTGCTGGGCCTCTTGCTGAGATATTTGTATCATCAAAAGTCCCAGGTGAGGTGCCGGAAGACTGGAGATTGGCTAACATGGTGCTACTGTTTAAGAAAGGTGGTAAGGACAAGCCAGGGAACTATAGACCAGTGAGCCTGACGTCGGTGGTGGGCAAGTTGTTGGAGGGAATCCTGAGGGACCGGATGTACATGTATTTGGAAAGGCAAGGACTGATCAGGAAGAGTCAACATAGCTTTATGTGTGGGAAATCATTTCTCAAAAATTTGATTGAGTTTTTTGAAGGAGTAACAAAGAAGATTGATGAGGGCAGAGCAGTAGATCTATATGGACTTCAGTAGGCATTCAACAAGGATCTCCGTGAGAGACTGGTAAGTAAGGTTAGATCTCATGGAATACAGGGAGAATTAGCCATTTGGATACAGAACTGGCTTGAAGGTAGAAGACAGAGGATGGTGGTGGAGGGTTGTTTTTCAGACTGGAGGCCTGTGACCAGTGGAGTGCCACAAGGATCGGTGCTAGGTCCACTACTTTTCATTATTTATATAAATGATTTGGATGTGAGCATAAGAGGTATAGTTAGTACTTTTGCTGAGGACACCAAAATTGGAAGTGTAGTGAACAGCGAAGAAGGTTACTTTGGATTACAACGGGATCTGGACCAGATGGGCCAATGGGCTGAGAAGTAGCAGATGGAGTTTAATTTAGGTAAGTGTGAGGTGCTGCATTTTGGGAAAGCAAATCTTAGCAGGACTTATAAACTTAATGGTAAGGTCCTAGAGAGTGTTGCTAAACAAAGACATCTTGGAGTGCAGGTTCATAGCTCCTTGAAGGTGGAGTCGCAGGTAGATAGGATAGTGAAGAAGGCGTTTGGTATGCTTTTCTATATTGGTCAGAGTATTGAGTATAGGAGTTGGGAGGTCATGTTGCAGCTGTACAGGACATTGGTTAGGCCACTTTTGAAATATTGTGTGCAATTCTGGTCTCCTTCCTATTGGAAAGATGTTGTGAAACTTGAAAGGGTTCAGAAAAGATTTACAAGGATGTTACCAGGGTTGGAAGGTTTGAGCTATATGGAGAGGTTAAATAGGCTGAGACTGTTTTCCTTGGAGTGTCAGAGGCTGAGGGGTGACCTTATAGAGGTTTATAAAATCATGAGAGGTGTGGTAGGATAAATAGACAAAGTATTTTCCTTGGAGTGGGGGAGTCCAGAACTAGAGGGCATCGATTTAAGGTGAGAGGGGAAATATATAAAAGAGACCTCAGGGGCAACCTTTTCATGCAGAGGGTGGTGCGTGTATGGAATGAGCTGTCAGAGGAAGTGGTGGAGGCTAGTATGATTGCAACATTTAAAGGGATCTGGGTGAGTATATGAATAGGATGGGTTTGGAGGGATATGGGCCGGGTGCTGGCAGGTGAGACTAGATTGGGTTGGGAAATCTGGTCGACATGGACGGGTTGGACTGAAGGGTCTGTTCCCGTGCTGTACATCACTATGACGCTATGACATAGGAGCAGAAATTAGACCATTCGAACGATCGAGTTTTCTCAGCTATTCAATCATGACTGATAAGTTTCTCAACCCCATTCTCCCTGTAACCCTTGATCTCCCTGAAACTCAAGAACCTATATATCTCAGTCTTAAATATACTTAATGACCTGGCCTCCACAGCCTTCTGTGGCAATGAATTCCATAGATTCACCACTCTCTGGCTGAAAAAGTTTGTCCTTATCTCTGTTCTAAGAGGTCTTCCCTTAACTCTTAAGTATGCAAGATTGAGAAAACCACCCTCAGTACAGCTGTAGAATAATTTCTTCAGCAGATGAACATTGAAGCAGCCAATCTTTGAGAAGAGTCCTCAGAATTCAGAGCTAAAATCAGTGGACAAAGACACAAATGGCCTGATATATTGGAATAACTGGCATATGTTGGCAATCATTGCACTAAGATAAAATATATGTTTTCTATTAGAATTTGAGTTGTCTTTACCTTGCCTACCATCTGAAAAATAAAGCTGCACTATTCTGACAATGTCATTTCCCTATCCTCCAGTGCCAGGAATTGATCGTGTTAATTAATTTGGGCTTGCATTGGCCTTCCAGGAGAAATTCTTTACTGTACTTTGAATTGAATCAGAGGAATTGGTCCAAAGTTTGCTAGGAAATATAATGTGAATGAAATAATTTGTTTGCAACTTTGAGTTCTGAATTACCACCAATTTCTATTTCCCACTCTCAACCTGGCAAAAACGAAGGTTCGCTCTCTACATCCCTGTCAGTTTCAAGATATTGATGTATTTGCACTGTTAATAAAACAGTCACAACAAAAGGTTACTGACTTTTGAATAACAAGATTAATGTTCTTGCATTATCACTCAACCTCTTCAACCATTAAAGGAAATACTTAAAAATTATGCAATCTCATTTCTAGACCTAGCAAGTTCCAAGGGTTTTTTTTTCCCTTAATTTAAAATGTTCATTTGAATTTTTTGATTAAGCACATTTCTTACCCTCCCAGTACTTGACTGAACCTTAATTTACCTCAATTCATTTTTCCCATTTTCCATTGTTCCTCTCACCATTCTCTTCACCAAGGTTTTGAATGGCACATTGTTCTCAGTCTGTTGTCATTCACTCCCACTTCCAGCAATTTGTAGCATAAATATTTTTCAAGCTGATTGACGAATAGAGATTCTAACTTGGCATACTGCGAGATGCCCCTCTCAGACAAGTTGTGAGCTAATATCAACTGCTGCACTTTGAGTCAGTGGTCCTTTCATCCATGTGATTTTTACTGTATTTTAATATGTTACTGCAATATGTTTCTCTTGAAATTGGCTACAATGTCTGCTGCAGGATAGTCAGGACGCTAGACTAAGATAGACATTACTTTTCTCCACCATTCAGTTTGACCAGGGGATCAATTTAACTGATTGCAAAAACAGCTTGCATTTATATAGCATCTTGTAATGATCCAAGCTGCTTCATAGGAGCATTATTAAACAAAATTTGATTTGAACTACCTAAGAAGATGGTAAAAACAGGAATGTAGAAACTTGGTCAATAAGCTAGTTCTTAAGGTGTGTTTAGAGAGAGAAGTAGCAAGATCAATACCATGCTGTTTCTTGATGACTTGTTTTGATATGATGTTCATTGGCCCTGATGTCAAAAACTGCAGTAGGGAACATGACTATGTTCTCCTTGTCATGTTTTCTGCATCCCCCGTGTCCAATTATTTGGAATAGTAGTTTAAATTGCAACATTTCTAAATCCCTCACTATCAATGGTTTACTCGTTATAAATGATAAAGTATTAATATGCTTTCCACCAGTCACATTCAAACAATTCAGACAGTAGAGACTGGAAACTGAAATGACTGCATTGCAGCATTTCAGACACAGTATATCAGACATTGGACAGCTGGAGAATTCCTATGATTGATAATCATCTCCATAGGTTGTCCATTCATCAGACCCCTGTCTCCATCAGGAAAAATGTAATTCCAATTCCAACCAGTCTCTTTTCTTGTTTCCAATTTGTTCATTGGGTTTTTAGCTGCACCTGCTGGTTACAAGTGTCGCCTGTTCAGCTGTTGTTCCCTCCTAAGCAATCTTCACCTGAGTTTTTTTGCCTAATCAGTCAGCTCCCCATCTCATCCTCAACCCGGGAATTCCATGGAAACAAAACCATCAACAGAACACTGCTGGCAGAATAAACAATTGTATGAATTTTTATTGCTCATGTATATGTAAAAGAATGTAGCTAAAGTGACTTTTTTTTGTTCATTTCAATCATACTACACTTTGAATGTCTTAAAATGTTTACTTGTTAATAGGTCTTATACAAATGCAAGTTATTGTTGCTGATCAACCATTAAAAAATGCATAAGCATTGGAGAAAAGAAATCCTGGATTTGTCTGTAATATTTTGTGTGCTAGTTTTGTATCTATCTGATACGAAATGTCTGAAAGTGAACCTTACTGCTCAGTGAGCAAACCTACATCCAGTTTTGTATCCATTGTCAAGAACAATTTGGATCGTTTCAGTTAACAGTTTTTAACTTTGTGCAAATGAACACCTGTGTCAATATAAAACAGAGCCAAAGGAAAACTGCTACCAGTGTAGAATTGGAGCCCTTTGGTCTTCTAGCTTCTCAGTTTTCCCATTAATGATTAGGATATGGGGCTGCAGCGCAGTTGAGTGATGCAGTAATTGTTTCAGCTGATCTTAAAATAATCTTAACCAACAAGAGCTGGCTCATACAACCTGTGCATATCCTATTCTGTGCTTAAAGTCCCGCTGTTGTACCATGTGAGTGCAACATTGTCAGAGGTGCTGTCTTTTGGTTAAAATGTTAAAGCAAGGCCTTGTCTGTCTGCTAAGGTGACTGTTTTAGAGATGGTGTTCAAGGGATAAATGCTGTATGGGCGAGGAGAAGTGAGAGAATCCCACTGTTCTTCAAAGTAGAATCATTAGATCTTTTAAATGCACCTGTGAGTGCAGGCTTAGCCTTGGTTTAATATCTCAGGCAAATAAGTATATTGCCTTTGGTTAACATCATAGGCTGTAGGATTAGGGGTAAATGGCCCAAAGGAGAAATCTCTGAGAAATAACTTGGCAGCAAAAGTATCAAAAGTTTAGTGTGCAGTCTCCTGTTGATCCAACAGGAAAATATAACAACAGTTTGCATTTGTGTGGCAGTTCCTTTAACGTAAGGATCTCTCAAGGTGCTTTTTGGAAACAGTTTCTAAACAGAAAAATATACTGAGTCACTGGAGGAGGGAATCTAAGCTTAATCAAAGCAGCAGATTATAATGAAACAGTGGAGAGGAAGGAATTTTATAGGAGACAATTTCAATTGTTTGGAGTGTAGTACCTGAATCATGATTACAAATTGTAGAATGACAGAAGATAAGGTACCAGGCCTTCACCTTTACTAAATAACTGGCAATACATGCTTTGTGTATCAGAACTATTCCAGTGCTCTGTTATTTTATCAATAGCTTCCATATTCCTAAATATTGAATTTGATCCTAAGTCTAGGTAAGTGATCGACCTCACTTCCCAGCAGAGATCGAGGCATGAAGTGAAAATGAACTTGAATTACACTGTGTCCTTTATGGACCACATGATGTCACAAAGAGCTTTACAACAATTTAAGTAGTTTTGAAGTGTTGTCAATTTGTAGCATGATAAGCCATCTTTTAACACGAGTAGCTTACAAGCAGAATGGCTGCTTAGGAAATGCAGCAGCCATCGTTTTACACAGCAAACTTCTACAAACAGCAATGTAATGATGACCAGATATTCTGTTTTTGAGATTTTGTGGGATAAATATGAGTTAGACACAAGTGATAACTCCCTCCTCCACTTGTCTTCAACTGAATGCCAAAAGATCTTTATCTACCCCTGAGAAGATACAAGTGCTCTTGGTTTGTTACATTTGAAAAATGGCACTGCCGGCCAGTGCAACTCTTCCTCAGTACTGCCCTGGAGTGCTGGCCTTCATTTTTGTGCTGAAGTCCTATGAAGCATTATCCATAACCTTCTGACTCAAAAGAGCAAATGCAGCCCACTGGGCTACATTGACAGTGAATATAAAGACATATGCGGGCCATTCCGACTCTTCATTGCCGATCTTATGTATTTCTACCTTTGGATAGCAGATGAAATTGAATGCTCTACATTCCTCCAATTACCACTTCAGTCTCTGCAGAAGTCCACATTTAGTATCAGTTATTCACAGAATAAAGTTAATGCAGTTCTGCTTCAGTAAATAAAAGGCAGCTATCCTGTTTGTTGCTATTCACCGTGGATGAAAAACATGAGAGTGTAACCATCTGGATGTGTGCAACACCCAAAACCAGCCCTTGGTACTATGTATCTCTCGTCAAAGATTGTGGTGCTGGGAAAACACACCCAGTCAGGCAGCATCCGAGGAGCAGAATAATCTACAGTTCAAGCATAAGCTCTTCGTCAGGAACTCTATCTCTTACTTTTTACTCAAAGCTGATGACTTTTTTTGTATAATGTATAGAAAATTAACTCAAAAGTTTTGTTTGCTACATAACTTCCAATATAATTCTCTCAAGTATTTTGAATTATTTAGCTGTGATAAGGTGTTAGAAAAGCCAAACTTTCATGTTAAACCTTGGCTTACTGTCAGTGAATTACAAGGGCACCAAATTAATTCAGGTTAGTTGTCAAATTTAAACAATACTTAAAGCAACTTTTCGCCAACTACAAAGCTTACTATCTGGTTAAGTCAGGCACCAACTGACTAATGTGATGCATGCCAGTAGATATCTGTAGGTGAGTCATATGTATAATGCATGTGTAAATTTGTAAAGCAAGATTATGTGCACATGATAGTGGTATGCTTTTGAATTTTGATATCAAACCTTCATTGAAATTTCTTTCAGAAAATTGTAGTTTGGTGCACTGCTTGTGAGTAATTTGAGATGCAACATTATAAGTGTCTAGATGGCTAGAATAAACTGCCGTGTCTAAACTTTTCCACCACTGGAGTTTTCCTTGCCACCTCTCTGGGCCCGCTCGACTGATGAGAGATTTAATGCCATAATTGGCCAATAATAGACTTAGGATCAAATGATTGTTGCAGCATATGAGTAAGAGGATAATAGAAGCCCAATTCGACGGGTATTAAGATTTTTCTAAAGTCCAATAATTTGTATTTCTCATAAAATTGAAAGCCGCTCTAGAATCTTCAGTAACTGTACTGAAGAGAGGAGCGCATGTTTTCATGCAGCATTCTCTAGAAAGCTGCATTGAGCAACATGTTTTAATTTTTACCACACTTTCTGTACATACATTTCCCTCCACCCTTTATCTTTTTGTAATCCATTCTTATTTCATTCAATCAAGAGTATGGTTTGTATTGTATCAGATTACGTTGGCTGTGTTATGTTGGAAGGCAAAATGATATGATAAACACTGGGTAGTTAACCACCTCAGTAGCTGACTTGACTTGTGAAATGAGCTTAAAGAAAATGATATCCATTCTTAGCATGTTTCAGTTCTAAAGAAAACTTGCAGAAAATAAAAGTAGCTGGGAACACAAATCATGAGGACACTTCTGGATCTGCCACCTGGAGATTAATGAGGTTCTCTTTGAGGGTTAGAGAAATCAGATGATACTGTGGTTTTATTGAGACCTTTTGGTATTGACTGTCAATTCTAACCAGAACAGTGTGAAAGGTAGTTTCTGTAAAAGGCAGTAGTCTATTCTAATCTGGTTTAACATTCTGCTAGGTTTATTTGCTTTCTTGCTACTCTATCAGAAGAGTGAAGTTAATCTTTCTATTATTATTTTTGGGTCTATTTTGAGTTTCTGTCCTGCTAATTTAGTATCATTCATTGCATTACTTTGATTTTTCATGTTATTAGCCTAATATAATATTAGCATAATCTAAGTTCTGGAAGTACTCAGCAGGTCAAAACAGTGTGTACAAAAAGAAAATGTGCAGAGGAGCCAAAAATGACATTAGAAGAACATGACTTGTTCTTCTATCTGTAACATTGGGAACAGTGGTTGATCTGAAGTTACAAAATTCCATGTTGAGTCTGGAAGATGTAAAGTGCCAAATTGAAATGTAAATTCCTGTTCTTTGAGTTACTCCTAAACAGTAGATACTGGAAATACTCTAAGTCTGGCAACATGTGGGGTGAGAAAGGCTTTTCATGGCTGGAGACTTAATGGAGAAAGGAAAAAAATGATTGCTCTCGTGACCTGAAATGTCTTCTTCCACCCCACAGATGATGTACCCATTGAATATTTCCAAAATTTTGATTTAATTTAGATTTCTGGTATGCACATTATTTTAATCTTTTTTTCAATTGACTAGTTTTGGAGGTAAACGTGGGAGCTAAGCACAGCATTAAAGGGAATGGTAAGCAACCTGAAAATCTCAGTCATGATCATGCACTGAAGCAGATGTTCTGAAAAGCAGCCACCAGTTCTGCATTTGGCCTCCCCATTATGATGAGGCTGTGAAGTGTGGAGGGAATACTGTGTACAAATAAAGAAAAACAGATAAATCATTATTTCACCTGATGATAACTATGGTAAGGGCAGAGGTGAAAGAATGAGTCGCCTGGCTTCTGTGTTGTCATGGGAAAGAGAGCCAGTTTTAGAAATAAGGCAAGAGTGGAACAGGATGTTGATGAGGAAATAATCCTTTCAGTACAGCCATTCACAATCTTTATCCCACTGGGAGCCCAGACCCCACTTTGGTGCACAGTAATAGGTGTCGGAATGGAGTGCGAAGCCACTTAGTGGTAAGATACCTGCAAAAGCAGACAAGTGAAAGAGACTTGTGACATGGGGTGAAGAGCAGGTGCAGGGTGAGGGACCTGTAAGACTCCAGGGTACCATAGAGTCATAGAGATGTACAGCACAGAAACAGACCCTTTGGTCCAACTTGTCCATGCCGACCATAAATCCCAACCCAATCTAGTCCCACCTGTCAGCACCCAGGCCATATTCCTCCAAACCCTTCCTATTCATATACCCATCCAAATGCCTTTTAAATGTTGCAATTGTACTAGCCTCCACCACTTCTTCCTCAGGCAGTTCATTCCATATCCGTACCACCCTCTGTGTGAAAAAGTTGCCCCTTGGGTCTCTTTTATATCTTTTCACTCTCACCCTAAACCTATGCCCTCTAGTTCTAGACTCCCCCACCCCAGGGAAAAGACTTTGTCTATTTATCCTATCCATGCCCCTCATGATCTTATAAACCTCTATAAGGTCATCCCTCAATCTCCGTCGTTCCAGGGAAAACAGCCCTTGCCTATTCAGTCTCTCCCTATAGCTCATATTCCCCAATCCTGGCAATATCCTTATAAATTTTTTCTGAATCCTTTCAAGTTTCACAACATCTTTCCAATAAGGAGACCAGAACTGCACGTGATATTCCAGCAGTGGCCTAACCAACGTCCTGTACAGCCGCACATGACCTCACAACTCCTGTACTCTATACTCTAACTAATTAGGAAAAGCTTACCAAACGCCTTCTTCACTATCCTATCTACCTGTGTGGGAAGACTTTCTTTCACAAGGTTTGTGTTTGGAAAACACTGAATTTTCAACAATACAATTGAGCCTCGGGTTTTAGCTGGTTACACTACACCCTGAAGCTTCATATAGTCCACCCAGCTTTCAACACTCAGTCGGAGCTCAGCTCAGCCAATGCTGCCTCTGAGCTCACAATTCCAAAATTATGACTGGCAGCCCCCTTGGTGTCATGACCACAGTTTGTGATGTCCTGCTCTAGAATATTGAAAGGATAAGGTGGTGCCATTATGAAGGTGGCAAGTAATCCATTACATGCAGGGGCTGGTGAAATGGAGGACTCGAGGAATTCTGTCATAATTCTGGGAGGAAAGAGAAAGGAGTGACAGCAATGGGATAGTCATAGTTGAGGATTGACTCAACGCTATTTCCAGGGAAATCCTTGGTTGAGGAAAATGAATGATGTATCGGAAGCACTTGAATGGGAGGTTGCAGCATCACAATAAGTGAGACTGAGGAACTTGGAAAATGGACTGGAATCCTTGTAGATGATATAGTGGGAAGAATGTGTAATCAGAGTACCTGTCAGTGCCAGTGCACTTGTCTTAGAGCTTGGTGAATGATGATAGAAATGTTGCGAAAGGGTCAGGAAGAATTGGAGAAAGACCATTTGAAGATGAGAGAAGGCTGGAGATTTGAAACAAAGTTTAAAAAAAAATTCCAGCTTGCAGAAAGAGCACTGACTTCGTCAGCACATACAATAATTGAGTTAGGAGAGAGACCCTGAATAAGCATTAGAGAATATTGGATTAGGGTTAGTAGAGATGGACAACATGGAAAAAGGTATAGCATTAGGAGAGGAAGAAGTGTGTGCTCAGTTAGGCAATAACAGGCTATAATACTGAGCCCGGCAGGCCAGTGTTGTTAGTGGACCCTGGGCTTGCTGAACATGTTTTTACATTGAATAACATTGGAGTCAGAAAGAACAGATAAAACGTGGCACTGGGTGAGGTTTGAAGGGATAGTACAGTGGGGTTAGGGGAAAATGGAAGGCAAGAAGGGTCCAATGGACTTCCAATTGCTGAAGTAAGGTCCTTGACTCCTGAATAGAATGTCTTTTTGTCAAAGTGGTGGATGAATCAAAAGGATGAAATGCTGTGGACCCAGGCAACTCTGCTGACGAGAGGGGGGCAAGAGCACTCATGTAGCAATAAGTGGGATTGAACGTGGATTTTCAGATGTGGTGAGAGCTGTGATTCAAGGAATGCTGAAAATAATGCTAATATCTGGGCATGGGTTGACCAGAACAGGCAGGGTACAGTTTCATTTGGAAGCAGTGTGAAAATAAATGTAATTTGGAGATGTTTGCAGAGGATAGAGGTGTGGCTGTGAGGGCGGGGTTAGGCACATACCTGATCAAACAAGAAAAGGAACCAGGAACCAAACAAACAAGTCAAAAGAGCCAAACTAAGATCCCATTGGAGACAATCCACAATATTTTGCTTTTTGTAATATTTTCATTAATTGACATTTAATGTAGAGCATGTTGGTATAACTAACCAAGGTTATTTAGCAGATGTTGACTATATCATGAAATTTCTCATTGAAATCATTGTTATTAATACTAAGCTAATACCTCCCTTCATTGAAATATCCTGGAGGAGGAGCTCTTTGAAAACTCACTAGCTCAAAAGTCAAGTAGGGCTTTGTGTACTGACTGCTACCTATTTAATCTCCAAATTTACTGAAAGCCTCTAACCTCCTAAAACTTATCCTGTTGTGGGAAAACTGAGTTAATCTTTGCCATGGCATTTAATATAATGCTGTTGAGATGCCTGAATAATATTGTGAGCCGGGTGGGGATGTTCTTAGTGCTCATTGCTGGTTCATGATGAAGAGCTAAGAATAACAAATGGCATTTTATAACAACAATCCTGGTGCTGTTGAATAGAAACAGATAATGTTAAAAATGCAAAAGAAGCACTGCCTGGAGTCACTGGGACCAGTGTCCTTTGGAAAATGCATAATTGAATAGGCTGCGCTTTGGTGCAGAAAGATTCTCCTGTATGTGATGAGAATGCTCTGTGAGGTACAAAAGAAATTAATATAATTTGCAACATACTCTTTATTAGTGGCACACATACAATCTTGCAATTTGGAAAATGCAGGAGTTGTGCTAACGATGAGAGGATCAGTCTCTGCATTGTGATGTCTTTGTCAATGTGATGGTCTTAGACTGCCCCCAGGTGGCTAATTGAACAATTGTAATTTAAAAGCAAGATAAATTGTTGCTTGCAATTGTATGAATTGTCAAAGCGTTGGTTTATTTTATTTTGTAGAGAAGCCTCTTATGCTTTTTAGGTAACCTTAGTAAAAAATATCTGCTGAGCTTTGCTCATCCACCATATTGGTGACCACTTCAAACAAAACAAATCTGAAAGACTTTTCATGAAGCCATGTTAAGTGCCAACAGTATGTTCCTGTCTCTCCGCTCAATTATGTATTGCAATAGTATGAAACACTTCCTTTTAAGGGTCTTCAATTGGATATGATTTTCTGTAGCGACCATACTATGGTTGGATTATTGTTTCCATATAAAACAATGTATTCAATAATTTTATCTAAATTCATAAGGGTAGACTGAAGCCATTTTTTTGGTCCCTGCCACAAACTTTACACTCAAGCCTTCAGGGTTCCCTGTCAGCCACATGACTGTACAGAGAGCTAAAAGTCACTATGCAGATAACAAACCGCCAGTGCATACCCCTTTAAAAATGTGTGTGTGTGTGTGTGTATAGTGCAGTCTTAATGAGACTGGCTCCGCCCAGTAAAAGGCATTTATAGTCATAGTCATAGTCATAGAGATGTACAGCACAGAAATAGACCCTTACGTCCCAATTGTCCATGCCGACCAGATATCCCAACCCAATCTAGTTCCACCTGGCCCATATCCCTCCAAGCCTTTCCTATTCATATACCCATCCAGATTCCTTTTAAATGTTACAATTGTACTTGCCTCCACTGTAGATATAAAGAGGCAAAAATGGCCTTTAGTAGAATGATATGTTCTTCTTGTCAGATGTGGGAGTTTAGGGAGAGTTTACGGGTTACTGAGGATTACATTTGCAATAAATGTGGTTGGTTGTGAATCTTACCAGATCGAATGGATCAGTTGGAGAGACAGTTAGAGGCAATGAGGAACTTACAAAAGCAAGGGGTTGTGATGGATGGCAGTTATAGGAAGGGGGAAAAGTTGCAGATACAATCACATAAATGTGTTAACTCCAGGAAAGATAAGAGAGGTAGGCAGTTCATGCAGGAGTCTTCTGTGGCTATCCCCATTTCAAACAAGTATGCTGTTTTGGAAAATGGAGGGGATGATAGATTCCCAGGGGAACATAGCACGAACAGCCAAGTTTCTGGTATTGAGACAGGCTGTAATGCAATGAGGGGTGTGTTGGGTTCCAAGAGATCAATTGTGTTAGGGGACTCTCTAGTCCGAGGCACAGACAGACTTTTTGCATTTAGAGGAAACCCCTTCTTACCAAATAACTGAGACTGAAACAGACAGTTCTTATCCTTGGTGTTGTATTTGATCCCAAGATGAGCTTCTGATCACATTGTTACTAAAATTCCGTAATTCTACTTCCATAGTGTTGCCAGACTTCTCTGCTGACTAAGCTCACCAGCTGTTGAAACCCTCATCCATACCATTGACACCCCTGGACCTTGCTATTCTGATGCATATCATGTTCTACTGTCTATAAACTTGGTCATCCAAAACTCTGCCTGCCCTATCAAGCATCACCCAGAATACATTGGCTCCAAATTGAATAGCACCAACCCCAGTATCCTTTGCCTAACAAGAATCTACCTACCTCAGCCTTAAAAATATTCAAAAATTCTGCTCCCTCCACCTTTTGAGGAAGATAGTTACAGAGACCTATAACTCTGGGAGAAAATATTCATCTAATTTCTGTCTTAAATAGGTGATGTGGAGGTGTTGGTGTTGGACGGGGTGTACAAAGTTAAAAATCACACAACACCAGGTTATATCTGTTTGAAAGCACTCCGCTCCGAAAGCTTGTATTTCCAAATAAACCTGTTAGATTATAACATGGTGTTGTGTGATTTTTGACTTTAAATAGGTGATGCCTACATCTGAATTCACCCATAAAAGGAAACTACTTTCTGCATCCAATCAGCCAGGACTCCTTAGGATCTTGTATGTTTCAGTCACATTGCCCCTTACATTTCTAACCTCCAGCACATTATAAATCTATCCTGCACAGCCTTCCCATGTAACATAAGCCACCCATTCCAGTATTAGTATGGTAAACCTTCTCTAACCCACCTCTAATGCATTTAGAGAGGAACCTCGATTGTCTGAACAAGATGGGCGGGCACTATTTTGCTCGGATAATTGATTTTTCGGTTAATTGATTTCCTTTGGGCTGGGAGTTTTCTGTTAAGTCCACTCTCCGTTCAGGAGACGAGGCAGCAGCACATTGTGCGTGAACACCCCCCCCCCCAACCCCGCACCCCTATCCACCCCCACCCACTGTCCATGCCCCCCCTCCCCGGCCGATCTGCCCACACCCTGGCCAGCCGGACTGGACACCAACAGTAAGACTGCTGCTGCCTTTGTGGGTAAGTCTCCAAATAGCGCACACGCAGACAACTTTTTGCTGCAACATTTTGGCAGGTTCCACCTCTGCCCTGTACAGGACAATGTTGGAGAGATTATTTGGGGAAGGAGGGTTCAGGGCACACGCCTCTGTAGAACTCCAGGGAAAGTGTGGGGGGAGAGAGCGCGCGGGAGGTCAGTCATTTGGAGACGGTGCCTGGGCTCCCATCGATGTCCAGAAATGTTCTCAGCAGCATTTCAGTAAGCCGGGTTCATTTTTAATCATTGTAAACAAAAGACACGATCAGGGTTGAAACACCTCTTTGATGTAATATTTCTATCAGGACCTTGAGATCTCCTTTTGGATAATCTGAAATTCAGATAATTGATATTCGGATAATCTTCTGTACATCTTTCCTTAATAAGATGACTCATCGGTTTGGCATGCTTGCCTTTATTGGTCAGTGCATTGAGTATAGGTTATCTTGTGGCTGTACAGGACATTGGTTAGGCCACTTTTGGCATACTGCCTTCACTTCTGGTCTCCCTGCTTTAGAAAAGATGTTCTAAACTTGAAAGGGTTCAGAAAAGATTTACAAGGATGTTGTCAGAGTTGGAGGGCTTGAGCTCTAGGGAGAGTATGAATAGGCTGGGGCTGCTTTCCCTGAGGGGTGAACTTATAGAAACTTGTGAAATCATGAGGGGCATGGATAGGGTGAATAGCCGAGGTTTTTTCCCAGGGTAGAGAAGTCGAGAACTAGAGGGCATAGATTTAAAGTAAGAGATTTAAAATGGACCTAAGGGGCAGTGTTTTCACAGAGGATGGTGCGTGTATGGAATGAGCTGCCAGAGGAAGTACTGGACATTGGTACAATTATAACATTTAAAAGGCATCTGGATGAGTATATGATTAGGAAGGATTTAGAGGGATATGGGCCAAATGTTGGCAACGGGGACTAGATTAATTTAGGATATCTGGTCGGCATGGACGGGTTGGACAAAGTCTGTTTCCATGCTGTTCATCTCCATGACTCTGATACTCTGCACTGTACTCCAGATGTAGTACCTCTAGTGTGCTGTGTAACTGACATGTAACCTCCCTAATTTTGAATTATTGAAATGATGAAATTCTAAGTCTAACATCATCTTCAAAAGTGAAGAGTACTCATTTAATACTTCCATCATATCCAGGAAATCCTTCGTAACTT
This sequence comes from Chiloscyllium plagiosum, assembly GCF_037043375.1. Classification (NCBI taxonomy): domain Eukaryota; kingdom Metazoa; phylum Chordata; class Chondrichthyes; order Orectolobiformes; family Hemiscylliidae; genus Chiloscyllium; species Chiloscyllium plagiosum. Next base: position 29,458,929 of record NW_028270172.1, on the reverse strand, counting down.
GTCCTTGAGCCTCCTTCACTGGCTCAATACAATTTCGACAGTTCGGACAGTTCACGTAACGGAAAAAGATATTCCCATTACTTCCACAATTGTCTGTGATATTTCTTTTCATTGGCCTTTTAGCAGGTAACTGTCACCTTCATTTCCTTCCGCTGTTTCTTGCACTTACATTCTGGCTACGTCAACTAAACAGCTTCTCTCAAACAGTTAATGAAATCATCACACCTTTGATGAGTTTACAGTGCATAGCTGGAGACATTAAACATAACTAAGAACTTTTTCTGCCACGTTGAATAGTGAAAGAGGTGAGAATCATAAGCTGATAGGAAAACTAAGCACGACATTTGAACAGTTATATCCTTCAATCGTTCACAGAGGAAAAATGAGCTGCATAAGCAACATTAACTTTACACCAGTAACTAAGCTTCAAAAATATCTCATTGACTGTGAAGGAGTTTGCACATACTGAGTGAAAGATGATTTATAAATGCAAATTCTTTCTTAGAAGAACTTGAAACAGATAAATACAGCACAGTTGATGTTTTTGAATATTCTTCACTGCCTAATACTGCCTTTGAAAGTTCTGAATCTTTAACTGTAATGCCGCAGCTGTAATTCCCTCTAAGGCTGAGGGAACAATGTGCATCTATCATCTTTGAGTTCACTTCACCAACTTGTCAATATCGTTTCGTAGTAATTCTCTGTCCTCCTCAATGCTCCCAAGTTTTTTGTCATCTGTGAAGTTGGAAATTGTCTCCTATCACCTGATGAAGGAGCATCGCTCAGGAAGCTAGTGTGCTTCCAATTAAACCTGTTGGACTATAACCTGGTGTTGTGTGATTTTCAACTAAACAGAGTTAACAGACATATAGGAGAAAGTGAGGACTGCAGATGCTGGAGATCAGAGCTGAAAATGTGTTGCTGGAAAAGCGCAGCAGGTCAGGCAGCATCCAAGGAGCAGGAGAATCGACGTTTCGGGCATGAGCCCTTCTTCAGGAATTCCTGAAGAAGGGCTCATGCCCGAAATGTCGATTCTCCTGCTCCTTGGATGCTGCCTGACCTGCTGCGCTTTTCCAGCAACACATTTTCAGCTCTTAACAGACATATACCCAGACAACAATAACATTTACATGCAGAGGATTACATGCCATTCACTCCCATTTTAAGAAGTGGTGGAAGCTACTGCATTATGAAGCATAACTATACCAAACAAAACTGATTCCTTTCTTCCCAGTTGGACAAAGGCAGGTGTACGAGAAGAGTTTAACACAACTTGTGTCTGGAATGGACATTTTAGAAGAAGCAGTTAACGTTTATTATTTTTAACAAATTTGTGAAAAAGTGTAACATTTTGCCTGCAATGATGTGGCGAACTTGGAATATATGAGGAAGTCTATATTCTCTCGTTTTAAAACAGACTTACATTAATAGTCCCTTTTTTTTGACCGGCTAAATTGTTGAATTGCACTCAGTAAAAATGTCAACAGAAACACAATGCCTAAATGCAAGAGGTAATCTTCTGTTGGTTTTGAGAGTTTCTTTTGTATAAACAAACAATGGTATTGTTTAGAAGTACAAAGAAAAAAATGAAAAATTTCCCTTTAATTCCAACACTGCACCTGCTTAACTTGAAACAATTACTCATTTCACTTCATCCAGTTACCCTTGATGTGAAGCTACTCTGAAACCACATTTATTTCTTGTTTTTTTCCTGCAGACTTTGGGCAGTCCAAACAGCCGTTTATTAATGGCTGGCAGATACAAGATTGTTTTATTTGCAGTGGTGCACAAAGCCAACTAATTAAGTTAATTGAGATGTGATTATAGCAATAATATAATGTTCAGAACAAAGCACTTTTTCTAATTTAATACTTGACACAGAAACATTTTCACACCAACCAAGAGAAAGTAAGAAAGCATAAATAGATTCGCTAACTGTAGTATATAATTGAGAGAAATGATCGAAGAATGTGGTGGGTGTGTAATCATATCACTTTATGGATTCAGTGGACAGTTGTGAACTTCTCCAGCTTCTCTCAAGCAGTTAATGAAATCATCACACCTTTGATGAGTTTACAGTGCATAGCTGCAGACATTAAACATAACTAAGAACTTTTTCTGCCACGTTGAATAGTGAAAGAGGTGAGAATCATAAGCTGATAGGAAAACTAAGCACGACATTTGAACAGTTATATCCTTCAATCGTTCACAGAGGAAAATGTGAACTATCATAAGCAGCATTAACTTTACACCAGTAACTAAGCTTCAAAAATATCTCATTGACTGTGAAGGAGTTTGCACATACTGAGTGAAAGATGATTTATAAATGCAAATTTTTTCTTAGAAGAACTTGAAACAGATAAATACAGCACAGAGACACAGTTGATGTTTTTGAATATTCTTCACTGCCTAATACTGCCTTTGAAAGTTCTGAATCTTTAACTGTAATGCCGCAGCTGTAATTCCCTCTAAGGCTGAGGGAACAATGTGCATCTATCATCTTTGAGTTCACTTCACCAACTTGTCAATATCGTTTCGTAGTAATTCTCTGTCCTCCTCAATGCTCCCAAGTTTTTTGTCATCTGTGAAGTTGGAAATTGTCTCCTGCACGCAATGATTTAGATCATTAATATATATCAGAAAAGGTGTCCCAAAACCAACTCTTGAAGAACTCCAATTCAAACCTTCGTCCTGCCCAGAAAATATCTTTTAATCATTACTCTGTGCCTATACTCATATAAGAATGAAAGAATGTAGATAACTACAGAGCAATAGTCATTATCTTCCAAGAACTAATGGTGTCCTGTACATGGATTAGTTTTGCTATGTTTTTGGGATGAACCCTGCTATTTGCATTTATTATCCATTCCTAGTTACACTTGAATAGGCGGCTATGCACCATGGGCTTGAACCATCAGAGTTCATGTGGTGAAGATACTCATAAAGTACAGTTAGCTAGGGAATTCCCAGATCGTGGCCCAGGGTTGATGTAGGAGCAGCGAATATATCAAAATATTGTGTAAAATGGACAGGCGACTACTGTACTGTGGTCAAAGGGGAGCTTAAAACAAAGAGGTCATGGCTAGTAAACATTGAGTTTGATGATTGAGTGACATGCCAAAGGAATTTTGGTTATTAAAAATCTTTTGAAGAAGTTTTGAATTGGTTTATATCAAAAGCTGTAGGGATTTGAAGGTAAACCTTGAGAATGGGATGGAAATGATCAAGTTATCTGGCCTGTCCCGCTGGGAATTTGGGTCCCTATGATGGGAAAAGCCTCACTATGGCTGTGGATTCCCCCTTACTGTGATGCGCTCCTGCCTATGTGAGTGCTGCTCCTGAATCCCCTATTAGTCTTGATCAGATATGATCTTTTATCTGTTGCCCCTAGTTTTGGACTTCCTCATAGAAATAGCAACTGCATGCCCAATCAAATGCCTTCACAATTTTAAAATAAATTAATATATTTTATGCATACATTTTCTCATCTTTATGGTGATTTAGAATAGAGCCATGCTAATACTTAATATATTGTGATTGAATCTTCCTACTGAATAAATAGTTGTAAACTAACCATGCCAATCAATCTTGGCAATTAGTCTACAACTGACCCAGGACTGCACAATCCATCCTAAATTGACAAGGAATGGTTCAATAGCAACCTCTAGGTGGCACAGATAGTTCACATGTGCTAAGAGGATCACTTGGAAGGAGCAGAAAGTTTTATAATGCCTGAGATAATTGAAGGTTTTGCAAATTGACTTTTTTTTATTACCATGTTATTCTGGTGGAGTAATTCTTGAAAACATTAGGAAGATTAACAAACTGAAGTTTAGCAGTAAAGCAGAGGGTTTTACTGAAGCTCTGCAATTCATTAGGCAACAAATTTTAAATGATCATGAAGAAGGGAAACTAAGGGGAGCAAAATAGATGGCAGAGGGACCAACTAGTGCAATCACTTGGGCTCCCACCGTGGACTGAATCACCATGATGAGCCAGGATGTAATGTAAGAGGAAACTGCCAGACAACACTGTGGTGGAGAGGGAGGAGCCAATTTTTTTCAAAACTAATTAAATTAAAATGTGTACATAAAATATTTCAATTTCTTTTAAAACTGAGGCATTTTGATAGAGTGTAGAGATGCTGTTACTTGTGAGGAAGTCCAGAACTAGGATCGAGATGTTGTGCCTGATTAAGAAGAAAGTGAGGTCTGCAGATGCTGGAGATCAAAGTTGAAACTTTATTGCTGGAACAGCACAGCAGGTCAGGCAGCATCCAGGGAACAGGAGATTCGACGTTTCGGGCACAGGCCCTTCCTCAGGAAGTTTCCTGAGGAAGGGCCTGTGCCCGAAACGTCGAATCTCCTGTTCCCTGGATGCTGCCTGACCTGCTGTGCTGTTCCAGCAATAAAGTTTCAACTGTGTCTGATTAAGCCTAGTTAGGAATTCTTGAGCAGTGGTCCCCTCTGGGTGTTTTTCATGATGGACCAGCTAAAATAGGCCAGGTTCCCTCCCTATAGGCTCCAAGTTGAACCTTAGTTTTCTTCTAATCAACCTGTTCAGAGATGCTGGATATTTTTAATCAACCTGTTCAGTTATGGAATAGGTGGGACTTGAACCCAGGCCTCTGTGCTCAGAGATAGGGACACTGCCATTGTGCCACAGGGCCCTCCAAAACTCACCCCAATAGTAGAGGGTGGGCAATGCCAAAATTGGCATCCCCCCAACCAGAAGTAAATAAATAAGAGTTGATTGAACTTGCTAGAAACTCACCTAATACCAATATTATTCTTCCTCCCCTACAATATGATTGGTTAGCAGCCCTAGAGGATAGTTCCTCCCTCTGCAGAGGGGTACAGCTCCCACTAAGCACCAATTTAGCCCATGTACAATGTGTTATGCCTGCAGGACAATCTTCATGCTAGGTCTGACCACTGACTCTGCTTCCACTCGAGTCTCTCCGTGGGCCCCAGGGCAGTGGGAACTGCATCCTGGTCTCGTAACTGGGTGGGGTGTGATGTGCTGGGTTCAAGTGAGTGCAGGGCCACCATGCTTGGCACCTTTGATTTCTGCACCTGCCTCCATCTGCATTTCTGCCCAATGTCCTTATTTAATGTATGGGGACTGGCAGCATCTGTGGAAAGAATTCAGAGTTAACAGGTCGGGTCTAATGACCCTCCTTCAGACCTGTTATGAAGAAGGGTCACTGGACCCGAAACATTAACTCTGATTTCTCTCCACAGTTACTGCCAGACCTGCTGAGATTTTCCAGCAATTTCTGTTTCCAGCATCTGCAATTCTTCTAGTTTTTTATTATATAAGAAGCCACTAGGTGAATAACATGGAAGGCTTTAAGGGAAAACTAGGTAAATACATGGAACTAAAGAGAAGTAAAGGATATATAGCTAGACTTAAATGAAGTAGCATGAGAAGGGGCTCATGGAACATTAAGGGTTGGCATAAACAAGTTATGCCGTATCTCTATGCTGTAAATTCTGTATAAAACTAGTTTATAATTATCCAAAGCTTTCCTGACCAAATTATTTTAGTTGCTTGGAGCATTGAATTTACAGGAGCAGTTGATCACGAGAGGAGGAGATAACAACAGTTGTGATTGTGAGAGATAACATCTGTGGGCTCGCTGTCAATTTGTTTTGCATTCAAAATATATTCTCTGATGGATGGTGGCAATTCTTTTCCATTTGTTACACTTCACTTGCTGTGGAGCTGGTGGGAGCAGCAGCTGGAAAAGTGATGGGAAGTTCATTTTTGAAAGAGACTTATTGAGCCCTTCTTCCCTCGAGCAAGATTAGCATCAGACCTTTCTCCTTTCATTACCCCAACTGGACTATTTGTGGTTCCATAGAAATGGGAACAGAATAGATTAATATTTTTTATTCTTCCCAACTTTTCATTTTCAGTTAGTGCCTGAATTTGCTAAAGGACATCAAATTCAAGGTTGTAGAGTGCGGTGCTGGGAAAGCACAGCCGGTCAGGCAACATCCGAGGAGCAGGCGAATCGATGATTCGTCAACTCTCCTGCTCCTCGGATGCTGCCTGACCGGCTGTGCATTTCTAACACCACACTCTTAAACTCTGATCTCCAGCAGCTGCAGTCCTTACTTTCTCCCAGCATCAAATTCAATTATAGAAAAGAGAGTGCATAGCCTCAATTTTTCTTTACTTTCCTACAGAGTCTGCTGAGGTTTTTTTAAAAAGTACAAACAAATGCCTGTGGGTGACAGTAAGCTAAAATGGGGATCCAAATAATTGATAAAGGGATGAAATTCCTTCCATATTTCTTCTCCCCTCCAAATTCTGCAGTTAGAATATTTGAATTGTGTGTAAAATATGCTCAGGTGTGTACTATATTCACTAGTAAACAAGTAGTATAGGGGTCTTGGACTAATAATCCATTAAATATGAGTTCAAGTCCTCAAGTCACAAATTGTTAAAGGTTTGAATTGAATTTGGCAGTCATTAAAGTGATAATGAAGGTACTGGATTATCGTTGAATTCCAGCTAAAGTCCTTTAGGGATGGAAATCCACTGTCATTGCTTGGTCTAGCCGAGAGGTGATTCCAGTCACACATCAAAAGGATTGAATGTTAACTGCATTCTGAAGTGGTTTAGCACGTTTCTCAGTGATATCTGGAAAACTAAGAGTGCACAATAGGTACTGGCCTTACCAGTGATAGCCCCATCCCAGTACTTTTTTTAAAATTCTAAGTAAATTTAAGACACATTGTATTAGCAAAGAACTTAGTTGCCATCGTTCTAACAATGTTGCTGTGCCTTTGGAGTTTTAGAAATTATCATTTTATTGCCCTTTTATTGGAACCCTGCAGTATCCATCCACTGCAATATGATGCAATATCTGTCTTTTATTCCTTTATCTCCTTCACCTGTCAAACTGAGGCAACAATGCAAACTTCCTGAGAGCTCAAAAACTGACCTTTATAATCTACCACCCATCTCCAACTACTCTCACAAGACCCTAAACATGTTGCCTCTTCACAAATTTGTGCCCATCTTTCCCAGAATATCATGTTTGCATCTCTTCCATTAATTTTCCACTTCGGCCACAGTACCAAACAACTACTATTGTCAGAAGCACAATTAACAGCATATGTAATGGACAAAGTTAAACTTCCAATCCTTTTCCTGTTTTGTTATTGCACTGTAAATGCTCTTGTCCACCATGCTTGGAGTGGACCACCTGGATTTGTTCTTACCAACCTAACTGTAGCTGGAGAATAGGCTGCATTAATTTCTCTTCCTCCTCCTGCACCGTTAACCCTAGCATCCTCCAGGGATCTATCTTTGGACCACCACCCCCACCCCCCCACCCCATTTTTCATCCATGTGCTGTCCCTTGATGGCATTGCCTAAAAACAAACATCTATGCTGATGACACCAAGCAGTAGCACCACGATATCCCTCTCAATCCCTTCGTTGCCTCAGATTTCTTGTCCAACATCTAGTAATGAATAGATGACAATTTTCTCCAGCTAAATATTGGAACAAAAAAAGAAACAGAGAGGTTTCAATTTTATTATATAATGATGGCAAATTATCAACAATCCTTGTGATTGCTTAAATTGACAGCAACTTTAGGATTTGGGATATGTGAAGAATAACATGGACATCAACATTTTGCTGTTTCTGAGTGCTCAATTCTACATGGAGTGCAGAGTGGAGCTTCCCACAAGCACCCTTAGAATCATGATTTGATGAGAATTTCAACTCCATCACTTGGCCTTTCTTTTTAAAAAAAAGTCTTGCAAAAATTATAGCATGTTGACTTAGTTGTATATGAGTTTTATGGTGTTACAGTGTAACTTGAGATTTACTGCAAAATACTTGTACTGGCCCTGAAATTCAAATGTTTCTTTTTAAAATGTCTGCAGTCCTTTTGGGGTTTCATCTTAATAGTCATTCTACTTTCACTACTTGGCAATTTAAACTAAAGGATTGTAAATGTTTCGGTTTCCACATGTGTACCTGCTTACTCATATTACTGTCTCAATATGCCAGAACATCCCATTAACTAGTTTGTGAACAGAAGCATATGAAGTCAACAACAAGTTCCTTTTCTTTCTATTTGACCCTAAAAATAGATCATTGTCTTTGTAAAATCATACAGTACAGAAGTTGCCCTTCAGTTCATTGAGTCTGTACTGCTAAAACTATGCTGGTACCTACACTAGTCTCACTTTTCTGCACTAGACCCTTAGCCTAGGTCCCCACTTCCAATCCTTTTTCTAGCAACAAACCTCATCCTTCTCATTAGTGACTGCATAAGGCTGAATCAGACTTTTTGCCACCTTCTTGACATTTGACTGATGCAGTGGCTTTTGTTGCGGTTCATTCCGAGCAGTGCCACGACTCTGTGCTTTCTGGTCTGTTCCCAGGACACATACCAAGATAAACATTGACTGCTCCTGGAGGACTATAAACTCAGTGAGCACATTTTGGTCTGCCTGAAACTTCCTGGTCTTCCAGAGCAAGAAGTTGACCTTGACTGAGTGTTGCAGATTGGCACATTCCAAGGTCTAGGACTGTGTCATGACAAACTCACTAAAGGTTGGGGCAGCTGCTGCCAAGTGCAGTGGGGAAAGACCACCATTTAAGTCTTTCTGCCAAAGTACAATGGAAGTCTGCTTAGTTATCGGACCCTCTCGCAGCCTCTAGTCTTATATTAATATAGTCTTGTATAAGTAAGCAATGTCTTTGGTTTGTTTGTTGGATAGAGTCAAACTCCATTGTTTGTTTCTTCATATACAGAGCCAAATTGCTTTAGTGTCTATGTTTTTATAGAAAGATATGTTTATGAATAAAGTTTATTTCTGAAATTAAAAACAATTTCCACTCACAGACAAAAGCTTCAAACTTTATTAAAGATGTGGGGGCTGAATTTTAACTGCAAAATATGGTTGTACTGGGCAAGTGGGAAAATATTTTAAAGAATTTTAAAAATATCTCTCACCTGATGCCAACCTGCCCATTTCTAGAGGCAGGTCATTACAATGCTCATCCTGTGAGCTGTTAAATGATGGATTGACATTAAAGATACAAAATATATAGAAAGGCCTGAATTTGAAAAATGCGATACAAAGGATGAGATCAAACAAATAAATGAAGTCTTATTGTAAATTCATTTCAGCAAGTGAATTAAAGATATGACAGTAAACTATTAAAATATTGACACAGCTATCAGAAATGGTATTGTTTTAAGTATCTTGCTTTTCTCTCAATGTTGCTATTTATGGATTTTCTGTTACATGAGGCTGAGCAGAATTATGATGATGTGTGAGTTTTGTTTTTGTTGTCTGTATTAAATATCAAAGCATAACAATTCTCTCTGACACAGTCGTGTTAATCATCTTTTTCTTGTTCAGCCCTAAGCCAACTGTTCCGATCATCATCTCTGGTGCTTTAGCAAGGGTAAGATGCAATTTACTTCTCCATTTTCTTCAATTTTGGTGAGATGTCTATTTATAATTAGAGCAATTTTAAAAGTTGGAGGTTGCTGGAAATGTATAGTTGAGTTGCCAGCACATGGAGTAAAAGAAAGGGTCAACACCTGAAGCCTTAACCATTCAATGCCTCCAAAACATTCAATGCCTTTTTGCTTCCACCTTAGACTGATCCTCTGTGTATTTTAAGTGGTTTTGTGTATTATTGACAAGTTCCAATGTTTACCTTCAGGAACCTAGTGTTTAAAGGTACCCTGTTTAACCTTAACATTGGTACATTATTATTGAGTGCCATGACATTTGTTATAGGGTTGTTTACTGCAGTACATTCCAGTGCCTGACACAATTAATGTCACTTTGGAACAACCATTCCCTTTCAGACTTGCAATCTCTACAGGTGCCATACTCCCTGTTCAAGTTGTACAGCAGGGACTGAACCTATCAGACCTCAGACTGCCCAATGAAGCTGTCACCTTTTCCCTGAAATGCTGCTACCACCCCCAAGACCCACCTGGGTGCACCAGATTTGTCAGTGCCAGCTGTTCCTGGAGTTCAGGAGCTCCTCCTAATAACCATGCCCCCTTTCTCTCCTTCACCTGCCAATACCAGCCTTTCAACCCTGGTCTATGGGGTGCTGGCCGGACTGAGCTGAGCTGTAATAGCTCCTGACCCCCACCCAAGGCGATGGTCACAATAGAGGGACTCATGGCCATGATGAGCAGCCCCACCAAGCTGCGGTCCCAGCAAGAAAGTTGCTTACAAATGCCTCAGAAAGATAGCATCAGGCAGGAGCCACAAAACAGCCAGAAGTAAGTGATGGCTGTAGGAGGCAGCTCGGAGCCCATTGCCGATGAGTAGCACCCCCACCCTGCCATAGGGCCACCTACCTCCCCAAGTCACCTGCTCCTCAGTTGGTGCATCTGTTGCAAGTGAGTAGAATATTACAGTTTTCTTTTAAAATAGATTTCAAAATGCCAGTACAAGTATTTTTTCTTAATTTACCAATGTAGGAAGTTGGTTGCTTAACGTACTATATTTCATCTTGGCAGGTACAGATTCAGTTTTCTTTTCTGCTTAAAAAAGGCCCCACAGAATTGAATTCCAGTTTAGGGATGATGAATAAACAAGACTTGACTGCAAGCTTTGAATGAGCTCAAGTTTCTGAAAAGTGGCAGGCCAGGCAGGAGTCTAATGAAATCAGGTGTAATTTAGATGTAATAAAAGATTAAAGCAGATGAGCTGAGACGTAAGCAGAGCACTGTTACTGGGTGGAAGAAGGGTGGCTTGATTATGAAGCAGATACATAGATAGATGTTCATCTTAGTCATTAGAAAGCCAAGGTTGAAAAACGCCCAGTTTCACACACACTAACCTTTTCTGGGGAGAAGGTTAGAGTTGGTGGTTAGCAAATGGAGTTTGTGACAGGGACTGATTTCAAAATAGTTATCTCCAATCATCCAGTACTGGATAACTAATATGCGATAGGATTAGGGTTAGGCATGTCAAATTGGAAACAGTGGGAAAGTTGTGTTTGTAAAGTAGAGCTGGAAGTGTACCTGTAGAACCGGATCGGTTTTCAGATGATGATCCCAAAGGCAGCACCCAGATGAGAAATTGGAGGTATTAAGGGGAAATCCCTAGGTGATAACAGTGTGAGAGTGGGAAGTGAACCATTGCAGGTCATCCTTTGACCATGACTGGATATATGGAATCAGATGAGTGATCCATGCAGCTGGCCATTGGTGGAGAGATGTTCGAGGAAGAGAAGAATATGGTCAATCATGCCCAAGACGCCAGACAGACTAAGGCCAATGAAGAGATTTTATCATGTTACAGTTGCACAATATATAATTTGCATCTTTAAATTGGGCTATTTTAGTGCAGTAGCAGGGCAGAAAACCAGTCCAAGGACTTTGGAAAGGTAAGAGAGATCAGAACTGTACGACAGTTTGCAAGGACAGAGGAGTTGCATGTGTATTTTGTTTGAGAGGGCTGATGATGGTTGATTTGAACAAGAGGGGGGTTGTAACTGAAGAAAGGGAACTGAAAGCACCGAGACCAGGATGGTTAGTTGGATGATAGACAGTTTGCTGAGAGTAAGATCAGAGGAGGAGTAGCTGGGTTTCATACACCAGTCAAACTCTGAAAGAAATTAGAATCAGGGAGAGACTTGGGGAGATTTGGTCCTGTGGGCTAAAAAGCTGATCTGCTATGGTATTCCAGATTAAACGTTCTAAGTAGCTTCTATTTGAGAGATTTGTCTCTACTGGTAGGAAGGATGTAGGTAGCCGGACACTCCGAACCAACCCTTTAGAGTTTAAAACATTTAGGAGTTGAGTAGTCACTTGACAGGCTTGTGCCTGTTTCTATAAAGCAATACTGAATGCACCACTGAACGTTACCTCTAAAATATGTCACTGACGTTATTATATATCTACTGTTCGATTATGTAATTTATCTACCACCCATTTGAAAATAACAGCCTAGAGTTGTTTGCCAATTCCTTTTGATTGGGGATTTTTGCAGTCTGTCACTTTGGTGTTGATGGGAAAATTAGGGAAAACCTGTCAGAAACAACTTGCAACAGGAAACCCCTCAGGAAATTAACCCTTGGAAATGGTTTTCTGGACCACTTTGACTGCCCACATTGCGTGGTTGCTTTCTCATTCAATTTTGGGAAATTACCTATTGTAAAAATGAATTAATTTTAACTCAGAAAAGATTATGGGGCTTAACTGTCACGTAATGGGAAGATTTTTTAAAAAGGAGAACTTGCATTTTTATAATGTGTTTCATGAGATACATTGCAGCCAGTGAGTTAGATTTTTGAAGTGTTGTCACTACTGTAATGTAAACAGAATTTTTGCTGAACTGAGACTTCCATGATTACCCACATCAGTATCCTGTAAGCTCTAATCTTGCGTGGAGAAACTCATTAACCATGGTTAAGTTGGTTGATCTCTTGACTCTCCTGATTCAGAAGATTGTAGATTCAAACAGGCATTCCAGTGCAAGGCCAGTAAAGTGGTGCATTGATGGGGTTTGATGCTTTTGATGGGGTTAATGGAGATAAACTGCTCCCTTTGGTGGAAGAATCTAAAACAAACCTTCACTGAACCATTAAGTGACGACCTTAGAAAGAAATTCTTTGCAGAGAGAGTAATCTGAAATTCCTTTCAGCCTGAATAGGCATTGAAGATAACCCTGATTGGAAATTTCAAAACTGAGATTGATGGCTTTTTGTTGGGATTAGATATTAAAGTATTGTGATCAAAGGTGCAGATTGAGTTAAGAATCGGGAGTAACCATGATCTAAGCAAAAGTTAAAATAAACTTCACTCCTGAAAATGGACAGTCATACCTTTAACTTTTGTTGTGAAACAGAGAACCAATTAACCTTCCCATATAGAAGTCTAAGAAAGAGATCTAGAGATGCAGTGTTCCTGTCCGTACTTCTAGGCTAGAGGCTCATGTTCAAATCCGACCTCCTCCAGAAATGTGTCGTAACATCTCTGAATAAGTTGATTGGAAAATATCTATAGAAGGCAACAAGTCCCATGAATTATTTGAAATAGGAGTCTGATGGCTTTCTCTTTGGGTAGAGTCATGTCCACACGTATATGACTATGAAGGCACAGTCACCAATGGTGCAGCCGGTAAAATAGGAGATGGTGAAGAGGCCAGAATAAGACGAGAGCCAATATCTTAGAGATTTCAGGGGCTGGAGATGATTATAGCATTAGAGAGGAACTAAACCATGGAGGTATTTAAATACAAGAATTTTTTTTAAAAATGAAAATAATACTTAACTGAAAATGACAGATGTACAGGCCTTACTCAAAGGAAGGTCAGAGCTGTCATAGAGCTTTCCCTGCTGTCCTGACCAAGACTTGTCCCTGAACCAATCTCTCTTAAAGAAAAAGAATCATGTGGTCTTTACAAATGTTCTGCAAACAGGTCAGCTGCCAATTTTCATTACAACAGTGACCACATCTCAAAATATCATTTTCTGTAAAATTCTTTGGAATCACCTGAAGTTGTGAAAGACGCTATGAGGTTCATCGTTCTCTGCAAATTAGATTTTTTAAGAAAGCAAATTATTGCAGATGATGGAAATCTGAAATAAAAATAAGAAGTGCGAGAGAAATAGAATATGTTTGGCAGCATCTGTGCAGAGAGAAAGAGTTGCTGTTTTGATCCAGTATGACTCTTCATTGGGGATGGAACATAGAACATTGCAGTGCAGTACAGGCCCTTCAGCCCTCAATGTTGCGCCGACCTGTGGAACCAATCTGAAGCCCATCTAACCTACACTATTACATCCTCATCCCTATGCCTATCCAATGACCATTTAAATGCCCTTAAAGTTGGCAAGTCTACTACAGTTGCAGGCAGTGCATTCCATTCTGAGTAAAGAAACTACCTCTGACGTCTGTCCTGTATCTATCACCCCTCAATTCAAAGCTATGTCCTCACATGCTAGCCATCGCCATCCAAGGAAAAAGGCTCTGTCCAGTCTATCTAACTTTCTGATTATCTTATATGTCTCAATTAAGTTGCCTCTCAACCTTCTCTCTAATGAAAACAGTCTCAAGTCCCTCAGCCTTTCTTCATAAGACCTTCCCTCTGTATCAGGCAGCATCCTAGTAAGTCTCCTCTGAAACCTTTTCAAAGCTTCCACATTCTTCCCATAATGCGGTGACTAGAATTGTACGCAATACTCCAAATGTGGCCGCACCAGAGTTCTGTACAGGTGCAGCATGATCTCATGGTTCCGAAACTCAATCCCTCTACCAATAAAAGCTAATACACCATATGCCTACTTAACAATCTGGGTGGCAACTTTAAAGAATCTATATACCTGGACACTGAGATCTGTCTCTGCTCGTCTACACTACTAAGAATCTTACCATTTGCCCAGTACTCTGCGTACCTGTTACTCCTTCCGAAGTGAATCACCTCACACTTTTCCGTTAGCTCGGCAGCTTATCTATATCCCTCTGTAAACTACAACATCCTTCATCACTATCCACAACTCTACCAACCTTAATGTCATCCGCAAATGTACTAACCCATCCTTCTATGCCCTCATCTAGGTCATTTATATAAATGACAAACAACAGTGGGCCCAAAACAGATCCTTGTGGTTCCCCATTCGTAACTGAATCCAGGATGAATAGTTCCTATCAACCATCACCCTCTGCCTTCTTTTAACTCGCCAATTTCTGATCCAAACCGCAAAATCGCCCTCAATTCCATGCCGCCGTATTTTGTGCAATAGCCTACTGTGGGGAACTTTCTCAAATGCCTTACTGAAATCCATATACACCACATCAACCGCTTTACCCTCATCCACCTGTTTGGTCACCTTCTCAAAGAACACATAAGTTTTGTGAGGCATGACCTACCCTTCACATAACTGCGTTGACTATCCCTAATCAACTTATTCCTGTCCTAGATGATTATGAATCCTATCGCATATAACCGTTTCCAACACTTCACCCACAACCGAAGTAAGTAAGGCTCACAGGTCTATAATTCCAGTCTCCACTTCCCTTCTTGAACAAGGGAAAATTTGCTATACTCCAGTTTTCCGGCACTATTCCTGTAGACAATTATGTTATAAAGATCAAAGCTAAAAGCTCAGCAATCTCCTCCCTAGAGAATCCGAGGATAAAGCCCATCTTGCCCAGGGGACTTAGCAATTCTGGAAAGTGTAAAACTAGATAACACCTCCTCCTTATGCACCTCAATCTAGTCTAGTAGCCTGTATCTCCGTATTCTCCTCAACTACATTGTCTTTTTCTAGTGTGAATACTGATGAAAAGTATTCATTTAACGCTTCCCCTTTCTCCTCTGACTCTACGCACAACTTCCCACTACTATGCTTGATTGGCCCTAATCTTACTCTAGTCATTCTTTTATTCCTGATATAGCTATAGAAAGCCTTAGAGTTTTTCTTGATCTATCAGCCAATGCTGTCTCATGTCCCTCCTGGCTCTTCTTAGCTCTCTCTTTAGGTCTTTCCTGGCTAACTTGTAACTTACCAAGTGCCCTAACTGTGCCATCAAATCTCATCCTAACATAAGCCTCCTTCTCTCTCTTGACAAGAAATTCAACTTGCTTAGTAAGCCATGGCACCCGCACTCGACAACTTCCACCTTGCCTGACCAATACATACTTATTCAAGAACCCCAAAAAAGCTGGTCCTTGAATAAGCTCCATATTTCAATTGTGCCCATCCCCTGCAGTTTCCTTCCCAATCCTGTGCATCATAAATCTTGCCTCGTCACATCATAATTGTCTTTCCCCCAGCTATAACTCTTGCCTGAGGTATATACCTATCCCTTTTCCATCACTAAAGTAAACAACCTACTGTGCTCACTATCACCAAAGTGCTCGCCTACCTCCAAATCTAATACCTGGCCAGGTTCATTACCCAGTACCAAATCTAATGAGGCTTCGCCCCTTCTTGGTCTATCTACATACTGTGTCAGGAAACCACCCGGATGCTCCCGATATCGAAGTAGACACATTTCAAACCAACTTCTTGCCTGCCGGTGCCTACTTGCAATCTTGAAATCCTGGTTCTGACATCACTGCTCTCATCCTCCTGTATACCCGAACTACAATTCCGGTTCCAATCCCCCAGCTGAATTAGCTTAAACCCACCTGAAGAGTATTAGCAAATGTCCCCCCCAGGATATTGGTACCCCTCTGGTTCAGTTGAAGACCATCCTGTTTGTAGAAGTCCCACCTGCCCTCGAATGAACCCCAATTATCCAGGAATCCAGAACCCTCCTTCCTGCACCATTCTTGTAGCCACGTGTTCAACTTCTCTCTCTCCCTATTCCTTGCTTCGCTGACACGTGGCATAGGCATCAAACTAGAGATAACAACTTTGTTTGTTCTAGCTCTAAGCTTCCACCCTAGCTCCCTGAATTTCTGCCTTAAATCCCCATCTCTCTTCCTACCTATATCGTTGGTCCCAAGGTGGACCACGACTTGGGGCTGCTCCCCCTCCCTCTCAAGGATCCTGAAAACACGATCAGAGACATCTGGCACCTGGGAGGCATCACACCAACCGTGAGTCTCTTGTTCCCACGGAACCTCCTGTCTGTCCCCCTAACTATGGAGTCCACAATGACTAATGCTGTGCTCCTCTTCCCCCTTCCCTCAGACCTGTGCCAGAGACCCTGTTCCTCATTGCTTACCCCTGGTATTGGAATCAAAACTTAACTCGCTCCACTGATGCTGCCTGACCTGCTGAGTTTCTCCAGGATTATTTTAGTTGTTTTGTTTACGTTGTTGAATAGAAATTAATTATGCTGTTATCATTCCTGCCACAGGGGGACAAGGACTTTCCCCCAGCTGCTGCCCAAGTTGCTCACCAAAAGCCCTACCCATCAGTGGAGAAACTGCCGGTTTCACACCAGATCAACCATTCCATCCACCAGCCTCGCAAGTGAAGGATGTGACCCTTCGAGCGAACGTACCGAAATCTGTGGGAAGTGTCGTTCCAGTTGGACTCCTGATATCTGATAATTGAAGAAATCTTTTGATTTTAGGAAAAGAGCTACAGTTTTAAATTTTGTAAACTTTTGTTGAAACACATTTGAGCAAATAATAGCCATTTTTAATTAAATTGGCTCCTGAGATACAATTTTGTTTTTGATATTTCAGAAATAATAGATAAGTCATTGCTTCGGGATAAGTGGGCTAAACACTCATACAGTATGTGTGTATGGATGCTCCTGTGTGTATGTTATGCATGATGCATAATGGTGTAAACCTCACGCACAACAGCACGCTGACTCAGTATACATGTTGAGGGTTTTGTAGAAGGCATAACTGAGGACAACAGTATGCCAAAAGAAAACGCAAAGATAACAAAGTACATGCTATGAATTTGGAGTAGCCTTTCCAGAATCTCAAGTTCCCGTTTCCTCAATCTGGACATTTCTAGGTCTTCACATGCCTGCATCGGATTCAAGGGGAGCTGTCAGTTCACTCATCTGATGTGGGTAGTGTCCTAGTGAAGGCACAGTCACCAATGGTGCAGCAGGTAAAATAGGGGATTGGGAAGAGTCCGGAATAAGACGAGAGCCAATATCTTAGAGGTTCGGGGGCTGGAGGTGATTATAACATTAAAGAGGGACAAGACCATAGAAGTATTTAAATACAAGAATAAAATTTTTAAAATGAAAATAATACTTAACTAAAAATGACAGATGTACAAGACTTGATGAAAGCAAGGCCAGAGTTGTCATAATTTTGAATAATATCAATTTAAAGCAGTTAGAAGGTGGGAGGCTTCTTGGCGTACCTTAAGATAGTCTAGTCTCTCTGTAAGAAAGGCAAGATGAGGGTTTCAGCAGCTACTGAGCTGAGACAGGAATAGAAATGGCCATTGTTATGGAGTAAGAAACAGCTACAGTTAGTGTGGATATGTGGGTGGCAAGAGATGCTAAAGTGTGGAGCCGGTAAAAGCACAGGAGATCAAGCAGCATCAGAGGAGCGGGAGAGTCGACATTTCAGGTCAGGACCTTTCACCACCAACTGTCTTGCTGCTCTGATACAGCTCGATCTGCTGTGCTTTTTCCAGCTCCACACTTTATTACCTCTGACTTTCCAATATCTGCAGTCCTCACTGTATATGGGTGGCAAACTCCTCTCAGGGTCAGTATACCAACAAGTTTGCAAATGGTCTGGTTTAGTCTCAGACACTTGTCAGGGAGAAAGATGAGATCAGAAGCTAGGTAACAGACTTTGTAAAGTGTAGCGGGGGGGGGGGGGGGGGGGGAGCTGAGAATATCAGTATCGGTTTTTTCCCATTGTTTAATTAGAAAAATTTTCTGCTCCTCCAATGCTGGATGCCAGATAAGCAGTCTGATAATTTTGTGATAATGGAGTATTTAGAGGGACAGTGAGGTAGAGCTGGCTATTGTTAATGTACGTGTGGAAACCAGTACTGTTTTTTTTGAATGATGTTACAGAGAAACATCATGTCAA
Source organism: Chiloscyllium plagiosum (assembly GCF_037043375.1). Lineage (NCBI taxonomy): Eukaryota > Metazoa > Chordata > Chondrichthyes > Orectolobiformes > Hemiscylliidae > Chiloscyllium > Chiloscyllium plagiosum. Next base: position 29,440,438 of record NW_028270172.1, on the reverse strand, counting down.
TGAGAAATAGCAAGGGGTCAGGGTAGGTCCTTGGGAACACCAGAGGTAATGGTGCGATTTGAGAAGAGAAGCATTTGGGTGGCACTGTGGTTAGCACTGCTGCCTCACAGCGCCAGAGACCTGGGTTCAGTTCCTGCCTCAGGCAGCTACCTGTGTGGAGTTTGCACATTCTCCCCGTGTCTGCGTGGGTTTCCTCCGGGTGCTCCAGTTTCCTCCCACAGTCCAAAAATATGCAGGTTAGGTGAATTGGCCATGTTAAATTGCCCGTAGTGTTAGGTGAAAGGGTAAATGGAGGGGAATGATTCTAGGTGGGTTACTCTTCGGAGGGTCGGTATGGACTTGTTGGACCGAAGGGTCTGTTTCCACATTGTAAGTAATCTAATCTAATCATTTGCAGTTGGCATTATGAATACAATTAGAGGTAAGAACGAAACCAGGAGTATAGGTACCCTCCCAGGCAGGCACACGAGGCATTGGAAGAGGATAGTCTGGTCAACTGTGTAAAAGGAACCAGACAAATCAAGAAAGACAGGGAAGGATTGTTACTTTATTTGTCCAATTCAGCAATTTATGGAGAACAGCTGATGTAATAAGACATCTCAAGATGCTACATAGGAGCATATTGAGGCATGTAAGGAGAAATTGGATGAGGTGGTTAAAATCTTGATCAAAGAGTGAAATTTTAAGGAGTGTCTTAAGGAAGGATAAAGTCAGAGAGGTGGAAGATGGGACGAGCAGAGCCTAGGTCCTAATAGTTGCATAGACTGTCCCCAGAAAATAAACTCACCTTCAAAATTGGGCAACTGAATCTTCTGTGTCCACCTGAGATGGTAGACATGGCTTTGGTTTAACATCTCAATCTGCAAAAGGGCATCACAATATTGTCTCAAACCTTTACTGCTACATTGTGAGCATCAGACAATATACACTCTGCACAGACCACTGAATAAAGTCATTTAACAGCTACAAATAAGAACGGAATATGTGTGAACCGCGAAGCAACACTAACGTTTCAGGTAGTTGATGTTTCAATGAGAAGGAAGAGGTAGAGATTTACAATTGAACAGAAGTGCAGAACCAGGGGAAAGGGCAACGAACAACAGTGAAAGAGATTTTTGATGGGACGGAGGGCAGTTGTTGTTAAATTTTAAAAGGTATGACAATACAAGACAAAAAGAGGTGATAATGGGCAAATATAAAATGAAATAAAATCCAGTGGATCTTTAAATGGTCACAGCAGAATCATAACCAGCACCTGCTATGTGAGAAAATGGAATTATGGAGATAACCTGGAATGGGTGAAATCAATAATGAGGCTTGAAGGCTGTCTATTGCCTTTTTGAAAGATGGGGTACTATTCTTTAAGCTTCTGTTGAGTTAATTTGAACATCGCTAAGAGGCCAAGGTCAAAGTTGGGTGGGATCACAGCTGTGAAAAAAAAAATGACACCCAATTACCTGCTGCTTGAGTGAGTTTTGTGCATTTAAACTGCAAATGGATTCCATGAAAATGACCCTGATTGTAATGCACTCAATAGAATATGTCTCCACAGGGACCAATGCAGAGATACTGCGAGCAGTTAAGCAGCTGTGTTTATTTACTAATTTGCTGTTTACATTTTCTAAGTGCCCCATGTTTTCGTTGTATTTATCCATTGTGAGCATGAGTTGGGCAATTATCCATGTATGAAAAAGTTCTCATCAATTTGCATGTGTAAGGCTTTATGCTGTGGGGAAGACATTGAGCAGCAGACCAACAAGGATATTGGCACTTTAACTGCTCTACAGAATTCCATGACTATCATAATCTTTTAGTGGCGAGGGGAGGAACTAAATTGTTCCCTAGACTGGTGAAGGTCAAGGACATTTGACATCAAGAAGCTAACTTAGAATTGAAAACAGAAGTTGCTGGAAAATCTCAGCAGGTCTGGCAATATCTGTGGAGAGAAAGCAGAGTTAACATTTTGGGTCCAGTGACCCTGAAGAAGCCCCAAAGAAGGATCACTGAATCCAAATCATTAACTCTGATTTCTCTCCACTGATGCTGCCAGACTTGCTAAGTTTTTCCAGCAATTTCCATTTTTGTTTCTAATTTCCAGTTCTTTGATTTTTTTTTTGTTTGGCTAACTTAGAATGTTGATTTACTGAATTGGAATTGTTGCTGTTATTCATGTGGCCAGGTTTGAAAGCCCTGTCAAAGGATGTGGCCTTTTTAGTATTCTTGACAGGTGTTCAAAGTTTGTGAGAAGATTTGTAGCTCGGGTGCTCATTGTTGTGGTTCTGTTCGCCGAGCTGGGAATTTGTGTTGCAGACGTTTCGTCCCCTATCTAGGTGACATCCTCAGTGCTTGGGAGCCTCCTGTGAAGCGCTTCTGTGATGTGGCTTGTGTGGCTTGTGGGTTGTTGACTGGTGGTCTGTATCTGACACATGGTGGAAGGATTCGATTCTTTCGGCATTCGTGCAGGGGACAAAACGTCTGCAACACAAATTCCCAGCTCGGTGAACAGAATCACAACAACGAGCACCCGAGCTACAAATCTTTTCCCAAACTTTGAACACCTACAGGCGAGAGACGCTAAGACAAGCCAGGAAATGGGAATCCTGTGCCAACCGCCTAAGCGCCACATACGAACAACTCCGGTTCCTGCACGAATGCCGAAAGAATCGAATCCTTCCACCATGTGTCAGGTACAGACCACCAGTCAACAATCCACAAGCCAGGGATACAGCCAGACAGAACGGATTCAGGATGATCCAGGTAATGATTACAGACGCACACAACAGACTACACAAATACAGACAAGAAATTGCGTGCCAAAAATTGTTAATTTCAAAAACCACGAATCAGAAATGGACACAGACCATAGAACAGGCCATCACCATAATACAGAACAGGACCACACACCACAAAAAAACGGCACTAAAAGAAAAAAATGGCTAAACTAACACACGACAGAGAGGACACCACAACACACACCCGGATTAGAAACCTCTTCCACAGACAGCTCACAGACACGGAAAGAACAATACTGGCCAAGGGACTCAACTACAACCACAGGGACGCCAAGACAGCAGACTTCCTAGCAGCACTAGAATGCACACTCAGCAACAATGGACTGACAGAAGAGACACAACAAACAGTGAGACAAAGTATCGTACCCCTGATAACAAGGAAAAGACAAACACATAACCTCAACACCAAGGAGAGGGAAGCACTAAGAAACAATAAGAACATAATCATACTACCAGCAGACAAAGGCAGAATGACGGTCATCCTGGACAAAGCAGAGTACACCCAAAAAGTACAACTACTTGCAGATACCAACACCTACCAAAAGAGGGAGTTTGACCCCACCCCACAGCTCACCAATAGGATAAACAACACACTGAGGAACCTACAAAAAAACGGACAGATAACCAGGTCGGGCCTACAAAGAATGAAACCTGAAAGCAACAACACCCCCAGATTCTATGGACTACCTAAAGTGCACAAACCAGACATCCCACTCAGACCCATAGTATCACTACCAGGGACACCATCACACAAACTAGCTAAAGAACTACAGCAGAAACTGAAATACCTGATCAGCAGATCCAGACACTCTATATAATCAACACAGGAATTCTTGGACATCATCAGAAATATACACATAGACAAGGAAGAAACTATGGTCTCATTCGATGTTCACCTCTATCGACAAAGCCCTAGCCAGAGAAATAACAGCCAACCTGCTGGACATACAGAACAGACAACAGGACGGGGAACCTATCAACAAAGACTGCATACTCAAACTACTGGACCTGTGCCTCACAACACACTTCACATTCAACAACCAAATATATGAACAAATCAACAGCACACTCATGGGCTCACCCATCTCTGGACTCATAGCAGAAGCTGTAATGCAAAGTTTAGAACAAACAGTCTTACTGCAAATTCAACCCAAACTCTGGGTTAGATATGTAGATGATACCTTTGTAATCATTAAAAACACAGAAATAGAGAACACATACCAGATCATCAACGCCACACTCACAGGAATCTGATTCACGAGAGAGGAAGAAAAAGACAACCAACTCCCATTCCTAGACGTAATTGTACAGACAACACCGAACGGAGAATTCACCACAAAGGTATACAGGAAAGCCACACACACAGACCAAGTCCCAAACTACGAAAGCAACCACCCCAACACACACAAAAGAAGTTGCATCAAGACACTGTCCAAAAGGGCCACAACACACTGCAGTACACCAGAACTGCAAAAAGAGGAAGAAGAACACCTATATAATGTACTCGCCAAAAACGGATACCCCTGCAATTTCATCAACAGATGCCTAAGGGAAAGACAACGGAATGAGGACATGCTACAACCCAAAGGACGAGCCACACTACCATACATCAAAAACATTTCTGAACTGACAGCCAGACTACTGCGACCACTAGGACTCATAACAGCACACAAACCAACAGCCACTCTCAGACAACAACACACCAGGATGAAAGACCCGATACCCAGCATGAGCAAAACCAATGTAGTGTATAAAATCCCATGCAAGGACTGCACAAAACACTACATAGGACAAACAGGAAGACAGCTAACGGTCCGCATCCATGAACACCAACTAGCCACGAAACGACATGACCAGCTATCCTTAGTAGCCACACACTCAGATGACAAGCAACATAAGTTCGACTGGGACAACAAACACTACTATTATAGGACAAGCCAAACAGAGAACAGCCAGGGAATTCCTAGAGGCATGGCACTCATCCACAGATTCAATCAATAAGCACATCGACCTGGACCCAATATACCGGCCACTGTAACGGACAGTTGGAACTGACAACCAGAAGCGGCAGGTACAAACCACTACAAATGCCGGAGGAGAGATCACAGAAGCGCTTCACAGGAGGCTCCCAAGCACTGAGGATGTCACCTAGACAGGGGACGAAATGTCTGCAACACAAATTTCCAGCTCGGCGAACAGAACCACAACATTCTTGACAGGTGAAATAGTCCATTATCACTATATTTGCTGAAAACGAGATTGAGACAAAAGAGACTTTCACAACTTATTCTGAAACTAGGCAATGGCTTGCAATTTTCTTTTCACTCAAAATAGTTTTCACGCTGTGTGAATCAGAGACAAAGAACAAGGGGTTAAAATGTCAGCTAAAAATGTCTATACAGAAGTGTGATAAAACTTTCCCTATTGAATGGGAAGTGGAAACAGCTGCAGTTGTTGCTTTCAAAAGGGAAATAATACACATGATGGGTGAAAGTTGAGGAGAGGGATCAGGGTGTCGTTGAAAGCAGGGTGGATGAATGAACTGACTGTAGCACAATATATGGAGGTGCCAGTGTTGGACTGGGGTGGACAAAGTCAAAAATCACACAACACTAGGTTATAGTCCAACAGGTTTATTTGGAGGTACAAGCTTTTGAAGTGCTGCTCCTTCATCAGGCTGGCTATCTGATGAAGGGGCAACGTTCCGAATGCTTGTACTTCCAAATAAATCTGTTGGACTATAACCTTGTGTTGTGATTTTTGATTTTGTAGCACAATAGTACAGGAAAGCATTTAAATGAGGGAGTTAATTGAAATGTATCAGTAGTCAGGATAATGTAGTCAGATATAGACACAGCTCTCTGCATCCAAGAGCAAGAATCCAGAAGGGTGTGTCACAAGCCTGATACTAGAGTGCAACACATCTTCACGGGGCTCCAGAGGAACTTGCAGTGGGAAGGTAAGCATCCAACTGTATGTATCAATGCCCTAGGTCGGATTGGGAAACAGTTTCTGATTATTTAGTCACAGGCGAGGTCCCAGAGGGCTGGTGAATAGCCAACATTATTGCCCTCCTTAAACAGAGGAACAGAGATAATCCGAGAAATTACAGGCCAGTGATGTCAGTGGTAGGTCAAATTATTGTTGAAGATTCTTAGAGATAGGATTTACTCACATTTGGAAAAATGTGAAGTTTTTAGCAGAGGCAACATGGCTTTGTGTGGGGAAGATCATGCCTCACAAATTTGATTGAGTATCTTGAGAAAGTGAAAAAGATGACTGGTGAGGGCAGGGCAGTAGATGTCTATATGGACTTTAGCAAGGTCTGCCTGACCCGCTGTGTTTTTCCAGCACGACACTCGTAACCTTACTGTAAAGCCTCTTCCAAGGATGCCCACCTTGAAGAAGTTCTCCTCCTCCATTCACAAGGATCTCTGAGTCTTTTTCTCACTGCCCTTCTCCCCCCGCTGCTCCACTTCCCCAACCCTGGTCAGACCTATTGCCTTCAAAGCTACCTAACCCCCCTCCTATTTATCTCTCAGCTGTTTCTCCCTCCCACCTCCCCCAACATTCCTAATGAAGGACCTATGTCTGAAACATAGACTCTCCTGCTCCTCAGATGCTGTCTGCCTGCTGTGCTTTTCCAGCGTCACACTTTTCGATTCTAATCTCCAGCATCTGTAGTCCTCACTTTCTCCTTTAACAAAATGTATCATGACAGCTAATACAAAAGGTGAAGTCACATGGGATCCATGGTGTGCTGGTAAGATGGATACAGAATTGGTTTAACCATATAAGACAGAAAGTAGTGGTGAAAGTAGTGGTGTTTTTCTGACTACCCCTCACGTGTGGAGTTTGCACATCCTTGCTGTGCCTGGGTGGGTTTCCTCTGGGTGCTCTCATTTCCTCCCACAGTCCAAAGATGTTCAGGTTAAGTAGGTTGGCCAAATTGCCAAATTGTCCAGGGATGTATAGGCGAGGTGCATTAGCCATGGGATATGCAGGGTTATAGAGATAGGGTAGGAGGCTGGATCTAGGTGGGTTGCCGTTCAGAGGGATTTAATGGGTTGACTGGCCTACATCCATACTGTAGGGATTCTGTGATCCTACATATCTGTTACCAGTGGTATTCTGCAGGGATCATTGCTGGGACTCCTGCTGTTTGTGATATATCTGGACGAGAACGTAGGTGGACTGATTAGTAAGTCTGTGGATGACACAAAGATTGGGGGATCTGCGTATAGTGAGGAGGATTGCCAGAAGATACAGCAGAATACAGATAGGCTGGACACTTGAATGGAGAAATGTCAGATGGATTTTAATCTGGGCAAATGTGAGGTGATACATTTTGGGAGATCTAATGCAGGAGGGAAGTATACAGTAAATGGCAGAACCCTTTGCAGCTTCGACATACAGAGGGATCTAGGCGTCCAGGTCCACAGTTCGCTGAAAGTGGCAACACAAATGGATAAGTTGGTCAAGATGGCAGATAGCATGCTTGCCTTCACCAGTCAGGGGGTAGAGTATAAAAATTAGCAAGTCATGATGCAGCTGTATAGAACTTTAGTTAGACCACATTTGTCTACAGTCTGGTCTCCACATCACAAGAAGGATGTGGAAGCTTCAGAGAGGGTACAGAAACAGTTTACCAGATGTTGCCTGGTTTGGAGGGTATTAGGAGAGATTGGACAGACTTGGTTTGTTCTCACCCGAATGTTAAAGGATTTGGGGCAACCTGATAGAAATTGTCTTTTATCCCAGGATAGAAATGTCAATTACTAGGGGATATAGGTTTAAGATAAAGGGGGCTAAGTTTAAAGGAGATGCGAGGGACAGGCTTTTTATACACAGGGTGATAAGTGCCTAAGCGCTGGCAGAGGAGGTGAATACAACAGCAACGTTTAAGAGGCAGCTTAACAGATATATGGATAGGCAGGGAATTGTGGGATACAGACCAGAGAGTCAAAAAGGTTTTTGTTTAGAAAGACATCATTAATTGACACAGTCTTGGTGGGTCAAAGTGCCTGTCCCATGCTGTATTGTTCTTTGTTCTTTGAGTGTATAAACAGCTCGGGGCAAAATTGAAAGGCAGAACCACTAAACTCTGGATTATTACCTGTGCTATGTGCAAATTGGCATAGAATAAATAAGATTAGAGATTTAAATACGTACTTGAGATTGATGTGGGAGAAATGTGTTCATGGGGCACTGGGGAAGGCTGTAGCTGTACAGCTAAGCCTGTCTTCACCAGAACTGTGTAATTAGGACGGTAGAATAGTGATGAACTATTAGTAAGTATTAATGAACTAAAAATAAACTAACCAGGGATGAGGTTGCAAATGATCATGTGAGGCAAGTTGTGATAAAAGAGCTAGGACAAAGCAAAACCGTAAGGGAAGTGACAGGAAAGGATAGCGTAGATACTTAATATTGCATCAGTAGATAACATGAGAGGTTGTGAAAATACTAAAAGGAAAATGAATTGATGGCACAGTTAACTCATATTTACTTACTTTTCATTTCCATGATGGAGATGCAGTCGCTGGTGAACAAAGCTGGGAACTAAATGTTGGAATGTGGTCAACATTTAGAAAGGATAGGCAATATGGAAGAGGTAAAGTAACACTGTTAATAAAGGATTGTTATATTAGAGCAAGAGGATTGGTTAGCTCAGTTGACTGGATGGCAATGCAGAGTGACGCTAACAATCTGGGTTCAATTCCCACACCAGTTGAGTTAATCATGAAGGAATCTCAATCTCTCCCCTGAGGCAGGGTGACTCTCAGAATGAACCACCAACATTTGCCTCTCTGTCTCTAATGAGAGAGCAGCCCTAAAGTCCAGTAGGACTATGGCAACTTTACCTATTAGCAAAAAGATTTTAAGTCACATTGATGGTGGTTAGTCTCAAAATGACAGTAAACCATTTAAGACTGGAGCTGAGGAAGAATTTCTTCATGGAGAATGGTAAACCTTTTACAGTTCTATACATCAGATATGAAAGCTCAGTTATTGGGTACTTTCAATACAGAGAATGATAGATTTCTAGACAGTAAATATATGAAACAAAATCAGGAGAGTATGAGCATTGGAGTAAAAGGTCAGCCATGTTTTAATTGAATGGCAAAGCAGACTTGAAGAGCCATATAGCCTAATCCTTCTAATTGTGTTTATATCAAAAGATGTGGCCTTGCTTTTAAATCTGATCTACCAGCTTCAGTACACCACGTTTTTTAAGGACACAGTTTTTATCTTTGTATTTGAGTCATAGAGATATACAGCACGAAACAGACCCTTTGGTCCAACCCGCCTATGCTGACCAGGTATCCAAAATAAATCTAGTCCCATTTGCCAGCATCCCTCTAATGCCTTCCTCTTCATTTACCCCTTCAGACGCCTTTTAAATGTTGTAATTATACCAGCATCCACCACTTCCTCTGGCAGCTAATTCCATACACACACCACCCTCTGCATGAAATATTTGTCCCTTAAGTCCCTTTTAAATCTTTCCCCTCTCACCTTAAAACTATGCCCTCTAGTTTTGGAGTCCCCCATCCTAGGGAAAAGATCTTTCTGTTTATCCTATCCATGCCCCTCATGATTTTATAAACCTCTATAAGGTCACCTCTCAGCCTCCGATGCTCCAGGGAAAATAACCCCAGCATATTCAGCCTCTTCCTGTAGCTCAAACCCTCCAATCCTGGCAACATCTTTGTAAATCTTTTCTGAAGCCTTTCAAGTTTCACGATATCTTTCCTGTAGTGGGGAGACTTTAATTGAACACAGTATACCAATAATGGCCTAACCAATGATCTGTCCAGCCACGGTAGCACAGTGGTTAGCACTGCTGCTTCACAGCGCCAGAGACCCGGGTTCAATTCCCGCCTCAGGCGACTCTCTGTGTGGAGTTTGCACATTCTCCCCGTGTTTGCGTGGGTTTCCTCCGGGTGCTCTGGTTTCCTCCCACAATCCAAAAATGTGCAGGTTAAGTGAAATTGGCCATGCTAAATTGCCCGTAGTGTTAGGTGAAGGGGTAAATGTAAGGGAATGGGTCTGGGTGGGTTACGCTTCGGCGGGACAGTGTGGACTTGTTGGGCCGAAGGGCCTGTTTCCACACTGTAAGTAATCTAATCTAAAACATGACCTCACAACTCCTATACTCAATGCCCTGACAAATAAAAGTAACAATACCAAATGCCTCCTTTGCTACTTGTGACTTCAAGGAACTCTGAATCTGCAATCCAAGGTCTCTTTGTTCAGCAACATTCCCCAGGACCTTACCATTATGTGTTAAGGTCCTGCTCTGATTTGCCTTTCCAAAATGCAGCACCTCACATTTATCTAAATTAAACTCCATCTGCCACTCCTCAGCCCATTAGCCAATCTGATCAAGATCCCATTGTACTCTTCGCTGTCCACTACACCTCCAATTTTGGTGTCATTCTCAAACTTAGTAACCATACCTCCTATGTTCATATTCAAATCACTCACAGTTGGTTCTGCTATAACACGAGAGTTCATTTTATTGCACTCCTGTGTTAAAAAATTGCGTTAAAGCAGCGCCATTTAAACTAATGGGACCAGAATCGCATTATAACCAATACATACTTTAAAAATTCGCACTTTAGAAACAGTGTCCCCAATTTGTCAATCATGTTATAGTGAATTCACATTAACAAAACGTGCATTATAGTGGAGCGTGTATATAAATGACTAAAAGCAGTGGACTCAGCAGCAATCCTTGTGGCACACTGCTGGTCACAGGCCTCCAGTTTGAAAAGCAACCCTCCACCACCTTTGAGTCAGTTCTGTATCCAAATAACTAGTTCTCCCTCTATTCCATGTCATCTAACCTTGATAACCTTATCAAAAGCCTTACTGAAGTTCATATAGATCTCATCTGCCTTCATCAGTCTTTTTCATTACTTCTTCAAAAAACTCAATCAATTTTGTGAGACACTATTTCCCACACACAAAACCATGTTAACTATCCCGTATTTGTTACTTCTACTCCTCTTCCATACTTTCCTGCCTGTAAAGACTTGCTTAAAACCTGCTAGATACTGAACTTCAACCAATTCTGCAGATCAATGAGCAGAACTAACTGGATTGTACTAGGGTCAGAGGTCTCACTGGGTCAAAACCCTGGAATTCCCTCCCTTAAGGCATTGTGGATCTACCTTTGGCACATAGACTGCAAGAGTTGAAGAAGGCAGGTCCCCATCACCTTTTCAAGGGCAACCAGGGACAAGCAATAAATGTTGGCACATCCAGCAATGTCGACATTCCATGAGTGAATTTAAAAAATAAAGAACTGAAAATGAGGCAGCCAATTAGGAGACAACCACTTCAGAACAAATGTGCCGGTGTTTTTATGGCTGCTCAGTTCACATTTGGGACACCAATTTGGCCCACATCGGGTTCCAATGCACCTGTGAAAATCCAGTCTTTTTTTAAATCACCACGATGCTTCATGACTTGTCGAGTTTTCTATCATTTTCTGCTTTTATTGTATATTATACAGAATCTGTTTTAAAATTAATAGTCCTGGAGGGTAAGGAATTACCAAGAGTTCTGCAGTTCCCTTTTGTTTAAAGATTACCTCTTACTGACCAAAGCTAAGAAGTGAAAACAGTTTACTTTGTCGAGTCATACAGCACAAGCATGGCTTGAGAGAGTAGACTGAAATCAATTGTCAGATATTCTAGATGGTCTTAAAACGGCTGACACGGGCTGCTGGCTGCTAAATACCAAAAATGCAGCAAAGGAAATCCCCTGGGACCCTGTTCCTGCTGAAAAGGATAATACCTCAATGACAGAAAAATAAAAATAGTCTGCTTTTTCAGCCTGTTTATTTTTATTAAAAAGTCATATTTTCAACATTGATTATAATGTGAGATTCAGTCTTGCTTTTATGACATTCAATGTTTGCATTTTTGCAAGTGCATATAATTATTGTCATATTTAGTTTTTTTTTAAACAAGGATCAACCTTGGAAAGGTTCACACCAATACCAATTAAGCAAGTCTGTACAATTATTTTAAAATGCGATTCATGTAATATTATAACAGCTGGTACGTTAAAAATAGCTTGTTATTGCACATTATTTTTAAAAAATCATATAAACATTTTACTCTCACACAGTGTTCAACCTTTACATTTTCAATAATGGGCATACCTTAAACCTTTCCCCTCCAATAAAACATCACAAAGGGGGGAAAAGGTGAGACCAAATATTTCTAATTATTGCTATTTGGTGAACTAGCAGTGAAGACAGAAATAACGTGTACAGGTATCCTGTGTGCTATTGCTGGTGTGGACTGCCTCATCCCTGAGTTCCTTGCCTTATTTTTAAATAGATTCCACCCTAGAGCTAAAACATGCTACATCATTGATTGGAAGCAGTGCTTGGTTGTCCGTAGGCTAGTTAGAGTTAGCTGCTGGCAATAAACAGAGAACAGATTCCAAGTTCTTCCTCCTGGGACACTGAGAATCATTTGCTTTGGAAAAGTAATAAAACTTATTGGGGGGGGGGGGGTGAATGTTGCAACCAATGTCACTTGCTGTTTAGATAAGGATTTTTGGCTATTTCTGGAGGAAGGCAAACTCAGGAAGGATTACAGAGGATAACTGATGTAGGTATAAAAACTATCATCCTACAAGATGAGGTTGGACAGTCTGCAATGATTATTAGTACATCTAAAATTGTCCTCCAGATGTAGTCCAGGGCTGTAATAAAACAAATACTGTAAACTACATTAAAGATGTAAAGTTATTTAAATGTCCTTCTACACTTAAAATAGTGATCCTGAAATGCTGATTGACAGACAGTCATTTCTGCATCATAGACTGGAGTTGCACATTGAGACCCTGAGGAATTAGACATAGCAGACTCCTTGGCAACTGCCCACGAAATTGAAGGTTCAGATAGGCAATTCTCCTGCAACTGAATCCCTTAATGCCAGTGAATTCAGAGGGCTCTTCTTAACCAGGAAGCTAGGCTTTTGATTGTCTGAATTCTGGGTAACTGTTAAGCTGACCACACTGCAACCCCAGTTTACCACATATGAGCTCCACAATCCCATCCACCAACTACATTGCCCCTGACTCCTTGTATCCCCAGGACCTTTAATAGCCATCTCCCTCAACTTAATTTTCTTCTGACCCAGAGATCTTTTATGTACACCCTAGCAGGCAAATGCATCTCATTTGAAAGGCAATAACTAACGTTATAATGATTTCTTAGTACTGCACTAGAGTGTCAACATTAATTGCTGTACTGGATTTCAACCCAGAACCTTGTCTTTCACAGGCAAATATTCAACCAACTGGCCCATAGCTGAGACCATAGCAATGGTAGTGGGATGGTCAATATATATAATCTTTCAACTTTACCTTGTTTGTGGATATGTGGATCTGCAACTGGTTACTTTATGCGAAAGCTCTTCTAAATCAATTGGAAGCACATTATCAGCACCAAGTGATTTCCTCCCTGAAATATGTTCAGTATAATCCTAATAATAATGCTACTTGTAAAAATGATACTGACAATAAACTGACTCTTCACAGTGTACGTTGCAAAGCTGTCACCGTCTCAGAGCATACTCCCCAAATAGCCTGATCTCACATTGCCATTGGACACCTTCTATGGTAATGGGAAGAGATTGACACTATGAATTGCCTGAGGTGTTACCAAATGGAATCAGGCATCTCAAATGAGCTGTAGGCCAATAAGGAACATTTTACAGGCTTGAAATGAAAAGGAGCATTTACATAAAGAGAAGGTACTTTAATTAATCTAAATAATCCAAGTGTTAAATTATCCAGATGGCTCAACTGTTTGAAAAATAAGAAGATGGTTAGCGATGATAATACTTTACGTCTTACTGAGCTGCAAGCCTATTAACTGCTGGACTGTGACCAGACTGCACTATAGGCCTATGCTCACTTTTCTAAATGAGAAAGTACAAATTGTTGATTGGAGCCCTGTAAGTTCATCCCCAGCCAATGTGTTTCTTTTTGTGGGCTTCAGGAGAATAAAAAGGGGAGCACATGAGAAGCAAGAACAACCTCACAGGCTGAGTCTTGTTCTGCATGTAGAGCTCAGGGCCTTGTTTACCTGAGTTTGTGTTGCTGATCATTTTGTGTTGCACATTTTTAACCTGTACATCTCATTGTCATGAACGAAAAGGGGATTATGCAACACACCCTGAACATCTGATAACGTAGCATAGCAGTGTAGTAGAATAGTGGTATTCATCAGTTGGCCCCCACTTATGGCTAAAGTAAATGTGCTGGGAACACGGGCTGACTTATTGCAAGGACAGCTGCTTGACCTGAATGGCCATAGGGAATAGAGGTAGGATTTAGTCCGGTCTCCCATTCTTCTCCTCTTTGAGGGGTAATCACAGGACCACAAACACAAGCAGGGGTCCACCAAATGGGGACGTGCTGTTCTCACTTTTAGCTCATAACCTTTTGTGGGACAGTTGGTTGGACCATGCAGCCTTGAGCATGACTGCTGAATTTGTGACAATAAAAGAACGTTTAAATTAATGAATGGGTTTCTCATTTGACAGATCTATTATGGGACACCCATTTTCACTCTGTAATCCTTCAGTCTTTGGGCATTTCCATATAGGCAGGCCCACTCTCTTCAATTGACCCTCTTGTCATTGGTCTGAGCTGGGACAGTTCTTCTCAGTTTTCAGAATAATTGCACATTTTTTAAAAATCTGAAAAGAATTGCTGGTATTTGCATCTCACATAGATCTTTTGAAACAAAGAAATGGACAGCATTGCAGTCTAGCAGGCAGATAAGATTGCACTTAAAATGATGAGTGTTAACTCCCAATCCTTTGTGAACTCACTTCCATTACATAGGCATAGTCTCCGCTCTGGAAGAGCTAAGGATGTCATAGTGCAAGGACAGTACTCCAAATTTCCCACACTGCCCTTCTGTTGTGATAACGAAGCATAATGACTACATTGAACATTAGTGAATGAGGAATTCAGCACCCTCAGATGAGATAGGAGAAGAGGACAATTATAGACCAAAGAGGTAGATTTTTCTGCCTAGAATCCTCCCTCCTTCTCGTGTTTTGAAGTGTTTTCTCTAAAATATACATATCAGTAATGCAAATGTAATTCTGATATTAGCAGCCGGCTTTCCTACAGCCATTTAATCACTTCATAGCTTACTCCATCATCTTCCCCTTTAAACGTGCTGTGGCAACCCATAGCTGTTCTGCCAGTAGTCACCACCAAAACAAACGTACTTCTCTGCAGGCAAACATCCATTTGCGGTTTGTGAACCAATGACAGTCAATAACTGTGGTTTCTACTCTATTTTGGAATATCAATTGATCGTACAGTAATGGGACATCTAATGCGAATGCCTCACCACTGCACTGTACGATTTACTTCAATGGACTGAACTGAACTCCTGTTGACATGCCAGCCTGCTCAGTCCTATTAACCAATTGAAGTTGTGTAGTGCGTGATGGCCGTGCTGATCAGTATGTTCAATGCTTGAGGAAAATGTGGAGGGTGCACCATCTATGCAAGAAAGTCTGTATAAAGCAGTCTCTCACACTGTCATACCCAGCATATTAACCAGAAGGCTAAACTGTCCATGAGGCATATTAAAAATAAAGCTTTTTGACAATCACAGACTTAGAGTCGTAGAGTGACAGAGATGTACAGCATGGAAACAGACCCTTCGATCCAACTCGTCCATGCCGACCAGAACCCATGCAGTTTTAAATGTACCATAGTCCTCTTGATGCTATTTAAACAAGGGCTTATTCATTGAGCTGAAGATCTCCGAGAATGTCATATTTTGTAAATGAACAGGGAACAGCTGACTGTATTCTGTTCCTAAAATCATACTCTCCACAGCATGTCACACTTACCCATTCACTGGTCAACGTGACTAACTTAGAAACTTTTACCAGCTCACAACCTTCTCATGGTTAAGAATCCTTGCTACTGATCAGAAGAAGCGATCGTAGGTGCAAGATCACAATTCCTTCATTTTACATCTACTTTCTGTTTGAAGAGATCCTGTTGACTTTATGACTTTCTTTTCGCTTCACCGCTCTCTCACGCTCTGCTTCTTCGGCTCTTCTCTTCTCCTCCTCCTCCGCCTTCTTTCTTTCCTCCTTCAGCTCCTTGTACTTCCACTGGGGTAATTCCAGGAAGTTGCTGCCCCCCGTCGCACTGCTCTTTCTACGTATTCTCTCAGGCTCATAGGTCGGTGTAGGTGCCTTAAATAGGCGCACCTTAGGCACCACTATCCCAGGCTGCACACTACTCCACTTCATCATACTCAAGGGCATCAGACTCCCCCTCCTGGAGGAAGAAGCTGTCACACGCTTGGAGGGAGAGGTCAGTGGGGGCAGGCTGGCCCTCCGTTCCTTCTTCTTTGGGACAATGACAAGATGAGAGTTCTGAAATAATTTCTGGTGTTTGATGTACTCCTTGGCTGAAGCCTTCATGTCCCGAGATTTCTGCTTCCTCAGGATCTCTTGCACGGTGAACCTCCTCTTGCCAACACAAGGAGGGCTGCTCGGGCAGACTGTTCTACACCCGGTGGCAACAAAAGGGCTGGAGATGGCGGTGGTCATCCGGACCATGTGGTCAAGAGGCCCATCCTCTTGCGGATCACGGGGAAAGTTGATAGTCAAGGTTGATGTGATCGCCTCACAGAGTTTTGCCAAACAGTTCTTGGGCTCATTGGCTTTGGCTACGAGTTCTTTCAATTTTGGCCATTCGGGCTTATATCGGTCACTGAACTGGACTGGACAAGGCCTAGCCAGGAGTTTACGCATGAGACAGATGGTTTCATACCGTCCTGTAAACTGTGCCCACTGTTGTGGGGTAAAACCCCTTCCCGGATCCGTGGCATTCATATCTGCACCTAGAGAACAAACATATACAAATAAGAAACAAAACATATAATGTATTTCTCCTTCTTTCAGAATTTAACATCGTTACTTCATTAAGATAGACTTCAGGCAATGTGGAATTGATTATTATCTAGAATTAAGTGACAAGCTTGGCTCAGTGATCTATAATTGAAATTATCTAAATTCCCTTACTATTGACATAGACTCCATAATACTGCAATGCAATGTACTACAGCACACATTAATTTTCCCAGATCACATCCAATAATTCTCATTCCATCAGAAGGCAATAGCAGTTCCTGAAAGAAAAAAAAATTGATAGGACTCCCCTCAGTGGTAGCTCTGCTGCCTCACAGCACCAGGGTCCCAGGTTCGATTCCAGCCTCGGGTGACTGTCTGTGTGGAGTTTGCACAATCTCCCTGTGTCTGTGTGGGTTTCCTCTGGGTGCTCCGGTTTCCTTCCACAGTCCAAAGATGTGCAGGTCAGGTGAATTGGCCGGGCTAAATTGCCCATAGTGTTAGGTGCATTAGTGAGAGGGAAATGGGACTGGATGGTTTACTCTTTGGAGGGTCGGTGTGGACTTGTTGGGCCAAAGGGCCTGTTTCCACACTTAGGGAATCTAATCTAATCTAAACCAAGGATGCCTAAGAGGATAGAAACTGATTGTAGAGTTCTGAACAAAATTTGGGGTGTAAACTAACCAAATTTATATGTTCTATCAGAGTCAGAGTTCCTAATGATGATGAGCAAACAAGCTGTGCACGGGACCCTGTGGAATATCCCTCTTGTAGTTTGAGAAAAGGTGATAATGCTATGACTAATAAATGGAGTTAGATCAATAAAATTGTAAAGCAACAGTATGAACCTAAGTATCAATTCAGATCATTGTCCAAACACCATAAGGTGATGTCCACTTAAATTTCCATTCCGGGCAACACACTGAGCTGCCCAAATTCATGTCACGTCCATCGACGGAGTTGTTTTCTGTACTTAAGATGGTGTGATTGCATAACAATTCTACAGCCAGTGAAGAGAGGACACATTGTAAAGGACATTGTCCAACATGACTCGCAGTGGTGATATTTATAACATTCTAAATCTACTCAAGCACCACCAGTCAATATTCTGAGATACATTTGCATTGTACAGGCACCCCCTCATGGACTTTTACTTTCTTACCATGACTGACTGTTCCCACCACAACCAGAATGTCACACCCTTCCTAGTTGATGCATTAATTCCTCCAATCCTATTTTGTCATACTCTGAATCCCTCCTCCATGTCACCAACACCACTGGAAAGTCCCCCCATTTCTCTTTCTCACGTTGGTTGGTGGTGAGTCTCCATTCTCTTGCTCCCCTCTCCTGTGCCGTAGAACCAAACAAGGAAACTCACAAAACACAACAAACATGCTAGTGACTTTCATCTCAGAATCTCAACCTGCTGTTGAGAAATTGAAACTTCATATCCTGTCTAATTAACTCACCCTGCACACCCTGAAATTATACCTTTCATAAACAACGGGTCCAAAACTGCTCCCAGTACTCCAGGTGTGGTCTCACCAGCAGTTGCAGTAAGAATTCCTTTCTCTTATCTCCAACTCCCTTTGTAATAAGGGCCAACATTCCATTAGTCTTCCTGATTACCCGCTGTACCTATATCCGGTCTTTCCCTGTTTTGTGCACAAGTACCCCCAAAGTCCTTTTGTGTTGAAGCTTTCTTTAGTTTTTCTCCATTTAAATAATATTCATCTTTTTTCTTATTTCCAAAATTAACTTCACATTTTGCCACATTGCGCTCCACTTGTCAACCTTTTGCCTATTTACTTAACCCATCAATGTATCTCTGTAAACAGACTGTATCCTTCTCAGTACTCGCCTTTCCACCTATTTTTGTGTTTTCTGCAAATTTGGCATTTCTGCAAATGATGTCACTTCTTTTCTTGACATCATTTGTACACCTTGTAAACAGTTGTGTTCCCAGCACTGATACCTGATTACAGGTCACCAACCTGAAAGAAAACATCTTATCCCTATTCACTGTTTCCAGCCAATGAGCCAATTTTTTCAATCCATGCCAAAATACTACCTCCAACACCACAGGCGCTTATCTGATGACATAACCTTTTCTGAGGAACCTTGTCGAGTGCTTTCTGGAAGTCCAAATACATGACATTTTCTGGTTCCCCTCCATCCACTCTCATGGAGACTAACTCAAACAGACTAATAAATTAATCAGATAATTTCCTTATCATGAAGCCATGCTCTACTTGATTAGGTAACGATTTTTCTAATGTTCTGCTATTACTTCCTTAATACAGTAGTCCCCGCCCCACCACCCACGGGGATACGTTCCAAGACCTACCGCAGAAGCCCAATACCATAGATAGGGGTGAACCCATTCATTTCAATGGGAAATTTACCTCCCCGGCAGCCCCCTGGTCCTGGTTCTGGAACATTCCATATAATATGTTCAGGCTGCGGTAAACTGTAGGTAATTGAAACCATGGAAAATTATTCCATGGATATGGCAGTTGCCCCATAATTGATTCGAATACTTTTCCGACAATAGATGTTGGATAATAGATGGCTAATTAGCCCATATGTATTCGCTTTCTTCCACCGCCTCCCCCCTCCCCCCCCCCCCCTACCACCCACTTCTTTTTGAATAGGGGTAGCAGTTTTCTAATCCTCTAATACTTCTCCAGAATGCAAGGAGTTTTGGGAAATTATAACTAAGGCATCTGCTATCTCTGCAGCTACCTCTTTTAAGATCCTATATGTAAACAAGACAGCTAGGGGACTTAACCGTATTTCATCCCATTAGTTTATGTCATATTATTTCTTTAGTGGTGATGATGGCATTTAATTCCTCCCCTGCATTCTTTAGTATTAATTTGTTGTTCAAAGTATCTTCCATAATAAAGACTGATGGAAATATCTGTTTAACTCCTGTGCCATTTCCTTGTTCCCCAAACCTGTGTTCCCAGATTATTCATCTAAGGAGCCTATGTTCACTTTGACCTCGCTTCCTTTATTATATATTTAAAGAAGCTCTTATTGTCAGTTTTTATACTGCTTACTATTTTCCCTTGTAGTTTAATTGTTCTGTATTTATTATCTTTTCAGTCCTTCTTTGCTGGCTTCTTAATGTATCCCATCTTCCCATCTTCACGACTATTACTGACTTTGGACTTCTTGTATGCTTCGCTTTCAATTTAATAATCTTCATAATTTGCTTGGTGAGCCATGGTTGGTTTAGCCCTCTTTTAGAATCTTTCTTACTTATTGGGATGAATTTTTGCTGAGAGTCATGAATACTCTCTTTAAATGTCTGTCTCTGTTTGTTTACTGTCATTCCTGCTAATCTATCGCTTGAGGTAACTCTTTCCTCATTTAATTGTAATTTTCTTTATTAAAGTTAAACAGTTATTTCCAACCCAAATTTCTCACTCTTGAACTGATTATTAAATTCCATATTGTTATGATCACTACTGTCAAAGGGATCTTCTACTCAGAGGGTCATTTATTAAAATTGCCTCATTACCAATTCCCAGATCCAAGCCAGTCTGCTCCCTGATTGGCTCCATAACATATTGCTCGAGGAAACTATCCCTAATGCATGAATTTGTTGTCGTAGCCAAACTTTCTGATTTGATTGAAATGCATAAAAGTGGATAAATCCCCAGGACCTGATCAGGTGTACCCTAGAACTCTGTGGGAAGCTAGGGAAGTGATTGCTGGGCCTCTTGCTGAGATATTTGTATCAGCGATTGTCACAGGTGAAGTGCCAGAAGTCTGGAGGTTGGCTAATGGGGTACCACTATTTAAGAAGGGTGGTAAAGACAAGCCAGGGAACTACAGACCAGTGAACCTGACGTCGGTGGTGGACAAGTTGTTGGAGGAATCCTGAGGGACAGGATTTACACGTATTTGGAAAGGCAAGGACTGATTAGGGATAGTCAGCATGGCTCTGTGCATGGGAAATCATGTCTCACTAACTTGAATGAGTTTTTTGAAGGAGTAACAAAGAGGATTGATGAGGGCAGAGCAGTGGACGTGATCTATATGGATTTCAGTAAGGCATTCAACAAAGTTCCTCATGGGAGACTGGTTAGCAAGGTTAGATCGCATGGAATACAGGGTGAACTAGCCATTTGGATATAGAACTGGCTCAAAGGTAGAAGACAGAGGGTGGTGCTGAGGGTTGCTTTTCAGACTGGAGGCCTGTGACCAGTGGTATGCTACAATGATCAGTGCTGGGTCCACAACCTTTTGTCATTTATATCAATGATTTGGATGGGAGCATAAAAGGTACAATTAGTAAGTTTGCAGATGACACCAAAGTTGAAGGTGTAGTGGACAGCGAAGAAGGTTACCTCAGATTACAATGGGATCTTGATCAGATTGGCCAATGGGCAGAAGGAGCTTATTTTAGGTAAATGTGAGGTGTTGCATTTTGGAAAAGCAAATCAGAGCAGTGCTTATATACTTAATAGGTCCTAGGGAGTGCTGATGAACAAAGAGACCTTGGAGTGCAGGTTCATAGCTCCTTGAAAGTGGAGTTACAGGTAGATAGGATAGTGAAGAAGGCGTTTGGTATGTTTTCCTTTATTGGCCAGAGTATTGAGTACAGGAGTTGGGAGGTCATGTTGCAGATATACAGGAACCACTGTGTGCTTCCTATCGGAAAGATGTTGTGAAACTTGAAAGGGTTCAGAAAAGATTTACAAGTATCTTTTCAGGGTTGGAGGATTTGAGCTACAGGGAGAGGCTGAATAGGTGAGGGGTGACCTTATGGAGGTTTATCAAATCATAAGGGGCATGGATAGGATAAACAGATGAGGTCTCTTCCCTGGGATGGGGGGTGTCCAGAACTAGAGGGCATAGGTTCAGGGTGAGAGGGGAAAGATATAAAAGGGACCCAAGGGGCAACTTTTTCACACAGAGGATGGTGTGCGTATTACATGAGCTGCCAAAGAAAGTGGTGGAGGCTGGTATATTTACAGCATTTATAAAGCATCTGGATGGGTACATTAATAGGAAGGGTTTAGAGGGATATGGGCCAAGTGCTGGCAAATGGGACTAGATTAGATTAGGATATATGGTTGGCATGGATGAGTTGGATCGAAGGGTCTGTTTCCATGCTGTACATCTTTATGCCTCTATGACTCTTAGATACAAAGCCTTTAAGTTTGTTCTATTATCGAATTTCCCTGTACTTTTATTTAAATTATTTTTTCTAGTCTGTCTAAATCTTACATAATTTTGAATACCCCATTAAATCTCTCTTTAACTCTTTACGTTCAAGGATAAAAATCCCAGGTATTCTGGCATCTCCATAACTAAATTTCCTCATCACAGGATCTCCTCTGTTTTGTCTCCAATGCATTGACATCCTTCCTAAACTGTGATATCCAGTAATAGATGTAGACGAAGGGCATTTGACCCTTCTGGCCTTACCCACCATTCAGCGCAATCATGGATGATCTTACCCACATCTCAGCTCCACTTTCATGCCAGCTGCTCATCGCCCTCAAATCCCCAATACTTCAAAAACTTACCTCCCTCCTCCTTAAATTCTGACAATGACTTAGCCTTAACGTACAATAACAACAAAATGTAAAACCAAACGATTTGTTGCAAAATGTGTAACCAATGTAACTTTAAGTCCTAGTCCTCAAACACTTTTTCTGTTCAGTATGTTCTACCTATTTAAATTAATGGTCACATGGCCCAGAGAACACTTGCCGCCCATTCCTTTAGTACTGCAACATGGAAAACAGGAAAAAAAAAGAATCTGGGCAAAAATACTGTACAGTGTTGGAGACATTCTCAATGGCACACCAGGATCAGTGGGCATGGAATTCAATGTAATATAACAAAAAAGAAGAAAATAAAGATTTAGCATCTCTTACTTTTGTAACTTTACTTCCCTATTTACAAAACCTAGGATTCCATATGCTTTGTAAGCAGTTTGATTGATTTGTCCTTCCACCTTTAATGAGGATTGTATTGGAACTAAATGCAAAGACAAGCAGATTGTCAGTACCTACCTGCCAACATCAGGGCTCTAACACAATCTGTTTTCCCTTGCATTCCTGCTTTCATCAGGGCAGTGAACCCATGCGCATTCCTCCTCTCGATGTCAATTCCGGGAAAATAGCTCAGCAAGCAATTTGTGATCGTGATGTGTCCTGTCAAAAGTACGGTGCAATGCTGTTTACATACCGCAAATCATATGGTCTCAGTCCACACAACAAATATTTCAGCAAAAAGCAGTGTTTCCCTTCTGGAACCTAGCTTTGAATCCATCACTGAATGATGACCTACCTGACCATAGCAAGAAAGAACATGCATTATTGTTACATTTCAAAAGCACAGAAATCTTCAAGCATTTTATGAAATGCTTTTATCCCCTGTGAAGTTGAAGTGACTGTTGTACTGAAGATCTCATGAAAAGGAATCTGATAATGGCCAGATATTTTGCTTTGATTGAGGAACAATTATTATCCAGTACACCAGGTAAAAATCTTCAGTTCTTCATCAAATTGGTGCCCTGAGATATTTTTCCACCCACCTGAGACTGTGACAGAAGGAACTTAGGTGGATTTAAAAAGGCTCAACTTAACAGTAAATTTTCCTCCATTTCCTAAAGTGAGTAAATGAGGATCAACACAAACATAAATTGGGAGTGAAAGGGTGGGGGAACAAATCACCTTTATAGTCTTACCAGTTTTATTACCAACATCAATGAAAATTAGAAAAACCTCTGGCCTGTTCCATTTGAACACAGGTCTATATTTCAGATCTGACTGTCAGTGAACACACTCTTGGCAAAAGTCAATTTCAGAAAACAGATATCTTACATGCAATTTCTACGGCAGGTAGAGAACCCACAGTTTGTGTTTGTAACCAAGAGAGGAAAAGAACAGCTTTCGCTTCAAGGCCCCAATAGCAACTACTAAAAGTGAAACAAAAGATCCTGGTTCTGTGGGAGTTTGACCACATCCCTTCAGGCTGCTTGTATTGTTCCAACTTTTAAAAGAAACCCAAGGCCTCACAAGTTATTTACTTTGCTGGCTTTCCAATTAGACAGCTCAACACCTCTGTTTTAAAACCTTTTTCAAAAAAAGAACAAAATAACCTCTTAAAGCCACAGCATTATCTCATAATTGTGCCAGTTTGGATGAGTTTATCTTATTAAGCCCAAGTGGATTGGGTGTAGTGGTATATAGGTAGGGGTGGTTACATGAATCCAGTGTTAATTACTGGATGTGCAGTGACCAGTAGGTCAATTGCAACCTGACCTAGGTGTGGTGTATTTCCAGTTGCTGCAACTGCAGTTTAACTTACTTACAGTTCAACTTTGATTAATTTAGACTATCTGCCTTTGGTAATCAAGGATCTGCAATTAAAAGCCACAAGGATGTGTCGTCTGTGGCAGTAATTGATGAATTGAAGACTGCAGTGACCAGTAATCAATTGAAGCCAATTAAAAAGTAACGCCAAGATCATCAGCCAACTGCAGTGTTGCAAAGTTCCTGGCACTTCAGCTGCTCCTTGTGATGCTGAAGGACATTGTGTTCCAGTCATAAATTGATTAAACTGCTCAAGTGTGCTGATTCATGAGAGATGGCAAATTCTAACCTTTGCTAACAGACAAATGCAGAAACCTGGGTGTAATTTACCCTTTGCAAACAAGGTACAATATCCAGACCATACCGCCAATGTATCCCCAGCAGAAACCTCAGCATTGTGAAACCTGTCTGTTCTTAGGAGACAGATTTCTTAGGAATTTAATAAACAAAGAACTGTAGAAACTGGAAATCTAAAATTGCCAGAGAAACACAGCAGGTTGACTCTGCTTTCTCACCGCAGATGCTGCCAAACCTGCTGAGTTTCTCCAGCAGTTTCTGTTTTTGTTACTTATTGTGTTGGCTGGTCAAATCATTTGAACTACAGCTCATTGGCTCATTAAATTTTGTTTTCTATTTTACATAATCTATCTTGATGGGTGAAGCAATCTGATTGAATTTTCCACGGATAACCCCTTGACAACTACAAATTGCTCACAGGGTAAGACTGTTCTTAGGAGTCCAGGTTCTCATCTGTTCTAGTGAGCTATGTATTACAGTCGATAGTCTACCAGCATATCATGAAAATGAATAAAAGCTCCAGGCATTTGTTTAACAGTTAAAGTAGAAATACATACCTTTTTTTTTCAATTTTTATGCTTAGCGCTATATTTTATCTTCTAGATTTTTTTTTATTGAGTCCCCACTGGCCCTTGGAAGAACTCGCACCTAGAGCCACCCTCTACCCTATCCCTGCGTTTCCCATGGCCAATCCAACTAATCTTTGGACTGTGGGAGGAAACCCACACAGACATGGGGAGAATATGCAAACTTCACACAGACGCCCATGGCTGAAATCAAACCAGGGTCTCTGGCGCTATGAGGTAGCAATGCTGGCCACTGACCCACAGTGCCAAACACGTGCCACCAGTGATTAGCACTGCTGCCTCACATGTCAGGGACCAAGATTCCAATCCATCCTCAGCTGACTGTGTGTAATTTGCACATTCTCCCCATGTCTGTTTGAACTTTCAGTGGGTGCTCCGGTTTCCTACCACAGTCCAAAGGATGTGCAGGCTCAGTGGATTGCTAACTTGCCCATAGTGTTGGGGGATGTGCAGGCTAGGTGAGTTAACCATGGGAAATGCAGGGTTACATGGGATGGTTTGCTCTTTGGAGGGTCTGTGTGGATTTGATGGGCCGAATGGCCTACTCCCACGCTCTAGGAACTCTATGATTTTGAATCTATGTAAGTTTGTTCTAGATGTGTGAATTTACATGCACAGCAATAGACATATTTTAAATTAATTGGGCAAAAGAACCAGGGAAGAGAAGACATTTTTTTTAATATATGCAGTATGTTGTTATAATGCCAGAATAGGTGGTGGAAATACGATGAATGGTAACTTTCAAAAGGAAACTGAATATTCACTTCAAAAAGGGAAAAGAAAAAGTTGCTGGGTTATGGGAGATGATTCAGACTAATTGGGTAATCATCATTGCTGGCCTCTGACAGCACTGTGAGATTCCCTGATGACAATGCATGGGTGGAAGGGTTATCATAGAAAGAAATATGAATCTCTGTTATACATTATAATGTATGAAACCGGTTATGGGAGGATAGATATTGTAATGGTCCTGAATGACTGAACCACTGTCTCCATAGAAGTAATATGCAAAAGGTGAACGAATGTTCATAAAGTCATAGAACACGGAAACAGACCATTTGGTCCAACCAGTCCATGCTGACCATTATCCCAAACATAGTCCCACCTGCCGGCTCTTGACCCATAGCCCTCCAAACACTTCTTATTCATGTACTTACCTAAATGTCTTTTAAACATTGTAACTATACTCACATCCACCATTTCCTCTGGAGGTTTGTTCCATACATGAACCACACCGTGTAAAAAAATTGCCCCTTTGTTATCGTTCTCCTCTTACCTTAAAAATACATTCCCTAATATTGAAATCCCCCACACTAGCAAAAATTCACCTACAATTCACATTATCTACACCCTTCATGATTTTATAAACCTCTATAAGGTCACCCTTCAACCTCCTATTCTCTGGTGAAAAAGGTTTCAGCCTATCCAGCCTCTGCATAACTCAAACCTTCTATTCCTGGCAACATCCTAGTAAATATCTTCTGAACACTCTCTGGCTTAATAATATTGGTTTGTCAATTGCTCCCAGTCTCTGCCCCACAGATAATTTAAAGTAAATTTAATGTTGATTTTCAAAGGTCTCAGAGGCACAGAATTTTACTGTCACCGCTAGACGTCAACCAGGTATCATTTCACTCCCCATTCGTACTCCCAGAGGAAATCAGGAATTTGTTCAGGAGAGATAGTGTCCAGACATAACAGGAACATTTCATTCAGTTTGCTTATAACAGATAACAATCAGCAATCTACCAGCTCCAGCTCAAACTCAGGCACGGTTCATCAACTGCATACTGACAGTCCACCAATCATACATTGACAAAGATTCTCAATTTTGAAGTGTGTGTCAGCCTTGAATTCCCTACTCTTGTAGGGGTAAATGAGGTCAGGTAAATTCAGGAGAACACAGCATTTGTTAATGTCAACTGACAGCAATGTCTCTCAATCATGATCTCCAGCTCCAACAACCGCGATTCTTCCCAGGACATTGTCCCATTCTGTCTCTGCCCCATTTCCTCCCTTCACATTCTCTCCTTCTCTCTACTGCTCTCTTCACATTCACAAACTATATAATTTCCTCTTTGTTCAGATTCAGTTCCTTAACCATCACTGTGCTGCTTCACTTCTCTGGTCCATTCCTTGGACTTTTCTAATCCAAAGAAGTGGGAGGAACCCTACAGTTGTACAGAGCTTTGCTTAAGCCCCATCTGGGACAGCACCTCCAGAAAGACATATACTGTGTATTTCCTCAACAGGGTGATCTAATCAACGTATTTAAGACAATTAATAGGTTAGACGTAAAGAAATCAGTTCCTGTGATGGAGAGTCCAGAACAAGGAAGACACAACCTTAAAATTCAAGCTACCCATTCAGGAGTGAGTTAAGAACATATTCATATAAAACGTGACGGACATCTAGAAATCCCTCCTCCGAAAAGCTTTAGAGATTGGTCAAATATCAAAACTAAGACTGAAATGGATGAAAGGCGGGGGGATGAAGTTAAAATATGGAAGATCGAGGATGTAACTGAATGGTGAGTCAGGTTAGATGGCCTAGTCCTATAATTATGCTTCACTCCCTGGGCTTCTTTAGGCCTGTAATGCTTCAGGCTAACAATTTCCAGTCACTGCTTGAGAAACTGCTTTGTCTCTTAAAAAAAAACTTGGAAACGCCATGAGATTAAGATCATAAATCAGTCTCTGGGTTCTACTGATGAGCAGAAACCACCTGAGCTTAGCTTTGGTGGTTTGCAATCTCAGCACAACTGCCAGATTAAATTACTGCTTTATATTTATTGTCATGCTTCTGTTAACTGGTATCTGTGTCTGACAATGTCACAGCATGTTCCTTCAGTTTGCACTGCCTACTTTAAACTGCCTATAATATATATTTTCTGTGTTACACAAAACTTCAGGTAAGTTTTCAATCTTCAGCAAGACGCTACCAAGAGACTTGAACTGTATGGTCATGTGATTTCCACTGGCCAATTTCTTTGCTTGTAAACAATAATGACAATTGCAACAGCTATCTGATTACTATTGATCTCAAGGGCCGTTAGGGATGAACAACAAATGCTGGCCTTGTCAGCAATGCTCACATAAAGAATTCACAAAAAAAAGGTGACCCAAAAGGATACTATCAATTATTTTAACTGAGATCACTGTATGAGTGAATTGATCCCAGTGTTAGAGTCACAATCTCACTGAGCTCAGCATTTCACCGGCATTGCTGAATTTCTATCAACGTGTTCTCTCCTGGATTGCAATGAAGCCAGATTGGTACCAATGATTATTGTATACAGCCCATATTTGTGTACATGCATTTGCTCTTGACTTTGCCTCTACCCTGACATAAATGCTTAGCAGCGTGGTCTTAGGGGCTGGCACCTTTTTAAAAGGAGACAGAGATGTCAGCTTGAGAAGCTTCCCAACTCAGCCTTCCCACCTCATTCACAAAAATCAGGACCAACATCTCAAGTTAATAGGCTTACATCAGATTATTTTCACAGTTCTGGTCATATTAATGAAGGTCAATCGCTGACATCTAAATTGATCGTGTCTGAGCATTGTGATGTATACACATTAACCTAAAGGACTACTTGATGAATCTGTGTTATTATGAGTGTCATGAATATACCAAACAGGCTCTGCACAAATATGCTGTTTGGGTGACAACCATTTTCTGGCACATCAAACGGAATACAATTGTCAGTAAACAAGACTTAAAGACTAAAATAACTGAGCGAGAAAGTCAAAGATACTTCTTTTCCAAGTATGGTTTCTTGCATTCTAGTCCTAATTAATGCAAGATAAAAAGATTCAACTTCATTTGTCCTTTAACCAAGGTTGAGCAATGCACTACCAAGCAATCATTTGCCATACTTGCATACTAACATGTTATTGCTCATGTACCAGGTTACCCAGATCCCTCTGTAATACTGATTTCTACACACTTAAAGATTATGCTGCTTTTCAATTCTTCCTGCCAAAGTGGTCATGTTCACATTTTCCCAATTATACTTCTTTCTTTTTGCCGACACATATAATTTGTCTATTTCCTTTTTCAGACTATCGTCTCTGGACAAAATACTTTCC
Organism: Chiloscyllium plagiosum; assembly: GCF_037043375.1. Classification (NCBI taxonomy): domain Eukaryota; kingdom Metazoa; phylum Chordata; class Chondrichthyes; order Orectolobiformes; family Hemiscylliidae; genus Chiloscyllium; species Chiloscyllium plagiosum. The sequence continues at coordinate 29,411,400 of NW_028270172.1, read as the reverse complement.
TACCTATCTTGGTGTCATTGGCAAATCCACTAACATACAACAGCCCCCTCATGCAAAACATTGATGTGGATTTTAAATTGTTGAGGCCCAGCATTGTTCCCCGCCATTCAACTTGCTACAGCTTGCCAACCCGAAAAAGACAGGTTTATCACTACTCTACCTTTTATTAGTTAATCAATCCTTCCTTTGTGCTATTATGTTACATCTTACATCATGTGCTCTTGTATAATAACATTGGATGTGGCACCTTATCAAATAGTGTTTAAAAATCCAAATATCATCACATCCAATGGTCCCCCATACATACACCACCTGTTACATCCTCAAAAAACAGTAATAAATTAGTTAAACATGATTTCCCTATCCCAATACAATGCTAGCTTTGCCTAATCACATTACAATTTTCTAAATATCTTGCTCTAAACCCTTAATACAACAGATATTAATCTAACTGACCTGCTTTCCTACTTTCTTATTTCTTGAATAAAGTTGTTACATTAACTTTTCTCCACCCCGCTCACCCCCCCCCACATCACCACTACCACCCCAATCTATTTGGACCTTCTGAAATCTGAGGTATTAAGAAAGATTATTATCCCTATAATCTATAAATCCCTCAGGTGCAGGCAACACAGTGCTGGAAACTTGTCAACTTTGTCAACTTTGTCCCAGACCATCCATAATCTCATCACCTCAGGGGATCTCCCATCCACCGCCTCCAATCTCATAGTCCCACAACTCCGCACCGCCCGTTTCTACCTCCTGCCCAAAATCCACAAACCTGACTGCCCCGGCCGACCCATTGTCTCAGCCTGCTCCTGCCCTACCGAACTCATCTCTGCATTCCTCAAAACGGTCCTGTCCCCCTTAGTCCAAGAACTCCCCACCTACGTTCAGGACACCACCCACGCCCTCCACCTCCTCCATGATTTTCGCTTCCCCGGTCCCCAACACCTTATCTTCACCATGGACATCCAGTCCCTGTACACCTCCATCCCCCATCAGGAAGGACTCAAAGCCCTCCGCTTCTTCCTTTCCCGCCGTACCAACCAGTACCCTTCCACTGACACCCTCCTTTGACTGACTGAACTGGTCCTCACCCTGAACAACTTCTCTTTCCAATCCTCCCACTTCCTCCAAACCAAAGGAGTAGCCATGGGCACCCGCATGGGCATGGAACAGTCCATCTTCCGCAGCTACACTGACACCACCCCCCCCTTTTCCTCCGCTACATTGATGACTGTTTCGGCGCTGCCTCATGCTCCCACGAGGAGGTTGAACAGTTCATCCACTTTACCAACACCTTCCACCCCGACCTCAAATTCACCTGGATCATCTTAGGCTCCTCCCTCCCCTTCCTAGACCTTTCCATTTCTATCTCAGGCGACCGAATCAACACGGACATTTACTATAAACCGACCGACTCCCACAGCTACCTAGACTACACCTCCTCCCACCCTGCCCCCTGTAAAAACGCCATTCCATATTCCCAATTCCTTCGTCTCCGCCGCATCTGTTCCCAGGAGGACCAGTTCCAATACCGTACAACCCAGATGGCCTCCTTCTTCAAAGACCGCAATTTCCCCACAGACATGATCGACGCATCTCCTCCACTTCCTGCTCCTCCGCCCTTGAGCCCCGCCCCTCCAATCGCCACCAGGACAGAACCCCACTGGTCCTCACCTACCACCCCACCAACCTCCATATACAGTGTATCATCCGTCGTCATTTCCGCCACCTCCAAACGGACCCCACCACAGGATATATTTCCCTCCTCTCCCCTATCAGCGTTCCGAAAAGACCACTCCCACCGTGACTCCCTTGTCAGGTCCACACCCCCCACCAACCCAACCTCCACTCCCAGCACCTTCCCCTGCAACCGCAAGAAATGCAAAACGTGCGCCCACACCTCCCCCCCTTACTTCCCTCCAAGGCCCCAAGGGATCCTTCCATATCCGCCACAAATTCACCTGCACCTCCACACACATCATTTATTGCATCCGTTGCACCTCCTCTATATTGGGGAGACAGGCCGCCTACTTGCGGAACGTTTCAGAGAGCACCTCTGGGACACCCGGACCAATCAACCCAACCACCCCGTGGCTCAACACTTCAACTCCCCCTCCCACTCCACCAAGGACATGCAGGTCCTTGGACTCCTCCATCGCAGACCATAGCAACACGACGGTTGGAGGAAGAGTGCCTCATCTTGCGCCTAGGAACCCTCCAACCACAAGGGATGAACTCAGATTTCTCCAGTTTCCTCATTTCCCCTCCTCCCACCTTGTCTCAGTCAAATCCCTCGAACTCAGCACCGCCTTCCTAACCTGCAATCTTCTTCCTGACCTCTCTGCCCCCACCCCCACTCTGGCCTATCACCCTCACCTTGACCTCCTTCCACCTATCGCATTTCCAACGCCCCTCCCCCAAGTCCCTCCTCCCTACCTTTTATCTGAGCCTGCTGTACACACATTCCTCATTCCTGAAGAAGGGCTTATGCCCGAAACGTCGATTCTCCTGCTCCTTGGATGCTGCCTGACCTGCTGCACTTTTCCAGCAACCCCTTTTTAACTTTAGGAATAATAATTCTCCATACACCTGACGATGTTGATTTTTTTACATTCCCCCATCTCACCCACCTTTTCATTTTCGAAGTCAAATGTCAATGATACTAGGTTATAGTCCAACAGGTTTATTTGAAATCACAAGCTTTCGGAGCGCTGCTCTATCTTCAGGTGAAGTGATTTTCCCACTTCAACTGATGAAGCAGCAGGGCTCTGAAAGCTTGTGATTTCAAATAAACCTGTTGGACTATAACCTGGTGTCATGAGACTTCAGACTTTGTCCATCCCAGTTCGACACCAGAACCTCTACATCATGGGCCTTTCATTTTCAAGTATTTTTGGGAGGTTTTCAGAAGCTTCTACAGCGAAGACAAACACAAACTACTTTGCCTTCACCATTTCCTTGGTTAACATTATAAATTCACCAGACATCCTCCAGAGGCTTTATTCTTTTCCTCCTGAAATAATTGTAGAAACTCATTGGTTTGCTATTACTAACTAGTTTTCTCTCACACTCTTTCTCCTTCTTTACTATTTCTTCTGTCATCTTTGTTCGTTTTTAAAATTGGACAAATTTTTGATCTACCATCAAATTTTGCAGATTTGTACTGTGTTTATTTCAATTTGCTACTGTCCATAACTTAAATATTTAGCCACTGAAGATACAACTTTCTCAATGAGTCTCTCTCTTGCCGGGTTAAATCTTTGCTGCAAGTTATTAAATATTGACTTAACAGTCTGCTCTGCTACCATTTAAACTGGTTTCACATTTATTTCAGCTAGCTATACCTTCATACCTCTGTATTTATCTTTATTCAGGTTTAAAATACTATTTTTAGAACCTAACTTCTTGCCTTTAAACTAAATATTACATTTTCTTATGAACTTTAACTCATACTGGTATCCCAGTCCACCTCGATTTGAGTGAACATAGGCCTCCATAAGGAATGCTGTCCTCGGGAATCTGATGTTGCGTGGTGAGCAAAGTGGGGAAAACACAGGCTTTCAGTGGGCAAGAGAGTGATCTCTTCTGTATTCAGGTTGTTACAACCAGGTCATGCCCAGTACACTAGCATGTCACTTCCATTCTTCAACAGTACACTCTGTTAGGCATTAATTATAAATGACTGTACTCGTCTGAATTAATCATTAGCATTGATAAAAAGCACCATTGATCATGAGCCACCTCCATCATTGCAGAACTATTACATCACAGGAGGCAGAACTGAATGGCCTTCAGTGCATTGACAGCTGATCCAACTAATTACTTTAAGCTTTTAACTAAAAGGCTTCTGGTTATATGTCAAGACTATTACTCTTGTTGAATGCTAAAGTCAATGATAAATTTCTCTTTGTTGCTGTGGTTGCAATACTACAGTACAGTGACCCCATCCTCTGCTGGGACTGCTATGTTTCTTTTCATGCTGCTTTTTGGAACTATTACTTGCAGAGCAACCCAATGATGGAAGGCCAAGTGTAGCCACAGTAATTACGGTTTTCACACCGACTGCTGAACCAAAATGCCTTGAAAGAAACAACAGCTTTGGTTGCCACTGGTAATGCTAGATGTGTTTAATTAAAAAAGGATGGGGATGACCATTTCCTTTACTTCTGTGTCCATGTTTCACGGGTATAACAGAAACTAGCTTTATTTGCAGTCACAATCAGAGGTCATCACAATCAAATGGGATGATGGACTGGAACCACTCTGGGCTAGCAGATCAGTTGCATTATGGGAAATGGGGGCAGCCATTTAGAAATCATCAAGTACAAAATAAAATTAATAAGGTAGGGGGAGTTCCTCTTTCACATAACTGATGCATCCAAATGAAAATGTGGGATTGCACTGGAACAGGTCTGACAGCAGGTTGGCTTCTACCTCCTCAACTACTGGGAACCAAATTGGGAATAATGGAGAGGTGACACAGATGCACTGGTGTCAGAATGCACTGGAAATAATAAATACAGTGGGCAAACCAGTTCTTACCTGCTTGTGTTGCAATAATCAGAGCTGTGTTGCCTTCTTTGTCCTGCCAGTTGACATCAAGATGGGGGCATCCAGCCAATAGAAAGACAATGTCCATGAACCCCTGGTAACAGGCCACCATCAGCCCAGTCTGAAAACAGAAGGCAACCAGCAGTTTCAGAGAGAGGGAGTTTGATGGAGCACAGAGCAAAATTGCAAATTAACCAACAGTGCAAATTTCTGATATAATAATGAGCTGCTGATCAGGTGTTTCAGACACTCTATACAATCAACACAGGAATTCTTGGACATCATCAGAAATATACACATAGACAAGGAAGAAACCATGGTCTCATTATATGTAACGGCATTGTTCACCTCTATTGACAAAACCCGAGCCAGAGAAACAATAGCCAACCTGCTGAACAGACATAACAGACAACAGGACGTTGAACCCATCAACAAAGACAGCATACTTAAACTACTGGACTTGTGCCTCATAACACACTTTACATTCAACAACCAGATATACGAACAAATCAACGGAACACCCATGGGTTCACCAATCTCGGGACTCATAGCAGAAGCAGTAATGCAAAGGTTAGAACAAACAGTCTTACCACAAATTCAACCCAAACTCTGGGTCAGATACATTGATGATACCTTTGTAATCATTAAAAACACGGAAATAGAGAATACACACCGGATCATCAACTCCACACTCACAGGAATCCGATTCACTAGAGAGGTAGAAAAGGACAACCAACTCCCATTCCTAGACATGAGGGTACAGAGAACACCAAACGGAGAATTCACCACAAAGGTATACAGGAAAGCCACACACACAGACCAAGTCCTGAACTATGAAAGCAACCACCCCAATACACACAAACAAAGTTGCATCAAGACACTATTCAAAAGGGCCACAACACACTGCAGCACACCAGAACTGCAAAAATAGGAAGAGGAACACCTATACAAGGTATTCGCCAAAAAACGGATATCCTCGCAATTTCATCAACAGATGCCTAAGGGAAAGACAACGGAATGAGGACATGCCGCAACCCAAAGGACTAGCCACACTACCATACATCAAGAACATCTCTGAACTGACAGCCAGACTACTGCGACCACTAGGACTTATAACAGCACACAAACCAACAGCCACACTCAGACAACAACTCACCAGAACGAAGGACCCGATACCCAGCATGAGCAAAACTAATGTAGTGTACAAAATCCCATGCAAGGACTGCACAAAACACTATATAGGACAAACAGAAAGACAGCTAACGATCCGCATCCACGAACATCAACTAGCCACGAAACGACACGACCAGCTATCCCTAGTAGCCACACATGCAGACGACAAGCAACATGAATTCGACTGGGACAACACTACCATTATAGGGCAAGCCAAACAAAGAACAGCCAGGGAATTCCTAGAAGCATGGCACTCATCCACAAACTCCATCAACAAACACATCGACCTAGGCCCAATATACCGGCCACTACAGCGGACAGCTGAAACTGACAACCGGAAGCGGCAGGGACAGACCACTATAAATGCCGGAGGAAACACCACAGAAGCGCTTCACAGGAGGCTCCCAAGCACTGAGGATGTCACCTAGACAGGGGACGAAACGTTTGCAACAAAAACTTCCAGCTTGGCGAACAGAACCAAAGCAGGAAAATTAAATAGTCAACAAGACCGATTGTAAAAATGAAAGTTTTGTGTTTAAACAGTTTCAAGCCAACATTTAAATCGTCAACAGTGATACAAAATTACTGAGGTCTAATGAAGGTGAAGAGGGTCCAATGATGAGATATTACAGGTCACAGAATCTCCAAGCAAGGCCACTCTCAGCAACAAATGGACTATTCTTAGCACCGTGAGGATTGAAAAAAACAGACCTGGAACAAAACTACAGCATTTCATTTAACAACCATGGATCAAAACGAGGGCTGAGGTGAAAGTCAACAAAGATCAAAATCCTGCAGATACTCAAAATCTGAAATAAAATTGGGAAAGAGTGTCCTGAAAACACCGAAGTCAGGTTGGAAGAGGGAGGGTAAGGTCAAATATTTCAGGTCAGTGACCTTTGTTCAGAAACTGGAGATATGAGAAACACCTGATGAAGAGTCACAGAGACAGGGAGAAAGGGGCAGAGGGAAGACAGGAAAAGATATCACCCACCGGTGAGGATTTAATGAATGCACAGATGACAGCACGGGTCAAAATAAAAGGTAATAAAGAAAGAAAATATACAAAAGTGAGACACGGATATTTGAGAGGTCTGAATACTGCTGTTACGAAACAAAAATGAAGCAGCCACCAAGTCATTCAGGCAAGGAAATGGATATCTGACTGTTCAATTCCACTCTCCTCCTCCCCACCCAAGCTTAGTCCTGTTCTGTTGATCATTATTTTAAAAAATGAGCAATCTCCTTTCTATTTGCGAGCACAGGAGCATGTGTACATATTGACCATTGCAGCCTTTGCATGACTCTGCATTTTGGTGTATAGGAGAGTGAATGAATTCCCTTCAGATAGACTCTTCGCATAACTGAAATCTATATTAAACCCTAACAGTTAGAATTGCTTTAGTTCTGAAGAAGGGACCCCAAAACAATTTCTCTCCACAGATGCTGTGTTTTTCTAGCAATTTCTGGTTTTGTTGCTGATTTCCAGCATCCTCAGTTCTTTTGTTTTTTTAGTTACAATTGGTAACTGAAGTTCAATACACAAACAGCTACAAGCATTGTGTCAATCGTGTTTAGGTCTATATCAGCTTCTGCTGATAAATTTTTATGAAGTAAATATTATGGGACAGTTCATTGTTCTTTTATGGCAACCACCAATAATGTGGCAAAAGGGGCACTGAATGTATCCCTGGACATATTTTAAATTACTTATTGTTAATTTTACTAATTCATTCACTGCTGTCTGGACACAACTTAGAATGTTTTTAGATGTTGAGAGATTATTGTCTGCAGGAAGTCTTTTAAATCCATACATTCTTTCTATGGAGCAATCCTGACAGTCCCATTGTCCTGCTCTATATCCGTGGCCCAGCAATTTTATTTCCATCAAGTTCCTATCAAATATTCTCTTGAAATCAATGTTAGCTCCACCTTCCACTACTCTCACAGGCAGTGAGTTTCTAGGGGAATAAAATCACTTGTGTTAAAAACTCCCCCTCCTTTATAATTCTTGTCCAAAGTGTTAAATCTAGTGTCCCCTACTTGTTGTACCATCAGCGTTAAAAAGGCTCTTCTTTATTTACTTTTAATTGTTGTTCTACATCTCTATCATATTCCCCCCTCCCAATCCCCTTTCCTAAAAAGGGAACAACCCCAATTTTTCAGCCTAACCTTGGAGCTGAAATCTCCCATTCACCCTCTCAAGGGTCCACTCATTCTTCCTAAAGATTAGTGACCAGAACTGGATTCTGCCCTCGACTCTAGCAGTGGCCTCGTTTGAATGTCATATCGGTTCACCATAATTTCGCTGCTTTTGAGTAAACCTATATTTAGGAAGCTCAAGAAATTGGATATGTACCTGGAAGGAAACACTTGGTGGGCTATTGAAAACAATCAAGGGAATGGGACTAATTTCATAGCCTTTTCTTTTTTTATATATATTTTTTTTCCACAAGTTTACAAAAGAAAACTAAAAAAAAGACCCAAGTATAAACATTGATATACAGTTAAATCTTAAATAAATGATAACCAAAATCTATCAAACAAGAAAACAGAAATACCAAGAAAAAAAGACAAAACTCAACTAACTACTCATCTAACTTACAACTAAACAGAGTGTATCATTAAAATTCTTACATTATTCAAGAGAGAAAAAAAAATCCAACGGATAACACATAAATTGAGCAGTTTATACCTGCTCGGAATGTGTTAACATCAGATCACAACAAAACCCCTATTTATCCAAAACATCCCGAGCATAGAGCATATAAAATTCACAAAAATAAAAGCTCTTTGGTGCATTCAGATCAATATAATAAAAAAAACTATTTATAAATAGTTAAAAAAAAGTATAAAACGTGTTTAAATGGAGATCTTCCCCCTTATTCCCAGGGGGCATCACTTCCTTTCCAAAAAAACCATCATAACCTCTCCCAACCAGTGCTCCACCCTTGACCCAGGCACCCCACGATAGGATAAAGAAAATTCAAGTATACTACTGAACTAGAACTAACAGTGAGTACCCTATTCCCCACCCCCACCCCTCCCCCCCACCCACACCAACACCTGGATATATTTGGTAATGTTAATACCATATATGAACATATATGACTATAAGATTACAGTCTCAGCAAATAATAATTAAATATATTAATACAAAATAACAGGGGAAAACAACCCCGCTCCAAAGGACAAAGATAAAATAAGATAAGGTAGCCATCTTCCCCCCATCTACATTAACTAGACCCCCTGGCCTATATATATATAAAAAAAAAAGGGAAAGGAAATCGCTAAGTAAAGCATGAATAAATAAGCCCTTCTTCCCACCCCCCGGAGGTAATATTAAACAGTAAGATAATGAAAGGAAAAAAAAGGGGTTTAAACCTGGGTGGGGGCATGGCAAAACAACATAAATTAACTCTTATAATTTGTCTAAGAGAGTCCAAAAGTTCCTTGGCCTTCTCCGGTGATCCGAAGTTAAACACGGACCCTTCATGGCTAAAGCGTAGTATAGCTGGGTAGCGCAAGGAGTATTGAATGTTTAAATCCCTTAAACACTTCTTTGCTTCATCAAATGCCTTCCTCTTTTAAACCAAAGCTGGGGAAAAGTCCTGAAATAACATAATCTTGGATCCTTTATGGGTCATGGCTTGTGGATCTTTCCCAAGATTTCAGGAGGCTTCCAAGAGCATCTGCCTCAACTTATAGCTCTGCAGCCGGAACAGGACCGGGCGGGGGCGCTGGTTCGAGCCAGGCCCGCGTATTGCGACCCGGTAGGCCCATTCTACCCTTACCTGGCCTGATCCAGCCTCCAGATTCAATAACTGCGGAAGCCACTGTTCAAGGAACCTTTAAGCTGGCCTTCTTCTTCCCGTTCGGGAAGGCCCAGCGGTCGTCAATGTGGTTCTCTAAGGTCTGGACTTGCCGCTCGAGAGTCCGGACCCGATCCACGGCTGATTCTGCAATGGCCTCCGAGGTCGCAGCCTTTAGCTCTGCCCCTCCAACTCGGCATTCAATTTCTTCGATGTCTTGGCCGTGCTTTTGTAGCGCGGCCGAAAGTGAATTCCACCAACTTCGGGACTCTTCTATGAAAGCATTGATCTTCGCATCAAGTTTGGAGATTATTTCTGCGAGGCTCGCCACCGTAGGTAAGTCCCCTGGGGCAGCTGCGGACACCTCTGCTGCAGCTGGGGAGAATGGGGGAGGGGCTCCTGCCTGCTGAGAACTGCGGGCTCCTTTCCCCCTAGTCATTTTTACAGGGGACTGAACTGTATAAATTTAGTACTAAACCACTAATTACATTAAATAAAAACTATTTTTAGTTGATTTGGTGAGTGTGGAGGGTGGCCCACTTTGCCTAGGTCTTGGGAGGAGCAATTTAGACTCAGACTTGCTGAGTCGCCGCCATCTTGGATCTCCCTCATAGTCTTTTCAAAGAGCTAGCACAGGCAAAACTGACTGAGTGGTCATCTTCTGCACCATATGATTAATATGACCATCTTGTACAGTATCCACTCAGTTCAAAAATTAGGGAGTCTCTCATTTAAGATACAGAAAAGGAATCATTTCCTCACTGAGTGCATTGTTAACCTTTAGCATTCTCTTCCCTAGAGTCCTAGTAGAAGGCTAGGTGATTGGATATATTTAAGTTAGACAGAAGTTTTAATCGACAGGGCAGTCAAGGGTTCTGGGGGCTAGACAGTTAAGTGAGTTAAGGGCACAATCAGATCAGCCATGACTTTACTGAACCACTGATGTGCCGAATGGCCTACCCCACTTTTTAAAAAGCTATTATGAACTAATAATCTCTACACTTGGTTCAAGTTTCTGTAGAGAACTTTTATAGTATGGGAGAGGACACCAAGTGGGCCAAAACACGATTCAACACTTGGTAGGTAGGGAATCCTTCAAACAAGGATATGAATAACACTGGCTGCTGTCTACCCTCTGCCATCTCCTCTCCAGACCCTGTATCTGGCATGATATATATTACAAGGCAGAGGGACTTTCTAACAGTCCTGTTGACACCAGGTTGGAATCCCTATCTGAAGGGGCTTTCTCACAGCAGGAACAGTTTCAGAAGCTGACTCATTTATTTTATTGTTTGCCTTTTTATTTATCATATATGAGTACTCATGGTGAAACCATGGATAAGTGTCAGTCAAAAATTACAGATTACAGAAAAGCCCTAAAAACTTTGCAAAGATGCAAATTTCATAACAGGTTATGATCTTCTAAAAGGAGAAAAAAAGTACAGAACAAAGTAACAGAGTTGAGAAGAAGTTGTCTGTGGACCACTGAGTGGAGGAGCACAGATGCATAAACTCAACTTGTTCTCCAGCCCCTTGCTCAAATTATTGAGGAGCGATCTAATTAGTGTTTCCAATGGTAAAGGAATAAAATGATAAGAGTAGCTATTGAGGGATGAAGAAATATTTCTATGTGGGTGATTTAATTAAAACTATAGGGTTACTTTCATCAGAGAGAGACAAATGCTAGTGGGTTTAACCAGAGGGTCACCATGCCTCAGGTAAGGGGAAGAGGATGAGGAAGAGAATCCTGCAGCCAGAGTGGGAATTGAACCCACACTGTTGGTATCACTAACCAGCCAACCAGCCAACTGAGCTAACCCAAGTGAGTAGTATTCTAGGTGTGACCTCAGTGGCACAGGGTGTAGCAAGACTTCCTGAGTTTTGAACTCTAACCCTGACCATTAAAAGCCAAAACTCTTAGTTACATATTGCAGTTGCACCATTTGTTTCATGCACATAAACATGAAGGTTTCTTTGTGTTACACTTTATTTTGGAATCTCTCTCCACTAAACAATAGTCTGCTCTTTTTTGATATTTACCATCGAAATGCATTACTTCACACTTTTCCACACTAAACTCTATCTACCAATTATTGCCCACTCACCATGTTCCCTGGTAGATTCCTTACATCTTAAATGCCCCACTATTTCAGTGTTGTCAGCAAATTTAGATACATTGCACTCTGTCCCCTCCTCAAGGTCATTAATATAGATAGTAAATAATTGTGAGACCTTAGGACAATACTTGTGGTACCTGACTAGTTGCACCTTTCCAACCTGAAAAGACCCATTAATCCCAATTTTCTGTCTATGTATTAACCAATCTCCAATCCATGGTAATATTTTACCCCCAGTGCCTTGAGGTCCTGTTCTAAAACAATAAAGTTTTTTGTGGCACATTATCGAATGTTAGAAATCCAAATGCACTACATCTACCAGTTTTTCTTTATCATCTCTGCTGATTGCATCCTCAAAGAATTCCAGGAAACCAACAGCCACTCTCAGACAACATCTCACCAGGACAAAGGATCCGATACCCAGCATGAGCAAAACCAACGTAGTGTACAAAATCCCATGCAAGGACTGCACAAAACACTACATAGGACAAACAGGAAGACATCTAACGATCCGTATCCATGAACACCAACTAGCCACGAAACGACACGACCAGCTATCCTTACCAGTAGCCACACACGCAGATAACAAGCACATGAGTTTGACTGGGACAATACTACTATTATAGGACAAGCTGAAAAATGTGTTGCTGGAAAAGCGCAGCAGGTCAGGCAGCATCCAAGGAGCAAGAGATTCGATGTTTCGGGCATAAGCCCTTATGTCCGAAACGTCGATTCTCCTGCTCCTTGGATGCTGCCTGACCTGCTGCGCTTTTCCAGCCACACATTTTTCAGCTCTGATCTCCAGCATCTGCCGTCCTCACTTTCTCCTATTATAGGACAAGCCAAACAGAGAACAGCCAGGGAATTCCTAGAGGCATGGCACTCATCCACAGATTCTATCAACAAACACATCGACCTGGACCCAATATACCGGCCACTGCAGCGGACAGCTGGAATGGACAACCGGAAATGGCAGAGACAAACCACTATAAATGCCGGAGGAAGCGCTTCACAGGAGGCTCCCAAGCACTGAGGATGTCACCTAGACAGTGGACGAAACGTCTGCAACACAAATTCCCAGCTCGGCGAACAGAACCACAACAACTCCAGGAAATTTGTCAACCGTGGTTTCCCTTTAAAAAAATCACGTTGACTCCGACTGTGTTAATCTTTTCAAAAGAGCCTGCTATTTCTTCCTTAATAAAGGACTCATGCATTTTCCCCAACAGATGTTAGGATATCTCACCTACACTTCCATCTCCCTTCTGTCTTATACAGTGCCATCATATTCCAGTGATTTTTGGAATATTTCAACCAATGCCTTCTCTATTTCTGCAACCATCTCCTTTAAAACTCTTGGATGCAGAAGACTTGTTGCCTTTAATCTCATCAGTTTGTCCAATACTTTGTCCCTTGTAATAGAGAACTGTTACAAGATCTTTTCTCCCTTAGCAACTTGGTCATCTGTTAACATTGGGATGTTTATAGTGTCCTCCACCATGAAAACCAATGCAAAATATTAGTTTAAATTATTTTCCATTATTAATTCCCCAGTTAGAATCATAAAATCTCTACAGTGTGGAAGCATTTGGCCCATTGAGTCCACACCAACCCTCCAAAGATCAGCCCACCCAGACTCACCTTCCTACCCTATTTCTGTAACAGTGCATTTCCCACGCCTAACCCATCTAGCCTGCATATCCCTGAACACTATGGGCAATTTAGCATGGCCAATCCACCTAACCTGCACATCTTTGGATTGTGGGAGGAAACCCACATGGACACAATGAGAACGTGCAAACTCCACACAGTCACCCAAGAGTGGAATCAAACCCATGTCTCTGGTACCATGAGGCAACACTGCTAACCACTGAGCTACCGTCCCACCCTTTTTTTTTCTGTCCTGTCAGGGTCCTCAGAGGGCTTTGGGTTGACCAATATTTCATTTATCCCCGCTGAGAGTGATCCTGAACAGTGTCTCTTATCCTGCATAGAGAGGGCTAACTAAAACTGTAGGTTCAGCCATGTTCTACAGGGTGGTAACATGGCACTGGGCACTAACAGTAACATTCAATTGAGAACGAACAAAAAGAACCCAATCCTGTTTCTTCCACAATAAAAGAATTCTCCCTAACATGCCATGATTGCCAATGCAAATGAGGTGACCAGTACAGTCAACTCTCTAAACTAATCTCAACAAATACCAATGGTGCACATGAGTAAAGTGAATGTGAAATATTTCCAAGTGATATTTAATTTTGAAAAACATTCCTGACCGCTTTGTGCTCTCAGATCTTTATGTTAACGGTGGTGAAGTCGGACAAGAAAATTTGTGGCCGAAATGCAATATTTCACAAAACGATTCTTTAATAGGCTGCCCATTGTTGGCTGCAGCATTATCAGGTGATAGAGGTTTTCAGCGACGCAAAGCATTTGCTGTTTGGAAACTGCATGGATCATCCTTGCACGCTGCTGGCACTTTAGAAATAAACTGGGATCATGTGGGAAATGGGAAAAGGCAGATGAAGACACACGGCGCAAACATCCAGTTGGCCCATTGGGAACGGCATGCTGTTGAGATGTGAAACCTAGGTCAGATGTCCAGCCCTCCCAAGTGCTGAGCTCACCCTCATATTAGAATGAATGGGTCTGAAATCAGCAGCCCACCCACCATAAGTAAATATGTAATCAATGGTCAATTGAATTTGCACAAGGAGAACTCCCCTGCTCTTATTTGAATAGTGCCATGACATTACATGCAACTCGCCGAACAGGCAGGTGATACTTTCGTTCAACAGCTCCAGAGTTCAGTACTCAATGAAGATTAAATACAGGTTGCTCAAATTCTGGAAGGGGGCTTTACACAGAAACCCCTAGATTCGATGGAGAAAAACCAGCAGCAAATAAAGTTACTAAATCTGACTGGACATGTTCCTGATGGTTTCATCACATGACTTTCTTCCTCCAATTTCTCCATCCATTTGATCAACATTTTCCCCATCTGCAATATTTAATAGCCAAAAACAAAAAAGTGTTCAAAGAAAATGTCTTTTAAAAAGGCTGTTTTTATTTCTGTCCAGTTGGTTTCTGTTAGTGTCCAGGAAATTAATCAGTAATGTCTGGAGACTCCAGGTCAATATTGAAGAATCATCAAATCTAAGAGCACATCAAACCCAAAGCAATCATCATCGATAAACACATACAGGAGAAAAAACCTTTGTCACCTTTTAACCTTTGAGAGATTACTAAATATAGTTTTGCATGATGTAATCAACTTGCTAATTATACATCCTCCACTCGAACAGATTCGAGAGCAGCTGATACAGCACAAACTCTTCCGAGAGGGCAGCATGCAGGAGTTTGTCGACTGACGCTGGGTTCAGAAATTGTTGCTGAGTTTGATACTGAATCAGAGACTCTCTGACCGCCTGAACCTAGCAGCACTGTCTGAGGGGAAGAAAGAAAAACGGAGGGGCTTTCATCCCACAGCACCTTACAGTCAACTAATTACTCGGCTCTAAACAGAATAAATTTCAGCAGCATATACAATATTTCTCTACTGACAGGCTCAGGACAGCAACTTTCCAATAACTAACTCATTTTCTGTAATAAAGCTACTGCATTCGAAGTCTGTCTCTCACTCGTGGGATCTCACCCCTGAGATTTCTTCACTGATGACGATTACATTATAAATCCAATAGGTCCTCAGGACTTGGGCTTTAAAATCAATAACAGCCTTTAGCTTACTCAATGTTGTATTACTTTACATTCAAATAACAATACAACATAACTGTCAGCATTCTCTTTATCAGATGGCATAACATGGAATTGATTTGGGGCAGTCAATCTAGATGATTAGTATAATACAAACAAGACAGAAAGAAGCTAAAAAGAAATATAAAAGGGTAGCTCACATGGAGGTAGGATTTTATTTTAAAGGTCAAACGGCATGTACTCACCCCTTTACTGATCGTTACTGATGATATTAAGCTAAAACCTTCAAGGCAGGATATAAAAATGCCCCCCACCGCAGACTCACAGATGATAGTAATTTCTGGAACCACTGGACTGAAACAATCTATCAGTTAGCTAAATGCACTGCATTGTGCAGAGAGGTAGCTGAATTGTTCAGTTTTATTGGCCACTTGCTGGTAAATGGGAGATTTGAGCCTTTCATCAGTCATGTTGTTAATCAGTCATTATGTGAGATCTACAGTAGAAAGGTTCCGAGAGGATGTGTTGCCTGGAAACATGTCCCTAATCACTCTGCACTGTCAGGTTCGGCAAGGACCCTAATGCAGAGCTGGTTGTTCCTCGGGTATAGCTAACATGGTTTCAAAACAAATATGAAATGTTATTCATCTCACCAGTGGAAAACATACAAAATAAGAAATTCTAATTGCAAACAATCAGCCTTGGTAATCTGTCTATTCATCTTGTCTTCTCACTAACGTTAACTATTTTCCATCACAGTCACATTGTGGTTAAGTGATATGGTGATGCAACATGATTCAGTTATGCAAATGGGATCAGCATGTGGGCAGATGTTAAATGATTGACCAAAATGTATAGGCAATATCTTCCAGAAAAGGCTGTTATTAGATGAGGAGCTCACCTTGCCCCAGTCCCTATATGGAAGGAAATAACTGCAGTAGTCTAGTGCATGAAGCTCTCTTTAACATCAAATGACAACATAACTATAATCAACAAACCTAGGAGGTTTTAGTTCATATCCTAGGAGGTTTGTGAATTCAGTTTACAGCAAGGCAACTCTTCGAAACTTTGATTTAAGGACAATATGGAACTGCTGGGTTGACCACTAAAGTTTTTAAAGTTCACAACTGTGCGAATTGTTTGGACAGACAATATTTTATATATTTGCAATCCTGACACAATTCTTCAGATGCCCAGAGCACATATTGTATATTTGGGTGCAGGGTATAGTCTTCTCCCATCCTCATTCCTGTGGTGTTTCATCTCTTAAAATTACTGAGAGGGCATCATTATTTGGAGGTCCCTTAAATTCCCAAAGTGTGGTGACTGTGTGACACTCCACACAATCAGCGGAGACCCGTAAAGTCACTTTCAGTGTTTTTCATGATGAAAGTGGGTAAAATACACTTTTCCATACCTCACCAGTTAACCCAACTGCTCACCAGCTGGAAGAAGTCTTATATACAAGTGAATACCCACCCTGTATGGAAAAGTGCTTAGGTGCCAGTTGTGGGTCAGCAGTAACTTACTAAACTTTGAATCAGAACTTGTGCATTTAAGCTTTATTCAAAAGACACAAATACAAATCTATCCTTTGTTTTGAATGAGACGTTAAGGTAATAGCTCATCTGTTCTGTCAGCTGGATGAAAACAATCCTGTGCCACTATTTTTAAAGAGGATTTGGACATTTTACCACAGCCAAGTTCTTGCTCATCCCTTCACCCACACCTAAAAACAAAAAGGTTTTTTGGTAATTATCTGATTTTTGATTTTATGAGCTTGCTGTGTATGATCTGGCTGCTATGTTTCCTAAATTAGAATGGAGACTATACTTTGCTGGTTGTAAAACAAAGGCAAAATACTGCAGATGTTAGAAATATGAAATGAAAGCAAATGATGCACAAAGTACTCAGCAAGTAAGGCATCATCATTTGTGGAGAGATGTTGCAGGTCAATGACCTTTGCTAAAGTATGTCTTAAAGTCGTTAAAGGCATTACAGAACTTACAGTTTAAAAAATAAATGTATAAATTTGCATTCCCAGCACAAACATTTTCAACAGAGGAATGCAAATTTGGGAGTAGAACTGCCTTATCACGCTTGCTTGTCAGTCCTTTCATTATTTAGTTATGGTTGTGAAAGTCAGAAATGTTCTTTGTTAGGACTATCAATTGGTACATCCAGCTCCCACATATATCATCTGTTTATCACATGTATGTTTGGTTTAAATATTATCAAAAAATTTTAGTTACTGACCTTTCGTTCAACCTTATTGCATAAATGGGTCCAAAAGGGTTAAATAACAAGGACAAGTGACATAGACTACACTTGAATTCCCTTGAGTATAAGAAATTGTAATACAATCTAAACAAAAAGTTCAGGATGATCAAAAGACTTGAAGGGGTGAGGAAGTCAGAAAAGTGGAGTAAGGTCTAAATTAAAGATTACAGTTAGACCTTTCAATAGTGAGGTCAGCACTGGGCTATGTAAATCTGAAGTTGTTTCCCCAAAAAGCTCTTATTGGTTGTTCAATTGAACATTTCAAGACAAAGATTGATAGTTTTTTTGTTCGTTAACAAAATTAATGGATATAGCTCCAAGGTGGGGAAATGGAGCTAAAGTCCAAATCAGTGATCTACATATCTTCCACTGACTGAAAGGCTATTTTCACTTGCCAAAACTAATCGTCATGACTTGAAAAAGTAATCTTGACATCATGTAAAAATGTGCATTTTCATAGACAACACATATTAGTTATGGCAGAGTCACTTATGTGTTTAATTTACTGAGTCCTAGGTCTAAAACCTGTTACATCCTGTTGATCTGGCATTTGCACTTTTCTTGTAAAGTATTGTCATTTTGTGACATTAGTCATTTAGGAATACGTTCTAAACCAAAAATACACATGAAAGGGAAGTGCCTCATAACGGCCAAGACAGCAATGTTTTTCCCACCACACCAAATTCTTTTGCCTTTCAATGGGTTGAAATTGTTCAGATACAATCTGCTTTTCTGTCTGATGCAAGATCATTGACCTAAAATGTTAATTCCATTTTTCTCTCCCCAGATGCTGCCTGACCTGCTCAATATTCCCACCATTTTCTGTTTTCATTTCAAATTGCCAACATCTGCCCACTGTTTTGATTCTATATCCTGTTGAAGTAATGAACTTCTGCTTTTGTGAGAAAATGTTATCCTAATCAAACAAAAAATCATTTTGGAATGGAGCATTCAGCGACTTAAAATGTTGCAGATTTTAACAAATAATTATTTGGCATGATTTAGGCCTGGATTTTCGCAATGGTAGAGAATGTCATAGAGTCATAGAGATGTACAGCATGGAAACAAAGCCTTCAGTCCAAACCGTCCACGCCGACTAGATATCCCAACCCAATCTAGTTCAGCCTGCCAGCACCCAACCCATATCCCTCCAAACCCTTCCCATTCATATACCCATCCAAATGCATTTTAAATGTTGCAATTGTACTTCCTCTGGCAGCTCATTCCATACACGTACCACCCTCTGCGTGAAAAAGTTGCCCCTTAAGTTTCTTTTATATCTTTCCCCTCTCACCCTAAACCTATGCCCTTTAGTTCTGCACTCCCCGACCCCAAGGAAAAGACTTTGTCTATTTATCCTATCCATGCCCTTCATAATTTTGTAAAGTCACCCCTCAGCCTCCGACGCTCTACGGAAAACAGCCTCAGTCTGTTCACCCTCTCCCTATAGCTCAAATCGTCCAGTCTTTTCATGTTTCACATAGGCAGCTGCCCACAGAGCTCAGCAGTTGTATGCACTACTCCTTTGAGATCTTGCAATATGAAGTACACAGATCAGACCTGTCAGGAGCAGAGCCTGAGATTTGTGATTCAGTTGGATTGCCAGGGATCTCCTTTGGAGAAATATGCTATGCCTTTTTGTAATATCCCAGGACACCTTCAGGAGAGATCAGATATCTTTTAGAAGAAGGAAGGTGAATGTTAAATAGAGACATGATGATGAAAAGGAAAGGAGCATAAAATCATGAACTGTTCAAACACATCACAAACACCAACACAGTCGACATCAAGGCAATTCAACATCTTGGCTCAAACCTTTTAAAAAAGATTGGAGTATCAAAAAAAAGGTTGATGATTTCATTCTGTTGAAATGAAAAAAACGTTTCTATTTCTGGACAAACGTTGCATGACTGATTTCACAACCATCAATTATCACAGTATGTGCCTGTCAGTTCACCATTTGATTGATGACTCCAGGCGGTTACAGACTCTGATGTGGGCTATGAATTCCAATATTTATTGTTATAAAGAACAATAAACTCATTGAGCTAATGATCGTTGTTATCAGGCTTTATGAGATAAAACTAGGAGAAAGTGAGGACTGCAGATGCTGGGGATCAGAGCTGAAAAATGTGTTGCTGGAAAAGCGCAGCAGGTCAGGCAGCATCCAAGGAGCAGGAGAATCGACGTTTAGGGCATAAGCCCTTCTTAAGGAATCAGTTTCCTGAAGAAGGGCTTATGCCGAAACATCGATTCTCCTGCTCTTTGGATGCTGCCTGACCTGCTGCGCTTTTCCAGCAACACATTTTTCAGCTCGTTTATGAGATAAAAGAATACAAATTTAGTACATAGCTTTTTATGATTAAGAGCTTTTGCAATGCAATAAAGGCTGCAATAGGTACTCAGAGCTTTAGTTTATTTAATCAAACATGCATCCTGAGATCCACCCATGGTTGACATTATAATCAGTTGACCTGGCAGGTGTAAAGGCAAAATTCGTTGTGTGGCAACTACGGATTGGCATCAGGATATAAAAAGGTGGGTAGAGGACATGAAGTGGCAGGGGTTGGTATGGAGGGGGCATGGAAATGTGTGAGAGGGTGAGGATGGAGGTGTGGGGTAGGGGCAGGATGTTACTTTTTTTAAATTTTGGACCCAAGCTCTGAAGCACTCCATCCACCATAATTCTTAACATGGTCTACCCAACAACCCATCTAACTTTAGGGTGCGTTTTTAGAAAACAGGTTCAGGGAGCTGAAAATTCTCCTCACTCCATACAGTTAACATACAGAAGAAAATCCTGGTGCTAGGCTCTTGTAAAATCTATTTTGCATACTGGCAAACATAATGTCTGATCCAACAAACTGGAATGTCAGTGAAATAAGAAAATCTTTCTCTAGGAAAGACTAGGCTGAGTCTTGTAACTCAGTGCTCCATTGTAATATCATCAGTAATAGGTCCAGTAGGGAATTCAGGAAAAACATCTTTACCCGGAAAAAGGGGCAAATATGGAAGTCTCTATGAAAAGAGTGGTCAAGGTGCACAGCATAGATCATTTCAGGGAATACTAGAAAAACACACTTTGGAAAAAAAAAGGAGATAGAAGGTTATGCTGCTGGAGCTTGATAAAATAAGGTGGGAGGATACTTGTGGAACCCAACACCATCATGGATTTGTTGGACTGAATGGCTGTTTCTGTGCTGTACATACTGCACTTCTTAATTCTATTTAACTCATTGACAGAATAAATTTGATGGGCTGAATGGTCAGAAATATGGGCACTGGAGTATACCTGTATATTCATATGATGTTGCACAACTTAGACAGAGGCAGGTGTTCGGCTGGAGCTCAGCGACTGTGATTTCTACACTGCAGAAAAATACACTGGACAACATGTAAAACTACAGGATTAATTGATAGTGAAGGGGGAGATAAAGGCCACTTGTGACTTGGGCACTTTGCCAAAATTTGCAGAAGTCTTTTAATCCTTGACAGTGAAATCGTCCCATCATCATGCCATAATAATACCAACTGAAATTCTGAACAGGCAGCATAGTGGCTTAGTGGTTAGTACTGCTGCCTCAAAGCGCCAGGAACCTGGGTTCAATCCCTGCATCGGGTGATTGTCTGTGTGGAGATTCCTCATTTTCCGTGTGTCTGTGTGGGTTTCCTCCCATAGTCCAAAGATGTGAAGGTTAGGTGAATTGGCCTTGCTAAATTGCCCATAGTGTTAGATGCATTAGTCAGGGGTAAATATAGGGTAGGGGAATGGGTCTGGATGGGTTATTCTTCAGAGGGTAGGTGTGGAGTTGTTGGGCGAAATGACCTGTTTCCATACTGCAGGAAATCTAATCTAATCAGTGAACTGCTGACATGAAGAAAGATTACCTAAAGAAGAAGCATGTGATTATTTTCATGCTTAGCCCTGTAAACAAAGGAGAATAGGGATGACTGCCATGGATAAACGAATATTTACTCTAGTACAGCAAATGTCAACCATGATCATATTGTCACCACTAAATCAGAAGGTTGCACCTTCAAACCACTCCAAGAACTTGCGCATATGATCTCGGTTGATATTCCAACACAATATTGAGGGAGTGTTCCATTGCAGAAAGAGGTGTCTTTTGGATGCAATGTTGAACCAAGATCCTGTCTGAGCGTTCACATGGAAATACAAGATCCCATGGTCAATTTCAAAGATGAGCTATAGAGATCTTCCAGCATTCTGACAAATATTCATCACTCAATCAACATCACTGAAACAATATAGCTGGTCATTTACCAACTTGCCGTTTGTGGAACCCTGACGAAGTGAGCACAATAATGTGGCTAGAAGAGAGACAGGATTAGCAATAAAAATTGTGGCATTAGTTCAATGATACTAGACTTTTTTTTGAAATGGAAGGTAAAACAGACTTGAGCAAGCTGGCATATTGGCCCGAGTTCTATGACAGGAATTTCAATTTGCCCACTTTCCAACATCTAAGTCACTGACAGCATACTCATGAGGTAAACATCCAATACCCATGGATGTCACTGAGATATGGAGCAGTCACCTATTCAACAATCACCCCTCTGCTCGCCCAAATACACATTGGCTGCAGATTCCTGAGCAGTACGGAATTCTTCTCCCATATTGAATTCCCTCATAATTTTACCCCTCCAATCTCCGACTTCCTTCAGCCTTTGAGCCCTTTCTGAGAGTTGTTATTTCTTCTAACTTTGACATCTTACACAGCCCTGATTTCCTTTATCCCAATGTTCCAGTGGTTATGCCTTCAACTGTATTTCAGCATAATTTCTGTGCTTAACCTCTCTGCCTCCCAGTTCAATCTGAAACTTTCTCTTCAAATTCTACTTTGACTAAGTGTTTTGTCATCTGATTGTTCTGTGGATCTGTTACAGAGCTATTTTTGACTTGAAACGTTAACTCTGTTTCTCCCTTCATAGATACTGCCAAACCTGCTGAGTATTCTCAGTACTTTGGGACAATACCATGCATTCTCAAACTATAAGTCATTGCCTAGGTGAAACCTCCTTGAATGTTTACTGGAAAACCATATAAATAACATCCATAGGCACTCTTATTTATTGCGGTTTTTAAACAATAGAGTGAAATTGGCTTTCCAATCCAAGGACGATTCATAAATTGAGAGAGTTTCTAATGGTTATGGTAAGTGCTCCAACAATTTCTTCAACTCCATCTCTTAATGCCTTGGAGTGAAAACTAGAGATACGTCTATATTTAAACCCCATCAGTATTTTACAAGGACTTCAACTCAATTAAAATAGGGAGAGAAAATGGGGTGGGATGGAATGAAGAGCTTGGGCTAAAACAGCCAAGAGGTTAAAGCAAAAGCTTTCCTTTAGAGGAGGGGGTGAGAGCAAAATCCAGCTCATCAGGTTCAGTAACAAATGTAAGTTAATAACAAAATACATACTTGATAAAGACTGAACAGAAGTGATAAAATCAAGGAATGTGATAAGTTAAAATGGGTGTTAAGAACATTAGAGATTAGGTTACAACAAAAGTCCAATTAAAAGTTCTATGTTGTAGTGCATTTGGACAAAACATGAACTTAAAGATCACGGTGGCCATCACAGAGACCTGACTACAGTGCTGGGTATGACTTGGAGATAAATATTCCAGGTTATATGAACTTTAGAAAGGGTAGGCACAATGGAAAAAGAGTATCAATATTAATAATGAATACTAATAAAGCATAACAGGGGATATTAGTCAGACAGATGAGCCAATAAGTAAAAATATTAAGTGTATAACTGAAGAATATAAATAAATGGAAGACTCTGGTGGGAGCTGTTTATAGCTGTCCAGCCAGCGGTGATAAAACAGCAGGTTACATAGACATAGAGATCAAAAGAATTTTTTTTAAAAACAAGACACAGAGTTTTAATGTCATAGTTTTAATTTCCTTATGTAGTGGGATAAGCAACATAATTCCTAGCACCAAATATGTCAAAATCTGTTCAAGACAACTTCCTGCAAAACATATTCCAGACACAGCTGTCAAAAATTCAGGTTTTAAAATTTAAATGTGTGAGATTTTGGAAGGATGAGACAGGAATTGAGCAGAATAGACTGGGCAGAACTGTTGCTGGTTTAAACTATCTATACACATTGGAAGGGGATCAAAATATGTATGATAAAATAAAAGACCGATATACAACAGCTCCATGTGTATAACTCAACAACCTTGGTCAACAAGAAAGTGTAGTGCTGGAAAAGCACAGCCTGTCAATCAGCATCCGAGGAGCAGGAGAGCTGATGTTTCTAGCAATAAGCTCCTCATTCCTGATGAAGAGCTTATGCTCGAAATGTCGACTCTCCCGAAATGCCTGACCTGCTGTACTTTTCCAGGGCTACACTTTTTGACTCTGATCTCCAGCACCTGCAATCCTCACTTTCTCCAAGAAAAGTGCAAAGTCACATAGTATTAAAGGAAATATCTGTTATGTAGATTATGAACGTTAGAGATCCCACAGATTGGGAGACACATAAAAAACATTAATCGGATAAAAATTAAATGGTAAGTACCATAAACATGGGCATTTGAAGAAAGAACTTCAGGCTCATCAAGGACAACAATAAATGTTTTTACAAATATATCAACAAGAGCAGTTATGAGTAAAACGATTACCTGATGATAGACATGGGTGATATTGTAATTGGAAATCAGAAAATTACAAGTTTATTTACTTTGTACTGTCTTCACTGTCAATCTTTTGAGATGAAATACCAGAAATAAAAAAAGAAAGTAAATGAACTGAGGGGAAATGCAATATATGTGAAAGAAATGCTTCAGAGTGGCTACATCCATCAGAGTATGAACGTGCAAGACAGTGTGTCTGTCTGTGTCTAGACCTCAAGCTATGTGTATGCATGTTGGCTGGCAGTATGTGTACTTTCATTTGTAGTGTGGGTGTTGGGGTTTAGCAGTGTTTATGTATGTGTATGCACCTGGCAATGTGAGAATCTGTGTCTGACAATGTGAACACGCATCTGGCAGTGAATGCATGTTCCTAGCAGCATGTGTGTGTGTGTGTGAGCGCGCGCGCGCACATGCCTGCATGGTATTTGTCTGGCAGCATGTCCATTTGTATCTGCCAGCATATGCAAGTGTACATGTGTATTTATACAAGCGCAAATCATGCCCCAGTTCCTCACTTACTCTTCCATTCCTGTCCTTCTCCATCACCACCTGTTCGCTCAGCTCCTGACACATCAATTCCTTAAGTCCAATGGCATTGTTTATGGCGCAGGCCTGGTACAGGCTAAGTGGCCCATTTTTTGCGATCTCAGCCTCACTGTTAATTGACTGCAGGTCAGGAGGATAGAAGGAATCATCTGACAAGATACTGTAGGTATCAGGTTCCTTGCCTGCCTCACCATTTTCCTCAGACTCGGCATCCTCCCACTCCTCTTCGAACACCTGCTGGAGATGGGTTGTATTGGGTGACATGGCAGTTGTCCTGGTTTTCTCACTGTCCTCTGCCAATCGCAGCTCCGTCATCAGCAGCATGTGGTGGGGTCCCCAGCAATAAAACAGAGAGAACTGAGGAGAGGCAGGCAGGGAAACTCTCACAACTACCACCCCTGGGAACCCATTGCCCTGGATCCGAGTGTGCGATAGTTCTTTGCTGACACAAGAGTTCCAGGCGAATGAGAGTCAGGCTCCTCAGACAGAGGTCCTGGGGTCAGGGTTGTGAGGGTGCTGGGGTCAGGGTTGTGAGGGTCCTGGGGTCAGGGTTGTGAGGGTGCTGGGTTCAAGGCCTTGGGTGGGGGGAGGGGGGAGGGGGGAAACAAATAGTGTTGAATCCTGATGAATTGGGTCCTTGGAGGTTAAAGGAGTAGAATCCCAGGATGTTCCTTTTGGGTTGGATGGGAAAAGGAATGGGCTACAGTCTAAGGATGTTGGGCGGAGGGGGAAGTAGGTTGAAGTCCTGGGTTTTCTCTGGGGATGGGGTCTGAGGTCCGAGTTCTTTTGGGGGTGGTAAGGGGAGGGGATTAAGGTCCTGGGTTTGAGGGGAGAAGGTGGGTTAAGATCCTGGGGGTTTATTTTTAGGATGGTGGAGTGGGTTGGGAGCTGGGTGGGTGGGTGGAGTGGGTTGGGAGCTGGGTGGATGGGTGGGGGGGATGTGAGTGTTTGGGCTCCTTGTCTCCCTCGGTGCCTGTCCCTGTGGGTTCCTCCCGATCAGCGATCATCCTTGAAGCCCCATGTCCTCGCTGCCGCTCCCCGGGTGCGGAAAGCCCGCTCTGAAGCCGCACCGCTCCGCTCACTCTGCGCTCGGGGCTCGGGCTCTCACTCGGAGCCGCTTCCTCCCCCCAGACTCCAGCTCCGGCTCCAGACCATGCTGCTCTGACACATAGACACGGGGCAGCGGCTCGGCTCTAATCCGATGACAGGAGCTCGGCTTTAAAGCGGCAGCGGGAGGAGCCTGAAGCTGCTGTGTTCTTACTCGGTCATTGGGACACCCCCCCCCCCCCCCTCACAACACACACACACACACGGCCCGCCCCCATCCCCATGGCCCGGGGGGGGGGGAGAATCCCAGCTCAAACTCAGATCTTCACCACAGGGTGGGGGGAGGCTCATTTACTTCCCCTTCCTCATCAAATCGCGTACCACATACCCTCCCACCACTCTCCGCCCCCACCCCCCACCCCCTTCCCCCACTCTATCACCCCCCACTCCCTATCCGTACTCCTATTCAATCCATTTTCCTCACTCAATCCACCCTTCTGTCTACCTCCACTTCACCCTTTCACACTCCTCCCTCCCCTCTCCCCTTCCCCAGCTATCCACAGGGAGCTGGCTGACTCATCTTCACTGTGGGGGAGGGCAGAAATCAGCCCCACCCCTAGACCTGAAGGTCAGCTCTCCCCCAGCTCCCTGGGCCAGGAGGCCGTCATTGTAATGGGATCTATCTCACTGTAACTGAAACCATATTCATGCATACATTTTGGTCAGGCTGGAGTTGGGGAATTCCGCTGGGTTTTCAGACTCGAATTTCCATCGCGGTTATTTACCACAGGTGTCCCCGTGACCGGTTTCCAGTAAATGTCTAGTTAACAATGGTCTTTAAAGAGCATACTGCACTGTTGTTTTGGATTCCTTTATTACTGGGTGGAAGTCGCCGTGTGGACAAGGACAGAGGCAATAGACTGTCTGCTCTCGACCTCAGTCTGTCATTGACAGGCCTTGTAACCGTTGAATCGAACAGATGGGTAATCGGATGCTCTGAAATTACTTTCCTCTTTAAGTACAGGAGGCTTTTTTTGGCAGCCTTAAAATTCACATTTTACTTGTTGGGGAAAAAGAAACTTTCAATAAGTTGACGATCGAATTGGCTGATTTTTTTTTCATTCAGGCAGTCGACATAACAAACACACGTTTCTGTTATTTGAATTGAATTTGATGTTAACCATTTACTGTTTACACGGAGTAATGCGAGCCCGAGTGAGGCATGTGTGTTGTTCAACTGTGATATTTAAAACTTCTTACAGCAAGTCGCAACCATTGCAGTCGGTATAAATAATAATGAAATGTTACCAATGGGAATGATGTTTTCAGTAATTAAGTGTAGTAGTAAAGTCATTACTTTTCTGAGATCATATTACAATATCTCTCTTTAATCTTTCACACCATGTGCGTCTGAGCCAAGCATACACTATTTCCGCGATCATTTCCCCCTCTATTGGAAACAATTATATTAGTCACAAATAAGATGCATTATAACTTTTGAACAGGTAACCCAATGGTCGAAAACACTGGATTAAGCCTTGCATCGTTTTAGTGACGATGTCGAGGTGCCGGTGTTGGACTGGATGGACAAAGTTAAGAATCACACAACATCAAGCTCATACTTTCGAATAAACCTGTTGGACTATAGCCTGGTGTTGTGTGATTTTTAACTTTGTCTACCCCAGTTCAAAACCGGCACCTCGATTTTTAACTTCATTTTCATGGAGTAGCGGTAACGTAGTAAATTATTTACTCAAAAACATGATAATCAGATGACTTTATCCAATCAACAGTGATAGTCACAATTGAGCTGTTAACTCAATAAGTTTATTGTTGCCAAACTGTGCACTTGGTGAGGAAAGAGCTACAAAGAACGAGTAATTGAGAGGCCAGGCTAATTTGTTTTATATTACAAAAGTATACTTTATTCATAAAACAAACTTTAGGTACATATACAGCTACTGAAGCAGTTCAGTCCAGTATTTGCACATGAAGAACAACAAACATTGGAATTTGGAATTGCTTACAGTTGTGAAAAAAACCCAAAGCATTTCTTATTTATGCAGGACTATATTTACATATATCTGAGGCACTATGCTCTAAGGACACAGCTTCAAATTCTACCATGTCAGCTCTTGGGAGTGTAGGACTTTCTCAGGTCCTGTATACTGGTTCACGTTCCGCCTGGCTTGTCATAACATGTCTGCACAGGTTGGGTGAAAATCATTATTTTCAGAGAAGCTTTGTTCTACAAATCAGTTTCAAATTCTCACACAGGGAATTGATAGGTTAGCTCCAGTTCCTTGACAGTTTTCTTTCATACATTATGTGTTCCCCCAAATGCAGAGAACCCACAAGCAAAGATCTAAGACAGGGATTGGACATTGTGTGTTGATATCGTTGTCATATTGTAAGGAGACACTGGCCCATTTTATGTGGGAGGGTCAAGCAAGCCATCAAACAAGCCTATCTTCCATCCATTGACTGGATCTACACTTCTCATTGCCTCAGAAAGTCAGCCAACATCATCAAAAGACCCAGTTATAATCTCTTCCGGTCTTTTCCATCAGGCAGAAGGTACAAAAGCTTAAACACACTACCAACAAATTCAACAACAGCTTCTTCCCTGCTGTGATTAGACTTCTGAATGGGGCTTTCAAATTTCAAATCTAATATTGATCTTGCTTTTTTTTTGCTCCTTCTTTGCAGCCATAACTTTATATTCCTCACTCTGTCAATCACCAGGCAGGGTGATTTTGTATGGTATGATCTGCCTGTACTGCATGCAAAACAAAATGTTTCACTGTACTTAGGTACATGTGACAATAAGAAATCAAATCAAATCAGGGTCTATATTTGAGTTGAAATGAAGACGTTCTAAAGACATGGTGCAGTTATTAGCCAACAACTATTCTCAATTTGCATAGTCTTTATAATACAGACACCATCTACTCTAATACAGATTATTGGCCATCAACATTTTAAGAAATCTGTGCCCTTATCCTGTTGGTATTTATGTATGAAGACTGTGGATGCAGCTCTTGCCTCACGAAGTGCACAGACTGGCAACAGTAAACTTATTGAGTTTAACAGCTCAATTGTGGCTGTCACTGTTGATTGGACAAAGTCATCTGATTAGCATGCTTTTGAGAAAACTTCATCCCTTATTGGTTGAGTGAAAAACAAGGGTGAAGATGAGTGTGACCAGAGGGTTGGTCAGAGAAATTTGAGATGGAAGCTGGCTGTGCGAAACGTATAGTACATCCCATTTGGACAGACGCAACAAATTCTGCAAAGGGTAAACTTACCACCTGCTCCCTCACCTCAATGCATTTTGGCAGTGAATAGTTGTAGGAGTTAAGGGTCTCCCTTGTAAATTCCACTCAATCTGACTCCTGATAGACTGCATGGAATCGATGGGTGCTCACACTGGGTATGTTAATAGCTTGCTTCTGGGAATTGAAATCTGGACTAACCATGACTAGAATAGGCAGAAATTTATCATTTTTTGTTTGGTATGGCTCTGGAAAAATAGTAAATGATGGGTCAGAATGTTAGCTGTTCATTTCACCACCGATTTCAAGCCGGTGTTCTTCTCTGACTACTGCCTCCTGCTGGCCGACTGTCACCTACAGGACGAGCAGCGGGCTGGTAAGGGAACGTGGAAGCTGAACACAAAGCTGTTGACCCCGGGAAACATTGAGGAGCTCAAGAGGGACTACGCAGGTTGGAGAACCATGAAGCCCCTCTTTGAGTCCCCAGTGGACTGGTGGAAAACAGTAAAAGGGAACATCAAGAGGTTCTTCATCCTCAAAGGTGTCCAGGAGGCGAGAGAGAGGCAGGGAAAACTGTCCAGCTCCAGGAAAGTATGCAGAACCTGCTCCTGCTGCAGACGATGGGGGTCGATGTCACGGAGGACCTCAAGGAGGTGAAGGGCCAGCAAGGCTCGCTCTTTGCCTCGGAGGCCTCCAAGATAATCTTCCGGTCCAGGGTCCCCTCGGTGGAGCAGGACGAGACGTGCTCACGTTTCTTCTTCCAGAAGGTGCACAAAGAGAGCTCTGTGCTCAGCAGACTGAATGAAGAAGGTGGCTCGAGAACATCATCTCAGGCTGACATCATGAGGATCAGCAAATCCTTCTATGCCAATCTGTATGACGCGAAGCCGACCAACAGCACAGCCTCCCAGTCGTTCCTGTTCTCTATCACGGAGGTCTTAGAAGACAGAACATGGGAGAGGCTGGACCAGCCGCTATCTCTGGACGAGCTGACCAAGGCCCTCGAGTCCTTCGAAAAGAATAAAACTCCCGGAAGCGACGGCTTACTGGTCGAGCTCTATTCTGCTCTGTGGGACTTGATTGGCCAGGACCTGCAGGAGGTGTATGTCAGTATGCTCCGGGCAGGTACCATGAGTGAATCCATGAGGAAAGGCATCATCACTCTCTTCAACAAGTGGAAGGGGAAGAGGGAGGAACTCAAAAATTGGAGACCAATCTCACTGTTGAATGCGGATTACAAAATCCTGTCAAAGGTAATCGCCAACTGAGTCAGGTCTGCTCTGGGGTCGGTGATTCACCCTGACCAAACCTGTGCTGTGCCGGGCAGGAAGATCGCTGAGAGTCTCGCACTCCTCAAGGATACGATCGCCTACGTGCAGGACAGAGGGTTGGACACCTGCCTGATCAGCTTGGACCAGGAGAAAGCCTTTGACAGGATATCACACATGTATATGAGAGATGTTCTCTCCAAAATGGGCTTTGGGGAGGGAATCTGCAATTGGATCAGACTGCTCTACACCAACATTGTCAGTGCAGTCTCAATCAATGGGTGGGAATCAGATAGCTTCCCTGTCAGATCTGGAGTCAGGTAGGGCTGCCCTGTCTCTCCTGCCTTGTTTGTGTGCTGTCTCTCCTGCCTTGTTTGTTTGCCGAGTCCATCAGGAAAGATGCGAGCCTGAGAAGAGTGACTATTCCTGGCAGCGGGGGCCTGCAGGTCAAGGCCTCCCTGTACACGTTGCCATTTTATGCTCGGATCCGCTGTCTGTGCACAGACTAATATGCATATGTGACCAGTTTGTACGGGCCTCGGGGTCCAAGATAAACCGAGGCAAGAGCGAGGCCATGCTCTTTGGGAACTGGGCCGACCAATCCTCGATCCCCTTCACCGTCAGGACTGACCACCTGAAGGTGCTGGGTATTTGGTTCGGGGGGGCTGGGGCGTGCGCCAAGTCTTGGGAGGAGTGTATCAGCAAAGTGAGGCAGAAACTGAGCAGATGAAAGCTATGGTCGTTCTCCATCGCGGGAAAAAACCTGGTCATTAGGTGTGAGGCACTGTTATTGCTGTTATACGTGGCACAGGTCCGGCCTATTCCCAGAACCTGTGCCGCTGCAGTCACCCGGGCATCTTCCAATTTATATGGAGGTCAAAGATGGACTGGGTCCGAAGGGACTCGCTGTACAAAGATCTCGGCAACGGGGGAAAAAAATACACCCAATGCCACCCTCACCCTGATGGCCACCTTTGTGTGTGGCTGCATCAAGCTGTGCTTGGATCCCCGGTACGCAAACACCAAGTGTCACTACGTACTGAGGTTCTACCTGTCCCCGGTGTTGCGAAGGATGGGCCTGGCCTCGCTGCCGCGGAATGCTCCGAGTAGTTGGACCGTTCCGTATCACCTCTCCTTCATGGAGAAGTTTATGAAGAAAAACACCTTTGACCACAAGTCCATCAGGAAGTGGTCAGCACGTAGTGTCCTTGAGACCCTTCGGGAAAAGGAGAGGGCGGATCCTATCGAGCGGTTCCCTGAGCAGACTGTCAAAGTCATTTGGCAGAATGCCTCATCGCCAGAACTTTCCAACAAGCACCAAGACATGGCTTGGCTGGTGGTGAGAAGGGCCTGTGAGAGCCTTTATGCACACCTGGACTCTCAGCCGCACCACACGCTGCCCTCGAAGTGGCTGCGGGGGGGGGGAATGAGACTGTCACACACCTCCTTCTGGAATGTGCCTATGCAGAAGAAGTCTGGAGAGGAATGCAGTGGTGTTTGTCGAGGTTCGTCCCGAGCAGCGCCGTGACGCGGGACTCCGTGCTCTACGGCCTGTTCCTCGGGACGCACACCGAGACGAACATCAACTGTGCTTGGAGGATCATCAACTCAGTGAAGGACGCTCTCTGGGCGGTCCGAAACCTGCTGATCTTCCAGCTGAAGGAGTTGACCCCGACTGAGTGTTGCAGACTGGCACATTCCAAGGTCCAGGACCACGTGTTGAGGGACGTGCTGAAGCTTGAGGCAGCTGCCGCCAAGGCACGGTGGGGAAAGACCACCGTGTAACATCTGCCTGCCTAAAAAAGAACAGGGGGCCCGCGCAGTCATTTGGGCTCTGCTGACGCCTCAGCTAAATATATGGACATATGATTGATAAATGTACAGACCTGTATATACAAATGATAAATTCTGATCTCTGTATGTAAATGTTTACGTATGTATGGCATGACCAACTGTACAGACCATCAAATTATTTTATGAATAAAGTATATTTTTGAAATAAAAAAAAGTTAGCTGTTCATTTCTGTCATCATTCTCATTTTCAAGGAGTTTAATGCTTTCCTTAAAATGATATAATCGTTCAGTGGCAGATTAATGTGGTTAGTTTCTGATCACAGAGTACGGCAACGATCTCTCAGACAATTCATTAATTTTCTCCATGTCACCGCATTCCTTTTAGTCAGCAGTCCCATGGGACTTCTCATCTTCGTGCTGAGTGCTCGCTCCTGGATACAACTGTGCAGCCTGTAGCAATGGATGTGATTTTGTGTGTGGAACATCTTGCCTGACTTTTCCAAATAATGAACATTCTTAGTACAAAATAAAACAAAGAACTGCGTGTACTGGAAATCTGAAACAAAAACAATTTCTGGAAAAATTCAGCAGGTTTGGCAGCATTTGTGGAAACGAAGCAGAGTTGACATTTTGAGTCCAGTGACTCTTCTTCTGAACCCTACTGAAGAAGGGTCACTGGCCTAGAAACATTAACTCTGCTTTCTCTCTCTATTGATGCCATTAACTGTTTGTAGTATTTCTTTATGGCGCACTCAATGGAAAGCAAAAAGCAACTTTTACAACCTCAGGCAGTCTTGATACTACTCTTCAAATCAGTGAATTATATTTGTAAGTTTGAAGTGTAGTCACTGGTGTAATGCAGGACTTGCAGCAAGCTGTTTTTCAGGGAAGTCTCTCCTGTTCTCATGATATTTTTACTGACCTGGTCAGAGAAAGTTTCTAAGGAGTCATCAGCCACAGGTACAAACACTATGCTGTCAAATCAGGCTTTTGTTGATATTTTTAGCCCTGTCAAGTAAATACATCATTTGGTCCCCATTATTAGCATACAATATCAGCCTAATGGAGTGGCATGTTTTCTTGTCAGTTATGCATAATAGGTGACATTTGGAGTCCATCCAGAAATGTTTTCTTTCAATCTTGAACAGTTAGTTTTTCATTTACAACTGCTCTGAACATGTATAGTTCTTTTTGTTGTCCCTTTCCCCCTGCAGCATTTTCTTTTCTTTTATTGCTTCATCTCTCTCCTTCCTCACACAACTCTCCTGCGCCATTTGTTCTTTCCTCCGTCCTGCAACCACACCACCCAACCCCCATCCCACACTCCTGTTTGAATAGCTGAGTACAGTAGTTACAGTCTGACAAATTTGCCTGAAATATTAACCCTGTTTCTCTCAACAGAATTTGATGGACTGGCTGACTATTTCCAGTATTTTCTATTTGTATTCTACTTGAAAAAATCTGGACTGGAGGAAATCTTGACAGCCAGCAAAACCTCTTTGTCCTCTTGAATTGATTTCATCTTGCCACAGAGAATGTTATTGAAATGCTTCCCAGGGTAAGCATGGTATCACATAGCCGCCTCACAGTGAAATGAACTATGGACTGGCTTATTTGACACTAGTCATTTGTGATACCCTGGAACAATCCCGACAGCACTGAATCCTCAATACCATTTATTACCTTCAGAATCATGGGAAGAGCAAGCCTTATTATTTAAACTTTATACAAGTCAGAATATAGCAGATGCACAGTCTGATTAATGACACTGCAATGGGGGTGAAGACACTTGTCCTGTGGTATACTCAGTAATGCCAACTATAATTACAGCTCCTTAGTTATGACTAGAGCAAGTATTCTGCTTGTGGGATCAACTTCCAAATATGAAAGGGTTCTCCTTAGGCAATTTATGTTGCATACTGTTCCCAACTCAAGCAATTATCAGTTTAACAACGTTCAAGTTGCAACTTTTAATGTCAGAGCAACTAAATAGAAAATTCTTGCCTTCCAAGGTGAAGGGTTTTGTAAGGTACACAACGAGGAAAGATCACACATTATATTAAATATACAATCTGAATTCACTGAGCTGCTGCTTAGCATTGCACTTGTAATTTTTCCATTTAGCTTGGGAGTTATACCATCATGCACCTCAGTCCTAACTGTTGGAAGTTGTCCCTTAAATGTCACTGCCTCTGAATTTTGTGTTGTTTTAAAATACCCCTGAAAACATTCTTCTGTGATGAAGCATTTGGTCACCTGTCAGAATGGCACTGTTCTTTGGTCAGTTAAATTTTGTTTGATAATAATCCATATCGAGAATTTTGAGATATTTGAATATGGTAAATTATATAAATGCAAGCTATTTTTGATCAATATGAGAAGTACAAATTTGAAATCATAATTTTATACTCGTAGAACAAGAAATTTTATTTGATGAAAACATTAAAATTTTGAAATAATAGTTGAAATAAACCAAAAAAGAAAATGCTGGAAAATCTCAGCAGGTCTGGCAGCATCTGTAGGGAGAGAAAAGAGCTGACGTTTTGAGTCTAACTGACCCTTCGTCAAAGCTTTTATCTAGTTGAAATAAACAGCCCGTGTACAGTGACTGACTTGCATACATGTGCGGAATGTACTATCAGAGTCAATGATTAAAGCACAGACTGTCAACATTTAAGAATAGGCTGTTGAAGAAAATATGATTAAAATGATTTGGGGCAGAACATGTATATGGGTTTAGATCAATTGCTAGTGTGCAGGATGGACACCATGGGGAACTTGGGCTGAGTTCCTAGTTGCTGTGTTTTGTAATTTCTATTTTACTAATTGTAAAACATGGAGTAAATATTCGCAACCAGAAAACTAGCACCTGCTCACGTTAAACTGCAAGAAGAATTCCTTTGCTTTAAGGATTATACTGAAGCAGATCTGGCATTAAGAACAGTAATGTGCCCATGTTATGTGGCAAGGTGTGTGTCTGAGTGAAGCTCGACTCAAAGCTTGGCATTTGACATGGAATTGTCTTTCAATAATTCTTTCATTTAAACAAACCATTGACTTAGTTAGCTGAGCCATAGACCTATTTTGACCAGCAGAATGACACTCCGTAAAAATGTTGCAAGACATGTAAAAATGGCTCTTCGTGCCCATTTTTGAAGGTCCAAAATCCTCTTTGATTTTACACGTTATGAATACTCCTGCTTTACCCTTGAATGATAAGAGACAATAAAGTTATGTGCAGAAAAGTGTCACATATTGGATTCTAGGAGAACTCAGCATGTGATGAGTTCTGATGACGAGTCACCAGACTTGAAACATTAACTCTACTTTCTTCCCACACTTGGCTGCCAGACCTGCTCAGTTTCTTCAGCAATTTCTGTTTCGGTTTCAGCATTTGTTGCTCTGGTTCAGAGAGATTAAGTGGTACTTCAAGTTAAACAACAGGAGGAAATTACAGCACAATTGCTTCCAGATTAAGGAGATATCAGCGAAACAGCAACTGACTAAAATCAAACAACTACTGTAGCCTCAAAGTCAGGAAATAGGGTGTATGCAGGCCTGAGACCTAGGCAGTGATCACTTAGGGCTGTTTGACAGCTGAGTAGACACTTAACGAGGATTAGCGTAAAGAAACTTACTGAACAATGCCACGCTCAGAACACAGTAGGAAGACAACATTAATTTAGCGTAAGAAAGTGTGCAGTTTGGAAAATAGAGATCTTTTGAAACTAACGTGGCAAGGGATGACAACTTTGAAAGAAAAGTGAAATACAGGTCTGAATTGTTAAGATGTAAAGACCAAATTTATAGAAACAAAATGTAAGCCAATAGTGATAGCACTAATTAGGGATGTTATGTCAGCTATCACAATATCATTTAGTAGAGTGTCTAGCAGGAAAGTGCCTGGATATAGAATTTACAGCACTAAAGCAGGCCATTTGACTTGATTGGATGATGCCTGTGTTTATACTTCACATAAGCCTCCAGCCTATTTCGCCTAACTTGTAATTTATGAGTCAGGAAAAGTAATTTTGATAATTGGGCTTGCATCTGAGCTAATAGGAGTTAAAAAGAATAGTTAAAACCAGTATACATTGAGACCAAAACCCTTGCAAAGTAAAGGAGTGGACTGTACAGAATGATTTGAAAATACTGTAGATCAGACCTTTCTGCAAATTTAATTATCACAAGATTAGGTTAAAAAAAATCCATGATAACAGTTAGAGTATGGTTAAAAAGAAGATAGAGACAAGACACAGGGATAAAAGGTACAGAGCAGACAAATTAACTTTCAATGTATTGTCTCAGAAGATTCTGCCTATTATCACAGTATGCCTCCTTACAATTTGTTGTCTGTGTTATTACAGGTGGTTCATATGTAGGACAGAAGATACAGACAAGTAATAAAGTTTTACCAAGCCATCTATGGGAAATATCAAACCATATTTAGAATGGTACTTACCACCCATGGTTAAGATGCATTGCACGTGCAGAATTTGGCAGTTTTTTTTTGTACAATCTGTTCAGCAGTAATTAGCTTGAATGGAACTTTGTTTAATCTACAATAATACATTACATCTGGATCAAATTCAAAGTAGAAAGTGCAGACTTGGAACTAATCCAGAAGCAATGATAACAATTACATCATCAAAACAATATAATTCCAGGTTAGGAGTGTATCAAAAGCTACATTCACCACAAATCTAAGATGTGTTAAAACTTGAAAAAAGCAGTCATAAGAAATACATAAGAACGTAAGAACTAGGAGCAGGAGTAGGCCATCTGGCCGTTTGAGCCTGTTCTGCCATTCAATAAGATCATGGCTGATCTTACCATTGTCTCAGCTCAACTTACTCGCCCTCTCACCATAACTCTTAATTCCTTTACTGCTCAAAACATTACCTATCTTGGCTTTACAAACATTCAATGAAGAAGCCTCAACTACTTCACTGGGCACTGAATTCCACAGATTCACAACCCTTTGGGTGGAGAAATTTCTTATTAATTTGGTCCTAAATCTGCTTTCCCTAATTTTGAAGTAGATAAGCAGAAGTCTGGAAGAACACGGCAAGCCAGGCAGCATCAGGAGGTGGAGAAGTCAACTTTTCAGGTGTAAACCTTCTTCAGGGACAGGGGTGAGTGTAAGGGGAGCTACAGATGAAGAAGAGGGTGGGGGAGGTGGAGGGTTGGGGTGGTGAGGTAGGGATAGGTGAACACAGATAGAAGATATGACCTGGTTGGTCGATGGGAGGGATGAATCCATTTGGTAGCTGGAAGGAAGGGTCAATCAGAGGAATGGAAGGTAAGGGGGAGGGGCTGGGAAGGGAGCCAGGGATGAGAAGGGAGGTTTTTTGAAATGGGGGAACTCAGCATTTAAATGTCCGGGCTGGAGGCTGCCCAGTCAGAAGATGAGGTGTTGTTCCTCCAATTTCGGTTTGATTCACTGTGGCAATGGAGGAGGCCAAGGATGGTCATGTGAGAGAGGGAGTGGGATGGGGAATTAAAATGGGTGGTGACTGGGAGGTCAGGCCAGCCTCCCCACCCTTTATCTGGAGCTCCCCTTACACCCACCCCCAGTCCTGAAGACGTGTTACACCTGAAACATTGATGTCACCACCTCCTGATGCTGCCTGGCTTACTGTGTCCTTCCAGCCACCTGCTTGTCTACTTTGGATTTCAGCATCTGCAGTTTTTCTGTCTCCCCAAATTTTGAGGCTATGCCCTCTTGCCCTAGTTTCATCTGCCAGTGGAAACATCATCTCTTCTTGTACCTTATATATTCCTTTCATAATTATATATGTTTCTATGAGATCCCCCATCATTCCTCTAAATTCCAATGAATATAATCCCAGTCTACTCAGTTTCTCTTCATACACCAACCCCCTCAACTCCAAAATCAACCTAGTCAACCTCCTCTGTATCCTCCCTAGTGCCAGTATATCCTTTCTCAAATAAGGAGACCAAAACTGCATGCAGTACTCCAGGTGGAATCTCACCAGCACCCAAAGCAGCTGCAACATAACCTCCATGCTCAATCCTTTTAGCAATGAAAGACAAAATTGCGTTTGCCTTCTTGCCTTCTTAATTACCTGTTGCACCTGCAGACCAACCTTCTGTGATTCATGCACAAGGATACCCAGGACCCTCTGCACAGCAGCATGAAGCAATTTTTTTAACCATTCTAATAATAGTCCTTTTTACTGTTATTCCTACCAAACATTGCACTCATTTGTCAAACCTTTGCCCACTCACTTAAACTATCTATGTCCCTCTGCAAAGTTTCACAGTCCTCTGTACACTTTGCTCTACCACTCACCTTAGTGTCATCCGCAAACTTTGACACACTACATGTGGTCCCCAACTCCAAATCATCTGTATAAATTATGAAAAATTGCGGTCCCAACACTGATCTCTGAGGCACACCACTAGTCACTGATGGCCAACCAGAAAAGTACTCACTTATCCCTACTCTTTGCTACCTGTTAATTACCCAATCCTCTACCCATGCTAATACATTGTCTGTAATGCTGTACACCTTTTTCTTTTGCAGTCTTTTGTGCTGTACCTTGTCAAATACCTTTTGGAAATCTAGATACATCACATCTACTGGGCCGCTGTTGTCCACCGTACTTGTAACATTTTCATTGACTTCCAGTAGATTAATTAAGCATGGGACAGTCAGCGATGCTCACCTCCAATGAAGGTACACATGCTGACTAAAATATGTGTTGTGGTTCCTCGGGTTTGAGGGAGATTGCCAGCCAGCAACAGACATTCAGCAAAGATCTTGGTTTTCATTTGCAAATTTTCTGTGCAGGGAAGAGCCCATTGTCCATCAGGTTCTTCCTGCACACCTGGTCTCTGTGCACCACCCCACACTAACCTTGAAGTGCCTGTGGGGACAAAGAGACTGTCACTCATCTTCTGGAATATTCCTTTGCAAAGAAGGCCTGGAGATAAAAGCAGTGGTTTTTTATCAAGCGGCTCTGAGATGCGAGACTCTGTGCTCCATGGGCTGTTCTTTGGGCTGCACACCATGCCAATTAACATCTGACTCTAGAAGACCATGAATTCGGTGAGAGACAGTCTATGGTCTGCCTGAAATTTGTCAGACTTTCAGTGCAAAGAGTTGATCTTGACCAAGTGTTGCAGACTGGCAGATTCCAAGGTCCAAGACTACATCATGACAAATGCACTAAGGCTTGGGCAGCTGCTGCCAAGGCGCAGTGGGGAAAGACCACCACTTAAGGTCTTTTTGCCGAAGTACAATGGAGGGGTCCATCCAGTTATCAGATCCTCTTGGTGCCTCAACTGTATGTATATATTGTTCAGTATAAATAAGAAATGCCTTGGGTTTTTGGGAATTGTAGAGAATGACAAATTCCAGTGTTTGTTTGTTCTTCATGTACAAAGAGCTGTGTCGGCAACTATGTATGCATATAAAGACATTTTTAATGAATGAAGTATATTTTTCCAACAATAAAAAAAACTTTCTGTTTCATTTGTCCTTTGTAAAAAAAATTGCAAGGAAAAACACCTTTGACTGCAAGTCCATCAGGAAGTGGTCAGCATGTAGTGTCCTCAAGTTCCTGCAGGAAAAAGAGAGGGTGAATCTTGTTGCTTGGTTCCTTGAGTGGACTGTCAAAGTCATTTGGCAGAATGTCTCATTGCCAGGACTTCCCAATAAGCACCAAGACATCACTTGGTCAGTGGTGAGAATGGCACTACCTATCAGATCCTTCATGTGCACCCCATGCGCCACCTGCACTTGAAACAGCCGTGCTGGTGAAGACACTGTCACACATCTTCCTCTGGAATGTACCTTTGCAAAGAAGGTGTGAAGGTGGATGCAGTGGTTTTTCTTACGGCTTGTCCTATGCAGCCCTGTGGTGTACAGGCTATCCCTGGGACAAATATTGACTGCGCTAGGAGGACCATCAACTAGGGTGAAAGACACTCTTTGGTCGGCCCAAAACCTGTCGGTCTCCCAGTGTAGAATTACCTTTACCTGAGTGTTGCAGAACATTCCACGTCCAGGACTATGTGCTGAGGAACGCACCAAAGCTTGGGCAGCTGCCACCAAGGCACAGTTAGGAAAGACCACTGCCTCAGGTGTTTCTGCCAAAATATAACAAGGGTTTGTTCAGTTGTCAGACTAACTCAGTGCCTACAGATGAACATAAAGAGTTAGCTGCAGAAGTAGAAAATGCCTCTTTTTTTGCAACTGTGGAGAAGCTCTGAGAAATGTCAAAGCTCCAGTGTTTGTGTTCTTTTTTCTCTGCAAAGACTGAAGAGATAGAAAATAGAAAATTTGTGTGTACTTATAGATGATTTTATGAATAAAGAATATTTTTGCAATGATAAAATCACTTTGAAATTAAAAAAATGGTAAAATGGAAGCCCTCCATTTGAGCAGGTTGTGAAGATTGCTGCTGTAAGACTATACAAGCAGTGTAGGCAATAAATTGACTCAAAACATGGTTTACCTGGAAAATTCAGCTTTCATCCTAATTCAGAAAAACTCTTGGAAAATATTCCAGGTTCAATGTTCTTAATATTTACCTGAAGGCAAAATAGGTGCAGCTATAAAATATTTAATAGCCACATAAGAATAGAAATGAGCATCACCTTAAGGGTAATTGCAATGCCTGTCATCATGTACTTAAATAAATGAAGAATTTTTAATAAAACCTAAAAATCTAACAGAAGTTCTGGGCAAATTCTATTTTATTACATTTATATTGTGCAATGTTAACAGCATATACAGTTAATCATTCTCCTCTGGTTACAATATACTGTAGATAAATGTGATATTGAAAAAGCAGACTGAAGTAAATGTTTTAACTATTACACTATTCTTTAAAAAATGGTTTGTGAGGTGAACACAAATCATCAGTCACTGTTGCACAATCGGAGAAAATAATGATGTAGAATTTACAGCAGATAAACAGGTCATTGGGCTGAACTGGACGATGTTGGTGCTTATTCTCCACTCTACTTGCCTCTGTTCTTTTTCTTTATGTACACTTAGCTTTTTCTTAAAGCCATTTATACTATTCATCTCAGCTATTAGTGTCTTTTCAGAGGATAACAAGTTTCATTTTTTAAAAATATAGTTTTATTTAAGAAAGGGACATTTTTCTTTTGAATATTACAACAAATACAAAACCAAACAATTCAAACCAATGTTAAAAAACAAACCCACTGATTACTTAAATAACTAATAACTAAGCTAAAAGAAGGAAAATCTTAACAATAATAATAATGATAATAACCATAACACAGCTCAGCAAAACAAAGCAACAGCCCTCGATCATTGAGCGCATAAGTTTATACATTAGATTAGATTACTTACAGTGTGGAAACAGGCCCTTCGGCCTGTTAAGACGGACCCGCGGGGTCCCGTCTTTGCGTGTTCTTTCGGAAGGAGAGACTCACACTGGCAACTATGGTTAGACGCAGACAGCAGTTTATTCACAGAATCTTAACTGGTACAACGAATCTACAAGCATGCATTCGTTGGAGAAGGCGTTCCCCCTTCTCGTTCAAACTTGACACAATTATATTTCGCGCTGCCTGGAGTCCCCGGTCAGTTCGTCTTCCCCATTGGTCCATTCATCTGCGCGCGCTGGGGATCCGTCCTCCTATTGGCCGCATCGAAGTGCCTGTCCAGCTCCTGCTGTGCTTGACAATGGCTCAGCCATCCCCGGGAGCGGTTCCGATCCCGTATTCAATAGTTCATTGTTTCAAGGAATTACTATGCGTCTGACAGGCTAGCCATTTTCAATAGTTTCAGTTTAACTAAATTGACAATTACACTTATCAACTTTAGACTTAAATAGAGCCATTCACACTTAACAGTTACAGGTTCCGATAGAGCAATTCACACTTGTCTAACAGTTACAGATTCCGATCGGTTTCTTTATTAATCCCAAGTTTCGATGGGGCAATTGATACTGGCTGGTATTTACAGGCTCCAAGATTTAATTAACATTATGCATATCCCTTACAAGCTCCAGCCAGGTAGTCATGCAGTCGCCAGCAGCAGCTCGCTTGGCTGTTGTTAACCATTTCAGGGCTGGAACTAGAAGTGTCTGTTGCAGAACTAGTGTCACCCTCCCTAGCCCTACATTAAACACCCCAGTGAAATCTCCCCAACATTCCCTCCCTTGGCCTCTACTGAGGCCACCCAACCCATGTAAACATTAACGAACGTAAGAGGTCCGGAAGGGGGGAAAGTAAACTACATCGGGTGCCACATCTGCTGTCCAAAAAAAAGTCCCAAGTGTAAATG
This sequence comes from Chiloscyllium plagiosum, assembly GCF_037043375.1. Classification (NCBI taxonomy): domain Eukaryota; kingdom Metazoa; phylum Chordata; class Chondrichthyes; order Orectolobiformes; family Hemiscylliidae; genus Chiloscyllium; species Chiloscyllium plagiosum. Next base: position 29,368,846 of record NW_028270172.1, on the reverse strand, counting down.
CCCAGTCGCTACGGTGGTGTGTGTTTTGTCTTGTGTTTTTTTTAAAACAAATGTGAAAATGTAAGGGCATACTGCCCGCAGTCAGGTACACGCCAGCGATCGGAAAACCATTGGAACCGTGTACAATGGTTTTCCCGCCGGCCAGAATGGTTCACAGGCCTGCAGGCCCGTCCAGGCGTCTGATGTATGTACTGCAGGCCATGTGGTCGGAGGCAATCTCCTCCGAGTGCACAGCGCAATTGCACCTGTGCCAGGCTGACCCGTGCCCGAGGAGACTCTTCTGCCACTGGATAACCTCCAGTCAGTAACGGACAGCGACCTCCATCTAGTTGCCGCTGAGGACAGAGCCGGGCAGCGGCAAACCGATCAAAACCCACGTAGAACCTCCGATTGCAGTGTAGTGGTCACTGGTGTGATCAGCAGTTGAATCCCGGGGCATACAGTACTTCTCGGCCCCTGACTGCAGCGTACAGTATAAGTCAAAGTGCTGCCAATGTAGGTGGGCAAAACTAACATGGAAGAGGTTTATTTTTTTGAACAGCAGATGTTACACTGAGGGAGAAGGGATAGTATTGGGTTGTAGTAGGGGAAAAAGGAAGCATAAGCACACACCTATTGGAACCCCGTACCCTACGGAAATAGACGAACCTGAAATAGACCTGTCACCGTGAGCAGTGTGAATTGCCGTACATTAATGATTGTCCCCCGTCTACCGGGAACGGACATGCACGCAAACTGCAGCATCTGTATCACTAGGCAGAAACCCAGCCAGTTCAGGAGTCTGTTACTTTCCCTCATTTTCCAGCTCCTTGTCGGGCGCGACCTCCGCAACCGGAGTCAGAGTAGTGTTAGGCTTTCCTGACCTGGAGCAATGAGAGAAATGGTGCCAGTTATTGTCCCCCTCCCGGTTCACCCTCAAGGCGTTGGCAGCGACCCCCATCACTGGGTAGGGGCCATGCCACTGCCCCTCGTCCCAGGTCGTACGGCCCATCTGCCGGAGGTAGACCTTGTCCCCCTCTCGAAGGGGTCGGGACCTGTCGGGGGTGTCCGGCCGTGCAGCCGTAACCTGGTTGGATATTAGCCGGACCATTTCCCCCAGTACTTGCATGTACTGTGTCATGTCCTGATTCATTGTATCCCAATCTGTTTCCCACAGGGGTGATGTTCGGGGGCCAGGCATGGAGCGACCTGTCAGGATTTCATGGGGTGTCAGGAAGGTATCGCCACTCCTTTCCTACCTCATTGACAGCAAGGCTAAGGGGAGTGCCTGCACCCACGTCAATGCAGTCCCTGCCATGACCTTGGCAATCTTGTCTTTAAGCGTGCGATTGGCCCTCTCTACTAACCCCTGACTCTCAGGGTGGTAGACACTGCCGTAGCGGTAAAGTATCCCTAGAGTAGCCTCCACCCGGGCAAGATGTTCGTTTTTAAAATGTGTCCCATTGTCTGTGCAGATTTTTCGGGGGACACCATAGCGGGGAATCAGTTCCCTTGTGAGCCACTTCACAACAACCTCCCCATCCTCCGTCTTTGTAGGAGTTGCCTCTACCCACCGGGAGAATCTGTCCACTACGACTAGCATGTATCTGTATTTATCTGGGGTCCTCCATTTGACTCCCATGTCCGTAAAGTCCATGCAGATCTCCTGCCACGGCCCTGTCGGGGTTGGGAACTTTAACATCGGGTGTGGGAGAACTCTCCTGGTGTTGTACTCATTACACACCCTGCACTCAGCCCTCAGGTTCTCTATATGTTCCCGCAGCCGGGGTGCCCACCAGTGGTTCTGGACGGTTCTTACAACTTGGGCAACTCCCATGTGTGTTGGCCCATGTATTTCAGAGAAAAGTGTTGGCAGGAGAGCCCTCGGGGCCACTACCTCTCCTCCCGGGGATCGTCAAAGGGGCTGTTGAGACCCTTCGACCTCCACATACTGTCGGACTGCGCCTTTATTCTCCCATTCCCTGACCTCAGCACTGCTCGCCCGTCCCTGCAGCTCACACAGATGCCTAATGACATCAACCCTAGCGACATCCCCAGGGGAATCACTGCTACCCTCCCCCGGCCCCGGACTCTGTTGGGTGTCTGCCCCTGACCTCAGGGTGACCATCTGCACTGCGAGCTTGGCTGCCCTGTCAGCTGCATCATTTCCCAGCGCTTCCCTGGTACGTAAGGCAGAGTGTCCTTGCACTTTCACTACTGCCACTTCCCTTGGACGATGCACTGCCTGGAGCAACCGTCGCAAACTCTGGTCGTGTTTTACCGGCCTCCCCGTGCTGGTTTTAAAACCACGTCTAACCCATGCTGTGCCCTCTACGTGGACTGCGGTCCATGCATAATTGGAGTCAGTGAAGATGTTAACTCGGTGTCCCTCACTCAGTTCTAATGCCCTTGTCAGGGCTGTAATCTCTGCTAGCTGTGCAGATGCAGGCTGTGGGATTTCCCCAGACTCGATGGTGTCGTATACCCCCCCTGAATCTCTGACCACGGCATACGAGGCTCGTACGCCGCCTGCTTCCCGACGGCTGCTGCCATCGGTGTACAGGTCCCAGTCTGCCTCGGCCAGGGGTTCTGTGTGCAACCCCTTACGTATCCTCCTCTCCTCAGCCACTCTGGCCACACAGTCGTGGGGCTTCAAGGATTCCCCCATTCACTCCCACCATCATATTTCTAGTACTCCCCCTATCGGATGCAAACGTAATGTGCGGTGATCGAAGGGCATTCTCAATTCTAACCTGCCGCCCAGCTGAAAAGCTGAATGAGTTGGAGGCCAGAAAGGCTCCTATGCTGTGATCTGTGTGAATAGTCAAGGGATGGCAGAGTACTAGATGGTCAGTGTTGTTGACCGCTTTCGTTACTGCTGCCACAAATCTGGCACAGCCTGGCTGCCCTTTCTCAATGGGCTCTAAACGGCAGCTGTAATACCCCAGCACTCTCCTGCAGCCTCGGTCCTTTTGGTACAGGACGGCGTTTACTATCCCCTCAGTCTCTGCCACGTCCAGGTGGAAACCTTTCTTATAGTCTGGGTGCGCTAGCGTGGCCGCTGCTCCCAAAGCTTGCTTCACCTCCCTGAATGATTTCTCTCTCTCCGCGTTCCATCGCAACTGACTCTTGAGCCTCTTTGCCCCAACCTCCGTGATCATTTCCCTGGGTGGGGATGTCATAGTCACAAAGTCAGGGACGTAGGTGCGAGAATACCCACATAACCCCAGGAAGGCCATCATGTCCTGTACTGTTATAGGGGTGCCATAGGAGAGGATCGCTTCCTTGTGCGCTCTTGAAAGTGTGGTGCCCCCTTTTCCTATTATCCGTCCCATAAAGGATACTGATTTCCTGGCTATCTGGCACTTTTCCCGTTTTACTTTAAGACCGGCTGCCACAAGGGTGTCCAGCAAGGTGCGGACCGCCTCCAAATTTTGGGTGTCAGTTTCACTGGCAATCAACAAATCATCGACATACTGTATGATTGTGGTGCTGGTGGGAAGCGATATCTGTTTAAGTATAGGGGTCAAAGCTGCACTAAACAGGCCTGGGGAGTCTTTGTACCCCTGTGGGAGGCGATTGTATGTGTACCGCTCTCCCTCGAAGGTGAAGGTAAACCACTCCTGACACTCTGGGTGCAGTGGAAGGCAGAAGAAAGCGTTAGCCAGGTCTATGACAGAGAAAAAGCGGCTGGCAGGCGTGAGCGCCTGCAGTGCAATGTAGGGGTCAGGGACCTTCAGGTTTAAAGTCTCCGTGGCTTCATTTATCCTTCGGAGGTCATGGACCATGCGCCACCCCTTGCCCATCCCCTTGGAGACGGGAAGGATTGGCGTATTCCAGTGTCCCCCCTTCATTTTCCTGAGGACCCCCACTTAGATTAGATTAGATTAGATTACTTACAGTGTGGAAACAGGCCCTTCGGCCCAACAAGTCCACACCGACCCGCCGAAGCGTAACCCACCCATACCCCTACATTTACCCCTTTACCTAACACTACGGGCAATTTAGCATGGCCAATTCACCTGACTTGCACATCTTTGGACTGTGGGAGGAAACCGGAGCCCCCGGAGGAAACCCACGCAGACACGGGGAGAATGTGCAAACTCCACACAGTCAGTCGCCTGATTCGGGAATTGAACCCGGGTCTCTGGCGCTGCGAAGAAGCAGTGCTAACCACTGTGCCACTGTGCCACCGTGCCGCCCACTTCTAGCAGTCCCCTGATTGTTGGGTGAATCCCTTCCCTCTGTTCTAAGGTGAGAGGATATTGTGTCACCCAGATGCAGCGTTTAACGGAAGGTTTCAGCTGCAGGTGGACTGCCCCGTCCAGTTGGCCAGTGTCCTGTGGGTGTACCTTCCAGAGGACGGGGTCTATATCACGCAGCAGTTGTGCCGCTTTCCAGTGGTCAACATTGTCCAAAAGGAGGGACCTGTCCACCGCCATTTTTTCGTAAATCCCTTCTTCTAGCACATCGATGGGGCGTCTCTGGAAGCAGCCATCCAGTGACACCTCATTGAGGCCTTCTCCTATTTTTTGGTACTCGCATTGTAGTGCGGCAAGGACCATGGGTCTCAGGTTACGGGCCTTTGATCCGGGTGCTATTGCGAGTGTGACATGCGGGGCAGCCTGTTCCCCTAGCTGATACCACTCTGCCTGGTCCGGATGCAGGCTGACTGCAGCGGCAATCCCTTCCTTCCCGGCGATGAGATACGTGAGTTTAACCATACCCCTTCTATCCCCCAAGGTGGGCGTTGAAGCGGTCGTCGTACTCAGGGTCATAATGGGTGACATAATTTAGCGTTACGTGGTAGGGGTTTTTTGGGGGGAGGTATGTCTGGGAGCCTGGAATAGATGGGAGCCAGTTTTCAAATTCCCCCATCAATCCCCTTCCCTCCAACGCGTACAACAGCCGAATCCAGTAAATGTCTACAGATGTAACTCGCGAGTCCCCTGAAGTGGGGGCAAGCAAGAATTGTCCCATTCCCCTTAAGTCCGGGGAGGGATCCCCAGGCCAGAGGAGTCGCAACCCCTCAGTTGAACAGTGGATGCAGACCCCTAACTTGGTAAGAGCATCCCTCGCCAGCAGGTTAGCTGGACACTTTGGGGCCAGAAGTAGGGGCAGAGAGATCTTTTGTTCCCCGATGGTTACTGTTGCTGGCACGGTGTAAGGCTGTTCCTCAACCATCCCTGAGAATCCCACAGTCTCCAGTATCCTGCCCGAGAGGGTCAGGCCCCTTGGTAATTTAGTAATTGTGGAGGCAGATGCCCCTGTGTCAATCAGAAATAGGAAGTTCTCCCCACACACCTTTCCTCGAATCATAGGGGGTCTATTGGGGGGTGTCGCTTTGAGGGCCAGGGGACTGCAAGATTCTCGTGGGCACCGTCAGCACTCTTCCTCAGACCACCGGGAGTAGCTGTACTCCTTGTCGGGCCCCATCAGTGCACCCTGTACCACCCCTTGTGTTCCCCTGCCCCGGGTCTGAACCCAACTTCTCCGTTTATTCGTATCCCGGGGTCTCTCATTACTGTCCCGTCTATCCCGTTCCCCGGGACGCAGTCCCGAGTGTTTAGTCATGAATCGATCTTCCCTTCCCTTGTCACACTCGCGGGCGAAATGTCCAATCCCATTGCAGGACCAACACCTCACCCTCTGGTCACAGTTTTGAAAGTAATGGTCAGTTCCCTTACATGTCCAGCAGTGATCGCGCTCCCTTCCCCCCCGGAACCGCCTTTGTGCGTCTGAAGATAGTTGCTGTTGGCTGTCGTGGGCTGACACATCATGGCCGTCATATTCTGCCCTGTCAGGGCTGGGACGTGGCAGGGCCTTGCGTGCATTGGGCTGTGGGGAACTGTACATCTGAGCGGCTGGAGGCACGAGCTCCCGCGCGGCGCTCTTTGCCCCCACCTGCTCTAAAATTTTCCCAAACTGCTCTAAGATCTGTATAGTCGTCTTGGAGGCCTGCCCCTCGGCTTTCATCTTCTCCGATGTACGGTGCCTGTTCAGATAGTGATGTACCTGTTTCCTCCATATGTCCTCCTTCATTGAATCCACCCCCACCAGGTCTTTCAATTTGCTCTGCACCGGTGCAGGGAGTCCCTCAGTCACCCCCCTCCGAAAATGTGCTATTGCCAAGGGAGAGCTATCTGGCCTTTCACCTGTCCCAGCCTCCCATAGGTCCCAGGCCCTCCCCAGGTATTCATGTACGTCCTCCCCGTCCTTTAGTCTGAGGGTCCCCAACGCGTCCAGCGAGAAAGTAGTGGGGAAGCTGTCCCGCAGGGACCGCCAGATTAAATTTTGGTGGAGGTCAACCGAGACAGTTTCATCTGACCTGGAACACTTAGCCAGTCTTTCTGCCCTGATCAGCGCCTCCTCTGCTCGGATGCGTACCATTATGGTTCTAAAATCCGCCAGCGCTAGTTTCTCATGACAGGTCTCCCTGTCAAAAGTCGCTATCCAGACAGACGCCCCATTGGCAATCGGAGGAAGCCTCCTGACCAGGGCGTCTAGGTCTGTCCGTGATCAGGGGACGTACTTCTCTACCCCCATACTAGTGGCGAGAAGAGGCGCTTGAACGGGCGGCATAGTGGCGAAAGTCCCCTGCATTGGGCTGCCGTGGGGCCGTGGGAGTGATGTGTAGGACTCCTTATCAAAATCCCCAATAATCTCCCCCTCGTCCTCCGAGGAAGTGGTATCTAGCTGGGAGTCATACTTGCTCCCTCCCTTCACAAGCCTGCTCTGGAGGCGAGCTCCCGTAACAATTAAAGTGTCCCCTTCCACAGCAATGGACCTACTGTGCTGCCGGGATTTTTGAATTCCCCGGGGTGCCTGTTCAGACTTGGCGGACTGGCTATTCATTGAAGCCAATGTGTCATGTCTTCCCAGGGAAGGAAACTTTGGGGCATGGGAGCCATCCTGTCCCAGCACGGGGCAGCAACCCTCCCCTTGTACCTCTACGTCCTGTACTTCCCATCTCTGTGGGATGCCGTCCGGCTGGCCGATCCGACACAGACTGCACCCTGCCTTTACCATCCCCGTCCCGGCTGCGACCATTTCAGTGAGGGCGTTTAGTTTCTGCTCATGATTATTGAGCACACTCTCCAGTCTCGGACCGGTCCTCATACGCGATATTCCCCCCTAGAACTTTGACAACAGGCGCCTGTATGGTTGGCCCCTCGCAATGCGGTTGGAGCGGACTCAGTGGTGCCCTGGTGTCCGCAAGCGGGGCCGTGGGCGATGCACCGGGAGCGGGTGATCCTGACTGTGGGCTGGTGTAAGGGGGTGGCGGACTTCCCTCGTGGTTGGCACCTTGGGTCGGCACGGCCACAGGAGAAGTGTAGGGGGTGGGGGGTTAAATTGGAGTTTGGCTCAGAGACCACTCAGGCTCACATTCTGGGACAGGACCCTGCTCATCCAATACTGGTGTGTGAATAGGTGAAATCGGTAAGTGGCTTTGGAAGCGTATCAGAAGCCCCCGCAAGTAAACGCCTTCATCCTCCCTTTTAGTGGAAGATTTGGCTAAATTAAAAAACCCTTTCTTGGTATCCCCTTTCCTCTCCCGCAGGTAGGTTAGGATTTTAGCTTGGAAGGCATCAAATTCGCTTGTCGTAAAGAAGGGTTGGTCATCCTTAGGGAACCAGTTCTTAACCCGCCACAGCTTGAGACTATTCTCTAGGTTACGGACCTTTCTTTTAGCTTCCATAGCAGTATTATTCTCCCTTAACTGGGTCCTGATCTCCCCCAATATCTCCCCTGTTGGTGGCCGCGAGTCGGGGGTTTTCGGGACTGGGGTGGTCTCGTTAGTGTATGCATCAGTGGGTAAAGTAACAGTCGCGGCTAAATAGTCTAGCTCCCGGGTAAGACCGTCCGAAACACTTGGGCCATTAGGGGAACAAACCGGTCTGTATCGCCACTGCGGGCTAAAGGTCACAACCATTTTTGTTTTCCATTCCCGGGAGCTATCAGTGCTCGGGGGTGCCCACCCAGCGGGGGGCTTGCCGAGCGCAATTGTTTGGAGAGCCGAATAATGTGGTGACCTGTAGAGACCGTCCAGAATCTTGATCATTAATGTGGGATTTTTAAATGTTTCCCTCAATCTTGTCAGGATTATTCCCTTTTGTTCTGGTGCTTGGGCAATCACCAGGTCCAACCTTTCCTTATGCAGGGCTACGCTATCCAGCAGTAACTGACTGTGAATAGGCATGTCCCCACCGTCCCTGCAGTGCCACCAGGGCACTCCGGGACATGCTGTCCTGAGGTGAGACAACTTAGGTGGTCCGAAATTCAGGTCCCCCATGTCGGATCTCCCCTGAAGGGAACCGCTTCAAGAACAGTACGTCTTTCAAAGCCTGACCTTCGCGTGGCAGATCTCTGCTCTTAACAACCGGTCTAAGGCAGACGTCTGTACGGTTAAACCCTCTTTAGGAGAAGAGTTCCGACCTCTGTCACCTCGGGTATGTTCGGTGGTCACAACGAATATGCAAACAAAAAATTCGTCAGTTTTAAGTGCTCAGTAACATGGATCCAGGAAGTCGAATATGGTCAGCGCTCAGGTAGGTAACGTCAGGTAATCGTCAGGCAGAACAATCTGCAAAATCAGGCAAAAACAGATATGCGCTCTGGCTCCGAAAGCCGCGCAAGGGACTCAGGCAAAAACAGATATGCGCTCCGGCTCCGAAAGCTGCGCAAGGGACTCAGGCAAAAACAGTTAGGCATTAATGAAATAAACACTCTAGGTAAGTTAAAAGGTTAGTAAAAGCTTACCAGTCAGGACTCTGCGATGCTGCTGTCAAATTGATCAGGTTTTTTGGGTTGGTGAGGGTCGGAGAGCAGACAAGAAACTAACTGAGAGAAAATCTAACTACTGGAAGCCTTAGATTTAACAGGCGCTTCCTCACCTTTAGAAAACTTTGGCCGAAGGTTGTCTGCTCCCTGATCCGCCAACGTTGCCAACTTGCCGTTGTCTCTTTTCCTTCCCGCGTCGGGGTCACCAAATGTTAAGACGGACCCGCGGGGTCCCGTCTTTGCGTGTTCTTTCGGAAGGAGAGACTCACACTGGCAACTATGGTTAGACGCAGACAGCCGTTTATTCACAGAATCTTAACTGGTACAATGAATCTACAAGCATGCATTCGTTGGAGAAGGCGTTCCCCCTTCTCGTTCAAACTTGACACAATTATATTTCGCGCTGCCTGGAGTCCCCGGTCAGTTCGCCTTCCCCATTGGTCCATTCATCTGCGTGCGCTGGGGATCCGTCCTCCTATTGGCCGCATCGAAGTGCCTGTCCAGCTCCTGCTGTGCTTGACAATGGCTCAGCCATCCCCGGGAGCGGTTCCGATCCCGTATTCAATAGTTCATTGTTTCAAGGAATTCACACTTGTCTAACAGTTACAGATTCCGATCGGTTTCTTTATTAATCCCGAGTTTCGATGGGGCAATTGATACTGGCTGGTATTTACAGGCTCCAAGATTTAATTAACATTATGCATATCCCTTACAAGCTCCAGCCAGGTAGTCATGCAGTCGCCAGCAGCAGCTCGCTTGGCTGTTGTTAACCATTTCAGGGCTGGAACTAGTGTCACCTCCCTAGCCCTACATTAAACACCCCAGTGAAATCTCCCCAACAGGCCCAACAAGTCCACACCGACCCACCGAAGCGTAACCCACCCAGACCCATACCCTTACATTTACCCCTTCACCTAACACTACGGGCAATTTAGCATGGCCAATTCATCTGGCCTGCCCATCTTTGGACAGTGGGAGGAAACCGGAGCACCCGGAGGAAACCCACGCAGACACGGGGAGAATGTGCAAACGCTACACAGTCAGTCGCCTGAGGCGGGAATTGAACCCGGGTCTCTGGCGCTGCGAGACAGCAGTGCTAACCACTGTGCCACTGTGCCACCCACTAATGTTCAAATGTTCATGGTTCCTCACCTCTGGATACCAGATTCATTACATAGAATTGCCATGCCTATATAAAGGCTCTTATCAGTATGGCGGACAAATGTATACCCAGGTCGTCCAAAAAGTGTTGCCATGTCTCATAGAAATTCTCAGTTTTATGGTGCACCATACTCGCAAGAAAGTCCAAGAGGATGTGCTCCATGACTAGCTTATGCCAGCCCGCCAGCTCCGGGGGAGTTTCCAACACCCATCCTAATAGAATGTTGTTTCTTGCACAAAAAGTGAGGATACTGAAAAGCCTTTTTTTGTGTGCATCCAATGAAATGAATTAACAAAGCCAAGATGAAAAGATACAGGGTCCATCTGCCAGACAGACACCTGGCAACTATGGCAAGGACTGAATGACATCACAGGTTCGAAAAAGAGACAGTGCAAGACAGCAGACGATGACACATCTCTCCCAGATCATTCAACGCCTTCTATGCTCGCTTTGAGCAGAACTTCGGCAGAGAGGTAACACCTATTCCAACAAGTCCTGATGAACCTATCTCAACAGTCACTGCATCAGAGGTCAGATCAGTTTTCCTTTGTGTGAATCCAAGGAAAGTGATGGGACCAGACAGAGTATCAGGCCGTGCACTCAGAGCATGCGCAGATCAACTGGCAGAGGTGTTCTTGGACATCTTCAACCTCTCCCTGCAGCAGGCCACTGTCCCTGCCTGTTTCAAGAGGGTCAACATCATCCTTGTTCCTAAGAAGGCTCATGCAGCATGTCTCAATGACTACCGTTCAGTGCCCCTAACCTCGGTGGTCATGAAGTGCTTTAAAAGGCTGGTCATGGCATTAATCAACTCCAGCCTCCCCACTACTCTTGACCCACTCCAATTTGCTTATTGGACCAACAGATCCACGTCAGATGTCATATCACTCTCCCTTCACTCCTCCCTAGAACATCTTGACACCAAGAACAGCCAGGTAAGAATCCTACTCAATGACTACAGTTCAGCGGTCAACACTATCATCCCCTCGAGACTAATTACTAACATTAGTGATCTCGGACTAAGCCCCACTCTCTGCAACTGAACCCCCAGTTTCCTGATCCACAGGCAACAATCAGTGAAGATTGGAGACAATATTTCATCCTCACTACTACTCAACACTGGAGCCCTCCAGGGGTGCATACTCAGCCCCCTACTGTACTCACTATATACCCGTGACTGCGTGGCCAAATACCGGATTAATGCCATTTACAGGTTCACGGATGACACCACTATAGTCGGTCGAATCTCAGATGGCGATGAAGGTGGCAGACCTGGAAAATAGTGCACTGAGAACAAACTAGCTCTCAATGCCAGCAAAACCAAGGAACTCATTATTGACTTTCAGTAGGATGTTACTCATGTTCCCCTACACATTAACAGCACAGAGGTGGAACAAATGGAGAGTGTCAAGCTCCTGGGAGTGGTCATCCACAACAAGCTTTCTTGGACTCTTCGTGTGGACGCACTGGTTACAAAGGCCCAACAACATTTCTTCTTCCTCAGGCAGCTGAGGACACTTGGCATGACAGCAAACACCCTTGCCAACTTTTATAGGTTACACTTATCGAGAGCATTCTGTCTGGATGCATCACTGTCAAGATTAGAGTGTTGTTGGAAAAGCACAGCAGGTCAGGCAGCATCCAAGGAGCAGGAAAATCGACACGATTCTAATCTCCAGCATCTGCAGCACCCACCTCCGCTTAGATGTATCACTACCTGGTATGGCAAGTGTACCATTCAAGATCAGAGACGGTTACAGAGAGTGGTGAACTCACAAAGGCCAACCTCCCATCTGTAGAATCCATCTACTAGGCCCGCTGTCAAGGAAAGACCACCAGCATTGTCAAAGATCCATCCCACCCTGGCAATGCTTTTCTACAACCTCTACCATCAGGGAGAAGATACAGAAGCCTGAACACGTGCACCAGCCAGTTTTGAAACAGTTTCTACCCTAGTGTTGGTAGAACACTGAATGGACTCACAAACTCCTAACATTTGCCTGTACCTGTGTTTTTGTTTTTGCTACTGTTTATCTATTATTTACTTATCTATGCTATTTAACTCTATGATCTGCCTGTATTGCTAACAAGACAATGCTTTTCACTGTGCCTCGGTATACGTGACAATAAATGAAATTCAATTTAGGTATAGACAGGATAGGTCTAGTGAGTTCTTAGAAGATTATAAACGCAGTAGGAGTACACTTAAGAGGGAAATCAGGAGGGTGAAAAGGGAACATGAGATATTTTTGGTAAATAGCGTTAAGGAGAATCCAAAGGGTTTCCATAAATACATAAAGACAAAAGGGTAACTATGGAGACAATAGGGCCCTCAAAGATCAGCAAGGTGGCCTTTGTGTGGAGCTGCAGGAGATGGGGCCGATACTAAACGAGTATTTTGCATCAGTGTTTACTGTCGAGAAGGACATGGATGGTATAGCATGTCGGGAAATAGGTGGTGACATCTTTAAAAATGTCCATATTACAGAGGGGGAAGTGCTGGATGTCTTTAAATGCATAGAGGTGGATAAATTCCCAGGACCTGTATCCGAGAACTCTGTGGGAAGCTAGGGAAATGATTGCTGGGCCCCTTGCTGAGATATTTGTATCATCGATAGTCACAGGTGAGGTGCCGGAAGACTGGAGGTTGGCTAATGTGGTGCCACTGTTTAAGAAGGGTGGTAAGGAGAAACCAGGGAACTATAGACTGATGAGCCTGATGTTAGTGGTGGCAAGTTGTTGGAGGGAATCCTGAGGGTCAGATATACATGCAATTGGAAAGGCAAAGACTGATGAAGGATAGTCAACATGGCTTTGTGCATGGGAAATTATGTCTCGCAAATTTGACTGGGTTTTGTAAAGAAGTAACAAAGAGGATTAATGAGGGCAGAGCGGTGGATGTGATCTATATGAACTTCAGTAAAGCTTTCAACAAGGTTTCTCCTAGGAGACTGGTTAGCAAGGTTAGATCTCATAGAATACAGGGAGAACTAGCCATTTGGATATAGAACTGGCTCAAACGTAGAAGACAGAGGGTGGTGTTAGATGGTTGTGTTTCAGACTAGGATAAATAGCCTGTGACCAGTGGATTGCCACAAGAATCGGTGCTGGATCCACAACTTTTCTTCATTTATATAAATGATTTGGATGTGAGCATAAGAGGTATAAGATAGTAAGTTTGCAGATGACACCAAAATTGGGTGTAATGGACAGCGAAGTAGATTACCTCAGATTACAATGGGATCTTGATCAGATGGGCCAATGGGCTGAGGAGTGGCAGATGGAGTTTAATTTAGATAAATGCAAGGTGCTGCATTTTGGGAAAGCAGATCTTAGCAGGACTTATACACTTAATGGTAAGGATCTAGGGAAAGTACAAAGAGACCTTGGAGTGCAGGTTCATAGCTCCTTGAAAGTAGAGACACAGGTAGATAGGATAGTGAAGAAGGCGTTTGGTATGCTTTCCTTTATTGGTCAGAGTATTGAGTACAGGAGTTGGGAGGTCATGTTGCGGCTGTACAGGACATTAGTTTGGCCACTGTTGGAATATTGCATGGAATTCTGGTCTCCTTCCTATCGAAAGAATGTTGTAAAACTTGAAAGGGTTCAGAAAATATTTGCAATGATGTTGCCAGGGTTGGAGGATTTGAGCTACAGGGAGAGGTTGAAAAGATGGGGCTATTTTCCCTGGAGTGTCGGAGGCCGAGGGGTGACCTTATATAGGTTTATAAAATTATGAGGGGTATGGATAGGATAAATAGCCAAAATATTTTCCCTGGGGTGGAGGAGTCCAGAACTAGAGGGCACAGGTTTAGGGTGAGGGGAAAGATATAAAAGAGACCTAAGGGGCAACTCTTTCACGCAAAGGGTGGTACATGTATGGAACGATCTGCCAGAGAAACTGGCGGAGGCTAGTACAGCTGCAACATTTAAAAGGTATCTGGATGGGTATGTGAATAAGAAGGGTTTGGAGGGATATGTGCTGGGTGCTGGAAAGTGGGAGTAGATTAGGTTCGGATATCTGGTCGGCATGTACAAGTTGAACTGAAGGGTCTGTTTCCATGCTGTACATCTCTATGACTCTAACCCCAACTCAGCACACAAATCCTTTATTGTTTATTGTTTAGATCATAAAGAAGATATGGGAGGGCCTTTGGGCAATCTATCTACCTTAGGATCAATAAGACAACTGAAATCCCCTCCTAAGATCACATATTAAGATGCAAGGTTAACCAGCTTAGAAAGTACATCGGTCAAGAATTTAAGTGGGTGGGCTGGGGGAACAATAAACATTTGAAATCCTGTATTCTTCCTCATGTATCAAAGCTTTGAGGATTACAAATCTCCCGTGTGTTGCTTTGAATCATTCTAATAACTTAAATGGGTGATTCTTTTTAACTAGAATGGCCACCCCTCTACTCCTCTTATTGAAAGCTGAAAAATAAACCCAGTCATACCCATTCTGTTGCAGCTTCAAATGCTCTGCATCATCCAAGTGTGTTTCTTGTAATAAGGCAACATCCACCCTTTCCCTTTTAAGGCTGGAAAGTACCTTCTTTCTCCTGAATGGCTCCCCTTCATATTCCAGGTGCTCCATTTAAACACATCCTTAGCCATAACCTTCTATAGCACCGTTTAGACTCCAGAGAAGAAGAACCTGAACTACAGATTGCTGAGCTTTAATGCAAAAGAATCCACAAAACCCAAAAACTACACAGACTAAAATAACTACAGCCAACAAATCTACAAAACGTACAAAAACTCTATACAGCAAACACAGAAAAACAAAAAATCGCCAAAGGCACTGATTGGAGGAATTTACACAGGGTACCTACACATCCTACAACCCAACTACCCTCTCAACTCTTACCAGCTAGAGTCATGTCACATACACTGATCACCCGTTAGAGAAAAAACAAATACCAAGAGCAAGGTTAGTACTAGAAACAAGTAAACTAAAAATAAATATGTCACCCAGCCCTTAACATAACTTAGAGATTAAAGATAAATACTCTATCCATCCCAGACATCATTTCTCACAACTTATTACCAGAAAGAAGACTCCACCAAGTCCTTTTTAAAGAAAAGCAAACCCAAACAGCTCTGTCCTCTACGCCTATTCAGTCGTTCGACGTAAGTCAACGTGTCCACAAAGTTCTTTGCATTCTCTGACGAGTCGAACAAATGTATGGAACCATTATGATTAATCTGAAGCATCTCTGGATATCTTAAAGAATACTGGATCCCAAGCTCTCTCAATCTCCTCTCGATGCCATCGTAGGACTTCCTTCTCCGGACCACTGCTGCCAAGAAGTCTTGAAAAAACATGACCCTGGAGCTGCCACACACCAACACGCTCAAGTCCCTCCCCTGGGCTCTGGAGGCTTCCATGACCCTCTGCTTGTCTTTATAATGATGGAACCTTACCAGGACAGGACGTGGGCGCTGATCTGCACCTGGCTTTCGTGTCGCAATCTGGTGAGCTCTTTCAATTGTTATCCTTCCCGTCTCAACCTCCAAATCAAGGAATTCTGGGAACCACTTCTCGAAGAACTCCACCGGCTGCTCACTTCCATCCCCTCCAGTATGCCAACAATGCACAGGTTCTTTCTTCTACCCCTGTTTGAGATTGTCTACCAGATCCAATAAACCATGGACCTGTGTTTCCAGGGGTTCAATCCAGCTCTTGGAGGAGTCAGTCTCTGCCTCTACCCCTGCAGCCCAGCACTCGAGCTCATCAGTCCTTTTTCCCAGGTCTTGCAGCATAACAGATACAGGAGCCAGCTTCTCTTCATTTTTTTTCCTGGATCTGCTTCCCCAGGACCTCACGAGATTTGGCCAGCTCCTCAAGCAGGGTCTGGTGAAGTAAGCAAGCCTGCTGCTTCAGTAGGCTGGGCTGTGGTCCCGGCCCCAGGTGAGCTTCCTCCATTTTTTCAGCATTCTCCAGCTGCAAGGACAAAGGTAAGTTAATTTTTTTCAGGTTTCTACTACCCTTACTGTGTTTTTATTCACAGTAAAGTGTTGAGGATGGGTTCTGGCTCTGTCAGGGCGGTGTTGCAGCACGGATCCCAGCAAATGCAATTCTAACAGGATGCCGCCATCTTGGATCCTCCACGTTTCATATTCTAAGCATTTTCTGATGAATTCTTTATTGCATTTATTAGTGATTATCTTATTTTGAAGATACCTAGTTCTAAACTGTCATATATGCATTCATTTGCACATAACGGTTCCTCAGGGATGCCCCCACGTTCTTTACAACAAATGGATTCTTTTTACAGTCAGCATAAAAAACAACAACAAAATGTACAGAATAGCAAAAAAAACTGCAAATCTTTGGAACAATGCAACTTTATTAAGCATGAAAATGATCAGTGTGGAATATATGAAGATTTTTGTTGGAGAGGTAAATTGTTGCTTGTTCTCTGTGTTAAGTTATACTTTTTTTAACCAATATTGAACATAATCTTGCAGGAACAAAAAGATTATGTTTAGTCATTTTGGAACTGCACTTGCTTCAGGTTGCTTTTTATTAAGTCGTTTGAAGTTTCTGGGTTGTATCAATCCACCTTGCTTATCCCTGAAACAAAATAGAAAAATCAAGTGATTAATAAACGACTTACTGTATCCTCCAAGATGATGAGAGAAAAAAATCATCAAATTCAGGTCTCATAATCTAAAGTACAACTTTACTGCATTCCATCACTTGCCATGTTACACACTATCATTTTCTATAAGAATATATCATTAAAAATAGTTCTAAAAGTCTCTTTCTTAGAGATAATTAAATTATATCTATTTCTGCACTTCGTTATTACAAAAATACAATTGCAAGGTTATGTCATTATTAAGTATGGATTGCCAGTACTAGCACCTTATTTAGTTAACTAGGCAGTATTAAACTAGGTGGAACAAAAGGACAGAAAGGACACACAATATAATGATCATCAATAGTAAGCATTGGAGCAACAAACTCTAAACTCATGTGAAAATATCCTTAACAAGAGTTGTGGGGCATGAGAGTTACAGGTCACACTTTCTTTCAAATATGTCCATATAATTCCTTTCTAATGTTACATGGTGTTTTAGCGCCACAGAGAGGAGTGGCTATTCCTGGTAGCTAGTTGAACAAAGACAATAATGCTATGAACCACTTGATTCTGTTTACGTGATGAGGAAATGTAGTTACAGTGTGGTTAAGGCACTTAGCTGAAGCACGTTTGGATGAATGCATTGCTGACAAGTATTCCCAAATACACAGATTGTTAGCTGAGCGAGGGTGGGGTTGTGATAGGGAATCAGCAGATTTCCTTACCCATGTTTGACCTGATGCCATGAGACTCCATGGGATCCAGTGTTCATGTCGAGGATTCCCAAAGGAACTCCCTCCTGACTGTGTTGCCACCTCTTGTAAAGGACACCTCATTTCCTCTTTATCTTACAGCATACTTCCTCAAAGGATTGCCTTAAGAGTAAAGTATTCCAACAGCAACAAGGGAAGCAGCAAATAGCAATGTCCCCAATCATTAACAGTGGCACCTTGACTCAATGTGTTAACATAGGATGAAAACTGATGAAGTGTACAAAGTGAGACTTGCCTTAGAAGAACAGAGACTTCAGAGGGTTACAGGGTGAGAGAACATTGGAGACATAAGGAGAAATTTGTATACACAGGTGAAAATACTTAAATAGACACGTTGTTACACCAGGAGCTAACATAGGTCAGTGAGCACTCTAGGCCATGGGAAAACAGAACTTGAGTGACAGAGTGCAAACCTGAATTGGCTGCTATTGTAAATGGGCTGTATAGTTGCAGCTGTGATCCACCTGACTGCAATGTTCTGCCAAACACCACTGGCCCACATTTCTTGCAATGACACCCTCATCTTCAGGAACCTACCTGCAAAACTTAAATCATCTATGCCAGTGAGGTGTCAGGGTAGGCCCAGCAAGCAGCTGTAGCTTGACAGTTGCAAGAGACGCAAGGCAAGGATGCTAGCCCATGCCTGGCCACTGTGAACCACCATGGCTCCCCAGTGAAGAAACATCCCAATTTTAAGATTCTCATCCTGGTTTTTAAATCCTTCCTAGGCCTTAACATTTCTAACCCCGTAATCTCTTCAAACACCCTAAGCCTGCAAGATACCTACACTCCTCTAATACTGGCCTCATTTGCATTTCCAGTTTTAATTGTCCCACCATTATACTGATGTCTTCAGTATTCTAGCCTCCGAGCGCTTGAATATGCTCCATACATTTTTCTGGCTCTCTGCTTTGCTTTCTTCCTTTAACACTCCTTAGGTTTTGGTCCTCCATAGAATACCTTCACATGGCTCATTGTAATGTTTAGCTCAAAATACTCCTGTGAAGCACTTTGCGATATTCTAAAATATTAAAGCTGCTGCATGCATAGGTGTTGGTGGTGTTGCGAATCAACTTCTAAGACTCGGTCACAAGAATAAAGATTTGATTTCTGTGGATAATTTGAAATGTACATCAAACTCAAAGGTCACCATGACTTGGAGGTGCCGGTGTTGGGCAGGGGTGGACAAAGTTAAAAATCACACAACACCAGGTTACAGTCCAACAAGCTTATTTCGAAGCGCTGCTCTGAAAGCTAGTGTGCTTCCAAATAAACCTGTTGGACTATAACCTGGTGTTGTGTGATTTTTAACTTAATCAAAATCAAAAGAAATGTTGAAGAGGATGAGAATGGAGGCAAAATAAAGTGGTAATGTTCCCGGAATTGTTGTTCATCATTTATCTACTAAGAAATTATGCTTATCTGATAGTACTTCCCTATACCACTACAGTAAATGCTCATGCTGTGCTCAATTTCTCATGCTTTGCTGTAACGAGCAACAGTGCATATAAAGGTTACTGTGTTTTCATTCAGTAAGATATATGTATGTATGAACCCCACAGTTACTGTGACAACGTGCAAATGGACTTGCAAAAATTGATTATATCAAGTACAGTACTCTGCATTTTTAACACATACATTACAGATTTCAAAATTTCTACTTCAAAGTTATATTCAGATGGAGATAATTTCCTGGGATAAAGTTTTAAAATGATGCACTTTTTAATACCTTATATAGGAAAGCTTATCAATTACTGGAAAAGATTTGAAGGAGGCAGGAAACCATGATTCCTTGATTTAAGAAACAAAATCATGAACTGCTGGAATAACTCAGCTGGTCAGGCAATACCTACCGAGAGATAGCAGAATTAATGTTTCAGGTTCAGGGACTATTCTTCAGCCTACATTAATTTATCATCATCTACACAAGCTGCTTAATCTGATACCTCTCAATGTTTTTTCAAAGAAATATTTGGTTTTGTCCCTTTTCCAGTAATGCAAAGTCTTAAATAAAGGAAAAAGCCAAAGAATTGCAGATGCTTGGAAATCAGAAACAATGTCATAAATTGCTGGAAAAAACTCAGCAGGTCAGGCAGCATTTTTGGAAGGAAAGTAGAGTTAATGTTTCGGGTCCAGTGACCATTCTGTGATTTTTAACTTCAATCCTAGAGACCTTTTAATTAGTTTCCTTTTGAATTTGTCCTTCAGTATTAGGTATTCTACTGTTTTTACAAGCAAAGACTAAGGTAGAATACTTACTAAATATCTTTGCACTTCTGATTTTATTGATCACAAGATTTCATCTTTCCTCCCCCTTTAACTTAATGTTGACCACCGGCTTGTTTTCACTTTCTTTTTTTCTGATTATATCCTGATTATATATCTCACAGCATTCTTCATATTTTCCCTACCTTTACATCATAAGCCTCTTAATGTTTTGCTGTCATTTCCTAATCATCGAATCTCATCTAGGCTGGGCTATATTCTTTTTCATGGACATTAGCTCATTTCCAGTCAAACGCATTTATCCTCAAATTCTATTTTGCTCTACCTATTTTCAACCTGAACTTAAGTTACTGTCATTCCTATATTCAGGTAATTGTTCTGAAGAAGGGTCACTTGTCTTGGAATGTTAATTGTGTTTTCTCAGCACAGATGTTGCCAGACCTGCTGAGTTCTTCTAGGAATTTGTTTTTCAGATCTCCAGCATCCACGGTCCTTCGATTTATTCAGGCATACAATGTCTAATTCATTACCAAGAACAGATCCGACAACAGCATTCTTTCATGGTGGGTACGTCACATGCTGATAATCAAAACATGGAGTTGCCAACCCTCCAAGACTGTCTTGGCCCCCAGAAATGGAAGATTAATTTCTGTGACTATGCATCAAAGAAACCAAGTGAAAAACCAAGTGGAGCATGAAACAAATTGCACTTTTTTATTTTCTTTGAACAATTTCATTTATTCATAATAATATAATTGAAGCTTCCTTTAAAAAAAATAGGCCTTTTCTATTAACATTAAAAATCACACAACACCAGGTAATAGTCCTACAGGCTTATTTGGAAGCACTAACTTTCAGAGTACTGCTCCTTCATTAGATTAGTCAAGACTAATCTAATTAGGGGAGAATTTTCTTTCATGTTGGCACATTATGAGTGTGTCGGGGAATATTGCTTCTAAATGAAACATTGTAATAAAACCTCTAGAAATATAGGAGAAAGTGAGGACTGCAGATGCTGGAGATCAGAGTTGAAGAGTGTGCTGCTGGAAAAACAGCCAGTCAGGCAACACCCAAGGAGCAGGAGAATCGATATTTCGAGCATAAGCCCTTCATCCTGATCAGGAAACGCTGATTCTCCTGCTCCTCACATGCTGCCTGACCAGCTGTGCTTTTTCAGCATCACTCTCTTCGACTGTAGAAATATAGCCAACCAGAGTGAATAAACCTAAAGGAATAGTTGAGTTGATTTGAAGATCCCCTCTCAATTTTAATTCAAAACTTTGTCAATAAGCTTCTTTATGCTAGTTACAGATAGATTATTTAACTCTGAGAGCAGTGATTTCTACCTCACAAACAGTGTCTGTGTCTTGCACTTCCACTCCCACTCTCACCATTGTTTCTTGCCTCTACACTAGCACAGTGCTATACTGGGCTAATGAATACTATTCGAGTCATAGATGTTTACAGTATGGAAACTGGCCCTTCAGCCTAACTTGTCTATGCTACCCAGTTTTCACAATTAAACTAGTCCCATTTGCCTGTCCTTGGTCGATATCCCTCCAGACCTATCCCATCCATAAACCTGTCCAAATGTTGTTTAAATGATGAAATTGTACTCGCCTCCATCACTAAATGTGGCAGCCCATTCCAGACACTCACCACCCTGTGAGAAAAAAATTGCCCCCATGGACCCTTTTGCATCTTTCCCCTCTCACCTTAAGCCTGTGTTCACTATTATGAACAGCTTCACATTAAGAATATCCCAACACAACTGTTGAGTTTCTTTTTAAATCTATTCAGATGTACTATTTAATGGCATAATCAACTGAATATTTGGAGGATACCATTAATGCATTGGAAAAAGGCATTGCCACTATAGGTATGTATTCTGGAGGATAAAATTTGGATGTAGACATTTAATGAAATTACAGCTGTTCTTAAAATAACTAAAAACACACACAAAAACCAACTTTGAAAATCAATTCTCTTAGCAAAAATGCCTTTGGCTGGCTCAACTGATTTACCATAAACAAACTTGAGAACAACAAACTGGGTAGTGGGTAATTTGTTATGTAGCATGCTGTCACATGAATTGTGGCTGAAGTCACTGAATGCTATAGGCAGCAGCTATTGGCCTAAATGTAATTGCTCATGCTTCTATCCTTGAATTAATTCTGTCCTTTAATAAAACTAACAGTTAAGAAAACTGCTCACTATATATAGTTCTGTTGTAGTTTGTTAAAGATGAATAATCAATTGATAACTTATATTGCAATGTTACAATCACATGCTAAGCTAAAAATTGTAAAACCAATTACTTGTAACTGTGCATGGAGGAACAGTCAGCATTTAGATAAGTTTGAGTCTTCCATTTAAATCTGTCAGTGTTTAAAATCAGTGTTTCACTTTTGGAATGCTTGTAAATCTTCTCACCAATGTTCTATCTTCTGGTTTACAAAATTTAATCCATCCCACAAAAGATCAGAAATAAATTTCTGTGTGAATTGTTCCACAGTCCTAAATGTTATTTTCAGCTCCAATATGTCGTTCAGCTCCAACTCCAATGCAGGTAATAGATTAACTATAGATTAAATTTTGTTTATTTATTCACAGGATGTGGATATAATTTGTTAGGGCATTTCAGCATTGTCCATCCTTGAACTGCACATTCCAGGAGGTGAAAAGTATAGGTACACCCACGCTGCTGTTAGGTCGGAAGTTCCAGGACTTTGACCCAACAACTCTGAAGGAATGAAAATGTAAATCCACGTCATGATGGTGTGAGTCTTGGAAGGGAACTTGCAGGTGGCAGTGCTCTCATGTATCTGTTACC
Source organism: Chiloscyllium plagiosum (assembly GCF_037043375.1). Lineage (NCBI taxonomy): Eukaryota > Metazoa > Chordata > Chondrichthyes > Orectolobiformes > Hemiscylliidae > Chiloscyllium > Chiloscyllium plagiosum. Next base: position 29,346,502 of record NW_028270172.1, on the reverse strand, counting down.
TCTGTCCTTCTGATGGAGGTGACTGCACTTTGGAAGGTGTTGTCTTAGGACCCTCGATGCATCATAGAGTCGTAGAGATGTGCAGCATGGAAACAGACCCTTCGGTCCAACTCGTTCAAGCCGGCCAGATATCCTAACCTAATCTAGTCCCATTTACCAGCACTTGGCCCATATTCCTCTAAACCCTTCCTATTCATATATCCATCCAGATGCCTTTTAAATGTTGTAATTGTACCAGCCTCCACCACTTCCTCCGGCAGCTCGTTCCATACACGCACCAACTTCTGTGTGAAAAGTTGCCCCTTAGGTCCCTTTTATATCTCTCCCCTTCTCACCCTGAACCTATGCCCTTTAGGTCTGGACTCCCCCACCCGAGTGAAAAGACCTTGTCTCTTTCTCCTATCCACACCCCTCCATAAGAGTTTCTGCAATGCATCCTGTAGATGGTACAGTGCTATGCGTCAGTAGTACAGGGGCTGAATGTTGAAGGTGTTAGACAGAGTGGCAATCAAGTAGGCAGGCTCACATCTCCCACATTGCTGCCACATTAATTAGGTTTAGCAATTGCTATGAATCTGACCAGATCACTGATGGCTTCCAAGCCCACCAACATGTGCCATACTGAAAGGATTAAATCCAATTTGTTAATTCTATTCATTTGCTTATAGATGCTACTGTAGGCCTGTTCAGTATTTCAAACGTTTTCTGTTATTATTTCCACTACATCCTCTGGTTGGCTCTCCACAGATACTAACCAGTCTGCTGATAATTTTGAACACTTCTACTTTATTTCAAATTGCCAACATCCATGGCATTTTGCTTTTGTACTGATATATAACAAGTACATTAAAGTTGGTACATCAAAATTCAGAAAACATAGATACAACAAAATGCTTTGTGCAAATAACTATATCGTGGCATTGTGGGGTTTGTTTACCTACAACAATTAGATTCCGTGGCCTTAAAATGACCAACAAACTTGAAAAAGTCTACTTCAGTGGAATAATTAACAAAAATATTATGTAAAGCACAATTCTTTAATCAGTTTACTGCATGAAAAGTCACAGGAACCCAATTGAACAAGAGAAATTACTTGGATTGATATAAGGATGAGTTAAAGTATTTTATTTTGTTCATTCAAAGGATGTGGACATTGCTGGCTGGACCTATATATAATGCCCATCCCTAGGTGCCATTGAGCAGGTGGTAGTGAGCTGTCTTCTTGAACCACTGGAGACTAATTGGTGCTGGTAGACCCACAATACTGTTTGGAGCAAATTCCAGGATTTTGACCCAAGGGCATTGAAGGAATAATGATTTATTTCCAATTCAGGTTAATTATCATCTAGGAGGAAAACTTGCAGGTGGTGGTGTTCCCATATACTTGCTGCCCTTGTTCTTCTAGATGGAAATAGTTGTGTTTGAAAGCTGAATTGAATTGAACTTATTGTCACATGTACCAAGGCACAGTGAAAAACTTTGTCTTGCAAATAATACAGGCAGATCACATAGTTAAGTGGCACAGATACGTAAATAATAGGTAAACAGCAGCCAAAACAAAAACACAGGTACAGGCAAATGTTAAGAGTTTGTAGGTCCATTCAGCATTCTAACAACAGTAGGGTAGAAACTGTTACGAAACCAGCTGATGTGTGTGTTCAGGCTTCTGTACCTTCTCCCCGATGGTGAAGATTGTAGAAAAACATCACCAGGGTGGGATGGATCTTTGAGAATGCTGGCGGCCTTTCCTTGACAGTGGGCCTGGTAGATGGATTCTATAGCTGGGAGGTTGGCCTTTGTGATTGTTGTGGCTGAGTTCACCACTCTCTGTAACTTTCTCCAATCTTGAATGGTACAGTTGCCGTACCAGATAGTGGTACTTCCAGACAGAATGCTCTTGATGGCGCACCTATAAAAGTTGGCAAGGGTTTCACCCTTGGAAGGAAATGCCAAATTTCCTCAGCTGCCTGAGGAAGAAGAGCCGTTGTTGGGCCTTTGTAACCAATGCGTCCACATGAAGAGTCCAAGAAAGCTTGTTATGGAGGACCACTCCCAGGAGCTTGGCACTCTCCACTTGTTCCACCTCTGTGCTGTTAACGTGTAGGGGGCATGAGTAGCATCACGCTGAAAGTCAATAATGTGTTCCTTGGTTTTGCCGGCATTGAGAGCGAGGTTGTTCTCAGTTCACCATTTTTCTAGGTCTTCCACCTCCCGTCTGTAGTCTGTTTTGTCATCATCTGAGATTCGACCGACTATGGTGGTGTCATCAGCGAACTCGTAAATGGCATTTGTATTTGGCGACGCAGTCATGGGTATACAGTGAGTACAGTAGGAGGCTGAGTACGCAACCCTGGGGGGGGGCTCCAGTGTTGAGTGTTAGTGAGGATGAAATATTGTCCCCAATCTTCACAGGTGCTGCCTAAGAGGCCTTGTGAATTTCCACAGTGCACATTATAGATAGCGCACACAGCTAACATGGTCAGCAGAGGTGACAGCGAATGTTTGTGATGTGAATTAAGCAGACTACTTTATTGTGGATGGAGTCCAGCTTCTTGAACATTGTTGGAGATGCATTCAGCAAGGCATCCATCACACTCCTGATGTGTGCCTTGTAAATGGAGGATAATAGAGAGTCAGAAGGTGGATTAGTCACTGGAGAGATCCAAACATCTGACTTCACAGTATTTATATGGTTAGTCCAGTTCATTTTCTAATTAAAGATAAATTCCAAGTGATTGATAGTATGGGAGTAAGTGATGGTAATGCCATTGAACATCAAGGATGATGTTTAGATTATCTCTTGGTCATTGTCAGTCACTTATTTAGTGTTATGTTACCTACCAATTATGGCTGAAGCTTGAATATTGTCCTGGTTTTGTTGAACAGGCTGATACTATCTGAGGAGTCATGAATGTTGTTGCAGACTGTGCAATCATCAGTGATCATTCTCACTTCTGACCTTATGGAAGGAGGGTTGTTTAGGAAACAACTGAAGGGGGGTGGACCCAGGACACTACTCTGGGGAACTCCTGCAGTGATGTCCTAGAACTGAGATGACTGACCTCCAACAACGACAAACATCTTCATTTATGCAGGTATGATGCAATCAGTGGAGATATTTTCCCCAGATTCCCATTGACTCTACAATGAATTAATAACACTTAAATGGGTAGATGAAACCCAGTAAATCTATGCTTTTACTGGATGTTGATCCAGTGCACTTTGATCTCCTCTTGAACACAATGCCCAGAATCCTTTGATCCACTTAAAATGTCTTAAGACATTGTGCTCCATTTATATTTGAGGGAGATAATCCAGATGGAGTGCCGATTTCTGGATTGGGAACCTGGAAATGGCCATAGTTAGATTTTCAAAGAGCCAGCAACTTGATAGGCTGGCTCCAACAGTCCAGAGCAATAAAGGTCCAAGTTGGAGGGCCCGAGATTCGAGCGGCATGGTGGCTCAGTGGTTAGCATTGTTGCCTCACAGCACCAGGGACCAGGGTTTGATTCCAGCCTTGGGTGACTGTCTGCGTGAAGTTTGCACATTCTCCCCTTGTCTGTGTGGCTTTCCTTTGGATGCTCCGGTTTCCTCCCGCAGTCCAAAGATGTGCAGGTCAGGTAAACTGACCATGCTAAATTGCCCATTGTGTTCAGGGATGTGTAGGTTAGGTGCATTAGTCAGGGGTAAATGTTCAGTAATCAGGGATGGGAATGGATCTGGGTGGGTTACTCTTCAAAGGGTTGGAGTGGACTTGTTGGGCAAAATGGCCTGTTTCTACACTTTAGGGAATCTATGATTCTAGGTCAGTGGCAGCACAAGTCAGGAGTGTAATGGAACTGCCCACTTGCCTGATTGAGTGCAGCTCCAAGAAGACCCAAGAAGCTGACAGTTCGCGGCAAAGCAGCCATCTTGATTGTCATCACATCCTCAAAACTCCATTCACTCCACCACCAAGGATCCTTAGACAGCAATGGTCAAACCTATGGCTACTTCCATCCAGCAGGACAAGAGCAGCAGGTGCATGGAATCACCTCCACCTGCAAGGTCTTCACAAGCCACCCACCATCCAGACTTGGAAATACACTACCTATCTTTCAGTATAGCTGGGTCAAAATTCTGTAACTCCCTGCCAGCATCATGGGGGTTAAGCAGAATTTGTGCCAATTTCTAAGGTGTTTATGTTAATAACTGACTAACCTTAAATATTTAATATGTGGCCATTTGGAATGCCATTAAAAAGAGAGTCATGATAATACGAACTTTTTGTAAAAGTAATCTGAGTTTAACTTGTGTTAGAAAATGGCTGCTACATGTCACCTAATTATAGAACTACAACTTCAGTGTGGATTATAGAGAAATGCACAGACCTGGAAAGACTGATAAAATATCAGGACTTTGTAAACAGACAACGGAGGTATAAGAATTCAAAGAGAACGTCAAAAGTCAAACGACACCAGGTTATAGCTATGCTACTTCTTAAGGGGCATGGTCCGCTCCTGATGAAGAAATGGACTCCTGAAATATTCCAATTTCAAATAAACCTGTTGGACTATAACCTGATGTTATTTGATTTTTGACTTTGTCCACCCCAGTCCATCTCCACTTCAAAGAGAACAGCAGACAACAGGAAGAACTTCAAAGTGACTCACCATAACTTACTGCTTTGTGGCACCCTTAATTCCTCAACACACGCCTGTTACTCAGTTTTGAACTGTATAAAAACAGTCAAGGTGCCAAACTCCAGGAAGAAGGCACTCGGAGGTAAGGGGCCGGGGGGGGGGGGGGGGGGGGATGATTTGATTGAGGGATGATAAAGAGAAATGAAAAGGAACCATCTGTTGTGTTGAAAGAAAATCAAGCAGTGTGTAAAATCACAGAACTAGAGATGAACAAATAATCTTCTCTCTCTCTCTCTCAAACTACAATTGAGTTCCATTTGTATAAGAAAACACCAGCTAACCTATGGAAGCCATCACAGCTGTTGCATCTGATTTCCTCCTCATTTTAGCAAGAACGATCTCAAGCAACAAACTCCAACAATATACCACAGGAACTTATCAGACATTTCTCAGTATAAGTATTCTTTTGTCTTATCGGTATTTGATTTAATCTCAGTACCTCTAATTTTTTCAGTTAACATTTTTATCCCTTTCATAACTTTATCTCAGGGAGGGATTGGCAACGTGGTAAATATCACTAGACTGGTAATCCAGAATCCTAGACCAATATTCAGGGGAAACGGGTTCGCATCCTACTATGGCAGATGGTGAAATTTGAATTCAGTAAAGTTTAGAATAGAAATGTGGTCATGTAATCACTGTCGATTGTAATAAAAACCCATCATGTTCATGAATGTTCTGTAGGGGACGAAATCTGCCATCCTTATCCAGGCTGACCTACGTGTGACTCCAGACCCACAGCAACGTAGTTAACTCTTAACTGCCCTCTGAGCAATTAGAAATGGGCAATGATTGCTGACTTAGCCAGTGACAACTGCATCCCATGAATAAATAATAAAAAAATTCTGAAGGAAATTAATTAACTTTTAAGCTGTTGAGAAAAAGCTTGACTGCTAATTAGATTAGATTAGATTAGATTACTTACAGTGTGGAAACAGGCCCTTCGGCCCAACAAGTCCACACCGACCCGCCGAAGCGCAACCCACCCATTCCCCTACACTTACCCCTTTTACCTAACACTACGGGCAATTTAGCTTGGCCAATTCACCTGACCTGCACATCTTTGGACTGTGGGAGGAAACCGGAGCACCCGGAGGAAACCCACGCAGGCACGGGGAGAATGTGCAAACTCCACACAGTCAGTCACCTGAGGCGGGAATTGAACCCGGGTCTCTGGCGCTGTGAGGCAGCAGTGCTAACCACTGTGCCACCGTGCCGCTAATCTACTTAACTTAAATCATATGTTTTAAAAATGAGGCAAAAAAGGTCACCAAACAAGCACAGATTACTAACCAAGTGGCAGATAAATCAATATGGTTTTGACAAGATGGTTAAAAGTTTTGCTCTGTATTGACTGTATCTGTTACGTATATGTAAAATGTCAATGAAGTATACATGTTGATTGGTGTCACTTCTGAAGCCAAAGCTAAATCTTACACCAATTCTGAAGCAATTATACCATTTCACTTCTAAAACAAAATAGGAGCACAGCCTTCACACACAGTCTAACTGTGAAGTACAACTGTCCTATTCAAAATAATGAGGTTGGTAATTATTTTTCTATTGTATAGATTATGCTTTAGTGTGAAGACTCCCAGTGAAATTCAGTGATCTCTAGAGGACAGTTCTGCTGATAACTTTAATGAGCCTGTACAGGAACAGAAATGTTAAATAAGATAATTAAAAGCAATCCCATGACACCAGCTTGCACATCCTGGAAACACACATTTATCATTCAGTTGTGTAATGATAATTTTGTATTCAACTGAAGATCAGAAGGGTTTGTTTTTAAAGCAGTCAACACAAAGGTGACTATTTTGAACATTTTGGTTCTGATATAACAGAATATATGAAACATAGGGTGAATTATTGGCTGTTTAAAAGATACGTTTCGCCCACCAAAATAAGGGCTCCTTATTTCATTTTACATTCCAGATTCAGGTCTATTTATAAATTTCAAACAATCTCTGACCCAGGAAATCTTTATTACCTAGGCTCACATCTTTTGGAACCAGGATCCCTAATTTTGCTACAGTGAAGTAAAGGTCAACATTGACAAAAGGACTCACAGATAATCAGAAACATGATCTAGCAGACTAGCATGTTTACGTGGTATCCTGATTCCTGTATGAGAGTGCCGATAATCCGACTGAGTAGAATTTACCTCCTTTAATACCTTGTAAATATGCAAACTTTAGAGGGATAATGGGAGGAGGTGGCCCTTGCACGTCAATAAGGTCTTAACTACATTGACATAATGGATGAAAGTGCAGACAAGATTCAAAAGTACCTCATGAAGCAATTATCTACATTCAGTAACAATATTATGTTAGTAGATGCAATATAAAATAGAAAGTTGGAAAGGGCTACATAGGTATACAAAGTAAGTCTGTAACTCTGTGGCAAGTGGAGTTCAATGTGGAAAAGAGTGAGGTTATCTATTTTGGACTTAAGAATAAGTAGATATTTTCTAAATGGAATAAAGCTAAAGTTGTGGATGAACAGAAAGAGATTTGAAGATCCAAGTACGAATATTATTAAAAAAAACCTAGTGAGCAAGTACAAGACATAATTTAAAATAGTAACAGTCAAAATTAGAGTGGTGCTGGCAAAGCACAGCAGGTCAGGCAGCATCCAAGGAGCAGGAAAATCGATATTTCAGGCAAAAACCCTTCATTAGGACTTTCCTGACTCTAATCTCCAGCATCTGCACTACTCATTTCCATCCTTAAAATATGAACAGTATATTTAAGCTTTTATCTCGGAAGATCTGGAATATGAAGGGTGAAAGGTATGTTACAGAATTCCGATTGGTACCCACCTGGTTGATCACATATAACTCCAAGGTGTGCATCAGATCCACCAGAATGATAACCAGCACTGTAAGTGTTAAATTATAGACACAGGTTGCTTATATGCTTATATTTCCTAGCATATAGAGTATTCAGGGAAGTTCTGATTGATGTGTCAAAGATAATCAAAACTTTTAATGGGCTAGACATAGATAGATAGGTTCCCCTAGTGGGTAAGTCCAGAATACGGGAGCATAATCTTAAAATGAAGGCCAGGTAATTCAGGGTGATGCTAGAAGTTACTTCTTCACACAAAGGATAACGGAAATCTGGAACATAATCTCAAAAAAAAAGCTGTTGAGGCTGGTACAATTGGAAAATGAATATGAAAACCAATATTGGTTGGATCCTGAGCTCTTGGCATCTGAGCTCACAGAAAATACATCAGAAATGTTTTTGGAGGGTATAGGTTATACAAACAGGCTGGACAGGTTGGGACATTTTTCAATGGAGTGTAAGGGGTTGAGGGGTGATCTTATAGCAGTTTATAAAATCATGAGGGGCATAGATAAAAAGGTCTCTTCCCAAGTTCAAAAGTAGGGAGCATATTTTTAAGGTGAGAGGAGAAAGATTTAAAATGGACATGGGGGCATTGTTTTTCCTCAGAATTGATGTGTGGAATGAACTGCTAAAGGAAGTAGTGGTGTTTAAAAGACATTTGGATAAGTTCATGAATAGGAAAGATTTGGCAGGATATGGGCCAAATGTAGGCAGGTGGGACTAGTTTAGTTTAGGAACATGGTTGGCATGGACGAGTTGGACTGAAGGGTCTGTTTCCATACTAGATGACTCTATGAGTGCCAAATGTTTTCCACATTCAAAGGCCAACCACATGACTGTCATCCAGAAATATGTGTTAGGCTCACCATCACTTAATAGGAAGTAACAGGTTTATAACATCTTTTAATTTTTCCAGGAGGTAGTTCTTAAAATATTCCCTTGTAATCCCTGTCAATGCAAAGCAGCACTTCCTTAGATAACCAGTTCATATGGTGACAATTAACACATACGTCAGTGCTGGAGGTCTCTCTGGTTCTCAGTATAAGCTGCGTTTTGCATGAAAAGGTGCTGTGTACCCAGTTAAAAATGATTCACTGCTTCAAACTCAGATCCAGTTCTTAAAGGTTTTTGTAGTGCAAGTGATCAAAATATTAGTATCTAACACCAATGTATGACCATGCAATCACCAAATGTCCCAAAGGAGCAAGAGGTTAAAAGATAAAGATAATGTTCAATAAGTTTATTTATATAATGCCTTTATTGTGGTTGACTCTCAGTTAAAGGGCAGCTAGGCATAAGCTATAAATGCTGGCCAGTCAGTGATGCCCATGTCCCACAAGTGAAGAAAACAAAAGTAATAAAATGTCCAAGGCACTTCAAAGTGGTGTTACTAACAATATATGACAAGCCATAGAATGAAATGTTAAAATAAATGACCAAAAGTTTAATTAAAAAGATAGGTTTTAAGGACTGTCATAAAGGAGGAAGGGGAGATGGAGAGACAGAGATATGTGGGGAGGGAATTTCAGAAATTAAGGGCCCAGAGAACTGAAAGCAAGGCCAATGGAGATACAGCAACTAAAACCTGTTCACACAAGCAGACACAGGTAGTTTATTCACAGCACCTCGTATTATCCACTCTCAGCTGGCGTAAAATTATACCTACAAAGAGTGAGTTATATAAAGATCAGTTTCTATTCTAAATGAAAAGCATAGCATGCCAAATTATGGAAGATAATGCCTGTGGCCTTTAAAGTTAATAAAGAGTCAAAACAAGTCCACAATGACCTTATGATAAGGACAATGCTGGTTTCCTAGCAACACAATGCATGATAGCAAGGAGGTAAGAAGCTTTCGTCAGGATAATTCCACATCTCTATTCTTGGAGTTAATTACCAAACTTCAAATTTGATTTCGCTAGATTTAATATGGAGAATTCAACCTCTACCCTTGGGATCACATTATTTGATTTGTACAGAGGAAAAACAAATACAACAAATCCCCCCATGCTATCTTTCCACATTCTTTCAGCATTAACTGAGTTTGAAACATCTCTCTGTTACATCTTATTTAGTGCACTGTCTTTTCATGTCTTCCACATCACTAGTAGGTATTGCATTTAAGAAAAATGCTTTTCCCAGTGATTTTAGTGAGCTGGACTGAATATTGAGGGCTGAAGAGCTATGGGAATAATGTCAAAACTCCAAATCTTGATGTAGGACTTTGCTCACTCTTTCTAGAGACTTAGTTGTATGCATGCATTTTTGCTTAATAAAGATATCCCTTGATTCTCTGGGATGTGGATCTGCTCCTGAATTTTTTTGGACTTTGTAGTTTCTCCTTTTTGGTATATAACTGACCAGAGTTTATTTTTGGGGTCAATAGATATGAGGTTGGAAAAGCACAGCAGGTCAGACAACAACCGAGAAGAAGGAAAGTCAAAGTTTTGGGCCGAAACTCTTCGTTGGGACTGATTTAGTTTTGCCCTTAACTTCCCATTTTTACTTCCTTCCTACATTCCCAATTTCTTTAAAGTGCTGTTTTTTAGAGTTTCCCTTGCATTTTCGCTTTGGCTAACTTTTTAGAGCTGGAAAACTGCTTTCCTACAGTGGAAACAGTCTGCTCCCCCTGTTGATCAGTATTGCCATTAGTGGTAATCCATAAAATGGCTGCTGTACTACTTTCACACTTGTTCACCAGTTGTAAAGACTTTTGAGTGGGTGGTATTGGTTTCTTTTGACCTATTTCAAGTAACTGATTCAGCCGAAACCTTGGTACTTCCCAGGTCATTGCATGATTCAACTCCCTAACTTTGGGCCTTGTGGCGTATTGAATCGCTTTTATAAAAGTTAAGTATTCCTTTGATTCTTAAAATATTTGACAGTCTTCTATTGCATACTCTGATGATGACGTGGCTGGGAATAAGCTCATTTTTCAATGATCCATATCCAAAATAAGTGACAGCCCTCTAAGAAACAAATGGATTGGATTCCCCTGGTCTCTGGGAGCTTCCATTTTGGGTTGAAATATACATAGAATGTCTTTAGGACTGAGTCACATTCAATACATAGCTCCACACTATTTCCATTCTCAATGTATGGGAAGTACGGCCCATCAGTGCAAAAGGTAAGACGGAAGTATTTGATCTTCAGTAAGAAGTGCCGAGAGGATGATCCATTTCTACTTCAGAGTCCCCAGCACCACAGATATCAGTCTTCAGCCAATCAATTCATTCCACATAATATCAAGGACTGGTTGGATTTACTGGATACTGCAAACCCTCTGGGACCTGACACCATTCTGGCAATAGTACTGAAGATTTGTACTCCAGAACTTGCTGTACCCCTAGCCAAACTGTTCCAGTACAGCTACAATACTGGCATTTATCTGACATACCAGGTATGTCCTGTACACAATAGGATAAATTCAACATGATCAATTGTTGTCCCAACAATCTATTCTACATTATCAGTGAAGTGATGGAAGGCGCTATTGACAGTATTTTCAAAAACATTTTGCTCAGCAATAATCTGCTCATTGACACTCAGTTTAGATTCTGCCACAGCCACTCAGCTCCTAATTTCATGATAGCCTTGATTCCATCATGGATAAAACAGCTGAATTCCAGAGCTGAGGTGAAATTGACTGCCATTGATATCAAAGCCACATTTGACTGGGAGCCAGGCAAAAATTTACTCAATGGGAATCCGGGGAAAACTCCCTGATTGGTTACAGTCATACCTGGCATAAAGAAAGATGGTTGTGGTTGCTGGAGGACAGTCATCTCAACTCCAGGAAATCTCTGCAGAAGTTCCTCAGGGTACTGTCCTAGCCTCAACCATCTTCAGTTGCTTCAGCAATGACATTCCCTCCATCATAAGGTCCCAAGTGGGAAGGTTGACTCATGATTTCACATTTAGCACCATTTACAACTCGTCAGATACTGAAGCAGCCCAGGTCCAAATGCAGTAAGACTTGGACAATTCAGGTTTGGGCTGACCAATGGCAGGAGGTCCTGAGATTATGAAAGACCTGGACAGCACATCATGCACAGTGCACTTGCACATCATGCAGGCCTAAAAATATATCAATGAAACAATGGATTAAGGAGATGATCACCACCTAACGTATTCCTAAAACTTGAGATACAAAATAATATATTTACACAACTAGAAAAGTCAGACTGAAATTCAAGCTGAACTCTACAGAAATGTTTAGTTTTCTCTCATTAGTCAATGCCAGACAAAAACTAAAATTCCTATGCTTTGTCAACTTTATATGAGCACTTTATACTACACTGACCACTTTTAAAGCTCAAGCAACACTACCAATTAGTGAATAATTTGGAGCAACTTGTAATGACATTGTTACTGGATCAAGGCATAGAATCCCAACAAGTGCCAACAACTATATTCCTATTCTCTGGACTAAACTTGAAAGCATTTCAAAAAGTTAACAGACTGCATGTCACCTGCATCTTCATGCCTTAGAGGTTTCTGGTTTTAGTTTCACTTCCAACGTTCAAAAAGCATAACATTGTGGTGAATCTCTGCAAAATCTCCATGAATTCTGAGCCACAGCTGCTAAAGGAATAAGTAACATTTTTGATCAACAAGAATAGCTTAGATTTCCCATGAACCCAGAATTAACTGCACTGGATTTACGTTCATGAAATAGAGATCTTAATTCTGAACATACAATCACTCTTTGCTGATCTATCTCAGCAAAAGTATGCAATTATTAGGTCACATTTCACCCATGTTACCATGTCTGTTCTCTCTAGATATGAAATTAAATGGGAGCATTCAGCTTTCAAATGGAGGACTGGATTAACAGATCAATGGGGGGATTGTGCATTACAGTCAAGAGATGTAAACCAGCAATTTAGGGAGGATCCAATTACAGACTCTCAGCCTCCTGTTACTGACTCATGAAGACTCATGAACATTGCTCTATCAATATGATTTACTGATCGAGTGTGTTAGCTGGCTTATCAGGTAAAGGTAAGGTCAACATAGTCCCACACTCTTGCTATAGAGATGATGAGTTTAAAATGAGAGTCACCATGCCTCAGACAAGGGGCAAGATTGAGAAGGTAGGTCTTTCATGGTAACCCCAGTCAGTGTGGGAACTGAACCCACATTATTGACATTACTTCGCATTGCAAACCAGCTGTTCAGCCAACTGAGCTAACCAATAAGTCATACAATGAGTTAGAAGATAAAAATCAAATTATTCAATTCTTGATATTACCCTGAAAGAACTGCATTTACAATAGAGGGATGTGACAGTGAGGAAGGGTTTATGCCCAAAATGTCGATTCTCTTGTTCCTCAGATGCTGCCTGACCTGCTGTACTTTTCCAGCACTACATTCTCAACAATAGAGGAGTGTGACAGTGGAAAGTGGCCACCAGTGGCATTCCAACTTCTGTCATCGAGCTACATTTCACAGACAATGCCTGTGAGTACAGACACTCTCAGGTCAAGCTACAAACTATCATTGAGGCATATGAGGACCTCAGATTAAACATCAGGAAAACAAGTTTATGACCAGCCAAATCCTAACAAACAACACTGCTCCCTGCCCCCACAGCTACCAAGATCCACAGTAAGCCCCTGGAGAACACGGATCATTTCCCATATCTCAGGAGTCTCCTCTCAATAAGAGCAGACATTGTCAATGAAATCCAGCATTGATTCCAATGTGCCAGTGCAGCCTTTGGATACCTGAGGAACAGAGTGTCTTAAATCCGAGATCTCAAACCCAGCATCACACAGGTGGCCTACAGAGCAGACGTGGACCCCACCCTCCTGTATCCACCAGAAACATGGAGCAAATACAACAGACACCTCAAATCCCTGGAGGGTAATCACCAACACTGCCTTTGCAAAATCCTGAAAATCCCTTGGCAGGACAGGTTTATCAGTATGAGCATCCTCTCCCCTGTCGATATTCACAGTATTGTGACCAGCTGCAATGGACAGGCCACATCATCTGCGCGCCCGACATAAGACTCCCTAAACAAGTGCTCCATTCTGAGCTCCACAATGGTAAGCAATCACTAGAAGGGCAGAGGAAATGCTACACCCTGAAAGTCTCCCTAAACAAATACAACATTTTCAACTGACATGTGGGAATTGCTTGCTCTAAACGCACCAACTGGAGAAGAAGCAGCCGCAAAGGTGCTAACCACATCGAGCATCATGAGTGGAATGCGTGAAAGCTGAGCGCAAGCAGCAGGAAAGAGCGTTTAGAGTCCAGAACAGTCCACCCATCTCCCCCCTCAAACACCACCTGCTGCACCTGGGGCAGAGCCTGCCACTCCAGGATTGGACTAGTTAGCCACTGCTGAATGCATCCCACTGGCGTGGAAGCAAGTCATTCCCAACTCTGAGAGACTGGGTTATGGAAAAAATTTAACAGATTAATTGGGTGCCTCAGTGATCCAGTTGGCTCCGCCAAATTCTTTATTCTACTTAGATCACAGTCCATTCACCCATCACCCCAGTGCTTGCTGAGCTACAATGGCCCCGGACAAACAACACCTTCACCTTAGAAATCTCATCCATGTTTTTCATATTGCTCCATAGTGTGTCGCTGGCCCACTCACCCCTCTCCCGATCCCTTTAAGTCTCCTCCAGCCTACAGCTCTTTGAAACATCTGCATTCATTTAGTTCTAGCACCTCAAGCATCCGCGATGTTAGTCAAGCCACTGTTACTGCCCATGCTTTCAGTTACCCAGGCCCTAAGCTGCTGAAATCCTTCCCCAAACTCTATCTCTCTTTCCTCTAAGACGCTCTTTAAAGTCAGTTTGATTAACGTTTTGACCACAATCCCTAATATCGCTTCATGTGGATGAATGCCAAGTTTTGCAGTATAATCATAGAATTCCTACAGTGTGGAAGTAGGCCATTTGTCCCATTGAGTCCATACCAACCCTTCAAAGAACATCCAAACATATACTTGCGTGAAGTGCCTCAGGAGGCTTTGCCATATTAAAAATGCTTTATTTTCTAAAGTAAATCAAGAAAATTTAAAAACCTAAAAGCAACTTTCTGCAATGTTGATGAGGAGGAGGAGAGTAGCAAATTAACATTTTTTGATCAGTTATAACAAAGTTATCTGTAATTATTATTTTTCCTATGCACAAGACATGTTTGTGACTTCAAACATCTGGAATTTTGTTTTGGTTGTGTAATGTTATTATTAAGGTAGGTAGATAAGCAGTAGGGATTAACAAACAGCCTAAAAACAGCAGCAAAACTCAGCTCAATCCAAATTCAGCTAAGCTTATCAAATCCAAATCTAGTCTGACCCAGTAAAAGCACTATTCTGGTCAGCAGCAATGTGAAAACTTGGTTTACTGCCAATGTATGTACATCACACCATCACCAGGAGACAGTGGGCAGGGCAACAACACATCCCAATACTATTTCTTTTTTTCACAACAATGTAAAAATTCTAAATGTACTTTTATTTGTTGCAAATCACTATCAGTGATTTGTAAAGCCTTATTGATTCTAGTTCTGCACTATCAAAATTGTATATGTTTTATACTCAGTTTTTCTGATTTGTTGATTGTACTTGTTAACTACAAGACAATGTCATGCTCTACCATCTAACAGATTAATCAAAACAATAATTTCTCATATTACAAGCTATTTTTAAAAATGTATACTAGGCTTTCATAACAAGTTATTCCTAATTCTGTCAATCCCTTGGTCTTTAAAATCCATGGTCTATTGAAAAAATCTTTGGCCTGATTCTAGACTACTCTCAATGGGTGCTCCAGCACATTGTAATACAGTGTTATCTTGAGGCCTCCTTTTAAGATCTTTTTTTTATTTTTGAGGGCTACTTCTTGGTTTTCAGGGACTTTTTTTTATTCTAACAAATGTCTTTATATCATAAGGTAACATCATTGTCTGTATCTGTGTTGAATTTTATTTTAGGGGTTCCTTTTTTAGATAGATAAGATTTCAAGAAATCCAAAGACTATATGAAATCTGTGAGCCGGGTTCTGGAACTCAGTATTCTATAAACTAACTTTGTAAGTAACATGAGTCAACCACATTGCTATGGGTCTGGAGTTACGTGTAAGCCCAACCAGGTAAGGAAGACCAATTTATTTCCTTACAGGACATTGGTGAACCAGATAATTTTTCAATGACATTTGACAGTGGTTACATGGCTGCCATTAGTCTAGCTTTTAATTCCAGATGTTTAAAAAGAATGAATTCAAATTTCACCATTTCTCATAGAAATATAGAATCTATACAGTGTGGAAAGAGGCCATTCAGCTCAGAGAGTCTACACCGACCCTCCGAAGAGCATCCCACCCAGACCCAGCCCCCATCCTATCCCTGTAACCTCATATTTCCCATAGCTAATCCATCTAACCTGCACCTCCCTGCACAATAGGGGGCAATTTAGCATGGCCAGTCCACCTAACCTGCACATCTTTTGTGGGATTCATAACGACATTCTGACAGCATTAGCCTGGAGTTCTGGATTACTAGTCCAGTGATTTTACCATGACACCATCACCTCACCTGTCTGGTAGCTCTTGGACCTGTGGGGTCCTTGATTTTCTGGGACAAGTCTCATTGTTGGCTTGACAAATGCCTGAATGGCAAAAAGGATGTTACAGGATCTCACCGGTTCTCTGGGCAGCAGCCAAAACCTCCATCACTTCCAAAAGATTCTGCCTTGTGCTCAGATTCCCATCCTCCTGCTGAGTTTAGATTAGATTAGATTAGATTAGTTTAAAGTCTCCCTAACTGCTCTGGAAACTGAAACAATTTGGATTACTGCATAGCAGCAGGGAGGATGAGTACTTCCTGGATCAGATCAAGGGCAGAGTTGGAACAACAAAGTACTTTCTAAGAGTTGCTGAGCTGGAGCAGACAACAGAGTTATGGAAGGGCGGGGCCATAAAGGGAGTTGAAAACCAGGAAGAAAACATTAAAGACAAGGCATTGGTTGAATGACAATCCAAGCAGGTCAACAGAGGTGATAGGGGAAAGGAACTTGCTATTTGTCAAGGCACAG
Source organism: Chiloscyllium plagiosum (assembly GCF_037043375.1). NCBI lineage: Eukaryota > Metazoa > Chordata > Chondrichthyes > Orectolobiformes > Hemiscylliidae > Chiloscyllium > Chiloscyllium plagiosum. The sequence goes on along the minus strand of NW_028270172.1, from coordinate 29,329,914 downwards.
GCAGCAGAGTTTGGATGATCTTGTGTTTGCAAGAATATGAGAACCCAGCCAATGGTGGAAATGTAGAACTTGCTAACACAAGGAGTAGCTGAGACAAATAGCAAATGTTACATTATTTGTAAAGAAATAGGATCTAATTGTAATCCAAATATACATCCTGGCTGTTACATTTACTACTGCCTTGCAGTCAGGTGCCAAGCAACAATATATCAGTCCATAGACCATATGCAAGTAAGAGATGCAATCAATTCATGCCGCATGTTATTATTTATGAGAACCAGAAAACATAACAGTATAGTTATATTTAAGGGCTAGATAAATACATGAGGAAGAACTAACTAAAAGGATTAGCAGTTGGTTTTGTAACAAGTAGGCTAGTAGAGGTTCTATCATGACAATGGTTTATAACCCTAGTGTGTATTATGGTATATCAAAATTTTAAGTACCACATTATTTCTTTTAGACATACAAGCCAAAAGATGGCTTAGGATTTAAAGTAGGTGGTTATCTAAAAAACTTTTTGTATTACACTAAAGGAATCATAGAATGTTAAGTGTGTCAAGATAATTTCAGACAGCAACATTTCAAAGAGAGATGCTATTCAAAAATTGACCAGTGATCTCCTGTGGGTTGTATCCTAGGTTGTGAATATGATCTGAGTTGACAGAAAGGTAATTCTGGGTGAAAGACATGCGTATGTTTTATCCCTCCTGGAATTTATAGGAAAGGATTTAAAACCAATTGCAAACTCTGATCTCTGTGTATTCATGTGCTAGAGAGCTGACATGCTACTGCGCCAGAATGTGAGTCAAGTCCCATCCGCAGGGATGAGTCACAGATAAGGACTCACGTGCTGCCTCCACATGTACAGGTAAAAGGACACAAGGTCACTTTTTGACTGCTGAAGAAGGGCTTATGCCCAAACGTCGATTCCCCTGCTCCTTGGATGCTGCCTGACCTGCTGCGCTTTTCCAGCACCACATTTTTCAGCTCTGAAAACAAGGCCACTTTTGAATGAACTGCAGCAAGATTTTCCAAACAGCCACCCAACTGTCAATGTCAGTGCTATGAAAATCATCCACATTAATAACCTCAATGTTTCACACTCCATTTGTCATGGGCAAGCCAAAGACAGATTCAGATTGTTTTTAAAGTTTTAGTTTCTTGACTTGCTTCTAATTTCTAATGTGCATGTATGTGTCACATTTTATTATTGTTTCTCACAGCTTATTAGTTAATAACCGTAGCATTATCCAGCTCCTTTCAGTTCCAAGGAAGAGTCAAACTTGGATTCAAAACATTAACTCTATTTCTGTTTCCACTGATGCTGCAGACTTGCAGAATTTCTTTAGTACCTTCTGTTTTTATTTCAGATCTCCAGCATCTGCAGTATTTTGCTTTTAGCTAATAAATTCTCTCCACTTTACCTCAAGAAAATCTAGTTAAATTAGCTCCTTTTAAAATATAAAAGTACTTGGACTGGGAATAGGAATCCATGGGAGGATGGATCATTTTAAAATTAATCTTGTTGAGGGTGGGTTTCAGCAAAGTCATACAGCCTGTTTATCCTTCCTCTCCCAGGAATGTAACTTTTTGGGGTGACGGAGGGCATTATCCAATCCAACATCATCAGAAATTGAGGATAGGTGTTCAGGGATGTGTCATAAAATTCAAGTTTCGTATCAACACTGGCAAAGGTAATGTAAAATCTGTTATGTAGTCAAACGATTATAGTTTGTAGGTTGCCGGTAAAGATCATTTACACTAAAAAAGTAAAAGGTATAAAATCCAAAAATCCAGCAATTGCTCCCAAAGCTCTAAAACAAAATATTTTAAAAACATTTTTAAAAGTTCCTTTTTCACTCTTTCATCCATTCATGTAACATCATCTTCATTTATCCACTTACAATATTATGCTGCACATTCCACACTAGTATAGACTGCCCTCTATTGTTCAACACTGATTATTCATTCCTCCGGGATATAGGCTCCTTTTCTTTCTTAACCAAGCTGATGTCGTATTTATGAGTGATAAAGTCAACCAGATGCAAGGGGTAACTGCATTGAAATCAGGAGTAGGCATCCTGGCTGATTTTCTGTCCACTATTAAAGGACAATGGTCAAATATAGCATCTTTGTGGCCATGGCAACTCAGGTTTCATGATCATTTTCATTTTTATGACTCAAAGGGTCACTGCATAAATATGCAGGGACATTGAATGAATGCACTAATTAATGATTTATTGTCATGTGCATTTTACAATGAAATACAATAAAATATAGGGAAAAGATTTCATTTGTCACTATAACCCTGTACCATTTCAATAGTTTAAGAATAATAGAAAATGAAAAGATGTAGCTGAACGAATTTTGAGCCAGCTCAGAACCACCACTGCCTCATCAGACCCAACTAGGCCTGGCTCACTCTCGCTCTCACCCTGCTGAAGATGCTGAAAAAGGATTTTAAAGAGAAAAAAAAAGAAAAAGTAGCCATCTTATTCTGTTTTTAATATCAAATTTCCAGCATCTATTTTCATTATAGACCATGTAAAGAAATCCAAACTCTTCTAAAGGTATTTAAATATCAAAAGGGTAAGAATAAGAGGAGATGAGGAACCAAAGGGAGCTCTAGGCATAAAGGCAGAGGTTCAGGTACTAAATGAAAACTTTGCAATTTTCTTTACCAAGGAAGATGATGCTGCCTAGACATAGTGAAAGAGGTTACAGTTCAGATGCTAGATGGACTAAAATGCTATGGAGGAGGTTTGAGAAAGACTGGCTTACTTCAAGTTGATAAATCACCAGGAGCAGGTGAGAAAAATGTGAAGATGCTGACAGAGGTAAGGGAGGAATTTGCAGAGGCACTGGCTATAAATGTCCTATCTTCTTTAGATATAGAGGTGTGTAAGAGGACTGGAGCACTGAAATTATTTCACCTTCTGCACTATAACTATTCTACTACCTAGAATTCCTTATGAAGAATTAAAGCAAACATAGAAAGGCAAGTGATGATAAGATTCTGCTGATATTCATATCATTAGTAACTCTTAATGTAATATTGTCTTTTGGTTGTTATTCTGTATTCAATTTTAAGTTTAGTATTCAACAAGTGTCATTCTGCACTTTTTTTTAATCCATTCAATTGAAGTTAGAAGTCCCCAGAATGTCACAGCTGACTTGTATGTATACTCACACATCTTCCTGTAAAGCTTGAAGGGTTGCATGAATTTCAGACTCTGTAATTTCCTCATCCATCGTTGCTAAGTAGATGTACAAATACTTGAAGGTTTCAAAATCGATGTGGGCAGCACCTCCAGTTGGGTCAGACGTTAGGATTTCACAGGCATATTTCAAGGCACTGAATAGAGTCTTAAAAAGAATTTTATATATACGTCTGTAAAATGTGATCATATGGTTCTGTTGACGTTTACAGCATAAGTATTTCCCAATATAGTACAATATAAACAGTGCCTTTGGAATTGAGAGCTCTGCAGCTGAGAAAAGATGAGTAGAATTTCCCTGAATAAGCGAATATCCTTTAGATTAGATTACTTACAGAGTGGAAACAGGCCCTTTGGCCCAACAAGTCCACACCGACCTTCCGAAGAGCAACGCACCCAGACCCATTCCCCTACATCTAACACTACAGGCAATTTAGCATGGCCAATTCACCTAACTTGCACGTTTTTGGACTGTGGGAGGAAACCAGAGCACCCGGAGGAAACCCACGCAGACATGGGGAGAATGTGCAAACTCCACACAGACAGTTGCCTGAGGCAGGAATTGAACCCTGGTCTCTGGCGCGGTGAGGCAGCAGTGTGCCACCGTGCCGCTTAGCCATGATAAACAAGGCTGATATGAATGGTGGTAACTATAATAGGAAACCTCATTACAGTATGCAATTAATAGTGTGCTACAATAAGATTTACTGACTGTGCAAGAGTGGCACAAGCAAATCCCCAGTCAATCCTAACTTCAACAATGTTTTCCCAAGTCCCACTTGCTCCTACCTTGGGAAAAAGGATTCCAAAAATCTGTACATTGGATTACTAATAGGACAAATAGGTAGAAGAAAATCATTTCAATGATGGTATGAGACAGCTATGAGTGGTGGCCTCATTCATGTCTCAGTTTTGGCACTCACTTCCTGATGTGCACATCATTTAGATAAGGTATGGGCAAGATTTTAGAGTGAGAACCCTAATGTTAGCATCAAATGGAGGTCGCTATCTCATAATACTGGAAAGCAGTCATCAGAATTCACAAATAGCATTGGCCCTCCAGAATTTTTACCAGTCTGTCAATTACGGTAAGAAAGAAAAAGAGGACACCTCCTCCTTACCCTCTAAGCAACTTTAAAACTAAAATAAATGCTACAGCCAGCAAGACTACGATCTTGCAGGAGAAGCTTCTCCACAGACTGGCTAATGAGCACAGCTGAAGCTGGGTAGAAACAATGTGGTCTGCAGTCAACAGGCCACCTCTCCTTGACGCCTCACAAGCCTACATCTCTTTCAACAATTGGCCTTAACTGGCCATGTGTTCACTTCGATTGGTTAGCCACTGCTTGAAGGTAGGAATCACTGTGAAAATAGTTCAGGATCAAAATGGTCCACTGTTACTACAAGTATAATATTTTGGTTCTTTTGACAGGCAGTTGAATAGTTCTTAGTTGACAGATGAGTGTGCTGTTTATTTTACCTTACTTAACAGAATTTGATATTATTGATTAATCAGTGCTTTAGTTTTGCCCAATGGGTATATCGCTGGGGAATTTGAAATGTCTAAGCAAACAAGGGGTAAATTCAAAACATTTAATTAGGCTTGTACAAATAAACTGGATAAGTATTAATCACCTAGACACCCTTTCCAAAATTATAAGTCCTGGTGCTCCAATCCAATAAATTTTAAAATGTCATGTTTATCAACAAACTCCTTTGTAGCTTTGCTCATTCTGTAACCTTCTCCTGCCTTTTATCCACTTCCTTCAGTTCAAAAAAGTCTTGGTTCAAAAAGGGAATAGATTTGTATTGACATCATTTGATTACCATGGATTTAAATATTTTAATCCGTAGAGTGCTAACCCCTCAGGTGGTCAACTGGGTTGCCTATTCAGAAAATCCTAGGAAAATAGAGAGAGCCACAAAGATACTGGAAATACATTATTTTAAGCTCTAAGTTCTTTTATGCCATTTTAGGACCTTACAACCATCTTCCCATTGGGATGGGAGCCACAAACATGCTCTTTTGCTCTGTTTATTTGTTGATATAGTCTGAGTGGCAGGACATATCTTGATATTTTTGTGCCCCCATTAAGAGCTCCAATCTAAATTGAAGCCTCTGTTGACTGAGAGGATGACCAAAACATCTGCCTTGGTCTTTGGACTGCATTTTAAGGCCTGTCCTAAAATTCTCTTCTTCTTGATGGTTGTCAAGGACCTTATTTTAACCCAGTTATTGGAGTTAACCTATTATACAGTCTAGAAATTAGTATTCACTGACATGAAGTTGGCAATCTCTACAAAGTAACCCTTGTGGTAACTTTTATATTAAATGACATAATAGGCTTTTTATGAATACCATATTTATCACTTCAGTTCATGCCATGTACAGTAGCACTGCACTAGTTTGTTTATTAGTACAACCTAATAACAGCGAAAGTGAGAAATTCAACAAATAATGCAAATATAATGCTCTATTAATGTGTCATGAATATTTCATTGTCTATTTGGCTCATAACTTCACTGTTTTTGGCATTTTAAGGTCTGTGTTAGTTTTACAGATATAAACAGTTTACAAAATTATACATACCCCACCCAAATCGCTGCAAGCAAGTGCCAAGAATTTCATCCATTCAATCTCATTCTGTAAATTGCCCAGTTGCAGAATGTTTTGTAGTTGTTGGAATGGCAATCCTAGGTCTTTCCATTTTTCCATTATCTCAAGCTCGTCAACAATCATCTTTGAAGAGAGCTAAAGCACATAGGTACATGCTTTTAGATGTTGATTTTCAGTACAGTAATATTTAAAGACCTTCACAAATATAAAGCAAACATCAGTTCATATCCGATAACAATCTAATGCAGCTAATACAAATGCATACAGACATATATAAAAAGAGAAGGAACATTCCTTCAATTTACCGAATTGTCATTCATCAAGATATAGGTTCTGAGCAGAAGGCCCTTAAAGCCCATTTAATCTTAAACCATTTTAGCATTTAGTTTTTTTCTTTTATTCAATGTTCTGTCCCAATCACTCTTCGTTGCACTCTTCAATACCCTACTTTTAAATGACTACCTAACAATGGGGCAGCACAGTGGCTCAGTGGTTAGCACTGCTGCCTCACAGCACCAAGATCCCAGGTGACTGTGTGGAGTTTGTATATTCTCCCTGTGTCTGCATGGGTTTCTTCTGTGTGCTCCGATTTCCTCCCACAGTCCAAAAATGTAAAGGTCAGGTGAAGAGGCCATGCTAAATTGCCCATTGTGTTAGGTGCATTAGTCAGAGGGAAATGGGTCTGAGTGGGTTACTCTTCGGAGGGTCGGTGTGGACTGGTTGGGCCGAAGGGCCTGTTTCCACACTGTAGGGAATCTAATGGTTCCAAATTTAGAAGTGAAATATTGGTGATAAATATAGAGATCACCTATTTCAATGCCAGAAAACATTGCTGACATTCATTTTCACACTCAGGCCTCCCAAACTGTCAGTTATTCTGCTGAGGTTTTCTCCCATCTGTGATCAACACAAGACCCGCAGTCTCATTTGCTACATCTCTTGTGATCCCAGCTTATGGCATGACTAGTCAAGTTGGATCCCAGAATGAAATGAGACTTGATAGATTACATAGTTAATTTTTATTTGGTTAGCTAATGTGGTGGTTAGTCACAAACATACTCACACAAGACTGCAATTATTATTTGACAACAGAAGAAATGTTTATTACAAAAATAGAAAAGAAACAAAATAATTAATATTGATATATGACAGAAAGATCTGAACACAAACAGCAAAATAAAGTCTCAATATGTCCTTCAAAGCTTTCTCTAACAGAACCTGAAGTCCAGAGAAATTATACTCTTATTACAACTCTAAGTTTCTACTTGATCTACTCCTTTTAGTTTCTTTCTCTTTGATTTCAGAGAAAATTTTATGATGTTTTCCTAGCTTGTTGGCATAAACATTTCACTATTTCAAGGGCCAAAACATTCTGATTTCTAACTTGGAGTCTTCTAATCAAGTTCCCCAGCATGGAAACTCCACAAGACATCTCCTATGGCAACTGATTCTCCTCAACAGATCGATGCTCTTGTTTCTCCTGCGCTGAAGCCAAAAACAGAACTAGTCGATTACTCTGCCTGTCACAGACCTACCAATGTAAACATTTTATCCATTAACAATACAGGGATTCTCCTAAGCACTTGACTGCGGTGATAAATTTAGCAAAATCATTCCCTTTGCCCTCATCCTTTTTATTTAAATTTTCAAAAATTGTATCCGATAACTGAACTAACAAACCATCTCCTTTTTCACAGACTACTCCCCTTCCTGGCCAATTCTGTGGGCCTGAGATTTTGTTACAACACGACCAGGAAACAATCCAGAGTGCTTCTCCTGCAATATCTCAGTTTCTTCCACCACTGCTGGGTGTTCTACCAACTTCATTGAGGAGAAAGTGAGGATTGCAGATGCTGGAGATCACAGTCAAGAGTGTGGTGCTAGAAAAGCACAGCAGTTCAGGCAGCATCTGAGGAGAAGGAGAATCGATGTTTTGGGCATAAGCCCTTCCAGAGGAATTCCTAATGAAGGGCTGATGCCCAAAACATCAATTCTCCTGCTTCTCGGATGCTGCCTGACCTGCTGTGCTTTTCCAGCACCACATTCTCGACAACTTCAGTGAGGCCAATATTTTTGGATCAGCCAGGTTATTCTCCAAGATAAAATCACTTCCTTCCATGGGGGTTTGTTCCATGATTCCAACTACAAGCCCTCCATTTACTAAATCATTCTTTAATGCAACACTGTGCAATTGGACTAGTTTGATATTCCACTTAGTAATATTTTCTCCTTCATAAACCTCCTATAAGACAAATGGTATCATCAGTCAGTATCAGAGACTTGCTTCATTATCTTTCAGCAATTTAATTGGTTTATCCCCTTGGTCTGAACAATGAGGAAATACGTCTCCCTTTGAATTAATATATTCAGGACCTGATTCTCATTATCAACATGTCTATCTAAGTCTTATCTAAGTCAAATTCTTTTTTCACTTCTATCTGAATTGTCACTAATTCTAGCTGTGACATCTCAATTTCAGATTTCTCTCTTTTTAATTCTAAATTCTAGCTAATTACTTTAAGCATCTCATTCTTGTGAGATCCTGCTTTTCATTATATCTTTAATTTATCAGCTAACTTTCCCAGTTTAGCCTTGGTCAAAGATATGAAACAATAAATGCTTATGTCTTCTAATTCCAGAAACATCTTAGTTACATTTAAAGTTGTTTGGGAAGCCTAATCTGTGCAATAAACTCCTGTTTTATGTTCAGAACCTCAGCGTACCTGTTACTTTTCAAATGTTGCAGATCACTCGCACTCAATAAAGCTGGATTTCAGACAAGCCTCCACTTTGTTACGATTCCAGCAGCTGGTACTACTGTATAAGTCAGATCACAGTATGAAACTGGCTTGGCAGATTCATACTGACATTTAAAGCACAGAAAGGGCTATTAGGCCCATTGTCTTCGTACCGGTCAACAAAGATCTGATTACACTAACCTTGACCTTGGAGGCTATGGCAATGCAGGCAAATGTCTAAATACTGCTTAAAAATAATGAGGATTACTCGACCACTCTTTCAGGCAGTGAGCTCCAGACTTCCACCATTACTTGGGCGATAAAAATTCTCTCAATTCTCCTTTTAGACCACTATCTCTAATGGGAAATATATGTTACTTGGTTATTAATTGTTCTGAAAATGGAGAAAATAACTTCCTATCTACCCTATTTATGCTCCTCATGATCTTATATACCTCTATCAGGTCCTATTTCAAACCTTGGCATAGCCAAGGTAAACAACTCCAGCCTATCAAAGTTTTTCTCATTTGTTTAGATTCTCCAGTGCAGGCAGCATCTTGGTAAATCTCTTCTGCACTCTCTCCAGTTTAATTTTTATTTGTTTAGTTAAAACAGTGTTAATCACCGGAACATATTCACAGAAGGATGCAGAAGCTCTTTAACAGTGCCACATGTTTATTACATAAACACAGTGAAGAGAAATACAAACCAAACAATACAGATACGGAAGACAATTTAGAAAGATCTTAACACAGATGGCAATGCCACATTTCAACCTGTTACAGAGTCAAGTCTTAAAAAAAATGTACTTCTATCTCAGCTCTTTATGCTTGTACTTAACTGACTACTTCCAGTTTCTTTTTTGTGGACAATTTTACTTATCCTTTCAAAAACTGTGTGCATGAATGTTTAACAATTTTGAAGGCCTAAACTTTCTCAGTCCTAACAACTTGAAGACTTTTTTATGTGTTCTGGCGTGGAAGATTGGAGACCAGTTCTGCTGCAGTGACTGTTCCCCTGAACTGAACTACTGTATACTCTTGTTTCTTCTGAACTGAACTGATGACTTTGTTCATTTTATGCTGCCTGTCATAAACTTCCCAATATAACCATCTTATCCATTAACACTATAGGGGTTCTTCCGAACATTTTATTGCAGTCACATACTTTCAGCTCACAATTACAAGTTGACTTCCTGACTTTTTGAAATAAAAAACTTCACAGAGCTGACCAAAATCTCACTGCCTCTATTGAAAAATCCTACTTCCAAAAATGTCAATATATGTTATACTCTTTTCATCGCACAATGCTGTAATCTCCTGTTCCTCCCTCACCTTCTACTTCCACAGCCTCTGCCTCACCAAATCATTTTTACTATTTCAACTTTGGACAGATGTGTTCTCAGCACAAACGTCTTCTGGGTTGACAAGTATAAAACCACAAGACTATAAGATCATAGGAGCAGAAATTAGGTCATTCAGTCCATCAAGTCTGCTCTGCCATTCAGTCATGGCTGATAAGGTTTTCAACCCCATTTTCCTGCTTCCTTCCCGTAATTCCTTGGCAATCAAGAACTTATCTATCTCTGTTTTGAATACACTCAACAACCTGGTCTCCACAGCCTTCTGTGGTAATGAATTCCACAGATTCACCACTCTCTGGCTAAGATTTCTCCTTAACTCCATTCTAAAGGGTCATCCACTTATTCTAAGGTTTTGCCCTCAGGTCCTCATCTCTCCTGCCAATAGAAACAGCTTTCCAATGTCCACTCTTTCCAGGCTGTTCAGTATTTTGAAAGTTTCAATCAGTACCCTTCTCATCCTTCTAAATTCCATTGAATATAGTCCCAGATCCTCAAACATTCTCATATGTTAAGCCTTTCATTCTTGGGATCACTCTCGTGAACCTCCTCTGGACCCACTACAGGGCCAATACATCTTTCCTGAGGTATAGGGTCCAAAATTGCTCACAATACTCTAAATGTGGTCTAACCAGAGCCTTATAAAACCTCAGATATATACTTCTGCTTTTATATCCTCATCCTCTCGAGATGAATAACAACATCGTATTTGCCTTACTAACTATCAACTCAATCTGCAAGTTTACCTTGAGAGAATCCTGGACTAGGACTCCCGTGTCAGAGAGTCATAGAGATATACAGCACAGAAACAGACCCTTCAGTCCAACTCGTCTATGCCGACCAGATATCCCAACACAATCTAGTCCCACCTGCCAGCATGTGGCCCATATTGCTCCAAACCCTTCCTATTCATATACCCGTACAGATGCCTTTTAATGTTGCAACTGTACTAGCCTCCACCACTTGCTCTGGCAGCTCATTCCATACACACACCACTCTTTGTGTGAAAAAGTTGCCTCTTAGGTCTCTATTATTACTTTCCTCTCTCACCCTAAACCTACGTCCTCTAATTCTGGACTCCCCCACCCCAAGGAATAGACTTTGTATATTTACCCTATCCATGCCTTTCATGATTTCATAAACCTCTATAAGGTCACCCCTCAGCCTCCGACGCTCCAGGGAAAATTGCTCCACCTTTTCAACCTCTCCCTATAGTTCAAATCCTCTAATCCTGGCAACATCCTTGTAAATCTTTTCTGAACCCTTTCAAGTTTCACAAAGCCCTTCCGATAGGAAGGAGACCAGAATTGCATGCAATATTTCAAACTGGCCTAATCAATGTCCTGTACAGCCGTAGCATTACCTCCCAACTCCTATATTCAACACTCTGATCAATTAAGGAAAGCATACCAAAAGGTCCCTTTGCACTTCAGATTTCTAAATTTTCTCCCCATTTAGAAAATAATCCATGCCTCTATTCTTCCTACAAAGTGCATGACTTCATACTTTCCCACACTGTATTACATCTGCCACTTCTTTGCCCACCCTCCTAACTGATCTAAATCTTTCTGCAGCCTCCCCATTTCCTCAATACTACCAGCCCTTCTGCCTATCATTGTATCATCTCAAACTTAGCCAGAATACCCTCAGTTCCATCATCCAGATCAGTATGTATAAAGTGAAAGGTTGTGGTCTCAACATCGATCCTTGTGGAATACCACTAGTCACTGGCTTCCATCCCGAGAAGGACCCTTTTATCCCCACTCTCTGCCTTCTGCCAGACAGCCAATCTTCTATCCATGCTAGTATCTGGCCTCTAACACTATGGGCCCTTATCTTACTCAATAGCCTCCTGTGCGGCACATTATTAAAGGCCTTCTGGAAGCCCAGATAGATGACATTCTTTGGCTCTCCTTGGTCTAATCTGCTCATTACCTCCTCAAAGAGTTCTAACAGATTTGTCAGGTATGACCTCCCCATGATGAAACCATCCTGATTTTGCCCTACTTTATCACGCACTTCCAAGTATTCAGAAATCTCATCCTTCACAATGGACTCCCAAATCTTACCTACAACTGAGGGAGACTAATCAGCCTATAATTTCTCACTTTTTGCCTTGTTCCCTGCTTAAACAGGGAGGTTACATTAGCAATATTCCAGTCCTCTAGGACCCTCTTTGACTTGTGATACCTGAAAGATCACTACTAAAGCCTCCACAATCTCTTCCATTATCGCCTTCAGAACTCTAGGGTGTAGCCCATCTGGTCCAGGTGATGTATCCACTTTCAGACTTTCCTGTTTTTCTAGCACCTTCTCCTTGGTGATGGCCACCATTCTCATCTCTGCCCCCAGACTCTTTTGAATTTTTGAGATATTATTCATATCTTCCACTGTAAAGACTGATACAAAGTAGTTACTCAGTTCCTCTATCATTTCTTTGTTCCTTATTACTACTTCTCCAGCATCGTTTTCTAATGGCCCAATGTCCACTTTTGCTTGTCTTTCGCCTTTAATATAGCCAAAGGAACTTTTGCAATCTTTCTTAATATTACCGGCTAGCTTACCTGCATAATTAATATTCTCGCTCCTTATTTCTTTTCTCGTTGTCCTCTGTTGAGCTTTGTAGACTTCCCAAGCCCATGGTTTCCCACTGCCCTTCACCAGACTATATACTTTCTCTTTTGCTTTTATGCTGTCCCTGACTTCTCTGGTCAGCTATGATTGCCTCATCCTCCCTTCAGTATGCTTCTTTATCCTTAGGTTGAATTTTTTTATGTCTCTCAAATTACTCCCAAAAACCCCTGCCATTGCTGTTCCACTGTCTTTCCTGCTAGGCTCCTCTCACAAATCAATTCTTGTCAGTTCCTCCCTCATGCCTCTGTAGTTGCCTTTCTTCAAGCCGTAATACTGTTACATCTGATTCCACCTTCTGATTCCACCTTCTCCCTCCCAAATTGCAGAGTAAATTCTATCATATTATGGTCACTCCTTCCTAAGGGTTCCTTCACCTTAACAAGTCTTCCTCACTGCAACACAATAAATCCAGAATTGCCTGTTTCGTAAACTGCTCCAAAAAGCCATTGTGTAGACATTCCATAAATTCCTTTTCTTGTGATCCACTACCAACCTGGTTTTCCCAATCCACCTGCACACTGAAATCCCCCATTGTCATTGTAATCTTGCCTTTCTTACAAGGCTTTTCTATATCTTGGTGTATCCTATGCCCCAAATCCTGGCTGCTGTTTGGAGGCCTGTAGATAACTCCCATTATGGTTTTCTTACCTCCCCTCAACTCTACCCACACAGATTCTACAACATCTACCAGAATTCATTTTGAATGCGGAAGAGAACAAAATAATGATTCTTGGCACGTGAACTTCCTTGCACTATTGGGAAAGATCAGAAAATATCCAACAAAGGGAGATTGTACAAGTGGACATCCCTCTAAACTGCAACCATGGTCCTATCCAGGGCACATGAACCCATATGAGAGTAATTAAAAAGCTAAAAAGTGACACAAGGATACAAATGGGCAGCATTCCTTTCTCATTCCTATCAGGTGTGTTTTGTTTGATTATCAATTTTGGGCCATCAGATCAGCTTTAATACAGGAACATCAATATTTGATCCAATTCGATTCATTACACTGTACTCCCAAATCTAGAAAGCAGCAGGCAAATAAATAATTATTATTGCATAGAACCTGTTTTGGCTCTACAAGATGACAGAAATATGGAAAATAGAGCAAGGGTAAGCCATTCAACCCACTGGGCTCATTCTTCCATTCACCATAATCATGGCTGATCCTCTATCAGAATGGTATTCCCAAGCTCCTTCCCAGTTATCCTTGATACGTTTAGTCTCTAGAAATCTACTTTCTTCATTCTTAAAAATATTCAGTCACTTGGTGCTTACAGCTCTCTGCAGCAAAGAGTTTCACAGGTTCACCAGCCTCAGCAAAGACATTTCCCCTCATCTCAGTCTGGAATGGCTTCCCCATATCCTGACGACCTCCCAGCCAAATAATATAGATAATAATATGAAAGATCTTAGCACAAACAGCCAGGGTAAACAAAACCGAAAATGTGTTGCTGGAAAAGCGCAGCAGGTCAGGCAGCATCCAAGGAGCAGGAGAATCGACGTTTCGGGCATGAGCCCTTCTTCAGGCTCATGCCCGAAACGTCGATTCTCCTGCTCCTTGGATGCTGCCTGACCTACTGCGCTTTTCCAGCAACACATTTTCGGGTCTGATCTCCAGCATCTGCAGTTCTCACTTTCTCCAGGGTAAACAAAATCCCTGCATCCAATCTGCCCAGTCTTTTCAAATAAAAACTGGGAACATTTAACGAGTATAAATGCAAGCAAGGAATTGTGGTCATTTTTGGCAGTGATGGTGTGTCTTTTCAGATTGTTTCTAATAGTAGTCTTAAAGGGCATTCTTTAACATTCTAGTATGGTACCTGATTGTGCAGAATCTTCAGAAGACCTGGTGTAAGACCAGTGTTATTTTTTTGAGTTGCCACTGGCATTTCATACCGTTCCTTCACTGGAAGGGTTTCACCTTTAGACAACGCTGAAAAATACCTAAATTAACAACAGTTATCAGAATGTGACATTTGTTTCAGCCATATAGTAATCTATAGGATAATTATGAATGCACCATCTTGTCACAGCTTGGAGAAGGGAGTATTTCTGATAGTATTCTTAAAGCATCTTCTACATTTTATTCCTTTACCACAGTCATTCCCCGGGCATTGGTGAAATGAAGGGGGGGGCGGACAATTCTGTTCTTAATCAGAGCAAAAATGGTTCATCAATAGATGTACTTCTTGTAGGAAAGGGACGGTATTAAAACTAATGGCTATAGCTTACTTAAACTGTTTATGTTCTTTCACTGTAATCGCTCTTCTCCCACTTTTGGAAACCATGTCTTCATCAGCACCTAAATCACATACTCTGTAACTCCCTCTATTATCTCACTGTCTCCCCAACTGCTGCTACTCCCTGTTCTACCTCATCCCTCCTAATAACTTTCATTTATATTTTTCAACTTAAGCCTCTGAAAACTTTGGGATATTTTTACATCAAAGGCACGAATGGGTGAAAGTTCTTGTTGCTGTGGAAGCTCAGATAGAGATCAATCAATGTCTAATTGTTAGTGACATCAAGGGATTATGGGAAAGCATGGGAGAATGCCATTGTGGTAGGTGATCAGCCATAATCTAGAATGACAGAGTAGGCATGAGGGGCTGAATGGCCTACTGCAGTTCCTATGTTCCTATGTTTTTTGAACATACAAATGTCATGACATCACAATTTTAATTTATGCCCACAAGCTCAGACTGAATTTTGGAGTTACATAATGAAATGGCCATCTAAAGATGAAGCAAATTTGAGAGTAACTCATTCTGCCCTAGGTACATTGAATGTGTGAAATATTTGCAGTTTGCTTTAGACTTCAAGAGGAGCCAAAATCCAGTTTCAGTGAGACAAGACAAGATTCTCCAGGACAAGTGAAGACTAATTAAAACTGAAGGTAGAAATTATATTAATATGAGAACCAAACCAATCTCAGATTAAATTAACTACTTGTAATGGAAGGCCAAGTAAATAATATGAAGTAAGGCAGCAAAATGTGACCAGAGGGTCATCGGATAAAATGAACACTGAGTCATATAATAAATGATTAGAACAGGTGTCCAAAACCATGATCAGACAGATAAATTTTAAAGTGAATCGATATGGTGGAGAGGAATGTAGAGAGGCTGAGAAGTTTTGATAGGAAATTTTAGAGATCAAGTCCTAGCTAACTACATAAGTAGCTGTTCAGAGTCAAAAAGTGTGCGGCTGGAAAAGCACAGCCGGTCAGGCAGCATCCGAGGACCAGGGGAGTTGATGTTTCAAGCATAACCTCTTCATCAGGACTCCTGATGAACAGCTTATGTACAAAATGCTGACTCTCCTGCTCCTTGGATGCTGCCTGACCTGCTGTACTTTCCCAGGCACCACACTCTCGACTCTGATCTCCAGCATCTGCAGACCTCACTTTCTCCCAGCTGTTCATGGAGGGCAATTAAAATGAGGAGGTGGAAGAGGCCGAAGTAGGTGGAATGCTGAAATCTGAATTGTAGAGGTGTGGACATTATCACGGCAGGGAAGGAGAGACCGAGAGGGATATGAAAATAAGTAAGAGAACTTTAAATTAATTTCCTGTCAGTCAACCACCGCAGTTCTGCCAGTGCAAAAAAAGTGTTTGAGTGGTACTTGATATGATTTAGGAAATGGAAAACAGAGAACTGGATAAGCTTAAGTCGATGGAAGGTTCAAGGAAATTGGCAAATGTAAAGAAAGTTATGGATGAGGGGTTGAATGGCAAATGCGCTGAAGCAAGGAAGGGGATGAGCACTATGACAGAGGCAAAAGCAGGTTGTCTTGGCGACAGGGAGGATTAGCAGATTACACTCTGGTTGAAGTAGGAATGCAAAAAGTCTGGTACAGTCTCAAACAATGACCAGGGAAAGACAGCAACTTGTTCACTACAGGTGAAGCTGAAAAAGCCTTCAGGGATAACATAAATACCTTATCCACACTATGGTTATTTTGTTAAATAAATAATGCTTCATATGTACAAACAGTCTGAGTACATGTTAAGTGTTTTTTTTATTCCTGCTTATAAGTATTTGTGAATAGTTTTGCAATTTAAAAACTGAATGGCATGAACAATGAGAAGAGCTATTTATTTTCAAGGACGCGTGCAGCAGAATGTTGAAGAATTGAAGTCTCCAGAGGGTGGAAAAGAGGGGAAGGCAGCTAGGAGAGGGAAAAAACGCATAGGTTAGACGGAGATAAAGATGTGGGTGAGAGATTTAGCATTAGGCATGTTGTGGCCAGTAGAGACAAGGTCAGGACAAACATCTAAATGACTGTTCTTTAAAGTGAGAAGTTTCTTATCCACTGTTATTACGCACCTCTGGAGGAACCTGAACCCAGGGGATACTATCACTGTATCCCAAGAGCCCCTCTAAAATAGCAAGTCTTCAGTCCCTGATTGGGAATTGAACCCGGACTGTGGAGGTGAAAGCATTGAACACTGACCACCAAGGCAGCTTCTGCTAGAATATATGGGGTCAGAAACTCAGATCAATGTCAAAGTATTAGTGACATAACAGATTTAAGCTAATTACAGAGCCTGGATTTTGGCTCTGTACTATAAAACGTATTGTCATTTAATCTGACCTGCTCTCCACCCAATAAAACACTTTCTTTTGTTTTACTAATTTCCGACCCCTGTCTCCTTCATTTTCTCAAAACCTACCATGCCTTCCATCTTTTGGAGCTAAAGACCTGAAACGTTAGGCACCTTTCCATACATGCTGCCTTACCTGCTGAGCACTTCCATTGTTTAAAAATCTGTTACGCATCTAACAATTGCTGTTCAAAGAAAGGCCATCAAGCCAGAAGGTTAATTAGGTTTCTCTCCACAGATGCAGACTCTACTGGTGAATATTTCCAGCATGTTCTGTTTTAATTCTATTCTTTTACAACCTTGGCTTTTCAACTCAATGTCTCAATACAAAAAGACATGCAATTTTGAACCTGTTAGTTCCGATATACATAGGTGTTACTCACGCAGCAGACCACTGAAGAACATCACGTGGCTGGGTCCGGATGGCAGCTTTTGTAAACTGTTTTAAAATGTCCGGAAACTCAGGTGGAATTTCAATCTGCTGAGCGCAGAACATAACATCAGGAAGTGGCATGGCTGCTATAAAGAAGAATTAAAATGAAAGACACTAAAATAGGACCATATCAGGGAAGCATAGATCAGAACCACACCTAAACTCCAGAACATTACAGCTGTGATACCCAAGTCATTTTCGCATGAACCAAATTAAGATTGTTTGATGATGGAAATCTAGTAACGTAAGTAAAACCGAAAAGTGAAAATTTAATACTAAAATCATCGAATGGTTACTTCACATACAGAAGGACGCCAATACGCCCTCTGTATCTGTGCTGGGTTGCTGCAAGAACAACTGACATAGTGCCAATCTCCTGCCTTTCTGTCTTTAGATAATGATTCAATTTATTTTATAAAGCACAATTGAGTCTGCCTCTATCACACTCTCAGGTTATGTGTTCCAGCTCCCCATTTGCTGTGCGAGCAAATTTCTTCTCATGTCACCTTTACATTATTTTACCAATCAGCTGAAAGTTGGAGCCCTGGGGCTCTCACATCCTTTCAACTAAAGGAACAGTTTCCCTCATGATTAAATTTCTTCTCAACCATCTCCCCTTCAGACAGAACAGCCCCAGTTTCTCCTGTAGTGAAGTCCCTCATCCTTTGTAAGTATTCGAATGAATCTTTTATACAAACTCTCTAATGACTTAACTTCCTTTCTAAATTGCAGCATTCAGAATTGGATGCAATGCTCCAGTTGGGGTGACCTACTGTTTTGTACAGGTTTATCATAACTTCCTTGCTCTTGTGCTCTATGTCCTTATTTGTAAAGACTAAGATGCTTTATTAACCGTTCTTTCAACCGGTCCTGTCCATTACCCACTTGCGTGGTAGGCAGAACATCTTTCTGTCTTGATGACAACATGCTTCTGAAGGAATATACCTTCCTGGGACTACTACATTGTAGCAGTCTGAAATGGCTAGCTCCAGCTCTTGCTCCAAGTTTATTCAGATATCTTACCATTCAGGATAATTTGAGGTCAAATGGAGACTTTTCTGGGGTAAAGTGCTGGTGCCATTCCAAGTATGCCCCAATAACTGGCAAATTGTACCAAATGGCATATCCTTTCACAATAGGCAGAGTACTAAGAGCACTAAGCTGAGCCTTGTTTGCAAAACTTGGAGCACAATGTCTGAAATTAAAAACGATTCCATGACCATCAGTATTTATCAAACAATCCTGAATGTGTTAAGAATTATCCAAATAATTAACTGAAGATCAGAATCACAATGTGTTCCACTTACACCTGCTAGAAGTAGGAACCAGCCAATTGCAGACAAGAGGAAAGAAACCAGGTATTTTGCCTTCTTGAATTAAACAAAAGCCCAGAGGTCAATAGTTCCCTGGCACATTTGCAACTAAAGAGCGTTGGCTTGTCAACGAATCAGTACCCTTCTGTCGTGTAGTATCAATCATTGCTCCCTTTGAAACTTGGCTTTCTTACGTCAATCATAATGAACCAAGATGAAAAGCTTCCTCAAAATATTTCTTTTTTCACCAATAATGCTTCTTTCTTATTCACTTTAAACTTAATTAAACTTTAAATGTGACTTTAATATGTGAACTAGCAGATAATCTGAATAAAGCATGTTGACTATAAGCGAATTTTCATTGTGAATATAGCTGAGTACTGAATAGTCAAACACTTGCATAAAATAATTGTCAATGGCTGCAAGATCAGTATGATATCTATTAAATAAAACATAGAATTGTTGCTTTGCTGAACTTCATGTAGAACTGGCAATTGTGTATTATACTTTGTTGGGAGTTAAACCACAGAGTATAAGGTTCTGGCATATGCTGTCAGCTGCCTGAATAACTGCTCCTTATTACTGACTGGGATGTGATTCCTGCAGGGTTCAGGAGGATGTCTGAGGCGGAGTATAGAAATGAGATCCGTGATAAAGAGGGATAATTCAACAATGCCTGGTCACGTTCTGTTGCAGGATGCAGAACCCAAAGTTCATACTGATGGCTCTTTACAATGAGGTTAAAAACAATGACTGCAGATGCTGGAAACCAGATTCTGGATCAGTGGTGCTGGAAGAGCACAACAGTTCAGGCAGCATCCAAGGAGCAGCAAAATCAACGTTTCGGGCAAAAGCCCTTCATCAGGAATAAAGGCAGCGAGCCTGAAGGGTGGAGAGATAAGCTGGAGGAGGGTGGGGGTGGGGAGAAAGTAGCATAGAGTAAATAGGTGAGTGGGGGAGGAGATGAAGGTGATAGGTGAGGGAGGAGAGGGTGGAGTGGATAGGTGGAAAAGGAGATAGACAGGCAGGACAAGTCCGGACAAGTCATGGGGACAGTGCTGAGCTGGAAGTTTGGAACTAGGGTGAGGTGGGGGAAGGGGAAATGAGGAAACTGTTGAAGTCCACATTGATGCCCTGGGGTTGAAGTGTTCCGAGGCGGAAGATGAGGCATTCTTCCTCCAGGCGTCTAGTGGTGAGGGAGCAGCGGTGAAGGAGGCCCAGGACCTCCATGTCCTCGGCAGAGTGGGAGGGGGAGTTGAAATGTTGGGCCACGGGGCGGTGTGGTTGATTGGTGCTTCCCCCACCTCACCCTTGGCCAGAAATTCAGGACAGCAACGGGAGCAACCTATCAGAGCGAACTCCCAGGTTTTCATGAGCAACTCTTAGTGGTGGTGTTTGAATGGAGGAAGTGACATCATGTATTCATAAGGGCAAGGCGAGTCAGATGAGAGCTTTGCTGGGAGAGTAACCCTGACAATGCTATGGGTTTGCATGACATGAGGCATTGGTATGCCTGCTACAGAGTCTTTGGTAGCTATCGAGGCACATGGAGCAGCCTGACTCCAATTTTGCACAAGGCTTCACACAAAATTGAGAACTCCTCCTTTCTGGTAGGGAAGTGGCAGCTAACTCCATGGTCGCACTTGTAGATCCCACAGTCAGGAAGCGGCATGTGGGAGCCAACGCCTTATCTTGCCGTGCAGGTTCACCCAACATCCCAGTGTTGAAATACTGGAAGCACCAGTGATTGCTCAAACTGAGATCATGAGGGCCATGTAGGCTCACACCTACCCATCTCAAGAGACGTCCACCAGTCTGTGCCCTTGTCGGATTAATGAGGCAAATGCTAATAGCTTCAGGGATGCAAAAGTCTGCTGGCCTCATTCAGAATGCCAACATTCGTGTTTCTATTTCTATGATTTGCCAGTTGGCTCTTAGCAAGTCATCCCAGCATGCTGTTGTATATGTTGTGTTGCTCTCGTCTAAGAAAGGGTCCTCAAGACCTCAAGCAGCTCAAAGTTATCCTATAAGGTCATCTGCAGTCTTGTCAGCCAGGCACTATAGGAACAATACACATAGGCACATAGGACAGTCAAAGTCACCAATAAAACAGCTACCAGGGAATGTACCAGTGTGAGTAGTTAGGTTTGTATATATTATTGGAAGTGTAGCTGGGTAAGGTTTCTACGGAATGGGTTTCTCTTTTTGTCAGTAACCTTTATTTCAGAATCTTGTCTAAGATGACACAATGTTGGCACAGATGATAGATTGAGAAGTTCGACATTTTGAAGCAATTGTGATCCGAGGATGAGATCTGAGTGGAACTGGAGTCTAAGCACCCACTCACAGTTTGTTGATTGAGCTTCCTCTTCCCTTCCTCCGCTTTCTCCCAAGATAGCCTCCACAGGGCTGATGACAAATTCTGTGGTTTAATGATAGTGAGGCTGTAAAACACACAGGAGATAACCATGAACTTGAAAACAACTCTTCTAAGTAATGGAGAGCTCCCACAATTGGTCTAAGTAACAAACCTACTGTTGTACGATGCTGGTAACTTAGCTTGCTCCTGACTGGTTGGCACTGCTGACCACACATCATCACGTGGCAGAGAAGAATCTTGAGACAAGGGTGAAGTGGTCATACCTTGTCAGCTATCCGCCAGCAGGCTGAAGGTGGCCGGTAGGGGTAACTGGTGCCAGTGTTCTCTGAGAGAATTTTGGGGGTTGTTGCACACCAATCAGATGTTAATGGTGTGATCTCCCTTGTAGATGTGAAACATCTCCATGTTAACATGTGGAGCCTGCAGATCCATTTACACACCTGCAATTGCATGGCATTCTGTGTCATTGTGGATTCCCCAAGTCTGGAAGTTCCAAGGGCTCTTTCCTCTGCTTCTGGCTCATCATCGAGAAGATGGTGAAGTCTCTACTCATTTTGTCACCTCCCTGATGGATAACTAACTGTGACAAACTGCTAATGTCGCCTGCTCTGAAGTGGAACAATCCACTCTAACCATGTTGACCCTGATGGCCATTGGCAGCACCTTCCTCACTGTGGTATAGCTATAGGGAAGCTGGGACATGGCCCTGTCACCATGTTCTTAGTGAAAAGCACACACCTCACATGTCCTACTTCTACCTCAGTGGCAAGTGCCCATTGATGGGTCATAAGGGTCTGCCTTCCTCTGTTGCATTTGCTCCATTTACGAATGATACCCCAGCCGAAGAGTTACCTATGTGTGCAATCGTATGAGATGGGGGAGATACTAAACAAGTATTTTGCATCGGTGTTTACTGTGGAGAAGAATATGGAAGATAGAGAACATGGGGAAATAAACAGCGACATCTTGAAAAATGTCCATATTACAGAGGTGGTGGTGCTGGATGTGTTAAAATACTTAAGGATGGATAAATCCCCAGGACGTAATCAGGTGTACCCTGGAACTCTGTGGGAAGCAATGGAAAAGATTGCTGGGCCCCTTGCTGAGATACTTGCATCGATAGCCACAGGTGAGGTGCCGGAAGACTGGATATTGGTGTTAACGTGGTGTCACTATTTATAAAATGTGGTTAAGGAAAAGCCAGGGAACTACAGATCAGTGAACCTGCCATCACTGGCAGGAGAGTTGTTGAAGGAATCCTGAAGGACAGGACTTTTATGTATTTGGATAGGCAAGGACTGATTAGGGATAGCCAACATGGCTTTGTGTCTGGGAAATCATGTCTCACTAACTTGATTGAGTTTTTTGAGGAAGTAACAAGGAGGAATGATAAAGGTAGAGTAGTGGACATGATTTATATGGACTTCAGTAAGGCATTTGACAAGGTTCCTCATGGCAATTAGTTAGTAAGGCTAGATTAGATTAGATTCCCTACAGTGTGGAAAAAGGCCCTACGGTCCAACAATTCCACACCAACCCTCCGGGAGAACTAGCCAGTTGGATACAGAACTGGCTCAAAAGTAGGAGGCAGAGGGTGGTGGTGGAGGGTTGCTATTCAGATTGGAGGCCTGTGACCAGTGGTGTGCCACAGGAATCGGTGCTGGGTCCACTGCTTTTCGTCATTTATATAAATGATTTGGATGTGAACGTAGGAGGTATGGTTAGTAAATTTGCAGATGACACCAAAATTGGTGGCTGCAAAGAAAGGTACCTCAGAGTTCAGCAGGACTTTAATCAGATGGGCGGATGGAGTTTAATTTAGATAAATGTGAGGTAGGAAGACAAATCAAGACACTATTTATACACTTAATTGTAAGGTCCGGGGGATGGATGCTGCTGACCTGGGAGGGATGCTGCTGACCTTGGAGTGCAGGTCCATAGTCCTTGAAAGTGGAGTTGCAGGTAGATAGGATAGTGAAAAACTCATTTGAATGCTTGCATTTATTTATCAGTGCATTGAGAATGGGAGTTGGGAAGTCATGCTGTGGCTGTGAAAGACATTGGTTAGGCCACTTTTGGATTACTACGTTCAATTCTTGTCTCCCTGCTATCGGAAAGATGTTGAGAAACTTGAAAGGGTTACGAAAAGATTTACAAGGATGTTGCTGGGTCGGAGGGTTTGAGCTATAGAGAGAGGTTGAATAGGCTAGGCATGTTTTCCCTGGAGCATTGAAGGCTGAGGGGTGACCTTACAGAGGTTTATAAAAGGCTGAGGGGCATGGATAAGAGGCAAAGTCTTTTCCCTGGTGTGGGAGAGTCCAGAACTAGAGGGCGTAAGTTTAGGGTGAGAGGGGAAAGATTTAAAACGGAAATAAGCTGCCAGGAAGTACAACATTCAAAAGGTACGTGAATAGGAAGGGCTTAGAGCGATTGGCCAACTGGGACCAGATTAATTTGGGATACCTGGTCGGCATGGACAAGTTGTACCAAAGGGTCTGTTACCATGCTGTACATCTCTATGACTCTATAACTTTACTACAGTTAATGGCCCTGTTATGATTTCCTGGCAGTCTTCCCAATTCTTCTGACCTAAGTTTCAAGATTGAACACCACCTCCTTCATAAATTATAGAATCCAGCTGACCTTTGGACTGTGAGGGGAAACCAGAGCACCCAGTGGAAACCCACACAGACTCAGGCAGAACGTGCAAACTCCACACAGACAGCCACCCAAGACTGGAATTGAGCATGGGTTCCTGGCACTGTGAGCCAGCAGTGCTAACCACTGAGCCACTGTGCTGCCTGTGTCCAAATCCAAAAGGCTTACAAAACTCCTCCATTAACACAGACCACAGGACTGCCACTGACTTTGCACCAGCAAACAAAATTCTACAGTAGTGGCGGCACGGTGGCTCAGTGGTTAGCAATGCTGCCTCACAGTGCCAGGATCCCAGGTTCGATTCCAGCCTTGGGTGACTGTGTGGAGTTTGCACATTCTCCCCGTGTCTGCATGGGTTTCCTCCGGGAACTCTGGTTTCCTCCAACATTCCAAAGATGTGCAGGTCAGGTGAATTGAATTGACCATGCTAAATTGGCCATAGTTGTTAGATGCATTAGTCAGAGGGCGGGTGGGTTACTCTCCTCCCGGAGGGTCAGTGTGGGCTGGTTGGGCTGAAGGGTCTGTTTCCACACTGTAGGGAATCTAATCTAATCTAATCTAATCTAATCTACATCACACAAAAAAGATGTGTGGCTGCCCCTTTAAAGAATAGTAAATTGGGGCAGGTCCTTTGTGTAGCTGATTACATGCTCAGCTGGGAATGAGGGGATGGAGTCATTAACTAGAGCTTGTGGTGCAGTGGTAGTGCCTCTATCTCTGAGCCTGAAGACCTGGGTTCAAGTCTAACCCGTTCCAGAGGTGTGTTATATCAACTCTGAAGAGGTTGGTGAAATTAAAAATATGGATTTGGTCACAAATTCCAAGATGGCAGATTGTGAGTCAAATCTATTTCTCAAGCCTATTTGACATCAGCCTGACAATTAGTAACAAGATATGACAAGTAACAAATTTTTGTTCCCCCGAATTTGCTGCGCTTGAGAACCTGAAGTTAGAAATGCTCTTTAAACACAGGGGATGGCTAGTCCATTACCTTCCTCAACCTGTTATCTACATTGCAGGTAAAGTAGCTTACCAGACCTTAGACTGATGAAGCCATTAAATAGGCAATTGACATACAGGATCTCAGTGCACCTCCAGCATTAATCATTTGTTCTGTGGAGTGAGACAGGGGCAAACCAAGTAGTCCAGTATCTTGACTGCCCCTAACTACTGTTGTTTAGTAAGGGGAGGGGAGGGGTGAGGGGGAACATGACACTTTTGCTGTTCCATGCTTTGGTATCAATGGAACTCTCTTTGAGGACAAAATTTCACCAGGACCCTGCCTATGAGTTTTTTCTCAATCCCACTCCTGTGCACCAAACACTTTCTGATTTCAAAATGAGGTCTCTGTTTCCAACCCAACACTAGGCTTTGTTTCACTTCATTTTTTTGTCCATTGCATTTTTATTGTTTTTAAATCCAGGAGTGCTTTTACCCAAAGCTGAATGTTTGTTTTACTCCATCACCAAATCACCCATGGTATTCCATTGCTTTTTTGAATTTTTTTCAAAAACCCATCAACAAATCCCTTGTTTGACTAATTGAAGAATTAATGAATTGTAAGCACTGCCCACCAGCAGCGCTGCTCCATTGTTTTTGCCCTGAAGAAGGGTCATTGGACCCAAAACATTAACTCTGCTTTCTCTTCTCAGATGCTGCCAGACCTGATGAGTTCCTCCAGCAATTTCTGTTTTTATTTTAGATTTCCAGCATCTGGGGTTTTAATTTTATTATACCATATAATTTTATTAACTGTTGAATAAGCAACAGCCCCTATTATATTACAATACTCTAATTTACCAATAACCTCCAATCTTGTTACTAATGCCTCTGTTACAGGAATTAAAAACCTCCAACCTCCTCATTTTACCAATGCCTCTGGTACACATACAATACTGTTACATCACATGCCCTAATAATGATAATAATAATAATAATAGTAGGTGAAATCTTATAGGGGCCTAACCAACATGGACGATGGTGAGACTGAGACATGACAGGATTGTGTGAGATAGCCAGTGAGGGCTTTCTCAACATTGGAAGCAACTTGCTATACCCTTTATGCATCTGCTATATGGCATGAGGTGTTACTTGCTAGGCAGCTGTGAGTTGCGAATTAAGGGGGGCTCTAACTTGTTAAATTCTTTAGCATCTCAGGGCACAACCTATGGGCAAAAGCTACACCCACTGCTCATCCACAGACATTGGTATCTGACATCTGCCAACACATCATGATCCTCATGGCATCTCTTCAATCCATTTATAGGACACTCAGGAAGTACAGATCCTCAGAGCTACTCACTTGCTCTGAACGCTCAATCACCTGCATGCTAATAGCATCCATGCCATGCCATGTCTATTACAATGTGCCACATCAATCAAAGCATAAAGGCTATCAGTACTGCTGCATCGACGATTTTGTTTTGCACAGATGAGTTGCTTGTCATGTTTGTCAATAGGTATCTGTCCGGTGGGAGCAGACATAGACTCAGTCATACAGCACAAAAACAGACCCTTTGGTCCAACCAGTCCATGCCGAACATAATTCCAAACTAAACTTATCCAACCTGTCTGCTCCTGGCCCATATCCCTCCAAATCCTTCCCATTCATGTAACTATCCAAATGTCTTTTAAACACTGTAATTGTATTCGCATGCACCATGTCCTCAGGAAGTTCATTCCAAACACAAACCACCCTCGGTGTAAAAAAATTGCCTCTCATGTCTTTTTTAAATCTCTCTCCTCTCACCTTAAAAGTGTGCCCCCTCGTCTATCCTAGGGAAAGGATCGTACCAATAGCTCTATCTATACCTCTCATTATTTTATAAACTTCTATCAGGTCGCCTCTCAACCTCCTACGCCCCAGTGAAAAAAGTTTCAGCCTATCCAGTCTTTCTTGATAACTCAAACCTTCCATACCGGCAACATCCCAGTAAATCTCTTCTGAACTCTCTCTGGCTTGATAATATCCTTCCTATATCTGGACGACCAGAACTGGACACTCCAGAAAAGGCCTCACCAATGTGCCGTACAATCTCAACATTACTTCTCAACTCCAATACTTGAATGACTGAGCAATGAAGGCAAGCGTTCAAGTGCCTTTTTAACCACCCTGTCTATGGCACATCATGCTGTTCATCCAGCACCCACACCATGTGCCAAATATCTGCATGGCAAACACAGTACCCATTTATACAGCCATGTTGGAAAGTAGGTGGGGACTGCTCTTCAGTACAGTCAAGGGGGAATGCTATCAGTCAGGGTGGGGGTGCCGATTCCATCACTTACGGGCATAGTCTGCACACAATCCAGAGGCTTAGTCATGGCTATTTGTTTGCTTGGGCTGGGCATGGTGAGGGGATCTGTCAAACTACAATCCTGGGAGTGGCTAACAGGCAGCCCTGTAGGGCTATCACAAGCAGTCAGCGGAGTCATCTTTCATTAGTTGGAGAGCTGCAATGACAGCAATCAGGAGTCCAGTCAGTCATACCAAGGGGCTACTCATCGGAAGTCAGTCAGGTCTTGGGGCAAATACAATCCTAGACTCTCTGCATTGATTATTGAGGAGGATGCAACAAGGGCACGTAGGGGCAGTGGAAGGATTACTGCCAAACGAGGAGGGGAGTCAAAGGTTGTGAGGGGAGTGGTGGGGTGAGAGAGACATATGCAGAGGTGAGAACAAGGGAAACTCAAGGTGTATGGGGATAGGCTGATATACCAGCATGATAGACTATAGGAGGTAGAGTTCTTAGGAATAATTACCACCACGCACAGGGAGAGTCTACAGGACAAGGATGGGCCTCATTAAGATATAAGGAAGGGGCTAATCATCCTGGCATGCTACACCCAGGTGTGCTCTGCTCTGTACAACTGTAAAACCTGTGCCCACACCTCCTCCCTCACCTCTATCCAAGGCCCTAAAGGAGCCTTCCATATCCATCAAAATTTTACCTGCACATCCACTAATATCATTTATTGTATCCGTTGCTCCCGATGCGGTCTCCTCTACATTTGGGAGACTGGGTGCCTCCTAGCAGAGCGCTTTAGGGAACATCTCCGAGACACCCGCACCAATCAACCAAACCGCCCCGTGGCCCAACATTTCAACTCCCCCTCCCACTCTGCCGAGGCCATGGAGGTCCTGGGCCTCCTTCACCGCCGCTCCCTCACCACCAGACGTCTGGAGGAAGAACGCCTCATCTTCCGTCTCGGAACACTTCAACCCCAGGGCATCAATGTGGACTTCAACAGTTTCCTCATTTCCCCTTCCCCCACCTCATCCTAGTTTCAAACTTCCAGTCCCCTTGACTTGTCCGGACTTGTCCGACCTGCCTAGCTCCTTTTCCACCGATCCACTCTACCCTCTCCTCCCTGACCTATCACCTTCATCTCCTCCCCCACTCACCCATTATACTCTATGATACTCTCTCCCCACCCCCACCCTCCCCTAGGTTATCTCTCCGCGCTTCAGGCTCTCTGCCTTTATTCCTGATGAAGGGCTTTTGCCCGAAACGTCGATTTTGCTGAAGCTCCTCGATGCTGCCTGAATTGCTGTGCTCTTCCAGCACCATTGATCCAGAATCTGTACAATTGAAGCAGGTAATTGAAGCAGATAGATGTTGAGAATGGGAGTAGTCTTCCCAAGAGGAGGATGAGGACATTGCGAAGGAGAAAGCTCTCCCTGAGACTGACAGAGCTTAATAGTGTCGA
The DNA here is from genome assembly GCF_037043375.1 of Chiloscyllium plagiosum. Lineage (NCBI taxonomy): Eukaryota > Metazoa > Chordata > Chondrichthyes > Orectolobiformes > Hemiscylliidae > Chiloscyllium > Chiloscyllium plagiosum. Next base: position 29,301,238 of record NW_028270172.1, on the reverse strand, counting down.
CATCCACAAGACAAACAGCACCTGGTCAAAACTCGGGTTTCAGTAGATGAGAACTGGGTGCAACAGACCATAATTGCCTGTAAAATGTAGTTGTAGATCATCATGCCAGCGTTTGATGGGAGTGAACTGCAGCCTCTATTTGTTTCATTTGTGTTTCCTTTTTGCTGAGTGTTAATTAAAGCTGATGTTTGAAACTGTCTAATTGTTTGCCTGTATATACCGTTCCCCTGCTGGACAATGACAAGCTGTGGATCTCCATTGGGCATTGGCTATAAAGTAGTGTTGACTTGGAGAAGACATTCAGATGGGATGTGGCTAAGGATGGGTAAGCTGTGTGCCCTGTTGGTTAAACAGCAAGCAGGGTGCGAGAATGGGTGCAAAGGCATATCAATCATGTCATTATGAGCTATTAGCATTGCGATATTGTGGTTGCTGAGCCATTTGTTGCTGTTAAGGGACAATGCTGGATTGCCAATACTCATCTGGGTGCAGAGCAGCTTTTAAAGATTGGCTCAAGGAATGCCTGTCCTTTATTGGATATCCAGGGAGTACCAAGTTATTCTGGAAACAGTGCATGGTAAAATGGAGCTAGACTTGGGCAGGAGGGACACCATAAAGGCAGACTGGTTAGTTAATGAGGTTCATTTGGGAAGGCATGGTGAGAAATCTTGCTATGCTTTACAGTGGAAAACCCTCCAAAAAGCTGGACTCAAACTGAATGTGGTGTATATGAATTTTAGCAAGATGTTTGACAAGGTTCCCCATTGTAGGCTCATTCAGAAAGTAAGGAGGCGTGGAATACAGGAAAATTTGGTTGCCTGGATACAGAATTGGCTGGCCCATAGAAGACAGAGGATGGTAGTAGGTGGAACGTATTCAGCCTGGATCTCAGTGACCAGTAGTGTTCCACAGGGATCTGTTCTTTATTATTTTTTATAAATGACTTGGATGAGGAAGTGGAAGGACGGGTTACTAAGTTTGCTGATAACACAAAGGTTGGTGAACTTGTGAACAGTGTGGAGAGCTGTTGTAGGTTGCAACGGGACATTGACAAGATGCAGACCTGGGCTGAGAAGTGGCAGATGGTGTTCAACCTGGAAAAGTGTGACGTGGAAGTGATTCATTTTGGAAAGTCGAATTTGAATATAGATTATAGGGTTAAAGACAGGATTCTTAGCAGTGTGGAGGAACAGAGGGATCTTGGGGGTCCATGTCCATAGATCCCTCAAAGTTACCACCCAAGTTGAAAAGGTTGTTAAGAAGGTGTATGGTGTGTTGGCTTTCATTAGCAGGGGGAATCAGTATAAGAACTGCGAGGACCTGCTGCAGCTGTATAAAGCCCTGGTTAGATCACATTTGGAATATCGTGTTCAGTTCTGGTTACCTCATTATGGGAAGAATATGGAAGCTTTAGAGAGGGTGCAGAGGAGATTTATCAGGATGCTGCCTGAACTAGAGGACATGTGTTGCAAAGAAAGGTTGAGGGAGCTAGGGAATTTCTTATTGGAGCGAAGAAGAATGAGAGGTGATTTGATAGAGGTGTACAAGATGATGAGAGGCATAGATAGAGGGGATAACCAGAGACTATTTTTTCCAGAGCAGAAATGGCTATCAAAAGGGGTCATAATTTTAAGATGACTGGAGGAAAGTTTAGGGGAGATGTCAGAGGTAGGTTCTTTACTCAAAGTGGTGGGTGCATGGAACACACTGCAACTGGTGGTCGTAGAGTCAGATATATTAGGGACTCTTGGATAGGCACATGAATAATAGTAAAATGAAAGGTATGTAGGTTAGTTTGATTTTAGAGTAGGATAAAAGGTTGGCACAACATCAAAGGGCGAAGGGCCTGTACTGTGCCATACTGTTCTATGTTCTAAACAACACATAGCCAAGAAACACAAGGTTCAGCATAACATCCCTGTTTACCAAAAACAGTCCATTTCTCTATTGACCTCTTGTACAAATAATAGTTACATCACTAATATTCCAGTTATGCTACAAGATCACCGTTGTACCTAATATCTCATTAATAGCATTTTGCCATTATCACCTATTACATCACTGATATCCCACTTATAAGGCAAATTTCCTATGATTTCCCTGATGCCCTATTTTATTACTAACACCCCATTATAGCATAAATATCTTGTTATAACAATAACACCATGTTATAACTCTAATGTTCTTGTCATACTCATCACATCATGTTATATCACTGATGTTACCACTATACCAGTAACAACATGAGTAACACAATGGTATGCTTGTAATGCCCACATTATAAAAGAATTGATTGTTGAATGTCCCGCTTGTTTTGGTATCATCCTATTAAAGAACCCAAGGATCTTGCATTCATATAGTTCTTTTTCCACAGCGTCAGGACTACTGTATTATTTTAAAATCCTGTGTTGCTTTCAGAACTGGATATTCAGATGAGCCAAGGACAATTTTATGCCTTGGAAAACCTCAAAGGTTTTCTCAGAGATGACGACCAGACCATTCCATTCCCTAGGCATCATGGTAGCCCACAAACTCACCATCACACTGAAACAGCTCCTGGTGAATTTAAAGGACCCCTATACCAACAACAAGATAGAACAAATGTCATATACAAAATACCCTGCAAGGACAGCAACAAACATTACATTGGACTGACAAGCAGAAAACTAGCAACCAGGATATATGAGCACCAACTAGCCACCAAAGGAAATGACCAATTATCACTGGTATCCATACGCACAGACAAAGAGGGACACTAGTTCAACTGGGACAATACATCCACCCTGGGACACGCTAAAAAAAGACACACACAGGAACTCCTAGAGGACTGGCATTCAAATTGGAACTCCATTATCAAACATATAGATTTGGACTCCATTTACCAACCTCTCAGAAACAGAACCAGAAATGATATCACCACCACAACAAACCGAGACAGATAAATAGCAAGCAGGACTGAACACCAACACTTCACCGGAGGCTCACTGATGATGTTACCTAGTGTGGTGACGAAACATCTGAGAACAAACCCAGCAGCTCAGTGAGCAAACTTCCAATCTGATCCACAACCTGAGCTACAAATCTTCTCCAAAATCTCAAAAGTAAAGCACATATCAAGACAAAGGAGACATGCAGAAAGGTCAAGAATATTTTAGTTTCCTAGCATCATATGTACAAAACTTTCCTGAAAAAGCATCATTGCTAAGAAAACTCTTAAGGAAAGGTGTACACATATGTATGATAAGAGGATTGACATATTTATGAATTACTCAAAGAAAGACTGTCATCAGAAGCGTACATCCTACAGTAGAATGACTCAAGAAAGAAGACAACCTTAGAAATCGATGCATCTCAGAAAGAGCTAGGAGCTGCATTACATAAGATAGCAAACCAGAGGCATTTATATCCTATGGTCAATCACAATCTCAACCTGATTCTTTCCAACATTAAGTGTGAAATAGTTGCTCTGGTGTTTGGTATCACAAGATTCCATACCAAGATTTCCCTTTTATTCGCAAACTTCCAAAAACAGAAGCCAATGTGTAAGCACACTGATTTGCATATGTGGAATCTCCCAAAGGCCACGGTGCTTAAAGGGAATGTTGTTCCAAACATACCTATTCAGTTAGCAATTCATTGCAGATAGAGATCACAAACCATTGGAAATTATTTGGCACAAACCACTGACAAGTTACCAATTGAACTACAATGACGTTTAGTAAAAATACAGGGATATATCATTTCAATATCTGTTACAAACTTGAAACAAATATAGCTACAGCTTTGGACATGGGCTTACTGTGACCAACAGAGATTACAACTGGAAGACAAATTAGGAACCTACCAAGCAATCACTATTTTATGTCCTCCAAGACACAGAGGGAGAATGAAAGTGATGCATGACCGCTGTGTAAATATGAAACTGCCTAATCTGTACATAGGACAGATCAGAGTCATTCTCCTCAAGATATGTGTTACCCACAGAGGTACCATAATGTGCCGTACGCCTAGATCCTACATTGAATGGAGCAACATTGAGGAGAAACAGAAGCTAACTCATGGAACTGTACAATATTCCAATTGTGCCCAAACATACACAAAACTAAACTCTGAAAACCCAAAGATGTGGAATACAATCAGGACAACATACAATATGTTAATAACATGCAAGACTCTAAGACATTTTTAAGTCAACAACATTCAAACTTCAGAAGGCTGTGCCATCACACGACCTGAAATGATTGTCATTAGACTCTTAGACTCATAAAATCTCAAGTTTGTCAAGTCTTGTTTCTGTATAAATTGATTTTCAACTAATGCATGCATATATTCCCTCTTAATTGTTGTGATTTTATTTTTGAAAAAAAGAGATATGTTGGTTATTGCTTGGAGATTTTAAGAACTAGTTACAGTAATAAGCCAAGGACTAGGAATGACACCATATGACCATCTATCCTGTGCTGTCAGCAGAACCAATGTTGGAAGGAGAGTGCATTCTTTGTTATCTCAGAGAGTTCTATTTAGATCTATAAATTAAATGTTGAAGAAATTTTCAGGCATAGTGAATCCATACTATTTAAACTGTTACATACCAATAACGCAAGAAATACAACAAAAACATCCCAAATGCCTTTAAGCCAATGGAGTATTTTGAAGTTTGGTCACTGGGGTAATGTAACTTCACTAATGTCCCTGTTGTATAAGTAACAACTCCAGATTATATCACAATGCCCTGTTTTATAAGTAACTCCCCATTATTTGAGAAATGTCCCTGTTACACCAGTGATATGTGTTATTATGACTGCATTTGCTAGATCAGTACCACAACATTGCATTACCAATATTCCTCTTATATCAGTGACACCCTGTTGCTTTACTGATATCCCTTGTTATATGAGTTACACCATGTAAAGATAGGAAAAAAGAGCACGAGTCATCCAATCTTGATCAGTTGAGGAACTAAGGTTCCAGGGAAAGGGCAGGGAAAGTGGGCATAAAGAATGTCGGGATCAGCCATGTTCCTACTAAATGGTAGGGCAGGCTCTAGGGGCCAAATAGCCGACTCCTGTTCCTATTTCTTATCAGGCCTTTGTTTGCTCCACCCATTCAGTAAAATCAGGGTTAAACCTTCTACTTGAACTCCATTTTCCTGTCCTGTCCTCATATTCCTGATTCCATTACTGCCCAAAATTCTATCAATTTCAGACTTGAATATATTCATCAACTGAGGATCGACAGCTCATTGGGATAAAGAAGTCCAGATTCACAAACCCTCATTATAGAAATCTCTGCTCATTTCAGTCCTGAAGGGCCAACTTTTTTCTGAAACTATGGCCCCCAGTTTTAGTGTTAAACAACTTTGCCATGGCTATCCTTTATAAGAATTTTATATGTTTCAATCAAGCCAGTCTTCAAAACTCCAGAAAATATAGACCCATTCTACATAATTATTTGTTATAGGACAATCCTTTCATTGCAATAATTAATTGAGTGAGCTTCAATTGCATTGCCTTTAAAGCAAGCAAATCATTCCTTCGGCTACATAATACTTCCAGATGTCTTCTCTTCACAGTCCTAGAGAATTGCAGAAAGATTTCCCTACTCTGAAATTACAACCCCTTTGCTAACAGAGACTAGCAAACTACTTGCTCTTTTTCTTTGATACTAACTTACTGTGATTCTAATACAACACCTACATTTCTCTGAATCTCAACATTTGCAAATTCCATGAACACTCCATTGTTGCATCAGTGCCCCACTTTATTGACATATAGCATTTTTCACTAATATCAAGTTGTATAAATATTAGCCCCTTATTTCACTGATTCACCCTAAATCCCTTTATCAGAAAGGTCCCAGCTATTATTACTATTGTCCCACTTAGTTCACTGATAATTGGCTCGAATGAAATCTCACTGATATCCTCTGCTTTCATCACTATTTACCTTACAATCAACGAAAACTAACGTACCAGTCTGCTGCAGGAAGGTGCGATTGCAACTCAAAGGTTTTAGACAAAGCCAGAACCCCTCAATTAACACACTCTCTCTGCTTGTTTTGATTGATGACGACACATGCAAAAATTGCCAAAACAAGCATACCCTTTGGTAGACTTTGAAAATCAATCTGGAACTAAAAATCTCCATATCAGACTGCAGTGGTTCAAGAAGGCAGCTAACGACCATCTTCCCAAGGGCAACTAGGACTAGACAGTAAATGCTGGCCCTGACAGCGATGCCCACATCCCATGAATGAATAGCAACAAATAAGCAAATTCTGTAGAGCAATAGGTCCTGCCCATTCTGCTCTATCTATGCAGCAAGAGCTGTACTGAGTACTAGCCTCAGAACATAACCACTTTTACCTCAGCTCTCTTTGAAAGCATTGGAAGACCATGACAATGTACCAGACACTGAGATACTGACCTGAGCTGGCAGGCTTAGCATCCACAACAAATTGAGACAGTCACCAAATTGGGCTGGTCTAACACTGACTTACCAAAGCATCGTTTCTGAGGAGAGCATGGATCAGGGGTTTAGTTTATGCGGTTCAAAGACCACGCTACAAGGAATTTTTGAAATTGACCTGGGAGAAGCTCACTCAGGAAAGAACACCTGGCACAACCAAATAAAAAGTGGTGTGGTCTCCTTCCAGTGCATATCAGAGGCTGAGAAAACCCAAGGAGAGGCAATCTCAAGCCAACACATCATGTAAAAATCAATTGCCTATGGTATCCTGTCCTCTGTGCAGCAGAACCCCTCAGATACTGATCAACCTGAGCAGCCATCCAAACACCCCAGAGGATGAACATGGTGACCTTAACCTCGTAGGGTTTTTTTTATATATTCACTCACAGGATATAAGTGTCTCTGGCCAGGCCAGCATTTATTGGCAATAGGACAGTTTAGAGCCAACCCACAATGCGGTGGGTTTGAAGTCATGTCTGGGCCAGACCAGGTAAGGATAACAGATTTCCTTCCTTAAAAGGACATGAGAGAACCAGTTGGGTTTTTCTGCCAATGACAATGGTTTCATGGTCATCATTAGGCCCTTAACCTCAGATTCTTCAAGAAGAGGAGTTACCAGAGATGGTGTAGATCTGGAACTCACTGCCTGAAGAAATGACAGAGGAACAAATCCTCACTGCGTTTAAAATGTAACCTACAGGACTAAGGGTGAGGAAAAGGGAAAGTGGGATTTGCCAGCAGAGGCACAATGGGCAGAACGGACTCATTCTACAGCCCCACGCTGTACGTGATGCCCCCCCACCCTGACTGTGCCAATGTGTGTTGCCTGTGAGTGTATGAGAGGCCCGGCCGGCCCCAGGGAAACAGTGATGGCCAGTTACCAGCTGCCACCTTACCTGCCCGGCTCCGGCCGCTCCGCTCTGGTGGGCGGGGCCAGCGGGAAGCTGTGTTGCCATAGGACACCGGTTACTCGGGCAACCATTGTGTTAGTCTGGTTGCTCGGTTACCGGGCAGCACGCGGATGTTAGCTGACGTCACGCACAATGATGTGTGAGACTGAGCTGGAACAACTTGGACTATGCAATGGCAAGTAGGTCAGTACAACTCAATATTGGTCAGGGCTGTACAGTTCAGTCTGCTGTCGTATAATTCATTCCGCTGCATATACTTCAGTGCAGAATAATTCGTTACAACTCAATTTAGTGCAATGCAGTGCAGTTTAATTCAATTCAATGTAGTATAATACATGATTCGGAGATGCCGGTGTTGGACTGGGGTGTACAAAATTAAAACTCACACAACACCAGGTTATAGTCCAACAGGTTTAATTGGAAGCACACTAGCTTTCGGACCGACGCTCCTTCAATCACCTGATGAAGGAGCGTTGCTCCGAAAGCTAGTGTGCTTCCAATTAAACCTGTTGGACTATAACCTGGTGTTGTGTGATTTTTAACTTAGTATAATACAGTTCAACTCCATATATTTCAGTGCAGTATAATTCAATGCAATTCAAAAAGGTTCAGTTAAACTCAATGTAGTTCAAATACCATGCTGTATAATTTAATTCAGTTCAGTATAGTACAATTCAGTTCAGCTCCACATATTTTCGTGCACTATAACTTGGTACAACTGAATTTAGTTCTGTAAGGTTTGGTTTCAGCCTCAAAGCCTTCAAGAAGACTCAAGTCAGATTCACCCGATCCCAGGGCAAGTTCTGGTCAATCCCTCTATTAAGATCCACAGAGTAATCCTCTGAAATGTAGGACACTTCCCTGTTTCAGGGAGCCACCTCTTATCTCAGGCTGATATCAATGCAGTAATCCAATCTGTGAACACCACCAAGATGCTCCCAGGGACGATCATCTACCACAATTGTGACATCTTTGCTGTTATCAAAATCTTTGTATTTAAGGCAGTTATCCTCCAACTCTTCTATGTGAAGCCGAAACTTAGACTACATTGACATCATCTCAGGGCCCTTTATAAAAACCATTAATGCCGTCTGAGAAGAATTCTCTGCATCAGTTGGGGAGACAGATGGACAAACATCAGCATCCTTGAAGGAATTAAATAGCACCAGGATCCAGGTCATTATCATTCGAAACCAATTCCACTTGGCTGGCCATGTGCTTAGGATGCTGGAGTAAATCTTCTTCGTCCAGCCCACAGAAGGCATTAGAGTCATAGAGGTGTACAGCATGAAAACAGACCAACTCATCCATGCCGACCAGATATCCTAAATTAATCTAGCCCCATTTGCCAATAACTGGCCCATATTCCTTTAAACAATTCCTATTCATGTACCCTTCCAGAAGCCTTTTAAATGTTGTAATTGTACTAACCTCCATCACTTCCTCTGGCTGCTAATTCCACACAAGTACCACCTTCTGTGTGAAAAGCTTGCCCCTTGGGTCCCTTTCAAATTTTTCCTTTCTCACCCTAAACCCCCAACCCAGGGAAAAGACCATATCTATTTATCCTATTCATGCCCCTCATGATTTTATAAACCTCTATAAGGTCATCGCTCAGTCTCTGATGCTCCAGGGAAAACAGCCCCAACCTTTTCAGCCTCTCTCTATAGCTCAAACCAACATCCTTGTAAATCTTTTATGAACCCTTTCAAGTTTCATAACATCCTTCCAATAAGAGGGAGGCCAGAATTGCATACAATATTCCAAAAGTGGCCTAACCAATGTCCTGTACAGCTGCAACATGACCTCCCAACTTTTATACTCAGTATACTGACCAATAAAGGAAAGCATACCAAATGCCTTTTTCACTCTCCTATTTTCCTACAACTCCACTTTCATGGAGCTATGAACCAGCACTCCAAGGTCTTTTTGTTCAGCAACACTCCCCAGGACCTTACCATTAAGTATATATATCCCGCCCTGATTTGCCTTTGCAAAATGCAGCACTTCTAATTTATCTAAATTAAATGTCATCTATCACTCCTCAGTGCGTTGACCCATCTCGCCAAGTTCCCATTTTACTCTCAGGTAATTTTCTTCGCTGTTCACTACACATCAAATTTTGGTGCCAGCTGCAAGCATACTAACTATACCTCCTGTGTTCATATGCCAATCATTTATGTAAATGATGAAAAGCGGTGGACCCAGCACTGATGCTTGTGACACACCACTGGTCACAGGCCTCCAGTCTGAAAAGCACCCCTCCACCTCCACCCTCTGTCATCTCCCTTCAAGCCAGTTCTGTATCCAAAAGGCTAGTTTTCCCTGTATTACATGTAATCTTGCGAACCAGTCTGCCATAAAGGGAACCTTGTTGAATGCCTTACTGAAGTCCATGTAGAACACGTCCACTGCTCTGCCCTCATTAATCCTCTTTGATACTTCTTCAAAAAATTCAATCGAGTTAGTGAGACCTGATTTCCCACGCACAAAGACATGTTGATTATCCCCAATCAGTCCTTGCCAATCCAAATACATGTAAATCCTATCCCTCAGGATTCCCTCCAACAACTTACCCACCACCAATGTCAGGCTCACTAGTCTATAGTTTCCTGGCTTTTTCTTACCACCTTTCTTAAACAGTAGCACCACATTAGCTGATCTCCAGTCTTTCAGCACCTCACCTATTACTACTGATGATCCAAATATCTCAGCAAGGGGCCCAGTAATCATTTCACGAGTTTCCCACAGAGTTCTAGGGTACGCCTGATCAGTCCCTGGGGATTTATCCACCTTTATATGTTTTAAGTCATCTAGCACCTCCTCTGAAATATGGACATTTTAAGATGTTACCATCTATTTCCCCACATTCTGTATCTTCCATGTTCTTCTACACAGTGAACACTGATGCAAAATACTCATTTAGGATCTCCCCCATCTCCTGCGGTTCCACACATAGGCTCCCTTGCTGATCTTTGAGCGGCCTTATTTTCTCCTTAGTCACCCTTTTGTCCTTAATGTATTTATAAAATTCCTTTGGATTCTCCTTAACCCTATTTTTTTCCCTCCTGATTTCCCTTTTAAGTATACTCCCACTACCTTTATAGTCTTCTAAGGATTCACTCAACCTCTGCTATGTATATCTGACATATGCTTCCTTCTTTTTCTTGACCAAAATATCAATTTCTCTAGTTATCCAGCATTCCCTAGACCTACCAGCCTTGCCTGTTACCGTAACAGGAATATATTGCCTCTGGACTCTCGTTATCTCATTTTTGAAGGCTTCACATTTTCTAGCTGTCCCTTTACCTATGAACATCTGCCCCCAATCAACTTTTGAAAGTTAGAATGACAGGAGGACAAAGAAATGATTTCAAAGACTCTCTGAAGGCTCCCCTCAAAACATGCAATGTAGATGCAACATCAATGCCTGGGAGACTCTCATTCAGAAATCAACTTGGAGGTATAGAAAGACATAATCCTTCAAGAACACCAGTTGGCAAGAGGAAAAGGAATCTGAGAAAGTAAGGCCAGCAATCTCAAAGCTAAGGAACAATTCTACCTTCCTGGAAACATCTACCAAATATGTGTTGGAGATGTGGCTCTAGGATCAGGCTCATCAGTCATGCAAGGATCCACAGTACCCATGACCCATAATATGGAATTTTCCTAGGTGGACAATCATACATGATAGGGAGTGATTGCTAATGATGAATTTAGTAATCATTCAGTTCCATTCAATACAGTTCCTTCAGGAATGAGGAAGAAGGGCTTTTGCCCGAAATGTCGATTCTCCTTCTCCTTTGATGCTGCCTGACCTGCTGCGCTTTTCCAGCAACACATTTTTAAGCTCTGATCCCCAGCATCTGCAGTCCTCACTTTTTTCTAGATAATTCTATACTGTTCAGTTCAATATAATTCAGTACAACGCAACATAATGTAGTACAATTCAATGCAATTCAATACAGTATAATTCAAAACAATTTGATACAGTAAGTCTGTGGAGGTCAATACAGTTCAGTTTGGTGTAATTTGGAGCAAGGCGCTTCAGTACAGTATACAATTTAGTAGAGTTTTGCAGTTGTTATGGGTATGTTTTCCAAGCCGGGAATTTGATTTGCAGATGTTTTGTCCCCTTTCTAGGGACATCCTCAGTGCTGTGGAGCCTCCTGCAAAGCACTGCTATACTGTGTAGGTTGGAATTTATTTGGTTTCATTCCCGCTACTTCCAGTTGCTCGTTGCAGTGATAGGTATATTGGTTTAGATCAATGTGTTTATTGTTGGAGTCCATGGAAATTTGCTAAGCTTCTAGGAATTCTTCGACTGTCTTCTGTTTGGCTTGTCCTATAATTGTTGTGTTGTTCAGTTGAAATTGTGGCTCTTGTCATCTGTGTGTTTAGATTCTCTGGATTGCTGGTCGTGGCGTTTGGTAGCTAGTTGATGCTCATGAATGTGTTGTCTGCCTGTTTGTCATATATAGTGTTTCATGCAGACTCTGCATGGAATCCTGTATTCCACGTTTGTCCTGCACATGATGAGTATTGGGTCCTTGTTCTGGTGAGTTGTTACCTGAGCGTGGCTGTTGGTTTATGTGCTGTCATAAATCCAAGAAGCCAAACAGAGGCCAGCCAGAGAATTCCTAGAAGTTTGGCACATTTCTACGGACTCCATCAATAAACACATTGACCTAGAGCCAATATACCAACCACTGCAACGAGCAACCGGAAGAACATAGAACATAGAAAAGTACAGCACAGAACAGGCCCTTAGGCCCACGATGTTTTGCCGAGACTGAATCCTAATGTAAAATATAGTAACTTAACCTACGCACCCCTCAACTCACTGCTATCCATGTGCATGTCCAACAGTCGCTTAAATATCTCCAATGTCTCTGCTTCCACCACCTCAAATGGCAATGCATTCCATGCATTCACAACTCTCTGCGTAAAGAGCTTACCTCTGATGTCTCCTTTAAACCTTCCTCCTAATATCTTCAAACTATGACTTCTCGTACCAGTCAATCCTGCCCTGGGGAAAAGTTTCTGGCTATTGACTCTATCTATTCCTCTCATTATTTTGTACACCTCGATCAGGTCTCCTCTCTTCCTCCTTCTCTCCAGAGAGAAAGTCCGAGCTTATTCAACCTTTCATACGGTAAGCTCTCCAGTTCAGGCAGCATCCTGGTAAACCTTCTTTGCATGCTCTTCAAAGCCTCTGTATCTTTCCTATAGTAGGGCGACCAGAACTGGACACAATATTCCAAGTGTGGTCTCACCAGGGACTTATACAGCTGCAGCAAAACCTCGCGGCTCTTAAACTCGGTACCCCTGTTAATGAAAGCCAAGACACCATATGCTTTCTTAACAACCCTATCCACTTGGGTGGGAACTTTGAGGGATCTATGTACTTGCACACCCAGATCCCTCTGCTCCTCCACACTGCCAAGAATCCTGTCTTTAATCCTATAGTCAGTGTTCGAGATCAACCTTCCAAAGTGCATCACTTTGCATTTATCCAGGTTGAACTCCATCTGCCATTTCTCAGCCCAGCTCCGCATCTGTCTATGTCGCGCTGCACTATACTATCAACACCTCCAACCTTTGTGTCATCTGCAAATTTACTAACCCACCCCTCAACCTCCTCATCCAAATCATTTATAAAAACTACAAAGAGCAGAGGAAAAAGTGAGGACTGCAGATGCTGGAGACCAGAGTTGAAAACTGTGGTGCTGGAAAAACACAGCAGGCCAGGCAGCGTCCGATTAGCAGGAGAATCGATGTTTTGGGCATAAGCCCTTCTTCAGGAATGAGGCTGGTGTGCTAAGCAGGCTGAGATAAAGGGTAGGGGGGAGGGAATTTGGGGGAGGGGCGCTGGGAATACAATAGGTGGAAGGAGGTGAGGGTGAGGGTGATAGGCTGGAGAGGGGGTGGGGGCGGAGAGGTCAGGAAGATGATTGCAGGTCAAGAGGGTGGCGCTGAATCCAGGGATTGGGACTGAGATAAGGTGGGGGGAGAGGACATGAGGAAGCTGGAGAAATCTACATTCATCCCGTGTGGTTGGAGGGTTCCTAGGCGGAAGATGAGGCGCTCTTCTTCCAGGTGTTGTGTGGTCAGGGTCTGGCGATGGAGGAGGCCAAGGACCTGTATGTGGTCGACAATGCTCTCCACCGCATCTCCTCCACTTCCCGCACCTCCGCCCTTGAATCCCGCCCCTCCAATCGCCACCAGGACAGAACCCCACTGGTCCTCACCTTCCACCCCACCAACCTCCAGATACATCATCTCATCTTCCGTCATTTCCGCCACCTTAAACAGACCCAACCACCAGGGAATGTATTTTCCTCCCCACCCCTATCAGCGTTCTGGAGAGACCACTCCCTTCGCGACTCCCTTGTCAGGTCCACACACCCCACCAACCCAACCTCCACTCCCTGCACCTTCCCCTGCAACTGCAAGAAGTGCAAAACTTGCGCCCACACCTCCGCCCTCACCTCCCTCCAAGGCCCCAATGGATCCTTCCATATCCGTCACAAATTCACCTGCACCTCTACACACATCATTTACTGTATCCGCTGCACCCGATGTGGTCTCCTCTACATTGGGAAGTCAGGCTGCCTACTTGCAGAACATTTCAGGGAACACCTCTGGGACACCTGCACCAACCAACGCAACTGCCCCATGGCTGAACACTTTAACTCCCCCACCCACTCCACCAAAGACATGCAAGTCCTTGGCCTCCTCCATCGCCACACAATGCCAGAAGGAAGAGCGCCTCATCTTCCGCCTAGGAACCCTCCAACCACAAGGGATGAATGTAGATTTCTCCAGCTTCCTCATTTCCCCTCCCCCCACCTTATCAGTCCCAATCCCCAGATTCAGCACCGCCCTCTTGACCTGCAATCTTCTTCCCGACCTCTCTGCCCCACCCCCTCTCCAGCCTATCACCCACCCTCACCTCCTTCCACCTATTGTATTCCCAGTGCCCCTCCCCCAAATTCCCTCCCCACTACCCTTTAACTCAGCCTGCTTAGCACACCAGCCTCATTCCTGAAGAAGGGCTTATGCCCAAAACATCGATTCTCCTGCTCCTCAGATGCTGCCTGGCCTGCTGTGTTTTTCCAGCACCACATTTTTCATACAAACTGCAGAGGCCCAAGAACAGAGCCCTGCAGGACCCGACTCAACACTGTCCTCCAGGCAGAATATTTTCTATCTACAACCACTCTCTGCCTTCTGTCAGCCAACCAATTCTGAATCCAGATAGCCAAATCTCCCTGTCTCCCATACTTCCTGACTTTATGAATGAGCCTACTATGGGGAACCCTATCAAATGCCTTGCTGAAATCCATTTACACCACATCCACTGCTCTACCATCATCGACCTGTCTTGACACCTCCTCAAAGAACTCAATAAGATTTGTGAAGCATGACCTGCCCCTCACAAAGCCATGCTGACTGCCTTTAATCATACTATGCTTTGCCAAATAGTCATAAATCCTATCCCTCAGAATTCTTTCCACAACTTTGCTGACCACAGACGTAAGACTGACTGGTGTGTAATTGCCAGGGATTTCCCTATTACCCTCCTTGAAAAGTGGAACAACATTCGCCTCCTTTCAATCCTCCGGTACGACTCCTGTGGAGAGTGAGGCAAATATCCTCGCCAGCGGCTTAGCAACCTCTTTTCTCACTTCCCGGAGCAGCCTAGGATAAATCTGATCTGGCCCTGGGACTTGTCTCCATGGGGAGAATGCGGGTAAGTGGAGTTGAAATGCCCATCAGCCATGATTGAATGGCGGAGTGGATTCGCTGGGCCAAATGGCCTTACGTCCGCTCCTATGTCTTATGGTCTTATAATGTTTGCAAAATTTCCAGCACATCAACTTCCTTAATCTTGATTTGGTCAAGACTGTATCCCAGCTCCTCTAAGTTTTCATTTACAAATTCCCTCTCCTTGGTGAAAACTGAAGCAAAAAACTCATTTAGGGTTTCCCCTATCTGCTCAGACGCCACGCACAAGTTCCCTCCGCTATCCCTGATCGGCCCTATCTTCTCCCTGAGCATTCTCTTATTCCTCACGTATGAGTAAAATGCCTTTGGGTTCTCCCTAATCCTTCTTGCCAAGCCTTTTTTGTGGCCCCTCCTGGCTCTCCTCAGTCCATTTCTGAGCTCCTTTCTCGCAAGCCTGTAATCCTCTAAAGCTGTGCTAGATTCTTGCTTCCTCCACCTTATGTAAGCTGCCTTCTTCCTTTTGACAAGAAGTTCCTCTAATCTCGTCATCCAAGGTTCCTTAATCTTACCCCTTCTTACCTGCCTCAGAGGAACAAAGTTGTGCATCACTCACAGCAACTGCTCCTTAAATAGTCTCCACATGTCTGCTGTGCCCTTTCTGTGGAACAATTGCTCCCAGTCTGTACTTCCCAACTCCTGTCTGATAGCGTCTTAATTTCCTTTTCCCCAATTAAATATCTTCCCTCGATAACTGCTCCTTTCACTCTCCAAGGCTATGCTAAATGTGAGGCACTTGTGATCACTTTCACCAAAAATCCTGACAAACTGTTCCAAACATTCCTCAACAACCTTCGTTTCTGTAGCTGTAATGCACTCTCTGATTAGCAATGCTACATCCCCTCCTCCTTTTCCACCCTCCCTGTTCTTTTTATACGTTCTAAACCCTGGAACATCAAACAACCATTCCTCCTGTTAAACCCACATCTCCGTTATGGAGACGTTACTTAAGAAGTGGGAACGAAACAAAATAAATTCTGAGACGGTACAGCAAGGCTTCACAGGAGGCTCCAGAGAACTGGGGATGTCTCTAGAAAGGGGATGAAACATCTGCAAACCAACTTCCGAGCTCAGCAAATATACCCACAACAACTGCAACCAGCACCCAAGCTACAAACCTTTACACATATCTTAGGAGAGTTTTGTTCAGTATAATTCAATAAAAAATTCATTACAATTCATATACGTTCAGTGCCGTGTAATTTAAGTGTTTTATATATATATATATATATATATATATATAGTATTCGCAACTATTCATTTTGCCCTGTCAAATGTAATTCAAAACACAGTGCAATTCAAGCCTTTGCAAGTGAACTTCAGCATAGGATGTCAGCATGTATAACCTGGGGTAATTGTGTGATGCCAGGGTCAGCGATCTGCTCACGGCAATGTGAACAAAGACTTTCCCTAACCATGCCTAACACACAGATGCCACAGTAATTGTTACTGTCAATTTAATGTGGTTTGTTTTTGTACAAGGTGACTATTTTTGCATTACGCATGTCTTGAGACACAATTCTATCAGCAGTTATATGGAGTTTAATATTACCAGATATTTGACTTTCATAAGGGGCAGGCAAACTGGAACAGGTGGGAGTTGGCCTGGTAATAAAGTTTGGAAGAGACTGTAGAGAGAAAAAAAAAGAGGTGATCTCAAATAGTCAAATGTAGATCATCGCAGTCCCAGAAAATTTCTGCTGGAGTTCCTCAGCATTCTTTCCTAGTTTCAACCATCTCCAGCTGTTTCGTCTATGACCCTCCATCTATCATAAAGTCAGAGGTGTGGATGATCGTTGATGATACCAAATTGTTCAGCCTCATTCATGACACCTCAGATGCTGAATCTATTCATGTCCGTATTTAGTAAGACCTGTACAAAATCCAATCATGAGCTGACAAGTAGCAAGTAACACTTGTGCCACACAAGTGCCAGCAATGACCATCTTCAATAAAAGAGAATCTAACCATCACACCTTACATGGCATTGTCATCACCGAATCCCCTAATACCAACATTCTGCAGGTTATCATTGACCAGAAACTATACAGGGCCAGCCATATAAATATTGTGGCTATAAAAGTAGGTCAGGGGCTAGGAGGCAGCACATAGATCACCTCCTGTCTCCTCAGTGCCTGTCCACCATGTATAGAATCATAGAAACCCTACAGGCCATCAAGTCCACACTGACCTTGCGAAGAGCACCTCCCCCAGACCCTGTAACTCTGGATTTTCCATAGTTAATCCACCTAGTCTACACATTCCTGAACTCTATGGGCAATTTAGTATGGCCAATACACTTGACCTTCACATCTTTGGACTGTGGGAGGAAACCGGAGCACCCGGAGGAAGCCCACGCAGACATGGGGAGAACATGCAAACTCCACACAGATATTCACCTGAGGGTGGAATCAAATCCGGGTCCCTAGCATTATGAGGCAGCAGTACTAGCCACTGAACCTCAAATCAGAAGTGTGATAGATCATGCTCCACTTGCCTGGATGCATTCATCTCTAACAAGACTTTACAGGACCAATCTGCCTATTGCTTGGAAAGCCATCCATCAGATTCAACATTCACTACTTTGCCCTCCAACATACAGTAGCAGCAGTGAGTGCCATCTACAAAATGCACTGCAGTAATTCACTGAAGCTCCCCCAACAACACCTTTGAAAATCATGATATTTACTAAAAGGGAAGTTGAGGTATGGGAGCTTCATCACCTGAAGGTTCCTCTCAGTCTACACACCGTTCTGCATAGGAACTACATCACCATTTCTTCACTGGGTCAAAATCCTGGTACTCTTTTCTGAGAGCACTTACAGTTGAAACTTTATTGCTGGAACAGCACAGCAGGTCAGGCAGCATCCAGGGAACAGGAGATTCGACGTTTCGGGCACAGGCCCTTCTTCAGGAATTATTCCTGAAGAAGGGCCTGTGCCCGAAACGTCGAATCTCCTGTTCCCTGGATGCTGCCTGACCTGCTGTGCTGTTCCAGCAATAAAGTTTCAACTTTGATCTCCAGCATCTGCAGACCTCACTTTCTCCTGAGAGCACTTACACTCAAAGGAATGCAGCAGTTTGTGGAAGCAGCTCACCACCAGTTTTTCCAGGACAATTAGGCATGGATAATAAATAATGGACTCACCTACAGCACCCACATTCTGAAAACAAACCTTTAAAAACATTTTAGATGGAGCTATGAGACATAAGGCAGAAAAATATGGGAGTAATTCAAAAGCTCCCTCACAGAAATAGTGGCATCAATCAGAGTCTAAACTAAGGTACCCTCTCACTACAATATCAGGTTGCCCATTCTGTATGTAGATCAAATACCTGTGATAAAGGCACAGATGTATAAAGTTGAGTTCATGAAATGTTTTCAAAAACATTTACGGGGTATGTTGAAGAACATTCTCCAGAGCAGAATATTTTAAATATTGTGTAATGATACATGGTTAATTCATAATTGTGTCATAACAGAACCTCTGGGGACAAATTATTTTTTATTTGGAGTTTGAAAGTGACTTAGTTAAGCCATGATTGTGAAAGAAGGAAATTACATAGATATAAAAGATAAAGTGTATAAAGTCAATTGGCAATTGATTTGAAAAAGACATAAAAGACAAATAACCAATGATAAACTTACAGAAAATTCATAATTTGTGACAACACAACATGCAGTCAGAATGATGCCAACAGTCCAGGTTTGATTCCCATTTCAGCTGGGGTAAACTTGGTAGCTGCCTCTCCACTCAGCCTGGATTGGAGTTCAATGGAACAAGACCATGGTAAAAAGGGCAAAAAAACCCAGCTCAGTATGAAGTATCATTATGTATTGAGCCAAGGACCGGCCTGCAAAGCAGAACATGTGTCTGAGATAATGATCTCAACAAATTGTTCAGTCTCATTCATGACATCTCAGATGCTGAATCTGTTCATGTCTGTATGTAGTAAGACCTGTACAAAATCTAATCACGAGCAGACAAGTAGCAAGTAACATTTGTGCCACACAAGTGCCAGCAATGACCATATTCAATAAAGGAGAGACTAACCATCACCCCTTCCAATTTGGGAAGAAAAGACCTACGAGAAATGTGGTCCAGCCATGGTTAACAAAAAGTTAAAGATAGTCATAAAGGAAGAAACTTGAAATGTTGACAAAAGTGTAGTAAGCTGGAGGATTTTAGAAATTAGGATACAACAAGGAAATTAAGAGAATGAGCAAAACAGAGGAGAATACAGGTAAAAACTCTGGGGGAAGAAAACAAGTTTCTATATCAAAAAGGTCTTACCTGTATCCAGACCTCAGTTTATTATGCCACATTGCTTCTTGAAAAGGTAGCAATAAACATGAAAACAAAGTGGTTTGTGACAATCACTACTCTTTTTGGCACAAACACCACATTAGGGCACAAACCTACTATTTATAAAGCTACAACAGAAAAAAAAAGGTGAAGCCAACACAAAATAAACAAAGTATAATACTCAATATTGATTTTCATTCTGACATTTTTAAAGAACACAAGGCAGCACTGCAGGAATTGAAAGCAAACATCTAAACATTGATTGACAGTCCAGTGACCTTTTAAATATTTGAAATTCAAATAAAGAGAGAGATTGAGTCTTCACTTCTTGGATCAACAAATAATTGATAAAGAAAGTTAGGCATTCAAAATTCTTATATCCTTGGGGGATGAAGAATAAAATTCTCCATTATTTTGAGAGCTGATCACAAAAGTCCTGACAAAATGTTCCAATTTTCAAAAGATCAGCTTAAGGTCCACATCAATTTCAGGATTCACAGGCTTGAGTTTACGTCATACTATCAACAGCATGGCGAAAATATGAACAATTCATAGGTAGGTGTCAAGGCAAAGGTATGGAATGTGATTTTACCAATGCTAACTTAATTGTATGGCTGGTAGAACTGATCATTGCTTCTATACCTATCAAATATTTCCAGAAAGGTACTTCTGGACAAATCTAAAGATTAACCCACTGATGCATTAAAAGTTATAGAGTCATAGAGATGTACAGCACTGCAACAGACCCTTTGGTCCAACTCATTCATGCTAACCAGATATCCTAATCTAATCTTGTCTCATTTACCAACTATTGGCCTATATCCCTCTAAACCCTTCCTATTCATATACCCATCCAAATGCCTTTTAAATACTGTAGTTGTATCAGCCTCCACTACTTCCCCTTGCAGCTCATTCCATCCATGCACTAGCCTCTGTGTGAAAAAGTTGCCCCCGAGGCCCCTTTTATATCTTTCCCCTCTCACCCTAAACCTATGCCCTCTAGTTCTGGACTCCCCCACCCCATTGTCTATTTATCCTATCCATGCCACTCATGATTTTATAAGCCTTGATAAAGTCACCTCTTAGCCTCTGCGCTCCAAGGTAAACAACCCCAGCCTATGCAGCCTCTCCCTATAGCTCAAATCCTCCAACCCTGGCAACATCCTTGTAAATCTTTTCTGAACCCTTTCAAGTTTCACAACATACTTCTGATAGGAAAAAGACCAGACTTGCATGCAATATTCCAAAAATGGCCCAACCAATGTCCTGTGCAGCCGTAACATGACCTCCCAACTCCTATACTCAATGATCTGACCAATAAAAGAAAGAATACCAAACGCCTTCTTCGCTATCCTATCTACCTGCAACTCTACTTTCAAGTAACTATGAACCTGCACTCCAAGGTCTCTTTGTTCAGTAACACTCACTCAAACCTTACCATTAAGTGTGTAGGTCCTGCTCTGATTTGCTTTTCCAAAATGCAGTACCTCACATGTATCTAAAATTTCATTAAAATGTAGAACTGCAGATCTGGTGACTCTTGTTTTGCAGCAAGTATTGTATCGTCCAGCCAGTCAGTAAAATATCCAAAGCTTGTACAAGACGTGGATCTCATCCACTAAAACACTGTCCAGCATTTTGTGATTCATTCAGCTATAATCTTAAAGTGGATATTGGGCTAAAATTTGCAAGATATCAAAGTGTTTGGAGAAAGCTAAAGTGAAACACTATTCTCCACAGGAGCATATGGAAAACACAAATCAATGAACAATGCCAAACATATTTCCAAACTTCCATCTGTGGCATGCAATCATGTCAATGATGTCCATAACGTGACTTGACTGCAATGTTACAGCTTACAGACCCCGGTCAAACAGTACATGATATCAAATTGACACACTACCTTGGTGCTGTCAGAAAGGCTGAGGTCTTTACCCACAGCCTAGTGATATATCCTGAAAGAGCAACATGCACTAAATACCAATATTGACACTTCTAAATGTCAATATTGCTTCTTGTATAGACACCAGAAACATTTCCACCATTGATAGCGAAGCCTCTTATCATTGGTCCACCAGCACGCACTGAACTATGTATCAACAAATTCCATAAGCTAACCAACATGGCAGTTCCAATACCAGACCACAACAAAGTCAATCAATGACCCAACCAACCTCTACCATTTGATTCTATTGGTAACTTTAAAGGCAGTATTACATCAGAAAGATGATGTCCAATCCAGCATTGACCTTCCTCGTAAATCAGCATTCACATTCAGATTAAGCTCACACTGGAATTGGATTCCATGGTTAAAGAAAACATTATTTATAAAGCTGACCATCACACTGTTTAGTGAATCCTCTTCACACATTTTGAAGAAAGATGACACTCCATGCCTATGTTTAGATCCAAGGTGACTAAACTATGCATTAACAAGATGTCCATACAAGGTTCCTACTGAAGGAGAACTTTTTTAAATTATTCATTCACAGGATGAGGGTGTCACTAGTTAGGCCAGAATTTATTCTCCATCCCTAATTGTCCAGGTGATTAAGAGTCAACTACATTGTTGTGAGTCTGGAGTCACATGTAGGCCAGACCTGGTAAGGATGACAGTTTCCTTCCTTAAAGGACATTAGTGAACTAGATTTTTTTTTAACAATTGACAATGGATTCAGTCATCCCCAATTCTGACCTAATGATAATGAGGAGGTCATTGATGAAGTAGCTGAAGTTGGTTGGGCTTGCAATACTACCCTGAGGAACTCCTGCAAAGATATCCTGGAGTGAAGATAACTGACGTTCAATACCCACAATCATCTTCCAATGTCAGGTATTACTCCAAACAGAGTTTGCTCCTGGATACCTATTATTTCCAGCTAGGGTTACTTGATACTATGCTCGATTTAATATGGTCTTAATGTAAAGGGCTGTCACTCTCACCTCACCTCTGGAATTCAGTTCTTTTGTCCATGATTGAACCAAGACTGTTGTGAGGTCTTGAGCCAAGTGACCCTTGCAGAACCCAAATTGAGCAACACTGAGCTGGTTATTGCTAATCAGGTGCTGCTTGATAGCATTATTGATGACACCTTCCATTATTTTACTCATCATCAACAGTAGACTGATTGAGTAGTACTTGACTGGAATGGATCGGTCCTTCTTTTTGTGAACAGGACATACCTGGGCAATTTTCCATATTGTCCGGTATATGCTAGTGTTGTAGCTGTACTGGAGCAGCTTAGCTAGGGGAAGTCTTCAGTACTATTGCTGGATCATTATCTGGGCCTGTAGTCTCTGCAGTATCCAGTGCCTCCAACTGTTTCTTGACATTATGTAGAGTGAATTGAATTGGCTACAGGCTGGTATCTGTGATAGTGAGAACCACTGAAGAAGGCAGAGATGGTTGAAGCAAATACATTCTAAAAATGTATGGGCAAGAGCTTAATGGAAATAAAGAACTGATAGTTATAGAATCCCTAGTGTGGAAACAGGCCCTTCAGCCCAACATATCCACACTGAGCCTCCGATGAGTATCCCAACCAAACCCATTCCCAGTTAGTCTACATTTTACCCCTGATTAATGCACCAAATTTATGCATCCCTGAACACTATGGGCAATTTAGCATAGCCAATTAACCTAACCTGCACATCTTTGAATTGTGGGAGGAAATCCATGCAGACAAGGGGAGAACGTGCAAGCTCCACACAGTCAGTCAGTCACCAGAGGCTGGAAATGAACCAGGTCGTCTGGTGCTGAGAGGCGGCAGTGCTAACCACTGAGCTGCCCCAGATATAGTAATAGAGAAATTAATGAGCCTTAAAACCAGCAAAACCCTTGATCATAATTGTAGCATATATAAAAGGTGTTGAGAGATGGTAGGTGCATTGGTTTTGATCTTTCCGAATCCCTACATTTCAAAATAGTCCCCACAAATTTTGAAGTTATGACATAAACTCCTGACTTAAAAAAGGAGGAAAAAATGTGGACATGTCCTTCAGCTAGCTTAACATCAGACTGGCATCGTCTCCACTTCTATTATTAGGCATGTGGTAACAGGATGCTTAAAATGACAATAATGAATTGATGGAGTCAACAGTGTTGAGTCAGTCAACAGTGTAAATGTGCTTCACAAATCTGAGCTTTTCTGAGATTTTAAGGACTAACGAAGATAAGGAGTCAATACATTTGTATTTTTACAAAAGTATTTGATAGGCTTCAAATATACATAGCACCTTTCATGAGCACAGAACATTGCAAGGCATATTCTAATCTATGAATGCAGTCACTATTTTAGTGTAGGAAATGCCATAGCCAAATTAAACTCAGCGGATACTCACCAATGCATGGTAATGATAACCAGACCTGATTTTCGATGTGATTAAGAGATTTTTTTGGCGAAGATATTGTACATCTTCCTTGCTTTTTTTCCCCAAAATATTGTGATGGGATATCTGATAGTTTAACATCTCATCCAAAAGATGACACATTCAACAGTATGGCAGTGCCTCATCACTCAGTAGAGTACCATCTTTGATTTTTGCACTCAAGCCCTACAGTTAGTCTTAAATCCATAATTATCTGACTCAGAGACAAGAGCACCACAAACAGTGACATAGTTTATTTAAAAGATTCCACACACTAGGCTATAAGACAAAATGGAGGCTCATGGGATAGAGGAACATCATGACAGAAGGGTGGAAGAATAAATGGTTTATCTTCAAGTTTGAAAGTTTTAACTATTGAAGTGCTGCAAAGGTTACTATTTGAACCCATCATTTACAGCCTATCAATGGTTTTCATAGGGGACCAAGTGTAAAGTCGACAGACTTGTGGACAAAATGAAGTTAGATGGTAAAGAAATTAAGTTTTGCCAAAGATGCAAGACATCTACCAAAGGATACAGACAGGTTAAGTATAAGGACAAGATAATGGTAGTTGGAATATAATATGGGTAACGTCAAATTATCCATGCTGGAAGGAAAAGTTTAAAAAAAAGAATATTTGTTAACCAGTAACAAACTATGACAAATAGATATTATGGTTTAAGATTCCTTGGTTGATAAATCATAAAGTAGGCATTGTAAACAATTTGGAATGCAAATTATATATTAGCCTTTATCACAAAGATTTAGATTACTTACAGTATGGAAACAGGCCTTTTGGCCCAACAAGTCCACACTGACCTGCTGAAACGCAACCCACCCAGACCCATTCCCCTACATCTGGGCGGCACGGTGGCACAGTGGTTAGCACTGCTGCCTCACAGCGCCAGAGACCTGAGTTCAATTTCCGCCTCAGGCAACTGACTGTGTGGAGTTTGCACGTTCTCCCTGTGTCTGCGTGGGTTTCCTCTGGGTGCTCCGGTTTCCTCCCACAGTCCAAAGATGTGCAAGTAAGGTGAATTGGCCATGCTAAATTGCCCGTAGTGTTAGGTAAGGGGTAAATGTAGGGGTATGGGTGGTTTGCACTTCGGCGGATCGCTGTGGACTTGTTGGGCCGAAGGGCCTGTTTCCACACTGTAATGTAATCTAATCTAATCTAACACTATGGGCAATTTAGCTTGGCCAATTCACCTAACCTGCACATTTTTGGACTGTGGGAGGAAACCGGAGCACCCGGAGAAAACCCAAAGGAATTAGGGTAAGAGAGTAAATAAGTCTTGCTGGAATTATAGTGACTGGGTGAGAGCAAAGTTGAACGATTATGGTTTGGCACTGTATTCAATAAACATACATGTCTGAAAACAAGTTTAACTAAAGTTCATTCGACTAATGATAGGAGGAATTGTCCTACACAGAAATATTGAGTAGACTCTGCCTATATTCCTTGCAGTCAAATAAAACAAAATAATTGTATATACTGGAGATCTGAAATAAAAGCGAAGTGTGAAAGAAACACAAATCTGGCAATATCTGCAGAATGAGAAGCCAAGTTAATGTTTCAAGTTGAATATAATTCTACTTTGGAACAGAACTTTGATTCCAAAGTCGTCATATTGGACTCAAAACATTAACTGTTTCTCTATAGATGCTACCAGATCTAATTGCCAGCACTTCACATTTTTATTCCCATCAGTTAGTAATTTGGCAGATTAGCATCAAGCCATAGCTCAATTTTTGAGAAGGAGGGCCTTTCTTGTCAGAGCCTTCCTGCAATCTCGAGTCTCATCAACATTGTGCCCTGTCATTAAATTGGCTGTTGTGGTTTTGCCATACAGGTAGAGATGCGCGGTGGTTTTCATTGAGATTCACACTGCGTCAATACCCTCATTATAGGTCCCTGGAAGCAACTTGAGTGGAACAAGTACAGCTGCTGGAACACTATGAACTTGGTGAAAGATGTTCATTGGTTTGTCCATTGCCTTTCAGTGCAAACAGCTGATGATGAGTGTTGCAGACTGGCACATGGCAGGAAATAAGCCCACATTACGAGTGATGCACTGAAGATTGGAACACTATGAAGAATCAATGAAAAAAAGACCACAATGCCCTCCTGAAGTGCTGAAAAACATGTAAAACCCATTGGAATGTATGAAACAAAGGATGTTTGACATCTTATTCTCCCTGTGCTTAAAGAGAATGAGGTGATCTAACAAACATTAAAAATAGGTGTTGTGGTTCCAACGAGCACCCGAGCTACAAATCTTCACCCAAACTTTGAATTAAAAATAGGATTTTCACAGAAAATGTGATATGTCAAGAATCGGAGGCACAGTCTCAGGAAAAGAAGTCAGTTATGTGGGACTGAGAAGAAATTTAATGTTTGAGAATTTTCATAATTCTTTAACCTAGAGCTGTAGATGTGCAGTAATTTAATGTGCTCAAGTCAAAGATCAATGGACTTTTAGATGAAGTAATCAGAAGAAATGGGCATGAGACAGGAAAGTCAGAAAGTGGTAGACTATAAGCCACAATTTAGTTGAGCATAAGAAGGTTGTAATGTTTCTGTTTGACAGTGTTTGAGATGTGGGCTCACTAACATGTACAGCTTTTATCCCGTTGTGCAACTGAAATAGAGATGGTTCAGATGAAGTTTACTAGATAAGCACCTGGAATGAGAAGGTTGCCTTATAAGTTTGGACAGGCTGGACCTGTTATCCATTGGAGGTCATTAGAACGAGGGATCATTTGACTCATGTTTAAAAGATCCTGAATAGTCTCAAAAATTTATACTTGTAAACCCAGCAATATCAAAACAAATTGCTGCAGCAGATCTGGCAACATTTGTGGAAAGAGAAACTGAGTTAACATTTTAAATATAGTTGAACCAAAAATGTTAACTTTCTCTCAATATGAGATACTAGTTCTGGGCTTCTTTAGATTCTGACAAAAGTGTTTAAGGTACCTATGAATGAGTCAGCCAGGTAAAGGTTCAAGCTCTAAAGTCAGTTTCACAGTAAAATTCTCAATCATGAAGACAGAAGAATTACTAAATGACGACTAATTGTAATCAAGTCTAAACTGATGAATGTTCACACTTATCCAGGCAAAATTCTTCAGTACTGATCATAGAACAGTCTCCCATATCAAGCACAAAATGCAGGAATGGGACGATGTCAAATGATTACTTTTGAGCAGCATGGACATTATGGGCCACAGAACATTTTTCCCGTGCTGTAGATCTCTAACAGCAAGGCCCTAAAGCATTCTTCATCAGGGCTCAAGCCATTCTGGAAACAGTGTTATATCATACAAGCAAATGCATGCAGACTGCCTACCGTTGCTCACTAACATCAATCCCTCCCAACTATCAGCATGATTTTTATGCCTACAACAGGATGTCTTAGGGCTAGAAAGCATGCAATAAAAATGGCTCTCAGTAATCTGTCCACATTGACTTTGCTTGGGAAAATCATCAAATTTAGTCTGATTTGGATATCGCCAGTAAGTCATTTGTGTGACATCATTTAAGTTTTATTCCATCATCCCTTGAAGTAATAACATTTTGTTTTCATGACCCAGTGGTTAAAACTAAGCAATGTCCGTCAACTGTCCCCACCCCCAGTCAACTGTTCACAACCTGCTAATTTGACATGGATTGAATGCAGAATTTTGCATTTTATTTTTTTGAAATCTTACATCTCATGGATGTCACTGTTAAGGCTGACATTTATCTTATTCATTCCCTAGTTGCCTCTTGAAGATAGTGAGAGCCTGCATTCTTTGAACACTGCCAGTCTGTGTGAAGTTGCTACTGTTGTGAAAGGAGCTCAGAAATATAAATGAATACGGAAAAATCCTTTAAACTTAAACTGAGCAAGATCAATAAACCAAAATAATCTTACTAAACAAATACTATGTACTTAATTAGCTCCTTATTAAGAGTCAGTGTTATTGTGGCATACATGTAGACTCCACTCCCCACAAGTGCCCATCCACTTCTCTTTTGAAATAATTTTTGCCAATTTGACCAATCTTGGAGGTACTGCATAAAACAGTCCTTCCTCACGTACTTTGCATCTTACTCAAAATTTCAAATTTATGCCCTTATCACTTGCATGACGAGCCAACAGAAAGTTTATCAAAAACCTGTCATGACCTTGTACGCTCCCATAAAATCTTCCCAGAACCTCTTATTCCAAGAAGAACAAGGCCATCTTCTCCAAACTACCCTCAAGACAAAAATCCCTCATTCCTTGAAACATGCCAATGAATCCCTCTGCATTCTTTCAAGAGTACTCTCATCATTCTGAAATGATTTCACAGGTTTTTTGGATAAAGTGGGATGGAGAAAAGACGGGGAAGGTATTGGGAAAGTTTCACTGATATTACCCTGGCTATAGTATTTTAATGATGCGTGTTCTAGGTTTGTATTTTCAAAAGGCATTTGATTAGGTACTGCATAAGAGCTAAAATTAAAGCAAATAGTGTCACTACGACAATGATTAGAAGGCTTGATAAATTTTTCTCTTGTTGGTAGATGAAGGAGCAGATTTTATGGCCCTTTGAGACCACTCTGCCACGCAATACGATCATGTCTGATCTTCTAAGATAACTTTCCTATAAACTTTTTGAAGTGACAAGATTATAGATCCTACCTGATGCAATTTCAGGAGTAAGACACTAGGTGAATCTTAAATGTTGAAAAAGGAGAGACAACATTATGGGACAGTATTAAGATTACAAATGTCATATTTACTGATATTCTACATGACTTCTTACTTGTCTTGTATGCCTTCTATTGGGCCAACTTAATGATCAGCAAATTTATTAAAACCACTTTTGCCTGGGGCGTGCTGAATTAATTTCAGTCAGAACAAGTATATTCCTGGTGAACATGGAGAAAGAGTCAGAGCTGCTGCTTGAATTAATTATGCTGAAACTGCATAAGAATGAATGTTAGGCTAAATGTGCTCAGTTGAGATAGCCATGGACATGATCAGGAAATGACTAGGAAAGAAAAATCATGCAGAGTAACAGTCTTTCGTTATGTACTGCAAAGTGGGTGCAAATAGAGAAAGCATCTACAACATATCATTATATTAAAGGTTTTATGATACCATCCTAAATGTCACCTTTGTAAATACAAAAATTTTCCAGAATAGTTTAATATCTGTATTAAATGTTAAAATAAAAATTACATTTACAGTTGACATTTCAGTACATCCCAGAAGTCATCTTCATTTGTTCACCAGTGCTGAGGTTTGCTTTCTTTGATCGGCTGGAAAAATCATTCCAATCCAGATACAAAATACAAATTGGACAAATTTTCAGGTGGTCAGCAACATCCGCAAACATTACATTGCAGACACATGCTTATTAGAAGCATGGCAAAATTATGGAAACTAAAACAGTTCACCCCCTCCCCCTTAAAAACACCATGGTAACATCTCCTCACCTCAACAGACCCTCCCAAATGCTATCACAAGGAAAAGCAATGAAGACCAGTACTTGTACTGACAACTATTTCAATTAGATTTATACTCATGCAGCTCTGAACTGAGAAGATAGCCCATGATCAACAGGATAAGCAATTCTGTGCAAGCAGCAAAAGGGTGAACCTACTCTTTACTGCATGAACTCACTTTTCAATTGTTTACATCTTCAAGACAAGTTGTTTTGAAATCAGGAAACTGACATGATATTGTCCTTAAGAAAAGAACAAAGTTCACAAAAATGACATTCATTGAGAAGTCAGTAGTGAGTTGATAGAGCGCTGGATTGCTGACTGGGAAGTTTTAATCTGAATCACAATATTAGTTGACTTATTGAGCCTCCAACAGAGGCTAGACTAAGTAGCTGATGCTGAAACTCATCTGCTCTAATGGTCAAGGACGATCTGAACTAAGAAAAGGAATAATTCCTTTACAAAAGGCTTGTGCGCCTCTGGCTGATAATGAAATCATTTCGTGCACACACCTGAAAGTGCTGGGGTTGATTCATTGAAAAAAAGTTTGGCTTAGAGGAAATGAACTTGGACTTTATCATTTTTGAAATTTTAACTCTAGTCAGTATTGCAAGATTTCATTAGTATTGAGTGCTTACTGTAGGTAGGCTGCATAATATGGTTGCACACAAGTGCAGTTACACGTTTAAATCAGCTGCATTGTATAATATTTAAAAAATAATTTTTCATCTTTTGATAATGCATCATCTTTTCACTAGTACTTGCAGTGAAAATAAAGTTGTAGATTAAACAATAGCTTGTATACACGTCATTTTGGCAGATTCTTTTAAAATATACGAACAAATATAATCAAATTTGGGAAAACTGCATTAACTAGTGTCCAGATCTAGCCAATATTAGATTTCATTACCTAGTAAGATATAGTTTTAAAGTGACAAATTGTTTTTAAGCATGTCTTTTAACAATTAAGTTCAAAATGAAATGTTCTCTACACCTCACACACACATAGTCTTATGTGAAATACACCCTAGTCCACCAGGAGTAAAGGTAGTATCACCAGCTGCTCACTGTTATATTCTGCAGAATATAAACTCAATGAACACACTGATTCACAGTGCTTGGGGTTTATGGAATGAAGATCATAGATTAAAATCTTTCAGATATCTAATTTTTAGCAAAGTGTAGGTACCATGAATTACAAGGTGTCATGTCACCGCCTGAGCTAGACAGCCTGAATCTTAACCAAAAATGTTCTTTACACTGCTGAAAAGACAGCAAATGAAGGTATGGCATCAGAGATTTCAAAACAGAGATACTTCTGAATTACATCTGTATGGAGATTTTAGGGAGAACAATATATTGTTGTCAAATATACATCAACCTATAAAGAGCTTCTGTGGAGGTATTACCAGTATAATGCTCTACTATAGATTGCAATACTGTTGATCTCAAAAGGATTTTCTTCCAAACAAATTTTGAAATGGTCATGCTATTTAAGTATGACTATTGCGTTAAGATGACAAATCATATAGAGAAATGTAATTGGTATAATGCACTGATAGGTTTGTTTTGCTTTTCCCTGTTAAAGAGTTATTCTTATTTCAGAGTATTAATACACCAGTCAGTATGAACATTTTTTTTTAAAAAAAAGTGAGCTCATGAAGTCTTCAAACACATCTTCACTGTATTGCTTCTGTGCCATTGTCACTCTCAAAATGTAGGACAACAGTTCAAATAAAGTGATGACTACATTTAATAAATTAATATACATATTTTAAGATTTACAATGCACATTCATTTATCTTTAAGGGGCTCAGAATGTTCATTCTATTTACACATATACAGTTATCATCAACAACACTGGGGAAGAAAACAGGACAATATTGGGCTCTTTTTGCTGGACATTAGCAAAAATTGCATGTGAAGATGGGAAGAGAAGGGGGCGGGCAGGAGGAGGAGGAAGAGCACACAGGAGGGATGGCAGGGTCAGTCAACATCCACTACTCTTCAGAAGGTGACGATGCCGTCATGGTTTGTTTACCCGTCCTTCGCTCATAGTTAACAAGCCGTTGACCAACAAGATACCTAGGTTTCAGATAAAACAAAAAAGGATACAAACATTACAACAAAGCAAGTAAATGTTTTTAAATAATAAGATAATACTTGAGGCACATTTTGGAAGATACTGTTAAAAATATTTAGCCACATAATTAATCGAGTCAGCCACTTGTGACATAAATATAACGAGCTATTTTATGTAGTGTGCATCAGCAAGACAGTCCAATGGAGAAATCCAGACCACCCTTCTCTTTCTACAACTTGCACACTTGCAGATTTAAAAAGTAATTTTAAAAAAAAATTGTCTTTGTGCTTCTCGACATCACAGGATAACAGGAAATTAAGATACATCTTCCTAATGTGCATAAGATATTGACATCAATTCTGATTGCCATCTAGGATGGAATCATTCCAGAAACACAGACTCATCCTTCATTTAATGAATCCTTTTGAATTCCTGGGAGATATTGCCTACACCAGTTTCAACAAACCAGTAAAGACAAGACAACAACGCTCTTCTGTTCCCATTATTGAGCAGCACACAAATGCACTGTACAAGTGGTGGTGATCTAGACCAAGGGCAGTCTCACTGTTCATTTCTCCACACCTCAATACGCAGCACTTTCCTATTGTGTTTTAAATGATTACAATGTTCACAAATATGAGTGGGAAAAGGAATACATAGTGCAGTTTCTTGGTTGTTTCCTCATGCTTAAGAGATCATAGTCATTTTTCTGAAGATTATACTGCCTATAGGAAGTCATTGTACCTTGAGGTTTTAGCGCCTTAGACATCAAAAATGCACTGTTGACCATGGGATCCTTACCCTGGTGACATGAAAAAGGGATAGCACAAATGGGGTCTCAAATGACCCAGTTACCCAAAGATACTGCCAAATCAAAAACCTACAAAAAGTTTATTCAAATTTTCACATATTATAATAAACCATGAATAAGAGAGTGCAAGCCTATAATCTAATCTCAAGAACAGATGAAATTTCTGTGGCTTAACATTAACATTTCATTAGTAAGTGAACAACATTGAATTCAATCGTAAGTATGCATTAAACTACATTCAGATCTTTGATTGGACAGATTCATGTTGAGAAAATAATACAAATGTTTTACTATTTTTATTCTCTGGTCAATGGTGAGCCATTCAGTAATGTACACTTACTTGTCATTTTTAATGTGCTCATAGAGGCGCTTGAACTGTCGGATTTGGAAGGACAGGACCCCCATCAGTATCACAACCATGAGAAGCAAAGGATAAATTCGACGCTGGACTAAGTTCTGCATCTCAGTAGTTACACCTACATGTTGCAGTGGGAACAAAAGGACAAATTAAATTTATACTGAATACATTGCATACACAAACAAATTGAAAATCAAACAACTTATTTCTGGTGTATGATTCAAAATCACTGGCAAAGTTTGAAACAGATTTTTTTATTCAAAAAAATTAACAACGGATTCTGGAGACCTAAAACACACAAAAGCAGAAACTGCTGGAGAAACTCCAGTTTGGCAGCATCAGTGGAGAGAAAAAAAAACACTGACCGAAAACAGCTCTTAAGGAGAGTCACTGGACTCAAAACATTAATTCTACATTTTCTCCACCAATACTGCCAGGCCTGCTGAGTTTCTCCAGTAATTTCTACTTTTGCGTTTCAGATTCTTTAAACAGTTTAATCATGCCTACTAATTCAGTTATTTCAATATTTTAAAGCAGAAATTGTTTTAGTGACAAAGCTAAAATGATTAGTTTGTCCCATGCAAAGATGTGAACCATTACCTGGCAACTTTATGAAATATTCATACAGGCTATAAACGTTTAAATGAAAAGGATTTACTTATACTGTCTTATCTATAGATGGCTTCAAATATTACAATACGTGCTGCTGGATACATTTATTCAACAAATATACCCAAGATAGCAGTGACTTCACGACATAATAATGGAGAAAGTACATCGAGGTAATAATTTACACTCCATTTTTGAACTTTAGCATCTAAATAAAGAAAAGCTCAGACAGCCAGAAGGTCTCGAGCAGAATAATGTATCAATAAACACTGTCAAGCAAGCAGTCATTCCAACAAATAGTTTTAAGCAAGCAATCCCAGGCAAATGATTCAGTACCTACCCAGTAGGGGTACAATTCCAGCAGCTATGACATATGGCAGGCAGAGTGATAACAGCAGCACCGCAATAACTGGTGCTGCAAGTTTGCAAATTATAAAATGCAAATCAATATTTCGAATTCCATTTGCATAGACCTAAAAAAAAAGGAAGTTTATGCTGATTTATACATTCACATACAAGCAGCATTGTGTTAATTCTACTACTTAGAAACATAACTTAATGTAAACAAGTATGAAAACCTACTGGTGCAGGACAGGTGCGATGCAACCTCAAGGTAATTAACTGGCAACATTTGATTTCCTAGCCTTACCGAGAAGGGTCAAGAATAACAATAAAAGTTAAGAGGCATTCTAATTGCCGATATAGACCTGTTTGCCCCTGTTTATAAAGTCACACCTGCCAACAATTTCTGGATATAACCTATGTCTTCTAGGACTTTATAGAAAAAGCTTGCGTACGTGGCAGTGAAATCAAAGGTAGTCAGCGCTAACTCAAAATGATGTGAGCTTGAATATGTAAAGTCTATTATAAAAGTAGTACTTTAGAATCACTGCAATGATGGTCTCTGCCTGAACACATTAAAGCAAACTAAAAATTTAAAAAAATTTAAATGAATTAACAACAAAGCTCCTTCAGTACCCAACAGTAACAAAGGAAAATTATTTTCCATTTTACAAGTTTCTATCAATACTGATACTAACTGCAACAGTGACATTGTAATCAGTTGCTGATTTGGAAAATAATTGAGTATTGACAGAGGTAGTAATAGAAGAGAGTACAATATAGTAATTTAAGAAACATTTAGGCAGGTTTGTGGATGGGACAGGTATGGAGGGAAATGGACCAACTGCAGGCAATTGGGACTAGTTTAATTGTGAAAACTGTGCAGCATGGACAGATAGAGCCGAAGGGTTTGTTTCCATGCTATAGAGCTCTATGACTCTATGACAGCAACAAAGCAAATTATTTCCTCTAAAATTTCTACTACATACATTTTTTTCAATTTTACCTGCTCAATGACAGTTTTCAGCCACCACTGAGGTCCCATCAGTGTTATAGCAGCAATTATTT
The DNA here is from genome assembly GCF_037043375.1 of Chiloscyllium plagiosum. Taxonomy (NCBI): domain Eukaryota; kingdom Metazoa; phylum Chordata; class Chondrichthyes; order Orectolobiformes; family Hemiscylliidae; genus Chiloscyllium; species Chiloscyllium plagiosum. Next base: position 29,266,644 of record NW_028270172.1, on the reverse strand, counting down.
TAGCATGGAGAACACCAAGAGCCCAATCCTGTTACAAAAACAAAATATCAGAATCCAAAAAAATGGAACAACAAGTGGTTATATATTTAATTAGAAAGACCATTCCTCCCACAAACTGTTTTCCCGAATGGAACATCTTCAAAACCTGAACATGACTCAAATCACAATACTTACTGGATTAAGTTCTCTGTAAAGGAGTAACCAAGAGGCATAATCAACTGGAAGATTTGCCATTTTCATTGTAAATTTAGTTATACAATGTGTAAAGTGTTGGTTAGCCTCTAGAAATCATACTAGGTTTATGTAATTCTGTGTTTATGTTAACTCATCAGTAGAGATATAGTTTGCTTTTATGTCCTTCAGTTGTATTGAGGAAAAGTTATAATATATAAAGGTATAAATAGCAGGAGTTCTCAATTGTGATCTCAAGATTTGTACCAGAAAAGTACAGATGTGCAGGAGCCTGAAAGACAGCATGGAGTTCTGCTGTAACATGATCCATAAACCATTGCAGCTATGACCCAGACTTGCACATAAAGGAAGACAAACTAATGGAATGATAACCAAAAAGCAGTGTTGGCAGGGATTGGAAGTATGATCACGAGTTGACTGGTGTAAATTCAACTGTCAGCTGCTAATATCTTAAAATATCTGGTTCTAGAAACAGCTTGGCAGCTTAATGCACCCTTGAATAGTTTCTCAAACATTTTAGCTCAGTTTGAGTGGCAGTAGTCTAAACTGCCCAGTGCACCACTGAAGAAACACTGCCTTCTTGTCACAGGTTTGGATCTCTTAGATGAGGCATTAAAATAGAAATTCCCTTTAGTCCATTTGGTTGCATGGGAAAATTCCATAAAACCTTTCAGAAAACCAGAGTACACCCAATGTTCCTTTTCACTACATCCTCAAACACTGCTTGAAGCAGATCAACTGGAATTTGACTGTCTTGTATGGAACACTGGAAAAATACAAGCTGCATGTGTCTCCAAAACTGGATATCAAAAATAATGCACTGGATATAAAGTGCACAGCAATATGTAAACCGCACATTTAGATTACGTACAGTGTGGAAACAGGCCTTTGGCCCAACAAGTTCACACCGACCCGCCGAAGCGCAACCCACCCAGACCCTTCCCCTACATTTAGCCCTTCACCTATCACTACGGGCAATTTAGCATGGCCAATTCACCTAACCTGAACATTTTTGGACTGTGGGAGGAAACCGGAGCACCCACAGGAAACCCATGCAGACACGGGGAGAATGTGCAAGCTCCACACAGTCAGTCGCCTGAGGTGGAAATTGAACCCGGGTCTCTGGCACTGTGAGGCAGCAGTACTAACCACTGTGCCATCGTGCTGCCCACTTTTTAAAATGCTTAATCTGCGTCTTGTAATCCTTTCTGAAGTATTCAGAGGAAGTAAGGAAGAAATGCAAGCTATTTTTCTCTGACTCTGCATTTCTGTCTAAAGTAGTTTCTAATGATAGGAGTCCAGAAACTGATTCAGATGCTGTGCTGAAAGAAACCAAACGATTTGACTGACATTGAGTGGCAGCAGATGGAGCTTAATTTAGATAAATGTGAGGTATTGCATTTTGCTAAGGCAAACCAGGGCAGGACCTACACAGTTAATGGTATGGCCCTGGGAAGTGTTGCAGAACAAAGAGAACTAGGGTACAGGTGCATAGTTCCTTGAAAGTTAAGTCGCAGGTAGGCAGGGTGGTGTGGTGGTAGTGCTTGGCACGCTTGCCTTCATTGGTCAGAACGTTGAGTATAGGAGCTTGGACATCATGCTGCGGCTGTACAGGACTTTGGTTAGGCCACTTTCAGAATATGGCATGCAATCCTGATTGCCCTTCTACAGGAAGGATGTAGTTAAACATGAGATATCCCAGAAAAGGTTTACAAGGACGTTGCCAGGACTGGAAGGTTTGAGTCATAGGTACAGGCTGAATAGGTTATGGCTCTTTTCTCCAGAAGTAATTGGAGGCTAAGAGGTGATCTTAGAGATTTTTAAAATCACTAGGGGCACAGGTAGGGTGAATGGCCAAGGTCTTTTTCCTACGGTGAGGAGTCCAAAACTAGAGTGCAATAGATTTGAGCTAAGAGTGGAAGGGTCCGACACAAAGGTTCTAAAACAGGCACAAAACAAATGATCAGATAAGCTTGCTTTTCTTTAGTATATACAGAACCACCTAGATTACCTGAACGAGATGGGTGAGTATTTTGTTTGGATAAGAGAGTTCGGATAACTGAGGTTGTTCTGTGATTAAAGTACTTATAAAATATTAAAAACCGTTCTAAAAAGTTTCCATCCTGTTTTTAAGACCTTATGCCTAATGAAGATATAATTTATGTTCACATTAAACGGATATCAATTTGAATTATTTCCATAGTTCCTCTGCCAATATGTTTTGTGGGATGTGTTAGTTATTTTGTGTAGGCAACGTGACAAAGAATATACTGAAGGCACTTCACATACCTGCCATGGGTAAAAGAGTGGTGTCTGATCCAGAGGGACCCTCAAGGGGGCGACAATAACTAGTTCAAACAAGAGTCCTAAAAGAAGAGGTACCATTCCAGCTAGAAGCAAAGCCACTACTAGTGTCTTAACGATCTGCAGAGAAAACAAAACAAAACTATTCATGCATTTTCAGTCACATTCTTCTCCAATTGTCAGCTGTAAATATACTTGGGGAAGTGTATTAGAGGAAGTATACTAATGGTATTGCTGGTTTAGTAATCCAGAGATCTAGGCAAAATTCGGTGAAGCCAGGTTCAAATCCCACCATGGCAGAAGGTGGAAACGGAATCAGTAAAAACCTGGAAGCAGAAGTTTATTGATGACCATGAAACCATTGCCGATCATTGTTAAAACCAAAATGGTTCACCAGTGTCCAGATGAACAGTAATATGGCTGACCATATTGAAATGCCCTAAAAAGTTATATGGGCTGGTAGAGACTCAAAACATAAGGAACAAAACTGGACAGATCTCCTAGTGTCAACTATAGCACTGAAAATGACCTGTCGATGCTGCAAAGTCTTCATGATTAATAGCTCGGGGTTGGGCAGCACAGTGGCTCAGTGTTTAGCACTTTGCCTCTAAATGCCAGGGACCCGGGTTCGATTCCCGCATCAGGCAGCTGTGTGTGGATTTTGCACATTGTCCCCATGTCTGCGTGGGTTTCCTCTGGGAGCTCCGCTGCATTAGTCTGAGGTAAATGAATGTAGAGTAATAGGGTAGGGGAGTGGGTCTGGGTGGGTTACTCTTCAGAGGGCTGGTGTGGACTTGTTGGGCTGAAGGGCCTGTTTCCATACAGTAGGGAGTCTATGAAAATAGTTGCAAAACTAAGAACTGTTTCACAGACTACTGAAGCAACAACCTGACTTGGTCATAACTCTACAATACCTTATATACAATGTGTGAGACAAGATCATCAATGGCAGGACAGACGCAACAGAGGTGGTGGCACAGTGGTATACACAGTGGAAGGAAGCTGCATTGGGATTCCTTGAAATTTACTCCAGATCACAAAGTCTGATGGCAAAAGGTCAAACATGAGCAAGGAAACATTGTGATTAAATCAGGGTCACTCAGCTCCCCATCTCCTTACAGTCTTGAACCAAACATGGACAGTGGGTTGAATTCCGTCACCTTAGAGTGTGGCATCAAGGAGCCTGAACAAAACTAGAATAAATGGGAATGGGGGGAACTCACCATTGGTAAGAGTCATACCTAGCACAATAGAAGATGGTTGCGGCTATTGGAGATCAGTCACATTATCTCCAGGTCATCTCTGCAAGTGCGTCTCAAGGTAGACAGTGCCCAATCAACTTGTTCAGAAATGTTATCCCGTACCTCTGGAGCAGCTGAATCTGGGCCTCTTGGTCCAGAGGTAGGGAAACTACCATTGCATCACAAGAGACTAAGAGTTCTCCAGTGTACAGTCTCAAGCCCAACCATCTTTGGCTGTTGCATCAGCTACCTTCCAATTAGCAACTGTTGCCTTGGGTTAAAATTTAACACCAAGTACACAAAGGATAATTTTTAAAAAATATTTTTGAATCAACCTGTTTAGTAATGTGATGATACACATCTGGAGAAGGTGGGACTTGAACAAGAAAGCTCCTGAAATTGTACAAATTGATCTTCCTTTTTGTACTATATACTTTCCCCTTTCAAATGTTTATATCGGTGCTGGTGAATTTTTGATGCTGAGTTTTATTATCTTTGTCCTCAGGATTAGGAATCACTAGAATTCCTTTTTCTTTCACTCAAAAATACCGTGCAATCAGCTCCAAAAAAATCAATATAGTTTATCATTTAACAAGTACTGTGATATTGCTGTGAACTAAACAGTACATAAATCTTTATCATGGCCATTGGTTAAAAAAAAAACAGGAACAGATTTACCCCTCACCTGGACAGAACACAATGGTATGGTCAGGTGCCTACTGCTTGGCACTGGATTCGGAAGGTGCCACTGAAAGAGCTTTGGTGAGTAGCCACATTGCATCTCAAAGCACATTGCTGCAACTGTTTGCAGTTATTGCAGGAAGTGAACTCTTAAGCCGGTGGATAGGGTGCCCATTAGTGGGCTACTTTGTCTTGAAGTTGGAGTTACAAAGTTGCTGGAGCAACACTCATTCAGATTAGCAGACTGTATTTTAACAGAAGTCTAACCTGTCTTGTAGAGGGTGGACAGGGGAGTCAGATAATGAGTTACTTGCTTCAGAATTCCTAGTCTCTGACCTGCTCTTGCAGTCATTTTAAAAACATAGAACACAACGTGCCAAGACTCCATAGTTCTGTGCCATATTCCCACGTCCACCAAAAACATTACATGCACATATCTGTGACTGCGGTAATAAATACTATCAATAATATTTCGCTGGGCACCCTAAAAATAAAAGTGTAAAAATTCAAAGGATTATATTTATTTAATATCATTTATTCGAAGTTTAGGTTTGAGTCAGTGTAAAAGTGGATGTTGCTTGTCTGAAGTCAATAACTAATTTATGCTTTACAGTAACCATTGTGATTAGTTTTACAACAGTTTTTGAGACCTGGCTTTACAGTGAACGGGCTTTTGTGCACCACTGGTGGACTTCTGTTTATCTTACACTGTATTGCGACCCAGCAAGGTAAATAATGGTGACTCAAGCTTTGTTAGAGATCTGAAACTTGATTTTTATGAAGCTCAAGGGAAACTTCATAGCTTAAAGAGGAAGGCTTTTGGTTTCAGTTTTAATTTGAGTTTTCAGCAGTCCTCTGAAATCCTTGGAACAGGACAGTTGTATGGACCTGTGCTCCTGAGAAGAAAGAATACATAGTGAACTAGGCTCTTAGAATGAAGTGTTATAGTTAACCCCAGACTAGAAGCGTTGGGATAAAACCTCAAACAGGTAGCTTAAAGCTAACTGCATTTAAGTTCAGGTATGTGACAATTTCAGGAAGCTATTTGCAATGCTATTCTAAAATCTTATGGTCACAGGTTACTTAAATCTACCAAGCTGTTAGATACAGGGACCCTGAAGAGACTATTATATACCAGAGGTACCCAGGATATACAACACGGACAGTTGTTGTCCCTTTAAAATTTTGAATTTTATTACAGGTGGATGGTTTGGTCTTTTATTATTCATTCACAGGATTAGGGTATGACTGGCTAGGCCAGCATTTATTACTCATCATGAAGGGCAGTAAGAGTCAATATAAGTCACATGTCAGCCAGACCAGGCGAAGGTGGCATAATCTTCCCTAAATGACATTGATAAACCAAGTGGCCTTTTCTGACAATTGACAATGGTTTCATGGTCATCATTAGACTCTTAATTCCAGTTTTTCTTACTGAATTCAAATTCCACTATCTTCTGTGGTGGGACTCAAATTTGAGACCCCATAACAATGCCTGTGTCTCTGGATTAAATGTCCAGTGATAATACCACTAGGCTGTCACCTTCCAGATAATTCTATTTTTCCACTTGGTTTTCATTGCTTCTGTTAATAAACTAGTTTTATTGTCAAAGCAAAATCTGCAACATTGTGTGTTTATATTTCAGTGAAAGACTACTTTGCTAAATCCAAAACAAATCAACATATGATCTATCTAGCCAGACCTGTATATATGACTTTGCCTTCTGACATCAGCCAGAGTCATCATCATAATATGCTGACAGAACCAAGAATAATTGTGCCAACTGTGCCAATTCTGTGAACTTATTTTTAAATTATTACTTTATAGAATTATTAGATTTAACATTTTACTTTAAAAAACTCCTTCTGATTTCCATGCTATGTGCCTCAATGACAGCAATAGTTAAGCTTTCTAGAGTACTCTATGATCTCCTGAATATGTACTTAGTAAGCAAAAACAGGACCAATTTAAATTCAGGTGAACTGACTCACCATGAGGGACCATTCTTTTAGTTTCTGAAAAATAACATCTCGCCCCTGTGGCATCCATGCTGCTAACACTGTAATTGCTCGTATAGTCAACCAGCAGATATACAATCCACAGGCGGCTGTATATAGCTCGTGGATTTTGGCACTCCCAGTCCAAAATGACATAATCCAACGGCCTGCTGAAACTGGAAACAAAATAAGTGCCAGAAGGGTGTGACTGCTTGAATGCAATACAAAACACGGTAAAATTAACTACATTACAGTTCAACAAGACGAAAAGGCCTAGGAACATCTTTCGGGACTTAAACTAACATCGGCTTTTGAACAATTCAACTGGAGCTTTTAAAGCTTAGATGTCTGGAATCACAATTCACCCAAACTAAAACCCACATTCTGAATGGCTAAGGGCCATTAATTGCAGTTTGCCTGGAAGATCATTTTAAACAACCATTAATATTGAGCAAAATGGAACCTAATTATTTTGTTATTTTAAATTCTACTGAATCGTGGTATTCAATTCATCTTAATTATCATCCAATCAATACCATTTGAATATTCCATTTTAAAACCCACCTAAGGCTCCTCTTAATCATGTAGACTCCAAAATTTTAATTCCTTAAATTTTCCTCAGTCTTGTGTACATACACCCACTTTTGATGATTTTTCAAATCCACTTCTAATGTGTCAATGTTACTTTTGGAATGGTGACCCACATTCCGAGGTGGCTCAAGATCTTGGAGAACATTTATTGGTAGCTACAAGCAAATGCCTGAAACTTGAAATCCACACTATTAGAGGTGGCTAAGAGATTTTTAAAGAACTATTGACATATGACTGCTATTCACTGCTCTCTGAAACCCCCGCACGTAAACATATTTTAAGGTATGTAATAAATACAACATACTCTGTATAAAAATATGAGAGGATTATCAGGAAAGAATACATTCTGGAGAAGTTTTATGATAAACTGCAAGTATGCTCATAAGAGTTATTTCAAGGGATAGTAAATATTCACGCACCTGGTAAAGTGAGACAGATGAGACTGGCAATCAACAGCGTCACACACATTAAAATTACCAGTAGTAGAATCTAGATGAAATAAGGAATAAATTTTTCTAAAATACATGCCAAAACATTTATTTCCAAGCCAATGAGAATGCTTACATCAAAATACTTCAATGGTACAGACCTGGCTTGAAAGCAAATTACAATATTTTCATCAGAACTCTTAAGTTTGTATACCATTGAAACTTCAATAAGGGAGGGCAGGTTCAATTTTCAATGATTTGGAGATGCCAGTGTTGGACTGGGGTGTACAAAGTTAAAAATCACACCAGTTTATAGTCCAATTGGTTTATTTAAAAGCACAAGCTTTCGGAGCGCTGCTCCTGACCACCTGATGAAAGAACAGCACTCCGAAAGCTAGTGCTTCCAAGTGAACCTGTTGGACTATAAACAGGCATGGTGCGATTTTTAACTCAATTTTAAATGCTGGCTTACTGCCACAAAACAAATTGAGTTCTTGGGCTAGAGTTTCCGCATTGGACACAACCGAGAAGTTATCAGTTAAACTAGAGTTCAAGTTTCTGATTAAAAAGCGTTTTTGCATTATCACAAATGCAAAATCTTGCATGCACCAGTGCAGTGAAATAGAATAATTTGTTTTCTTCTTTCCATTGAAATATATTCACTGGCTCATTTAAGAGCAGTAACTTAGTTCAATTTTATTACAATAGAAAAGGAGTAAATTCAAATTTGTTTTTGATGACATGCCCAACCCCCCCAGTGGAAATATGTTTTGAAATCACTGAAAATAACTCTCAAAAGCTATAATGGACTATTTACTACTTTCATTGCTACCCACCAATTTCCTAGAAAATTAAATAATTGGTAGATAGTGCTACTGATTTTTAAAAAATAAAAATCAGATGCCCTGAATCAGCAGAATTGCATGATGCCGACCATCAAGCCATGTTTTCAAAAATGAGTTATTAAAAAAAGGACACTATGAATTGATTAACTTTATAAAGGTTAATTAAGGTCAATTAGCTCAGTCGTCAGGACAGCTGATTTGTGATGCAGTGTGATGCCAACAGTTCAACTCCTGCACCGGTTGAGATTACCATGAATCTGAAGCGTAGCGACCTTCCGGTTAAAGTCACTACCAGTCGCCTCTCTGTCTCTCTAATGAGAACAAATTTGAGTAAAATACATGCCAAAACATTTAATTCCAAGCCCTCTGGGACTATGGTAACTTTACAAACACAAATTCCAATCAGAAGCATCCTTGGGTATTTGCAGCCATTTTCAAATTGTTTACCAGTTTACAATTTATTCACTTACCAAAGAATAATGAGTAAGCAATAGTAATTTTAAAAAAAAATTACCTCCCAATGAGTGGTTTGAGACCATGACTTCGAGCATAAAGCAGATTAATTATTAACTGAGCTAGGTGAGAAATTCCTACACAAAAGGTTTCCCACTTGCCACATCTGCGATGCACTGGAAAGTCAAACTTACCCACAAAGTAAAGCAGAAATTTGAACTGGGATGTGATGCAGCCTACATGTTAGATACCCATACTAATGAACTGGAAAGACAACAGGATCAGGTGCTCACGCACCAGCAGCATTAGTTAAAACCTAGTACACATGCTCTAGAGATTCTGACACCTTTGATTTGTAGTGGAATTCAGAAATTAATTCAGACAAAATTATTTTGTCAATGCTGACAATTATAACATAGGAACAGGCCCTTAAGCCCAAAAGGTCTGTGCTGACCACGATGCCATGCCCATCTGCCTGTAAATAGCCTATATCCCTCTGCTGCCTACCTGTTTGCATTTATCCGAATGCCTCAAACATTATTATCGTATCTGTTACAACCAAGCCCTCTGGCAATGCATTCCAGGCACCCACTCCCCGTGGAAAAAAAATTGTCTTCCATGTCGCTTCTATACTTTCCCCTCCAAATATGGTCTAACTAAAAGTTTATTCAGCTGCAACACAATTTGCCAGCTTCTATATTCAATGCAGGCAATAAAGGCAAGCATGCCGTATGCCTTCTTTACCACCATATCCACTTGTGTCATCATTTTCAGGGAGATGTGGACTTGCATTCTTAGATCTCTTTGAATAGCAATGCTCTCAAGAGTCCTCCCATTTACTGCATACTTTCTTCTTGCATTTGACCTCATAAAATGCATCACTTCACATTTGTCCAGATTAAATTCATCTGCCATTTCTCCGCCAAACAATCCATATCCTGCTCTATCCTTTGACAACCTTCCTCACTCTCCTAAACGCTACCAATTTTCATGTTGGCTGCAAACTTACTATTTAGATTACATATATTTTCAACCTGAACATTTACATATATTACAAACAACAGATATCCCAGAACCAATCCTTGCTGAACACCATTGTTCACAGACATCCAATCAGATAAACACCCTTCCACAGCCTTCTATAAACCAATTTTTTATCCAACAAAACATGAATCCCACATGACTCAATCTGCTGGACTCGCCTACCATGAGGGACCTTGTCAAACGTTTTAGTTCTGGTCTAACGCTGAAGTTGCATTCCTCTGCAACCTCACACTATAGAAAATTGTGCCATGGAAAACTGCTATACCTGTTCAGTACAAAGTTAGCGTTGTAGCCAATTCGCATTGACAAACGTGCGTTGTATCAGAATGACTTGGACTGCCCTACCCCCAATTAATTTTGTCATTTTCTCAAAGAACTCAAATTGGAGACAAAACCCTCCCCTGCATAAAGTCATGCTGACAATTCCTAATGAGTCCATTCCTTTCCAAATGCAAGTATAGTATGTTTCTAAGAATTTTCCCTGATATTCTCCCCACCACTAATGCAAGACTCACCAGCCAATAATTTCCTGGATTATCTCTGTGCACTTCTTAAACTAAGGGACAACACTGACAATTCTCCAGTTTTCTAGGACCTCACCGGTGGTTAAAAAGGATATAAAGATCTCTGTCAAGGCCCCAGCAATCTCCTCCTTTGCCTCCCTCAGTATCTAGGATAGATCCCTTCAGGCCCTTAACTTATCTGTCTTAAAATTGTCTAAGACATCCATTTCCTCAATATTGACATGTCCCAAAATAACACATCCCTCCCTAGTTTTATCACTGTCCATATTCTTCTCCTTGGTGAATACTGATGCAAAATGCACATTTAGGACCTCACCCGCTTCCTTTGGCTCAACACAAATTCCCTTTGCCCTTGAGTGGACCTACCCATTTCCTAGCTAATCTCTTGCTCCGAACATATGGATGAAATGCCTTGGGACTCTCCTAATCGTACTTGCCACGGACACTTTATGGCCCCTTTTCAACCTCTTAACTCATTGTTTAAGTTCTTTCTTATTTCCTTTATCTTCCTCAAAGGCCTTGTTAGATTTCAGTTTCCTAAACCTTACATATGCTTCCTTTCCCGTTTTAATTACCTTTCAATAACTATCATTCAGGGTTCCAAAATTTTGCCATCCTTATCTTTTATCCTCACATGAACATGCTGACTCTAAACTCCAATCAACTGTTATTAAAAGACTCCCAACTATCAGATGTGGATTGTGCTGCAACAGCCATCTCCCCCAATCTAATTTCGCCTCTTCCTGCCTAATATGGTTGTAATTCACCCAATTTACACTTTCACTTGTGGACCAATCTTACCCTCATCCATAGATATCTTAAAACTTAGGATTAATGTTATGATTATAGTTTCTAAAACTTCCATCAGCTAGGTTCATTTCCCAATTCAAGGTCGAGTATGGCCCCTTCCTTAACTGGACTATCCACACATAGTTTCTTGAAACTATTCTGGCTGCACTAAATTCTGCCCAATCTAAGGCCTCTCAGGTGTAACCCTTCTTCAGGCTACATCCGAAATGTTGACTTCTCCACTTCCTGACTGGCTTGCTGTATTCTTCCAGCCTCCTGCCTATTTTGGATTCCAGCATCTGCAGTTTTTTTTGTCTCCAATCTAAGACCTTGGCACTAAAAGGAGCTCAGTCAGTACTGAACAAGTTAAAATCACCCACATCTTACTATGATCTGCTCACATATCTGTTCCTCTATCTCCCACTGGCTTTTGCAGGCTTGTTTTTTAGCTCCATCACAGTGACTGCATTTTTTTTTAATTCACAAGTTCTACTCATTTCGCTCTCTCTCATTCTTCAAAACTACAACAGACAATAACTACTCCATATTCCTGTGTAAGAGTAAACTTTCAACTCTATCTATCGGTCCTTTTTAAAAGCAGGAATTTACTCTTCAAGCATTTATAATCCTGTGACACACAGATACAAAAAATTTACACTTATGCTTATCTCGTTAAAGAATTTTGACGATAATTAAATATTAAACCAAGGTTGAAACTTTAGAAGTCACTTACTCTCACAGGAAACTGTAAAGGCTTCCGATAGGGTTGAAAGCCGACAGGCCCACCCTGCTGCAGTATGGCCTGGTGAGCTGCATGAAGTCCTTCCCCTACTACAGGGATGGCATTGTTATTGCGAGCTTGCTGGTTATTGTTTGCCTGTTGGTTCGCATTGTTCTCATTTTCCTCCTGGTCTCCGAGCAAGTATGAATGGAGGTCCCTATTAGCATGAAGAAAATGCATTCAAGATATTAAACAATAAGAAATCCTGAAGTTTTATACAACCTGTTTTGCAGCAAATGGATTTACTCGGTACTTATTGTGTCTATGTAGTATTCATTCTGCTGAATTTATTCTTAAAGATGTCTATCAGTGATACACATCAGAATTTCTGTACCTGGATAGACTAGATCAAAAAATCATGAGCATTACTGCTCCCGAAACTGAAAATTGTGGAATTTGCACATGCACAATTAAATATGTTCATCTAGAGACTGCTATTGGTGATTCTATGTTTCTTTAGAGGGTGTGTTGTTCTTTGCATAAAGCCTTTTTTTTTTACAATTAACATTTACCATAGTCTGATATGTATACCATGATCACTTCGTTTATCAAGTAACATTTAAAATTAAATGTGAAGGGACACAGTTATTTTTCATTCTGGTGCGTTGTCTGCACGAATAAAGTTTTTAGCTGCCTACCCTGATGGATGCAAAGCAATTCTCTCAACTTACAGCTAGATTAAAACTGATGGTGTGAAAGGAGAAACCTGTGCCAGCAATCACTAATTTAACATGAGCAGCTTTCCCCAAGCACAGCAGCACGCACCAATGCTTGCAATCAGCACACAGCAATTAGATCTCACCTAATTTCTAAGATGAGTGAAAGCTTCCTTAAGTCAGAGGATCGTAGAGATTTACAGTACAGAAACAGATCCTATGGCCCAACTCACCCACGTCGACCAGATATCTTATACTAATCTAGTCCCATTTGCCAGCACATGGCCCATATCCCTGTAGACCCTTCCTATTCAAATACCCATGCAGATGCCTTTTAAATGTTGTAACTGTACCAGCCTCCATCACCTCGTCTGGACTTTGAAATCCAAATGTTATCACTTAGAAAATCCACTTTAAAATAAATTGGATAAGGGAACAATATCATGACATTAGACTGTTCAATCACAGTAAATATTTCCTACTGCGAACAAAGTATTATCCTAAACACTCAGATGTGTGCCTGCATGAATCTTTTGTGAACAAGACCTAACGTAGAGTCCAAATTCTTACCGTATCAAATATTACCAAATAGAAAACGTTAGAACTACGTACAGCAAATATCCAGCTGAGACTGTCCAAGCTCGGACCAGACCCTTCAACCATTGTCGAGTGTGTCCTTGCTCCAGTAAAGCTGGCAATACAACTTGCAGTAGCAGAAGTTCTAGAGACAGTTCACTGACTGGGGCATCACTGCAGAGAAACCAAAAAAAGCAAATACTAAACGAATGATACACATTTAACAAGATTGCAAATTAGAACACAAAAAGGTACAAATCTTTCCGATCAGCTGATAGCCAAGAACTTTCATTTTCTCCTCTTGAATTTTCCCTTCTCTTCAAACTCCTGGATTTCATTTTTGTCTAATTTACAAATAATGATTATTAGACCTCGATCAGTCGCAAAATTTGCTGGTATGGTCTGGGATCATAACACTTACTAAACTCACTGCAGTGTCTTGGCCACAGGAATCCATCATAAATGGGAAGGTGAACAAGAAAGCAAAGAACGCAATTACACACCAATTTCATGGCACTGAATACACTGGATACAAATTAATCAGTGAGAATGAAAAAGCAGTTCTTGAAAATCAAAAAGTAGCCATTGACAAAATCTCAAGAGAAGCCCTCAAAAGACTTTGATCCCAGCTGTCACAGAACTTTCAGTGAAGTGTGCATACAGGTTACAAGTTGTTATGCCGGCAAGTATAGATAAGAACAGGCATTACCTGTAAAGCATTACATTGTATGGTAGAAAATCAGGGAGTACAGTCTTAATAATACGAATTGGCAACCAAAGCATAAGGAGGACAATAGAGCCAAAGACAATCTGCAAAGAATAAGATAAGAATCTTAATCAAGTTATACATAAAAAATTAAAATAAAGTTTTCAGATTTACATAACTTCAAATTTCTATACTTAGATTCTGTCTGATATTTGCCAACCTACTTACATGAAACTTGTGTAAGTATACCTGCGTTTACAGATAGATTTGCAAAGATTGAGTATTTGAACAAAAAAAATTACTTTTGTTCCACTAACTTTCAAAACGCTTCTCTGAAGCCCAATTGTTGAAAAATAGTGATCAACTACGACTAAAACCCCTGATGGAATTACAAGCTTCCATTATTTCCTTGGTAGATCTCCACCTACTCTTACAATGACAACTAAAAAAAAATTAAAATATTCAAAAGCTCAACGTTCACACACACCACTCCACTATGTGTACTTCACAGAATCATACTCACCTGAATACTGCCAAATTCAGTGTTTCCAAACAAACTTTTCTTGAGCCAGAGGTTGCTCATCCCTTTTTCACCTAATACATCTGCCCACTCAATTGCACACGGCTACAATTTCTTATTGTGCATTCCTTCTTAAGTTAAATTCTCTCTTTAGAATAAAGAATTTAATTTCAAGATTAATCAAACATTAATACTGTACTTACCACAGACAATATAAAGCGTCTGAAATGCCTATAAATAGGTAGATGAATCATCTCTTGGACTGGATTAAAATCTGGATCATTCAGATTTCTCAAAAACCATAAGACACCTGGTCTCAACACCTGAAACAAAACATTATACACAGCACTTAGGAGCATCAATAAAGTAGTGAAAGAGGCAGGAGGCTTCAAAAAATTCAGTTGAGCAAAATTCAAAACTGTTGTCAATTAGCTGTGTGGTTGATCAGGTTTCCCCAACTAAGGAATAGCTAAGTTTCTAAATTTTAATCACTCTGGATTAATCACATCGATTATAGTATAGCAAAGTATCAACAGTATTTAGCATAATCTTTTTTTAAATAAAAATTTGAGAGCAAATATTCAAACTAAAAGCAATATCTGCAGATGGTCAAAATCTGAACAAATTTGCTCTTTTTAAATGGTCAATCTAAACTGCATAGTTTTATGGTCTTGTTCCCTTTCCTGATACTTCCATCTCATTGCTCAGAACCAGCCCTAACAATGCTTCCTTCCCCATCAGGCTGGAAATTATCAAAAGGTTATGAACAGATCAGAAATGTTTCACCCTCTCTGCATTTCCAGCATTCAGTTTATATTGGGAGAAGCCATTTTTAAAAAAATAACTATCGTGCACCTATTGAATACCGATGCAAATTTCCTTGAAAATTTCTCAGAATCCATTCGACTAGTTGGAAGTGAATAGAACACACCAAGTTTTGTAGTGACACCAGTAATGTTTGTTAACTTCAACCAAATACATTCTGGTATGCACCCACTCCAGGAGACATCCTTTCTTTAGACTGCAACATTATTAATCAATATTACCAATGCTTCACTTTGCTTTCTTTCATTCTGCATCTTTCCAGAACAACTTGCATTCAAGAAAGTCAAATATCCAATCACTCTCTTTTTGGCCCATGTCGGCATTATCACAGCAATACCCCAGGCACCTATTTGTGTCAGCAGTTCGTCAACCTGATTTACAACGATTCATGCATACTCACACATGCACTGAAATTATCTTAGACGTTCCTGTATTTGGGTATTTGAGAGCTTTCTACCTTACACTCAACATGACAATTCAAATGGCATATCAAATGGCAATATTATTTTAAAAGTGTTAACTGGCTGCCAAATAGGCTTTGATCAGTAAAGGTGGTGCCATGAAGAATTCACCAGTTAATGAAGACAGATAATTAACTACCAAGATTTGTTTAAGTTTTAAACCAGGCAGATTGACTCAGATTGGTCACAATATTGCCCAGATTGCACCTATTGTTTTGAGTTGGAATGGGCAGTACGTATATGCATTCTTCCTATCTAGGAAAAAGTGAGGACTGCAGATGCTGGAGATCAGAGTCGAGAGTGTGGTGCTGGAAAAGCACAGCTGACCAGGCAGCAGGAGATTCGACATTTTGGGCATAAGCCCTTCATCGGGGATGAGGCTGGTGGGCCAAGGTGGGTGAGAGATAAATGCGAGGGGGTGGGGCTGGGGAAGGTAGCTGGGAATGCAATGTTTAGATGAAGGTGGGGATGAAAGTGATAGGTCAGAGAGGAGGGTGGAACAGAAAAGTGGGAAGGAAGATGGACAGGCAGGACCATTCAAGCGGGCAGTGCCGAGTTGGAAGATTGGGACTAGGATAAGGTGGGGCGGGGGGGAATGGGGAAACTGGTGAAATCTACATTGATCCCATGCGATGGGACCGCCCCAAGTGGAAGATGAGGCGTTCTTCTTCAGGTGTTGGGTAGTTAGACTTTGGTGATGGAGGAGGCCCAGGATCTGCATGTCCTTGGTGGGGTGGGAGGGGGAGGTGAAGTGTTCGGCAACAGGGTGTTGGGGTTGTTTAGTGCAGGTGTCCCACGGATGTTCTCTGAAACAATCTGCAAGTTGGCATCCTGTCTCCCTGATGTAGAGGAGTCCACATAGAGTGTAACGGATACAGTAGATGACATTTGTGGAGGTATAGGTAAAATTCTGGCAGATGTGGAAGGATCCTTTGAGGTTTTGGATGGGGGAGGAGGGAGGTGTGGGCACAGGTTTTGCAATTTTTGTGGCATGAGGGGGAAGTGGGTTGGGGTTAGCGGATGTGGTGGTTGGGCGGCAGGGGGGGGGTGGACCTGACAAGGGAGTCGTGAAGGGAATGGTCGCTCTGAAGTGCAGATACGGGACGGAATTATCTCTCTGGTGGTGGGGTCTGTTAGTAGGTGGCGGAAATGGTGGAGCATAATGCAATATACAGAGGTTGGTGGGGTGAAAGGTGAGGACCAGAGGAGTGTTCTCCTTATTCTGTTGGGAGGGGTGGGGTTCAAGGACAAAGGTGGAGGAGATGCTTTGGAGGGCATGGTCAACCACAGGGAAATTGCTGGCACTGAAGGAGGAGGCTATCTGGGATGTTCTATGGTGGAATGTGTCCTCCTGGGAGCAGATGCGGCAGAGGAACTGGGAATAAGGAATAATGTTTTTACAGGAGGCAGGGTGGGAGGAGGTGTAGCCCAGGTAGTTTGGGAGTCAGTAGGTTTGTAGTGGATGTCAGTGTTGAGTCGGTCGCCAGACATGGAGAGGTCCAGGAAGGGGAGGAAGGTGTCTGAGTGGTCCAGGAAAACTTGAGGTCGGGGTGGAAGGTGTTAGTGAAGTTGATGAAATGTTCAACCCCCTCATGGGAGTATGAGGTAGCACCGCTCCAGTCATCAAATGTAGCGGAGGAAAAGGTGGGGAATTGTGCTGGTGTTGTTGCGGAAGATGGACTGTTCCACATATCTGAAGAGGCAGTCATAGCTGGGGCCCATGCAGGTACCTATAGCTACGCCTTTGGTCTGGAGAAGTTGGGAGGATTGGAAGGAGAAATTGTTGAGGGTGAGGACCTGTTCAGCCAGTCAAATGAGAATGTCAGTGCAAGGGTACTGGTTGGGTTGGGGTGAGAGGAAGAAGTGGAAGGCTTGGAGGCCTTCGTTATAGCGGACAGATGTGCACAGGGAGTTAATGTCCATGGTGAAGACAAGGCGTTGGGGACCAGGGAAACAAAAGTCATGGAGAAGGTGAAGGACGTGGGTGGTGACCCTAAGGTAGTTGGGGTGTTCCTGGATTAAGGGGGACCGGACAGTATTAAAGTATGCAAAGCTAAGTTCGGTGGTGCAGGAGCAGGTTGAGATAATGGGTCGACCTGGGCAGTCAGATTTGTAAATTCTGAATAGGAGGTAGAATTGGGCAGTGCGGGGTTCCCGGACTATGAGATTGGAGGCTGTGAATGGGAGCTCCCCAAAGGTAATGAGGCTGTGGATGGTCTGGGAGAAGGCACTTTAGTGATGGGAGGTGAGGCCGTGGTCGAGAGTGCAGTAGGAGAAGCTATCTGTGGGTTGGTGCCAGGCTTCAGCCGTATGGAGGGTGGTGCACCAAACTACCATAGAGCCCCCCTTGTCTGCTGGTTTGATTGGGATATTGGGGTTGGAGCGGAGGGAGTGAAGGGCTGCGTGTTGCAAGGATGAGAAGTTGGAGTGGGTGAGGGGGGTGGACAGGTTGAGTCGGTCTATGTCACAGCGGCAGTTGGAAATGAAGAGATCGAGGGTGGGTAACAGGCCAGCACCGTGTTGGAGGCACGAGTCGTCGTCCTCGGAGGGTGGACAGGAGTCTTGATGGAAAAAGCAAGCCAGGAGGCGGAAGAAATGTTCAATGTCGCATTGTGTGCTGAATGTATTGATCCAGGAGTGTAGTCGGATGAAGGTGAGGCCTTTACTGAGGACAATCTGCAAAGAACAGGGCCTTGAACATTAACTATGTCACTTCCAATGCACATAAGTGCACCATATTGCAAGCCCGACTGAAAATCCTATGCAACAATGACTTGCATACAAAAAAAGTGTCTTTTTGCAGCAATATTTAAATTTTTGTATGTTGTTCATGCCTCCAAATTCCATACTATTTCTTAATGTGCTACTCTCCAACTTACCTAACCCATATTTTTATTTTGTTTCTACTTTCTAATTGTGCAATCTAGTGCCCATCACCTTGCCAAATTAACTTAGACCCTGCCCAACAGCACTCGTGAACCTCTTGGTGAATGCCTAGCTCAGAAAATAAAAGAACAAGATAATATTTGTTCATCGAGCAGGAAAAACCTCAGTGCATGGTTTATCTAAAAGCAAGAAAAATGTTGCAATTCAGCGACAGACGCCTGATACAAAAAAAGCTTGACACACTTTAACTCGGCTGAGAACACACAGAAGTTGCAGAATCAAGCTGTTTTCAAACGATATAAGCATAACACAACAAGGAGACACAAGCAAGGCACTCAAGCACTGTGAAGCAGAATTGAGAAACGTTGTGAAGGTGGCCACGATTGTGTTGCCATTAGATTTCAATCATCTCCTAAAAGGAATGTAGGAATCAATAACTTCATTACAGAAATCCCAGCAGAACTTCAAGTCTATGAATGGCTGAATTAGCATCTGCTCACCTCTCTGAGTAGAAGAATGAAAGATGCGAAGTAGAACACATAGACCATCCCCACCAGCCAGTGGAGGAACATTGTGGTTCCAGGCGCAGATTGAAAACTCAGCTCTCTGTCTTTCAATGTAGCATCAAACATTTCCTGGAGCAGATTAAAATCAGCAAAATATCAGACCCATCACTGCAGCTAATCCAGATTTCATGATAGCCCAATTTTTAAAAATACACTTTTTAATCCAGGCAAAAAATGATTAAAAGTCAATATCCATTTCACTATTAAGAACCTAATAGTCCTTTTAGATGTGTCATTGCTTCATTTACAAATGCTAGCTTTCTTTTCACTCAGTAAATCTGAAATTATGAAATCTTATTTCTGGTTTCCTGTAGGTTTATAAAGTCCTTAATTTTTGTTGTGAGCAGACAGCTTTTTTCCCTGGATTAGCAACATTCATGCAAGTGTAACACAATCAGGTTAAATTATACATTTGTACATTGACACTGTTCTGAGATATGCCATAAAGTATGGTTGTAAGGATGCAGAATTCAATTACATGTCAGAGATCAAGCAAAAGAAAGCAATTGTTTATCAGTTGTTCATTTAAATGACAAGCACATCGAGGCGGCTTCAACAGAAGACCCAGTACAGAGTCAGAACAGTCTTGCAGAAGAATCCAGAAAACAGTTTGCTATCCATCCCAAAAAAAACCAAGGCAGACTGAAAATGTTCAATCCTTTCCAGAATGCACTAGAGAAGCACAAGACAGCATAAACAATCCTGGACCTAAACTCTCTTACTGGCTCTAAGCTCAGCCAACCATTCAGTCCATGTCATCTTTTGAAGCAGGCATTTTAAACAGGGGTCCACAGAAAGTTTCATACAGTTAATCTTGTCAAAAAGAAAAGTATTACCCCAATACAAAAAAATTAATTAGAATAAGAATATTGCGAAGATGAGCCTCAACTTAAATGATCTTAAATCATACCGAACAGTGTTGATTAACTAATTTTGCGCATGTTGAGGAGCTCAAGTAGCTAAAATGTTCTTCACTCAGATTAACACAGCTGGGCTCCATTTAAGAGCAGGTGGGGTGGAGAAATGGTCAGTCACTGTCAATACAGAAACATATGGGCAAATGGATTAGCCAGAGTGCCTGTTACTCAAGAATGACAGAGCTAAATTTCCATTAAGATGCTCCTGGGTAATTAAGACTGTTGAGGTTTTCCATTGGTGGAGATTAAAATCAGGTGGGTTCAAGAGACCAGACTGGTGTAGTGCAGAGATCGTGGACCTGGATTATGTTATGGATACAGGAATGAGTGAAGTTATAATGAGATTTGAAAATGAGCATGTGCAACAAGTTTAACAGCAAATTAAAAACATACTTGATTAAAACACTTTTTTAAAAATACAGGTTAAAACTTCAAGAACTACTGTTCCAATGAATCACTGATAAAGCTCATTATCATGAAGCAACTTACGAGTGAACAGATGTCAAGCCACCAGCCGCATATCAGAGGGAAAACACCAATTTCCACAACTACCAGCAAGGACACCTAAATAAACAAAACCATGATGTTCTGTATAATATACATAAAGACATCACTGGCTAAACACAATCTCCATCTATACATTAGACAACTCTATTATGCACACTTGAGCAAATCTTATTAATTATAATTCTTTTTGCTGCAACTGTGGGTAATCCAAAACGGAGGACAGGAAAAAAATTGTGGCTGTAAGAGCTGCTTTTTTTTGAGGTACTTTCATTGTTGGAGCAGATTTTCTCAAATTCAAGGAGCAGTAATTGGTGTTTTATAAGCTGTTGCATTGCTTGGGATCTTTGGGAAAAGCAGCTTTCAAAACAACTGCACTTTTTCCCTGGGTGAAGGATTCAATAACAGTCATGCTTTCAAGGAGAAAGGTAGAAAGTTTAAGGGGGATACACGCAGCAAAAGTACTTCACACAGAGGATTGTGGGCGTTTGAAACTCGTTGTCAGGACTGAAGAAGGGCTTATGCCCGAAACACCGATTCTCCTGTTCCTTGGATGCTGCCTGACCTGCTGCGCTTTTCCAGCAACACATTTTCAGCTAAAATCAGAATGCCCTTAGTGTGGGACTTTATTCATTGATAATGAACAAAAACCTTTTTTGTTTGAAAAGATAATAAGGAAGTTTTTGCTAATGACCTTTTTAAAGGCTTGAGGATAGCAATGACAAAAGAGAACATAGTAGATTTTATTGAGGTCAATTTATTACTGACAATAAAAGCAAATTCAATGGGTAATATATTTTATACCTGAAGCCAAAAACAAAATACAATCAACACTGGAAATAGAAATAAAAGCAGAAATGATAGAAACGTGCAGCAAATTAGGTCATATTCGAGAAGAAATATAACATTTCAGTTTGATAGTCTTTCATTAGCGTTTACAGATGTAAAACATTGTAAAGCAATTGAAAGGAAGAGGACAAACAGTGCCTGTAATTCTCAGCTCTCTATCTTCAACTTTTGGAGGTTGTTCCAATGAAGCACAATGAAGAAAAACACCTTTTTTGTTTAGACATTTTGCAGCCTACTAGCCTCAACAGAGTTCAACAATTTTTGACCATAACCTTTGTCTATTATTCCTTCCTGGCTTTGGTTTTTCTAATTTTCTTTACTTTTGCTGGCAGACAACAGCTTTTCAGCATTTGGTCATTCACAATCCTCCAGACCCATCCTTTGTTTCTTTACCTGTTTCAGCATCGCTCCTTTGGCCTTGCGCCATCAACCCACATCAATCTTTCCTGCTTTCCAGTCTATCCAGGACCTTTTATTCTTTTTCTCCAATCTCCCCATTGATTGGTTTACAACCTAATACATCTCATCATCTTCCCCCGTGCTAATGAAAGGTCAACCTAAAATATGCTTTCTCTCTCCCCATATCCTGACAGACCTTCAGCACTTTTTTGTATTTTGTATCAAATCTTTTCACTGCGGAGTTTCAATAAAAAGTTGTTTTTGAAACCTTCAAAAATATTATAACATTTGGAATCATAATTAGGATACAGTATTTTTAAGGTTTACCAGCACACATAAACAAAAGATCTAAGATAAAACACATTGATAGTTGTAACAATGCAACGATACCTTCACAACAATATAACAAACGCCCAATAAACGTCGGGATCGTTGGAACTTCACCAGTGCAGCCAAGCCCTGTTCACAGTTAAGTTAAACAAACGCTTTATGTAAACAGTACAATGAGAACAAACCATATCAGAGAGTGGACCTAATCTTGAATGGTGTATTGTCAAGACAGTACACTTACATATTCTGGTTCTACAAATTAGATTTTTGTTTAATAGCATACTGCATTCTGTGGGTGGTGGTAAAGGTTGAACAACTCCAATCACAACAGACTAGGCAACTGACCAATTTTGCAAGGCAGTCAAAAACAAGGCCTCTATGTTTGCAAGGGAACTAAGCCAAGTTTGGGCATCTATCTGGAATGCCTGCATAACCATCCTTACTGATTACTGGGCTGCCTTTAAAGTAGTGCAGAGAGGACATAGGACATTGTACCCTGAAACTGGTCTGACCTAACCTGGTTCTACTCAAAGCATAAAAGATAAAGACCAGGCTACTGAAATAATTCACTACATTTGCATAACCTGAAAGAGCTGAACCATCATTGCTTGAAAGGCTTTTCTGAATGGTTCAATGGGTTAGTCCAGCACAGTTGAATTCCCTGGAGTATTAACTGGTGTATAACCTTCAGTAACTTTTTTTTTCATTTGCTCATAGGATTGTGTCACTGGCTGGGCCAGTACTTATTGACCATCCCTAGTGGCCCTTGAGAAGATGACAGTAAGCTTCCTTCTAGAACTGCTGCAGCCCATGTACTGTAGGCTGCGATTTAATGCAGTTAGTGAGGGAGTTCCAGGACATTCACCCAGTGACATTAAAGGAACAGCAATATACTTCAAGTCAGGATAGTGAGTAGCTTGGAGAGGAATTTGCAGGTGGTGGTGTTTCCATGGATCTGCTGCCCTTGTCCTTCTGGATGGAAAAATCACCATGGGTATGAAAGGCTCTGTGTAAGGAGCAATGGTGAATTTCTACAGTTCATCTTGTAGATAGTACACATTTATTAGAGTTTTGTTGGTCAAGGAAGTGGATGTGATGCCAAACAGGCTGCTTTATGTTGGATGGTGTCAGACTTAGAGTTCTTAAACTGTTACCATTTAGCAATGAAGACTACATTGTTACTTGGAGTTCACAACCAATTCTGATAATAATAAGGATACGTGACAGATTATCAGAGTCATAGCCAGGAGTACATAGCCCACTATAGTTGTTATCAGGCCTTCAAAATGTGAAGCTTGAACCTGAAAAAAGAATAGCAATTGGTACAAAGATCAATAAAGTTACGATAAAAGTTACCAAAAGATCAAAAATCATAGGATCTTTTGTTTGATAATTTTTTTGCATAAAGAAAACACATATTTAAGTCTAAGAATAGATTTAATACTGTTCTGTAATGGTAGCATTACCATTGAGCATGAGAGTATCAATGTTTTTCCATCATTTATAACTTAATACACAATATTCACAATTTTTTCAAAATATAGTTAAAATACTTTTATAAATTTAGAAGCTATGAAAATGCAACTATGTAGTAATTCAAGAGACTTCAGTTATAAAACAGATTATTAATCAGAAATACTGTTCTCATGATGGCAGAATGCAGTGAACTACATGGGGTGGGGGAGGACAAAAAAAAGAGTCCAAATTAAATCGCTGGTTTGTGCTCAGGTAGCTAATGCTAACTGGGATATTAGTACACATGAAAGTATCTGGGATAGGAAGGAAAATGAGAATGACATTGAATGAGCAAGGGAGAGGCCAGGAATATTCAACCCAAGATGCAGCACAATCAATGTGACACACTAATTACTACATTGTGTTCCTGCTAGATATTCATATCTATTGGCAACCCAATGGTATAAAAGGGCAAAATGACAGAACAGACCTGAGTTCTTCAGGAAACTAAAAGTATATTTTTTAAAAAAACACATAGGTTTTTCAAATAATTTTTATTTTTAAATAAAGCTGTTCAAAATAGCAATGCAGTGTGGAAAATATACCACAGTATTTGGATGTGGCACCAAACTCTTCAAAATACAATGACCTGTGGTAAACAAAAATTCCCAACAATTTGCTGGGAAAAACCAAACTGTAACCTGGATTACCACAGCATATTAAAAAAAAAACAAGCACAGGTACTAATTTACACAATATAAATATATTTACAGATGACACAGAGACATTGTATGAATTTAGTTTAACTATCTATTATCGTCTCAAAAGGACACGCACAATATCACTGGTACTTACATACTCCTCAAAGCCCAAACCAACAACCGAGAAGTGTCCAATATGGTACGGACAAAATGCTGAAACATACAAAAGCATTAATATTACTATCCGTGTAATCACAAATTCTACTTCTAATAAGTCACACTAAAAGTATAGACAAAAGCAGTATCAGCACAGCAGCACAAATCTTAATGTGATTTTCCTTATTTCATCCCTCTTAGTTCTCAATTGTCTTTATCACATTTGTAATTATCTGTATTTTAATTTCCTTGTCCTTTTTCATTCAGGCAGCTCTGGAGTGGTTTTGCTCTCCTTTTCCCCTTTGACAGAATATTTTTTGACTGGACCTGAACCATCTCCTCAATGAATGCACTCCATTGTTCAACTACAAGTCTCATTTCACCCCATCTAGCCAGCTTCTGATTCTGCTTTACCACAGTTAATTAGATAATCCACACTAAGAAAATGTTCTTTCCTATCATCACCCTAAACAGTCTGTCAAATGCTCCTCCATTAATACTTGATCGACTTGGTCCACGTAATTTCCAAGAACCAGTTCCGATAGTGCATCTTTTCAAGTTAGACTGGACACACTACCGTAGGAAGCTTTTCTGAACCCAATCCAGAAATGTTTAACTCTCCATTCTTACTGCTACCACTGTCCAAGTGTACAATCAGGTCATTAAAATCCCCAGTTCAAACCGCTCTATAACGTTGGCATATCTCTAGCTTTCCTGCCAATTTGTTCCTCTACATCTTTCTGCTAGCTGATGGTTTATAGACTACACTAAACACAGTAATTTGTTTATTCCTTAGCTCCAGCGAGATAGATTCTGTCTTTAAACCCGTTGGGATATCCACTTTTGCCATCATTGCAATGCTCTCCTTCTTTACCTACCTTTTCAGAACACTTTATGCCCAGAAATATCTATCATCCAGTACTCCTAGTCCTTCTTAAGCTGGATCTCCTATCGCCACAATGTATTTCCACATGGCAATCTATGCCCATAACACCCCAATCTTATTTATTGTACAAACAGAAACATGCAGTTACTCAGATTTAGACTTCATTAATTTCTCCCTTTCTCCATTGTAACTTATTGACTTTCTGATCTCTATACCAGCACTATCTGTCTCTCCAAGTACTGTGTACATTCCAGTACTCCTCTAATAGTCTTTCTTCCCACATTCATGTCAAGTTAGTTCAAGACTTTAATGACAACACTAGCAAAATGTCCCGCAAGGAATCCAATCCAGCTCTGTTCAGGACAACCCATTCAGTTTGTACAGGTGCCATTTTATCCAGAGATAGAACCAGTGTCCCAGGAACCTCAAGATCTCTCTACTGCACCAGTCTTCCAGCCACATGTTCATCTGTCTTATTCTTGCCTTTTTGTATTCACTTGCATGTCCTATGGATTATAATCTGTAGAATACTATATTTGAGGCCCTGTTTGTTTTCTACTCAGCTCCTTCAATTCTGATTCCAGAACCACATTTCCTTTCCTATCAAAGTCATTGGTACCAATGTAGACCAAGACCTCTTGTTGTTCACACATTTAAGAAATGTTTAGTGCTCTATTCTTCAATTGGTGTCGAATAAAATGATTTCAATCAAGGCAGAGGCAGCGAGATTATTGTTTTCCACACACACATTATAATGGAGTGGAAACCATGAACCAGGAATCTAGTTTCCTGATTGTTGTGCTGCAATCCCCATTGGTAACAAATTTGGGAGGATGAAATAAAATTTAGTTGTTTGGCCTTATAGTTTGATCAGTGGAAAATCATTAATCACAATAAAAATACATAAAAGAATGCCTGTAGACTGTAGAGCTACACTGCAGCAAACAGGTGAACTCTGAGGGACACACTAAAACTAGGCAAGAGAAAAGGCAAGTTATTTCAGCGTTCACTCATTATTTGATGCCCGTTTTAAGAGTTTCGATGGACTCAAGTCAAAATATCACCAATGTACATGTTCATGGCACTTTAATAACTGAGTCTTACCTCCCAAAATTTCTATGCTGAAAAGGTTCGAAAGCAATCCAATCTAACGATAGGTGATCAGGTGAACACAAGCTATAATTTGCCACGAGGACTCTACAATCACTTTGTCAAATAGCTTATTCAATACTTCCATCTCAGCTTCCACAATTTGCCCAGAGTTAAAACATTTTTACTATTGCGTTACGCAATGCAATGTGGGTTTCTCAGGTCTTGTCCAGCAAACATGATCAATATTAAACTAACACCACCTGTGGTGTGACATCACCAGTGTTATTGCTCATCCTTGTTTGACAACATTATTTTAGTAGATGTTTATGTTGTCACTAGGGTAACAATGCCCTTTGAATGTATTCAGCATCACAAACCTATAGCCCAAAAAGGGATTCAGCTTAAAACACAGTCCCAAAGCACTGGTAACTCTTGTAGGATATCTATTTACATTCTTGTAGAACTGAGATTTTTTTCCTTCCTTTACTTAAGGAAAATGCACGAGTACAAAAGGAACATTGATGACATCCCATCCAGAACTGCATTTTGAATCAATGACTCTGCTATTGAGAATGCAATAGAATCCATAAATTACTTTCATACATTTATACTTTTTGCCTTGACTATTAACTGGGGATATGTTCTGGGATGCAACCATTACCATAATTGACTTCCCATGGGTGGATGTGCATATAAAACAAACTACTTACTCAACTCTAGTTTGAAGATTTTATAATTAGATACAAGATCTAGATCAAGAGGTACTTACCAAACACAAGAATAAACAGCGTATTTAATGAAACCACCCAGAAAACATGCTCCTGTCAGAAAAGTACAAAATGACAGTTTGAATTAAATAATGACAACTTTACAAAGCTTTTTAAAAAGCAGGATTTTTAAACCATTCCTGTTTTAGCTATCACATTTAAACGATAAAGTTTACTAACAACTTATTTACAGACCTAAATGGGACCATTTTTGTTTTGATAAAGTCAGCCATGTTACTTTTCTCCTATATTATCAAAACATTGTGCTTATATTATCAAAACATTTGATAATATAAGCACAAAATAGTTTTAAGCTAGCTAAGCATAAAGAATCTACAGTTTTAACCACGAGCTAATAAATCTTAAGACACAAAAGCTCTTCTGTGTATTTCTGCTGAGCTATAAATGGGTTGACAGCATTAACAATTGCAGCAAATTTTGTTTTAACTGGCACCCAATGATTCATCACCTCGATAAACTAGCAAACATTATATCCCTGAAATACCAGAGGTTTACCGTATTATCACAATCTCCGCGATTACGGAGTTGTCAGTTGAGGGTGTGACTGAGAAGGTTCTCTACTTCTAAATAATTACTTTAATAAAACTTATATGGTATATGGTGAAAATAAAGTATAACAGTGATGGATTAATTTCTATTACTTAGTGTATATTTTTACATTGATTGTACAGACCTCTTGGTAAAAACAATGACTGCAGATGCTGGAAACCAGATTCTAGATTAGAGTGCTGGAAAAGCACAGCAGTTCAGGCAGCATCCGAGGAGCAGGAAAATCGACGTTTCAGGCAAAAGCCCTTCATTAATCAACCAGTACACACTTGGTTTTCCCCCCATAAGTGGGGATTAATAAAAGGTTTCCTGTACATCAACTGCAATATTCTCTTCCATTCTTGAATGCAGAAAGATGACTTATTAGAAATACGGAACTCCTTTTAAAACTTACCAGGAATACAAGGGAACCATCCAATCCTAGCATCTATGAAACAAAAGTGGATGAGTTTTAACAGCACACGTTTTAATCACAACGACTTGATTCCTGAAATTTATTTTTAACTCCTCACAAAGCTTATTTTGAGTTATACAGTAATTCAAATTAACTAAGTGCATTTATGCAATGCAAAAATACACCATTAATTGATCAATTTGAAATAACCAATTCTAAATTGAATAGCATACGAAACTTTACCCAAATTGCAATATTAACTTTAAAATATATAGAAGACCCAATATATTAGAAAACAGCATGAACTTGATGGACTGAATAGCTTCTTTTTCCGCTCTAATGACTCAGTGTTGACATTTAGCTGCATATTGGTGATGGCTATATGTGGCAATGTTATGTGATAAATTTCATAATATTAACTAGATAAACAACTATTATTACAAAGTTTAAAAAGTTCCTGCAGTTGCAGATTGCTGCTCAAATGTCATCATAGAACACCTCAGCTCTCAGCCCCCATTGTATTCACCTGCAACCATCAAGGTACTGGTGAGCAAAATGGATAATTAGGACTAATTACAAACTATTATTCTCAACCAATTAGTTAACCCAAACTTTCTGTCACCAGACCATCTTAGAACTTTCTTCCCAATGTATAAATACCCTACGCACTTCATTGCAACACAGTTGCATTTTCATTAACTTGGCCCCACATGCACAGACATATCAGATGTTGTTCACACTGCATCTCAAGTTAATTTTATTTCCGCTCCAGTTACACTAAAGCCCTGACCAATTCATTTTACTGAGCAGATAACATCCTTGTCCCACTTTGCTCCTTCACAGAACCTCATAATGTGAGCTAGACTTCCTACAAGAGTTCAGTCTTATCTAAGGGCAGCAAATCATTGATGACCAGTGATATCTTCAATTAATCTTGATTTACATACCCTAAACATTATCTGTAAATTCATGCTAGAAGCGAACTTAAAGGCTTGAATATCTTTCATCACCTTAGTTTGCTAACAAACTAAGTAGTATACAATATCATGCTATGGACAAATACCAGAAGGTGCAGTCATATATGATTACCTATGCAATCTAAAATATTTAGAAGAGAGATGCATGGACCACCTCTAAACAGATTTTATATTGCAGATGTATGGTCTGTGCATGTGTATGCAAACGAAAATGAGCTGATAATAATTGGCCTGTTTGAATTAGTACTCACAACTAGTTTTTCATATAAAATTCTTCTATCTTGGAGGAGAAATTCCAACTGTTCATAAAGAATGACTACCCTTCTGCAGATCTGGTAAATGCATACTTCAGATGCCCATCACTATCAGTAGGGACTGGAAACCTTCCCAGGCCTGAAAAACAACCTAGGTGCTTCAATGCAATTCATGATTCAGAACTGATCGGGTTGTCTATATTAGGTGATGAGGTCAAGGGAAAGTTGCATTTTTAAAATCAAAATATATTCTTGCCATTTACCCTCACTGCTGAAGTAACTGTTTATTTTAATTTTATTGCAATTAACATTTTTAAAAGCACTCAAGAAAGTCAGTTTTAATTTCAAAATCTCTATAGTAAAAGAATAACTGAAGTAGAGTTTGTGATCACATACCCGCTCCCATGTAAGCTCTTCTGCAGCTCTATCCCATTCCAATGCATTCCAATTCATATCATCTGAGGAGAGAAAAATAGCTTTAATCCATTAATTGCCAATATACTAAACGTAGTTTATTTATACAGTAATCTCCTTCAGCACTGAAGCCATCAACTGCTTTGGCAAGAGATTTGTCATTAACAAATGACAGAGAAAAGAGTTGGGAAGGTGTATTGTTGGGTAGAGGTGTGGGGCAAAAGTAACTTCTGAAGCTGATTAAAAATCAACTCAAACAAAACTAAGACCAGTGATTCATGACTCGGAGTGCATTAACCATTCCAATCAATATATTTCACATAAGAATAGAAACAAAGTTGCTCAGGTTGTGATGAGACTGTAAGCAACAAGGTACAAACAGAACAATGGGAGAAAAGTTTCAAACAGATTGAAGACCAGCCCTGGAAGTGCCGTGAATAATTTCAAGTGATGAGATTGGGTACATGGAATAAGCTGAGAGAATTTCAAGATGAATTGCAATAACTCCAGAAGACAGGACTGGCTGAAAGCTTGTGATTTTTTTTTCATTTGGGGGAAGTGGGTTCAACAAACTGGGTCAACATTTACTGTCCATCTCTAGTTGCCCTAGAGGTGATGGGGTGAGCCTTTTTGAATCACACCTTTGATGTGGGTAGATGCACTATTTAGGGAAGGAATTCCAGGAGTTTGACCCTGCAACAGTGAAGGAGTAATTTTATGTTAAGTCAGGATTTTGATAGATTTGGAGGAAAACTCATAACTGGTGGTATATCTGATGCTCTTGCCTTTCTAGATGGCAGTGGCCATGCATTATGATGCTGCCAAAGGAGCCTTGGTGATTTTCTACAGTACATTTTAGAAATGGCACATCTTGCTATTACTGTCTGTCAGTGGTAGAGGGAATGAATGCTTGTGGATGCAGTGCCAATTAAGCAAGTTCAAGTTTTGACTGTTATTAGAGCTGTACTCATCCAACTAGGTGGGGAGATTCTATCACAATTTTGATAGAATTTTATAGCCACAGTATTTATGAAGCTTGTCCAGTTCAGCTTCTGGTCAATGGTAATTCCAGTAGTGGGAGATTCAACAAAGGTAGCGTCAGTGAATGTCAAGGGATGGTGGTTAGATTATTTTGTTGAAGATAGAATTTGGCTGGTACGTTACCCAAGTCTGGATATTGTCTTGAGCATTAACTGTTCCAGTATCTAAAAGAGTGGTGAACACCATACAAACATCCCCACGTCTGACCTTATGATGGAGGGAAGCTAATTGGAGGATGCTGCTGGAGACCATTGGACCTAGGACATTAACCTGAGGAACTTCTATAGAGGTGTCCTGCAAATGGGGTGATTGATATTCAACAATCACAAACATCTGATTTTTGTTACTGACATGACTAACCAGCAGCTAGTTTTTCCAGATTCCCTCTGTCTCTAGTTTTGCTCTGGCTCCTTTCTACCATATTGTGAAATGCGGCCTTAATGTCAAAGGCAGTAATAGTCACCTCTCCTCTGGAATGCAGTTCCTTTGTCCATATATGGAACAAAGGCTTTAATGAGTTCAGGAGCTGACTAGCTAACAGAGCATCACAGAATCCCTACAGTGTGGATGTTGGTCATTCGGACCATAGAGTTCACACCAACTTTCTGAAAAGCATTCCAAACACACCATTTCCCTGTAACCTTGCCTTTCCCATGGCTAACACACCTTGCTTGCACATCCCTGGACACTAAAAGGCAATTTAGCATAGACAATCAACATAACCTGCACTGTGGGAGGAAGCCGGAGCACACGGAGGAAACCCATACAGACACGGGAAGAATGTGCAAACTCCACACAGTCACCTGAGGCTGGAATCAAACCCTGGTCCCAGGGGCTGTGAGGCAGCAGTGCGAGCCACTGAGCACCTGCCGCCATCACTCCCACCAGTAAGCAGATGATTGCTAAGCAAGTGCCGTTTCATGGAGCTGTTGTCAGGACCCGTGGAAAATGCCAATAATCATGCCCACTGTTCCACAGGCCATCACAGTATGTAAAAATGTATAAAATCCCAATGAGACCATAAAAATGACCAATTTAAATTATTTTTTGTTCCTATGATGTGGGCAGTAATGATTGACCAAGGATTTATCACTAATCCTTGCTGCCCTTGAATTAAGTTACTTGCTGCAAAATTTCAGAGCAATTTAGAGTCAACTGCACTGCTCTGCGTCTGGAGTCTCATCGTCCATAATAGGCAAGGGTGGCAGATTTCCTTTCCTAAAGGATATTAATGAAGGAGACAGATATTTACAACAGTTGATAAAGATGATATGGTTGCCATGAGGGTAGCTTATAATTTCAGATTTGTTTTATTTGAATTCAAATGTCAATACATGCCCTGGCAGGATTGAAACCCATGTCCAAGAACTGGGATCTTGAATTACCAGTCCAGTGACAATACCATTAACTAATTTGCCATCAGGTTGCAACATTAACGTAGGTAATATATTGTAATATGTTTCACAGAGCAGAAAACAAAAGTTTTCTAATTTTATGCAAACTATACACTCTCAAAACCCCAAATAAACACAATCACAACAGTACAGAAAAAATGGTGGCACAGTGGTTAGCACTGCTGCTGTACAGAGCCAAGGATTCCAGCCTTGGCCAACTGAGAAAGTGGAGTTTGCACATTCTCAGTGTCGACATAGGTTTCCTCCAGGTGCTCTTGTTTCCACCCATAATCCAAGATGTGCAGGTTAGGTCAACTGACCTGCTAAATTACTCATGGTGTACAAGATGTGAAGGCTAGGTGAATTAGCAAATGGGAAAAGCAGCACTTTAGGGATGAGGTTGGTTGTGTCGCATGCTCTTTTGAGGGGTTGCGTGGGCTCAATGGGCCAAATGGCCCGCTTCCACACTGCAGGGGGGGGGGCGGGCGAGCGAGGGGGGGGGGCGGGCGAGCGAGAGGGGGGGGGCGGGCGAGCGAGGGGGGGGGGGCGGGCGAGCGAGGGGGGGGGGCGGGCGAGCGAGGGCGGGCGGGGCGAGCGAGGGTGGGCGGGGCGAGCGGGGGCGGGGCGAGCGGGGCGAGCGGGGGCGGGGCGAGCGGGGGCGGGGCGAGCGGGGGCGGGGCGAGCGGGGGCGGGGCGAGCGGGGGCGGGGCGAGCGGGGGCGGGGCGAGCGGGGGCGGGGCGAGCGGGGGCGGGGCGAGCGGGGGCGGGGCGAGCGGGGGCGGGGCGAGCGGGGGCGGGGCGAGGGGGGCGGGGCGAGGGGGCGGGGCGAGGGGGCGGGGCGAGGGGGGGGCGAGGGGGGGGGCGAGGGGGGGGGCGAGGGGGGGGCGAGGGGGGGGCGAGGGGGGGGGCGAGGGGGGGGGCGAGGGGGGGGCGAGGGGGGGGCGAGGGGGGGGGCGAGGGGGGGGGCGAGGGGGGGGGGCGAGGGGGGGGCGAGGGGGGGGGGCGAGCGAGAGAGCGAGAGAGGGCGCGCGAGAGAGCGAGAGAGGGCGCGCGAGAGAGCGAGAGAGGGCGCGCGAGAGAGCGAGAGAGGGCGCGCGAGAGAGCGAGAGAGGGCGCGCGAGAGAGCGAGAGAGGGCGCGCGAGAGAGCGAGAGAGGGCGCGCGAGAGAGCGAGAGAGGGCGCGCGAGAGAGCGAGAGAGGGCGCGCGAGAGAGCGAGAGAGGGCGCGCGAGAGAGCGAGAGAGGGCGCGCGAGAGAGGGCGCGCGAGAGAGGGCGCGCGAGAGAGGGCGCGCGAGAGAGGGCGCGCGAGAGAGGGCGCGCGAGAGAGGGCGCGCGAGAGAGGGCGCGCGAGAGAGGGCGCGCGAGAGAGGGCGCGCGAGAGAGGGCGCGCGAGAGAGGGCGCGCGAGAGAGGGCGCGCGAGAGAGGGCGCGCGAGAGAGGGCGCGCGAGAGAGGGCGCGCGAGAGAGGGCGCGCGAGAGAGGGCGCGCGAGAGAGGGCGCGCGAGAGAGGGCGCGCGAGAGAGGGCGCGCGAGAGAGGGCGCGCGAGAGAGGGCGCGCGAGAGAGGGCGCGCGAGAGAGGGCGCGCGAGAGAGGGCGCGCGAGAGAGGGCGCGCGAGAGAGCGAGAGAGGGCGCGCGAGAGAGGGCGTGCGAGAGAGCGAGAGAGGGCGCGCGAGAGAGCGAGAGAGGGCGCGCGAGAGAGCGAGAGAGGGCGCGCGAGAGAGCGAGAGAGGGCGCGCGAGAGTGCGAGGGGGGGGCGCGGGAGAGTGCGAGGGGGGGGCGCGCGAGAGGGCGCGCGAGAGTGCGAGGGGGGGCGCGAGAGAGGGCGCGCGAGAGTGCGAGGGGGGGGCGCGAGAGAGAGGGCGCGCGAGAGTGCGAGGGGGGGGCGCGAGAGAGGGCGCGCGAGAGTGCGAGGGCGGGGCGCGCGAGAGGGCGAGAGAGGGGGGGGCGAGAGAGGGGGGGGCGAGAGAGGGGGGGGCGAGAGAGGGGGGGGGCGAGAGAGGGGGGGGGCGAGAGAGGGGGGGGGCGAGAGTGCGAGGCGCGCGAGAGGGCGAGAGAGGGGGGGTCGAGAGGGGGGGGGGCGAGAGAGGGGGGGGCGAGAGAGGGGGGGGCGAGAGAGGGGGGGGCGAGAGAGGGGGGGGGCGAGAGAGGGGGGGGCGAGAGAGGGGGGGGCGAGAGAGGGGGGGGCGAGAGAGGGGGGGGCGAGAGAGAGAGGGGCGAGAGAGAGAGGGGCGAGAGAGAGAGGGGCGAGAGAGAGAGGGGCGAGAGAGAGAGGGGCGAGAGAGAGAGGGGCGAGAGAGAGAGGGGCGAGAGAGAGAGGGGCGAGAGAGAGAGGGGCGAGAGAGAGAGGGGCGAGAGAGAGAGAGGGGCGAGAGAGAGAGAGGGGCGAGAGAGAGAGAGGGGCGAGAGAGAGAGAGGGGCGAGAGAGAGAGAGGGGCGAGAGAGAGAGAGGGGCGAGAGAGAGAGAGGGGCGAGAGAGAGAGAGGGGCGAGAGAGAGAGGGGCGAGAGAGAGAGAGGGGCGAGAGAGAGAGAGGGGCGAGAGAGAGAGAGGGGCGAGAGAGAGAGAGGGGCGAGAGAGAGAGAGGGGCGAGAGAGAGAGAGGGGCGAGAGAGAGAGAGGGGCGAGAGAGAGAGAGGGGCGAGAGAGAGAGAGGGGCGAGAGAGAGAGAGGGGCGAGAGAGAGAGAGGGGCGAGAGAGAGAGAGGGGCGAGAGAGAGAGAGGGGCGAGAGAGAGAGAGGGGCGAGAGAGAGAGAGGGGCGAGAGAGAGAGAGGGGCGAGAGAGAGAGAGGGGCGAGAGAGAGAGAGGGGCGAGAGAGAGAGAGGGGCGAGAGAGAGAGAGGGGCGAGAGAGAGAGAGGGGCGAGAGAGAGACGAGAGAGAGAGAGGGGCGAGAGAGAGAGAGGGGCGAGAGAGAGAGAGGGGCGAGAGAGAGAGAGGGGCGAGAGAGAGAGAGGGGCGAGAGAGAGAGAGGGGCGAGAGAGAGAGGGGCGAGAGAGAGAGGGGCGAGAGAGAGAGAGGGGCGAGAGAGAGAGAGGGGCGAGAGAGAGAGGGGCGAGAGAGAGAGGGGCGAGAGAGAGAGGGGCGAGAGAGAGAGGGGCGAGAGAGAGAGGGGCGAGAGAGAGAGGGGCGAGAGAGAGAGGGGGGCGAGAGAGAGAGAGGCGAGAGAGAGAGAGAGAGGGTCATGACAGAGAGAGGGGGCAAGAGAGAGAGGGGGCGAGAGAGAGAGGGGCGAGAGAGAGAGGGGAGAGAGAGAGAGAGGCAAGAGAGAGAGAGAGAGGGTCATGACAGAGAGAGGGGGCAAGAGAGAGAGGGGGCGAGAGAGAGGGGGGGCGAGAGAGAGGGGGGGGCGAGAGAGAGGGGGGGCGAGAGAGAGAGGGTCATCACAGAGAGAGGGTCATCACAGAGAGAGGGTCATCACAGAGAGAGGGTCGGGCGAGAGAGAGGGTCGGGCGAGAGAGAGGGTCGGGCGAGAGAGAGGGTCGGGCGAGAGAGAGGGGGGGCGAGAGAGAGGGGGGGCGAGAGAGAGGGGGGGCGAGAGAGAGGGGGGGCGAGAGAGAGGGGGGGCGAGAGAGAGGGGGGGCGAGAGAGAGGGGGGGCGAGAGAGAGGGGGGGCGAGAGAGAGGGGGGGCGAGAGAGAGGGGGGGCGAGAGAGAGGGGGGGCGAGAGAGAGGGGGGGCGAGAGAGAGGGGGGGCGAGAGAGAGGGGGGGCGAGAGAGAGGGGGGGCGAGAGAGAGGGGGGGCGAGAGAGAGGGGGGGCGAGAGAGAGGGGGGGCGAGAGAGAGGGGGGGCGAGAGAGAGAGGGGCGAGAGAGAGAGGGGCGAGAGAGAGAGGGGCGAGAGAGAGAGGGGCGAGAGAGAGAGGGGCGAGAGAGAGAGAGACGGTCAAGAGAGAGAGAGACGGTCAAGAGAGAGAGACGGTCAAGAGAGAGAGAGGGGGCAAGAGAGAGGGGGGGCAAGAGAGAGGGGCGAGAGAGAGAGAGGGGCGAGAGAGAAAGAGAGTGGGGGCGAGAGAGATGGTTGCTTTCTATCTGCAGACTCTGGATGATTGTTACATTCTGCATTACTCTAGTCACATAACTTTTGAATACTGTGCTGCTCAATGAATCTGAGGGCTGTCACCAGCAGAATTTCCTTAACTTGAAATAATCTCAGTGCTGTTCTTCTCAAATTCTCCTCTTACAGCTTCTAAAAAGCAACATTTTATTGCATGGCTTGACAATATCCATGATTTTCAAACTGTAACACCTTCCTGGGGTTCCAGTCAGAGCAGTTTCAACTTCAATTTCCGTGGAGAGTCTCAAAAGAGAAAATATGTGCTGTCTTACACTGTTCATTTTTTATATATATATATATATATATATATATATATATGCTGTTCATCACTTTACTGATGATTGATAGTAAATTGAAGGGTGCTATTTGACCGGTTGGATTTGAACTTGCTTAATTGTCTTTAGCATACCTGGACAATTTCTCATGAGATTGGGTAAACAGTCTTTTAACTCTTCTGGAACAATTTGGCAAAGGGTGTGGCAACTTCTTCAATTGCTAAAATGTTGTCAGGGCCCATTGTCTTCACAGTATTGAGCGCCTTCAGCCAGTTCTTGATAGCTTATAAAGTGAATTGAATTTGCTGAAGTCTGGCATCTTACATACTTTGGACCCGTCTGAGATGGATCATTCACTAAACATTTCCAATTGAAGATTGCTGCAAATACTTTAGCTTTGTCATTTGCACGGATGTGCTGGGCCTACCTATCGAGGACAGGGATATTTGTGGGATGCTTCTTCCAGTGAGTTATTTAATTATCCATCACCATTCACAACTGGATGTGGCAGGACTGCAGATTTTAGATCCGATCCATTTTCTGCCATTTGTGATGCAGCTTCACCGGGTCAATAGCTCATTTTCAGGAATGCTCGGAGCTGCCTCTTGCATTTTCCAATTAATCAGTACTGGTCACACCCTTGATTGCAATGCTAAACCATCAAGTTGCAGAATGCATTGAAGTAGAATTCTGCTGCTGCTGGTGGCCCACAGTACTGCTAAACCTGTTCGAAATCTATCCCATTTAGTGCATGGTAATGCATTACTACATGATAGAAGGCATCTTGAATATAAAGTCGGGACTTTATCTCCAGAAGGAACTGTGCAATGGTCACTCATTGGTATTGTCATGGACAGCTGCAGCAAGCAGATTGGAATATGTAAAGTATGTTTGTCCTTGTTGTTGCTTCACAACCTGCCACAAACCCAGTCTAGCAAAGATGCTCTTAGGGACTTGGCCAGCTGGGTCAGCAGTGGTACTGCTGAGACACTTACAGGCATTAAGTCCCCAACCCAAAGTACACCTGGATGCCCTTGCGACACACTTTCCTCTACGTGGTTCTCAAAATACAATATTGATTCATCAGTGGAAGGGGTGCAGTATGTGGTTATCAGTAGCTAGTTTCCCTTCCCATATCTGACCTTAAGATGTCATGGGGTTCAGAATCAACACTAAGCACTCCCAGGATAAATCTCTCCCAACCACTGCAGCACCACCCTTGTTCAGTCTATCCTGCTGGTGGGACAGCACATACTCAGGAGCAGTGATGGCAATGTCTGGGCCATTTATTATACAGTATAATTCTGAAAGTATGGCTATGACTGACTGCTTGCTTGACTAGCAAGACAATCCTCCCAATTTTGGCACGAAACCCAGATCTTAGTTTGGAGGATTCAGCAGGGTCGAAAGGACAGAGTTTGTCATTGACATTTCTGATGCCAATCAACCTACCCTTTTTTGAAGCTTAAGCTGTTAGATACAATGGAGTGGCAAAGTGGGCCATTTTAAAATGCAGTTAAGAGTCAAAAAGATTGCTGTGAGCCTGGAGTCAGTTTGGAACTTTGAAACATAAACATTGACAACAAACTACTAGGACATTTTGGAAAGAGGGCCAGAAGGAATGTTCTAGGAAGGATAAAGAACTTACTCAAAGGACTCGTTCAACCCCATTTGTAATTTTCATGAGCAATTTGGGTATGTAGGCACATCCTGACATTGGGCAAGATACAGAAGACAACTAAGTGGCTGTCCATGGGTGGGCACATGGCATGCAAAAGCAAGCACTTGTTGCAGTTACAGTTTTTTTAGAAGGACATCATTGATTAAATGAACAGATTTATGCCTACCTCTTGACTAACGCGTTACCACCAAAGTATTCTTCTTGGATTTGGAAGAGGAAAGGTTTGCACCAATTTAAATTATTGAAGTCACATTCTACTGATATACCCATAATACCTTGAGCACCATTGTTGGCATCAGCTCCATCTTCTACTACAGCATCATCTTCATCATCATTTTCATCATCCTCATTCTCACCCTCGTCTACCCGAACATTGGCATTCTCAGCTTCTACAGGAGCTACCCCAGCAGCACCAGCTGCTGGGTTTTCTGCTGCCTGGTTGGCTGGTTGAGCAGCTTGGGGGTTCTCAGCTGCAGCATTGGGAGCTGCTGGAGGCTGCAGGATTGAAATTGCTAATTAATTACATAAAATTCAATAATTAAACATTTGAATAAATGTTATAGGTTTGCTCTAAAGATTTCAGGTCAGTTGGGAAGGAGTAGAAAGGTCAAAACCCAAAGTCTAATTCTCAACTTTGTATCTCTCATCAAGCCTATATACAAATTACAGCACAAGAACAAGTGGGCATTTAAATTCACTGTACTAACGTCGCTGCTGAGACATGACCGTTATGGAAACAGAGAGAAATATTTACTTGTTTAATTACTATTACTCAGTCTGTATCTACATGATGCAGTTCATTGCAGTCTACAACCTTTTCTTAACATAACTCATCTACTGTAATAAGTTTGCCAAACAATAAGTGCTTCTGAATTTGCTGTACTATGTAGCCAGTTGGCATTACAATGAGCAATATCACAATGTAGTATAGAGAGTCTTGTTTACGATTCATGTTTTGACCACTGAGCACTTTGCTTGGGACTGATGGATAATTACATAGAGTAACAGTGTAAAAAAACTGAAAGGATTATGTTTAAAAGATGTAAAATAATTTGATTTTAGAAGATAGAAAATCACTTTTTAAAATCCTGAACAACATAATATAGACAAGACAAGGATACAAATAATAAAATGTTAATATATATTATGAGGAAAGAAGCACATGTAAAGGTTGAAATACATTGCCCATCATCTTCCTTATTACTTCCAGCAACAAAAACAAAAATTCATTTCTATAGCCCCTACCTCATTTTGTCCAACTCCATTGGGCGGTTGGGCCTGGTTTTGTTCCAGCCACTGTGGTGCTCCACCGTGCACAATTTGTTCTCGCAACCACACAAGGCTAATGAACGCACAGAGTGTGCATGTTACCACAAAACAACCTTGCAAAGAGTCTGCCAGCAGATTCTCTCTGGAAATATACAGAACAGAAGTTTAAATAGGCAGAATCAGTTCTACACTTAAAAGTGATTTGAAATTTTAATGCATAATGTACAACTGGGCAAATCTGTACATACCATGTGGCTCAAACAAATGATTCAAAGTTTACAATTCATAAAACCTGTAGCTCCATATCTGAATTAAAGGAGTCTTCCCCACATATGGGTAAATTTAAAAATAAACAAGTTCAAAATTGGCTAACCTTGAACAAGAAGCCAGAAGTGCTATCAGTTATGAAAGGTCTAAAAGTGCAATTGTTAAATTAAGCAACACATCGGAAATTGTTTAAAACCAGTGTTTAACTTGGACTGATTACTAGAATTCATTCAAAAACACCTTCTGAACTTGATTTCACAGAACCAAATTGAAATTGCTGACAAAAGGGAGATTTGCATAGGGTGAGGAAATAAAGGAAAACGAAAGCATTGCAATAACATTTATGTTGTTTGAAAATAACAAGTATCATTAATAGCTGAATGCACTACAGTAGCATTTGACAAGTCAGCAATGCAGAGTCATTCCCTTGGAAGCACAAATGACAAAAGGAATGAAACATGGCACTAACATACTGGCACGATGGATTAAAAATTATGTTAATGGTACTTGTGCTTCAGACGAGAAATTCATTAGACCGAACATGGAAACAAAGCTCGGCACTTTGGACTGGTGGTTACCAGGAGGACAGAGAACTGTAGGATGAAACATTGGACACATTTCTTCTAAAACCTTTCCATCACATCAGGTTGCACAACCAACTTTACGTCGGTGGGAAATGCTGAATATAATCACTGCACATTAGCTGCTAAGAATAAATTTTTACTTGACAAATCAGTTTGCAGCCCGAAAAATAGTAGTAGACTATTTCCCTGTTGGCAAAATAATTCCTTGCTCTGATAGTTCATTTCACAGGTATGCCTCCCCTTTACATTAGTATGCTTTTTTTTTGTTGTTTATAGAGAACAGAGTTAATTCTTTATTTTGTCCCAGCCAACATTTCCCTTCTACCCAGCATGACAACAGCTTAGCCGTGAAATTATCTAGTTGCACACGGGAGTGCAGTGTTTAAAAGTCAATTGCTGCGTTTCCCCATACCAGAGGTATCTACATTTCAAGAAAATAACTGGTGTGAAGTATTTTGAGACATCTCTATATGAAGAAAATGTATAGAAATAAACTGAAATCATGATCAGGTTTTATATAGAAAAAAGTCTGAATAAATACCAGCTCTTATTGTACAGAATGATTCAGGAAGCATACAAAAACTGGTACAGAAAAGATTATGTTACCACATATGTATTCAAGAATATTTCAAACTTCAAATCAGTTAGTGAATGGAAACCAATAATATTTAAAGTCTCAATATATTAAAGGAACTAGATATTTTCTGTACTTATGCTGTTACATAAAATTACTTTTAAACAAAAACTTACGTGGATAACATATCTAGTGGCAGTGTCAACAGTGAGCTCACAGAGCCAGTAAACAAGCATTTGTAGATACGGCCTAAATAGAGGAAAAAAGGGAGTGTGAAATGTCACTTGAGCTATGATTGTCTTTCTGAATAGAATATTTTAAATTTTCATCCTACAAGTAAGCATTCACCATTTTGGCACACTCATCACCTTGCATATACATTTCAAAATGATGATCTCAGCACATTTCCAAATGAAAATCAGAAAATGTAGAAGAAATTATGTATAACTACTAACAGTCAAATTTTAGTGAAGAGACAGGTCAAATTTGGCAAAATGTACCAAAGACCCTGCGCAAGTCATTGCGGGAATTTCATCTTGAATATGAATATATGAATACACATATTAACATTCTTCTTTTATGTATGATAATTGATTTGCAAACGATTATAGAGAGGGAAATCAGGGAAATGGAGACCTGCGTTAGAGATGTTCAACATAAAATACACC
Organism: Chiloscyllium plagiosum; assembly: GCF_037043375.1. Classification (NCBI taxonomy): domain Eukaryota; kingdom Metazoa; phylum Chordata; class Chondrichthyes; order Orectolobiformes; family Hemiscylliidae; genus Chiloscyllium; species Chiloscyllium plagiosum. The sequence goes on along the minus strand of NW_028270172.1, from coordinate 29,225,108 downwards.
ATTTTCAGGTCCAAATACAGATGCAGAATAACCTGCTATTTTGTAGTCATTTTCATAATCCAGTCAAAATCATAATTAGTTGTCAGCTAAGGACAGTTCCCGCATTGAGGAATCAATCAATTTGGACAACCATATTTTGTCTCAGACCTTTACGTCAAGCACAAGTGGTCTCCAATTCAATTATGTTATCTGGCTTTAAACTTTGCAGTTATGGGGAGGAGGGTGGTGCATCAAACTCGCTGGCATGCTCAAAGTGGAACATTCCTCAGCATCATGGTAATACGATCCCAGACCCCTACACACTGATGCTATGATCGCTTCAACAAAAGCCAAAATGGAGACTAGGGAGTGAAAGGTACTTTTAAAGAGTTTCCACAAAATAGAAGCCATAGCAGAATTAAGAACAAATTAAAGTTTTCATTTAAAATAATGGACAATATCCAAGTTCTGTCAAATAGATGTGAACAATCTAATGGATTAAATCAGGATGCAATGAAGGAAATTATCTTATAACACTTTAAGATAGTTCAATATTTATCAAGACTTGTTTATTCAGTAGAACATGTACAAACTGGAAGTTAATCGCCACCTCAGATAAGATAAATGAAATGAATTTAATTTTATTTTCTCAAAAATGTCTTTAATTGTAACATGCTTCATCAACTTCTACAAGTCTCAAGACTCAAAGCAACGTTGAAAAACTATTAAAAGGGATAGGAAATAAGATTTAAAAATACAATCTTACTTTCCACAATTATTCAACAGATTCCATTATTCTTTTTGAATGAATAAAGTTGGAGAACCAATTTCCTGAGAAGAATGAGTTGGCTTAACAAAGAACTGGTAGGGACATGATGGGTTGGAGGGCCATCTTTGACTCTACATTTGATTCTGATAGAACGCAATAGTTCCATTCTCAGGTTCTCAGAAAATCATGCAACAGCAGCACCATTTAAACTCATGGGACTGGAATTGCATTATAGCCAATACAGGTAAGGACAGTTCACTTTCTACAAATAGACCTATTGCGTTAAAAGCTAATTTGTGTTGAAGAAACGTGTTATAGCAGAATCAACTGTATATCATTCAAAATTTTATTGTAACTCATTATGTAACTTCAATTGACCAACTTAATCTTAGTGCAAAACATTAAATTTAAAAGTTTCAGATTGGAACATAATTGGGAAATTTAAGATAAAATGTAGAAAACAAACCAACTTTTCTAAAAACTATTCAAAAATATAAAAATGCACTATAATTTCATTTGTACATGTCAATAATGATTTGAAACTGTATTAAATGCTATTAAATGTAGTTTAATGCTTACATGCTGTGAGGGGTACAACTCCCAGCCATGCAAAGGCCACCAATGTGTAATGGAACCAGTATCTTATTGCTGTACCAATACTTGTAACCAGTCCTGCAAAAATATCCTGGATTGGAAGTCTGGATGGCATATCTGGAGAATAAACTGGAAAGGAAACAAGTTTTTTAAAAATAAGCTTATATTCATTAAAACCATTTTTAAAAGACGATTATTTAGAATGCCTAACATCTTTGAAATATATTTTTGGATATAAAGTGCTCATTGTAAAATACTCAGGAAGGTGATAGCTTGAAAATTCATTTCCAGAAAAAGGAGTTCCACACACTGCAACTTTCTTTTAAAATGGAAAAATTTATGAAGTTTAACCTGCTGCATCATTTGGGCCTGTGACAACTGAACTTAAAGGGAAGCTAGCAACATTAGATATATGCATTGGATACTACTGGCTCACAATGTTAAACTAAAACAAAATGTGAAGCAGAAACTTACCATAATTATAAAATACAATTATAATCCCTGACATTAAGTAATGCATTTAAAGCGGAGGAAAAAAGCACTGCAAGAGAATTAGAGTAGATAGCACCAAGCAAGATATTGCATAATCGGCTAAATGAGCTGTTCAATTCAACACTTGCAGAATAATTTTACCCAAAAAAACAAACCAAACTCAAATGGTAAATGCACTGTCCTTTCTTTTCTGTGGACAATGTTTATACTCAGTCTTGCTCCCATGAAATGAACCTTTCTAGCTAAAGCTGACATTGTGGATAGAAAGAAAGAGTCAAAAAAAGTTACAGGTTTATGTTTTGCGACTTTGGCACAAATTCAGCACTTGCTCGTGACCTTGAAGAAACCTACCCTCAAGAACATAGCAAACCCATGTGAATTTCACTCCTCTCAAATGTTAAAAGAAATCTGATGCCAAGTCAAGGGATCGACAATATCTAGCAAAAGGAATAACAAAGCAGGGCAAGGGGCAATCACATTTAAGAATTCTCAGCATACAAACCATACAGTAAACAAATTAATGGACTTTTTTTTCAAATTTTCCAGTGAGTGGACAAGTAGGACAAAGATATTAGAAATAAAACATGACATGAATATGAAACACACTTGAAGAAATTCCCTGGAATTCACCATAGTTGACAAAAAATAAGTTGTCCATGGCTAGAGAAGTTGTGTCATTAGCTGTGTGTTATTACAGTGCTACATGTAAAAAAACAAATTATATTTCACGAATCACATGCAACATTTGGAGATCTTTAAATGCTAAGATAATCAAATTCTTCAACATGGCATGAAAGAATCAGGCTGTGAAGAACCATGCAAAAATAATTTATTTTAAGTTTTATCAATATTGAGTGGTTTCTTTAAAGGCTCTTTTTAAGCAAAGCTTCTTCTAAATCACATGACTGGTAACAGTAGAGCCTTGCTGAGGCCATTCTTGAACAGTGACTAGCTTGGAAAGAAAGTTTCTCTTTTACCTATTTCAGTTGGAGAGAAGTCTGCTAAGAACAAGATGTCAGCTGATATCTCCCAATACTGAAAACGAGGGGAGGGAGGGAAAGTGGTTGAGAACGTGTGTATATGTATTTTGGAATATTTAGAAGGATAAGCATTAATACATCTATTGGGCTGACTGTGTGTTATTGTTCCTTCACTGACTAAGTTTTGTTTTGAAAATAAACCAAAATCGTGTTTAATAAGAAATCCAATTGATTGATCTCATTTAAGACCTGATATGGACAAGGTATTTAATTGACTTTCTTGGTCGTTAGAAAAAATGTTTTATATTATGACCTATTGACGAATGGATTTGAGAGACAGTGCAATCGTATTGCATTAGTCATAACATTTAACACTGAAAATAATGTGAAAGAATACATTTTCATCAATTCAGTAATTTTTAAAGTTTGCTGTTTGTAGGGATTTATACAATGCATCTTATAGGGTAGCAGGGGAGAGATCTTTGCAGCAACTTTAGGACTTCCATATGCAACTCAGCATGTGCAGAAACCTGCAGTTATTGCAAGTCTCTTTCATAAGGTAATGGCAATGAATAGTGTTTTGTCATCATTACAACTGCAAAATCCAAATCTCTGTGAAACTGTTCTCCACACAGCACAGAAAATAGATTAACATTTAAAGCTAATGCAAGTTTTGTTCTGTATTGCTGTGGAAGTACAATATGCACACGAAATTTTGGTACAATCCAAATAAGCCCAAACAAAATCTCTATAGTTGGATTAAGGTATCAATCCATGTTAGAATTATTAATTTGGAAGTTCAGTACAGTTGAATGTTAAATAAATTAACTTCCATGTCACACAACATTCTAGCAAATTAAAATGGCCACTTTTAAACATACATCGGCATTTTAATTAAAAACTGAAGTAAAATCATAATAAATTTGCTTGTTTCTTGCGATCTCTCAGTGGCAGTTAGGAGCCATACCTCGTCCTCACCTTCAAAAACTAGACTGCCTTGATGTATTTTATTCATTGTTTGATGTGCTTATTCTAGAAGACATTAAGTTTGAAAAAGAACAGCATTGTACAAAATGGAAGAAGTTGATGTTAAATTTGTGCTGTAATAGTTTTTAAACGGAAAAACCATCAATTTGTTTCTGACCAATATGAGATAAATGCAATAATGATAAAAGTATTTGAATTGGTCAGTCCAGAGACTTTCAAATATACATCTGACTACCATCTCTTTAGTTAACAGAGGCTCATTACCACCCTACAGCTAAAATTCAATGCACCTCTTGTCTAACGTCAGAGTCAGAGATGTACACCACGAAAACAGACCCTTCAGTCCAACTTGTCTGTGCTGACCAGATATCCCAACCCAATCTAGCCCCACCTGCCAGCACCTGGCCCATATCCCTGCAAACCCCTCCTATTCATACACCCATCCAGATGCCTTTTAAATGTTGCAATTCTACTTACCTCCACCACTTCCTCTGACAGCTCTTTCCATACACGTATCATCCTCTGCATGAAAACGTTGCCCCTTAGGTCTCTTTTATATCTTTCCCCTCTCACCCTAAACTATGCCCTCTAGTTCTGGACACCCCCACCCCAGAGAAGAGACTTTGTCTATTTACCCTATCCATACCCCTCATGATTTTATAAATCTCTACAAGTCACCCCCCAGTCTCTGACGGTCCAGGGAAAACAGCCCTAGCCTATTCAACCTCTCCCTATAGCTCAAATCGTCCAACTGTGGCAAAATCCTTGCAAAATCTTTTCTGAACTCTTTCAGGTTTCACAACATCTTTCCAATAGGAAGGAGACCAGAACTGCATGCAAGGGCGGCATGGTGGCACAGTGGTTAGCACTGCTGCCTCACAGCGCCAGAGACCCGGGTTTAATTCCCGCCTCGGGCAACTGCGTGGAGTTTGCACATTCTCCAAGTGTCTGCGTGGGTTTCCTCCGGGTGCTCCGGTTTCCTCCCACAGTCCTTTGATGTGCAGGTTAGGTGAATTGGCCATGCTACATTGCCCGTAGTGTTAGGTGAAGGGTTAAATGTAGGGGAATGGGTCTGGGTGGGTTGCTCTTTGGAGGGTCAGTGTGGACTTGTTGGGCCGTAAGGCCTGTTTCCACACTAAGTAATCTAATCTAATTAAAACATTCCAAAGTGGCCTAACCAGTGTCCTGTACAGCCACATGACCTCCCAACTCATGTACTGAATACTCTGACCAATAAAGGAAAGCATACCAAACGTCGTCTTCACTTATGCAGCAACATTTAGTAGTATTTTATTAGTCTAATTACTGACGAAACTTTAGGTCTGGCTAGTGAAAAAGCAAATTCAATTTTCACTAAAAACAAACCCAACACTAGGGAGAACAAAGCATCCAGGGATTGGTAAAACATATTTGCTGAAACTTGCTCCCACTCAAAATAGTAATGAGGTCAAAATGGAAGAGCTGATTGTTCAGCTCAGATTTGATTGTCAGGAAGCACTGATTGTCATTCATATTTCAAAGCAGTTATAAATAATATAGATCTGCCACATTAATGGGTATGATTACAGTGAATCTAAAAATCCACAGCTGGGTGGATCACCAAGGCCTCAGCAACAGCGCAGATGGAAAAGTTAGACATAAAGCTCCTTAAAAACCACATTCTCAGATCTTGCCTTGAGATGAAGGAATTGAAATATTTAAATATTTTCTATGATAAAACGGGAGGAGAAAGTGAGGTCTGCAGATGCTGGAGATCAGAGCTGGAAATGTGTTGCTGGAAAGGCGCAGCAGGTCAGGCAGCATCCAGGGAACAGGAGAATCGACGTTTCGGGCATAATTCCTGAAGAAGGGCTTATGCCCGAAACGTCGATTCTCCTGTTCCCTGGATGCTGACTGACCTGCTGCGCCTTTCCAGCAACACATTTCCATCTATGATAAAACGCTTTGGTAAGAGAAATATTGATATGTTAAGGCAAGTGGATAAAATACTGGGAAATGGAGTATAATGTAGGAAAGCATGCTGCCATTCATTTGGAAGGGAGAACAAAAGAACAGTATAATGTAAATAGCAAAAAACTGCTTAAATTTGTGTCCCAAAAGGACTTGGAGTGATCTTGTGCACAAAACACAAAGTTAACACAGGTGCAGCAGATAATCAGGAAGGCTTTTGAAATGTTGGCCCTTATTTCATGGTGCTTGAACTACAACAGGAGGGAAATCTCATTGCAATTGTGCAAGGTTCCAGCGAGATCTTATCTGTAGAACTGTGAACAGTTTTGGTCCTCTTATTTAAAGACAGATACTTCATTGGAGGCAGTTCAGAGGGGGTTCATTAGAATGATTCACTGTATGTCTCATATTCAAAGTTAAACAGGTTGGGACTCCATTCATTGCAATTTAAAAGATGTGAGGGGATCTCACAAACAGGATTTCTTCTCAGATAGTTGTGTCTTTGGAACTCCTTGACAAAGCTGTGGGGGCAGAGACCTTGTGCATATTTAAGGCTCAGATGGATAGATTCTTGATCAGTAGAAGAATTAAGGGTTATGGTAAATGACTGGAAAGTAGATTGATTAACGGCAGATAAACCATGATCCTAGTGATTGGCAGAGCAGGATCAAGCAGCCAAACAGCCTACTCCTGGTCCTATTTCTTATGGTCTTCAGAATTACCATACTGCACAGTAATACAACATTATATTTTAATAAAATTAACACAGGATTATTCATGTCAATATGCCCAAAGGTGGTGTCATAATGTTTATAAACAGCTGTGGTCTCATTAGCTTCATTTGCTGTTAATTAGAAAACCCCAACTTCCTTTCTGGTTGAATGTACATAATTCCTCCGACACAATTTGGAAGAAAATGGCATTACTCCCAGTGTTCCGGTTATTATTTATCCCTTAGTCAATATCCGAAACAGATTAACTGATTATCAGAATCCTTTTCGGAGACGTTTGTCGAAGTGCTAACTGGGTTGCCACATTTTCTACATTTCAACAATGATTCCACTTCCAAAGTACTTCAATGGCTACAAAGCACTTTGAATTGTCCATTCGCTCCAAACAAAAACCATATTAATCTGTTATTCTTTTCAATTATTTTCAACACTGCCACTAGATGATTAGTCACTGAACAATCAGGGAAAATTCACCCCGATTTTACAATTGAAAATTACTCCTCAGATAGAACGCAAATTTTTTGGGAAAAAAAATTTGGGCTTAGATATTTTTCAACAGTTTTCTTGAATACAGTAAGTTTCATACAGCATTTACCAAAATCCTGGTAGCAAAATTACCAAACAGCTCTCAAGCGTGTTATGTTAGTGAAAAGAAGTGCCAACATTACATTTATAACCTCCAATTATAAGCTGATAATTCAAGTCATTTTGCAACATTACCAATTTCATTTTTTGGCAAGACAGAAAAATTCATAATTTTAGTAAAAACAAAACTGGCAAGTTTCCCATAACATTATTAACTTGTGTACTGGAGCATGGAATAGTTATAATGTTTTGTCCTTTTGACTTATCCTTCTGAGTCCAAGACACTAAATGGACAAATTTAGGGATATCAAGTTTGTCAACTGCTAAGATCTTTGCAGCAGTCAACTAAAGCCTGAAATTTGCTTGCAGGTTCAAGTTCAAAATAAGAGTGATCTCCCTTTCGGTCCATTTCACACTTTTAACAGATTCATGCAACATATATCATACAATAAGCCCTCCCTTTAGTCCATGCTTGTCAGAGTGCAATTCATGACTTTTGCCTTTACTGTGCTCTGCATTTTTAACTTCTCCCTCCATGCTATTTTCACTTAGGCCCTATCACACTTCAAACACCACCCTGTTACCTCCAGTCTAGCAAAACACTGCTGTCATATTAACAGTTTACATGGTCTTGGACACAAAGGTTTCATGGTGCAACAATGGCATCATTATCTCTGGACCAGAAAATCAGAGTTCAGTTTCACCTGCCAGAGTACATAAGTAATGAAATTGTAGATTGGAGATTGACCTCAACTGGCGCAATGTTGTACGTCACACTTTAGGAAAGATGTGAAGCCATGAGGCAGGGTGCAAGAACAGATTTATTCACAAGAATAGTTCCAAGGACAAAATACTTCAGTGACACGGATATGTTAGAGGACAGAGGCTGTTGCCTTTAGAGAAGGTCAAGAGAAGATTTCTTGACACGATTATGGTCTAAATTTGTCCTTTACATGCTAAAAAAAATCATTTCCTTATTTGAAAGAGGGACATAAAATACCAGAAATATACAGCTGGTTCACTATAATTTGGAAACATACTGGTCAACCTCAAAACTGATTTTGCACTGCACCCAAGTCATTAAACTAATTTTCACTTCCAGATGTTTACTAACCTTTCATTATTTCCTATCCTTGACTTGGATTTACTCTTCTAAGATCCTTTATTTGAAAGGGATTAGGATAAACATCTGATAACAGGGCTACCCACAAACCTACAATATTTAAGACATTTGTACTTAGGGCAGAATTACAAAGCTTAGTGTGGATGTGCAGCTATCAGTTTCACATTAAACAATCTGATCAGATTACATTAGCCATTCTTTTCAATATTTTGAAATGCTGAACCACCTGGGCTTGACACTTGACTGGGAACTTTACTGATTGCACCCGACTGTCAATTAAAATATGTCCCACTGAGCAACAATTTGGGAAGAAAATTGACCCCAATGGATGAAAGAGAAGTAGAACTTATGATGTTTTCAGTTATCCTTTTCAATGGCAAACGGAAGTGAAATGAAAATCTGAAACTGGTCATCCACCATTGAAAACACTTCCTGTGATTCTGACATTCCTTTCACAGATCCTGAGGCTGGCTCCAAAAAGCTTTTACATCATCAGATATACATGTTGCTCATTCAGAGATGATTGGGTGTTGGACTGAGAACATTGCATCTGAAGGCTTTGCCTCCTTCAGAAGCAATACTCAGTCTAATTCTCAATCTATCGTCTCTCTAACGTAGCACTACACCCATCTCTCCGACCCGATACCCAAGTAAGGAATCGAGAATGGGAGCTTTACAAAAGGACAAAATTCGCACAGATTCAGTAGCATTCTATGCCAAAAGCAACTTTACAGTCGAGCAGAACACACACTTTCTAGGTGTAGCTAGCATCAAAAATCTTAATGATTGTTAGAATTATAATGATCTTTGAAAAGAAATCCCCATTCTTTTATTGGTGCATTTGTAATGAGAAGTTACACAGGAATAAAACATTACATCATATAAGGTTTATTATTTTACATTCATATTTTTCATTCAAGTTATAATAGGCTGTTCCTCCATTGATCACTCAGATCATGCTAAGCTTGTTAAAAGGGAAGACTGAAGGAAGCAAAAGTGTTAACACCCAATTTGGGGATAGGAATGGAAGTTAGCATGATGTGCTCCAGAAATTTAAGCCAAAGCCAGCTAGTAAACACACAACCTGGATAAAGTTTTAGCATTAGCAAAATTACTCTGCAGATGGGGGAAGCAGGAAAGTGGCACTTACATCTGAGTAAATGAAGTCCGATACAGCAAATTAAACTGATTTAGCATTTTTGAGATAATTAAACGTTTCCAGACGTTTCAGAGGAACATTACATAACCTCAGGATTAAGGAGCACAAGATGAGTGTCAAATACTTCAAATCAGAGCACAAATGAGGGTTTCAGGTCATTCCACGGTAAAAGTTTATAAATAGTCTCTCCTATTTTTTGTATTTAAAGAAGGAAATTCAAAGTATTCTGCATAAAATTAAAATGTAATTATATTTCTAACTGCACTAAGTCATTAGTGAGAAATAAAAAGGATCTAAAAACAAAAAAAGGTCCTGAGAAACAAAGGGCAATCTGTGAAGAGGTCTCAAGAGTCCTTGAAAATAATTTTGATCTATTTATGACACCTTAAACTAACAACATGGGGTTAAGACAATATCTTGAAATTCATTAACTTAGAATCACTTTGGGAGCATCATCACCAAGGCAGCAGTCAACCAAGCCATTTATAAAAACAATTATTCTTTTCACAGGATGTGAGCATTGTTAGCTAGGCAAGCATTTTACAGGAATGCAATGTCTATTATTGATTTTGCCCAGTCCTGGATGGCATGCTGGCCATCAACCATTCTGGACTGCTCCAACACCCAAAATGAATTCACCCTGAAGGCATAACTTACTGAGTCAGAGTTATACAGAAGAGAAACAGACCTTTGGTCCAACTCATTCACGCTGACCAGATAGTCTCATTTATCAGCTTTTGTCTCATTTCCCTCCAAATCCTTTCTATTCATATACCTGTCCAGATATCTTTTAAATGTTATAATGGTACCTGCCTCCACCACCTCCTCCAGCAGCTCATTCCATCCACACATCACCCATCAGGTCTCTTAAATATTTCCCCTCTAACCTTAAAGCTATACACTACGCTCGTGGTGGTCTCAGCACGTTCTCCATGCAGTCAGTTCAACTGATATCACAAATACAGCCTATGACAGCTAACTTTATCTCTTGTAAAACAGTGATGTTGATACAAAGGTTGTGTAGCTCCTAGTCAGTTATATACACTTGCTGCAGAATGTGGGTTGGCATTCATGCCAGTTTAGAAGTTCTCACATTCCAGCTTCCAAGTGTAGCCTAGACAAGGTTTTATAGAACCCAGATTCTCAATCTCTGGAGGAGAAAGTGAGGTCTGCAGATGCTGGAGATCAAAGTTGAAACTTTATTGCTGGAACAGCACAGCAGGTCAGGCAGCATCCAGGGAACAGGAGATTCGACGTTTCGGGCATAGGCCCTTCCTCAGGAATGAGCAGAGAGTGTTCAGCAGGAGAAGATAAAAGGTAGGGAGGAGGGACTTGGAGGAGGGGAGTTGGAAATGTGATAGGTGGAAAGAGGTCAAGGTGAGGGTGATAGGTCGGAGTAGGATGGAGGTGGAGAGGTCAAGAAGGAGACTGCAGGTCAGGAAGGCGGTGCCGGGCTGGAGGGATCCGGCTGAGACAAGGTGGGGGGAGGGGGGATGAAGAAACTGGTGAAGTCCAAGTTCATTCCCTGCGGTTGGAGGGTTCCCAGTCGGAAGATAAGACGCTCCTCCTCCGACCGTCGGGTTGTTGTGGTTTGGCGGTGGATGAGTCCAATGACCTGCATATCCTCGGTGGAGTGGGAGGGGGAGTTGAAATGCTGTGCCACAGGTTGGTTGGGTTGGTTCGTCCGGGTGGCCCAGAGGTGCTCTCTGAATCGCTCCGCAAGTAGGCGGCCTGTCTCCCCAATATAGAGGAGGCCACACCGGCTGCAGCGGATGCAGTAGATGATGTGGGTGGAGGTGCAGGTGAATCTGTGGCGGATATGGAAGTTTCCCTTGGGGCCTTGGAGAGAAGTGAGGGGGGAGGTGTGGGCGCAAGTGTTGCACCTCCTGCGGTTGCAAGGGAAGGTGCCAGGAGTGGTGGTTGGGTCGGTGGGGGGTGTGGATCTGACAAGGGAGTCGCGGAGGGAGTGGTCTCTACGGAAAGCTGATAGGGGAGGGGAGGGAAATATATCCTTGGTGCTGGGGTCTGTTTGGAGGTGGCGGAAGTGACGGCGGATGATGCGCTGTACATGGAGATTGGTGGGGTGGTAGGTGAGGACCAGTGGGGTTCTGTCCTGGTGGCGGTTGGAGGGGCGGGGCTCAAGGGCGGAGGAGCGGGAAGTGGAGGAGATGCGGTGGAGGGCACCGTCGACCACGTCGGGGGGGAAATTGCGGTCCTTGAAGAAGGAGGCCATCTGTGTTGTACGTATTTTGAACTGGTCCTCCTGGGAGCAGATGCGGCGGAGACGAAGGAATTGGGAGAATGGGATGGCGTTTTTACAGGGGGCAGGATGGGAGGAGGTGTAGTCCAGGTAGCTGTGGGAGTCGGTAGGTTTGTAGTAGATGTCCGTGTTGATTCGGTCGCCTGAGATAGAAACAGAAAGGTCTAGGAAGGGGAGGGAGGAGTCCGAGACTGTCCAGGTGAATTTGAGGTCGGGGTGGAAGGTGTTAGTGTAGTGGATGAACTGTTCAACCTCCTCGTGGGAGCACGAGGTAGCGCCGATACAGTCATCAATGTAGCGAAGAAAAAGATGGGGGGTGGGGCCAGTGTAGTTGCGGAAGATGGATTGTTCCACATACCCTACGAAGAGGCAGGCATAGCTGGGGCCCATGTGGGTGCCCATGGCTACTCCTTTTGTTTGGAGAAAGTGGGAGGATTGGAAAGAAAAGTTGTTCAGGGTGAGGACCAGTTCGGTCAGTCGAAGGAGGGTGTCGGTGGAAGGGTACTGGGTGGTACGGCGGGAAAGGAAGAAGCGGAGTGCTTTGAGTCCTTCGTGATGGGGAATGGAGGTGTACAGGGACTGGATGTCCATGGTGAAGATGAGGCGTTGGGGACCGGGGAAGCGGAAATCCTGGAGGAGGTGGAGGGCGTGGGTGGTGTCACGAACGTAGGTGGGGAGTTCTTGGACTAATGGGGACAGGACCGTGTCGAGGTATGCCGAGATGAGTTCGGTTGGGCAGGAGCAGGCTGAGACGATGGGTCGTCCGGGGCAGTCAGGTTTGTGGATTTTGGGCAGGAGGTAGAAACGGGCGGTGCGGGGTTGTGGGACTATGAGGTTGGAGGCGGTGGATGGGAGGTCAATGGGATGACCCCTTCTCCCACCTCCAACACACCCCGTCCACCTGGACACCCCGTGCTGGCCTCCTACCTGCCCTCGACCTCTTCATAGCAAACTGCCGCCGCGATATTAACCGCTACCTGAACTCCCACACTCCTCCCACCCACTCCAACCTCTCACCCTCGGAACGCGCAGCCCTCCACTCCCTCCGTTCCAACCCCAACCTCACCATCAAACCAGCTGACAAGGGAGGCGCAGTAGTAGTTTGGCGCACTGACCTTTACACCGCTGAGGCCAAACGCCAGCTCGCAGATACCTCCTCCTACCGTCCCCTTGACCATGACCCCACCCCCCACCACCAAACCATCATCTCCCAGACCGTCCATAACCTCATCACCTCAGGGGACCTCCCATCCACCGCCTCCAACCTCATAGTCCCACAACCCCGCACCGCCCGTTTCTACCTCCTGCCCAAAATCCACAAACCTGACTGCCCCGGACGACCCATCGTCTCAGCCTGCTCCTGCCCAACCGAACTCATCTCGGCATACCTCGACACGGTCCTGTCCCCATTAGTCCAAGAACTCCCCACCTACGTTCGTGACACCACCCACGCCCTCCACCTCCTCCAGGATTTCCGCTTCCCCGGTCCCCAACGCCTCATCTTCACCATGGACATCCAGTCCCTGTACACCTCCATTCCCCATCACGAAGGACTCAAAGCACTCCGCTTCTTCCTTTCCCGCCGTACCACCCAGTACCCTTCCACCGACACCTTCCTTCGACTGACCGAACTGGTCCTCACCCTGAACAACTTTTCTTTCCAATCCTCCCACTTTCTCCAAACAAAAGGAGTAGCCATGGGCACCCGCATGGGCCCCAGCTATGCCTGCCTCTTCGTAGGGTATGTGGAACAATCCATCTTCCGCAACTACACTGGCCCCACCCCCCATCTTTTTCTTCGCTACATTGATGACTGTATCGGCGCTACCTCGTGCTCCCACGAGGAGGTTGAACAGTTCATCCACTACACTAACACCTTCCACCCCGACCTCAAATTCACCTGGACAGTCTCGGACTCCTCCCTCCCCTTCCTAGACCTTTCTGTTTCTATCTCAGGCGACCGAATCAACACGGACATCTACTACAAACCTACCGACTCCCACAGCTACCTGGACTACACCTCCTCCCATCCTGCCCCCTGTAAAAACGCCATCCCATTCTCCCAATTCCTTCGTCTCCGCCGCATCTGCTCCCAGGAGGACCAGTTCAAAATACGTACAACACAGATGGCCTCCTTCTTCAAGGACCGCAATTTCCCCCCCGACGTGGTCGACGGTGCCCTCCACCGCATCTCCTCCACTTCCCGCTCCTCCGCCCTTGAGCCCCGCCCCTCCAACCGCCACCAGGACAGAACCCCACTGGTCCTCACCTACCACCCCACCAATCTCCATGTACAGCGCATCATCCGCCGTCACTTCCGCCACCTCCAAACAGACCCCAGCACCAAGGATATATTTCCCTCCCCTCCCCTATCAGCTTTCCGTAGAGACCACTCCCTCCGCGACTCCCTTGTCAGATCCACACCCCCCACCGACCCAACCACCACTCCTGGCACCTTCCCTTGCAACCGCAGGAGGTGCAACACTTGCGCCCACACCTCCCCCCTCACTTCTCTCCAAGGCCCCAAGGGAAACTTCCATATCCGCCACAGATTCACCTGCACCTCCACCCACATCATCTACTGCATCCGCTGCAGCCGGTGTGGCCTCCTCTATATTGGGGAGACAGGCCGCCTACTTGCGGAGCGATTCAGAGAGCACCTCTGGGCCACCCGGACGAACCAACCCAACCAACCTGTGGCACAGCATTTCAACTCCCCCTCCCACTCCACCGAGGATATGCAGGTCATTGGACTCATCCACCGCCAAACCACAACAACCCGACGGTCGGAGGAGGAGCGTCTTATCTTCCGACTGGGAACCCTCCAACCGCAGGGGATGAACTTGGACTTCACCAGTTTCTTCATCCCCCCTCCCCCCACCTTGTCTCAGCCGGATCCCTCCAGCCCGGCACCGCCTTCCTGACCTGCAGTCTCCTTCTTGACCTCTCCGCCTCCATCCTACTCCGACCTATCACCCTCACCTTGACCTCTTTCCACCTATCACATTTCCAACTCCCCTCCTCCAAGTCCCTCCTCCCTACCTTTTATCTTCTCCTGCTGAACACTCTCTGCTCATTCCTGAGGAAGGGCCTGTGCCCGAAACGTCGAATCTCCTGTTCCCTGGATGCTGCCTGACCTGCTGTGCTGTTCCAGCAATAAAGTTTCAACTCTCAATCTCTGGACCCAGCTCTGATCCTCACTGACCGATGTGTGGAAGAAAGACAAAATCCTAAACATGCGGAGATCAGTTGACTGCAGCAACTGTTGGAAGGTGCTAGCTTGAAGGAAAACAAACTGCTTGTATATGACTCCTCTCCAGATTTTGAATTGCCTTACTTCCTTAACCACTAACTCTTCATGAGAATGTAGAAATATATCAATCCACAGAATCCAGGTCAAAGATGTAGATGTAATCTTGATCTCTGGATGTACCACTCCCTGGGCCTCCAGATATACTCTGCTGATGAAACTTCACCTAGCCAAAAATTTCCCTTAATAGAACATCAATTTTGACAAATCAAAGTAAAATAAACCCTGAAGCAATTTAACTCCATAAGTAAAATGCCACCTCCATACTAAACTGCCTAAGACAAGACCAGAGCTCTTCACCTCCAAAACAACCCCACAACTTCTGACTACATCATTAAATACCCCCAAGTCTCATCACAAATCTAAATCCATCTATAACATTCATACCATACCACACCACATGATCAAACCTATCCCCCATGAAGCCCACCACAGCATTAAAATCCAACAAATACCTCACGACAGCATTCAATCCTCCCCGAGAAACAAGAGCCTTTACATCACTAAATTTCCTAAAAATAACTAACCACAGCAAAATGCCTCCAAAATAAAGCAATGTTTCCTTGCTGTGAACTAAATATTCCTCGTTCAGCACTAAACCATGTGGCCTCTGATTAAATCAATGATACCTCTCAGTCACAAGTGGATCCAGCTGGACTCTGTCAAGAGCTTAGCATGCAAAAGGGAAGGGTGCCCCTGCTCAGCTCCCAGGACTAATACAACTCTTCCTTTCCCAGAGATTTACCCAGCCCTGCAATCAGGCCCCACCATATCAGTCGCTATTACTCTACGAGTAAAAAACCCAAATCCCCAGACTACCCGCTCTTTATGCATTGAAATTATGATATGCTTTCTGACTAGTAGCAAAAATCATTACTGATCTAAGTTAGTCACTCAAAATGACAGGAAAAGAATAGGAGTAGCAGCATATTTCCTGCCATGGCAAATTACAAAATTATGAGGGGCATGGATAGGATAAATAGACAAAGTCTTTTCCCTGGACTTTGTCGGGTAGTCCAGAACTAGAGGGCATAGGTTTAGGGTGAGATGGGAAAGATATAAAAAAGACCTACAGGGTAACCTTTTGCACACAGAGGGTAGTGTGTATATGGAATGAGCTGCCAGAGGTGGTGGTGGAGGCTGGTACAATTGCAACATTTAAGAAACATTTGGATGGGTATATGAATAGGAAGGGTTTGGAGGGATGGGGCCGGGTGCTGACAGATGGGACTAGATTGGGTTGGGATGTGGACTTCAATAAGGCGTTTGACAAGGTTCCCCATGGGAGACTGATTAGTAAGGTTAGATCTCACGGAATACAGGGAGAACTAACCACTGGATACAGAACTGGCTCAAAGGTAGAAGACAGAGGGTGGTGGTGTTCGGTTGTTTTTCAGACTGGAGGCCTGTGACCAGTGGAGTGCCACAAGGATCGGTGCTGGGCCCTCTACTTTTTGTCATTTACATAAATGATTTGGATGCGAGCATAAGAGGTACATTAGTAAGTTTGCAGATGACACCAAAATTGGAGGTGTAGTGGACAGCGAAGAGGGTTACCTCAGATTACAACAGGATCTGGACCAGATGGGCCAATGGGCTGAGAAGTGGCAGATGGAGTTTAATTCAGATAAATGTCAGGTGCTGCATTTTGGGAAAGCAAATCTTAGCAGGACGTATACACTTAATGGTAAGGATCTAGGGAGTGTTGCTGAACAAAGAGACCTTGCAGTGCAGATTCATAGCTCCTTGAAAGTGGAGTCGCAGATAGCTAGAATAGTGAAGGTAGTGTTTGGTACGCTTTCCTTTATTGGTCAAAGTATGGAGTACAGGAGTTGGGAGGCCATGTTGCGAATGTATACGACATTGGTTAGGCCACTGTTGGAATATTGCGTGCAATTCTGGTCTCCTTCCTATTGAAAAGATGTTGTGAAACTTGAAAGGCTTCAGAAAAGATTCACAAGGATGTTGCCAGGGTTGGAGAATTTGAGCTAAAGGGAGAGGCTGAACAGGCTGGGGCTGTTTACCCTGGAGCGTCGGAGGCTGAGGGGTGACCTAATAGAGGTTTACAAAATTATGAGGGGCATGGATAGGATAAATAGACAAAGTCTTTTCCCTGGGGTCGGGGAGTCCAGAACTAGAGGGCATTGGTTTAGGGTGAGGGGAGAAAGATATAAATGAGACCTAAGGGGCAACTTTTTCACACAGAGGGTGGTACATGTATGGAATGAGCTGCCAGAGGATGTGGTAGAGATTGCTACTATTGCAACATTTAAGAGGCATTTGGATGGGTATATGAATAGGAAGGGTTTGGAGGGATATGGGCTGGGTGCTGACAGGTGGGACTAGATTGGGTTGGGATATCTGGTCGGCATGGATGAGTTGGACCGAAGGGTCTGTTTCCTTGCTGTACATCTCTATGACTAAATGACACATTCAGAAAACAACTGAAGTTGAAGAGGAAGATGAGGAATATAAGCTTAAGTTACTTGATAATATATAAACACACAAGTGAAAAACAAAAGTAGGCCATTTGGCTCCTTGAGCTTGCTCCATCCTTGAATAGGATCAAGCTGATCTGACAATGGCCTCAAAACCACTTTTTGGCCAATCCTTGAAACTCTCACTTGTAGTCAAGATTCGCTCTCTGTATTAATTTTCAACGACTCTGCTCCTTCTGCTCTCTGGGAATTAATTCCACAGTTTAGAAACTCAAACAAAATGCTTTCCTCATCACCATCTTAAATGTCTTCCACATGGGAAGACATCCTAGTCTCTTCCACATGAGAAAAGAACCTTTCAATATGCACCTTATCAAGTCCCCAGATAATCTTAACTGTTTTAATAAAATTACCTCTCATTCTTCTAAAATCCACTGGAAATTTCCAACTGTCTAAAAACAAAATGCCCTCAACACCAGATCTTTCAAGTGAGCCAGGAATGAACTAATTCTAATGCAAGCATGTCCTTTCCTAAATAAGGAGGCCAAACTGTATACAATACTCCAGATGTGATCTGACCAATATAGCAAACTTTTCGTAATTTTATATTATATTCCTCATTACAATAAATGAGAATTCCAATTTTTGTAGCTGCACATGAACCTTCTACTCGTTCATGGGCATCGGTGGCTGGCCAGCATCTATTGCCCGTCCCTAATTGCGCTTGATATGACATGCCATCTTGGTAATTCCTTTGTATTTGATATAGAAAGTATGAAAAAATCCAGTGAAGTTGATGGTTTCCCTTTTGAAAAAAATTTAGTAACCATACATTCATTCCATAATACTCAAAGTATCATGGCTTCCAAGGTTCTAAATTTAACTCCTGCTGGGACATTCTACCCCATTTCTGCATTGGATATACAAACATATATTGAGAAAGCATCGCTATATTCATCAAAAGAATTAAGACCAGTTATAAGCTTCTAATTCTATTCTGGACAATTCCAGTAACCACTAGTGAACCTTAGTCTTACCAAATGATAATATGTACACAACTGCCTGATGCCAATTTGAAACAAATACAAATCTGTGAAGACTGCAGTTCAAAATTGAAACATGTATGTAATTTGAACAAGATAAAAAGACGTGATCAAGAGTATATAGCGTTTGCCATGTTTGGATACCATTGATAATCTGTCGTGTTTACATTCATCCCGTTTATGCTATCTAAAGCAAAAATACAGTTGTAACTGTTAACAGTTTCCATTGCTGGAACTCAGGGCAACCCCAACTAACACCCCCAATACTGCTTTGTGATCAAATCAAAGTTAACTTGATGTGTGAAAATATGGAAACTCAACTGTTTAATATACAAGCACTTTATTCAATCTCCAAAAGGAAATCTGAATGCTCTATTTCAAACCATGGCCTGAACAAACAGTACTGAAGAGCGCAAGAGTTGACAACCGACATTGCCAAATTCTCGATCCCAACCATACTACTACTATATGGAAGGACACAAAAGCAAATCAACTAACTGACCACAACAGGCCATCAATGGCTCAAAGCAAGTTCCTTGATCAACCATCCAGCTGTATGGAATGTGTGGCTTAAGATAATTATTGACAGAAAATCAGCAGGACCAGAACAATCTTCAAAAAGTACACAAAACTGAGATCTTAGCCGCTGTACTTACTTGGTGTGAAAGCAAATCTGTGTTTGCATAATTCACAGTATTCTTTTCTGCTGTGTTTGAGCCACTGAACTAAACTGGAAAGAAAGTGAAAAATATTAATACTGTCAAGCGTGGATATTTACTCCTCTTTACAAAAAAAGAAATAATTTTCCAACAAGACAGCTTCTCCCATACCATAAAAAAAAATAGCAGTATTATTCCCACATGCATTCTTTAATAAAGTTTGTTTTAATTTTTGTTCAATGAATCCTCATTGTACACACTATATTTGCACAGTATCTACTACATGCAAGCAGATATTTAACAGTGTATAGTTTAGTTTCATTTCCAGCAGTTGCAACTTGTATAAACTGCAGTACTGTTACACAATCCTTATCCAAAATGCTCGGGTTCTCGCCTCAGGCGACTGACTGTGTGGAGTTTGCACATTCTCCCAGTGTCTGTGTGGGTTTCCTCCAGGTGCTCTGGTTTCCTCTCAGTCCAACAATGCGCAGGTTAGGTGAATTGGCCATGCTAAATTGCCCGTAGTGTTAGGTGAAGGGGTAAATGTAGGGGAATGGATCTGGGTAGGTTGCGCTTTGGCGGGTTGGTGTGGACTTGTTGGGCTGAAGGGCCTGTTTCCACACTGTAAGTAATGTAAAAAATGTATGAGCTGGTTTTCAGAATTTGGAATTTTTCAAATTTCGGAATAAGTGACAGCTCAACGATGAAATTTTTAAAAAATCTTACCTAACAGCAGACTCACCGAGTAACATGCTGAGACAGAATACATAAAAGAAACAAAAAAGAGGCACTTCTACTCAGACAAGACAACTACTCATTATTGATTAGGATTTAGAGAGAAGGCTCAAGATGTCAGATCTGTTTGGGCAGAGCTTGGAAACAACACAGGGTAGTCCATATTGGTGGGACTTGTTAACAGAACACTGAACTGCAGTACTAATATTCAGCACAAGATCAATATAGACTGGGTGAACCAATTTTGCACAACTATGGTAGAGTACCAATCCCTAGAGCGTACACAAGATGGGTTTCGGGAACACCTATGGATCAGACAATTTTGGATTTGGTGTTGAGCAAGGTCTTTTGGGAAATAGTAACCACACTATGGGAGAATTTTGCACAAATGTGACATTGTTCATTCTGAAACTAGAGTCTTAAATCTGAGCAAAAGGAAATTATGAGGGTATGAAGGACAATTGGCTATCGATGATTTGCAAAATAGGCAAAAATTTGACAGTAGACAGGTAATGGCTAGTGTTTAAATAAATATTACAAGGTTTGCTGCTGATAACATTTCTCCAAAGCTCAAATCCGCAAGAGAAAAGTGACTTTTAAGAATGCTACAGATTACTTAAAGTCTGAGGATTGGGAGAAATTTTGGACCAAAAAGGTCTAACAAACTGCAATGATAAGGGAAGAGATGAAGGATGCAAGCACACCTCCTCCCCCCCCCACCCCCAAAACATTACATCACATAACCACCCACCTATCATCTTCTCACAGCATCCTATCCACTTAGTAGCTGGTCCCTTACCTAGCTGGCTGGCACCCTACTTGCCTGGTATGCAATCCTAGCTAGCATCTTATTTATCTAGTATTCTACATCATATCCTCCAGCTCCTACCCCTACACACTGCAGTTCCAGCTCCTAACATCACACATAGTTAATGCACTCATGGTTTGACAGCAGCTGTCAAAGTGACCATCAGCGCCTTTAATTTTAAAATATGCAGCTGATTGTCTTGAAAGGGGGCAGAGTTCACCCTCTGTACAAAGAACCAAAATGACAAAATAAAAGTACAGCTCTATTTGAGGCGCTGTACTTCACTCAGAAGCACTGAACTCATCACTCGTAAAAAAGCCAGATCGACAATCTTCTTAAGATTGTCACTCTTCAGAAAACTGGGCCTCATTATCTCCATGCCACTGCTTTCCCCCAGCTCAGTTCTCAGCTTGTCTTAGTTTATAATAATCCCACTCAGACTAGAAATTTATAAATTTATTCTTCTCTACAGACTTGAGTACATACTCCAGATAGACGCTTTAAAGTGGTACTAAGGGAGTGCTACAATGTTGGAGACTGTGATGCAAATATTAACTAAGTAGAATTTTCTAGCTGGCACTAAATCTTGCAGGGGAGTGGAACTAATTCGATAGATCTACCAAACAACTAGCACTGCAGCATTGGTGGTGTTGAATGGCTTTCCTATGCATCATCATTATTTTACTTCTCCTGGGCTGAGAGAGAGGGTTGGGTGAATAAATCCCAGACCAGCAACAATTCAAATATTTAATTAGAATTAAATGCTTCAGTCATTAGATAAACAAAATAGAATAATTTGAATCACTTTGGAACCATTTAATATTGTTTTAATTTCCCACCTCTACTGCCAATGGGTAGGTTTTAAATTAACTACGCATAAGAGAGGACTGCAGACGCTGGAGACTAGAGTCCAAAGTGTGGTGCTGGAAAAGCACAGCAGGACAGGCAGCATCCGAGGAGCAGGAAAATCAATGCTTCCGGCAAAAGCCCTTCATTAGGAACCTTGAATCAGGACTTTTGCCGAAACATCGATTTTCATGATCCTCTGACGCTACCCTACCTTCTGTGTTTTTGCAGCACCACACTCTTGACTTTTAATTAACTACAAACATATTTCAAAATTAGTTGGTACAAATATTTATGCAATTGTATTCAAGAAAACCAATGTAGACAGAAACTTGTTTGTAGTTTTCATGTTATTTGCAATACTTTAACTGTTCTGCACAATTCTGTTTGATAAAGTCTATTATGCAACATATCAAACTTACCACTCTTGATGGATAAATTTGATACTGCCAGTGCACACACAAGGATGGTAAAGTGGCTTATCTGGGGTTCCTTCTGAACGACATACTCGACATATATCTGTATGAAGAAGAAAAGCATTATAGTATTTAAGTTTCAGTAAACTCTTACACTATAAACTATTCTGAAATGTTAAATTAAATAAATTTACTAAACTGCAAATACTGAAGAATCCCAATTAGCATTCAAAGAGCAGAAAAATATTGTTTTAATGAAAAACCCTTCCTCATTTTTTATTTAGAATGACTCAAGCAGCACAAGACAAATAAGTTAGTTGCAGGAGATTTGCAAGTAAGACCTTTCCCAAACCTCATTCTTCCACCTCCAATCACTTATGTGCAGCATCACTGTGTAACACTGCCTGAAGTCACTGAAATAAAGTATATGTGGGCTAACTGAGACTGAAAGTTAATCAAGAAAAAAAAACAAAAAACGACTAGATATCTAACTGTGCATTATTGAGCCATATATGATGCACAGCTGATAACAGCAAAGTGTTACTAATACTTCACACTGTGAAAATGTGCCAATTGCAAAGTCTAACAGTCTAAGCAAAGCTCCATTCATCTCTTTTCGGATGCAAAAACATAAAGCCATGCTCACTTTCTAATGACATTGACAGATTATAACATTAGAAAATGCTTTGAATATAAACTTTCAAAATAATTAGCTTCACACTACACTGCAATTACATGCCACCTAACAGTATCACAAATTAGATTAGATTACTTACAGTGTGGAAACAGGCCCTTCAGCCCAACAAGTCCACACCGACCCGCCGAAGCACAACCCACCCAGACCCATTCTCCTACATTTAACCCTTCGCCTAACACTATAGGCTATTTAGTATGGCCAAATCACCTAACCTGCACATTTTTGGACTGTGGGATGGAAACCGGAGGAAACCCACGCAGACAAGGGAGAATGTTCAAACTCCACACAGTCAGTTGCCTGAGGCATGAATTGAACCCGGGTCTCTGGCGCTGTGAGGCAGCAGTGCTAACCACTATGCCACTGTGCCGCCCAAGGTGGATTGCTAGAATGACTCACAAGTTGCTTAAGTGGAAAACAGAAGATTGTTAATGAGAGAAATCAAAAATGAAGTTCATATGCCAACATGTGAAGAGTTGAAAGGGTTGAGAAAAGGCTGCAGGGAGATGTGAAGGAAGAAAATTTGGCAAAGGGTAATAGGTTTTAATAGCTTAGAAGAATAAAAGAAAACCATAGCTTAAACTATTAAGCTGTCTATTCAGTTTTATAGATGTTGCCTGACGCACTGAATGTTTCTAGCATTTTCAATTTTAATAAATCATTTTCATTTAGTAAGATAAAAAAAAGTCAACATATGGCAATCATTCTGTGACCTGGTGATTACAGGAGTAACCAAACTGAAATCATGAGCACTAGAGTTTTTCGTTACTCCATTTTA
Organism: Chiloscyllium plagiosum; assembly: GCF_037043375.1. Classification (NCBI taxonomy): domain Eukaryota; kingdom Metazoa; phylum Chordata; class Chondrichthyes; order Orectolobiformes; family Hemiscylliidae; genus Chiloscyllium; species Chiloscyllium plagiosum. Next base: position 29,201,772 of record NW_028270172.1, on the reverse strand, counting down.
CTATGTGGGCCTCATCAATCAATGTAACATTACAGCCAAGCTTGATCTTATTTGAGCTTTCCAACAAATCAACTGATAATGAGCAATTTTAGTTGATTTTTTTATTTCTGGCCAAAACTATTAAGCCAATTTTAGGATCTTTAGCAGCATGATAACCAAAAGTAATCAAACACAAGCCAGGGTCCAAAATTTGCTTCAACCAGACCTGTATGGTGTAGTCCCAGGGATCAAATTGCTTACTGGAATGTTGGATGTTAGTGCCCTTCACAATTCTATATGCTTTGGAAACTTGGATAACCTGCAGGAGGCACCTTAATGCATTGGAGAAATACTATCGACAGTGCTTTCATAAGATTCTCCAAATCCAGTCGTCATCCAACAGCAGTGTCCTCTCCCAAGCCAACAGTCCCAGTGTGGATATACTCATCACCAAAACAATCACCTACCCCTGGCAAGATATGTCATTCCTATTTGACACTAAACACCCAAAGCAACTGTTCTAAACTGAGCTCTGTTGTGTCAGGAGACACACAGGGGCAACAGAAATGCTTTAGGGTTGTCCTCAAGTATCCGTGAACAGTTCAAATATACCTGTCAATTCATGGAAGGTCACAGCTTCTGGCCAACCAAAATAGAGAAGTTTCATTCAAATGACATTGAAGAATTTTGTCATTAATGCATAGTGGTGAGGCAGAGTCCTCCATGAGACCACACAATACTCCAAACTGTATGGTTCTTCAAGTAGCACCCTGCCCACAAAACGGAAGAGTCTGCAGATCATGATTTAAACTTACCGGCCATTTCAGAAAGAGAGTGGAAGAACTTCATGCTCAGTTCTGGAGAACTGCCGAGGTTTTAGGCTTCAAATGTTGATACAGTTTTTTGTTGAATGGGATACTACATCTCAGGAAGCAGTGTTTTTGGTCGAGGAGAATTATGTTGCAATCCCACAGCAGTGATAGCTCAACTACAGCCTAGTATTCATCACAAATAACTTTTTCTCATTGTTTTTTTTTAAACAACTAAGATTACTTCTTCAAAAGCTATCACAACTTCAATTATTGGACTTAAAACTATGCAACAAGATAATACCAGAGAACATTTGTACTGATCTTACTTTCCTTCGCTAAACTGTAGTCTGAAAAGTCAGGAGTAAACAAGGAATGGTACAAAACATAAACCCATTCTATAGTTTCATGGATTGGAGTTTCATCATCACCATCACTTATACTCAAATCCTCAACTCAATTGTCTTTCTACATCTTTCTTGAGATTCCTTTCATTTAAAAATAACTTCCTTCAGTTTTCATGCCACCAACATAGTTATTCAGTCTCACTTCTTTTTCTTTGAAATCTTTCCTCTTTAACATCTACCACAAGTCAGTTTCCTCTTGATATGTATATTATCAGGACTTTAACCTTTTCTAATTAAATTCAACAAATTTCTTTGCACATCTTCCAAGCACTTCATTTGTTACTTTTTCTACTCAGCAGATCTTTCTCCTCTAAAGCCACATTTCAATTATTTGGCAAATTAATCTCCTGTAAGATTGTGTTTCCACAATACAAAACTTCTATCCTGAAGAAGGCTCATTGGATTCGAAACATTAATTGTTTTCCTCTCTACAGATGTTGCGAGACTTGCTTTGTTTCTTCAGCGCTCTCGCATCTGCAGTCGTTCTTGTTTATGCTTCAAAACAACTTCCATCGGATCCACTGTTTGAGTTGTTTATTCAGCGTTTCAGGTAGCAAACACCTTTCTTCCTTACCAAATATGGTCGGTCTTACTGCATATTCCTCTTGCAGTGATTGTCCCTTAAACACTTGACTCCTTGCATTTGTTTTAGTTCTCTTACCTCTCTAAATCTATGACAATTCTTGGGGATTCTGAAATGAACTTCTCCTGATATTCAGGAGAAAAAGAATAGAGAGTGGCAATAATGCTTGATGCCAAGGATTGAGAATGAGGTGAAAAGATTCACATACAGTGATACAAGTAGCTCTCCGATAATACCATAGGTGTGTTCCAGCAAAACCTCACTTAATAGAAAATCACTTATTAGATCATGGGGCCTATGGGAAAAGTGGAGTTGGGACAGACCAACAAAAACTATCACTCACCATTGCTCAAAAATCACTCAAAGATCTAACACCAAGTATAAGCACAGCCAGAATGAAGGTTAAAACCATAAAAAAGTAAATTTAACACAGTACACTTAAAAAAATGTAAGAAAGCTATTCTCTGTACAGTACCTCTCATAGAAAGTTGCTCTATTGGTAACCAACATTGGTGCATGCGCAGTATGGCACAAAGACAGGTGCTGATATCACACATGCGCAGATCACAGGCGCAATCTTCAGTGCACATGCAGAACGGCACAAAGACTGGCAACGACGTTACACATGCAGGTATGGGTGTATAAGTAGAATGGTGTGGAAAATGTGGCGTGCATATTGGCGCATGCACAGGACAAAGTGCCCAAACTGATCCTCGTTTGAATTGTGCTATTGCCAATGGAAGTGAGCCTTCTCCAAAACTCAGTTCCCTAATTCTTCAGCGACATTATAGCCAAATTGAAAGTCATGCCAGAACTACCTACATTAGTGAAACTTAAGGAGCAACCAGTAGATATTATTGCAGTAATCCAATTGCCACATGTGGTGTCATGTAACAAGCGCTGTACTGACTAAATGCACAGTCCTTACAGGTGATATTTTTGAACTTTCAGAAGCATTGCATCTGGAAAAGCAATGCAATAATTGAAAGCTTCTTTGTATAAATTGAATTTAGCAGATAGAGCATTTCATAAATTCATAGAATCCCTTCAGCGTGGAAATAGGCCCTTTGACCTTACAAGACCACGCCAACCCTCCGAAGGGTATCGCACCCAAACCCATTCACCATTACTCTACATTTATCCCCTACACATCCCTGAACACTATGGGTAATTTAGCATGGCTGATGCACCTAACCTGGCAAAGGTGAGGACTGCAGATGCTGGAGATTAGTGTCGAAAGCGTGGTGCTGGAAAAGCACAGGTCAGGCAGCATCCGAGGAGCAGAAACACCGACGTTTCAGGCAAAAGCCCTTCATCAGAAATGGCTTTTGCCTGAAATGTCGATGTTCCTGCTCTTCAGATGCTGCCTGATCTGCTGTGCTTTTTCAGCACCACACACTCAATTCACCCAACTTGCACATCTTTGGATTGTGGGAAGAAACCGGAGCACCTGGAGGAAACCCACGCAGATCACGGGGAGAACGTGCAAACTCCGCACAGACAGTTGCCTGAAGCTTGAAGTGAACTCGGGTCCCTGGTGCTGTAAGGCTGCAGTGCTAACCACTGAGCCACCATGCTGTTCCATGTTGAAAGGGAAGTTAAGGAGGACAGAAACTGACTGGGCATAATGGGTTAGTCATAGACATTCACCTGAGAGCTAGGTAAAGAGAAAGAAATACTTGGACATAGTACTTCCATGGTTATTGGTCATTCTAAAACACTTCACAGCCAATAATGTCTCTCTGAAGATCAGATACTGTAAAGCAGAAAAGGAGAACAGGCTCTAACCACAATATTGTGGAGTTTCAAAGCAGTTGTGATTTTTAAATCAAGTAATAAAATAATTGGGATTGAGCATTCTGCAGTCCTTAACAAAGTTAGCTCTGCGAATGCTGAGCAGACATAATGATGAGGCATTTCCCTTTACAAAAACATGGTAGAAAAATGTGGGTGGGCTGATATCATACTTATCACCATGAAGTAGGTTTTGTAGACAGAACCTATCTGCAGAGGCAAGATTTCTGCATAAAACAGAACTAATGTTAGTTATCAAACAGGTGTAGGAATCAGTGCATATGTAATTTTCCAGAGCAAATCTGAATGAAATATTTCCAAAACAGAGCAAATCCCAAGTCAATTAAGGTAAAAGAGATTTGCACATTTAATACGGAGTAGCCAAAGTGAGTATATCCTAGATAACTGAAAATATTGATGAGAAAATACAGAAGAAAAAGGCCAGTGATACATGCCAGAATAATAATGGCAATAAAGACCAGGGAGACTGACTAAAGTTGGAATAAAGGCTGTGCTGAAACAAATAGTAACATCTCTTCAAACACAGTAATAGCAAACGATTAGTGAAGGATAGAGTAGGCCCTATAAGGAAAAAGCAAGGTAAGCTGCTCACTGAAGCTAAGGGTATGGCAGAGATACTAAATGAGTATTTTACTTCTCTTTACCAAACTAGAAAATAGTGACAATGGCTTAGTTGAAAATGTGAATGTTGAGCAACTGAGTGACATAGTGATAGACAAAGAGGGGGTACTAAAAAGGCAGGCAACATTCAGGTAAGACATCACCAAACCCCCAGACAGAATGCATCCTAAATTTCTGAGGGAGTAAATTGCAGAGCATTGTCAGAAATTTTTCATGCCATCTGAACACAGGATTAGTCTTGGGGTACTGGAGGGTTGAATACGTGACACCACTGTTTATGAAATGGGCAATGGATAACCCAGGAAACTACAGACCATTCAGCCTGGGAGAACTGATGGATAACAAAATATAGGGCAAGACAAAGATACACTTGGAAATAAGTTAATATGAGACAGCCAACATGGCAGATTACATCTGACAAATTCAATTGAGTTCTTTGACAGCATCTCTCAGGCAGTGGATGAGAATAGTGCAATGGATATTGGATAATTGGACATTCAGAAAACATTTGATACGATACCACATGGCAGGATGGTTAGCAAATTAGAAACTTTTGGGATTGATGGATCCTTGGCAGCATGAGTTAGCAGTTGGCTAAAAGATGGAAAACAGAGGGTAAGCACAGTTAGGAAATTCTCAGATTGGAGACCAGTTGAAAGTGGTGTCCTCCAGGAATCATTATTGCAACTGTTGCTTTTTCTGGTTTATATAAACGATTTGGAGATTAATGTTTGTTTTAAAAAATTCTCAAGGTCAGGTTCGTAGGAGAGTAGTCTGACACAGAACAAACGACCAAGAGGCGAGTCTGCTAGAATATGAGCATTTTATTCCCCGCAGCGTCGCCACAACCAGGTCTCATACTTACAACGGGTCTGGCTTATACTCACTCTACATGTTACCGGAACTGGGAGCCGTCAGTTCTCGTAGAGCGGTTGCCAACAACCCACGCTCGGCGGTTAAACGTAACCCCGGAGCAGACTCACCGAACTGGAGACTTTTCCAGCTGATATACTCTTTTCCAGATATAAACATTCATGTGAACAGCAGAGCAAGGCTAAAAAACACATTCCATTCTGGTTACATACAGATAAGAAGATTCACACGGGGAGGTGTGTAATAAGATTCACACGGGACTAAGCAACACCTCCATTCCGGTTAGATTCACACATGTATTGGGACATAATTTTTAACCGTTTCACCACAATGTTGAAGACAAGATCTCCAAACTTTCCAATGATACTAAGCTAGACAGAATAGAGAATTGAGGATGATGCTGAACAACTCAGGGGGACAATGATAAGTTGGCCAAACTTCAAACATTGGCAGTTGAACGTCAATGAACGAAATGTGATGTAATGCATTTTGGTTGAAGAAATATGGAGACTACAGAGGCTTAAATGGTACAACTTGAGGGAAGTACAGGAGCAGATGGACCTTGGAGTTCACGTGCACGATTCTCTGAAAGTGGCCAGGCAAGTTGAAACAGTTCAAGCAGATTATAGAATCCCTGGGTTCATCAATTGAGGCAGCTGGTAAAAAAACAAGGAAGTGATGTTACACCTCTACAAATCATTAGTTAGACCACCTTTGGGGTACTGTGTTCAATTCTGGGCATCTTAGAATCCCTAGTGTGGCCCTTCGCCCCAACAAGTCCACACTGACCCTCCAAAGAGTAACTCACCCAGACCCATTCCCCTACACTATATTTACCCCTGACTAATGCACTTAACCTACACATCCCTGAACCCTATGGGCGTTTTAGCATGGCCAATTCACCTAACCTGCACAGCTTTGGACTGTGGGAGGAAACTGCAGCACCCAGAAGAAACCCACGCAGACATGGGGAGAATGTGCAAAGTCCACTCAGATAGTCGCTCAAGGCTGGTATTGAACCCTGGTCCTTGGCACGGTGATGCAGCAGTGCTAACCACTAAACTACTGCGCCACCCTTACTGAAGGAGGTTAAAGTCGTGGACAGAATGTGAAAGAGATTTACTACAATAATACCAGGTACAAGGTATTTTAGGAATGATTAGAGAAATTGGGCTTATTTACCTTGGAATGGAAACGATTAAGAAGTGATCTTATTGAGGTGTTCAAAATTATGAATAATTTTGACAGAGTAAAGAAAGGTATTATTTCCACTAGTTGATATATCAGTAACCAGGAGTCACAACTCCAAAGACTGGCAGCAAGATAGCTACGAGTGAGATGAACAGACACTTCGTTACTCAGAGTTGTTGGAATTTGGAATGGGCTGCCTAGGAGAGTGGTAGTGGAGGAGATGGGTTCCAGAGGAATTTTCAAAAAAAAAAGCCTGATACATATTTTAAAATGATATAAATTTAGAGGGCTACACAAATAAGTTTGGAGATTAGAAACTAGCTGGGTAACAGTGCAGGGTCAAATGGCTTCCTGCTGGACTGTAAAATTCTATGATACTGCATATTTCTTTCCACAACCACAAGACATCTCAAAATGATTTACCACCAAAGCAACACTTAAACAGTAGTCACTGTAGCAATGTAGAAAAGCTGCTTTCGTGGCCAATGCCACTGCTAGGTGGAGTACCTCATGTGTAAAATTAGTGTTGTTTTTAAACAAATATAATAAATTGCGTAATCTTAGGTTTGATGTACAACTATAAAATTCCCATGATTATAGGGAATCCCAGTCACATCCTCAACATAAGGTTGCTAAGGAAAAAGTCAAAATTAAAGTCCATTTTTATCTACGCCCCACAATTTACGAGCAAGCCCAGCATAACCATCTTCAATAAAAATAATTAGGGTCATAGAGTCCGAGATATATGGGCACAGAAACAAACCCTGTGGTCCAACACGCCATGCCAACCAGCTACCCCAAATAAATCTAATCCCATTTATCAGCATTTGGCCTGTATCCCACTAAACCCTCACTATTCATATACCCATCCAGATGCCTTTTACATGTTGTAATTGTACCAGCTTCCACCACTTCCATTGGCAGCTCATTCCATATGCATTACCCTCTGCGCGAAAACGTTGTCCCTTAGATCCCTTTTAAATCTTTCCCTTCTCACCTTAAACCTACTAAAGAGTTTTCGATTCCTCCATTCGAGGGAAAAGACCTTGAACATTTACCCTATCCTTGTCCCTCATGACTTCATAAACCCCTATGGTCACCCCTCATCCTCTGACGATCCAGGGAAAATAGCCCCAGTCTATTCAGAAACTCCCTATAGCTCAAACCTTCCAACCCTGGCAATATCCTTGTAAATCTTTCCCAAACTCTTTCAGATTTCACAACAGGGAGACTAGAATTGCGTGCAATACAGATTGTTCTGCAATAATATGCGTTTCATTAGTGCAAATTTGCTATAACATGATGAATTGGGGGCAGTGTTTCTATAGTGTGAACTTTTAAAGTATACATTGGTTTTAATTTGATTCCGGCCCCATTAGTTTAAATGGTGCTGCAATTATGTGATGTTCTTATATTGCCCAAGAATGGAACTCCTGCATTATGGCAGAACCGACTAGACTCCAAAGGTGGCCATACCAATGTCCTGTACAGCTGCAAATGACCTCCCAACTCCTATACTCAATGCATCGACCAATAAAAGCAAACATACCAAATGCCTTCCTCACTATCTATCTACCTGTGACTCCACTTTCAAGAAACAATGAACTTGCACTCCAAGTTCTCTTTGTTCAGTAACACTCCCTAGGTCCTTACCATTAAGTGTATAAGTTCTGTCCTCTGAATGAATACTCAACGGTAGTTTCAGGTTTTCCTTTCGTCACCATTAGTAATGATGCTACATTAATCCTGAGTTCCCTTTGGCAATTCTCACCTTTGACCAGACAAAATGGCCTCAAGGTAAGTGAAGGTCACTTGGGCATTACAACGTTTTGGAAATGCATCTAGATATTTTACATTAATGGCATCACGGCACATTTGTGGATGGATCGCTTTAGTCATCTTAAATGCTGGCACATCTCATGCACTAGAAAGTGATGTAAAGAGCACAGCAGCAAATTTGCAAGAGCAAACTCCTACAGAAGTAATGCAATTATACTCAGAAAATCCACGTGCCTCCAGTTCTTTGAAGCTGTCCAACTGATGCCACTTCTCTACTTTTTTCCCTAGCCCTGCAATTGTTTTATTCCTTGAAGTCCTTACTCAATTACTTTTGAATATTACTATTTAATCTGCTTCCACTGCCTTTTCGGTCAGTTCAACCTGGAGGATAAAAGAATGTTTTTCCGTGCCTCATCTCTGGTTGTTTTGCCAACCAACTTAAATCGGAGTCGACGGGTTGCACAAATCTTCTACCACTGGAAATAATGACTCTTCAACTAGTCTAAATAACTCCAACATGACCTTGAATATCTCTTATTAAATCTTTGTCTTTCCTTTCTTCTGCAGAGAAAAATCCTAATTTGCCAGCTTCTTAACATAAGAGTCCCAAAGTCATGAAACACTGGTAAACATTTTTCAAGAAAGAAGGACAGTTGTTATACCTTCAACAAAGTTTCAAGAATTGTGGAGAGGGAACCAAAGTCCAGTAACTCAAATACTTTTTCATTGATACTGGTTGCCTGTTGAAAACAGCTGCACAATGAGGGTAACTTACTGAATGCTTCAGCACTGAGAACATGTTGATGTTCAGCTTCTCTATGCCTCATTGAAGTAGCCACCCTTGTAACTACTTCCACAGTAGCATTATTATCCATGCACCACAAGTCTCAGCATTATCATCAGCTTAACCAGTTGTATTTCTCTTAGTCTTTGGGCATTAGGAGCTTACATTTCTGGAATTGCATACAGTCAATCTGCTGAACCCATAAAGTTAAAAAAAACTTGATATCATTCAGGCCTTTTGGATTTCTTCATAGTTGACTGCCGAACAGTTGACATGGTTTAACAGTGTTGGCCTTTTGAACACTCTGATGAGTAACAAGCGGTGTTCTTCCCTAGGATGCTTCTGGCAAAGAATGATACCTGATCTGGATGTAGGATGTCAACCTGAGCTACAAATCTTCTCAAAACTCGCTAACACCTGATCCATCAGTTGCATACTTCCAATTGCAGTTTGGCCCTTGGCTCAGTATGCTTTAGCTGGTATCCATTTGTTGAAGAGGGCGGTTGCATCTGCATTAAAGATGTAAATGCATGTGCATTCTTTAATAAGCTTTGGAAATTGCTTATGTCAGTCTTCCAGTAGCAACTATAATGGATCAACATTTATCTACTGATGAATAAAATGCAGGCCTGAAGTGGGGTATTTAATGTCTGCTTCATCCGTTTGACTGAGAAATTCCTCACACATGCTATTTAAGTCCACAAGTTGATCATAAATGACTCCAGGTAACAGTATCATTTCAGAAGGGATTATGCACTTCAAAAGCAAATCAGAGCAGGACTTATATACTTAGTGGTAAGATCCTGGGCAGTGTTGCTGAACAAAGAGACCTTGGAGTGCAGGTTCATAATTCCTTGAAAGTAGAGTTACAGGTAGATAGGATAGTGAAGGTAGTATTTGGTTTGCTTTCCTTTCTTGGTCAGAGAATAGGAGTTGGGAGGTAATGTTGTGGCTGTACAGATGTTGGTTAGGCCACTTTTGGAATACTGAGTGCAATTCTGGTCTCTTTCCTATTGGAAGGATGTTGTGAAATTTGAAAGGGTTCAGAAAAGATTTACAACGATGTTGCCAGGTTGGAGGATTTGAGCTATGGGGAGAGTCTGAATAGTCTGAGGCTGTTTTCCCTGGAACGGCAGAGGGTGAGGGGTGACCTTAAACAGGTTTATTAAATCATGAGGGGCATGGATAGGATAAATTGACAAAGTCTTTTCCTTGGGATCGGGGAGCTCAGAACTAGAGGGCACAGGTTTAGGACGAGGGGGGAAAGATATGAATGAGACCTAAAGGGCAACGTTTTCACAGAGAGGCTGGTGCGTGTATGGAATGCGCTGCCAGAGGAAATGGTGGAGGCTGGTACAATTACAGCATTTAAAAGGCATCTGGGTGAGTACAAATAGGAAGGGTTTAGAGGATATGCTGGCAAATGGGACTAGATTGATTTAGGATTCAAAGTTGAGAAGATTTGTAACTCGGGTGCTCGTTGTTGTCGTTCTATTCACCAAGCTGGGAATTTGTGTTGCAGACGTTTCGTCCCCTGTCTAAGCGACATCCTCAGTGCTTGGGAGCCTCCTGTGAAGCGCTTCTGTGTTGTTTCCTCCGGCATTTATAGTGGTTTATCTCTGCCGCTTCCGGTTGTCAGGAATAGAATAAATGGTCAGCATGGACGATTTGGACCGAAGGGACTGTTTCCGTGTAGTACAACTATGACTCTAATTATTAATCAGATATGATTTTCAGGACAATGCTGTATCTCTGAACAGCCAACATTAAAACACCACCAAGTTAGAGACTACACAGTATGAAACTAAGTCCTAGCAGTTAAGATCACCATGGAAATTTACAACATGCAAAATACACGTGGCTGGAAATTAATAATATGTAGAACAATATTAGGATTGAATGGGTGAAAGCAATAAACGGATCTCAATAGTTATTATAATTCACAAAGCTTGGTGTGTGCATAATGAAGATAACTGAACATTACTATAATTCCCTCAAGTGTGCACAAGTCTTATTTCGGGTCATATCAACCCTTGACTGTAAGAAAACAAGATAATTTTCCTAACGATTCCCTCAATAGCAAATTAACTGAGGTCAATCTGTTTTAGCATGAAAGTAGCATGATCAAGTACAAAGGCTAGCAGAATAGGATAGAGATTTCATTGGAGAACTTGGGAGAGGTAGTGAAGGGGAGACTGTCTCTGCTCCGGAACTACATGTCAAACAAGAGACAGTGATTTTATGAATGAAAATTGGAACAAAGATTTCAAACCTCAAGACGCCTGTGCTCTTCCAGTTCTGACCTTTTGAAGATTTATATTTAATCACTCCAGTACAAATAGCTATGCTTTCAACTATCATGGCTTTAAGCTCTGGAATTCCATCCAAAACACTCTGCTTCTTTACCTCTGTTCTCCCTTACGATATTCCCTAATGCCCAACCTTAAGACCATGGCTCTGCTCATCTGCTGAATCATATTTGGCACAGTATCAATTTTTTGTTTGATAACACACCTATTAAATGCCATGGGGTGCTTTACTGCTTTATAAACACAGTTGTTTTGGTTATTTCAAATGGCACATGCATTTCAACCTGCTGCATCACCAAGTTACATGATGTAACCTTATCATCATGCCTCGTAGTGGTACACAGACGAAGAAAACATCACGGACCTTCCATCATAAATTAGGGAGAATTATCAAGGACTTGCAAGAAGAGTTACTCTGTCTAATTTCAAGCATTTCTTCATGGCTGTTTGCAAACAATAGTCATAAACCTGGGAGTAGATTTTTCACAGCCTCTACTAGTCTCCAAGTATGGAGGTGAGAAAAAAAAACACCCGACATGATTGAACTATCAAGTGCTCAATTTCAGCTCTTCATTGGTTAAAAACAAAATGAACCCTGCTCCTTCAACAATACTACAGGAATTGAACAACTTTTTAAAAAGTCATTACCCTTATAGAACAAATCCAGGAGACAAGGAACTGAGGCACAGTTAAGGCAACAATTAATATGGAAACACAATTTCTGTGCACTACCATAGATTTTACTCATCTGATTTAATACACGAAACAAAAGTGAGACTTGCAGAAAAATACATTTTAAAGCTAAGTGAGACTAGGCTTGACATATTGCTCAACTAATTCCAGCTTAATCAATTGATTTGTGTGTGACAAGATAGCCTTGTGTGAGACAAGATAGCCTTGTAATTACTTTTGGTACATGCAGCAAGACTAAAATACAAAAAGATCACATCACTCAAATTCCTTCATGACTAAATGGGGGTCAGTTGCCCAGTCGGCTGGACAGTTGGCTTGCAATACAGAATGACACCAACAGTGCAGGATCACATCCCATACCAGCTGTGGTCACCATCAAGGTCCCATCTTCTCAATCTCAGCCCTTGCCGGAAACGTGATGCCGCTCAGCTTAAACTCACCACAAATTGCCTCTCTCAATGAGGTCCCCTGGGACCATGATGACCTTGCGTTTACATTAACTTTGCAGTTGCTTCATATTCCACAGCTACTCCCGTTTCAAATGAAATCTGTGCAAAGTTTGAGGAGCTAGTTGGCAGTATGCGTTGTATATGCATGCAAGGTTTGATAAAAACATCGTGAAGAAATCACACTGATTTGAGTCACTCAGAACATGGAACAGTATAGCACAGGAACAAGCCCTTCAGCCCACCAAATCTCCATCAACTATGATGCCAATCTAAACTCATCCAATCTGCGTGCACATAGTTTACCTTCTCCTTCCTACCTGTGCGTGTCTGTCTAAATAACTCCTTGTTTTATTTGTTTCTACCACCTCCCTGGTAGTGTTTTCGAGGGCACTTTAATCTTCTGTGCAAAAATAACTTGCCTCATATCTCTAAACTTTCCCCCCGTACCTTAAACCCCTGGTCTCTAATAGACATTTCCACCTTGGGGAAAAATACTACTATCCAATCTATGCCTCTCATAATTTGTATATTTCTATCAGGTTGCCCCTCAGCCTCTGACATTCTAAAGAAAACAATCCAAGTTTGTACAATTCACTGCAATGCAAGTAACATCCTGATATACAGCAGCATCTAAGGAGCAGGAGAATCAACAGTTTGGACATAAGCCCTTCATCAGCAATGTTCCTCGGATGCTGCTGGACCTGCTGTGCTTTTCCAGCACCACACACTCAACTCTGATCTCCAGCATCTGTAGTCCGCATTTTCTCCTAACATCCTGATATACCTCTTTTGCACATTCTCCAAAGTCTCCACACATTCCCTCCTGTAGTGCAGCAACCAGAGCTGCACACGATATTCCAAATGTGGCCGAACTAAAGTTTTACACAGCTTCAACATGACTCGCTAGAATTTATATTCAATGCTCTGACCAATGAAGACAAGCATTATGGAAACTTACAACCCAAGATCCCTCTGAATATCAATGCTCCCAAGGATCCTGCCATTTACCGAATACTTTCCTTATGTATTTGCTTCCCAAAATACGTCACCTCACTCGCCTGGATTTAACTCCATCCGCCATTTCTCCATCCAACTGATTTACATTCTGCTGTATTCCTTGAAAACCTTCCTCACTATTCACAAATTCTCCAATTTTCATGTTGTCTGCAAACTTACTAATTGGACCACCCACGTTCTCATCCAAATCATTTATATATATTACAAAGTCCCAGCACTGACCCTTGTGGGACACCATTGGTCACAGACCTCCAGTCAGAAAAACAGCACTCCATAACTACCCTGTGTCTTTATGACCAAGCCATATTTTGTGAATTTGATGACAATTGCTACAATTTTGATTTTCTACATTTAATGTTGACTTGGGTTCTGTGACAGGCAACAGACATCATTTTTCTAATGATCAGAAATGTGCATTTTGCTGCCCAGTAGCTAGATACCAAAGGTGAGACACAATTATCAAAATATACCCGACATACTCATTACTGAAATGTATCAGATGCTGCCATATAACTTACCACCCTGTAACAGGCAGATTGTAAATGAGCACTCACCTTTAGTGTGTTTGGCTTTATCAATAAGAAGCCTTAGCAAAACTAACATCAACAAGGGTCAGGGGAAAATTCTCTAATGGTTAGAATTATGCATGGCACAAACGAAATTGACTGCGGTTGTCGGAGGTCAACCATCTCAGTCGCAGTACATGACTGCAGGAATTCTCCAGGGGAGTATCCTTGACCCAACCATCTTCAGCTGCTTTATCAACAAACTTCCCTCCATCACAAGAACACTGCACAATTTCATTTAAGATACTGATATAGCCTATGCTCTCATGCAGCAAGATGCAGTCAACATCCAGTCTTCAGCTTAAAAGTAGTGTGAGATGTTGTGCATTGAGATGAAAGGTCTTTGCCGAAAATGTTGATTTTGCTGCTCCTCGGATGCTGCCTGACCTGCTGTGCTTTTCCAGCAGCACACTCTCGACTCGAGCAAGATATTGTGTTATAGCCGGTCTTTATTAATTCACTCACCAGCTTGCAATATTCATTAATACCATGTTTCTATTCAATCACTCATAACCCTTTACTAACCCGTTAATTACAATAGCATGGTCTCATTCATTCATTTACAAAACCACAGTCCTGTAGAATCCAAGTTTAAAACAATCCTTTCAAACCCATCACTGCATTCCCACACCTCATCAGCCCCTGCTACAAGCAGTGTTTACCTCAGTATACAGAACAATTTCACCTCCATCAAGTCTCCCTCACCAACCATCTCATACAGAACATGAGTGTGGTGCTGGAAGAGCACAGCAGGTCAGGCAACATCAGAGGAGCAGGAAAATTGACGTTTCGGGCAAAAGCCCTTCATCAAGAATCTTGATAAAAGGCTTTTGCCTGAAACATCGATATTCCTGCTCTTCGAATGCTGCCTGACATGCTGTGCTTTTCCAGCATCACACTCTTGACTCTAATCTCCCGGAGCTGCAGTACTCACTTTTACCTCATACAGAACAATACCATCCCTGTCGTGTCTCCACAAAACATCATAATATTATTTAGCCCTTTTAACTGGCCATTATCCCTTTAAGAAACTGGCTGACAAAACAGCACTTACATGAAATTGCATGAATGAATGAAACTCATACCTGCAAATTGTAAATAAATCTCACCACACAGCTGCAGTAATCAGTTTAATATCCTTTATTCGTTTTAAGATTTCTAACTTGTTTAAAGCATATAGGCCTAGTATTTTTACTAATATTTACTAATTTAAAAGATTAAAAAACTGACACCCCTTGTTTATACAAGCAAATCAGATAAACACCCTTAATCCCATCAGAAGTAACACCCAGCACTCTGTACATGTTTTAACTCATCTCCTGTCTTCCAGAAGCCTTTCAAACCTTTGTGTGCTATAGATTAAAAGATGCAGCACGATAGTAATGGGATTTTGATATGTGTAAGAGCTGCGTAAAAAGTGGCTCTTGTAAGATCAGTATTTCAGGATTCTATTGCTGCCTTGAACTTGTGCTGTAATTGCTGAAGGAAGAGGTTATTTTCATCACTCACCGATTTTGGTTATTATTTGAACACAACCTCACAACTTGGCGTAATTGACAGAATCGCTGGGGACACCAGCTAAACTGACTGGTTACTGACAGTTAGAGGGTAAAAAGCTTCCTTGTTAAGAGTTATGATCTAGTCCCTGAAGGCGATCCCAAACCTTTTGAGAGTTGGTTATTTTATTTCGAATCCCCTGCGTCTAGACTTCAGACCGGCTAACATGGTCTATGGCAGGGAAGTGCCTACAACACGTGAATTAGGGTAATTATGAGTGACCCCAGGCAATTGCCTACAACGTCCAAGAGGCTGGCGGGTCCCTCCTGACGTAACTGTGGAAGAAATGCTGCGGCAGTTGCAGAACTACCTTGAGGTACTGTTCTCATTAGGAAGACCCTAACCAAAATCGAGCAGAAACCATGTGCCCCAAGAACAGTGGACCCTAGATGACATGAGACAGGTCTGGGGAAAACCACCCAACAGAAAAATAAGGACAGAATTAAATGGTCCCTTGGATTAATGGGACAAATTCGCCAGAGAAATGAAGTCATGTCCCGATCAGCCCATGATTGTGAAGTTACCAAATTTAAAGAGCAATTAAAAGCAACTCAAGAACAGTTACAAAAAGATCCAAACAGGAAACAGCTCACATTAAAAATCAGCAGCTTGAAAAAGAGAACAAGAAACTGAAGGATGAGATAACAGTCCGGTCAGTTTCTTCCCCGGTTCCCAAGCTCTCTCAGAATTTGTACCCGACCGCCCGAGATAGCCACGAAGGGATTCAGACAAACAAAGCTACTGCCCTTGGGAAACAGAGGGACTCTAGCAGTGAAAAGTGACGAGGACTGTATATCCCGTGTATCATTTTTATAGCCCCTTAAAACCAGGAAAGTAAACATTCAAAATATGGTCATGCAGAGATTAGAGGATAACAGTGAGGAGGATGTTCTGGTACTGCAGACTGAAATGTACACTGTGCAAGTATCTGCAACTCCTAAGAGTACAGACAGGTGATCTAAAGAAATGTCTCACCTGAAGAAGGGGCCAATGAAGACATGGGAAAGACTAGATCGGTTAAGGGGAATATATATGCTCCACCTGTGGAATGGTGTACAAATTTTGAATGTTATTGTAACTAAATGAGGCGGATGCCACCTCCATGAGGCAGTCAAAGGTGCGCTTGGAGAGTAATGGAAGCTGCAAGCTGGCTGGACAGCAATAAAACAGTGTACAAGGGTATAGTCCACATAAGACCAACTGGACAAAAGCCACAGCTTGTTTTCAAAAACCCACAGAAGTCACAGAAATTGAGGAAAGGTTTAGAATGACCTGGAAAGAATATACAGAAGTCCCAAATGTGCAGGATGAC
This sequence comes from Chiloscyllium plagiosum, assembly GCF_037043375.1. Taxonomy (NCBI): domain Eukaryota; kingdom Metazoa; phylum Chordata; class Chondrichthyes; order Orectolobiformes; family Hemiscylliidae; genus Chiloscyllium; species Chiloscyllium plagiosum. The sequence continues at coordinate 29,185,028 of NW_028270172.1, read as the reverse complement.
AAGGATTTTGAATATCGCCATTATGACCCACTGAAATCTGCTTTTGTGGCCAGAGTTAAACCAGAGTTCACTAAAATGTTAAAACTCACTAAACCGGATTGGGACCAGAGCAGTACTAATTACCATGACTTGATGGGCCCAGCCACCCCCCTACTGAATAGCAAGTCCTTCAGGCAGGACAAATGAAACAGACTGCCAGTAACCCCAGGAAGACCCAAGACAAACCCCAGGGAAATGTTATGTCTGTGGGAAGGAAGGCCACTTGGCCAGGTGGTGCTGGCAAAAAGGAAAAGGGAGAAGTTGCCTAAAAAGCAATGAGGAAAAGGAGACCCTGGAATCTGGGAGCAACACCAATCTCGTAGAACGATTTAAAAAGATAACCATCCAACAGCAGTAGGAGCTGCTAAAGTTGACAAAAAACTGAAAGAGCCCACTCTGTGCCCCCTACGCTCCCACTGGCTTTATGCCAGCAAGATGAGATAGACTACATGTGAACAGGAGGGCAGGCGACCTGGACATTCATTGCCTTTTGGATACAGGAGCAGAATTGGCGTGCCTATCCCAGAGGAATGAGACCAAAGTCCTGCTAGATGGGACAGTGAGAACAACTCACGGAGCAGGAGCTGATAGGATTGAAATCAAACGGACCAAACCCATACACCTTGAATTCAGCCCCCACGAGTTAGTAATCTTTATATGGTAGGACCTGTAGTTCAGCCATTCCTCGGGATGGATATCCTCACCCAGCTGAATTCCTCTTTACATTTCAAAGATGGATGGGTAACATGGTCCAGCAGAAACGTAGAAAGGGAAGAACTAGAAGGCAAGGATGACTGTCCTTTACTGAAAATAGAACCCGCCACTTTTATAGGAATACCTCCACCTTGTACCAAACAGGAAAAAGGGACTTTAATAAAAAACACACAGCACTTATAAACAGCCCAGTGCTGCCCAGGTGAAAGGCAAGTGGGGAATGGATATTAACTACAGTTGGCAGGAAAACCGGATGGGCTGTCACGACAGTGCTGAATGTCATGACATTGGGAAGCCTATCCATGGAGCATCTGCACAGCCAGCAGAGTTACAGGCCCTGACTGAAGCCTGCAGAGCAGCAGAGGCTTAGTCTACCAACTTTTACACAGACTCCTGCTATGCAGCAGACTGTCATCTTATTATCTTACTGTCAGGTACTAACTAATGCTGCAAGTTCTGCTCCCTCACAGGTATTGGCTGCCTGGCACCACTTGCTGGAGGGACGGTACCACACTTTTCCAACCGAATGGGTTCTTGTGAAAAAGACCCACAAGGAACCTTTAGGTGTGAAGTGGCAAGGATCTTACCAGTACTGTCAAGGTCCAAGGAAAGGAGGCCTGGATTCATATCTCACAATAAACTGGACCAGACACTGACTGACCACCATGATGTTTGTTATTGTTATTTCAACAGTACATGTTTTCTTTTTGTGAAGTGTAGTTGCCAAACTGTTGAAAGTCTGTAAGCTAGGATAAGGATTGTAAGAGATCTCAATAGAATCAAGGGGGTGGGGTGGGAGTGGGGATGGTGAGATATTGTGTTATGAGGCAGTGTGTTATAGGCTATCTTCATTAACTCATTTGCCAATTTGCTATTTTCATTATCAGGCTCCCATTCATTCATTCATAACCCTTTACTAGCCTGTTATTTATTATAGCACAGTTCCATTCATTCATAAAACCACAGTCCTGTAGAATCCAAAATTAAAAACAACCCTTTCAAACCCATCATTGCATTCCCACACCTTATCAGCCTCTGCTACAAGCATGTTTACTTCAGCATACAGAACAATATCATCCCCAATAAGTCTCCCTCACCAACCATTAAAATGCAGAACAGTACCATCCCGGTCAAGTCTCCACAAAACATAACATTAATCAGCCCTTACCATCTCCTGGACGTGAATAGAGTAAGTACCTGTTAAGTACCTTTTAACTGGGCCATTAGCCTTTAAGAAACTAACTGACAAAATAGCATTTGCACGAAGTTGCATGAATGAATGAAACTCATACCGGCAAATAGTAAATAAATCTCACCACACAGCTGCAGTAATCGGTTTAACATCTTTTTTTATTGTAATGTCTAATTTAGAGCATATAGGCCTAGTATTTTAACATTTACTAATTTAAAAGACAAAAGAACTGACACTTCTTGATTATATGAGCAAACGAACAGACACACAATTCCATCAGAAGTAACAACCCAGCACATGTTTTAACCTATCTCCTGTCTCACAGGACAGAAGTCCTTCAAACCTTTGTGTACTATAGATAAAAAATGTAAAAACGGTAATGGATTTTAATATATGTAAGAATTGTCTATAAAGGGGCTCTTGTAAGAACTGTATTTTAGAATTCTCTGACTGCCTCAAAATTGTGCTGTGATTGCTGAATAAAGAGGCTATTTTCACCACTCATTGATTTCAGTTGTTAGTTGAACACGATCCCACAGTAACGTGCACCAAACAGATTCAAGGCAATGACCATCTCAAGACATAGCATTGTCATCACTGCATTCCCCACTAACATTCTGGGATTACTATTGAGCAGAAACGGAATTCGACTCGCCATAAAAACTGTGACGACAGGTCAGAGAATGGGAATTTTGTGGTATACAGTTCACTTTTTCACTACTAACGTGCATCTATCATCTAAAAGGCACAAGGTATGAGTGTGATGGAATACTTGCCACTTGCTTGAATGAGTGCAGCTCCACCAATATTCAAAAAGCTCAACACCATCAATATCAAAGCAGCCCACTACATTAGCACCCCATCCACTATCAGCATTTGCTTCCTTTACCACAGATGCAGAGTGACATTAGTCAATATCATCTACGTGCAGCAGTGCATGAACATACCCATAATTCTTTGACACCATTTTCCAAAATCATGACTGTAGAAGGCAGGGCAACAGATGCATGGAAACACCACAACTGCCAAGTTTCTCATACAAAACCAATATCCAATTAAGTCACCACTCCTTCACTGTCACTGGATCAAAGTTACGGTACTTGCTGCACAATGACATCATAGGTGTACCAACATTTTGAGTGTAGCAGCTTTAAAACGGCAGCTCACTACCATTATCTCAACGGTAACGGGGGAAAGTCCCAGGCTTTTGAAATATCAGGTATTATCTTTATACAAAGCATAGTTGCAAAAGTAAAGTCAAATGCATATCATCACCTTTGTCAATGTGTAAAACAAATCTGCCACAAACTTTCCATTTAAAAATATGGGGGCAGAATTTTCAAACTAGACACAAATTGCACTGGCTCAAGTTATGATTGCAAGATCACCAAGTTAAAATCTTATATGAATCAGTGCAATTGGACACTATTTAAAGAAATAATTGCTTATTATTCCTTTTTTTAAATGTAAGGGTGATAGTTAGGTCATTATTCCTTCACTGTCATTGAGTCAATATCCTGGAACACCCTATCTAACAGCAGAGAAATCTACACTTCCAGAATGGCAGAAACCTGAGCCTGCCAACACCTTTTCACAGATAATTAGGTTTGGTCAATAAACACCAACTTCTTCAGCAATGCCAATATCCTATGAACAATTTCATTTTAAAATGCTAAGCAATGCAAATTCACATTTTTGAGAATTACTGACAAGAAACAGAACATTTTTACCAATTACTGGTTTTACTCAAATACCCAAAGTAGAGAATTTGATTTTTTTAACACTGAAAAGCTCTTATGCCTAAAGTTCCTCAAAAGAATACTGATTAGTGCAATTAATTAAAACTAGCCATGTGGATTAAGTCAACATTGGCCAGCCTCTAGCCCAATCTTTTTTAAACCAGTAGAAAAGATTGCAGAAACTGAATGCAGTACCAAACTTACATTTGAAACTCCATCTTCTGCAACAGTTTGGCTGATTTCAGATGAGTTGCACTGGAAAAGCCTCTGCAAGCTACTGAAAATCCAGCCTTGTATGGAATTCACAGACTTTTACATTATAAACTCAATCTTACCTAACCTCTGGGCTGTACAGCATTAACACAAACTCAATCTCTTGGTATCTGAGATAATTCAATGGCAAATGTATTCTCTGACCACCAAGCACATGATTTAAAAACTTTAATCAGTGCACCTGATGGCAAAGATCACACAAACCATTGTCCAATAAAACTACAAAACCAGTTCAGGTTCTACCATTTGAGAAGTTTGGAAACAACCCATCAAAAAAACTACTCCAGTGCATATACCTGCATCTTTCTGGATTACATTAAATAAACATCCATTATTAAATAGATCTTCACAATTCCTGTCTGTTTTATTGTTCTACTTGGAACGAATTCAAGGCAAAAGTCTCCTAGTGGAACATTGGAAATATATTAGGAAGGTCCTCAACACACCCCTGAAAAGATTAAACATTCCCACTGACTGGTGAGAGATCATGGCTTGCATCCAACCAAATATGGAGAAGATTCATTCAGGAATGCACCACTGTGTCCCTGATGTGCCCCAGAAGTGAGGTTGAGGTTTTGGAAAATTCACAAATTTCCAAACACTTCACCTACACAAGTGAATCAGAGAATCCCTACAGCGTGAAAGCAGGTCAGTCAGCCCACTGAGTCCACGCCAACCCTCCTAAGAGCACACCACTCCTCCCTGTAACTCTGCATTCCCTGTGGCTGATCCACATTGCCTGCACATCCTTAGAAACTTTGGGGAAATTTACCATGGCCAATCAACATTTCCTAGATGTCTTTGGACTGTAGGAAAAAACTGGAAGACAGGGAGGAAACCCATGCAGATGTGGGGAGAATGGGGAAACTCCACACAGGCAGTTGGCCCAAAACTGAAATCAGACCAGAGTTCCTGACACTGTGAGGCAGCAATGCTAATCACTGAGCCACCATGCCACCCAACTTTCAAGTACCACCTGCACACAGAGTCTGCATAATCAGAGATTGGATCACTGGATACTGCAATTGCTGTTAGTTCAGAGTGGAAGCAAGTGACCCTCAGTTCCAATATATTGTCGAAAATGACAGGGAACATCAGTCAAACACTTTGTAGGCTGAGCTCACAGCTTGAAGGGCCCAAGTAACGTGTCTGTCTTGTTGAAAAAAAATGTTTAAATAACGTCAGGTGAGAAGATGTCAATACGTTATCATGTATTTTTGCCATCATCATGCAGCGTCAGTAGAATCCTCCAGAGAAGGAATTGTCAACCTAGAAATCTTGTTTTTTTTGTCACATGAAAAAGTCTTTCCAAAAGCCGTGATCTAGCATCACTGTCAAACTTGAAATGGTTAGAGACAAAAAAAACTACAGATACTTGAATCCAAAGTAGACTGACAGAAGGCTGGAAGAACACAGAAAGCCAGGCAGCTTCATGAGGTGCAGAAGTCGACAGCCAAAATGTCGACATCTGCATCTCTTGATGGTCCCTGGCTTGCTGTGTTCTTCCAACCTTTCGCCTGCCCAAAACTTGAAATGGTGCATGCTTCTGGAATGTACATTTAGCCAGGACATTTTGAGTCCTTTGGCAGCTACCTATACTTAAAATTAAACCATTTAATAGTCAGCACTACCATAATCTCAGCTCAAGGTATCTAAAGGGCTTGATCGTTAAAATAAGTGGAATGAATCACTTGGAATAATATAAAATTCCCAGACTTGATGGTGCCAGATTTAACTCCCTACATATTGATTTACCTAATCTCAGCTGCAATGTCGTAAATCACCTCAGTGCCTCAGAAAGGCAGAACACCAAAGGGGAAAGACGTGGAATTAACCTCAGTTAAAACCAACAATTATGCATTTTTTATACATTATAACAAAAGAACAGCATTCTTTAAAAACTGATTCTGACTTTGCCAGCTGTTGTTTAGTTGACAGACTCTCACTGGAGTTGAGAAAGTTTAATGCATTCAGGATTTGAGCACTGGCGTTTAGGCTGATGCGTCAGTGCAGCACTGCTGGAGATGATACCTTTTGGATTACATTAAAAAGAGGCCTCATCTGTTAGGTGGACGTAAAGATCCCCTGACACTATTTCAAATAGGAGCACGAGTACTCCCCAGAGTCCTGGCCAATATTTATCCCTCAATACATTTCACAAAAACAGAGATCACCTCTCTTTATCACACTGTTGTTTGTGGGAATTTACTGTGCACAAACTAGCTGCTGCATTTCCTATGTTAAAAGTGACTGCACTTTAAAAGATATTAATTGGTTATAAGATGCTTTGTCAGATCAGCTGATCACAAATACGCTAGGTACATTGTATCGTTACAACACATTATGCACATTAAAACTGCATACCTATATTCTAGATTGTCACACATTGCTTAATCACACTTCACCAAATAGTTCATCAATTCATTTGCTTGGCTCAATTTGCAGTGACTAAAATTCTAAGTTGGTGAGTCACTTAGAACACAGTTGCAACAGTTAGAACACTTAAAAAAAAAATCAGACATCTTTCAAAAACAACTGACCCTTCCTTTGTAGGGAAGGAAGGTAAAATATAGCGTGAAGTTCCAGCAAATGTGTGTGTAAATCAATGTAACTGCGAGATGCAATGCAGTTCGCACCTGCAGAAGTAGTCTGACACCACTTTTAAGTTTTAGAATAGCTGTAGTAAAAACAGGAGCCTTTTCAATACAAAATTTGAAAACACATCGAATCATCATGGATTTTTTAAAAAAAAAACTAGAACAGACAGATTGACCTCTAGTAAAAAGATAGACTTGTACTTATAAAGAGCTTGTCACAACCATTGAATGTCGTCAAGTACTTCACAGCGAATGAAGTATGTTTGGAGTGTAGTCATTGTTGTAATGTAGAAATACAACAATCAAACACAGCAAAACTTCAGAAACAGTAATGTGGTATTGACCAACAAAATTGTTCTTGTGATGTTGATACAGAGATACATCTTGGGCAAGAGATTGGGGCAAATCTCCCTTGTTCTTTTGTGAAAGTGTTGTTTTTGGAATCTTTGACATTCATCCAAGCAGGCAACTTCTCATCCAAAAAAGACAGTGCGAAGCTCCTCCAGTGCTGCACAACAGCATCAGCCTTGATTTGTATGTTCGAGTTTAAAAGTGGATGTGGATGCTGTGGAATGGATGGGCATGGGCATGTAAGCTTCACTTTCCTTCAACTGAGACACAATGCCAGATCAACTCAGCTCAGCAATCCTATATTCCTCAACCAAACAAACAATCAGACAAAAACCATACCATACTACAGGGCACTTAGATTTAACTACTCATCACAAATAAAAGATAAATATTTTTTAAAAAGTCCCAAATGCTCAATTAAGAACAATGAGTTGTCAGTCATCTAGGGAATTTCCCCAACAGCTCAAAGTACTAATCAAACATTTCCAATAAATTGTGATTATTCATGCTCTATCAATGCTACATATTTCATATACAGTGTGCAAAATAAAATCAAGTGCCAAACAGTCATAGAGATGTACAGCACGGAAACAGAACCTTCAGCCCAACTTGTCCATGCAGACCAGATATGCCAACCCAACCTAGTCCCATCTGCCAACACCTGGCCCATATCCCTCCAAATCCTTCCTATTCATATACCCATCCAGATGGCTTTTAAATGTGGCAATTGTACCAGCCTCCACCACTTCTTCCGGCAGCTCATTCCACCCTGTGTGAAAACTTTGCCCCTTAGATCTCTTTTATATCTTTCCCCTCTCACCCTAAAACTATGCCCTCTAGTCCTGGACTCCCACACCCCAGGGAAAAAAACTGCCTATTTTATCCAATCCATGCCCCTCTTGATTTTGTAAACCTCTATAAGGTCACCCCTCAGTCTCCAACACTCTAGGGAAAACAGCCCTAGTCTATTTAACCTCTTCCTATAGCTCAAATCCTCCAACCCTGGCAACATCCTTACAAACCCTTTCAAGTTTCACTACATCTTTCCGATAGGAAGGAGACCAGAATTGCATGCAATATTCCAACAGTGGCCTAACCAAATATCCTGTACAGCCACAACATGACCTCCCAACTCCTGTACTCAATACTCTGACCAAAGCATACCAAACGCCGCCTTCGCTATCCTATTTACCTGCAACTCCACTTTCAAGATGCTATAAACCTGCACTCCAAGGTCCCTTTGTTCAGTAACATTTGCTAGGACCTTACCATTAAGGTGTGTAAGCCCTGCTAAGATTTGCTTTCCGAAAATGCAGCACCTCACATTTATCTAAATTAAAGTCCATCTAACACTTCTCAGCCCACTGGTCCATCTGATCTAGATCCCATTATAATCTGAGGTAACCTCCTTCGCGGCGGGGGGGGGGGGGGGAGAAGGGGGGGCGGCGGGGGGGGGGGGAGAGAAGGGGGGGTGGCGGGGGGGAGAGAAGGGGGGGCGGCGGGGGGGGGGAGAGAAGGGGGGGCGGCGGGGGGGGAGAGAAGGGGGGGTGGTGGGGGGGGGGGGAGAGAAGGGGGGGCGGCGGGGGGGGGGAGAGAAGGGGGGGCGGCGGGGGGGGGAGAGAAGGGGTGGCGGCGGGGGGGGGAGAGAAGGGGGGGAAGAGAAGGGGGGCGGCGGGGGGGGAAGAGAAGGGGGGGCGGCGGGGGGGAAGAGAAGGGGGGGCGGCGGGGGGAGAGAAGGGGGGGCGGCGGGGGGGGGGAGAGAAGGGGGGAGAGAGAAGGGGGGGCGGCGGGGGGGGAGAGAGAAGGGGGGGCGGTGGGGGGGGAGAGAGAGAAGGGGGGCGGCGGGGGGGGGGGGGGAGAGACGGGGGGGGAGAGAGAAGGGGGGGCGGCGGGGGGGGAGAGAGAAGGGGGGGAGGAGAGAAGGGGGGGCGGCGGGGGGGGAGGCGGGGGGGGAGGAGAGAAGGGGGGGGGCGGGGGGGGGGGAGAGAGAAGGGGGGGCGGGGGGGGGGAGAGAGAGGGGGGGGGGCGGGGGGGGGGGAGAGAGAGGGGGGGGGGCGGGGGGGGGGGAGAGAGAAGGGGGGGGGCGGGGGGGGGGGAGAGAGAAGGGGGGGCGGCGGGGAGGGGGGCGAGGAATGGGGAGGGGGGGCGAGGAATGGGGAGGGGGGGCGAGGAATGGGGAGGGGGGGCGAGGAATGGGGAGGGGGGGCGAGGAATGGGGAGGGGGGGCGAGGAATGGGGAGGGGGGGCGAGGAATGGGGAGGGGGGGCGAGGAATGGGGAGGGGGGGCGAGGAATGGGGAGGGGGGGCGAGGAATGGGGAGGGGGGGCGAGGAATGGGGAGGGGGGGCGAGGAATGGGGAGGGGGGGCGAGGAATGGGGAGGGGGGGCGAGGAATGGGGAGGGGGGGCGAGGAATGGGGAGGGGGGGCGAGGAATGGGGAGGGGGGGCGAGGAATGGGGAGGGGGGGCGAGGAATGGGGAGGGGGGGCGAGGAATGGGGAGGGGGGGCGAGGAATGGGGAGGGGGGGCGAGGAATGGGGAGGGGGGGCGAGGAATGGGGAGGGGGGGCGAGGAATGGGGAGGGGGGGCGAGGAATGGGGAGGGGGGGCGAGGAATGGGGAGGGGGGGCGAGGAATGGGGAGGGGGGGCGAGGAATGGGGAGGGGGGGCGAGGAATGGGGAGGGGGGGCGAGGAATGGGGAGGGGGGGCGAGGAATGGGGAGGGGGGGCGAGGAATGGGGAGGGGGGGCGAGGAATGGGGAGGGGGGGCGAGGAATGGGGAGGGGGGGCGAGGAATGGGGAGGGGGGGCGAGGAATGGGGAGGGGGGGCGAGGAATGGGGAGGGGGGGCGAGGAATGGGGAGGGGGGGCGAGGAATGGGGAGGGGGGGCGAGGAATGGGGAGGGGGGGCGAGGAATGGGGAGGGGGGGCGAGGAATGGGGAGGGGGGGCGAGGAATGGGGAGGGGGGGCGAGGAATGGGGAGGGGGGGCGAGGAATGGGGAGGGGGGGCGAGGAATGGGGAGGGGGGGCGAGGAATGGGGAGGGGGGGCGAGGAATGGGGAGGGGGGGCGAGGAATGGGGAGGGGGGGCGAGGAATGGGGAGGGGGGGCGAGGAATGGGGAGGGGGGGCGAGGAATGGGGAGGGGGGGCGAGGAATGGGGAGGGGGGGCGAGGAATGGGGAGGGGGGGCGAGGAATGGGGAGGGGGGGCGAGGAATGGGGAGGGGGGGCGAGGAATGGGGAGGGGGGGCGAGGAATGGGGAGGGGGGGCGAGGAATGGGGAGGGGGGGCGAGGAATGGGGAGGGGGGGCGAGGAATGGGGAGGGGGGGCGAGGAATGGGGAGGGGGGGCGAGGAATGGGGAGGGGGGGCGAGGAATGGGGAGGGGGGGCGAGGAATGGGGAGGGGGGGCGAGGAATGGGGGGGGGGCGAGGAATGGGGAGGGGGGGCGAGGAATGGGGAGGGGGGGCGAGGAATGGGGAGGGGGGGCGAGGAATGGGGAGGGGGGGCGAGGAATGGGGAGGGGGGGCGAGGAATGGGGAGGGGGGGCGAGGAATGGGGAGGGGGGGCGAGGAATGGGGAGGGGGGGCGAGGAATGGGGAGGGGGGGCGAGGAATGGGGAGGGGGGGCGAGGAATGGGGAGGGGGGGCGAGGAATGGGGAGGGGGGCGAGGAATGGGGAGGGGGGCGAGGAATGGGGAGGGGGGCGAGGAATGGGGAGGGGGGCGAGGAATGGGGAGGGGGGCGAGGAATGGGGAGGGGGGCGAGGAATGGGGAGGGGGGCGAGGAATGGGGAGGGGGGCGAGGAATGGGGAGGGGGGGCGAGGAATGGGGAGGGGGGCGAGGAATGGGGAGGGGGGCGAGGAATGGGGAGGGGGGCGAGGAATGGGGAGGGGGGCGAGGAATGGGGAGGGGGGCGAGGAATGGGGAGGGGGGCGAGGAATGGGGAGGGGGGCGAGGAATGGGGAGGGGGGCGAGGAATGGGGAGGGGGGCGAGGAATGGGGAGGGGGGCGAGGAATGGGGAGGGGGGCGAGGAATGGGGAGGGGGGCGAGGAATGGGGAGGGGGGCGAGGAATGGGGAGGGGGGCGAGGAATGGGGAGGGGGGCGAGGAATGGGGAGGGGGGCGAGGAATGGGGAGGGGGGCGAGGAATGGGGAGGGGGGCGAGGAATGGGGAGGGGGGCGAGGAATGGGGAGGGGGGCGAGGAATGGGGAGGGGGGGCGAGGAATGGGGAGGGGGGCGAGGAATGGGGAGGGGGGCGAGGAATGGGGAGGGGGGCGAGGAATGGGGAGGGGGGCGAGGAATGGGGAGGGGGGCGAGGAATGGGGAGGGGGGCGAGGAATGGGGAGGGGGGCGAGGAATGGGGAGGGGGGCGAGGAATGGGGAGGGGGGCGAGGAATGGGGAGGGGGGCGAGGAATGGGGAGGGGGGCGAGGAATGGGGAGGGGGGCGAGGAATGGGGAGGGGGGCGAGGAATGGGGAGGGGGGCGAGGAATGGGGAGGGGGGCGAGGAATGGGGAGGGGGGCGAGGAATGGGGAGGGGGGCGAGGAATGGGGAGGGGGGCGAGGAATGGGGAGGGGGGCGAGGAATGGGGAGGGGGGCGAGGAATGGGGAGGGGGGCGAGGAATGGGGAGGGGGGCGAGGAATGGGGAGGGGGGCGAGGAATGGGGAGGGGGGCGAGGAATGGGGAGGGGGGCGAGGAATGGGGAGGGGGGCGAGGAATGGGGAGGGGGGCGAGGAATGGGGAGGGGGGCGAGGAATGGGGAGGGGGGGCGAGGAATGGGGAGGGGGGGCGAGGAATGGGGAGGGGGGCGAAGGGTATCTTAACCTCTGAACTGAAAAATTCCCGCGCCGCCAGAGTGTTTTTGTTTTGGGCGAACGCTGCTTTCCTTTCTCCAGGTCTACCTGCTACCCCGTTCCCTCCGGGCCTTCCCCGAATGCAGTGAGCGGCCTGTTCAATTCCCCCGAGTCCTCGGCTCCTCCCCCGCAACCCCACGGTCGCTCTCACCCTCCTCGGTGCTCTCCATCTTGTCGGTGTTGACGGCCGAGATAGAGCGAGAGAGTGTGTGTGTGAGAGGCCTACGCAGGCCTCGGGCCCTCGCCCCTCTTCTCCTTTCTGTTGCTGCTGCCGTTCGGGCGGCTCCTGTCGGCCGCAGCCCTCACTGCGCCAGGGCGGGCGCTACGAACCGAGAAGAGCCCGCGGCGCGACACTGCCGCCCGCCACTGTTTACGACACGTCTCCACCCTCCCACACCCAGCGCCCCCCACAGGAGCCTGCGCGGAGGTGCGGCAACACTTTCCAGGTGGAGCCACGGGTCCCGCATCATGTTCCCAAACCCCAAAATACAGTACCTGCAACTCAGGTGTGCTTACACTCCCTCCCCCAACTCTTAACTGGAATGCAACCCAGCATACGACGAAAATAAAATTGTAAAAAACCTGCAGATGCTGGGAATCTGAAATAAAACTAAATTGCTGGAGAAATTCAACAGGTCAGGCAGCATCTATTAAGAGAAAGCAGTGCCTACGTTTTGAGTTCAGTGACCCTTTGTCAAGGCAAACCACATCCACTCTCTCCACAACAGTTGCTTAGTGCCATGATGTGGCAGTGCCGGTGTTGGACTGGTGTGGAGAAAGTCAGCAAGTCACACAACACTGCGTTATAGTCCAACAGGTTTATTTGAAGTCACAAGCTTTCAGAGTCATCAATTCACCTGATATTTCAATGCTCCAAAAGCTTGTGATTTCAAATAAACCTGTTGGAAAATAACCAGGTGTCATGTGACTTATGAAGTTGCTCATTGTCAGCGGTGTGTACCAATTAAAATATGCACCATAACAACTCACCAACAATCCTCACACCACACCTTTTAAACCCACAATCACTTCCATCTAGAAGGTTAAGGGTGGCAGACAAATGGGAATACCACCACCCACAAATTCCTTAAGCCACTCACCATCCTGAATTGGAAATATATCACTGTTCCTTCACCATGACTCAGTTAAAATCCCGGAACTCCTTTCCTACGACATGCATTAGTCTACTTATAATGCGTGGACTGCAGCAATTCAAGAAGACAGTTTGCTACCATCTTCCTAACAGGAACAAGGGACAAGCAGCAATGTCCAATTCCATGAACTAATAAGAAAAAAACTAAACATTGCGGACCCGAAAACAAAGTGCAAGGCAAACCACATCATGGAGAAGTGCAACAGTTCTGGCAGCCCTCTGGAGAGAAAAACAAAATCAACATTTACAATCTAAAGTCTCTTCTTTGGATAAATAAATCAACTGGATATCTGAACTAAAGGCATACTAAAAAGTGGTGCTGCTGTCAGGAATCTCAACTTTCAGGCGAGAGGCTCTATCTGCTTTGTTCTCAGCTTAATACAAAATGAAAAGTCTTCAAATAACTTGAAAGACCCTATACAGACAATAAGCGAAACTAATGTCATTTACAAAATACCGTGCAAGAACTGTAACAAACGCTACATTGGACAAACAGACAGAAAACTAGCCACCAGGATACATGAACATCAACTAGCCACAAAACGACATGACCCTTTCTCACGAATACCCTTACATACAGATAAGGATAAGGTTGATGCAGATTGATGTATACATTTTGAACTTCACCTTCAAAAACAAAACCTACAGACAAACAAATGGAAGATGCATGGGATCTCTGATATCAGGGTTCTTAGCAGAGACTTGAACAAACAGCTTTGCCAACCATCCAACCCAAACTTTGGGTCCACTATGTGGATGACACTTTTGTCATCACTAAACAAAATAAATTAGAGGAAATCTTCAAGACCATCAATAATACCCTCACTGCCATAAAATTCACTAAAGAGGAGGAAAAACAACAACAAACTGCCACTCCTAGATGTCACAGTAGAGCGAGCAGCCAATGGGGAACTTCAAATCAGCACCAACAGGAAAACAACACATAGGACCAAATATTGAACTACAGAAGCAATTATCCCAACATCCACAAAATAAACTGCATCAGAACATTATTTCAATGAGTCACCACACACTGCAGAGCAGAGGAAAATCACCTGTGTTCAAAAAGAATGGATACCCAATGAACACCATCCACTGATTTCTCAGTAACAAACCCAAACAAGCAGACAAAACGCGTCCAGAAACCCTAGCCACTCTCCCCTACATCAAAGACATCTCAGAAATGACTGCCAGACTACTCAGACCCCTTGGCATCATGGTAGCCGACAAACCCACCAACACACTAAAACAGCAGCTAATGAACTTGAAAGACCCTATACAGACAAGCAAAACTAATGTCATTTACAATATACTGTGCAAGAACTGTAACAAACACTACATTGGACAAACAGACAGAAAACTAGCCACCAGGATACATGAACATCAACTAGCCACAAAACGATATGACCCTCTCTCACTAGTATCCTTACATATAGATAAGGAAGGACACCACTTGGACTGGAACAACACATCCATCCCAGGGAAAGCCAAACAGAGACACGCATGAGAATTCCTAGAAGCATGGCATTCCAACCGGAACTCTATCAACAAACACATTGACTTGGACTCAATTTACCACTCCATGAAAAAAGAACCAGAAATGACATCACCAACCCAAAGAAACCTAAATATATAAATAGAAAGCAGGAGTCATCAGCAGTACTTTGTCCGGAGACTCACTGAAGATGTTACCTAGTATTGTGACGAAACATCTGAAAATGAACCTTCCAGTTCAGCGAGCAAACCTACATCCAGAAACCCAACCTGAGCTACAAATCTTCTCAAAACTCACTATTTCCCAAACTATTCTGATGTATAGCTTTTGCTTAAAATGTTCCCTTTTTCATATATTGATGGACAAAAATCATTAGAATACACAAAAGGTGATTGAATCAGCTAATAAATATTATTATGATATTAGCAATGATATTCACACAAGTCACTTTGCAAACCTGATCAATTTTGAAATGCATCTGATATGTTCTCACTAACACATTAGTTTGGTCATAGGGTACAAGGTACAGATGGTACAAAAAAAAGAAGAAAGATATATAACATTCATACATTTGATTTTAATTTGAAATCTCACTCAAGTAAAAGTAAGTGCAATTTATTATCTATGAGATTTCTGATAAGTCCTCCTTGAAGCTCATTACCTCATAATGTCAACAGCCACTTACATGAAATCTGGTTCAGTGGTGCTGGAAGAGCACAGCAAGTCAGGCAGCATCCGACGAGCAGCAGATGCTGCCTGAATTGCTGTGCTCTTCCAGCACCATTGATCCAGAATCTGGTTTCCAGCATCTGCAGGCATTGTTTTTACCTCACTTACATGAAATCTCCAGCACAAAAAGTTAGCATTTGGAAGAAGTGCCTCCTCCCAATTTAGTTACCCCCTTCCATGTTGTCTCATTCCCCTGTCCTATCTATGGACATTAAGCCTCCTTTTTAAGTGCACTTTTATCTTCTTCAACCATTCTACGTGACAGCAAGTTTCACATTCTCATTTCACTGTGTAAAGAAATTATTTGCTTTGTTTATTGTTATCTTATGTTCACAGTTCATTATTCTGGAGTTACCCACAACTGGAATTCACATTTACCTGATTTAAATTGGGAAAGTTCAAAGGGCTCTCTACAGCCAAATGGGCCTCAAATCTCTCAGCAGTTGTATCCACCCAATTTTGGTGGCCCCTCTATAATTTCCATTCAAATCCAATGACTTGAGATTTAAAAAAAGTAGTTTTGACTTTTTAAATCCAGTGACATACAATCTATGGTAGTGCAGAGAATAAAATTTCAGAAAGTAGAATGACCAAATTCCTTGCTGTCTCCTTCAATTAATCAATAATTACACTCAATGCTAATACCGCTAGAACACTAACTGTTTTGTAATAACCTCTATTGCTTTTTATTCTATTATACTGTGATATTATTTTAAAGGGCACAACTCATTTTAAAATCTTATTCCGCTGACTTGATCAGCACTAAAAGCTAATCTTGTGGGATTGTGCCATCAATAAACGTGTATGGCAAATATCAGAAGAAAGTTCCTCCTCCTTAGCCTATCAAATTTATGTATACTAGCTATGTTGTCACATTTAAGAAAACTCAAAAAAAGGATCTTAAAGTCACAGAATCATACAGGATGAAAACAGATCCTGCAGTCCAACTCAACTATACTGATAAGGTTTCCCAAACTAGTCCCATTTGCCGGCTTTGGCCCAGAACCGTCTAAACTTTTCCTATTCATGTACCTATCCAAATGTCTTTTCAATGTTGTAACTGTACCTGCATCTGCCACTTTATCTGGTAGTTCCTAGTTATGAACAGCGCAGCAGGTCAGGCAGCATCTAGGGAACAGGAGAATCGACGTTTCGGGCATTAGCCCTTCTTCAGGAATGAGCCATTCCTGAAGAAGGGCTAATGCCCGAAACGTCGATTCTCCCTTTCCCTAGATGCTGCCTGACCTGCTGCGCTTTTCCAGCAACACATTTCCATCTCTGATCTCCAGCATCTGCAGACCTCACTTTCTCCCTAGTTATGAACACCCCACCCTAGGGAAAAGACTTTTGCTATTCACTTTATCTGTGTCCCTCATGATTTTATAAAACTCTATCAGGTCACTGTCTAAACAACAGTGAAAAAAGTCCCAGCTTATCCAGCCTCTCCTTATAACTCAAACCATCCAGCCCCAGCAACATTCTGGTAAATCTTTTCTGAACCCTCTCCAATTTAATAATGTCCTTCCCATAGCAGGGTGAACTAGAACTGCATACAGTACGCCAAAAATGACCTCACCAACATCCTGCACAACCTTAACATGGCATCCCAACTCCTATAATCAATAGTCTAAGCAATGAAGGCAAGCATGCTAAATGCCTTCTTAACCACCCTGACTATCTGTGAAGCAACTTTCAAAGACCTCAACCCTGAGGTATCTCTGTTTGACAACATCAACCAGGGCCCTACCATTAACTGTATAAGTCCTGCCCTTTGTTCGCTTAATTTGCAACATAGCAGCCATAAGGGCGAAGCCTATATTTTTTTGGGTAGATTCATGTTTGTTCCAGCGCATCAGTTTGCTTGTCAGAATTTCTCAATGTCAGTAAATAATCTCTATTGAACAAACCAGTGGAAGTCAGAATGGCTTCAGGCATGCTCTCAAACCAAGGGTAGATATTTCTTAATCAACCTGTTTGGAGGTGGTCTAAAATACCACTGGGGTAATTTGGACTTGAACCTAGGCCTCCCAATGTAGAGGATGGGGCACTACCAGTCTACGACAAGAGAACCTTCAAAACAAGGGCGACACAAATGATATGACAATCTAGCTAAATCATCTGCCAGTAAATTTAAACAATAATTTGCAACACACAAGCAACTTAACCTGCTGAAATTCTCACTCACATCAGGGGCACTTGTGACAGTTGTATTGTTGCTACCTCTAAGCCAGGAGACCTGGGTTCAAATTCCACCTGCTCCAGGGGTGTGTAATAATTCTGAATAGATTGATTCAAAAATTTCTCTTCAGGAGCTTCAATGGATCTTCTGACACTACATGGCTAACTCCATGATAATTTAACATGTGAACCATAGGTAGCAACGTGTATGAGTAGTCCACAAAGGTTGAAGCTATGTGTCTCATGCTGGTGCTTTGCAGTAGACACATGATTGGTATTCTCCACTAACAGGAAGCCAAAGAGATGTCCTGTACACCGTCTGACTGATTAATATGGAATGAGTTTGTGTCAGTGAACTGTCAAGTATGTAGACCGTACCTTGGAAATGGTGGATTAGATCATACCATACGTGCCTTGGACTGTCTGCTGTGTGCCACGTACTCAACTGTGGTCAACCAGTCCATGCTTGCAAAATTCTGAACATAGTGTCCAACATTATATGTGATTCTGCTATTGGATACAATTTAATATAAATTAATATTTATGCTAAAAATTAATCTTAAACTGGAAACCAATTTATCAGTCAGAATCTGTGACTGATTTGCACGTATCAGAAGATATATTTTTCCATACACAGGGCACCGTTCTTTGTCAATATGTGAACGTGTTCCATATATTGCAACATTTTCAATGGGTTAGTTTTGGAAACAGCCAATCCTTCCTGTATCCCCAAGGCAACAATCTGACCAATCTGAATTGACTTGCCTAGATGGAATTTAATCAGTTAACTAAGCATGACAGAGAACATTTCATGCAGCTTTCCCATGCTAACAGCTAGTCAGCATCCTCTTTTCATACTGTTTAAATTGTTATTTGCTTTTCAAATTTGATTTCATTGCATTTTAGTCCTGATGAATACAAGATGAAAAGCTTTGACTTCATGTCAACTTTTATCAATGTTTAAATTCTATACTACCAAGCAATTATTAGTTCAGAAGACCCAAGGTTATATTAGAAACTGTGGATGCTTCCTTCTTTAATTAATCAATCTCTGAGAGGTAGAATGATTATCATTCACATGCTACCATGCTGTACACTCCTGTATACTGCTAGAGATTATAGTATTTCTATCCGTTCATAACCCTTCTTCATTTGTTGGGCAACTTTGTGTGAAGTGGTGTAGAGCTTCTTCAGTGTTGTTGGCAACTGCATTCAACCAGGCAAACGGAAAGTATTTCCTTACACCTCTCATTTGTCTCTTTATATATATTGGATTGACCTTGGAGGATCAGGATGCTAGATATTAACTGCAGAATTCCCATCTTCTGACCTATTTTATAGCTAAAGTATTTATCTGACGGGCCTGGTTCAGTTCAGTCTCTGGTTAATGGTAACTCCCAGGATGTGGATGGTGTGGTAATCATTGATGGTAGTGGCAATGAATATCAAGGAGAGATGGTTAGATTCTATCTTACGAGAAATGATTGTTTGGTAAGCGACATCCATGTCTCACTTAAGCCCAAGCCTGAAATGTTGTCTAGGTCTTATTTCATTGACTGCTTCATTATCTGAGGAACAACAATTGAGACTGAATGCTGTGAAACCATCAACAAACATCCCCACTTCTGACCTCATGATAGGGGAAATGTGATCAACATTTCAGTTTAAGATGTTTGCCTAAAATGCTGCAATGGGAACTCCTGCAAAAGCAACTCAGCCAGACCAAGTCCCCACCTTTTCCCCAAAAGACTGGCAAATATTTTTGCATCATTTAACTCTCCAATTCCCCATTGAAAGCCACAACTGAATCTGTCTTGACCACACTCCTAGGCAGTACATTCCAGACATAAAGCAAGGACTTCATAAAAACGTTGTAAAGTAATCAGGTGTAGAATATGAGAAAAGGGTCAGAAGACAAATTCTAATGGTGCATCACAAAAGTCATATTAAAAGCAATTTAAGTAGGAAATAAAACATTTACAATACCCAGAGAATGCGTGAAGAGGAAAATATGACAATTTGATGCAAAGCCAGACGGATAAATGGGGGTTTTGTAACTGATGCAAGATGTTTTACTGAAACATTATGGGAGATACATGGTTCTTAAGGGCTAACTGATGTTGATTTAGAAGCTTATTAGTAACCGATCCTTAGGATGTACAAGCACATTGCTATGCTGACATGATGGAGTTGGGAGGTGAAGCGATTAAAAAAAATGGCTTAAGTTTCTAGAAGAGCCCTTCCTGGAACTTAGTAAAGCCAAATGCGTTTTTTAACGTTGCTGATCTCATAAACCGCTGAATTTTTCTTTAAAAAATACGTTAAGAAATGCGTATTTGACTTTTAAACAATATTGCTGTAATATTTGCAATTTTAATTACATATAAATGAAGGACAACGGCAATTCTTTGACATTAGAAGACAAAACAGTGGACATCAGTAAAGGCAAGCTAATGTTTTTGGATTCTGGTCAAAAATGTCAATTGTAAGAAAGCTAAATTCATACACGTACCTGACCAGCTGAGCGTTTCCAGCATTTTTTTTAAATTTTCTTTTGTATTTCCTTAATCAGGTGCGAGGAACCTCAGGGATGCTGATTTAACGGCGTTAGGAAGAAGACCCAGAATTCTGCAACGACACCAAGTCAGCGAGAATCTTATTCGACAGGAAAAGGTGAGTGAGACAGGCTCTGTGAATGAAAGAGGTTCGCAGACTGGGACTGGTCACCTGACCAAGGGCTTTTGCTACACCGGGTTCCATGGTCGCCGGGCCCGGAGCTGCGCGTGCTCCTGGGGCTCTGCTCCTTTTCCTTTCTCATGTCAATGACAGCCAAGGGGGGCGCAAGGAAACATTATGACATGAAAGACAGCACTGTACCCACCCTCTTCACATATGAAATGCACAAAAGGTGCACCGGTATGTTGATAAACTTAAGAGTAGCATAATAAATGTTCTAGCCGGAAAGGCGTATCATTAATATATTACTATTTTTCAAGTAATTGCACGGATCTACCAGAGTCTTGTACTCTTGGAGTCAAAAGGCTATCGTGGCGCCGTGGCTTAGTTGGTTAAAGCGCCTGTCTAGTAAACAGGAGATCCTGGGTTCGAATCCCAGCGGTGCCTAGGTTTCATTTTCCACTCCAACTTCACTGTTTGTCAATTTCCCACTCACAACGTAGATGATGCATTAAACTTTTACATTTTAAATTAAGCATTTTTCGGTGTGTACTCAGGTGGCATTTTCTTGCATTGAATGTGTTTTACACCAGTAAATCTGTGACCGAAATCAATCCGTGTGAGGTCGCTCCAGTGCAGTTTCATTTTGGTCAAGTGTCAGCTGATGAACACTTCAAAAGAAATAACAAGAACGGCATCTCTTCTTTCGCCTTGAGTCTTCTCAGCAAAACATCTGTAACAGTGGAAGAGTCTTAGTTGAGGCGTTGCAGAGAATTTCTGCAAATTAACTCAAATCTTGAATTCATAAAACAACAGAAAACCACATTTATAGCTCCTACCATTTACTTATCAGGACCCGACTGCAGCAAAATGCAAATGATTTTCTTTTTCTCTTCATTCTGTACTTTTTCTTTATTCTATCTCAGCAGTTAAAACTTAGGTCAGTTAAAAGTCTGTTGAAACAATTTATAAGTCTCCTGGAGCTAGTCGTGTAAATAAATATACCTTTTATAATATATAGGAAAATATACAAGTGCCTTAAATTGCATCTATCTTTTTCGGTTTGTTCTGCTTACTGGTCAATATCTGTGAATTAAATTATTACACCGGTAATTCTTTTAGATTACATTTAGATATTTTCACAGTGTCATCTCCTTGGAAACATTTTCTTGGCAGCTCATCCATATTCTGTGACATATTTATGCAGGGAGAAAAGAGATATTCATGACTTCCTGTTATTCTTTTTAATGGAACTTAATATAATTACGGAGTCAGGGACCAGCTTTTCAGTCCTTCTGAAACAATTGCTGAAAAGGTACAGAGGGTGACAAGTTATTTAGCAAACTCGCATGCAAAGTCTTTGTTAAAATATGTCCAGTACAGATTTAATGAGACTTCATTATATGTCCCCAGGAGCTTGTATACTAGAGAAATCAAAATCTGCAGTTTGATGTGTGACGATGCTGCTCCTTTAACAAGGGTGTGCCGTCCTTGGGTTTTTTCCAAGATGGGTTGTAAAAGGCAAAGGTTCCGATTTGGCTGTAGGTAGGGTCTTTGTTAATGGCTAACAAGACAACAATCAGGGAAATGGCCTTTAGACTCTTTTAAAAACAGCTGTACAACGAAAGGGGAATGGCCAGTTCTCCTAGTTCAGGGTTTTTCTAGTTTGGTTTAGTTTCAGTAGTTAGAAACTGCCAGGGACAAAAATGCAGCTACAGTGAAAAGAGGTTCTATGCTTCAGCAAATGATCCCTGGCTGATCCTCTCTCTCTAACATCTCTCCTGTAAGAACCTGGATTTGAATTTACCTTTTTTTGCCAAGGGGTGTGTTTATGGGGATGTTGTAGGAAATTGAAACAGAATCATTCAGTTGTGATAGAGCCAGTTGGGTTTTCAAAGCATTGTTGTTCTAAATTCTGTTTCCTTTTGCTTGTGTATCATTCAGTGGTGTGTAAATAAATTCTGTTTTACTTGAAACAAAGTGGTTTGATCAGCTGCATCACTCCTGGGATTTCCACAATACACCTGCCTAAAACAACTAGAAAAGTTAGGGTCTGGGTTACCTTCGAAAATGTTTCCAGGGCATCTGGCCTGGTTCATAACAGATTAGATTAGATTATCTACAGTGTGGAAGCAGGCCATTTGGCCCAACAAGTCCACACCGACCCTCCGAAGAGTAACCCACCCAGACCCATTTCCCTCTGACTAATGCACCTAACACTATGGGCAAATTAACATGGCCAATTCGCCTAACCTGCACATCTTTGGATTGTGGGAGGAAACTGGAGCACCAAAGGAAAGCCACACATACACGGGGAAAATGTGCAAACTCCACACAGACAGTCACCTAAGGTGAGAATCAAACCTGGGTCCCTGGGGCTATGAAGCAGCAGTGCTAACCACTGAGCCACTGTGCATAATCAGACTAGTGAATTGCCTCTGCATGTTGTTACTGGTTTATTATCTATATTTTCCTGCAGTTTAAAGATCACACCACGGTCTATTTTTGGTTAGTTTTTGAACCAGAGGCCTGTGACCAGCGGTATGCTGTAACAATTTTGCTGGGACCACAGATTTTCGTCATTTGGATGTGAATATAGGAGGCATGGTTGGTAAGTTTGCAGGTGGCACCAAAACTGCTGGTGTACTGGACAGTGAAGAAGGTTACCTCAGAGTGCAGCGGGACCTTGATCAGATGGGTAAATAGGCGGAAGAATGGTCGATGGAGTTTAATTTAGATAAATATGAGGTGCTGAATTTTGATCGAGCAAACCAGAGCAGGACTTATACACTTAATAGTAAGGTTAGGGGTGTTGCCTGGGATGCAGGCTCATAGTTCCTTCAAAGTGGAGTCACTGTCGGTTGGGGTAGTGAGGAAGACATTTGGTAGGTTTGCTTTTATTGGTCAGTGCATTGAGTACAGGTGTTGGAAGGTCATGTTGATGCTGTACAGGACATTGGTTAGGCCACTTTTGGAATACTGCGTTCAATTCTGGTCTCCCTACTATAGGAAATATGTTGTGAAACTTGAAAGGGTTGAGAAAAGATTTACAAGGATGTTGCCAAGTTTGGAAGATTTAAGGAGAGGCTGAATAGGCTGGGGCTATTTTCCTTGGAGTATTGGAAACTGAGGGGTGACCTTATAGAGGTTTGTAAAATCATGAGAGACATGAATAGGATAAATAGCCAAGGTTTTTTCCCCAGGGTAAGAAGTCCAAAACTAGAGGACATAGATTTAAGGTGAAAAGGGAAAGATTTAAAAGGGACTTAGTGAGCAACGTTTTCATGCAGAAGGTGGTCCATGTATGGAATGAGCTGCCAAAGAAAGTCATGGAGGCTGGTAGAATTACAACATTTAAAAGGCAGCTGGATGGGTGTATGAGTAGGAAAGGTTGAGAGGGATATGGGCCAAATGCTGACAAATGTGACTAGATTAATTTAGGATATCTAGATGGCATGGACTAGTTGGACCGAAGATTTTGGTTCCATGCTGTATAGCTCTATGACTCTAAGTCGCTTACTACTCTACAAAGTCAAGGAGTTCAAGTCTGAGCATTGAATCACGGAAATCTAGAGAATAGGAACAGGAGCAGGCTGTTAGGCCCATTGAGCCCACTGCACCATTCAATGTGATCATCTATCTCAATGTCATGCTCCCACTGTTTTTCCTCAACCCCTTCACGCTTTTGATCTCTAGAAATTTATTTATTTATTAAATATGCAGAGTCCTGGCCTCCACAGCTTTCTGTGGTAGAAAATTCCACAGATTTACCAACCTCAGAATGCAGAAATTTCTCTCTGTCTCAGTCTGAAATGGACTACTGTGTATCCTGAGGCAGTGACCCCTTCCTTCTTCCAGACCCCCCCAGACAGAGAAAAGATGATAGGGTAAACACTTTGCATCTAGTCTGACCATCCCTGTCAACTGTTTTTGTTTCAGTGCAATCCCCTCTCATTCTTTTAAACTCCGTTAAAGACAGGTTCAGTCGCCCCAAGCTCTCCACATACCCTGAACCTAATCCCTATCTTTGGGCTGGGCAGCCTGGATTCAAGTTCCTCCTGTTCAACAGGTATGTCATAACATCTCTGAACAGGTTTATTAGAAAGTATGTACTCATACATGACATCTTAGGAATCAGTCTGGTGAAAATTTGTTGCACTCCCACTATGGCAGATCTATCTTTTCTTAAGTAAGGAGTGCAAAACTGCATATAATACTCCAGGTACAGTTTCACCAAGGCCCAGTATAGCTGTAACTAGAAGTGCTTCTGTACTCAAATCCTCTGGCAATGAAGACCAATGTATCACTTGCCTTCCCAACTGCTTGCTGCATCTGCAACCCTGGTTCAATTCCACCCTCAGGTGACTACTTGTGTGGAATTTGTATGTTCTCCTGTGTCTGTGTGGATTTCCACTAGGTGCTCTGGTTTCCTCCGACAATCCAATGACATGCAGGTTAGGAGGATTGGCCATGCTAAATTGCCTGTAGTGTTCAGGAATGTGTAGGATAGGTGTATTAGCCATGGGAAATGCAGGGTTACAGGGTAAGGGAATAGGTCTGGGTGGGATGCTCTTTGGAGGGTCAATGTGGAATTCTTGGGCTGATTGACCTGTTTCCATAGTGTAGGGACTCGATGGGTTGTGAATAACTGGGGCCCAATGGTATCCCACTTGTCACAGCCTTTCAGTCCAAAAATGGCTTATCTTTTTCTACTCTCTTTCATATCTGCTAAGTAGTTCTCAATCCATGCCACTAAACAGCAACCAATGACATGTGCTTTGATTTTGCACAGGGCAAAAGTGAGGACTGCAGATGCTGGAAACCAGAGTTTAGATTAGAGTGGTGCTGGAAAAGCACAGCAGGTCAGGCAGCATCCGAGGAGCAGGAAATTCTACCAGCTATATCCTCCAAAAACTCCACCAGGTTTGTCAAACACAACTTGTCTTTCGTAAGTCCATGTTGGCTTTGCTTAATTCCAAGGAGTATATGACAAAGGACCTTAAGATCAGGTCCTTTGTCATAGACTCCAGCATTTTCTCTACTACTAATGTTAAGGTTATTGGTCAGTAATTATTGGATTTCTCCCTCCCTCCTTTTTAAGTAGTGGGATTACATTTTTAACCCTGCAATTCACCAAGACTGTTCTAATATCTACAGATTTTGGAAGATGAAAACCAACATATCCATAACTAACCTGTGATGTTGATATTCGGACTATGGGAGTTATGAACTTTCAATCTCATTCATTTTTTTGGCACTTTATTCAACTAATACTAATATCCTTAAATTCATCTTTTCCAATAACCCTTTTATCACTGTGAACCAGCCACCCACTGTTTCCTAAAGGCCAGTGAAAGTATCAGAGAAGGAAAACAAAGAAACAGTATCCTAATCAGCACAAGAACCATCTCCGAAGATTCAGTGAACAGGAACTGCTTAGTTTTTCCCTCTGCTATGTTGGTTTCCTATCCATTTCTGTATGAATGTGTAAGGGCAGCTCATAAAGAGGTTAACATTTTAACCAGTACAGTTATATACTAACAGTTTATAACTGTTTTTCTGTAGTTACAGTATACAGAGAAAACTCGATTATCTGAATATCAATCATCCAAATTTTGGATTATCCAAAAAAAGTGGGGCGGGGGGCTCACGGGGGCTGATGGGTTGGGCGGTGGCTGCATCGGACAGGGGCTGATGGGTTGGGCGGTGGCTGCATCGGACAGAGGCTGATGGGTTGGCGGTAGCTGCATCAGACAAGGGCTGATGGGTTGGGCGGTGGCTGCATCGGACAAGGGCTGATGGGTTGGGCGGTGGCTGCATCGGACAGGGGCTGATGGGTTGGGCGGAAGCTCGCACGCAGTGTGCTGCTGCCAGTGTGCTCCTGAACAGGGAGTGGACTTAGCAAGTGCTCATTGTATCAATCCCATTGAACTGATGGTTGGGGGGGGGAGGAGGGGGGAGATTTCAGCAATGCTGCAGGTCCCTTACACACAAGTGTGTGTCGGCTCAGAAACAAACCCTGAGACAGAGAGAGAGCAAGGCAGGCAGAGTGAGGAAAAAGGAAACTTCAGAAAACTCCGAGCCCCAGAGGAGAGGCGTTGAATCAATTAACTGAATAATCAATTATCCAAACAAAATAGTGCCTGCCCATCTTGTTCAGAAAGTTATAAGAATAAATAGTCATTTTTGTTATGTTTAGAAACCTGGTTCATGTTTTCTGTTAACCTGGGTCTGAAAGTCAGGCAAATTGGGGAATTCTACATATTTTAAAAAAAACACTAACTTTTGTGATGATTCTGGAAAAAAACAGGGCTTGATGTTTAGCACATTACCCTAGTTAGGCATTGTAGTCCCAATGGACTATGCATAAATCCTCACTGTTTGTTTGGGTCTCTCAAATATAGCTATGCCAGCATGATTTCTAACTTCCTATCCACACAGGATGTATTATGGATTGACGTCTTGTGTTGAGAGCCTGCTGCAGCATGTGGAATCAAGAGAAACAAGGCTTACATTGGGCAATGGATTCTACTGACACCATTGCCCCTCATCATAAAACATTCTCCTCTTTCCCTGATCTCTGTGTCCAAAGGTGTGAATAAACTAGTTATTGATGTTTGGGGCAGGGAGGTGCATGACAGACATGGAGCCAATGTATTAGGATGGCCAAGGATTATGGGTTCTGCAGGTCCATGCCCTGTCTAGTACATGCGTCTATGTGCATTACTGTTTCCCTTTCCTCACATCAGTGGGTCCTGCAACCAATTTCCTCAAAGTCAAGGCATTTGTCCACCTCATTCCAGGTGTAGTCACAGCCATTATCACCAGCATTACTTATTTTCCCGTTGCACCATAATGGGGAACAATAGTGTTTGGCCAGTGGCTTTCAACTTCTGTCTCTGCTTGATAGTGCGGCCCTGAACTTCCTAATAGGCCTTCCTGTGAACTCCAGAGGCGACACCCCTCTCTAAAGCCCAACCTAATCCTTTTACATGAGCCGAAATCTGCCCACCTTTCTGCCCTAGCCCCTGGCAACTGTGATCATACACTATCCCTTCACTTTGAAAACTAGGGTGCTCATGACCATGGAAGAACCTCCCTCCACATGACCACCTTCCCATTCATGCTTTGCTGCATCACCCCCTTACAGAAAAAGTTGCAATTCACAATTATTGTCACCAGTTTTACCCCAGTTTGCAGTCCCCAATCTTGAAGAAAAAGGTATTTAACTCTCCTTCCCGTGACATGGCCTTCCCTTGTCCCGATTAAGTCCACCCCCCCGCCCCTTGTTTTCTTCATATGGAACTAATGCATTGACTGATATTGAGCTTGTTGTTTGATACACTGATTCCACACTGTAGGGATTCTATGGATTGTGAATAGTTGGGGTCCTCTGGTCACAGCCACTTGTCAGAGCCTTCAGTTTCAAAAATGGATAAAATAGATAACTGAAGTTACTGAGGGGAAGTGGGCCATTAATTTAACATTTAATAAGCTATAACTCCCCTTGATAGACCACTTAGTCTGACAATTTAGCGGCAGTCAGTGGCAATGCGTACTTGTGAGTGGTGGTGAAGCTTGGTGAGCACATGCGGGTCTTAGCCCAGCGTGGGTGAAAGCATGTCCAGAGTGGGGAGAGCAAGCCCTCTTGGGGAAGCCCAGCTTGGAGCATTTGCAGGCCCATGGCTCCAGGAAGGAATGTAATGTTTGACATTTTAACTTTATCTCTTTATTTTTCTACTTTTACACTAAGAAGACTGTAGTGCTCAACTTTTTAATATATTTCTTTACTTCTCTATTTTTGTAACTAAGATTTTATATCTAAGATGGCACAGTGTGTGGCGACATTGTACACTTTCCACTGTATTCTTATACCGCATACTTGATTATGTGACAATAACACTTAAATCAAAATCTAAATCTAAATCTAAAAAAAACTTGCTTCATCGTAGTGAGAAACCCACCATACAAGCATGGAAGATGCAGGGAAATGCTCCTAATGGTCTCATTGGACTTCTCATTTAATTCTGCCATAAATCTCACTCAGACCCCCAATAAGATTCCACCCAATGAATCACTTTACACTTTACATTTAATTTCATCTGGCATATTTCTATCCATTTCTGATCATGGCCTCCTGATGGCAGTTACTTTTCTCTTCATTACCTTACTACACTTCTGAGATATGTGTCATTTGCAGATTTTGAAGTTATGCTCTGTATGATAAAGTCCAGATCATTAATATATTCCAAAACAAGCACTGGTCCCTGATATCAATCCCTGCTGACCTTGAGGAAGACATCTAGAGTGAAAGCCCAAAGATCAAAATTCCAGTCAAAGCAAAGTTACTTCCTTGTACTTGAGCATATCTCAAATTTCATTCCAAATCTTTTCAAGATTTTTCTCTCTCATTCTTCACTCTCATTCACTCTCAGTGCGGTGATTGATGAGAGATCATCCAATTATAATAAAGTATTCCTGTTGAAGGGCTCCTGCCCGGAACATCGATTTTCCTGCTCCTCAGATGCTGCCTGACCTGCTGTGCATTTCCAGCACCACTCTAACCTTGACTCTAATCTCCAGCATCTGCAGTCCTCACTTTCGCCTAAGGTATCCAAATACTACTCTTACGTTGCTTTGGAATCTGTAATGTAAACATTTCCTATGAGAAAGCCACAGTTTAAAAAAAAAGCAATACAGTACTAACATGCATCTATGCTGCCATTAAGGCATTTATAAAGATAATTCCAATTTCTTTACTCATAACAGTTCCTTATCTCACCATGAGGTGATGCTATAGAACTTCTGTTTCATCTTTTCCTTTGCATCATTTGTATTTGGAAAGTAATATACATTATCTTTCATTTTATGAAATTTTAGAGTAGATTTTTGGTTTTATTGCTTGGCACTAAACTAGTAGGAAATCAGGTTGGTTCTGTAATAGGCAGACAATTGTTCCACATGTTCACATTTATTAAATAACAGTCACCATAGTTTTAAAAGGACTAAGTATTGTCTCAAATGGTCTAAACATAAACCTTTCAGCTCCTCTCCTTAGTGTGACATGGCTGGTATATGTCTTGACACTGTCCACCTGAGTCCATGGTGTCTCTTGATCTCCTTTCCTCTACTTCATTTGGGGATATTAGTTGGCCAAGTGTGTTTATAAAATATTTTGTTTTGATACTTGTATGTGGGCATCCTGACAAAGTTGCCATTTATTCCTTGGCTTTGTTATCCTGAAGGTGGTGTTCCTCCAATTTCGCCCTTCTCCATTAAAACAAAATCAGTGAGATCCAAGATGGTGGCAGTCTGAGTGGTCTGCTGTGCTGTGCTCTGTGACATAAGGCACCCTGGCAAGGTGGAACTTTACCCCAAACCCGGTAACCACCTCTTGGAGAAAAATCGATAATATAAAGCTACTGAACACCTGGAGCTGCTAAAATTGTGGTTTGACAGCTCTAAGATCAGGATGAAGGTGAATAAAAGAAAATGGGCGATAGGAGTACAGCAGGCAGGACACTCCCCTACTGTGTCAGGGATGCTCATAGCCATTACTCAAACTCCTGGGGTGGCCCCTTTGGATTTAACGGGCCAGCAGCATTTACTCTTGGAGTTTCCAAACTCTAAAAAAAATTGTAGCAGCAGTGGAGTCACTATCTGCCATGCTTATGTTAAATGTAGTGCTTAGTTTTTTAGTTGTAGTAGTTTTTGTAGGAGTAGTCTTTAGACTTTATAGAGCTAATGTCTTCTTCGTTCACTGCATCTCAGATAAATTTCCTCCTCTTGAGAAACCACGGACTGCCTTGGATGACCATGGCTAGTGATTTGTTCAGGTGGTGCACCTGGAATGTAAAAGGGAGCCATTACCCCATTAAAAGAAAGAAGGTACTGTCAAGCCTTAGAAAGGAAAGGATTGACATCGCTCTGCTGCAGGAGATGCATTTAACCGATAAGGAACATCTGAAGCTGCAGGGAGGGAGTTATGATTGGGTATTCTTCTCCTCCTTTAGCTCCAAGAATAGAGGAATGGCTATTCTGGTAAGAAGGAACCTCCTATTCCAGGTAAATGAGCAAATTAAGGACCAACATGGACGGTTTGCCATTCTTAATGGTCTAATACATGGAGAAGAGTATGGTGTTCTGAATGTTTATTGTCCCCCGACACACCCTCTTAAATTTCTCATTGATGCAGTTTCTAAATTAATGAATCTTGGGGTGTGCCACATGATCATAGGAGGGGATTTTAACCGCCTAATGGATCCTGGGGTGGACAGAATGCCAAGGGGCCCGGCAGGTACGCCCACGCAACCTAGACAGTTGGTAGACATGTGTGAGGAGTTGGGATTAGTGGATGTGTGGAGGCATCTCCACCCTCATGGAAGCAATTTTACTTTTTATTCCAACCCACACAAGTGCCACGCGCCAATTGACATGTTTCTTATGCCATTGGCTTGTTTGGACAGAATATTGGCTTGCAAAATTGGGAATATAACTATCTCAGAATCAAGGGTGGCGCAATTGATGTACGGCACTGGTGCATGAACCCATTCCTGTTAAGGGATAGCAAATTCATTGGGTACATTACAAGAGGGTTCAGGGCCTTCTGGGATATAAACTCAGGTATGGCCAGTAATTCGGCAATATTTATGAGGCCTGATCATTTCGTATTCAACGACTAGAAGGCAGCAGAGGGAGGAGCAGCAACGGATGCTGGAGACCCGCCTGAAGGTAACTGAGGAAGCATATTATAAAAGGCCTTCATTGGTCAAGCTGCAGCGAGTCACGGCTCTCTGGGTTGCTCTTGACTCAGTGCACACACAGATGACAAAAAAAGAGGTCTCCTTTGCTAAACAAAGATTGTTTGAATTTGGAGATAAGCCAGGTAGATATCTGGCCTATCTGGCTAAAAAGGAAAATGCTTCCCAAGCCATTATGTTGGTTAGAGAGAAGGCTGGCACAGTTAGCCATGAGTTGATGAAGATCAATGTTAGATTTAGGAAATACTTTGCAGAGTTATACTGGTCAAAGGCCGGCGAGGATGGTGCAGTGAGAACGCAGTCCTTTTTTGAGAATCTGGACCTCCCCAGTGTAAATGTGGAGAAGGTCTCCCTGTTAAATACACCTCTTTTGATACAAGAGATGAAGGAAGCAATAAAGGGTGGCAAAGCACTGAGACCAGATGGATTCCTGAGTGAGTTTTATAAGGAATTCATAAATGTGTTGGTGGAGCCACCTTTGGGGATGTATAGCTATTCATATAAAGGGGAACCTCGATTATCCGAACGAGATGGGCGGGCACTATTTCGTTTGGATAATCGATTATTTGGTTAATTGATTAAACGCCGTTCCTCAGGGACCTCAGGTTTTTAAAGTCGGCTCCCGTTTTGGGAGACTGCAGCAGCACATCGCGCGCGAAGCCCCGCCCCCAACACCACCCCCGCCTTCCCTTAACCCCATACAACACTGCCACCCTGCCCTTACAATGCCACCATCCACCCCAACCCCGTCCCAAACCACCCCGCCCCCAACCCATCCAACTCTGCCCCCCACCCCCAACCCCGTCCAACACCGCCCCCCCACCCCAACCCGTCCAACTCTGCCCCCAACCCCCAACTCCCAACCCCATTCAACACTGCCTGCCACACTCCAACCCCATCCAACTCTGCCCCCCACCCCCAACAGATCCAACACTGCCCCCCCACCCAATATCATTTAGCCAACTAAGTCAGAAATATGGATTGTCTAATCGGGACCTTTTCTGGTACTTTCAGATAAGGGATTATATACAGAGGAAGACCATGCTATTAGTTCAGCCTTACAAGTCAGACGTAGAGAAAAGAGTGCTTTGTTGTATGGGCGCTCTTTCAGTTAGTACTCTGTATCATTTACAGAAAGGATGTGCCTTAGAAGATGTGGAGAGACTCTGTAGGACTTGGAGTCGGGAACTAGGAGAGGATATTTCACTGGAAACATGGAAAGGTATATAGGAAAATGTAAAGAAAATCTCAATACGTAAAAAAGCGCAGGCCATGAAATTGAAGGTTTTACACAGGGCTCATATGGTGCCAGAGAGGCTAGCTAAGTTCAAGAGAGGACCGTCACCAGGGTGTCCCAAGTGTAAAATTAGTATAGGCATTCTCACACACTGCTACTGGTCATGTTGTCAGATCTGGGGATACTGGAGGGTTATTGTAAGGGAGCTGGAGGACATCCTGGGAACTGAACTCAAAGTGGATGTGGTATTTCTTCTTCTGGGTTTGCCAAATTTGCCCTGTCTGGCGGAACATGGGAAAAGACTGTGTAACATTCTCACCCACTGTGCGAGGAAGAACATTTCAATGAATTGGACATTGGAAACCCCCCAGTTCTTATGGGGTGGTGCAGGCTGGAGATGGAGCATCTTCCCCAAAACTACCTCACAAACATGGTGCACCAAAAAAACGGAGCAGTTTTAGAAGACGTGGCGGCCCTTTCTAAATTATATTGATGCAGATTTATTGGCAATATTAATTAGGGCCGTGCTAATAGCTGTGGAAATCAGTTTGAGCACCTGTGGGGCCTTGAGAGGGGGAAGCTGGGGAAACAAAAAATACAGATACAATGCATGGTGCTCCCAGGGGTGGGAGCTTTTGTGGAGGTTTGGTGAGTGAAATAGAATGAAGTAATGTGATATAATTTAATTTAAGATAATTTGAATTCAGCTAAATTTATTTTTTATTTAATTTGATTGTAGTTTACTTTAATTGAAGTAGATATGTTTGTTCTGGTAGAATAGTAGGTAGCTTATCATTAATAGTATTGTGATATGACATTGTTGTACCACCTCTATCATTTTGTGTTTTGGTATTGTGTTTTATATATAGTTGTTCTGTAGAAGATTTGAAAAGGTTTTTAGTAAAAATATTTACATATAAGAAATCTGTATTGAAAGCACATGGAGTTAGTAATAATCAATCTATCTTATTTAAGTTTTTATTTAAATACCTCACTCATTGATTTGCTCCAAATTCTGGCTATTAAGTTGGATTAACAGAAGAAAGGTATTGCTTTGTGCTGACAGTCGCATTCTGGAATTTAGCATTCAGTTTCATGTTTGAGTGTGATTTCTCTAAATTCTCACAAACACCATTTCTGACAGAAAGATACCCTTGGTTTATCCATCCCACTTACCCATAGTTTTCCCTTTGTGCATTATGTAATATTCCTGAATCCCCTGTGTACAAGAATGTGTGATGTTTGCAAGTGAAAAGCTTCCTTGCTGAAAAAGGAGCAAGTTTTTCCTGTGCCTATAAAAGATTGTCATTGCTTTTATTTTTGCAATACTCTGCAGTATCTCGTTCAGGGATCTTTGTCACACAAGAAATAGTGTGCAAAGCCGTATATAATATTACATATGATTCACAGTGAAATGAGCCATTTTACTCTATATATACAGTAATAAAAGGAAGAATTTGCATTTACTTTATATAATAAACATTTTTCAGGATGTTCCAAAATAGGAAACACATCAATAAAATGTATGTGGGAAACTTCTGGCAAACAGCCATGAGAGAAATGATTGTAGAATTTGTTATAGTGATGTTGGTAGAATTTTGGTTGTTTCGTCTTTCTCCACCATTTTGGTGATCTTGTTGTCTCTTTAATGAGTCTACAGTAATCTAGGTGCATCTTAACAACAATCCTTTATTTACAGACTAACAATATGCACGATGACAGATCGCAGTTAGTTCAATGTCTCTTCCATGAGGTGTCTCTCCATCATCCTCTTAGCCCATACATTACCATTCAGTAAATTCATGCTGTTAATCCATTCCTCCACATAGTTATCGGCAACAGCACCAAGGTGAGCTCCCCTGTTCTTCTACATGCCATGAGTTCTTTTAA
This sequence comes from Chiloscyllium plagiosum, assembly GCF_037043375.1. Classification (NCBI taxonomy): domain Eukaryota; kingdom Metazoa; phylum Chordata; class Chondrichthyes; order Orectolobiformes; family Hemiscylliidae; genus Chiloscyllium; species Chiloscyllium plagiosum. Next base: position 29,151,153 of record NW_028270172.1, on the reverse strand, counting down.
AATTCATCTGAGAGACTTTGGTTCAGCATCTCATCCGAATGTACTTCCTCAGTTCTCCATTGATATGTAACACTAGATTAGGTGAGACTTGAACTCAATCCACATACTCAGAGGTGAGAATATTCCCTTTTGAATCATGGCTGACCATATAGATAGCTAGGAGAAAGTGAGGACTGCAGATGCTGGAGATCAGAGTCAAAAAGTGTGGTGCTGGAAAAGCACAGCAGGTCAGGCAGCATGCGAGGAGCAGGAGAGTTGACGTTTCGAGCATAAGCTCTTCATCAGGAATGACATCAGGTATGAAAAGCTCATGCTCGAAATGTCAACTCTCCTGCTCCTTGGAGGCTGCCTGACCGGCTGGGCTTTTCCAGCACCACATATAAAGATAGCTAACTAATTTTACTTGTACTCCACAAATGTTTTGAAAGTGATTTTCTCTCTGTTTTAAAGTGGTTTTAGAGTTGGGAATAATATATGTAAATTAGGTCTTTTCAAACTATTTATAGTTGCATTTCATAGCTTTTTCTATCAGGAAGAAGCTCAAACTGAACTATTTGAAGCAGTCGTAAAGTTTATTAGAATTGCCTAGAACATTTTATTGCATTTTTACAATTGTAGAGGGAAAAAAAGAACAAAAGTGCAGCACTGGAACAAGCCCTTCGGCCCTCCAAGTCTGTGCTGATCATCATTCCCTAACTAAACTAAAAAAAACAAACTTTCTTCCCTTATTCGGTCCATATTCCTCTATTTCCTTCCTGTTCATGTAACCAGCCAGATGCCGATTAAATGTTGCCAATGTGCCTCTTCTGGCAGTGTGTTCCAGGCTCCTACCACTCTCTGCGTGAAAACCTTCCCTCGCACATCTCGTGGAAACTTTCCCCCTCTCACCTGGAACCTGTGCCCTCTTGTAACTGAAACTTCAACCGTGAGAAAAAGCCTCTGATTATCCACCCTATCGATGCCTGTCATAATTTTGTAGACCTCTATCAGGTCTCCTCTCAGCTGCTGTCTTTCCAGTGAAAACAATCCTAGTCTTTTTAATCTTTCCTCATGAACAATGCCCTTGAGACCAGGCAACAGCCTGGTGAAACTTCTCTACATTCTCTCCAAAGCTTCCACGTCCTTCTTGAAGTATGGTAATGACAGCTGCACACAATACTTAAAATGCAGCCTAACAAGGGTTTTTTTTTGCTGCAGCATAGTTTGTCAACTCTTGTACTCCATGCCCTGGCCGATGAAGGCCATATGCCCTCTTAATCACCTGTGTGGTCACTTTTATGGAACTATGGACCTGCACACCCAGATCCATCTGTATGTTCTCAAGGGTTCTGCCATTTAGAGTATAATTCACACTTAAATTTGATCCTCCAAAATGCATCACCTTGCATTTATCTGGATTAAACTCCATCAGCCATTTCTGTGCTCAAATCGCCAATGTATCCTGTTGTATCCTTTCACAATCGTCAGCACTAACAGCAACTCCACCAATCTATATGTCATCTGCAAACTTACTAATCAGACCACCCACATTTTCCCATAGATCATTTATATGTACTACAAACAACAAAGGACCTAAGACTGATCCCTGTGGAACACTGCTAGTTACCAGTCTCCATTCTGAAAAACACCCTTCCACCGCTGCCCTCTGTCTTTTTTGACCAAGCCAGTTTTGTATCCACCTAGCCAGCCCACCCCGAAATCCATGTGATTTTAGTTTTTATACCAAAAAAGCTTACTGCACCTGGTATTCCCAGGCAGTCTCCCATCGGAGGACTAACCAATCAGACAATCAGACAAGATCAGGCATTTTTCAAACAGCATGGTTATAGGCAAGAAAGAAGGTTCCACTGAGATTAATGAAGACTTTTGGTTTCCCCAAGGTGCTTTGGAATTCCCCTCCTCAAAAGTCAGTGGATGCAGAACCTTTAAATATTTTAAAGGTAGAGGCAGATTGATTCTTGATTACCAAGGGGATGAAAGATTATCGAGGAATGTAGAGTTGAGGTTAAAATCAGATCATCCATGATCCTATTGAAAGACAAAGCAGACTCAAAGGGCTGAGTGTCTGACTCTTGCTCTTGTTTTTAAACTCTTAATTCATTTCAGATTCACATGCAAAGGTACAGAAATTGTTTTAACCACTATCATTGTTTTGCACGGCAATTTAGAAAAGGTCTGGTATTGTTTCTTTCAAATAAGGAAGATTGTGAAGCTTGGCTCTACTATCCATTGTATAAACCTTGCTGATACTGATTTTTGGAAAATTCACAGGTTTCTGAATGAGGAACCTTTAAGAGCAAGGTTCTCTGAGGTTAGTTGGTGGCAAAACCTTAAAGCTCTGAGTGAAATATCTCCATGGTAAATGACACTGCCAGGATCCTTCCAGGGTTGACATCACTGGTGCCATATTGAAAACCAAGCTGCAATCCAAGAACTGTCTCTCACACTGTGACGTTCCACCTCTAAGGCCCAGAACAAAGCAAAGCTCACTCTCAGCTTTGCAAACTGTGACCTGGAGGGACTGGTCAATGGGAAATGAGGAAGACATCTGTCCTTCATCCAGCAAATTGCTACAGGAGGCCATGCCACCACATTCAGCCAAAATGCAGACCCAGGCAGCACTGTGTCCAGAGTGAAGTGGGATGACCAGCATGAAAGAAAAAGGTCTTCTGTGCTCTATAACAGTAAAGACCACCATCTTTTCTCTGCTACGTCACATTCACAGGGCTACCACTGTAAATCTGCCACTGCATAGGCCTCTGTTGTGATCCCAGCTAATGGGAATACTGGACAAGATTCCAGAGTGAACTGACCCTTAAAGTCATAGAGTCATAAAGCATGGAAACAGACCCTGCGGTTTAACTTGTCTATACATTCAATCTGACCTAGTTCCATTTGCCAGCATTTGGCCCAAAATCCTCTGAACCTTTGCTATTCATATACCCATCCAAATGCCTTATCAATGGCGTAATAGTATCAGGCTCCACCACCTCTTCTGGCAGCTCATTCCATCCATGCACCACCCTCTGTATGTAAAAGCTACCCCTCAGGTCCTTTGTAGATCTTTCCCCTCTCACTTTAAACTCATGTCCTCCAGTTTTGGACTTCCCCACCCAATGACAAAGACCTTGACTATTCACCCTATCCATGCCTCTCATGATTTTATAAACGTCTAATAGGTCACTCGTCAGACTCCAACATTACAGAAGGGAAATAAAACCCAGTCCATTCAGCCTCTCCCTATAACCCAAATCCTCCAGTTCTGGAAACATCCTTGATTATATATAGCCTTAGATGCCAGGGATCCTTGAACCATTGAGGACTGCAGCCAATGTATTACACTTTATACACTGCATCATGATTTCATAGAATCCCTATAGTGCAGGTGGAGGCTATTCAAGGCTACATTGAATCTGTATCAACCCACCAAAGAGCATCCCACCCACACCCACCCCATCCCAATAACCTACATTTACCATGGCCAAATCACCTAACCTGCACATCTTTGGACTGTTGGAGGAAATCAGACCACCCAGATGGGACCCACACAGACACGGGGAGAGCATTCAACCTCCACACAGAGAGTCATCCAAGGCTGGCTCTCATGAGATTTCATTGTGCAACTGTTGGATATTACATCCTGTTGGAGGCCTTCAGAGTGACCTAACTTTGTAATATTTGCACAATGTTTCGCTGACCGCTGCCTTTTGTCTTTGGGCCAGAAGGACACATAATGTGTAGACCCTTTAAACATGTAGGGGAGGTGATGGTCTGGTGGTTTTATTGCTGGAGACCAGTTAATCCAGAGACCCAGGTAAAGGTCTAGAGACTCCAGGTAAAATCCCACCATGGCAGATGGCGGGAAATCTGGAATGACTATTGGAATAACAAATACTATGTTGATTGTTGGGGGAAACTCATCTGGTTCATTAATGTTGTTTAGGGAATGAAATTGCTATCTTCACCTGGTCTGGTTGATATATGACCTCAGACCCACAGCAATGACCCTCACTTGGGGAATTAAAGATGGGCAATGAATTTTTTAAAAATGGGATACTTGGAATGAGATGTTTATCAGCAACGCAGAACTGTAAAAATAACAAAGTCCATGTATCTTCGGGCTGCCTGCCAGAACATCAACAGGAAGTTGAGTAACTAAACAATATAATTCTATTCGTTTTAAAATAGTGATGGAAAAGGATAGACCAGATCTAAAAGTTAAAGTTCTAAATTGGAGAAAGGCCAATTTTGACAGTATTAGGCAAGAACTTTCGAAAGCTGATTGGAGGCAGATGTTCGCAGGTAAAGGGATGGCTGGAAAATGGAAGCCTTCAGAAATGAGATAACAAGAATCCAGAGAAAGTATATTCCTGTCAGGGTGAAAGGGAAGGCTGGTAGGTATAGGGAATGCTGGATGACAAAAGAAATTGAGGGTTTGGTTAAGAAAAAGAAGGAAGCATATGTCAGGTATAGACAGGATAGATCGGGTGAATCCTTAGAAGAGTATAAAGAAAGTAAGAGTATACTTAAGAGGGAAATCAGGAGGGCAAAACGGGGACATAAGATAGCTTTGGCAAATAGAATTAAGGAGAATCCAAAGGGTTTTTACAAATATATTAAGGACAAAAGGGTAACTAGGGAGAGAATAGGGCCCCTCAAAGATCAGCAAGGCAGCCTTTGTGTGGAGCCACAGAAAATGGGGGAGATACTAACTGAATATTTTGCATCAGTATTTACTGTGGAAAAGGATATGGAAGGTATAGACTGTAGGGAAATAGATGGTGACATCTTGCAAAATGTCCAGATTACAGAGGAGGAAGTGCTGGATGTCTTGAAACAGTTAAAAGTGGATAAATCCCCAGGACCTGATCAGGTGTACCCGAGAACTCTGTGGGAAGCTAGAAAAGTGATTGCTAGGCCTCTTGCTGAGATATTTGTATCATCGATAGCCACAGGTGAGGTGCCGGAAGACTGGAGGTTGGCAAACGTGGTGCCACTGTTTAAGAAGGGCAGTAAAGACAAGCCAAGGAATTATAGACTGGTGAGCCTGACCTTGGTGGTGGGCAAGTTGTTGGAAGGAATCCTGAGGGACAGGTAGTACATGTATTTGGAAAGGCAAGGACTGATTTGGGATAGTCAACATGGCTTTGTGCGTGGGAAATCATGTCTCACAAACTTGATTGAGTTTTTTGAAGGAGTAACAAAGAGGATTGATGAGGGCAGAGCAGTAGATGTGATCTATATGGACTTCAGTAAGGCGTTCGACAAGGTTCCCCATGGGAGACTGATTAGCAAGGTTAGATCTCATGGAATACAGGGAGAACTAGCCATTTGGATACAGAACTGGCTCAATGTAGAAGACAGAGGGTGGTGGTGGAGGGTTAAAATCTTCAAGGAGAAAGTGAGGACTGCAGATGCTGGAGATCAGAGCTGAAAATGTGTTGCTGGAAAAGCGCAGCAGGTCAGGCAACATCCAAGGAACAGGAGAATCGACGTTTCGGGCATAAGCCCTGAAGAAGGGCTTATGCCCGAAACGTCGATTCTCCTGTTCCTTGGATGCTGCCTGACCTGCTGCGCTTTTCCAGCAACACATTTTCAGCTCTGGTGGTGGAGGGTTGTTTTTCAGACTGGAGGCCTGTGACCAGTGGAGTGCCACAAGGATCGGTGCTGGGCCCTCTACTTTTTGTCATTTACATAAATGATTTGGATGCAAGCATAAGAGGTACAGTTAGTAAGTTTGCAGATGACACCAAAATTGGAGGTGTAGTGGACAGCGAAGAGGGTTACCTCAGATTACAACAGGATCTGGACCAGATGGGCCAATGGGCTGAGAAGTGGCAGATGGAGTTTAATTCAGATAAATGTGAGGTGCTGCATTTTGGGAAAGCAAATCTTAGCAGGACTTATACACTTAATGGTAAGGTCCTAGGGAGTGTTGCTGAACAAAGAGACCTTGGAGCGCAGGTTCATAGCTCCTTAAAAGTGGAGTCGCAGGTAGATAGGATAGTGAAGAAGGCGTTTGGTATGCTTTCCTTTATTGGTCAGAGTATTGAGTACAGGAGTTGAAAGGTCATGTTGCGGCTGTACAGGACATTGGTTAGGCCACTGTTGGAATATTGCATGCAATTCTGATCTCCTTCCTATCTGAAAAAGATTTTGTGAAACTTGAAAGATTTACAAGGATGTTGCCAGGGTTGGAGGATCTGAACTACACGGAGGGGCTGAACAGGCTGGGGCTGTTTTCCCTGGAGCGTCGGAGGCTGAGGGGTGACCTTATAGAGGTTTACAAAATTATAAGGGGCATGGATAGGGTAAATAGGCAAAGTCTTTTCCCTGGGGTCGGGGAGTCCAGAACTAGAGGACATAGGTTTAGGGTGAGAGGGGAAAGATAAAAAGGAGACCTAAGGGGCAACTTTTCCATGCAAATGGTGGTATGTATATGGAATGAGCTGCCAGAGGATGTGGTGGAGGCTGGTACAATTGCAACATTTAAGAGGCATTTGGATGGGTATATGAATAGGAAGGGTTTGGATGGATATGGGCTGGGTGCTGGCAGGTGGGACTAGATTGGGTTGGGATATCTGGTCGGCATGGATGGGTTGGACCAAAGGGTCTGTTTCCATGCTATACATCTCTATGGCTCTAAAGTGCAAACCCAGCACATTCATCCTGGTGGTGGGTTTTAGTGATGTTTTATGTAACCTATTGGATTAGATGATGCAGTACTCCATCATGCTGTCTTGGATGGCCATCCTGGTCAATATCCTGATCCTTATCCTCAGAAGATTTCTCACAATCACTCACCCTTTGCAATCTCCAGCTATGAAGAGAACTCCCTTTCTGGGATCTTCTGTAAACTATGCTACAGGTGCTCAGGCACCAAAACCTCATTCTAAGGAGTACTATGTTCTATTCCAGTATGGTCCTGGTGGAAGTATGAGCAGTGTTGTCCCTTCATTCTGCATTAGGTGCAGTTTTTGTAAAGATGATTGTCATGAACCACGTTTGCAGGGGGTACCCATTGCCTCCCAGCAGTCACTGCCGTGACCCAAGGTTCATGTGAGCATACAGGAACCTGGTACTTCTTTTGAATGCAAGAGACATGGCAGGTCTCAGCACAGACCTCCAAATTCTGGCATTTACGGTCACCTTTAAACTGAACATTGATGGACTAGAAACCTTTCTGTGGATGAATGGTGTAGGTTAGCATTAGATGCTGTTAAAGCAGTGTGGGTGTGGTCAATAGCTTTGTGCACCTGGAGAAAGTCAGTGATGGTAGAGAAGCCAGGGCCTTCTGACATTTATCCACATTCCCTGTAATTTTTTCTGTCCTCTGAAGTAAGTGCGTGGCAACGTCTTCCAAAATTGGAAGTCAATTTGTTGCCATGCCAATTAGCATGGATGCAACCTCACAGTAGCTACATGGTGGCCCAACTTAGAGGAAGCATTGTTCCCCAAGTTGGAAGAAGGATTTGAAGAGTTGTAGTGTGGGAAAAACAGTACCGGTCACATATCAGATGCATCTGTGGGTCAAAGATTGGGAAATGTTACACAGGCCCCTAGTTGTTCCTTGAAACAAGCCACAGACATAAAATTGGGACAGCTCTGCCTTTCATGGGATGGGATAGCCACCCGGTGCTCTCGAGCACAAGTTCTGCTCCGGCAGATTACATCGGCTGGTGATAATGACCAAGGACATTCCTAATCAGTGCCTGTACTTCTTTCAGAGAGTTGTAGATGACAGCAAGGCCCGTAAATCTGCAGTCTCCTTCTCCATTCTCCTCTGCCTCCCAGGTGGATGTTCACCTACAAGTTTTCTATCTGGAAGCGGTAAGGCAGCCACTGAGGGTTGCTGTCCTTGGTGACGATATTGAAATTGCCCTCAGCTTCTGTGGTCTTCAGATTTGAACCAAGGACACAAGGACTCTAATTAAAGTGACCTCCATGTGTGATTTCTGAGCAGATATTCTGTGGAGAATGGCAGAAAAATTATGTAATTTTATTGAAGGGACTCTTGAGACTTCACACCCATCACTTTGCATGCAGTGGCAGCCATTTTGTTACTGCATAGTGGACTTTGGATTCAAGATGACCAGGTACCAACTTTGTTTCCAATGTGAGTAACTTATAGGCACTGCCTGTGACCATGGATTTTCTTTCATTCTTCATTTTACCTTTTACATCACTGTCCCTGTAGCCTTTCAGCCTCCTGTGGTCTGTTGAGTCCTTTACATAATTATTAATGTGCCATTTTACCCCAACAGCATACAACTTTGGAAATTACTGTGCTCTTGTAGTGCCCTAAAGCTCCCATGCAGAGGCCAAAGTTACTGTGACCTGTGTAAGACACCCACACGTGAGGGAGCTCCAAATGCCTCCTATTCCCTTTAAGGTCTAATGCTATGGTTTCCAACTGGTTCCTGTTAGTCACCATTCCCAGAGTAACCCAGTGAAATGAAGCCCATTACAGTGATGTAAAAGGTAAAATGAAGAATGAAGGAAAATCCATGGTCACAGGTAGTGCCTACAAGTCACTCACATTGGAAACAAAGTTGGTACCTGGTCATCTTGAATCTAAAGTCCACTATGCAGTAACTACACAAAATAGCTGCCACTGAATGCAAAGTGATGGATATGAGGTCTCAAGTGTCCCTTCGATAAAATTACATAATTTTTCTGCCATTCTCCACAGAATATCTGCTCAGGAATCACAAGTGGCAGTCACGGTGATTAGAGTCCTTGTGTTCTTGGTTCAAATCTGAAGACCACATACAAGCTGAGGGCAATTTCGATTTGAGTTGCCTGCTTTCCCTAGGACTCCATGAACCATCCCTGATAAATCCCCTGACCAGTATAGACAAGCACCAAGACTGACTCGTCTGGAGACCCCCGACTGACCCTGACACAACCCTGGACTAATTTCTCAATACGTACCCAACTGACCTACCAACAATCCTCAGAATGGTTACATGACCCTCAGTAATGATTGGACTTGGATTCCTGGATCCTGGTAGGACTGAGTGCCTGACAGACTGTGGCTATCTTCGAGGCAGAAATTGGTATCTTCTGATTGTCGTCCCACTCCACTCCATCTTGACCTTTGTTCCTGGCCATTTACTTGAAGCACTTGTAGTGTGTTTGCTCCATAAACTGCTGGCAAAAGTTCCAGATATGATTTTGATGCACTGTACCAAGCAACAACAAATCCATCCTTTTGGCTGTTACTCTCCATTATGACAAGCTGCCTTTGTCTCATTCTGTGGTAAAAAGCAATGCAAGCCATAGAAGCTGCTCCCTGTAACTGATCTCTAAAGACCTTGGGGGTCTAAAATGCAATGTGAGATACAGAAAGGCTGGTGGCCTATGGACAGTGTCAAAGTCAGTGAGTATGTATTAAGAAAGCAATGTAACGTATCCAGAGGCTGGCATTATCCTATTAAGGACAATGTGAGTGAACAAGTAAGCCAACACCCATAAGATCCTCTTTGTACACATGAAGGTGAAGTGTATGCATCCCTGCATGTGCCTTGGATAAAGCTTGCACGTCCTAGGTGTCCCTGAACACAAAGTAACATGGTGTGTGAGCAAGACCAAGATAATGGTCAGAGGGTGGTGGCTGTAGCTTTGCATGGACAAAGGGTTGAGGAGGGTGATGGGCATGGAGAGTTCCAGGATGCTGTTATGAGGAAGTAATTGAATGCTGGCTGGAACAGGTGCTTGGTGAGCTGCAGCTGTCTAATACTGCTCTGAAGGAAATTAGCACCATCTACAGTTCTTTAGAGAGGACAAGAAGAATTGGGAATAATGCATATAAAAGTCTTGTTGGAGCTTTAATGGAAATGGGGAATTTCCCTGTTCCAAAGTCACCATTGAATGGAATATTTTTCTTGAAAATGAAATTGATTTTTTTCTTCTCTATATATTTTCCCGCTGTTCTCCCCTGCTCCCGCCTCACCATCAAGGGGCAAACTCTGCCATTATATGAATATGATTTTGTATGTTATTGTACAAATTCATAGAAATTATTTAATGCTAAGCATCTTTGTAATTTGAAAGTGTAAGATAGACTGAACAAAGGAGAAAAAAGGAGATACACTAAAGGAGAAAGCTGATGTGTACAAAACTTTATTAACAAATGCTTATTTTAGTCACAGCAGACGTAATGAATAAATACTTAAAAATCATGACTTCAAATAATAAATACCTGTTACAATTTGAAAATTGTTACTAATGGTAATGGCTAAGTTTTGTTAAAGAACTCACTGACTAACCTCATCTTCCGGATGTGACAGCTGTATTGTTCAGCTGACTAATGCTCAAAAATAACTGAATGAAAGAAAGCCAACTTATTTGAGGGTCCTTTAGGTAAGCAGTTATAATTATTCCACTAATAATTTAATAGAGGGACTACATCTTAAGACTGTTTAATTGTCATCTTTTTAAAGAACTGATATTAAATTCTTATTTGCGGCAAAAATTTAATTGCGCAAAGGCCTTTCTCTTAAAAAAAACTACATAGCACAAAATGCATTGGATTGCGTATAACAAATCCCTTGATACTCATATTCCACATTATTCAATTAATAATCTTTATTTTAAACAATGTTATGCTAATTCCATTTACTTGAGCTTTTGCCTTTAGAGGCAACTGAAAAATCTCACATAGTATATTCTGTTAAAAATATCTTAATGCTTGGGAATAAAGACATTTTATGATCCCTATTCTTCCTCAAAGTGAGGTCAGTTTTACGTACCTCTGTGTGATAACACGAAATCTGCTTTCATTCACTTCATTACAAAAAAATAGAAAATGCACTTCAAGTAATTTCTAATATTAGAAGTGATGCTGCGTAATAAAAGGTAGTTTTTTTTGCTCAGCATTTACATTAGTTAAGCAACAAAGTAAAATAATAGATCTATTCTTTTACAAAATCCTGTCCTTATCACTGCATTAATCTATTTAATTCAATGCAAATCTGTACCTTCTGATCACCAAACACTGAATTAAAATCTAACCCGTTGTGGAACTTCAAAATATACATTTAACTTTATACTCAGTGAATAATGCTGGACTGTAATATACAAAGCCAAAAAAAAAATTCATTGTGAATATATATATATGCATCAACACTATATCGATCCAAACATTAGGCAATGTTTGATATTTTTAAAAAAGTAGAGCATAGAAAGAAAGTTCTGAATGCATCCACATCAAATTCTCCCACACCATCATTTTAATAGAGGCATTAACTTGAAACAGCCTACTGCTTCTGTTAATTAATTTCAAGGAATTTGATAAGAATGCTTTAAGTGCGTATGACACATTGATGATATTCAGATTTACTCTTAAAATTTATTTGGCCCAAACAAAATAAATGAATAGTTAATAATCAGCATCTCCATTTGCTGAAAACTTTGTGTGTTAATTTATATAGCAGGCCTTCTCAATTAAATTTCCTTTCTGCTTCAAATTTCTAAATAAATGCTTTCTCCAGCTAATGTACTAATTATAATCAGAAACCAAAACATGTTTTCTATTAAATGCAGGAAAGCACTTTGATTACACATTCACTTCTTCAATGTGGCCTTTTCTGCTTTATTTACTGTAAGCTGAGGATCCTCAAAATGTCAGCATCCAGCTTTGCATTATAAGTCCTCAATGTAGCATTTGGTCCAGCTAGACTGTGGAGGGTAACTATGCAAGCTGAGCTGTTTGGCAATGGGAGACTCCTGTCAGTCGAGCAGTTTGGTTTTGAGAGTCCATTGAGAAATTCCACACTGTATCCTGATGACTCTTGAAGCAAACAATAACGACATTAAGTGGAAACTAGACAATCAGCTTGGAAGGGACAACTTGTCTCGTAACCAGGGCACGTTTTTCCTCCCTGTGGTTTTGTCCTAGTCCAAGCGCATGAAGTTCCTCAATTCATCTGTGTGAGGATTCAGGCAGGCAATGAGTCAGATCAAGGCACTTACGCAGATTGCGGAGGGCAGCTTGGTGGTGCTGGCGTTCCATTTCATACCTCTGCTTACACATTCTCAGCTCCTGCAGGGACAAAATACCACATAAACTGGTGCTTATTACCATCGGGACCTTTGATTAGACTTGACTACAGGGGTCTTTTAAAAGCAATTTTAAAACCAGCTAAGTTTCTCAGCTTAGTAGTAATCAAGGCATTGGACATACAAATAAATATTGAAGCACTACAGTAATTTGAAACATTCCCATGGCATGTATAGAAGATTGACAGGACAGTTTCTGGGCGCATTTGTGACCTGCACAGAGTTGGTTTGAGTGACTAATTCCTCATGCCTATTCAACACACAATCTTTTCAAATACTTGTCCCTCCTACGTGGGATTTTGCAGAATCCTGCTGCATATCTGGGAAAGTTGGTTTCAAATGATTTTGTTGGTGAGATTCCTACCATTGCCAGGGAAGGATGGATCAGAAAGAAAAATGGCAGCTGCAGGCCTTAGGCAGAGCAGAGCATCACCCCACTCCTAGGGGCAGCTGAAGATTAAAATAAAATGTAAACATGGGGGGTGTGAGAGTGTAATCTGTCTTCTTGTGTCTGATTCCAATCCTTGGGGACAGACTTGAGTTTTATCTTCCCAACCACATTTCAATGATGACTCAGTCACAATGGTGACTCCTTTCAGGGAGCTGATATAACAGCTGATTTCCAAATCCATTCAATCTAGAAACACTGCAAACTGGTGGGGCTGGGGTAAGTTCTATAATTACAAATCATCTTTATTGTCCGTGCGATTTATCGAACAAATACGGATGTTGCAATGACCCTTCCCTTCCCTGATACTGATCTTCTTCTCCCTACATTATCTGAAGTCTCTAGTTTCTGACTGCTTGCTGCGAACAGCAGAAAAGGTACCCCCTCACAGTATTCCACTTCAAAGGGCAAACAAATCAGTAAACATTTCCAAGTCGAGCAAAATGTTCTTTTAAAATCAACGGATGCCTGTCTGAGTGAAATTACGATAAACGTCCACTCCAAGTGCTGGTTGGCATTCTACTGTAATGTACTGCAGATACGTCTCTCATTTTCATACAAGAGATCCTTGTACTTTTGTTGGACGAGCAGAATTGGAAATCATCAGGGCAGCAAAGTGTCACATTTCTGCCAAAATGCTCCTAATTTAATTCAAAGAGATATCCAGCAATTTTTCAAGAACATTTCAGTTGCCTTGGAGTTGTGAATATTTACTGATGTTCTTCCTTTTAAGTGTAGCCGCTGCAGGAGGTGCTTTTTAAGCAGAGCACAATCAGAAATGCAGGGGTACCTTAGATAATGGACTTGGTGTCTGGCAATTGTGTAGCCAAGTTATTTCTTACCAACATGTGTGCACTAAGGTGCTCTGCTGTCAAGTTTAATTCATGATTTCTTTCCTTGAGATGATTCAGCTGCTCTTGGAGGACTTGTCGTTCCACATTTTTCTCTGCATTATAAAAATAATTTATCAATTGCATTAACACAAGTTGCATCAGCGAACATTATTCTTTCTCTTCACAATATAAGACCCTTTCCTGCCTCCTGCATACTAGGTACAAGGACTTGCAGCATTTCCTTATTTTTTAAAACATGAACAAAGTTGTAGTGATTGGGATTGTTTCTTTTATGCTCACCTCAACTGCAAATGCCTCATCAATGCACAGTGACACACTACTTGCAGTGATTTTAGATCAGTAATAAAACAGAAAGATGCAAAACAGTGAAATTAAAAACAGCATGGTAAACATATAAATCAGAAAAAAGTTCAATCAATCAGAATGATATGAAGATAGCAGATGGCTATGAGAACAGAATAACATTCTCAAATAAAGCAAAATGAACCAGAGTGGCAATATTCAAAATTCTTGAGAGAATTTGGAGGATGAACCAAGGCCAGAATTGGAGGAATGCAGAGTTCTTGATTACAGGGATAGGGAGACATGAAAAGGAAATGGAGCTTTAGCAGACAGGGAATAAATGTAGATGAGGGAAGTATTAGATTGGAGGATGAATACGACTTGCTCCTGTCAGGATACTTTTAAGATTTGCCTTTAGATGTTGTGATGGTGGCAAAGAACACAAAAGAGAAGGAGGAGGAAACCAAGCTTAGTCCTTGGCAGGAAATCCAGAGGCAATGGTGATGCAACATGAAGAGATGCTATTCCATAAAGACACTGTTATTTTTATTTGTACATGAGTTTTGGGCACTGCAGGCTGTACCAGCATTTATCCCTATGACTACCACTGGAAACATACAAGTGGAACCAAAGGAGGCCAGTGTCACTTGGTCAGTCAATGAAGTAAAATAAAGAAAGTATTGCGTTTACATAGCAACTTGCATGATGAGAGGATGTCTCATAGCACGTAACCATTTATTATTGCTGCAGTATATAAACAAAACGGTGGCAGTTTTTCATCTTGTAAGATCTTGTTGGTGGTCAACTCTATGTTAAGTATGACCTTAGTCCACTCTGGCATGGCAGCCTCAATCACATTTTGTGCAGAGGAAGATGACAGTCTTAGGCTACACCAGGTTATAGTCCAACAGGTTTAATTGGAAGCACTAGCTTTCGGAGCGCTGCTCCTTCATCAGGTGGTTGTGGAGTACACAATTGTAAGACACAGAATTTATGGCAAAAGTTTACAGTGTGATGTAACTGAAATTATACATTGAAAAATACCTGGATTGTTTGTTAAGTCTCTCATCTGTTAGAATGACCATGATAGTTTCACTTCTTTCATATGTAAATTACAAAACTTTTTAAGAAGTTACATTCTCAGGTTAACTGTAACAATTGGTGTCAGCCCAGATAAGATGTTGAAGGTGTTAGCCCCCTGTGTTCCGTTGTCTGTGCCATAATATTTAGACTGATTCTAATCTAAAAATGAGTCAAATATTATGGCACAGAAAACAGAACACAGGGAGCTAACATCTTATCTGGGTTGACACCAATTGTTACAGTTAACCTGAGAATGTAACTTTTAAAAAAAGTATTGCGATCTATATATAAAAGAAGTGAAACTATCAAGGTCATTCTATCAGATGAGAGACTTAACAGACAATCAAGGTATTTTTCAATGTATAATTTCAGTTACATCACACTGTAAATTTTTGCTTTAAATTCTATGTCTTACAAATGTATATTCCACAACCACCTGATGAAGGAGCGTCGCTCCGAAAGCTACTGCTTCCAATTAAACCTGTTGGGCTATAACCTGGTGTTGTGTGATATTTAATTGGGATCTGTAAGCTATATTGTTATGGTTGGAAGATAACCTGGTGTTGTGTGATATTTAATTGGGATCTCTAAGCTATATTGTTGTGGTTGGACGATAACCTGGTGTTGTGTGATATTTAATTGGGATCTCTAAGCTATATTGTTGTGGTTGGACGATAACCTGGTGTTGTGTGATATTTAATTGGGATCTGTAATGGTTACCTGTTAAACTTTGTTGATATGTTTGTGTGTCACATGGTCCTTGTTTGACCCTTCTTCACATACTGCTGAGGAGCATTCTGCTAGGATTTGGGATTCTTTGCACTGATTGGACTTCTTACACATTTGAGCCCTATAGTCTTTTGCAGAATATAGCTCAGATATGTCATTAAATGCTGGACATTGTCTTGTTGTGTTAGAGATGCCACACTTCATACAACATTTGAATATTCTACTCAATCTGAGACAGATGCAATTGTTGCTCCAGAGTCAAGCATCCAAAGATGCTGCCAGCCTGCTATAACTGGTTTGAATTAGTGACTTTCTTCTGGAGAGCATCAAAAGCGCATTTTTTAGGTTTGCCAGGAGTGATTTTCTGAAGACTTTGATGGGAGTGGAGGTAATGATTAGTTCTATAAGCCTCCTAGCCAAGATAGCTTCAGTGAAGTTACATTCTATATCTTGATGTTGAACCTGGATACAAATTGAACATTACTTTAAGCTGGCTGTCGTCAATATGATAATGAGATCAAACCTACGTATCCTGAAATTTATTCAAAATGTAAGTTGATCTTCTAAAATCTGAAACTGCTTTTCAAGATATTTGCAGTGAACATCTGAAATAACAACAGATTTTATTCTCTTTAACTATGAGGTGCCGCAAAGGGAGAAGAAATTTGACTACTCGTTGTTGTTTCTCAGTGCTCGGCAGGTTCATAAAGACTGATACATTATTTAAATAACCAGGCAAGGATTAGATGTCACATCTGTGGAGAGAAATCAGAGTTAAAAGTTTCGGGTTGAGTTAATTTTGACCCAAGACGTTAACTCTGATGCTGCAAAACTTGCTGAGCTTTTCCAGCAACTTCTGTTTTTGGTCCTGTTTTACAGCATCCACAGTTCTTTCAGTTTTCAATTAGGCTGAGAAGTTTTTTTTTCCATTTTTCTTTAATAGATTTATTGCCCCTAAAATGCCACTGTAAGGAACTGGAGGACAGTGTAATGCTTTTCCTTTTTTTTGTGCTGTTAGCTTCTTTTCTTTCTTGACTCTATGTTGCTGCCTCTTTAAAAGCTGTAGGTTTGTGCCTGGAGGAAGCGTTTATTAAAAAAAAATGAGATGATAATGTCACATGTGCTTCTTTTTATTTTCAGGAAAAGAAAATGGTGGTATTGACTGACGGCTGTACCTAGAATGCCACTTCATCCAGAGCAGATGTCTGGGCCCATGCTGAGATAAAAATATAATTCTAAGTATTAATGGCAGACTTTATTTAACATGAGAGACAATTAGACAACTCCTTTTGATATTCCCTTTTGAAACTTTGACAATTGCCTTTGATACATTTTTCAGAGCCAGAGAGCTTAACAAAAACCTTAACACACATTCATATTTACTTTTAGCAATCCAAGTTATGCTGTCTCCCAAAAAGGAGCTTATGTTTTTCAAAGTGTACCTG
The DNA here is from genome assembly GCF_037043375.1 of Chiloscyllium plagiosum. Classification (NCBI taxonomy): domain Eukaryota; kingdom Metazoa; phylum Chordata; class Chondrichthyes; order Orectolobiformes; family Hemiscylliidae; genus Chiloscyllium; species Chiloscyllium plagiosum. Next base: position 29,134,249 of record NW_028270172.1, on the reverse strand, counting down.
AACTTCCTGAAAGGTGGCTCAGAGCCATATACAAAAGCAGCGTGTTAAGTTATTCTATAGATTCCAGGTCACACAGACATATATATTGAAGACAGTCGTGTGTCATTCCACCATAAACATGCCCACATCACCTTTGGTGTTACGTGGCTGGCTTGTCGCTGAGGGGAAAATCCCCTGGCTTTCAGGCTGAACCAGCTGAGAGCTGGTACCGGGAGGGGTGCTGCAGAAAAGGGACCTGCTGGTGGCCGGAGAGGCATTAGAATAATTGACTCCTTACAGTGCAGAAAGAGGCCATTCAACCCATCGAGACTGCACTGACACTCCGAAGAGCATCCCACCTAGACCCAGCCCCCTCCCCTATCCGAATAACCCCACATTTACCATGACTAAGTCCACCTAGCCTACACACCTATGGAACACTGCAGACAATTTAGCATGACCAGTCCACCTCAGGTGACTTTCCATGTGGAGTTTGCATGTAGGAGTATGGGTGGGTTGCGCTTCGGCGGGGCGGTGTGGACTTGTTGGGCCGAAGGGCCTGTTTCCACACTGTAAGTAATCTAATCTAATCTAATCTAATCTAATCAAATAATACATTGTGTCACCTACTACAATTCAATAGGACCAATGTCCTCCTAAAGCACTGACACTTTGCAAAACATAGGAGTCCCATCTGATATGTTCCACATGTGCTGACCAAGTGTAGGGCTGAGGTGGGCATCTTTGGACTGCAGGAAAAAACTGAAGCACCCAGGGGAAACCCACAAAGAATGTGCAAACTCCACACAGAAAGTCACTCGAGGGTGAAGTTGAACCTGGGTCCCTGGGTCTAACATATCTTAGATTATTCCTTTCCAGTGAGACCTCTGTAGCTCTAGGAACACTAGTTTGATCGCTCAATATCCATTTTTAAATATATTTCCAAATCAATCTGCGCAGCAGTGTTATTACACACCTCTGAGGCAGTGGGACTTGAAACCAGGGATATTACCACTGCACCACAAGAGGCCCCAATCAATGCCTATTAGAGACACACACAGTTGCTGTAGTACATTCTCTCCATGTCTTCGTTCTTCTCATACTCTTGGGTTATATTTGGTATCATTGGACCCTCTTTTACACTTTACAAATGAACTCCCACCTGGAACATCCATTTCAGGATCCTAACCAAAATGGCAGCTTCTGCAGCATCGGCTAACTGATCAAGACATGGAGGGCAATTGGTTGGATGGAGGATGGTTCGTGTGTGGGGTGGGTTTCTGGAGGGGGCAGCGGATGAAGGTACAGTTACAACATTTAAAAGGCATTTAGGTAAGTACATGAATAGGAAATGTTTGGAAGGATATCGGCCAAGCACAGGCAGATGGGACTAAATTAGTTTGGGATTATGGTCAGCATGGATTGGTTGGACCAAAGGGTCTGTTTCCAAGCTGTAGGTCTCTATGACTCTAAAACTATCACCCTGGTCATGGCGGGTGGAGCAAACAAAAACTGAACCTTATGATTCTAAGTAACCATTGGTTTCCAGAAAAGAAATCAATTAAGAAAAATGCAACCCAGTAGACTTGCAATTACATCCAAAATGTTTGGCCTATTCGGACATGCTTTTTTTTTTTTACCTTCAATATATTCTTGATAGGCTTGAAGGACACCTGTCACTCCCTGCCATTTTAGGTGCTGTTCCATTTCATCCTGGCTGTCCAGTTCCTCCGGCTGTTGGTTAACCTCTCTGTTCTGATCCACACTCTCCAGCACTTGCTGTTGTGGTACATCACACAACGATGACCTCTGAGCTGGTGAGCTGTAATGCACAGCATTCTCCTGATCACCCACTGAAAGGTTAATGAACAAAATGATGTTCCAGTTCAAACATACATGCACGATGGATCAGTTACCAAACTATGTTGTTTGTACACAGCAGGCCTGGCAAAAGAAAATATACCAAGTAGTGCAGTGTGTAGGTCACAAAGGCAAAATATAAAGCCTTACTTTAAAGTTATCAGTTAATTATTAACAGGGAAACACTACTGTCATCAATTTAATGTAATGGGTAACTTCAAATGACTATATATTTAGTATCATAGAGCCCCTACAGAGTGGAAGCAGGCTGTTCGGCCCATCAAGTTCAAAGAGCAAATGACCCAGATCCAATCCTATTCCCTATAGCCCTGCATCTCCCACAGCTAATCCACCTAGCCTGCAGATCCCTGGACACTACAGCCTAACTTGCATTTCTTTGGGCTGCGGGAGGAAACCCAGGCAGACACAGGAAGAACATGCAAACTCCACATGGAAAGTCACCTGAGGCTGGAATCTAACCTGGGTCTTTGGTGTTGTAAGGCAGCAGTACTAACCACTGAGCTGCAGTACCATCTAAATTCTTACCAAAGTAACTTTTCACTTCCACCACATCATGCTACAGTATGAAACTTGCACAAATTTGGTTAATTTCTGGCACATTAAATTACCTACAGTGTGGAAACAGGATCTTCGGCCCAACAAGTCCACACCAACCCTCCAAAGACCAACCCACCCAGACCCATTCCCCTACATTTACCCCATTCACCTAACACTATGGGCAATTTAGCATGGCCAATTCACCTAACCTGCACATTTTAGGACTGTGAGAGGAAATTGGAGCACTCAGAGGAAACCCACACCGACATGGGGTGAATGTGCAAACTCCACACAGACAGTTGCCTGAGGCGGGAATTGAACCCGGGTCTCTGGTGCTGTGAGGCAGCAGTGCTAACCACTGTGCCACCGTGCCGCCCAAAGCAATCACCAACCCTGCGCAGCACTGCAAACTTCACTGGCTAGCCCACCTCAGCCCTACACTTGGTCAGCACATGTGGAACATATCAGATGGGACTCCTATGTTTTGCAAAGTGTCAGTGCTTTAGGAGGACATTGGTCCTATTGAATTGTAGTAGGTGACACAATGTATTATTTGATTAGATTAGATTAGATTAGATTAGATTACTTACAGTGTGGAAACAGGCCCTTCGGCCCAACAAGTCCACACCGCCCCGCCGAAGCGCAACCCACCCATACTCCTACATGCAAACTCCACATGGAAAGTCACCTGAGGCTGGAATCGAACCTGGGTCTTTGGTGTTGTAAGGCAGCAGTACGAACCACTGAGCTGCAGTACCATCTAATTTCTTACCAAAGTAATTTTTCTCTTACACATTTGGTTTGCACAATGTGTAAATGTAAGGCTAACTAAAGCCTGGACTATCCTATAACCATATGGTCAATTCTACTCAGGGAAGCAATCCCAATGAGATATTTTATCACATTTCTGTTTGTTGCTTCAGTTCATGGATAACGTTTATGGCAATAAATAGCCATATTGATTGGTGCATGCAAAAATCTGTATCCAGCCCAGGGATACTAATTTGGTTTTACCATCCCCAGTTTTGAAATGAAATAATGGCTTTTAGTTTTATGTAAAACATTTTACCTTTAAATTGAGAAAAATCTTGCCATCACTGCAACATTGGCATCAAAGTGCCCTCTGGATTGATGGCATTGGTTCAGGTTTGCCCACACTGGAAGTTGTTACATACCTGCTGCCTCATCTCAATGTTCCAGTGCCAGGTATAATTTACAATCCCCAGAACTAACCAGCACTGGTACTTTGGGGATCAAGCACTGAACAGAAAGAGACTGCACAGGAACTACTAACAACCAGAAGCCCCTTTACATTGCTTCTAATGGCTGTTGACAAATCCCAACCCTGTCACATTACAGGTAGCAACAGTACTCCGAATCTCCTCACTGGTAAAAGTTCATCAACTGGCCCTGTGATCAGGGACTGGCATTGATTCCTGCTTAAGCAACACCTTGATTTTAAAATTCTCAACCTTGTTTTCAAAGCTTCACATTGCCTCCACTTTTTCCAACTCTGTAATCTTCTCCAGCACCACTGCCTCCTGGATATCTGTGTTTCTGGCCCCTCGAGCATCCCAGTTTTAATTGGTCCAACATTGGTGGCTGTAATTTCCGCTTCCACAGATCTAAGCTCTTGAAGTTTTTCCCTAAACTGCTTCACCTCTCACATTTGAGCAACCGATTTCAAACCTACATCCCTGAACAAGATTCCAATCAACTGCCCCAATACGGCTTTATGTGACCCAGTGCCAAATTTTGTTTGAAATCCTCCTGTGAAGCAAGTTGTGGCATTCCATTATGTTGGTTACGCTGCATGAATCCAAGTTGCGGAGGTTAATTTTATTGACCTGTCAGATGTCTCTAAGAAATCAGTCAACTCAGCGTAATTCAATAAATATACATCCGCCTTGCCCAATTTGTACAACACTGTATACTTAATGCTTTTATAAACTGTGCAGCTTGGCTGGTGTCAAATATTATTTAAGCTCGTTTTATTGAGGTTGATGAATTTTCTCATTTCAAGTTGTTTCTCCTCTGCTCCTCCGTTAGTTCCTCCTGGTCTAAGCTTCTTCCTGGAACGACTGTCTCTCAATTCAGAGCTAATTAAGGCACATTGTGGAAGGTCAAATTTGACCCAACTGAAGGCCACCTTAGGTCATTTTCTCATTGCGCTGGTATTCCAGTGTTGGCGAGGGAGAGCCCGGATTTAGCCCACATGAGCAGGAGGGAGGTACCCCTGCCTGGAGGTTTGGGGGGGGGGGGTGGGGGGGGGGGGGAGGTGTTAGACTCTGCGCTTCATGGCAAACTCTGCTAGTGGCAAGGACTTCCATAATGGGAAACTCCCACTCGTCTGCACGGAAACCACTTCCCTTGCATTGGCAATGCCTGGCTGACTGCCCATGGCAAGGTCACCAACCTCTCCCTCTACCTTACCCTCTGCCCTATTGAGTCTCCAGCATTGCTCCTGCTCTTGGGTGTTCTGTAGTCCAGAAGTGGCCTCCCAGGACTATACAGCTGCTGGTCTTCTGACTGATTAGATTAGATTCACTACAGTGTGGAAACAGACCTTTCGGCCGAACAAGTCCACACCAACCCTCCGAAGAGTAACCCACCCAGACCCATTTCCCTCTGACTAATGCACCTAACACTATGGGCAATTTAGCGTGGCGAATTCACCTGACCTGCACCTCTGCAGATTGTGGGAGGAAACCGGAGCACCAGGAGGAAACCGGAGCCATCACAGGGAGCATGTGCAAACTCCACACAGACAATCACCTGAGGCTGGAATCGAACCCTGGTGCTGTGAGGCAGCAGTACTAACTACTGACCCACTGTGCCGCCCCATGGCCAGCAGCTCCTGGAGATAGGATATATCCCTCCATAAAGCACAGGAAGTCTGACAGCTGGTAGGTAAGCGTTCGCTTGGGGTTTAATCCCAACTGGGTACCCGGAAATAGCTGCATTGGGGTTGCCGTGGGCTTTTTGTTTATTGCATAGTACCACCAGTGTGTAGTCATTAAACTCTGCCCATTGTCTGTGCCAGTGTCAGGAATGCATGACACAAATTCTTCCCCATTGTTATCAGACGTACAAATGGAGCCCTCATATATTAGCATTGATCTTTCTCTGTTGCTATAACACCATATTCTGCATTTTGTTCTATTACCCTGATGTACTGACGAAAGGTCTGATTCGTCTGGATACCATGCTAAACAATACTTTTCACTGTATCTCAGTGCATATGACAATAATAAATCAAAATCAATTTAGATTTCAAAGGCTAATATGGTGTTGCTAAATTTAATTTGTGCTAGATTTAACATTGTCAGCCTGCAAACAGCTACAACCTGGGCTCGTAATTTGTTGTTACTCCGACCGGATTGAACAATTGAACAATGGTCAGCGTGGTGGAAACTCAGGAGTTTGCTCATGACTTTCATCCTGCAACAAACTGGTCACACCACATGGTATGGATTAAAGAATTACACCGTTGGCTTCAGCTCATCTGAACTGCGATTCCTGTTGCCTGATGGTGTACAGAGGCTGATGCCAGCTTGGAGTGCTGAGTGCCCAACAAGAGGAAAGAAAAATGTCGAGGTGGGGGGGTCAGTGCGGGGCAGGGTGTGCAGACGCAAGGAGGGAATTAGGTCCGTAAACTCTCCAAACAAAATTAATTAGCTAGTAAAACAGAAATTGCTGGAAAAGCTCAGCAGGTCTGGCAGTATCTGTGGAGAGAAATCAGAGTTAACCTTTTCAGGTTCAGTGACCCTTCAGCCAGATCTGCTGTGCCTTTTCAGCAGTTTCTGTTTCTGATTTCCAGCATGCACCATTCCCTTGGATTCCAGTCAAAAGTAATCAGCTGTCTTGACTTGCTCTATTACCTTTGGACTGGTCTGAAGCCTGGCTCTTACTGTTCTGGAACACGGATCCGTGGTAATTCTGCAAGATCTCATCCAGCAGTTTGATTTTTCCATTCCTGTCCGTTAGCATCCCAGCTGGTTTGCCCTGGCCACTGGGGGCGCTACAAGGCTCTGGCACTCCCAGCTTGTCAGATTTGTTCTCATTTACACTGCCCGTACGATCCTTCGACACAGACTCTGCTGCTTCTGGTGTCAGTGTGGGTCTGCATTGATCTGCCTGAGGCTGAGCTGGTAGATTCTCCTGAGAGCGTGCATTTGGATTGCTGTCAGCTGGAAGCACCGAGAGGCAGCTCACATCAGCTACACCTGTCACGCCAGCAGCATCTGCAAAATAAGAATGTATCATCTGTTCATTTCCTGATGTCTCTATGAACGCTTAAGTTCCTTGGTGTAAATATCCTGACAGCAGCATTACTCACATCTTGTGACGAGGGTATCGGCTGGGGACAAGCTCACTGCTTTGAATACTTGATTGAACAGCTGAGTCTAAACCAAACCTGACATAAAATCCAGGCCGGGTGTTTGAAGGGGACAACTCAGCAGTTGCGACAAACTTGCGTTAGACGCTGACAACAAAAGTCAAGTGAAACTGATCTCCTTTATGAATGAGCAAAGTGCTCAGTTTTGGTTTTAATGCCACCAGTGAAAATTCTGCACCTTAGGCTGACTCTGTACCTCATCAAAAATCCCTCCCCCAACTTGAGTGATTTGAGGAAAAAAATCCTATTTAACATGCAGAGCAAGGGGACCTGCCTTGCTGAGGGAGGGAGAGACTCCAGATTGGAGGAATACTTCAGTCCACCCAACAATAATAATGTAATCATGTTTACATAGACCCAGGGAGCAATCATTTTAATTGATGCCAGCCTCCAGTTCCCTTGCTTTTCGATGGCCAGATTACCCGATTAAAGCAATGGAAAAATCAACAAAATTAGCTCTGCTTCTGTTTGATCAGCACATTCACCGTCTCTGTACCCAGACAATAGGCACTGGGCAACAACAAAGAAATCGGTAACTCTCGTTAATCTGTTTCTGCCATTAATCCTCTTCAGTAGGAAATTAAATGGTGGCAAACATGTCACATTTGCTAATTTTTGTCTACTTTGTGTCCTTAGATTTTATCGCAAGTTTCTTTTTCACTGATAACAGTGTGACCTGATCCTCGGCTGATAACAGTGTAGCCTGACCCTCGACTGACAACAGTGTGACCTGATCCTCAGCTGATAACAGTGTAGCCTGACCCTCGGCTGATAACATTGTAGCCTGAGCCTCGGATGAAAACAGTGTGACCTGATCCTCAGCTGATAACAGCGCAGCCTGACCCTCGGCTGATAACAGTGTAGCCTGACCCTCGGCTGATAACATTGTAGCCTGAGCCTCGGATGAAAACAGTGTGACCTGATCCTCAGCTGATAACAGCGCAGCCTGACCCTCGGCTGATAACAGTGTAGCCTGACCCTCGGCTGATAACATTGTAGCCTGAGCCTCGGATGAAAACAGTGTGACCTGATCCTCAGCTGATAACAGTGTAGCCTGACCCTCGGCTGATAAAAGTGTAGCCTGATCCTTGGATGATAACAGTGTGATCTGGCCCTCAGATGATAACAGTGTGACCTGATCCGCGGCTGATAACAGTGTAGCCTGACCCTCAGCTGATAACAGTGTAGCCTGATCCTCGGCTGATAACAGAGTAACCTGATTCTCAGCAGATAACAGTGTAACCTGACCCTCGGCTGATAACAGTGTGACCTGATCCTCGGCTGATAACAGTGTAGCCTGACCCTTGGCTGATAACTGTGTGACCTGATCCTCGGCTGATAACAGTGTAACCTGATCCTCGGCTGATAACAGTGTAACCTGATCGTCGGCTGATAACAGTGTAGCCTGACCCTCGGCTGATAACAGTGTAGCCTGATCCTCTGCTGATAACAGTATAGCCTGATCGTCGGCTGATAACAGTGTAACCTGACCCTCGGCTGATAACAGTGTAACCTGATCGTCGGCTGATAACAGTGTAACCTGATCCTCGGCTGATAACAGTGTAACCTGATCGTCGGCTGATAACAGTGTAGCCTGACCCTCGGCTGATAACTGTGTGACCTGATCCTCGGCTGATAACAGTGTAACCTGATCCTCGGCTGATAACAGTGTGACCTAATCCACGGCTGATAACAGTGTAGCCTGACCCTCGGCTGATAACAGTGTAGCCTGAGCCTCGGCTGATAACAGTGTAACCTGATCCTCAGCTGATAACAGTGTGACCTGATCCTCGGCTGATAACAGTGTGACCTGATCCTCGGCTGATAATAGTGTAGCCTGACCCTCGACTGACAACAGTGTGACCTGACCCTCAGCTGATAACAGTGTGACCTGATACTCGGCTGATAACAGTGTAGCCTGACCCTCGGCTGATAACATTATAGCCTGAGCCTCGGATGAAAACAGTGTGACCTGATCCTCAGCTGATAACAGCGCAGCCTGACCCTCGGCTGATAACAGTGTAGCCTGACCCTCGGCTGATAACATTGTAGCCTGAGCCTCGGATGAAAACAGTGTGACCTGATCCTCAGCTGATAACAGTGTAGCCTGACCCTCGGCTGATAAAAGTGTAGCCTGATCCTTGGATGATAACAGTGTGATCTGGCCCTCAGATGATAACAGTGTGACCTGATCCGCGGCTGATAACAGTGTAGCCTGACCCTCAGCTGATAACAGTGTAGCCTGATCCTCGGCTGATAACAGAGTAACCTGATTCTCAGCAGATAACAGTGTAACCTGACCCTCGGCTGATAACAGTGTGACCTGATCCTCGGCTGATAACAGTGTAGCCTGACCCTTGGCTGATAACTGTGTGACCTGATCCTCGGCTGATAACAGTGTAACCTGATCCTCGGCTGATAACAGTGTAACCTGATCGTCGGCTGATAACAGTGTAGCCTGACCCTCGGCTGATAACAGTGTAGCCTGATCCTCTGCTGATAACAGTATAGCCTGATCGTCGGCTGATAACAGTGTAACCTGACCCTCGGCTGATAACAGTGTAACCTGATCGTCGGCTGATAACAGTGTAACCTGATCCTCGGCTGATAACAGTGTAACCTGATCGTCGGCTGATAACAGTGTAGCCTGACCCTCGGCTGATAACTGTGTGACCTGATCCTCGGCTGATAACAGTGTAACCTGATCCTCGGCTGATAACAGTGTGACCTAATCCACGGCTGATAACAGTGTAGCCTGACCCTCGGCTGATAACAGTGTAGCCTGAGCCTCGGCTGATAACAGTGTAACCTGATCCTCAGCTGATAACAGTGTGACCTGATCCTCGGCTGATAACAGTGTGACCTGATCCTCGGCTGATAATAGTGTAGCCTGACCCTTGGCTGATAACTGTGTGTCCTGATCCTCGGCTGATAACAGTGTAACCTGACCCTCGGCTGATAACAGTGTAACCTGATCGTCGGCTGATAACAGTGTAACCTGATCCTCGGCTGATAACAGTGTAACCTGATCGTCGGCTGATAACAGTGTAGCCTGACCCTCGGCTGATAACTGTGTGACCTGATCCTCGGCTAATAACAGTGTAACCTGATCCTCGGCTGATAACAGTGTGACCTAATCCTCGGCTGATAACAGTGTAACCTGATCCTCGGCTGATAACAGTGTGACCTAATCCACGGCTGATAACAGTGTAGCCTGACCCTCGGCTGATAACAGTGTAGCCTGAGCCTCGGCTGATAACAGTGTAACCTGATCCTCAGCTGATAACAGTGTGACCTGATCCTCGGCTGATAACTGTGTGACCTGATCCTCGGCTGATAACAGTGTAACCTGATACTCGGCTGATAACAGTATAACCTGATCGTCGGCTGATAACAGTGTAGCCTGACCCTCGGCTGATAACTGTGTGACCTGATCCTCGGCTGATAACAGTGTAGCCTGAGCCTCGGCTGATAACAGTGTGACCTGATCCTCGGCTGATAAGAGTGTAGCCTGACCCTCGGCTGATAACAGTGTAGCCTGAGCCTCGGCTGATAACAGTGTAACCTGACTCTCAGCTGATAACAATGTGACCTGACCCTCGGCTGATAACAGTGTGACCTGATCCGCGGCTGATAACAGTGTAGCCTGACCCTCAGCTGATAACAGTGTAGCCTGATCCTCGGCTGATAACAGAGTAACCTGATTCTCAGCAGATAACAGTGTAACCTGACCCTCGGCTGATAACAGTGTGACCTGATCCTCGGCTGATAACAGTGTAGCCTGACCCTTGGCTGATAACTGTGTGACCTGATCCTCGGCTGATAACAGTGTAACCTGATCCTCGGCTGATAACAGTGTAACCTGATCGTCGGCTGATAACAGTGTAGCCTGACCCTCGGCTGATAACAGTGTAGCCTGATCCTCTGCTGATAACAGTATAGCCTGATCGTCGGCTGATAACAGTGTAACCTGACCCTCGGCTGATAACAGTGTAACCTGATCGTCGGCTGATAACAGTGTAACCTGATCCTCGGCTGATAACAGTGTAACCTGATCGTCGGCTGATAACAGTGTAGCCTGACCCTCGGCTGATAACTGTGTGACCTGATCCTCGGCTGATAACAGTGTAACCTGATCCTCGGCTGATAACAGTGTGACCTAATCCACGGCTGATAACAGTGTAGCCTGACCCTCGGCTGATAACAGTGTAGCCTGAGCCTCGGCTGATAACAGTGTAACCTGATCCTCAGCTGATAACAGTGTGACCTGATCCTCGGCTGATAACAGTGTGACCTGATCCTCGGCTGATAATAGTGTAGCCTGACCCTTGGCTGATAACTGTGTGACCTGATCCTCGGCTGATAACAGTGTAACCTGACCCTCGGCTGATAACAGTGTAACCTGATCGTCGGCTGATAACAGTGTAACCTGATCTTCGGCTGATAACAGTGTAACCTGATCGTCGGCTGATAACAGTGTAGCCTGACCCTCGGCTGATAACTGTGTGACCTGATCCTCGGCTGATAACAGTGTAACCTGATCCTCGGCTGATAACAGTGTGACCTAATCCTCGGCTGATAACAGTGTAACCTGATCCTCGGCTGATAACAGTGTGACCTAATCCACGGCTGATAACAGTGTAGCCTGACCCTCGGCTGATAACAGTGTAGCCTGAGCCTCGGCTGATAACAGTGTAACCTGATCCTCAGCTGATAACAGTGTGACCTGATCCTCGGCTGATAACTGTGTGACCTGATCCTCGGCTGATAACAGTGTAACCTGATACTCGGCTGATAACAGTATAACCTGATCGTCGGCTGATAACAGTGTAGCCTGACCCTCGGCTGATAACTGTGTGACCTGATCCTCGGCTGATAACAGTGTAGCCTGAGCCTCGGCTGATAACAGTGTGACCTGATCCTCGGCTCATAAGAGTGTAGCCTGACCCTCGGCTGATAACAGTGTAGCCTGAGCCTCGGCTGATAACAGTGTAACCTGACTCTCAGCTGATAACAATGTGACCTGACCCTCGGCTGATAACAGTGTGACCTGATCCTCGGCTGATAACAGTGTAGCCTGACCCTCGACTGACAACAGTGTGACCTGACCCTCAGCTGATAACAGTGTAGCCTGACCCTCGGCTGATAAAAGTGTCGCCTGACCCTTGGATGATAACAGTGTGATCTGGCCCTCAGATGATAACAGTGTGACCTGATCCGCGGCTGATAACAGTGTAGCCTGACCCTCAGCTGATAACAGTGTAGCCTGATCCTCGGCTGATAACAGAGTAACCTGATTCTCGGCAGATAACAGTGTAACCTGACCCTCGGCCGATAATAGTGTAGCCTGACCCTCGGCTAATAACAGTGTAACCTGATCGTCGGCTGATAACAGTGTGACCTGATCCTCGGAGGATAACAGTTTAGCCTGACATTCGGTTGATAACAGTTTGACCTGATCCTCGGCTGATAACAGTGTAACCTGACCCTCGGCCGATAACAGTGTAGCCTGACCCTCGGCTGATAACATTGTAGCCTGAGCCTCGGATGAAAACTGTGTGACCTGATCCTCAGCTGATAACAGTGTAGCCTGACCCTCGGCTGATAACATTGTAGCCTGAGCCTTGGATGATAACAGTGTCGCCTGAGCTTCGGATGATAACAGTGTGACCTGATCCTCAGCCGATAACAGTGTAGCCTGATCCTCGGCTGATAACAGTGTAAACTGATCGTCGGCTGATATCAGTGTAGTCTGACCTTCGGCTGATAACAGTGTGACCTAACCCTCGGCTGGTAACAGTGTAGCCTGACCCTCGGCTGGTAACATTGTGACCTGATCCTCGGCTGATAACAGTGTAGCCCGACCCTCGGCTGATAACAGTGTCGCATGCCCCTCGGATGACAACAGTGTGACCTGACCCTCGGCTGATAACAGTGTGACCTGATCCTCGGCTGATAACAGTGTGACCTGATCCTCGGCTGATAACAGTGTAGGCTGACCCTCAGCTGATAACAGAGTAACCTGATTCTCGGCAGATAACAGTGTAGCCTGACCCTCGGCCGTTAACAGTGTAGCCTGACCCTTGGCTAATAACAGTGTAACCTGATCCTCGGCTGATAACAGTGTGACCTGATCCTCGGAGGATAACAGTTTAGCCTGACATTCGGTTGATATCAGTGTAGCCTGATCCTCGGCTGATAACTGTGTGACCTGATCCTCGGCTGATAAGAGTGTAGCCTGACCCTCGGCTGATAACAGTGTAGCCTGAGCCTCGGCTGATAACAGTGTATCCTGACCCTCGGCTGATAACAGTGTAACCTGATCGTCGGCTGATAACAGTGTAACCTGATCCTCGGCTGATAACAGTGTAACCTGATCGTCGGCTGATAACAGTGTAACCTGATCCTCGGCTGATAACAGTGTAACCTGATCGTCGGCTGATAACAGTGTAGCCTGACCCTCGGCTGATAACTGTGTGACCTGATCCTCGGCTGATAACAGTGTAACCTGATCCTCGGCTGATAACAGTGTGACCTAATCCACGGCTGATAACAGTGTAGCCTGACCCTCGGCTGATAACAGTGTAGCCTGAGCCTCGGCTGATAACAGTGTAACCTGATCCTCGGCTGATAACAGTGTGACCTGATCCTCGGCTGATAACAGTGTGACCTGATCCTCGGCTGATAATAGTGTAGCCTGACCCTTGGCTGATAACTGTGTGACCTGATCCTCGGCTGATAACAGTGTAACCTGATCCTCGGCTGATAATAGTATAACCTGATCGTCGGCTGATAACAGTGTAGCCTGAGCCTCGGCTGATAACAGTGTGACCTGATCCTCGGCTGATAAGAGTGTAGCCTGACCCTCGGCTGATAACAGTGTAGCCTGAGCCTCGGCTGATAACAGTGTAACCTGACTCTCAGCTGATAACAATGTGACCTGACCCTCGGCTGATAACAGTGTGACCTGATCCTCGGCTGATAACAGTGTAGCCTGACCCTCGACTGACAACAGTGTGACCTGACCCTCAGCTGATAACAGTGTGACCTGATACTCGGCTGATAACAGTGTAGCCTGACCCTCGGCTGATAACATTGTAGCCTGAGCCTTGGATGAAAACAGTGTGACCTGATCCTCAGCTGATAACAGCGCAGCCTGACCCTCGGCTGATAACAGTGTAGCCTGACCCTCGGCTGATAACATTGTAGCCTAAGCCTCGGATGAAAACAGTGTGACCTGATCCTCAGCTGATAACAGTGTAGCCTGACCCTCGGCTGATAAAAGTGTAGCCTGACCCTTGGATGATAACAGTGTGATCTGGCCCTCAGATGATAACAGTGTGACCTGATCCGCGGCTGATAACAGTGTAGCCTGACCCTCAGCTGATAACAGTGTAGCCTGATCCTCGGCTGATAACAGAGTAACCTGATTCTCGGCAGATAACAGTGTAACCTGACCCTCGGCCGACAATAGTGTAGCCTGACCCTCGGCTAATAACAGTGTAACCTGATCGTCGGCTGATAACAGTGTGACCTGATCCTCGGAGGATAACAGTTTAGCCTGACATTCGGTTGATAACAGTTTGACCTGATCCTCGGCTGATAACAGTGTAACCTGACCCTCGGCCGATAACAGTGTAGCCTGACCCTCGGCTGATAACATTGTAGCCTGAGCCTCGGATGAAAACTGTGTGACCTGATCCTCAGCTGATAACAGTGTAACCTGACCCTCAGCTGATAACAGTGTATCCTGACCCTCGGCTGATAACAGTGTCGCCTGAGCTTCGGATGATAACAGTGTGACCTGATCCTCAGCCGATAACAGTGTAGCCTGATCCTCGGCTGATAACAGTGTAAACTGATCGTCGGCTGATATCAGTGTAGTCTGACCTTCGGCTGATAACAGTGTGACCTAACCCTCGGCTGGTAACAGTGTAGCCTGACCCTCGGCTGGTAACATTGTGACCTGATACTCGGCTGATAACAGTGTAGCCCGACCCTCGGCTGATAACAGTGTCGCATGCCCCTCGGATGACAACAGTGTGACCTGACCCTCGGCTGATAACAGTGTAGGCTGACCCTCAGCTGATAACAGAGTAACCTGATTCTCGGCAGATAACAGTGTAGCCTGACCCTCGGCCGATAACAGTGTAGCCTGACCCTTGGCTAATAACAGTGTAACCTGATCCTCGGCTGATAACAGTGTGACCTGATCCTCGGAGGATAACAGTTTAGCCTGACATTCGGTTGATATCAGTGTAGCCTGATCCTCGGCTGATAACCGTGTAGCCTGACCCTCGGCTGATAACAGTGTAACCTGACCCTCGGCTGATAACAGTGAAACCTGATCCTCGGCTGATAACAGTGTAACCTGACCCTCGGCTGATAACAGTGAAACCTGATCCTCGGCTGATAACAGTGTAACCTGACCCTCGGCTGATAACAATGTAACCTGACCCTCGGCTGATAACAGTGTAACCTGACCCTCGGCTGATAACAGTGTAACCTGACCCTCGGCTGATAACAATGTAACCTGACCCTCGGCTGATAACAGTGTAACCTGACCCTCAGCTGATAACAGTGTAGCCTGACCCTCGGCTGATAACAGTGTAACCTGATCCTCGGCTGATAACAGTGTAGCCTGACCTCGGCTGATAACATTGTGACCTGATCCTCGGATGATAACAGTGTGACCTGATCCTCAGCTGATAACAGTGTAGCCTGACCCTCGACTGATAACAGTGTGACCTGATCCTCAGCTGATAACAGTGTAATCTGATCATCGGCTGATAACAGTGTAGCCTGATCCTCGGATGATTACATAGTGACCTGACCCTCGGCTGATTACAGTGTGACCTGATCCTCGGCTGATAACAGTGTGACCTGATGCTCGGCTGATAACAGTGTAGCCTGACCCTCGACTGATAACAGTGTGACCTGATCATCGGCTGATAACAGTGTGACCTGATATTCGGCTGATAACAGTGTGACCTGATCCTCGGCTGATAACAGTGTAACCTGATCGTCGGCTGATAACAGTGGAGCCTGACCCTCGGATGATAACAGTGTGACCTGATCCTCGGCTGTTAACAGTGTAGCCTGATCCTCAGCTGATAACAGTGTAAACTGATCGTCGGCTGATATCAGTGTAGTCTGATCTTCGGCTGATAACTTTGTGACCTGATCCTCGGCTGATAAGAGTGTAGCCTGACCCTCGGCTGATAACAGTGTAGCCTGAGCCTCGGCTGATAACAGTGTATCCTGACCCTCGGCTGATAACAGTGTCGCCTGAGCTTCGGATGATAACAGTGTGACCTGATCCTCGGCTGATAACAGTGTAACCTGATCGTCGGCTGATAACAGTGTAACCTGATCCTCAGCTGATAACAGTGTAACCTGATCGTCGGCTGATAACAGTGTAGCCTGACCCTCGGCTGATAACTGTGTGACCTGATCCTCGGCTGATAACAGTGTAACCTGATCCTCGGCTGATAACAGTGTGACCTAATCCACGGCTGATAACAGTGTAGCCTGACCCTCGGCTGATAACAGTGTAGCCTGAGCCTCGGCTGATAACAGTGTAACCTGATCCTCGGCTGATAACAGTGTGACCTGATCCTCGGCTGATAACAGTGTGACCTGATCCTCGGCTGATAATAGTGTAGCCTGACCCTTGGCTGATAACTGTGTGACCTGATCCTCGGCTGATAACAGTGTAACCTGATCCTCGGCTGATAACAGTATAACCTGATCGTCGGCTGATAACAGTGTAGCCTGAGCCTCGGCTGATAACAGTGTAGCCTGACCCTCGACTGACAACAGTGTGACCTGACCCTCAGCTGATAACAGTGTGACCTGATACTCGGCTGATAACAGTGTAGCCTGACCCTCGGCTGATAACATTGTAGCCTGAGCCTTGGATGAAAACAGTGTGACCTGATCCTCAGCTGATAACAGCGCAGCCTGACCCTCGGCTGATAACAGTGTAGCCTGACCCTCGGCTGATAACATTGTAGCCTAAGCCTCGGATGAAAACAGTGTGACCTGATCCTCAGCTGATAACAGTGTAGCCTGACCCTCGGCTGATAAAAGTGTAGCCTGACCCTTGGATGATAACAGTGTGATCTGGCCCTCAGATGATAACAGTGTGACCTGATCCGCGGCTGATAACAGTGTAGCCTGACCCTCAGCTGATAACAGTGTAGCCTGATCCTCGGCTGATAACAGAGTAACCTGATTCTCGGCAGATAACAGTGTAACCTGACCCTCGGCCGACAATAGTGTAGCCTGACCCTCGGCTAATAACAGTGTAACCTGATCGTCGGCTGATAACAGTGTGACCTGATCCTCGGAGGATAACAGTTTAGCCTGACATTCGGTTGATAACAGTTTGACCTGATCCTCGGCTGATAACAGTGTAACCTGACCCTCGGCCGATAACAGTGTAGCCTGACCCTCGGCTGATAACATTGTAGCCTGAGCCTCGGATGAAAACTGTGTGACCTGATCCTCAGCTGATAACAGTGTAACCTGACCCTCGGCTGATAACAGTGTCGCCTGAGCTTCGGATGATAACAGTGTGACCTGATCCTCAGCCGATAACAGTGTAGCCTGATCCTCGGCTGATAACAGTGTAAACTGATCGTCGGCTGATATCAGTGTAGTCTGACCTTCGGCTGATAACAGTGTGACCTAACCCTCGGCTGGTAACAGTGTAGCCTGACCCTCGGCTGGTAACATTGTGACCTGATACTCGGCTGATAACAGTGTAGCCCGACCCTCGGCTGATAACAGTGTCGCATGCCCCTCGGATGACAACAGTGTGACCTGACCCTCGGCTGATAACAGTGTAGGCTGACCCTCAGCTGATAACAGAGTAACCTGATTCTCGGCAGATAACAGTGTAGCCTGACCCTCGGCCGATAACAGTGTAGCCTGACCCTTGGCTAATAACAGTGTAACCTGATCCTCGGCTGATAACAGTGTGACCTGATCCTCGGAGGATAACAGTTTAGCCTGACATTCGGTTGATATCAGTGTAGCCTGATCCTCGGCTGATAACCGTGTAGCCTGACCCTCGGCTGATAACAGTGTAACCTGACCCTCGGCTGATAACAGTGAAACCTGATCCTCGGCTGATAACAGTGTAACCTGACCCTCGGCTGATAACAGTGAAACCTGATCCTCGGCTGATAACAGTGTAACCTGACCCTCGGCTGATAACAATGTAACCTGACCCTCGGCTGATAACAGTGTAACCTGACCCTCGGCTGATAACAGTGTAACCTGACCCTCGGCTGATAACAATGTAACCTGACCCTCGGCTGATAACAGTGTAACCTGACCCTCAGCTGATAACAGTGTAGCCTGACCCTCGGCTGATAACAGTGTAACCTGATCCTCGGCTGATAACAGTGTAGCCTGACCTCGGCTGATAACATTGTGACCTGATCCTCGGATGATAACAGTGTGACCTGATCCTCAGCTGATAACAGTGTAGCCTGACCCTCGACTGATAACAGTGTGACCTGATCCTCAGCTGATAACAGTGTAATCTGATCATCGGCTGATAACAGTGTAGCCTGATCCTCGGATGATTACATAGTGACCTGACCCTCGGCTGATTACAGTGTGACCTGATCCTCGGCTGATAACAGTGTGACCTGATGCTCGGCTGATAACAGTGTAGCCTGACCCTCGACTGATAACAGTGTGACCTGATCATCGGCTGATAACAGTGTGACCTGATATTCGGCTGAT
Organism: Chiloscyllium plagiosum; assembly: GCF_037043375.1. NCBI lineage: Eukaryota > Metazoa > Chordata > Chondrichthyes > Orectolobiformes > Hemiscylliidae > Chiloscyllium > Chiloscyllium plagiosum. The sequence continues at coordinate 29,115,693 of NW_028270172.1, read as the reverse complement.
AACAGTGTGACCTGATCCTCGGCTGATAACAGTGTAACCTGATCGTCGGCTGATAACAGTGGAGCCTGACCCTCGGATGATAACAGTGTGACCTGATCCTCGGCTGTTAACAGTGTAGCCTGATCCTCAGCTGATAACAGTGTAAACTGATCGTCGGCTGATATCAGTGTAGTCTGATCTTCGGCTGATAACTTTGTGACCTGATCCTCGGCTGATAAGAGTGTAGCCTGACCCTCGGCTGATAACAGTGTAGCCTGAGCCTCGGCTGATAACAGTGTATCCTGACCCTCGGCTGATAACAGTGTCGCCTGAGCTTCGGATGATAACAGTGTGACCTGATCCTCGGCTGATAACAGTGTAACCTGATCGTCGGCTGATAACAGTGTAACCTGATCCTCAGCTGATAACAGTGTAACCTGATCGTCGGCTGATAACAGTGTAGCCTGACCCTCGGCTGATAACTGTGTGACCTGATCCTCGGCTGATAACAGTGTAACCTGATCCTCGGCTGATAACAGTGTGACCTAATCCACGGCTGATAACAGTGTAGCCTGACCCTCGGCTGATAACAGTGTAGCCTGAGCCTCGGCTGATAACAGTGTAACCTGATCCTCGGCTGATAACAGTGTGACCTGATCCTCGGCTGATAACAGTGTGACCTGATCCTCGGCTGATAATAGTGTAGCCTGACCCTTGGCTGATAACTGTGTGACCTGATCCTCGGCTGATAACAGTGTAACCTGATCCTCGGCTGATAACAGTATAACCTGATCGTCGGCTGATAACAGTGTAGCCTGAGCCTCGGCTGATAACAGTGTGACCTGATCCTCGGCTCATAAGAGTGTAGCCTGACCCTCGGCTGATAACAGTGTAGCCTGAGCCTCGGCTGATAACAGTGTAACCTGACTCTCAGCTGATAACAATGTGACCTGACCCTCGGCTGATAACAGTGTGACCTGATCCTCGGCTGATAACAGTGTAGCCTGACCCTCGACTGACAACAGTGTGACCTGACCCTCAGCTGATAACAGTGTGACCTGATACTCGGCTGATAACAGTGTAGCCTGACCCTCGGCTGATAACATTGTAGCCTGAGCCTTGGATGAAAACAGTGTGACCTGATCCTCAGCTGATAACAGCGCAGCCTGACCCTCGGCTGATAACAGTGTAGCCTGACCCTCGGCTGATAACATTGTAGCCTAAGCCTCGGATGAAAACAGTGTGACCTGATCCTCAGCTGATAACAGTGTAGCCTGACCCTCGGCTGATAAAAGTGTAGCCTGACCCTTGGATGATAACAGTGTGATCTGGCCCTCAGATGATAACAGTGTGACCTGATCCGCGGCTGATAACAGTGTAGCCTGACCCTCAGCTGATAACAGTGTAGCCTGATCCTCGGCTGATAACAGAGTAACCTGATTCTCGGAGGATAACAGTTTAGCCTGACATTCGGTTGATAACAGTTTGACCTGATCCTCAGCTGATAACAGTGTAACCTGACCCTCGGCCGATAACAGTGTAGCCTGACCCTCGGCTGATAACATTGTAGCCTGAGCCTCGGATGAAAACTGTGTGACCTGATCCTCAGCTGATAACAGTGTAACCTGACCCTCAGCTGATAACAGTGTATCCTGACCCTCGGCTGATAACAGTGTCGCCTGAGCTTCGGATGATAACAGTGTGACCTGATCCTCAGCCGATAACAGTGTAGCCTGATCCTCGGCTGATAACAGTGTAAACTGATCGTCGGCTGATATCAGTGTAGTCTGACCTTCGGCTGATAACAGTGTGACCTAACCCTCGGCTGGTAACAGTGTAGCCTGACCCTCGGCTGGTAACATTGTGACCTGATACTCGGCTGATAACAGTGTAGCCCGACCCTCGGCTGATAACAGTGTCGCATGCCCCTCGGATGACAACAGTGTGACCTGACCCTCGGCTGATAACAGTGTGACCTGATCCTCGGCTGATAACAGTGTGACCTGATCCTCAGCTGATAACAGTGTAGGCTGACCCTCAGCTGATAACAGAGTAACCTGATTCTCGGCAGATAACAGTGTAGCCTGACCCTCGGCCGATAACAGTGTAGCCTGACCCTTGGCTAATAACAGTGTAACCTGATCCTCGGCTGATAACAGTGTGACCTGATCCTCGGAGGATAACAGTTTAGCCTGACATTCGGTTGATATCAGTGTAGCCTGATCCTCGGCTGATAACCGTGTAGCCTGACCCTCGGCTGATAACAGTGTAACCTGACCCTCGGCTGATAACAGTGAAACCTGATCCTCGGCTGATAACAGTGTAACCTGACCCTCGGCTGATAACAGTGAAACCTGATCCTCGGCTGATAACAGTGTAACCTGACCCTCGGCTGATAACAATGTAACCTGACCCTCGGCTGATAACAGTGTAACCTGACCCTCGGCTGATAACAGTGTAACCTGACCCTCGGCTGATAACAATGTAACCTGACCCTCGGCTGATAACAGTGTAACCTGACCCTCGGCTGATAACAGTGTAGCCTGACCCTCGGCTGATAACATTGTGACCTGATCCTCGGATGATAACAGTGTGACCTGATCCTCAGCTGATAACAGTGTAGCCTGACCCTCGACTGATAACAGTGTGACCTGATCATCAGCTGATAACAGTGTAATCTGATCATCGGCTGATAACAGTGTAGCCTGATCCTCGGATGATTACATAGTGACCTGACCCTCGGCTGATTACAGTGTGACCTGATCCTCGGCTGATAACAGTGTGACCTGATGCTCGGCTGATAACAGTGTAGCCTGACCCTCGACTGATAACAGTGTGACCTGATCATCGGCTGATAACAGTGTGACCTGATATTCGGCTGATAACAGTGTGACCTGATCCTCGGCTGATAACAGTGTGACCTGATCCTCGGCTGTTAACAGTGTAGCCTGATCCTCAGCTGATAACAGTGTAAACTGATCGTCGGCTGATATCAGTGTAGTCTGACCTTCGGCTGATAACTGTGTGACCTGATCCTCGGCTGATAAGAGTGTAGCCTGACCCTCGGCTGATAACAGTGTAGCCTGAGCCTCGGCTGATAACAGTGTATCCTGACCCTCGGCTGATAACAGTGTCGCCTGAGCTTCGGATGATAACAGTGTGACCTGATCCTCGGCTGATAACAGTGTAACCTGATCGTCGGCTGATAACAGTGTAACCTGATCCTCGGCTGATAACAGTGTAACCTGATCGTCGGCTGATAACAGTGTAGCCTGACCCTCGGCTGATAACTGTGTGACCTGATCCTCGGCTGATAACAGTGTAACCTGATCCTCGGCTGATAACAGTGTGACCTAATCCACGGCTGATAACAGTGTAGCCTGACCCTCGGCTGATAACAGTGTAGCCTGAGCCTCGGCTGATAACAGTGTAACCTGATCCTCGGCTGATAACAGTGTGACCTGATCCTCGGCTGATAACAGTGTGACCTGATCCTCGGCTGATAATAGTGTAGCCTGACCCTTGGCTGATAACTGTGTGACCTGATCCTCGGCTGATAACAGTGTAACCTGATCCTCGGCTGATAACAGTATAACCTGATCGTCGGCTGATAACAGTGTAGCCTGAGCCTCGGCTGATAACAGTGTGACCTGATCCTCGGCTGATAAGAGTGTAGCCTGACCCTCGGCTGATAACAGTGTAGCCTGAGCCTCGGCTGATAACAGTGTAACCTGACTCTCAGCTGATAACAATGTGACCTGACCCTCGGCTGATAACAGTGTGACCTGATCCTCGGCTGATAACAGTGTAGCCTGACCCTCGACTGACAACAGTGTGACCTGACCCTCAGCTGATAACAGTGTGACCTGATACTCGGCTGATAACAGTGTAGCCTGACCCTCGGCTGATAACATTGTAGCCTGAGCCTTGGATGAAAACAGTGTGACCTGATCCTCAGCTGATAACAGCGCAGCCTGACCCTCGGCTGATAACAGTGTAGCCTGACCCTCGGCTGATAACATTGTAGCCTAAGCCTCGGATGAAAACAGTGTGACCTGATCCTCAGCTGATAACAGTGTAGCCTGACCCTCGGCTGATAAAAGTGTAGCCTGACCCTTGGATGATAACAGTGTGATCTGGCCCTCAGATGATAACAGTGTGACCTGATCCGCGGCTGATAACAGTGTAGCCTGACCCTCAGCTGATAACAGTGTAGCCTGATCCTCGGCTGATAACAGAGTAACCTGATTCTCGGCAGATAACAGTGTAACCTGACCCTCGGCCGACAATAGTGTAGCCTGACCCTCGGCTAATAACAGTGTAACCTGATCGTCGGCTGATAACAGTGTGACCTGATCCTCGGAGGATAACAGTTTAGCCTGACATTCGGTTGATAACAGTTTGACCTGATCCTCGGCTGATAACAGTGTAACCTGACCCTCGGCCGATAACAGTGTAGCCTGACCCTCGGCTGATAACATTGTAGCCTGAGCCTCGGATGAAAACTGTGTGACCTGATCCTCAGCTGATAACAGTGTAACCTGACCCTCAGCTGATAACAGTGTATCCTGACCCTCGGCTGATAACAGTGTCGCCTGAGCTTCGGATGATAACAGTGTGACCTGATCCTCAGCCGATAACAGTGTAGCCTGATCCTCGGCTGATAACAGTGTAGCCTGATCCTCGGCTGATAACAGTGTAAACTGATCGTCGGCTGATATCAGTGTAGTCTGACCTTCGGCTGATAACAGTGTGACCTAACCCTCGGCTGGTAACAGTGTAGCCTGACCCTCGGCTGGTAACATTGTGACCTGATCCTCGGCTGATAACAGTGTAGCCCGATCCTCGGCTGATAACAGTGTCGCATGCCCCTCGGATGACAACAGTGTGACCTGACCCTCGGCTGATAACAGTGTGACCTGATCCTCGGCTGATAACAGTGTGACCTGATCCTCGGAGGATAACAGTTTAGCCTGACATTCGGTTGATATCAGTGTAGCCTGATCCTCGGCTGATAACCGTGTTGTCTGACCCTCGGCTGATAACAGTGTAACCTGACCCTCGGCTGATTACAGTGTAACCTGACCCTCGGCTGATAACAGTGAAACCTGATCCTCGGCTGATAACAGTGTAACCTGACCCTCGGCTGATAACAATGTAACCTGATCCTCGGCTGGTAACAGTGTGACCTGACCCACAGCTGATAACAGTGAAACCTGACCCTCGGCTGATAACAGTGTAACCTGACACTCAGCTGATAACAGTGTAACCTGATCATCGGCTGATAACAGTGTAGCCTAATCCTCTGCTGATAACAGTGTAACCTGACCCTCGGCTGATAACAGTGAAACCTGACCCTCGGCTGATGACAGTGTAACCTGACCCTCAGCTGATAACAGTGAAACCTGACCCTCGGCTGAAAACAGTGTAACCTGACCCTCGGCTGATAGTAGTGTAACCTGACCCTCGGCTGGTAACTGTGTGACCTGGCCCTCGGCTGATAACAGTGTAGCCTGACCCTCCGCTGATAACAGTGTAACCTGACTCTTGGCTGATAACAGTTTAACCGGATCCGCGGCTGATAACAGTGTAACCTGATCCTCGGCTGATTACAGTGTAACCTGACCTTTGGCTGATAACAGTGCAGCCTGATCCTCAGCTGATAACAGTGTAACCTGATCGTCGGCTGATATCAGTGTAGTCTGACCCTCGGCTGATAAAAGTGTAACCTGATCCTCGGCTGATAACAGTGTAACATGACCTTCGGCTGATAACAGTGTACCCCGATTCTCAGCTGATAACAGTGTAACCTGATCGTCGGCTGATATCAGTGTAGTCTGATCCTCGGCTGATGACAGTGTAAACTGACCCTCAGCTGATAACAGTGTAGCCTCACCCTCAGCTGATAACAGTGCAACTTGATACTCGGCTGATAACAATGTAACCTGATCCTCGGCTGATAACAGTGTAACCTGATCCTCGGTTGATAACAGTGTAAACTGACCCTTGGCTGATAACAGTGTAGCCTGACCATCGTCTGATAACAGTGTAACCAGACCCTCGGCTGATAACAGTGTAACCAGATCCTCGGCTGATAACAGTGAAGCCTGACCCTCGGCTGATATTAGTGTGACCTGACCCTCGGCTGATAACAGTGGAACCTGACACTCGGCTGATAACAGTGTAACCTGATCCTCGGTTGATAACAGTTAGCCTGACCCTTGGCTGATAACAGTGTAGCCTGACCCTCGGCTGATAACAGTGTAACCTGATCCTCGGCTGATAACAGTGTAGTCTGACCCTCGGCTGATAACAGTGTAGTATTACCCTCGGCTGATAACAGTGTAGCCTGACCCTCGGCTGATATCAGTGTGACCTGACCCTCGGCTGATAACAGTGTAACCTGATCCTCGGCTGATAACAGTGAAACCTGATTCTCGGCTGATAACAGTGGAACCTGACCCTCGGGTGATAACAGTGTAATGTGATCCTCGGCTGATGACAGTGAAACCTGATTCTCGGCTGATAACAGTGGAACCTGACCCTTGGCTGATAACAGTGTAGCCTGATCCTCGGCTGTTAACAGTGTAGCCTGACCCTCGGCTGATAACATTGTGACCTGACCCTCAGCTGATAACAGTGTGACCTGATGCTCGGGTGATAACAGTGTAGCCTGACCCTCGGCTGATAACAGTTTCACCTGACTCTCGCTGATAACAGTTTAACCGGATCCTCAGCTGATAACAGTGTAGCCTGACCCAAGGCTGATAACATTGTAGCCTGAGCCTCGGATGAAAACAGTGTGACCTGATCCTCAGCTGATAACAGTGTAGCCTGACCCTCGGCTGATAACAGTGTAGCCTGACCCTCGGCTAATAACAGTGTAACCTGATCGTCGGCTGATAACAGTGTGACCTGATCCTTGGAGGATAACAGTTTAGCCTGACATTCGGTTGATATCAGTGTAGCCTGACCCTCAGCTGATAACATTGAAACCTGACCCTCGGCTGATAACAGTGTAACCTGACACTCAGCTGATAACAGTGTAACCTGATTGTCGGCTGATAACAGTGTGACCTGATCCTCAGCTGATAACAGTGTAGCCTGACCCTCGGCTGATAACAGTGTAACCTGACCCTCAGCTGATAACAGTGAAACCTGACCCTCGGCTGATAACAGTGTAGCCTGATCCTCGGCTGATAATAGTGTAACCTGACCCTCGGCTGATAACAGTGCAGCCTGACCCTCGGATGATAACAGTGTAACCTGACTCTCGGCTGATAACAGTTTAACCGGATCCTCAGCTGATAACAGTGTAGCCTGACCCAAGGCTGATAACATTGTAGCCTGAGCCTCGGATGAAAACAGTGTGACCTGATCCTCAGCTGATAACAGTGTAGCCTGACCCTCGGCTGATAACAGTGTAGCCTGACCCTCGGCTAATAACAGTGTAACCTGATCGTCGGCTGATAACAGTGTGACCTGATCCTCGGAGGATAACAGTTTAGCCTGACATTCGGTTGATATCAGTGTAGCCTGACCCTCAGCTGATAACATTGAAACCTGACACTCAGCTGATAACAGTGTAACCTGATTGTCGGCTGATAACAGTGTGACCTGATCCTCAGCTGATAACAGTGTAGCCTGACCCTCGGCTGATAACAGTGTAACCTGACCCTCAGCTGATAACAGTGAAACCTGACCCTCGGCTGATAACAGTGTAACCTGACACTCAGCTGATAACAGTGTAACCTGATCATCGGCTGATAACAGTGTAGCCTAATCCTCGGCTGATAACAATGTGACCTGACCCTCGGCTGATAACAGTGTGACCTGATCCTCGGCTGATAACAGTGTAACCTGACCCTCGGCTGATAACAATGTAACCTGACCCTCGGCTGATAACAGTGTAACCTGACCCTCGGCTGATAACAGTGTAGCCTGACACTCAGCTGATAACAGTGTAACCTGATCATCGGCTGATAACAGTGTAACCTGACCCTCGGCTGATAACAATGTAACCTGACCCTCGGCTGATAACAGTGTAACCTGATCATCGGCTGATAACAGTGTAGCCTAATCCTCGGCTGATAACAATGTGACCTGACCCTCGGCTGATAACAGTGTGACCTGATCCTCGGCTGATAACAGTGTAACCTGACCCTCGGCTGATAACAATGTAACCTGACCCTCGGCTGATAACAGTGTAACCTGACCCTCGGCTGATAACAGTGTAACCTGACACTCAGCTGATAACAGTGTAACCTGATCATCGGCTGATAACAGTGTAACCTGACCCTCGGCTGATAACAATGTAACCTGACCCTCGGCTGATAACAGTGTAACCTGACCCTCGGCTGATAACAGTGTAACCTGACCCTCGGCTGATAACAATGTAACCTGACCCTCGGCTGATAACAGTGTAACCTGACCCTCGGCTGATAACAGTGTAGCCTGACCCTCGGCTGATAACATTGTGACCTGATCCTCGGATGATAACAGTGTGACCTGATCCTCAGCTGATAACAGTGTAGCCTGACCCTCGACTGATAACAGTGTGACCTGATCATCAGCTGATAACAGTGTAATCTGATCATCGGCTGATAACAGTGTAGCCTGATCCTCGGATGATTACATAGTGACCTGACCCTCGGCTGATTACAGTGTGACCTGATCCTCGGCTGATAACAGTGTGACCTGATGCTCGGCTGATAACAGTGTAGCCTGACCCTCGACTGATAACAGTGTGACCTGATCATCGGCTGATAACAGTGTGACCTGATATTCGGCTGATAACAGTGTGACCTGATCCTCGGCTGATAACAGTGTGACCTGATCCTCGGCTGTTAACAGTGTAGCCTGATCCTCAGCTGATAACAGTGTAAACTGATCGTCGGCTGATATCAGTGTAGTCTGACCTTCGGCTGATAACTGTGTGACCTGATCCTCGGCTGATAAGAGTGTAGCCTGACCCTCGGCTGATAACAGTGTAGCCTGAGCCTCGGCTGATAACAGTGTATCCTGACCCTCGGCTGATAACAGTGTCGCCTGAGCTTCGGATGATAACAGTGTGACCTGATCCTCGGCTGATAACAGTGTAACCTGATCGTCGGCTGATAACAGTGTAACCTGATCCTCGGCTGATAACAGTGTAACCTGATCGTCGGCTGATAACAGTGTAGCCTGACCCTCGGCTGATAACTGTGTGACCTGATCCTCGGCTGATAACAGTGTAACCTGATCCTCGGCTGATAACAGTGTGACCTAATCCACGGCTGATAACAGTGTAGCCTGACCCTCGGCTGATAACAGTGTAGCCTGAGCCTCGGCTGATAACAGTGTAACCTGATCCTCGGCTGATAACAGTGTGACCTGATCCTCGGCTGATAACAGTGTGACCTGATCCTCGGCTGATAATAGTGTAGCCTGACCCTTGGCTGATAACTGTGTGACCTGATCCTCGGCTGATAACAGTGTAACCTGATCCTCGGCTGATAACAGTATAACCTGATCGTCGGCTGATAACAGTGTAGCCTGAGCCTCGGCTGATAACAGTGTGACCTGATCCTCGGCTGATAAGAGTGTAGCCTGACCCTCGGCTGATAACAGTGTAGCCTGAGCCTCGGCTGATAACAGTGTAACCTGACTCTCAGCTGATAACAATGTGACCTGACCCTCGGCTGATAACAGTGTGACCTGATCCTCGGCTGATAACAGTGTAGCCTGACCCTCGACTGACAACAGTGTGACCTGACCCTCAGCTGATAACAGTGTGACCTGATACTCGGCTGATAACAGTGTAGCCTGACCCTCGGCTGATAACATTGTAGCCTGAGCCTTGGATGAAAACAGTGTGACCTGATCCTCAGCTGATAACAGCGCAGCCTGACCCTCGGCTGATAACAGTGTAGCCTGACCCTCGGCTGATAACATTGTAGCCTAAGCCTCGGATGAAAACAGTGTGACCTGATCCTCAGCTGATAACAGTGTAGCCTGACCCTCGGCTGATAAAAGTGTAGCCTGACCCTTGGATGATAACAGTGTGATCTGGCCCTCAGATGATAACAGTGTGACCTGATCCGCGGCTGATAACAGTGTAGCCTGACCCTCAGCTGATAACAGTGTAGCCTGATCCTCGGCTGATAACAGAGTAACCTGATTCTCGGCAGATAACAGTGTAACCTGACCCTCGGCCGACAATAGTGTAGCCTGACCCTCGGCTAATAACAGTGTAACCTGATCGTCGGCTGATAACAGTGTGACCTGATCCTCGGAGGATAACAGTTTAGCCTGACATTCGGTTGATAACAGTTTGACCTGATCCTCGGCTGATAACAGTGTAACCTGACCCTCGGCCGATAACAGTGTAGCCTGACCCTCGGCTGATAACATTGTAGCCTGAGCCTCGGATGAAAACTGTGTGACCTGATCCTCAGCTGATAACAGTGTAACCTGACCCTCAGCTGATAACAGTGTATCCTGACCCTCGGCTGATAACAGTGTCGCCTGAGCTTCGGATGATAACAGTGTGACCTGATCCTCAGCCGATAACAGTGTAGCCTGATCCTCGGCTGATAACAGTGTAGCCTGATCCTCGGCTGATAACAGTGTAAACTGATCGTCGGCTGATATCAGTGTAGTCTGACCTTCGGCTGATAACAGTGTGACCTAACCCTCGGCTGGTAACAGTGTAGCCTGACCCTCGGCTGGTAACATTGTGACCTGATCCTCGGCTGATAACAGTGTAGCCCGATCCTCGGCTGATAACAGTGTCGCATGCCCCTCGGATGACAACAGTGTGACCTGACCCTCGGCTGATAACAGTGTGACCTGATCCTCGGCTGATAACAGTGTGACCTGATCCTCGGAGGATAACAGTTTAGCCTGACATTCGGTTGATATCAGTGTAGCCTGATCCTCGGCTGATAACCGTGTTGTCTGACCCTCGGCTGATAACAGTGTAACCTGACCCTCGGCTGATTACAGTGTAACCTGACCCTCGGCTGATAACAGTGAAACCTGATCCTCGGCTGATAACAGTGTAACCTGACCCTCGGCTGATAACAATGTAACCTGATCCTCGGCTGGTAACAGTGTGACCTGACCCACAGCTGATAACAGTGAAACCTGACCCTCGGCTGATAACAGTGTAACCTGACACTCAGCTGATAACAGTGTAACCTGATCATCGGCTGATAACAGTGTAGCCTAATCCTCTGCTGATAACAGTGTAACCTGACCCTCGGCTGATAACAGTGAAACCTGACCCTCGGCTGATGACAGTGTAACCTGACCCTCAGCTGATAACAGTGAAACCTGACCCTCGGCTGAAAACAGTGTAACCTGACCCTCGGCTGATAGTAGTGTAACCTGACCCTCGGCTGGTAACTGTGTGACCTGGCCCTCGGCTGATAACAGTGTAGCCTGACCCTCCGCTGATAACAGTGTAACCTGACTCTTGGCTGATAACAGTTTAACCGGATCCGCGGCTGATAACAGTGTAACCTGATCCTCGGCTGATTACAGTGTAACCTGACCTTTGGCTGATAACAGTGCAGCCTGATCCTCAGCTGATAACAGTGTAACCTGATCGTCGGCTGATATCAGTGTAGTCTGACCCTCGGCTGATAAAAGTGTAACCTGATCCTCGGCTGATAACAGTGTAACATGACCTTCGGCTGATAACAGTGTACCCCGATTCTCAGCTGATAACAGTGTAACCTGATCGTCGGCTGATATCAGTGTAGTCTGATCCTCGGCTGATGACAGTGTAAACTGACCCTCAGCTGATAACAGTGTAGCCTCACCCTCAGCTGATAACAGTGCAACTTGATACTCGGCTGATAACAATGTAACCTGATCCTCGGCTGATAACAGTGTAACCTGATCCTCGGTTGATAACAGTGTAAACTGACCCTTGGCTGATAACAGTGTAGCCTGACCATCGTCTGATAACAGTGTAACCAGACCCTCGGCTGATAACAGTGTAACCAGATCCTCGGCTGATAACAGTGAAGCCTGACCCTCGGCTGATATTAGTGTGACCTGACCCTCGGCTGATAACAGTGGAACCTGACACTCGGCTGATAACAGTGTAACCTGATCCTCGGTTGATAACAGTTAGCCTGACCCTTGGCTGATAACAGTGTAGCCTGACCCTCGGCTGATAACAGTGTAACCTGATCCTCGGCTGATAACAGTGTAGTCTGACCCTCGGCTGATAACAGTGTAGTATTACCCTCGGCTGATAACAGTGTAGCCTGACCCTCGGCTGATATCAGTGTGACCTGACCCTCGGCTGATAACAGTGTAACCTGATCCTCGGTTGATAACAGTTAGCCTGATCATCAGCTGATAACAGTGTAACCTATTCCTCGGCTGATAACAGTGTAGCCTGATCCTCAGCTCATAGCAGTGTAACCTATTCCTCGGCTGATAACAGTGTAACCTGACCCTCGGCTGATAACAGTTTAACCTGATCCTCTGGTGATAACAGTGTGACCTGTTCCTCGGCTGATAACAGTGTAGCCTGACCCTCGGCTGATAACAGTTTAACTTGACCTTCGGCTGATAACAGTGTAGCCTGATCCTCAGCTGATAACAGTGTAACCTGATCGTCAGCTGATATCAGTTTAGTCTGATCCTCTGCTGATAACAGTGTAACCTGATCCTCGGCTGATAACAGTGGAACCTGACCCTCGGCTGATGACAGTGTAACCTGATCCTCGGCTGATAACAGTGTAGCCTGATCCTCGGCTGATAACAGTGAAACCTGACCCTCGGCTGATACCAGTGTAATCTGATCCTCGGCTGATAACAGTATAACCTGTTCCTTGGCTGATAACAGTGTAGCCTGACCCTCGGCTGATAACAGTGTATCCTGACTCTCAGCTGATAACAGTTTAACCGGATCCTCGGCTGATAACAGTGTAGCCTCACCCTCAGCTGATAACAGTGTAGCCTCACCCTCAGCTGATAACAGTGTAGCCTCACCCAAGGCTGATAACATTGTGACCTGATCCTCGGAGGATAAGAGTATGACCAGACCCTCGGCTGATAATAGTGTAACCTGATCGTCGGCTGAAAACAGTGTAGCCTGACACTCGGCTGATAACAGTGTGACCTGATCCTCAGCTGATAACAGTGTAAACTGATCATCGGCTGATAACATTGTGACCTGACCCTCGGCTGATAACAGTGTGACCTGATGCTCGGCTGATAACAGTGTAGCCTGAGCCTCGGCTGATATCAGTGTAACCTGCCCCTTGGCTGATAACAGTTTAACCTGACCTTCGGCTGATAACAGTGTAGCCTGATCATCAGCTGATAACAGTGTAACCTGATCGTCAGCTGATATCAGTGTAGTCTGACCCTCTGCTGATAACAGTGTAACCTGATCCTCGGCTGATAACAGTGAAACCTGATTCTCGGTTGATAACAGTGGAACCTGACCCTCGGGTGATAACAGTGTAATGTGATCCTCGGCTGATGACAGTGAAACCTGATTCTCGGCTGATAACAGTGGAACCTGACCCTTGGCTGATAACAGTGTAGCCTGATCCTCGGCTGTTAACAGTGTAGCCTGACCCTCGGCTGATAACATTGTGACCTGACCCTCAGCTGATAACAGTGTGACCTGATGCTCGGGTGATAACAGTGTAGCCTGACCCTCGGCTGATAACAGTTTCACCTGACTCTCGCTGATAACAGTTTAACCGGATCCTCAGCTGATAACAGTGTAGCCTGACCCAAGGCTGATAACATTGTAGCCTGAGCCTCGGATGAAAACAGTGTGACCTGATCCTCAGCTGATAACAGTGTAGCCTGACCCTCGGCTGATAACAGTGTAGCCTGACCCTCGGCTAATAACAGTGTAACCTGATCGTCGGCTGATAACAGTGTGACCTGATCCTTGGAGGATAACAGTTTAGCCTGACATTCGGTTGATATCAGTGTAGCCTGACCCTCAGCTGATAACATTGAAACCTGACCCTCGGCTGATAACAGTGTAACCTGACACTCAGCTGATAACAGTGTAACCTGATTGTCGGCTGATAACAGTGTGACCTGATCCTCAGCTGATAACAGTGTAGCCTGACCCTCGGCTGATAACAGTGTAACCTGACCCTCAGCTGATAACAGTGAAACCTGACCCTCGGCTGATAACAGTGTAACCTGACACTCAGCTGATAACAGTGTAACCTGATCATCGGCTGATAACAGTGTAGCCTAATCCTCGGCTGATAACAGTGTAGCCTGATCCTCGGCTGATAATAGTGTAACCTGACCCTCGGCTGATAACAGTGCAGCCTGACCCTCGGATGATAACAGTGTAACCTGACTCTCGGCTGATAACAGTTTAACCGGATCCTCAGCTGATAACAGTGTAGCCTGACCCAAGGCTGATAACATTGTAGCCTGAGCCTCGGATGAAAACAGTGTGACCTGATCCTCAGCTGATAACAGTGTAGCCTGACCCTCGGCTGATAACAGTGTAGCCTGACCCTCGGCTAATAACAGTGTAACCTGATCGTCGGCTGATAACAGTGTGACCTGATCCTCGGAGGATAACAGTTTAGCCTGACATTCGGTTGATATCAGTGTAGCCTGACCCTCAGCTGATAACATTGAAACCTGACACTCAGCTGATAACAGTGTAACCTGATTGTCGGCTGATAACAGTGTGACCTGATCCTCAGCTGATAACAGTGTAGCCTGACCCTCGGCTGATAACAGTGTAACCTGACCCTCAGCTGATAACAGTGAAACCTGACCCTCGGCTGATAACAGTGTAACCTGACACTCAGCTGATAACAGTGTAACCTGATCATCGGCTGATAACAGTGTAGCCTAATCCTCGGCTGATAACAATGTGACCTGACCCTCGGCTGATAACAGTGTGACCTGATCCTCGGCTGATAACAGTGTAGCTTGACCCTCGGCTGATAACATTGTGACCTGACCCACAGCTGATAACAGTGTGACCTGATCCTCGGCTGATAACAGTGTAGCTTGACCCTCGGCTGATAACATTGTGACCTGACCCACAACTGATAACAGTGTGACCTGATGCTCGGCTGATAACAGTGTGACCTGATCGTCGGCTGACATCAGCGTAGTCTGACTCTCGGCTGATAACAGTTTAACCTGACCCTCGGCTGATAACAGTGTAGCCTGACCTTCGGCTAATAACAGTGTAGCCTGATCCTCAGCTGATACCTATCGCTCCCCACCCCCACCCTCCCCCAGCTTATCTCTCCATGCTTCAGGCTCTCTGCCTTTATTCCTGATGAAGGGCTTGTGCCTGAAACGTCGATTTTGCTGAAGCTCCTCAGATGCTGCCTGAACTGCTGTGCTCTTCCAGCAGTTCAGTTCCAGCACCATTGATCCAGAATCTGGTTTCCAGCATCTGCAGCCATTGTTTTTACCTTGATAAGAGTGTAACCTGACCCTCGGCTGATAACAGTGTGACCTGATATTAGGCTGATAACAGTGTAACCTGATCCTCGGCTGATAACAGTGTAACCTGATCGTCGGCTGATAACAGTGTAGCCTGATCCTCGGCTGTTGACAGTGTAGCCTGATCCTCAGCTGATAACAGTGTAAACTGATCGTCGGCTGATATCAGTGTAGCCTGACCCTCGGCTGATAACAGTGTAACCTGATCCTCGGCTGATATCAGTGTAGTCTGACCTTCGGCTGATAACAGTGTGACCTGATCCTCGGCTGTTGACAGTGTAGCCTGATCCTCAGCTGATAACAGTGTAAACTGATCGTCGGCTGATATCAGTGTAGCCTGACCCTCGGCTGATAACAGTGTAACCTGATCCTCGGCTGATATCAGTGTAGTCTGACCTTCGGCTGATAACAGTGTGACCTAACCCTCGGCTGATAACAGTGTAGCCTGACCGTCGGCTGATAATAGTGTAACCTGATCCTCGGCTGATAACAGTGTAGCGTGTCCCTCGGATGATAACAGTGTAACCTGATCATCGGCTGATAACAGTGTAGCCTAATCCTCGGCTGATAACAGTGTAACCTGACCCTCGGCTGATAACAGTTCAACCTGATCCTCGGGTGATAACAGTGTGACCGGATCCTCGGCTGATAACAGTGTAGCCTGACCCTCGGCTGATTACAGTGTGACCTGATCCTCGGCTGATAACAGTGTAACCTGATCCTTGGCTGATAACAGTGTGTCCTGATCCTCAGAGGATAACAGTGTAACCTGGCCCTCGGCTAATAACAGTGTAACCTGACCCTCAGCTGATAACAGTGAAACCTGACCCTCGGCTGATAACAGTGTAACCTGACACTCAGCTGATAACAGTGTAACCTGATCATCGGCTGATAACAGTGTAGCCTAATCCTCGGCTGATAACAGTGTAACCTGACCCTCGGCTGATAACAGTTTAACCTGATACTCGGGTGATAACAGTGTAACCTGCCCCTTGGCTGATAACAGTTTAACTTGACCTTCTGCTGATAACAGTGCAGCCTGATCCTCAGCTGATAACAGTTTAACCTGATCGTCAGCTGATATCAGTGTAGTCTGACCCTCTGCTGATAACAGTGTAACCTTACCCTCGGCTGATAACAGTGTAACCTGACCCTCGGCTGATAACAGTGTGACCTGATCCTCGGCTGATAACATTGTAACCTGATCCTTGGCTGATATCTGTGCAGCCTGACTCTCGGCTGATAACAGTGTAGCCTGACCGTCGGCTGATAACAGTGTAGCCTGATCCCCGGCTGATAACAGTGTAACCTGATACTCGGCTGATAACAGTTTAATCTGATACTCGGCTGATAACAGTTTAACCTGATCTTCGGCTGATAACAGTGTGACCTGATCGTCGGCTGACATCAGCGTAGTCTGACTCTCGGCTGATAACAGTTTAACCTGACCCTCGGCTGATAACAGTGTAGTCTGACCCTCGGCTGATAACAGTGTAGCCTGACCCTCGGCTGATAACAGTGTAGCCTGATCATCAGCTGATACGTATCGCTCCCCACCTCCACCCTCCCCAAGCTTATCTCTCCACGCTTCAGGCTCTCTGCCTTTATTCCTGATGAAGGGCTTGTGCCTGAAACGTCGATTTTGCTGAAGCTCCTCAGATGCTGCCTGAACTGCTGTGCTCTTCCAGCAGTTCAGTTCCAGCACCATTGATCCAGAATCTGGTTTCCAGCATCTGCAGCCATTGTTTTTACCTTGATAAGAGTGTAACCTGACCCTCGGCTGATAACAGTGTGACCTGATATTCGGCTGATAACAGTGTAGCCTGATCCTCGGCTGATAATAGTGTAACCTGACCCTCGGCTGATAACAGTGCAGCCTGACCCTCGGATGATAACAGTGTGACCTGATCCTCGGCTGTTAACAGTGTAGCCTGATCCTCAGCTGATAACAGTGTAAACTGATCGTCGGCTGATATCAGTGTAGTCTGACCTTCGGCTGATAACAGTGTGACCTAACCCTCAGCTGATAACAGTGTAGCCTGACCATCGGCTGATAACAGTGTAACCTGATCCTCGGCTGATAACAGTGTGACCTCATCCTCGGCTGATAACTGTGCAGCCCGACCCTCGGCTGATAACAGTGTAGCGTGTCCCTCGGATGATAACAGTGTAACCTGACCCTCGGCTGATTACAGTGTGACCAGATCCTCGGCTGATAACAGTGTAGCCTGACCCTCCGCTGATAACAGTGTAACCAGACTCTCGGCTGATAACAGTTTAACCGGATCCGCGGCTGATAACAGTGTAACCTGATCCTCGGCTGATTACAGTGTAACCTGACCTTTGGCTGATAACAGTGCAGCCTGATCCTCAGCTGATAACAGTGTAACCAGATCGTCGGTTGATATCAGTGTAGTCTGATCCTCGGCTGATAACAGTGTGATCTGACCCTCGGCTGATAACAGTGTAACCTGATCCTCGGCTGATAACAGTGTAACCTGACCTTCGGCTGATAACAGTGTACCCCGATTCTCAGCTGATAACAGTGTAACCTGATCGTCGGCTGATATCAGTGTAGTCTGATCCTCGGCTGATAACAGTGAAACCTGACCCTCGGCTGATAGCAGTGTAACCTGATCCTAGGCTGATAACAGTGTAGCCTGACCCTCGGCTGACAACAGTGTAATCTGATCCTCGGCTGATAACAGTGTAACCTGACCTTCGACTGCTAACAGTGTAGCCTGACCCTCGGCTTATATCAGTGTGACCTGATCCTCGGCTGATAACAGTGTGACCTGATCCTTGGCTGATAACAGTGTAACCTGATGGTCAGCTGATATCAGTGTAACCTGATCCTCAGCTGATAACATTGTAGCCTTACCCTCGGCTGATAACAGTGTAGCCTGTTCCTCGGCTGATAACAGTGTAGCCTGATACTCGGCTGATAATGTGTAACCTGATACTCGGCTGATAACAGTATGGTCTGACCCTCGGCTGATAACAGTGTAACCTGACCCTCGGCTGATATCAGTGTGACCTGACCCTCGGCTGATATCAGTGAAACCTGACCCTCGGCTGATATCAGTGTGACCTGACCCTCGGCTGATAACAGTGGAACCTGATCCTCGGTTGGAAACAGTGTAACCTGATACTCGGCAGTTAACAGTGTAACCTGATCCTCGGCTGATAACAGTGTAACCTGATACTCGGCTGATAATAGTGTAATCTGATCCTCGGTTAATATCAGTGTAACCTGCCCCTTGGCTGATAACAGTTTAACCTGACCTTCGGCTGATAACAGTGTAGCCTGATCATCAGCTGATAACAGTGTAACCTGATCGTCAGCTGATATCAGTGTAGTCTGACCCTCTGCTGATAACAGTGTAACCTGATCCTCGGCTGATAACAGTGAAACCTGATTCTCGGTTGATAACATTGGAACCTGACCCTCGGGTGATAACAGTGTAACGTGATCCTCGGCTGATGACAGTGAAACCTGATTCTCGGCTGATAACAGTGGAACCTGACCCTTGGCTGATAACAGTGTAGCCTGATCCTCGGCTGATAACAGTGTAGCCTGACCCTCGGCTGATAGCAGTGTAATCTGATCCTCGGCTGATAACAGTGTAGCCTGACCCTCGGCTGATAACAGTGTAGCCTGATCCTCGGCTGATAACAGTGTAGCCTGATCCTCGGCTGATAACAGTGTAGCCTGACCCTCGACTGATATCAGTGTAATCTGGTCCTTGGCTGATAACAGTGTAGCCTGACCCTCGGCTGACAACAGAGTAATCTGATCCTCAGCTGTAAACAGTGTAGCCTGACCCTCAGCTGATAACAGTGCAACCTGATACTCGGCTGATAACAGTGTAACCTGATCCTCGGCTGATAACAGTGTAAACTGACCCTTGGCTGATAACAGTGTAGCCTGACCATCGGCTGATAACAGTGTAACCAGACCCTCGGCTGATAACAGTGAAGCCTGACCCTCGGCTGATATTAGTGTGACCTGACCCTCGGCGGATAACAGTGGAACCTGACACTCGGCTGATAACAGTGTAACCTGATCCTTGGTTGATAACAGTTAGCCTGACCCTCGGCTGATAACAGTGTAGCCTGACCCTCGGCTGATAACAGTGTAACCTGATCCACGGCTGATAACAGTGAAGCCTGACCCTCGGCTGATATTAGTGTGACCTGACCCTCGGCTGATAACAGTGGAACCTGACACTCGACTGATAACAGTGTAACCTGATCATCAGCTGATAACAGTGTAACCTATTCCTCGGCTGATAACAGTGTAGCCTGATCCTCGGCTTATAGCAGTGTAACCTATTCCTCGGCTGAGAACAGTGTGACCTGATCCTCGGCTGATAACAGTTTAACCTGACCCTAGGCTGATAACAGTGTAACCTGCCCCTTGGCTGATAACAGATTAACTTGACCTTCGGCTGATAACAGTGGAGCCTGATCCTCAGCTGATAACAGTGTAACCTGATCGTCAGCTGATATCAGTGTAGTCTGACCCTCTGCTGATAACAGTGTAACCTGTCCCTCGGCTGATAACAGTGGAACCTGACCCTCGGCTGATAACAGTGTAGCCTGATCCTCAGCTGATAACAGTATAGCCTGATCCACGGCTGATAACAGTGAAACCTGACCCTCGGCTGATAGCAGTGTAATCTGATCCTCGGCTGATAACAGTGTAACCTGATCCTCGGCTGATAACAGTGTAGCCTGACCCTCAGCTGACAACAGTGTAGCCTAACCCTCGGCTGATATCAGTGTGATCTGATCCTCGGCTGTTAACAGTGAAACCTGACCCTCGGCTGAGAGCAGTGTAATCTGATCCTCGGCTGATAACAGTGTAACCTGATCCTCGGCTGATAACAGTGTAGCCTGACCCTCAGCTGACAACAGTGTAGCCTGACCCTCGGCTGATATCAGTGTGATCTGATCCTCGGCTGTTAACAGTGTGACCTGATCCTCGGCTGATAATAGTGTAACCTGATCGTCAGCTGATATCAGTGTAAACTGATCCTCAGCTGATAACATTGTAGCCTGATCCTCGGCTGATAACAGGGTAGCCTGATACTCGGCTGATAACGTGTAACCTGATACTCGGCTGATAACAGTATGGTCTGACCCTCGGCTGATAACAGTGTAACCTGACCCTCGGCTGATATCAGTGTGACCTGACCCTCGGCTGATATCAGTGTAACCTGATCCTCGGGTGATAACAGTGCGACCTGACTCACAGCTGATAACAGTGTGACCTGACTCTCAGCTCATAACAGTGTAACATGACTCTCGGCTGATAACAGTGTAACCTGACCCTTGGCTGATAACAGTGTGACCTGATCCTCGGGTGATAACAGTGTGACCTGACTCACAGCTGATAACAGTGTGACCTGACTCTCGGCTGATAACAGTGTGACCTGACTCTCAGCTCATAACAGTGTAACCTGACCTTCGGCTGATAACAGTGTACCCCGATTCTCAGCTGATAACAGTGTAACCTGATCGTCAGCTGATAACAGTGCAACTTGATACTCGGCTGATAACAGTGTAACCTGATCCTCGGCTGATAACAGTGTAACCTGATCCTCGGCTGATAACAGTGTAACCTGATCCTCGGTTGATAACAGTGTAAACTGACCCTTGGCTGATAACAGTGTAGCCTGACCATCGGCTGATAACAGTGTAACCAGACCCTCGGCTGATAACAGTGTAACCAGATCCTCGGCTGATAACAGTGAAGCCTGACCCTCGGCTGATATTAGTGTGACCTGACCCTCAGCTGATAACAGTGTAGCCTGACCCTCGGCTGATAAAAGTGTAACCTGATCCTCGGCTGATAACAGTGTAACCTGACCTTCGGCTGATAACAGTGTAACCTGATCCTCGGTTGATAACAGTGTAACCTATTCCTCGGCTGATAACAGTGTAGCCTGACCCTCGGCTGGTAACATTGTGACCTGATCCTCGGCTGATAACAGTGTGACCTGATCCTCGGCTGATAACAGTGCAGCCTGACCCTCGGCTGATAACAGTTTAACCTGATCCTCGGCTGATAACAGTGTAACCTGTCCCTAGGCTGATAACAGTTTAACCTGATCCTCTGCTGATAACAGTGAAACCTGACCCTCGGCTGATAACAGTTTAACCTGATCCTCGGGTGATAACAGTGTAACCTGCCCCTTGGTTGATAACAGTTTAACTTGACCTTCAGCTGATGACAGTGTAGCCTGATCCTCAGCTGATAACAGTGTAACCTGATCGTCAGCTGATATCAGTGTAGTCTGACCCTCTGCTGATAACAGTGTAACCTGATACTCGGCTGATAACAGTGAAACCTGACCCGCGGCTGATACCAGTGTAACCTGATCCTCAGCTGATGACAGTGTAACCTGATTCTCGGCTGATAAGAGTGTAACCTGATCCTCGGCTGATGACAGTGTAACCTGATTCTCGGCTAATAACAGTGTAACCTGATCCTCGGCTGATAACTGTGTAGCCTGACCCTCGGCTGATATCTGTGTAACCTGATCCTCGGCTGATAACAGTGTAGCCTGACCCTCGGCTGACAACAGTGTAATCTGAACCTCAGCTGTTAACAGTGTAGCCTGACCATCAGCTGATAACAGTGTAACCAGACCCTCGGCTGATAACAGTGTGACCTGATCCTCGGCTGATAACAGTGTAGCCTGACCCTTGGCTGATATCAGTGTAACCTGATCGTCAGCTGATATCAGTGTAACCTGATCCTCAGCTGATAACATTGTAGCCTTACCCTCGGCTGATAACAGTGTAGCCTGATCCTCGGCTGATAACAGTGTAGCCTGATACTCGGCAGATAACGTGTAACCTGATACTCGGCTGATAACAGTATGGTCTGACCCTCGGCTGATGACAGTGTGACCTGATTCTCGGCTGATGACAGTGGAACCTGACCCTCGGCTGATAACAGTGTAGCCTGATCCTCGGCTGATAACAGTGAAACCTGACCCTCGGCTGATAGCAGTGTAACCTGATCCTCGGCTGATAACAGTGTAGCCTGACCCTCGGCTGACTACAGTGTAATCTGATCCTCGGCTGATAACAGTGTAACCTGACCTTCGACTGCTAACAGTGTAGCCTGACCCTCGGCTGATATCAGTGTGACCTGAT
Organism: Chiloscyllium plagiosum; assembly: GCF_037043375.1. Taxonomy (NCBI): domain Eukaryota; kingdom Metazoa; phylum Chordata; class Chondrichthyes; order Orectolobiformes; family Hemiscylliidae; genus Chiloscyllium; species Chiloscyllium plagiosum. Next base: position 29,093,085 of record NW_028270172.1, on the reverse strand, counting down.
CCTCGGCTGATAACAGTGTGACCTGATCCTTGGCTGATAACAGTGTAACCTGATCGTCAGCTGATATCAGTGTAACCTGATCCTCAGCTGATAACATTGTAGCCTTACCCTCGGCTGATAACAGTGTAGCCTGTTCCTCGGCTGATAACAGTGTAGCCTGATACTCGGCTGATAATGTGTAACCTGATACTCGGCTGATAACAGTATGGTCTGACCCTCGGCTGATAACAGTGTAACCTGACCCTCGGCTGATATCAGTGTGACCTGACCCTCGGCTGATATCAGTGAAACCTGACCCTCGGCTGATATCAGTGTGACCTGACCCTCGGCTGATAACAGTGGAACCTGATCCTCGGTAGGAAACAGTGTAACCTGATACTCAGCTGATAACAGTGTAACCTGATCCTCGGCTGATAACAGTGTAACCTGATACTCGGCTGATAATAGTGTAACCTGCCCCTTGGCTGATAACAGATTAACCTGACCTTCGGCTGATAACAGTGTAGCCTGATCGTCAGCTGATATCAGTGTAGTCTGACCCTCAGCTGATAACAGTGTAACCTGATCCTCGGCTGATAACAGTGGAACCTGACCCTCGGGTGATAACAGTGTAACGTGATCCTCGGCTGATGACAGTGAAACATGATTCTCGGCTGATAACAGTGGAACCTGACCCTCGGCTGACAACAGTGTAGCCTGATCCTCGGCTGATAACAGTGTAGCCTGACCCTCGGCTGATAGCAGTGTAATCTGATCCGCAGCTGATAACAGTGTAACCTGATCCTCGGCTGATTACAGTGTAACCTGACCTTTGGCTGATAACAGTGTAGCCTGATCCTCAGCTGATAACAGTGTAACCAGATCGTCGGTTGATATCAGTGTAGTCTGATCCTCGGCTGATAACAGTGTGATCTGACCCTCGGCTGATAAAAGTGTAACCTGATCCTCGGCTGATAACAGTGTAACCTCACCTTCGGCTGATAACAGTGTACCCCGATTCTCAGCTGATAACAGTGTAACCTGATCGTCGGCTGATATCAGTGTAGTCTGATCCTCGGATGATAACAGTGAAACCTGACCCGCGGCTGATAGCAGTGTAACCTGATCCTAGGCTGATAACAGTGTAGCCTGACCCTCGGCTGACAACAGTGTAATCTGATCCTCGGCTGATAACAGTGTAACCTGACCTTCGACTGCTAACAGTGTAGCCTGACCCTCGGCTGATATCAGTGTGACCTGATCCTCGGCTGATAACAGTGTGACCTGATCCTTGGCTGATAACAGTGTAACCTGATCGTCAGCTGATATCAGTGTAACCTGATCCTCAGCTGATAACATTGTAGCCTTACCCTCGGCTGATAACAGTGTAGCCTGTTCCTCGGCTGATAACAGTGTAGCCTGATACTCGGCTGATAATGTGTAACCTGATACTCGGCTGATAACAGTATGGTCTGACCCTCGGCTGATAACAGTGTAACCTGACCCTCGGCTGATATCAGTGTGACCTGACCCTCGGCTGATATCAGTGAAACCTGACCCTCGGCTGATATCAGTGTGACCTGACCCTCGGCTGATAACAGTGGAACCTGATCCTCGGTTGGAAACAGTGTAACCTGATACTCGGCAGTTAACAGTGTAACCTGATCCTCGGCTGATAACAGTGTAACCTGATACTCGGCTGATAATAGTGTAACCTGATCCTCGGTTAATATCAGTGTAACCTGCCCCTTGGCTGATAACAGTTTAACCTGACCTTCGGCTGATAACAGTGTAGCCTGATCATTAGCCTGATCATCAGCTGATAACAGTGTAACCTGATCGTCAGCTGATATCAGTGTAGTCTGACCCTCTGCTGATAACAGTGTAACCTGATCCTCGGCTGATAACAGTGAAACCTGATTCTCGGTTGATAACAGTGGAACCTGACCCTCGGGTGATAACAGTGTAACGTGATCCTCGGCTGATGACAGTGAAACCTGATTCTCGGCTGATAACAGTGGAACCTGACCCTCGGCTGATAGCAGTGTAATCTGATCCTCGGCTGATAACAGTGTAACCTGACCCTCGGCTGATAACAGTGTAGCCTGATCCTCGGCTGATAACAGTGTAGCCTGATCCTCGGCTGATAACAGTGTAGCCTGACCCTCGACTGATATCAGTGTAATCTGATCCTTGGCTGATAACAGTGTAGCCTGACCCTCGGCTGACAACAGTGTAATCTGATCCTCAGCTGTAAACAGTGTAGCCTGACCCTCAGCTGATAACAGTGCAACCTGATACTCGGCTGATAACAGTGTAACCTGATCCTCGGCTGATAACAGTGTAAACTGACCCTTGGCTGATAACAGTGTAGCCTGACCATCGGCTGATAACAGTGTAACCAGACCCTCGGCTGATAACAGTGAAGCCTGACCCTCGGCTGATATTAGTGTGACCTGACCCTCGGCGGATAACAGTGGAACCTGACACTCGGCTGATAACAGTGTAACCTGATCCTTGGTTGATAACAGTTAGCCTGACCCTCGGCTGATAACAGTGTAGCCTGACCCTCGGCTGATAACAGTGTAACCTGATCCACGGCTGATAACAGTGTAAACTGACCCTAGGCTGATAACAGTGTAACCTGCCCCTTGGCTGATAACAGATTAACTTGACCTTCGGCTGATAACAGTGGAGCCTGATCCTCAGCTGATAACAGTGTAACCTGATCGTCAGCTGATATCAGTGTAGTCTGACCCTCTGCTGATAACAGTGTAACCTGACCCTCGGCTGATAACAGTGGAACCTGACCCTCGGCTGATAACAGTGTAGCCTGATCCTCAGCTGATAACAGTGTAGCCTGATCCACGGCTGATAACAGTGAAACCTGACCCTCGGCTGAGAGCAGTGTAATCTGATCCTCGGCTGATAACAGTGTAACCTGATCCTCGGCTGATAACAGTGTAGCCTGACCCTCAGCTGACAACAGTGTAGCCTGACCCTCGGCTGATATCAGTGTGATCTGATCCTCGGCTGTTAACAGTGAAACCTGACCCTCGGCTGATAGCAGTGTAATCTGATCCTCGGCTGATAACAGTGTAACCTGATCCTCGGCTGATAACAGTGTAGCCTGACCCTCAGCTGACAACAGTGTAGCCTGACCCTCGGCTGATATCAGTGTAAACTGATCCTCAGCTGATAACATTGTAGCCTTACCCTCGGCAGATAACAGTGTAGCCTGATCCTCGGCTGATAACAGGGTAGCTTGATACTCGGCTGATAACGTGTAACCTGATACTAGGCTGATAACAGTATGGTCTGACCCTCGGCTGATAACAGTGTAACCTGACCCTCGGCTGATATCAGTGTGACCTGACCCTCGGCTGATATCAGTGTAACCTGATCCTCGGGTGATAACAGTGTGACCTGACTCACAGCTGATAACAGTGTGACCTGACTCTCAGCTCATAACAGTGTAACATGACTCTCGGCTGATAACAGTGTAACCTGACCCTTGGCTGATAACAGTGTGACCTGATCCTCGGGTGATAACAGTGTGACCTGACTCACAGCTGATAACAGTGTGACCTGACTCTCGGCTGATAACAGTGTGACCTGACTCTCAGCTCATAACAGTGTAACCTGACCTTCGGCTGATAACAGTGTACCCCGATTCTCAGCTGAAACAGTGTAACCTGATCGTCAGCTGATAACAGTGCAACTTGATACTCGGCTGATAACAGTGTAACCTGATCCTCGGCTGATAACAGTGTAACCTGATCCTCGGTTGATAACAGTGTAAAATGACCCTTGGCTGATAACAGTGTAGCCTGACCATCGGCTGATAACAGTGTAACCAGACCCTCGGCTGATAACAGTGTAACCAGATCCTCGGCTGATAACAGTGAAGCCTGACCCTCGGCTGATATTAGTGTGACCTGACCCTCAGCTGATAACAGTGTAGCCTGACCCTCGGCTGATAAAAGTGTAACCTGATCCTCGGCTGATAACAGTGTAACCTGACCTTCGGCTGATAACAGTGTAACCTGATCCTCGGTTGATAACAGTGTAACCTATTCCTCGGCTGATAACAGTGTAGCCTGACCCTCGGCTGGTAACATTGTGACCTGATCCTCGGCTGATAACAGTGTGACCTGATCCTCGGCTGATAACAGTGAAACCTGACCCTCGGCTGATAACAGTTTAACCTGATCCTCGGGTGATAACAGTGTAACCTGATACTCGGCTGATAACAGTGAAACCTGACCCTCGGCTGATAACAGTGTAACCTGATCCTCGGCTGATGACAGTGTAACCTGATTCTCGGCTGATAAGAGTGTAACCTGATCCTCGGCTGATGACAGTGTAACCTGATTCTCGGCTGATAACAGTGTAACCTGATCCTCGGCTGATAACTGTGTAGCCTGACCCTCGGCTGATATCAGTGTAACCTGATCCTCGGCTGATAACAGTGTAGCCTGACCATCAGCTGATAACAGTGTAACCAGACCCTCGGCTGATAACAGTGTGACCTGATCCTCGGCTGATAACAGTGTAGCCTGACCCTTGGCTGATATCAGTGTAACCTGATCGTCAGCTGATATCAGTGTAACCTGATCCTCAGCTGATAACATTGTAGCCTTACCCTCGGCTGATAACAGTGTAGCATGATCCTCGGCTGATAACAGTGTAGCCTGATACTCGGCAGATAACGTGTAACCTGATACTCGGCTGATAACAGTATGGTCTGACCCTCGGCTGATGACAGTGTGACCTGATTCTCGGCTGATGACAGTGGAACCTGACCCTCGGCTGATAACAGTGCAGCCTGATCCTCGGCTGATAACAGTGAAACCTGACCCTCGGCTGATAGCAGTGTAACATGATCCTCGGCTGATAACAGTGTAGCCTGACCCTCGGCTGACAACAGTGTAATCTGATCCTCGGCTGATAACAGTGTAACCTGACCTTCGACTGCTAACAGTGTAGCCTGACCCTCGGCTGATATCAGTGTGACCTGATCCTCGGCTGATAACAGTGTGACCTGATCCTTGGCTGATAACAGTGTAACCTGATCGTCAGCTGATATCAGTGTAACCTGATCCTCAGCTGATAACATTGTAGCCTTACCCTCGGCTGATAACAGTGTAGCCTGTTCCTCGGCTGATAACAGTGTAGCCTGATACTCGGCTGATAATGTGTAACCTGATACTCGGCTGATAACAGTATGGACTGACCCTCGGCTGATAACAGTGTAGCCTGATACTCGGCTGATAATGTGTAACCTGATACTCGGCTGATAACAGTATGGTCTGACCCTCGGCTGATAACAGTGTAACCTGACCCTCGGCTGATATCAGTGTGACCTGACCCTCGGCTGATATCAGTGAAACCTGACCCTCGGCTGATATCAGTGTGACCTGACCCTCGGCTGATAACAGTGGAACCTGATCCTCGGTAGGAAACAGTGTAACCTGATACTCAGCTGATAACAGTGTAACCTGATCCTCGGCTGATAACAGTGTAACCTGATACTCGGCTGATAATAGTGTAACCTGCCCCTTGGCTGATAACAGATTAACCTGACCTTCGGCTGATAACAGTGTAGCCTGATCATCAGCTGATAACAGTGTAACCTGATCGTCAGCTGATATCAGTGTAGTCTGACCCTCAGCTGATAACAGTGTAACCTGATCCTCGGCTGATAACAGTGGAACCTGACCCTCGGGTGATAACAGTGTAACGTGATCCTCGGCTGATGACAGTGAAACATGATTCTCGGCTGATAACAGTGGAACCTGACCCTCGGCTGATAACAGTGTAGCCTGATCCTCGGCTGATAACAGTGTAGCCTGACCCTCGGCTGATAGCAGTGTAATCTGATCCTCGGCTGATAACAGTGTAACCTGACCCTCGGCTGATAACAGTGTAGCCTGATCCTCGGCTGATAACAGTGTAGCCTGACCCTCGACTGATATCAGTGTAATCTGATCCTCGGCTGATAACAGTGTAGCCTGACCCTCGGCTGACAACAGTGTAATCTGATCCTCAGCTGTAAACAGTGTAGCCTGACCCTCAGCTGATAACAGTGCAACCTGATACTCGGCTGATAACAGTGTAACCTGATCCTCGGCTGATAACAGTGTGACCTGATCCTCTGCTGATAACAGTGGAACCTGACCCTCGGGTGATAACAGTGTAACCTGATCCTCGGCTGATGACAGTGTAACCTGATTCTCGGCTGATGACAGTGTAACCTGATCCTCGGCTGATAACAGTGTGACCTGATCCTCTGCTGATAACAGTGGAACCTGACCCTCGGGTGATAACAGTGTAACCTGATCCTCGGCTGATGACAGTGTGACCTGATCCTCGGCTCACAACAGTGTAACCTGTTTAGTGCCTGATAACAGTGTGACCCAATCCTCGGAGGATAACAGTTTAAACTGATCCTCGGCTGCTAACAGTGTGACCTGATCCTCGGCTGATAACAGTGTAATCTGACCCTCGGCTGATAACAGTGTGACCTGATCCTCAGCTGATAACAGTGTAACCTGATCCTTGGCTGATAACAGTGTAATCTGACCTTCAGCTGATAACAGTGTAACCTGATCCTCAGCTGATAACAGTGTAACCTGACCCTCTGCTGATAACAGTGTGACCTGATCCTCTGCTGATAACAGTGGAACCTGACCCTTGGGTGATAACAGTGTAACCTGATCCTCGGCTGATGACAGTGTAACCTGATTCTCGGCTGATAACAGTGTGACCTGCTCCTCGGCTGATAACAGTGTAACCTGATTCTTGCCTGATAACAGTGTGACCCAATTCTCGGAGGATAACAGTTTAAACTGATCCTCCGCTGCTAACAGTGTGACCTGATCCTCGGCTGATAACAGTGTAACCTGACTCTCGGCTGATAACAGTGTGACCTGATCCTCGGCTGATAACAGTGTAACCTGATTCTTGCCTGATAACAGTGTGACCCAATTCTCGGAGGATAACAGTTTAAACTGATCCTCGGCTGCTAACAGTGTGACCTGATCCTCGGCTGATAACAGTGTAACCTGACTCTCGGCTGATAACAGTGTGACCTGATCCTCGGCTGATAACAGTGTGACCTGACCCTCGGCTGATAACAGTGTCACCTGACTCTCAGCTGATAACAGTGTGACCTGACCCTCGGCTGATTACAGTGTGACCTGATCCTCGGCTGATAACAGTGTGACCTGATCCTCGGCTGATAACAGTGTAGCCTGATCCTCGGCTGATAACAGTATGACCTGATCCTCGGCTGATAACAGTGTAGCCTGACCCTCGGGTGATAACAGTGTAGCCTGACCCTCGGCTGATAACAGTGTGCCCTGAACCTCGGCTGATAACAGTGTGACCTGACCCTCGGCTGATTACAGTGTGACCTGATCCTCGGCTGATAACAGTGTAGCCTGATCCTCGGCTAATATCAGTGTAGCCTGATCCTCGGCTGATAACAGTGTGACCTGATCCTCGGCTGATAACAGTGTAACCTGATCCTCGGCTGATGACAGTGTAACCTGATTCTCGGCTGATGACAGTGTAACCTGATCCTCGGCTGATGACAGTGTAACCTGATTCTCGGCTGACAACAGTGTAACCTGATCCTCGGCTGATGACAGTGTAACCTGACCTTCGACTGATAACAGTGTGACCTGATCCTCGGCTGATAACAGTGTAGCCTGACCCTCGGCTGATATCAGTGTAACCTGATCCTCGGCTGATAACAGTGTAGCCCGACCCTCGGCTGACAACAGTGTAATCTGATCCTCAGCAGTTAACAGTGTAGCCTGACCATCAGCTGATAACAGTGTAACCAGACCCTCGGCTGATAACAGTGTAACCTGATCCTCGGATGATAACAGTGTAACCTGACCCTCGGCTGATAACAGTGTAACCTGATCGTCAGCTGATATCAGTGTGACCTGATCCTCGGCTGATAACAGTGTGACCTGATCCTCGGCTGATAACAGTGTAACCTGATCGTCAGCTGATATCAGTGTAACCTGATCCTCAGCTGATAACATTGTAGCCTTACCCTCGGCTGATAACAGTGTAGCCTGATCCTCGGCTGATAACAGTGTAGCCTGATACTCGGCTGATAACGTGTAACCTGATACTCGGCTGATAACAGTATGGTCTGACCCTCGGCTGATAACAGTGTAACCTGACCCTCGGCTGATATCAGTGTGACCTGACCCTCGGCTGATATCAGTGTAACCTGACCCTCGGCTGATATCAGTGTGACCTGACCCTCGGCTGATAACAGTGTAACCTGATACTCGGCTGATAATAGTGGAACCTGATCCTCAGCTGATAACAGTGTAACCTGACCCTCTGCTGATAACAGTGTGACCTGATCCTCTGCTGATAACAGTGGAATCTGACCCTCGGGTGATAACAGTGTAACCTGATTCTCGGCTGATAACAGTGTGACCTGATCCTCGGCTGATAACAGTGTAACCTGATTATTGCCTGATAACAGTGTGACCCAATCCTCGGAGGATAACAGTTTAAACTGATCCTCGGCTGCTAACAGTGTGACCTGATCCTCGGCTGATAACAGTGTAATCTGACCCTCGGCTGATAACAGTGTGACCTGATCCTCGGCTGATAACAGTGTAACCTGATCCTCGGCTGATAACAGTGTAACCTGACCCTCGGCTGATAACAGTGTAACCTGACTCTCGGCTGATAACAGTGTGACCTGATCCTCGGCTGATAACAGTGTGACCTGACCCTCGGCTGATAACAGTGTCACCTGACTCTCGGCTGATAACAGTGTGACCTGACCCTCGGCTGATTAAAGTGTGACCTGATCGTCGGCTGATAACAGTGTAGCCTGATCCTCGGCTGATAACAGTATGACCTGATCCTCGGCTGATAACAGTGTAGCCTGACCCTCGGGTGATAACAGTGTAGCCTGACCCTCGGCTGATAACAGTGTGACCTGACCCTCGGCTGATAACAGTGTGCCCTGAACCTCGGCTGATAACAATGTGACCTGATCTTCGGCTGATAACAGTGTAGCCTGACCCTCGGTTGATAACAGTGTGACCTGACCCTCGGCTGATAACAGTGTGACCTGACCCTCGGCTGATAACAGTGTGACCTGATCTTCAGCTGATAACAGTGTCGCCTGACCCTCGGCTGATAACAATATGACCTGATCTTCGGCTGATAACAGTGTGACCTGACCCTCGGCTGATAACAGTGTGACCTGACCCTCGGCTGATAACATTGTGACCTGATCTTCGGCTGATAACAGTGTAGCCTGACCCTCGGCTGATACCAGTGTGACCTGACCCTCGGCTGATAACAGTGTCACCTGACTCTCGGCTGTTAACAGTGTAGACTGAGCCTCGGCTGATAACAGTGTAACCTGACTCTCGGCTGATAACAGTGTGACCTGACTCTCAGCTCATAACAGTGTAACCTGACTCTCGGCTGATAACAGTGTGACCTGACTCTCAGCTCATAACAGTGTAACCTGACTCTCGGCTGATAACAGTGTGACCTGACCCTCAGCTCATAACAGTGTAACCTGACCGGCTGATAACAGTGTACCCCGATTCTCAGCTGATAACAGTGTAACCTGATCGTCGGCTGATATCAGTGTGGTCTGATCCTCGGCTGATGACAGTGTAACCTGACCCTCAGCTGATAACAGTGTAGCCTCACCCTCAGCTGATAACAGTGCAACTTGATACTCGGCTGATAACAGTGTAACCTGATCCTCGGCTGATAACAGTGTAACCTGATCCTCGGTTGATAACAGTGTAAACTGACCCTTAGCTGATAACAGTGTAGCCTGACCATCGGCTGATAACAGTGTAACCAGACCCTAAGCTGATAACAGTGTAACCAGATCCTCGGCTGATAACAGTGAAGCCTGACCCTCGGCTGATATTAGTGTGACCTGACCCTCGGCTGATTACAGCGGAACCTGACACTCGGCTGATAACAGTGTGACCTTACCCTCGGCTGATAACAGTGTTGCCTGATCCTCGGCTGATAACAGTGTGACCTTACCCTCGGCTGATAACAGTGTAGCCTGATCCTCGGCTGATGACAGTGTAGCCTGACCCTCGGCTTACAACAGTGTAATCTGATCCTCAGCTGTTAACAGTGTAGCCTGACCATCAGCTGATACCAGTGTAACCTGACCTTCGACTGATAACAGTGTAACCTGACCCTCGGATGATAACAGTGTGACCTGATCGTCGGAGTATTACAGTATGACCAGACACTCGGCTGATAACCGTGTGACCTGATCCTCGGCTGATAACAGTGTAGCCTGATCCTCGGCTGATAACAGTGTGACCTGATCCTTGGCTGATAACAGTGTAACCTGATTCTTGCCTGATAACAGTGTGACCGAATCCTCGGAGGATAACAATTTAACCTGACCCTCGGCTGATAACAGTGTGACCTGATCCTCGGCTGATAACAGTGTGACCTGACCCTCGACTGATAACAGTGTAGCCTGACCCTCGGCTGATGACAGTGTGACCTGATCCTCGGCTGATAACAGTGTAATCTGACCCTCGGCTGATAACAGTGTGACCTGACCCTCGGCTGATAACAGTGTGACCTGATCCTCGGGTGATAACAGTGTGACCTGATCCTCGGCTGATAGCAGTGTAACCTGATCCTCGGCTGATGACAGTGTAACCTGATTCTCGGCTGATAAGAGTGTAACCTGATCCTCGGCTGATGACAGTGTAACCTGATTCTCGGCTGACAACAGTGTAACCTGATCCTCGGCTGATGACAGTGTAACCTGATCCTCGGCTGATAACAGTGTAACCTGATCCTCGGCTGATAACAGTGTAGCCAGACCCTCGGCTGACAACAGTGTAATCTGATCCTCAGCTGTTAACAGTGTAGCCTGACCATCAGCTGATAACAGTGTAACCAGACCCTCGGCTGATAACAGTGTGACCTGATCCTCGGCTGATAACAGTGTAACCTGACCCTCGGCTGATAACAGTGTAACCTGATCGTCAGCTGATATCAGTGTGACCTGATCCTCGGCTGATAACAGTGTAGCCTGACCCTCGGCTGATATCAGTGTAACCTGATCCTCGGCTGATAACAGTGTAGCCTGACCCTCGGCTGACAACAGTGTAATCTGATCCTCAGCTGTTAACAGTGTAGCCTGACCATCAGCTGATAACAGTGTAACCAGACCCTCGGCTGATAACAGTGTAACCTGATCCTCGGATGATAACAGTGTAACCTGACCCTCGGCTGATAACAGTGTAACCTGATCGTCAGCTGATATCAGTGTGACCTGACCCTCGGCTGATAACAGTGTGACCTGATCCTCGGCTGATAACAGTGTAACCTGATCGTCAGCTGATATCAGTGTAACCTGATCCTCAGCTGATAACATTGTAGCCTTACCCTCGGCTGATAACAGTGTAGCCTGATCCTCGGCTGATAACAGTGTAGCCTGATACTCGGCTGATAACGTGTAACCTGATACTCGGCTGATAACAGTATGGTCTGACCCTCGGCTGATAACAGTGTAACCTGACCCTCGGCTGATATCAGTGTGACCTGACCCTCGGCTGATATCAGTGTAACCTGACCCTCGGCTGATATCAGTGTGACCTGACCCTCGCCTGATATAAGTGTGACCTGACCCTCGGCTGATAACAGTGTAACCTGATACTCGGCTGATAATAGTGGAACCTGATCCTCAGCTGATAACAGTGTAACCTGACCCTCTGCTGATAACAGTGTGACCTGATCCTCTGCTGATAACAGTGGAATCTGACCCTCGGGTGATAACAGTGTAACCTGATCCTCGGCTGATAATAGTGTGACCTGATTATTGCCTGATAACAGTGTGACCCAATCCTCGGAGGATAACAGTGTGCCCTGAACCTCGGCTGATAACAATGTGACCTGATCTTCGGCTGATAACAGTGTAGCCTGACCCTCGGTTGATAACAGTGTGACCTGACCCTCGGCTGATAACAGTGTGACCTGACCCTCGGCTGATAACAGTGTGACCTGATCTTCGGCTGATAACAGTGTCGCCTGACCCTCGGCTGATAACAATATGACCTGATCTTCGGCTGATAACAGTGTGACCTGACCCTCAGCTGATAACAGTGTGACCTGACCCTCGGCTGATAACATTGTGACCTGATCTTCGGCTGATAACAGTGTAGCCTGACCCTCGGCTGATAACAGTGTGACCTGACCCTCGGCTGATAACAGTGTCACCTGACTCTCGGCTGATAACAGTGTGACCTGACCCTCGGCTGATTAAAGTGTGACCTGATCCTCGGCTGATAACAGTGTGACCTGATCCTCGGCTGATAACAGTGTAGCCTGATCCTCGGCTGATAACAGTTGACCTGATCCTCGGCTGATAACAGTGTAGCCTGACCCTCGGGTGATAACAGTGTAGCCTGACCCTCGGCTGATAACAGTGTGACCTGACCCTCGGCTGATAACAGTGTGCCCTGAACCTCGGCTGATAACAATGTGACCTGATCTTCGGCTGATAACAGTGTAGCCTGACCCTCGGTTGATAACAGTGTGACCTGACCCTCGGCTGATAACAGTGTGACCTGACCCTCGGCTGATAACAGTGTGACCTGATCTTCGGCTGATAACAGTGTCGCCTGACCCTCGGCTGATAACAATATGACCTGATCTTCGGCTGATAACAGTGTGACCTGACCCTCGGCTGATAACAGTGTGACCTGACCCTCGGCTGATTACATTGTGACCTGATCTTCGGCTGATAACAGTGTAGCCTGACCCTCGGCTGATACCAGTGTGACCTGACCCTCGGCTGATAACAGTGTCACCTGACTCTCGGCTGTTAACAGTGTAGACTGAGCCTCGGCTGATAACAGTGTAACCTGACTCTCGGCTGATAACAGTGTGACCTGACTCTCAGCTCATAACAGTGTAACCTGACTCTTGGCTGATAACAGTGTGACCTGACTCTCAGCTCATAACAGTGTAACCTGACCTTCGGCTGATAACAGTGTACCCCGATTCTCAGCTGATAGCAGTGTAACCTGATCGTCGGCTGATATCAGTGTGGTCTGATCCTCGGCTGATGACAGTGTAACCTGACCCTCAGCTGATAACAGTGTAGCCTCACCCTCAGCTGATAACAGTGCAACTTGATACTCGGCTGATAACAGTGTAACCTGATCCTCGGCTGATAACAGTGTAACCTGATCCTCGGTTGATAACAGTGTAAACTGACCCTTAGCTGATAACAGTGTAGCCTGACCATCGGCTGATAACAGTGTAACCAGACCCTCGGCTGATAACAGTGTAACCAGATCCTCGGCTGATAACAGTGAAGCCTGACCCTCGGCTGATATTAGTGTGACCTGACCCTCGGCTGATTACAGCGGAACCTGACACTCGGCTGATAACAGTGTTGCCTGATCCTCGGCTGATAACAGTGTGACCTTACCCTCGGCTGATAACAGTGTAGCCTGATCCTCGGCTGATGACAGTGTAGCCTGACCCTCGACTTACAACAGTGTAATCTGATCCTCAGCTGTTAACAGTGTAGCCTGACCATCAGCTGATACCAGTGTAACCTGACCTTCGACTGATAACAGTGTAACCTGACCCTCGGATGATAACAGTGTGACCTGATCGTCGGAGTATTACAGTATGACCAGACACTCGGCTGATAACCGTGTGACCTGATCCTCGGCTGATAACAGTGTAGCCTGATCCTCGGCTAATATCAGTGTGACCTGATCCTCGGTTGATAACAGTGTGACCTGATCCTTGGCTGATAACAGTGTAACCTGATTCTTGCCTGATAACAGTGTGACCGAATCCTCGGAGGATAACAATTTAACCTGACCCTCGGCTGATAACAGTGTGACCTGATCCTCGGCTGATAACAGTGTGACCTGACCCTCGACTGATAACAGTGTAGCCTGACCCTCGGCTGATAACAGTGTGACCTGATCCTCGGCTGATAACAGTGTAATCTGACCCTCGGCTGATAACAGTGTGACCTGACCCTCGGCTGATAACAGTGTGACCTGACCCTCGGCTGATAACAGTGTGACCTGACCCTCGGCTGATAACAGTGTGACCTGATCCTCGGGTGATAACAGTGTAACCTGATCCTCGGCTGATGACAGTGTAACCTGATTCTCGGCTGATAAGAGTGTAACCTGATCCTCAGCTGTTAACAGTGTAGCCTGACCATCAGCTGATACCAGTGTAACCTGACCTTCGACTGATAACAGTGTAACCTGACCCTCGGATGATAACAGTGTGACCTGATCGTCGGAGTATTACAGTATGACCAGACACTCGGCTGATAACCGTGTGACCTGATCCTCGGCTGATAACAGTGTAGCCTGATCCTCGGCTAATATCAGTGTGACCTGATCCTCGGTTGATAACAGTGTGACCTGATCCTTGGCTGATAACAGTGTAACCTGATTCTTGCCTGATAACAGTGTGACCGAATCCTCGGAGGATAACAATTTAACCTGATCCTCGGCTGATAACAGTGTGACCTGACCCTCGACTGATAACAGTGTAGCCTGACCCTCGGCTGATAACAGTGTGACCTGATCCTCGGCTGATAACAGTGTAATCTGACCCTCGGCTGATAACAGTGTGACCTGACCCTCGGCTGATAACAGTGTGACCTGACCCTCGGCTGATAACAGTGTGACCTGATCCTCGGGTGATAACAGTGTGACCTGATCCTCGGCTGATAGCAGTGCAACCTGATCCTCGGCTGATGACAGTGTAACCTGATTCTCGGCTGATAAGAGTGTAACCTGATCCTCGGCTGATGACAGTGTAACCTGATTCTCGGCTGACAACAGTGTAACCTGATCCTCGGCTGATGACAGTGTAACCTGATCCTCGGCTGATAACAGTGTAACCTGATCCTCGGCTGAAAACTGAGTAGCCTGACCCTCGGCTGACAACAGTGTAATCTGATCCTCAGCTGTTAACAGTGTAGCCTGACCATCAGCTGATAACAGTGTAACCTGACCTTCGACTGATAACAATGTGACCTGATCCTCGGCTGATAACAGTGTAGCCTGACCCTCGGCTGATATCAGTGTAACCTGATCCTCGGCTGATAACAGTGTAGCCTGACCCTCGGCTGACAACAGTGTAATCTGATCCTCAGCTGTTAACAGTGTAGCCTGACCATCAGCTGATAACAGTGTTACCAGACCCTCGGCTGATAACAGTGTGACCTGATCCTCGGCTGATAACAGTGTGACCTGACCCTCGACTGATAACAGTGTAACCTGATCCTCGGCTGATAACAGTGTAACCTGACCCTCGGCTGATAACAGTGTAACCTGACTCTCGGCTGATAACAGTGTAACCTGACTCTCGGCTGATAACAGTGTGACCTGATCCTCGGCTGATAACAGTGTGACCTGACCCTCGGCTGATAACAGTGTCACCTGACTCTCGGCTGATAACAGTGTGACCTGACCCTCGGCTGATTAAAGTGTGACCTGATCCTCGGCTGATAACAGTGTGACCTGATCCTCGGCTGATAACAGTGTAGCCTGATCCTCGGCTGATAACAGTATGACCTGATCCTCGGCTGATAACAGTGTAGCCTGACCCTCGGGTGATAACAGTGTAGCCTGACCCTCGGCTGATAACAGTGTGACCTGACCCTCGGCTGATAACAGTGTGCCCTGAACCTCGGCTGATAACAATGTGACCTGATCTTCGGCTGATAACAGTGTAGCCTGACCCTCGGCTGATAACAGTGTGACCTGACCCTCGGCTGATAACAGTGTGACCTGATCCTCGGGTGATAACAGTGTAACCTGATCCTCGGCTGATGACAGTGTAACCTGATTCTCGGCTGATAAGAGTGTAACCTGATCCTCAGCTGTTAACAGTGTAGCCTGACCATCAGCTGATACCAGTGTAACCTGACCTTCGACTGATAACAGTGTAACCTGACCCTCGGATGATAACAGTGTGACCTGATCGTCGGAGTATTACAGTATGACCAGACACTCGGCTGATAACCGTGTGACCTGATCCTCGGCTGATAACAGTGTAGCCTGATCCTCGGCTAATATCAGTGTGACCTGATCCTCGGTTGATAACAGTGTGACCTGATCCTTGGCTGATAACAGTGTAACCTGATTCTTGCCTGATAACAGTGTGACCGAATCCTCGGAGGATAACAATTTAACCTGATCCTCGGCTGATAACAGTGTGACCTGACCCTCGACTGATAACAGTGTAGCCTGACCCTCGGCTGATAACAGTGTGACCTGATCCTCGGCTGATAACAGTGTAATCTGACCCTCGGCTGATAACAGTGTGACCTGACCCTCGGCTGATAACAGTGTGACCTGACCCTCGGCTGATAACAGTGTGACCTGATCCTCGGGTGATAACAGTGTGACCTGATCCTCGGCTGATAGCAGTGTAACCTGATCCTCGGCTGATGACAGTGTAACCTGATTCTCGGCTGATAAGAGTGTAACCTGATCCTCGGCTGATGACAGTGTAACCTGATTCTCGGCTGACAACAGTGTAACCTGATCCTCGGCTGATGACAGTGTAACCTGATCCTCGGCTGATAACAGTGTAACCTGATCCTCGGCTGAAAACTGAGTAGCCTGACCCTCGGCTGACAACAGTGTAATCTGATCCTCAGCTGTTAACAGTGTAGCCTGACCATCAGCTGATAACAGTGTAACCTGACCTTCGACTGATAACAATGTGACCTGATCCTCGGCTGATAACAGTGTAGCCTGACCCTCGGCTGATATCAGTGTAACCTGATCCTCGGCTGATAACAGTGTAGCCTGACCCTCGGCTGACAACAGTGTAATCTGATCCTCAGCTGTTAACAGTGTAGCCTGACCATCAGCTGATAACAGTGTTACCAGACCCTCGGCTGATAACAGTGTGACCTGATCCTCGGCTGATAACAGTGTGACCTGACCCTCGACTGATAACAGTGTAACCTGATCCTCGGCTGATAACAGTGTAACCTGACCCTCGGCTGATAACAGTGTAACCTGACTCTCGGCTGATAACAGTGTGACCTGATCCTCGGCTGATAACAGTGTGACCTGACCCTCGGCTGATAACAGTGTCACCTGACTCTCGGCTGATAACAGTGTGACCTGACCCTCGGCTGATTAAAGTGTGACCTGATCCTCGGCTGATAACAGTGTGACCTGATCCTCGGCTGATAACAGTGTAGCCTGATCCTCGGCTGATAACAGTATGACCTGATCCTCGGCTGATAACAGTGTAGCCTGACCCTCGGGTGATAACAGTGTAGCCTGACCCTCGGCTGATAACAGTGTGACCTGACCCTCGGCTGATAACAGTGTGCCCTGAACCTCGGCTGATAACAATGTGACCTGATCTTCGGCTGATAACAGTGTAGCCTGACCCTCGGTTGATAACAGTGTGACCTGACCCTCGGCTGATAACAGTGTGACCTGACCCTCGGCTGATAACAGTGTGACCTGATCTTCGGCTGATAACAGTGTGACCTGACCCTCGGCTGATAACAGTGTGACCTGACCCTCGGCTGATAACATTGTGACCTGATCTTCGGCTGATAACAGTGTAGCCTGACCCTCGGCTGATACCAGTGTGACCTGACCCTCGGCTGATAACAGTGTCACCTGACTCTCGGCTGTTAACAGTGTAGACTGAGCCTCGGCTGATAACAGTGTAACCTGACTCTCGACTGATAACCGTGTGACCTGATCCTCGGCTGATAACAGTGTAGCCTGATCCTCGGCTAATATCAGTGTGACCTGATCCTCGGTTGATAACAGTATGACCTGATCCTTGGCTGATAACAGTGTAACCTGATTCTTGCCTGATAACAGTGTGACCGAATCCTCGGAGGATAACAATTTAACCTGACCCTCGGCTGATAACAGTGTGACCTGATCCTCGGCTGATAACAGTGTGACCTGACCCTCGACTGATAACAGTGTAGCCTGACCCTCGGCTGATAACAGTGTGACCTGATCCTCGGCTGATAACAGTGTAACCTGACTCTCGGCTGATAACAGTGTGACCTGACTCTCAGCTCATAACAGTGTAACCTGACCTTCGGCTGATAACAGTGTACCCCGAATCTCAGCTGATAACAGTGTAACCTGATCGTCGGCTGATATCAGTGTGGTCTGATCCTCGGCTGATGACAGTGTAACCTGACCCTCAGCTGATAACAGTGTAGCCTCACCCTCAGCTGATAACAGTGTAACCTGATCCTCGGCTGATAACAGTGTAACCTGATCCTCGGTTGATAACAGTGTAAACTGACCCTTAGCTGATAACAGTGTAGCCTGACCATCGGCTGATAACAGTGTAACCAGACCCTCGGCTGATAACAGTGTAACCAGATCCTCGGCTGATAACAGTGAAGCCTGACCCTCGGCTGATATTAGTGTGACCTGACCCTCGGCTGATTACAGCGGAACCTGACACTCGGCTGATAACAGTGTAGCCTGATCCTCGGCTGATGACAGTGTAGCCTGACCCTCGGCTTACAACAGTGTAATCTGATCCTCAGCTGTTAACAGTGTAGCCTGACCATCAGCTGATACCAGTGTAACCTGACCTTCGACTGATAACAGTGTAACCTGACCCTCAGATGATAACAGTGTGACCTGATCGTCGGAGTATTACAGTATGACCAGACACTCGGCTGATAACCGTGTGACCTGATCCTCGGCTGATAACAGTGTAGCCTGATCCTCGGCTAATATCAGTGTGACCTGATCCTCGGTTGATAACAGTGTGACCTGATCCTTGGCTGATAACAGTGTAACCTGATTCTTGCCTGATAACAGTGTGACCGAATCCTCGGAGGATAACAATTTAACCTGACCCTCGGCTGATAACAGTGTGACCTGATCCTCGGCTGATAACAGTGTGACCTGACCCTCGACTGATAACAGTGTAGCCTGACCCTCGGCTGATAACAGTGTGACCTGATCCTCGGCTGATAACAGTGTAATCTGACCCTCGGCTGATAACAGTGTGACCTGACCCTCGGCTGATAACAGTGTGACCTGACCCTTGGCTGATAACAGTGTGACCTGATCCTCGGGTGATAACAGTGTGACCTGATCCTCGGCTGATAGCAGTGTAACCTGATCCTCGGCTGATGACAGTGTAACCTGATTCTCGGCTGATAAGAGTGTAACCTGATCCTCGGCTGATGACAGTGTAACCTGATTCTCGGCTGACAACAGTGTAACCTGATCCTCGGCTGATGACAGTGTAACCTGATTCTCGGCTGACAACAGTGTAACCTGATCCTCAGCTGATAACAGTGTAACCTGACCCTCTGCTGATAACAGTGTGACCTGATCCTCTGCTGATGACAGTGTGACCTGATCCTCGGCTGATAACAGTGTAACCTGATTCTTGCCTGATAACAGTGTGACCCAATCCTCGGAGGATAACAGTTTAAACTGATCCTCGGCTGCTAACAGTGTGACCTGATCCTCGGCTGATAACAGTGTAATCTGACCCTCGGCTGATAACAGTGTGACCTGATCCTCGGCTGATAACAGTGTAACCTGACCCTCGGCTGATAACAGTGTGACCTGATCCTCGGCTGATAACAGTGTGACCTGATCCTCGGCTGATAACAGTGTGACCTGACCCTCGACTGATAACAGTGTAACCTGATCCTCGGCTGATAACAGTGTAACCCGACCCTCGGCTGATAACAGTGTAACCTGACTCTCGGCTGATAACAGTGTGACCTGATCCTCGGCTGATAACAGTGTGACCTGACCCTCGGCTGATAACAGTGTCACCTGACTCTCGGCTGATAACAGTGTGACCTGACCCTCGGCTGATTACAGTGTGACCTGATCCTCGGCTGATAACAGTGTGACCTGATCCTCGGCTGATAACGGTGTAGCCTGATCCTCGGCTGATAACAGTATGACCTGATCCTCGGCTGATAACAGTGTAGCCTGACCCTCGGGTGATAACAGTGTAGCCTGACCCTCGGCTGATAACAGTGTGACCTGACCCTCGGCTGATAACAGTGTGCCCTGAACCTCGGCTGATAACAGTGTGACCTGACCCTCGGCTGATTACAGTGTGACCTGATCCTCGGCTGATAACAGTGTAACCTGATTCTTGCCTGATAACAGTGTAACCTGATTCTTGCCTGATAACAGTGTGACCGAATCCTCGGAGGATAACAATTTAACCTGACCCTCGGCTGATAACAGTGTAACCTGATCCTCGGCTGATAACAGTGTGACCTGACCCTCGACTGATAACAGTGTAGCCTGACCCTCGGCTGATAACAGTGTGACCTGATCCTCGGCTGATAACAGTGTAATCTGACCCTCGGCTGATAACAGTGTGACCTGACCCTCGGCTGATAACAGTGTGACCTGACCCTCGGCTGATTACAGTGTGACCTGATCCTCGGCTGATAACAGTGTGACCTGATCCTCGGCTGATAACAGTGTAGCCTGATCCTCGGCTGATAACAGTATGACCTGATCCTCGGCTGATAACAGTGTAGCCTGACCCTCGGGTGATAACAGTGTAGCCTGACCCTCAGCTGATAACAGTGTGACCTGACCCTCGGCTGATAACAGTGTGCCCTGAACCTCGGCTGATAACAATGTGACCTGATCTTCGGCTGATAACAGTGTAGCCTGACCCTCGGTTGATAACAGTGTGACCTGACCCTCGGCTGATAACAGTGTGACCTGACCCTCGGCTGATAACAGTGTGACCTGATCTTCGGCTGATAACAGTGTGACCTGACCCTCGGCTGATAACAGTGTGACCTGACCCTCGGCTGATAACAGTGTGACCTGATCTTCGGCTGATAACAGTGTAGCCTGACCCTTGGCTGATACCAGTGTGACCTGACCCTCGGCTGATAACAGTGTCACCTGACTCTCGGCTGATAACAGTGTAGACTGAGCCTCGGCTGATAACAGTGTAACCTGACTCACAGCTGATAACAGTGTAACCTGACTCTTGGTTGATAACAGTGTGACCTGACCCTCAGCTCATAACAGTGTAACCTGACCGGCTGATAACAGTGTACCCCGATTCTCAGCTGATAACAGTGTAACCTGATCGTCGGCTGATATCAGTGTGGTCTGATCCTCGGCTGATGACAGTGTAACCTGACCCTCAGCTGATAACAGTGTAGCCTCACCCTCAGCTGATAACAGTGCAACTTGATACTCGGCTGATAACAGTGTAACCTGATCCGCGGCTGATAACAGTGTAACCTGATCCTCGGTTGATAACAGTGTAAACTGACCCTTAGCTGATAACAGTGTAGCCTGACCATCGGCTGATAACAGTGTAACCAGACCCTCGGCTGATAACAGTGTAACCAGATCCTTGGCTGATAACAGTGAAGCCTGACCCTCGGCTGATATTAGTGTGACCTGACCCTCGGCTGATTACAGCGGAACCTGACACTCGGCTGATAAGTGTAGCCTGACCCTCGGCTGATAACAGTGTGACCTGACCCTCGGCTGATAACAGTGTGACCTGATCTTCGGCTGATAACAGTGTGACCTGATCTTCGCCTGATAACAGTGTGACCTGACCCTCGGCTGATAACAGTGTGACCTGATCTTCGCCTGATAACAGTGTAGCCTGACCCTCGGCTGATAACAGTGTGACCTGACCCCGCGGCTGATAACAGTGTGCCCTGACCCTCGGCTGATAACAGTGTGACCTGATCTTCGTCTGATAATAGTATGACCTGACCCTCGGCTGATAACAGTGTGACCTGATCTTCGGCTGATAACAGTGTGACCTGACCCTCGGCTGATAACAGTGTGACCTGATCTTCGGCTGATAACAGTGTGACCTGACCCTCGGCTGATAACAGTGTAACCTGACCCTCGGCTGATAACAGTGTGACCTGATCTTCGGCTGATAACAGCGTAGCCTGACCCTCGGCTGATAACAGTGTGACCTGACCCTCGGCTGATAACAGTGTAACCTGATCCTCGGCTGATAACAGTGTAACCTGATCCTCGGCTGATAACATTGTAACCTGATCCTCGGTTGATAACAGTGTAAACTGACCCTTGGCTGATAACAGCTTGGCCTAACCATCGGCTGATAACAGTGTAACCAGACCCTCGGCTGATAACAGTGAAGCCTGACCCTCGGCTGATATTAGTGTGACCTGACCCTCGGCTGATAACAGCGGAACCTGACACTCGGCTGATAACAGTGTGACCTGATCCTCGGCTGATAACAGTGTTGCCTGATCCTCGGCTGATAACAGTGTGACCTGACCCTCGGCTGATAACAGTGTAGCCTGACCCTCGGCTGATAACAGTGTGACCTGACCCTCGGCTGATAACAGTGTGACCTGATCTTCGGCTGATAACAGTGTGACCTGATCTTCGCCTGATAACAGTGTAGCCTGACCCTCGGCTGATAACAGTGTGACCTGACCCTCGGCTGATAACAGTGTGACCTGACCCTCGGCTGATAACAGTGTGACCTGATCGTCGGCTGATAACAGTGTGACCTGACCCTCGGCTGATAACAGTGTGACCTGATCTTCGGCTGATAACAGTGTGACCTGACCCTCGGCTGATAACAGTGTGACCTGACCCTCGGCTGGTAACAGTGTGACCTGATCTTCGGCTGATAACAGTGTAGCCTGACCCTCGGCTGATAACAGTGTGACCTGACCCTCGGCTGATAACAGTGTCACCTGACTCTCGGCTGACAACAGTGTCACCTGACTCTCGGCTGATAACAGTGTAGACTGAGCCTCGGCTGATAACAGTGTGACCTGATCTTCGCCTGATAACAGTGTAGCCTGACCCTCAGCTGTTAACAGTGTCGCCTGACCCTCAGCTGTTAACAGTGTAGCCTGACCATCAGCTGATAACAGTGTAACCTGACCTTCGACTGATAACAGTGTGACCTGATCCGCGGCTGATAACAGTGTAGCCTGACCCTCAGCTGATAACAGTGTAGCCTGACCCTCGGCAGATATCAGTGTAACCTGATCCTCGGCTGATAACAGTGTAGCCTGACCCTCGGCTGACAACAGTGTAATCTGATCCTCAGCTGATAACAGTGTAGCCTGACCATCGGCTGATAACAGTGTAACCAGACCCTCGGCTGATAACAGTGTAACCAGATCCTCGGCTGATAACAGTGAAGCCTGACCCTCGGCTGATATTAGTGTGACCTGACCCTCGGCTGATTACAGCGGAACCTGACACTCGGCTGATAAGTGTAGCCTGACCCTCGGCTGATAACAGTGTGACCTGATCTTCGGCTGATAACAGTGTGACCTGATCTTCGCCTGATAACAGTGTGACCTGACCCTCGGCTGATAACAGTGTGACCTGATCTTCGCCTGATAACAGTGTAGCCTGACCCTCGGCTGATAACAGTGTGACCTGACCCCGCGGCTGATAACAGTGTGCCCTGACCCTCGGCTGATAACAGTGTGACCTGATCTTCGTCTGATAACAGTGTGACCTGACCCTCGGCTGATAACAGTGTGACCTGATCTTCGGCTGATAACAGTGTGACCTGACCCTCGGCTGATAACAGTGTGACCTGATCTTCGGCTGATAACAGTGTGACCTGACCCTCGGCTGATAACAGTGTAACCTGACCCTCGGCTGATAACAGTGTCACCTGATCTTCGGCTGATAACAGTGTAGCCTGACCGTCGGCTGATAACAGTGTAACCTGACTCTCGGCTGATAACAGTGTGACCTGACTCACAGCTCATAACAGTGTAACCTGACCTTCGGCTGATAACAGTGTACCCCGATTCTCAGCTGATAACAGTGTAACCTGATCATCGGCTGATATCAGTGTGGTCTGATCCTCGGCTGATGACAGTGTAACCTGACCCTCAGCTGATAACAGTGTAGCCTCACCCTCAGCTGATAACAGTGTAACCTGATCCTCGGCTGATAACAGTGTAACCTGATCCTCGGCTGATAACAGTGTAACCTGATCCTCGGTTGATAACATTGTAACCTGATCCTCGGTTGATAACAGTGTAAACTGACCCTTGGCTGATAACAGCGTAGCCTGACCATCGGCTGATAACAGTGTAACCAGACCCTCGGCTGATATTAGTGTGACCTGACCCTCGGCTGATAACAGCGGAACCTGACACTCGGCTGATAACAGTGTGACCTGATCCTCGGCTGATAACAGTGTTGCCTGATCCTCGGCTGATAACAGTGTGACCTGACCCTCGGCTGATAACAGTGTAGCCTGACCCTCGGCTGATAACAGTGTGACCTGACCCTCGGCTGATAACAGTGTGACCTGATCTTCGGCTGATAACAGTGTGACCTGATCTTCGCCTGATAACAGTGTAGCCTGACCCTCAGCTGTTAACAGTGTAGCCTGACCATCAGCTGATAACAGTGTAACCTGACCTTCGACTGATAACAGTGTGACCTGATCCGCGGCTGATAACAGTGTTGCCTGATCCTCGGCTGATAACAGTGTGACCTGACCCTCGGCTGATAACAGTGTAGCCTGACCCTCGGCTGATAACAGTGTGACCTGACCCTCGGCTGATAACAGTGTGACCTGATCTTCGGCTGATAACAGTGTGACCTGATCTTCGCCTGATAACAGTGTAGCCTGACCCTCAGCTGATAACAGTGTAGCCTGACCCTCGGCTGACAACAGTGTAATCTGATCCTCAGCTGTTAACAGTGTAGCCTGACCATCAGCTGATAACAGTGTAACCAGACCCGCGGCTGATAACAGTGTGACCTGATCCTCGGCTGATAACAGTGTAACCTGACCCTCGGCTGATAACAGAGTAACCTGATCGTCAGCTGATATCAGTGTGACCTGATCCTCGGCTGATAACAGTGTGACATGATCCTCGGCTGATAACAGTGTAACCTGATTGTCAGCTGATATCAGTGTAACCTGATCCTCAGCTGATAACATTGTAGCCTTACCCTCGGCTGATAACAGTGTAGCCTGATCCTCGGCTGATAACAGTGTAGCCTGATACTCGGCTGATAACGTGTAACCTGATACTCGGCTGATAACAGTATGGTCTGACCCTCGGCTGATAACAGTGTAACCTGACCCTCGGCTGATATCAGTGTGACCTGACCCTGGGGTGATATCAGTGTAACCTGACCCTCGGCTGATATCAGTGTGACCTGACCCTCGCCTGATATAAGTGTGACCTGACCCTCGGCTGATAACAGTGTAACCTGATACTCGGCTGATAATAGTGGAACCTGATCTTCGGCTGATAACAGCGTAGCCTGACCCTCGGCTGATAACAGTGTGACCTGACCCTCGGCTGATAACAGTGTAACCTGATCCTCGGCTGATAACAGTGTAACCTGATCCTCGGCTGATAACATTGTAACCTGATCCTCGGTTGATAACAGTGTAAACTGACCCTTGGCTGATAACAGCTTGGCCTGACCATCGGCTGATAACAGTGTAACCAGACCCTCGGCTGATAACAGTGAAGCCTGACCCTCGCCTGATATAAGTGTGACCTGACCCTCGGCTGATAACAGTGTAACCTGATACTCGGCTGATAATAGTGGAACCTGATTCTCAGCTGATAACAGTCTAACCTGCCCCTTGGCTGATAACAGTGTAATCTGACCTTCAGCTGATAACAGTGTAGCCTGATCCTCAGCTGATAACAGTGTAACCTGACCCTCTGCTGATAACAGTGTGACCTGATCCTCTGCTGATAACAGTGGAATCTGACCCTCGGGTGATAACAGTGTAACCTGATCCTCGGCTGATGACAGTGTGACCTGACCCTCGGCTGCTAACAGTGTGACCTGATCCTCGGCTGATAACAGTGTAATCTGACCCTCGGCTGATAACAGTGTGACCTGATCCTCGGCTGATAACAGTGTAACCTGACCCTCGACTGATAACAGTGTGACCTGATCCTCGGCTGATAACAGTGTAACCTGACCCTCGGCTGATAACAGTGTAACCTGACTCTCGGCTGATAACAGTGTAACCTGACTCTCGGCTGATAACAGTGTGACCTGATCCTCGGCTGATAACAGTGTGACCTGACCCTCGGCTGATAACAGTGTCACCTGACTCTCGGCTGATAACAGTGTGACCTGACCCTCGGCTGATTACAGTGTGACCTGATCCTCGGCTGATAACAGTGTGACCTGATCCTCGGCTGATAACAGTGTAGCCTGATCCTCGGCTGATAACAGTATGACCTGATCCTCGGCTGATAACAGTGTAGCCTGACCCTCGGGTGATAACAGTGTAGCCTGACCCTCGGCTGATAACAGTGTGACCTGACCCTCGGCTGATAACAGTGTGCCCTGAACCTCGGCTGATAACAATGCGACCTGATCTTCGGCTGATAACAGTGTAGCCTGACCCTCGGTTGATAACAGTGTGACCTGACCCTCGGCTGATAACAGTGTGAGCTGACCCTCGGCTGATAACAGTGTGACCTGATCTTCGGCTGATAACAGTGTGACCTGACCCTCGGCTGATAACAGTGTGACCTGACCCTCGGCTGATAACAGTGTGACCTGATCTTCGGCTGATAACAGTGTAGCTTGACCCTCGGCTGATACCAGTGTGACCTGACCCTCGGCTGATAACAGTGTCACCTGACTCTCGGCTGATAACAGTGTAGACTGAGCCTCGGCTGATAACAGTGTAACCTGACTCTTGGTTGATAACAGTGTGACCTGACCCTCAGCTCATAACAGTGTAACCTGACCTTCGGCTGATAACAGTGTACCCCGATTCTCAGCTGATAACAGTGTAACCTGATCGTCGGCTGATATCAGTGTGGTCTGATCCTCGGCTGATGACAGTGTAACCTGACCCTCAGCTGATAACAGTGTAGCCTCACCCTCAGCTGATAACAGTGCAACTTGATACTCGGCTGATAACAGTGTAACCTGATCCGCGGCTTATAACAGTGTAACCTGATCCTCGGTTGATAACAGTGTAAACTGACCCTTAGCTGATAACAGTGTAGCCTGACCATCGGCTGATAACAGTGTAACCAGACCCTCGGCTGATAACAGTGTAACCAGATCCTCGGCTGATAACAGTGAAGCCTGACCCTCGGCTGATATTAGTGTGACCTGACCCTCGGCTGATTACAGCGGAACCTGACACTCGGCTGATAACAGTGTAGCCTGACCCTCGGCTGATAACAGTGTGACCTGACCCTCGGCTGATAACAGTGTGACCTGATCTTCGCCTGATAACAGTGTGACCTGATCTTCGCCTGATAACAGTGTGACCTGACCCTCGGCTGATAACAGTGTGACCTGATCTTCGCCTGATAACAGTGTAGCCTGACCCTCGGCTGATAACAGTGTGACCTGACCCCGCGGCTGATAACAGTGTGCCCTGACCCTCGGCTGATAACAGTGTGACCTGATCTTCGTCTGATAATAGTATGACCTGACCCTCGGCTGATAACAGTGTGACCTGATCTTCGGCTGATAACAGTGTGACCTGACCCTCGGCTGATAACAGTGTGACCTGATCTTCGGCTGATAACAGTGTGACCTGACCCTCGGCTGATAACAGTGTGACCTGACCCTCGGCTGATAACAGTGTGACCTGATATTCGGCTGATAACAGTGTAGCCTGACCCTCGGCTGATAACAGTGTGACCTGACCCTCGGCTGATAACAGTGTAACCTGACTCTCGGCTGATAACAGTGTGACCTGACTCACAGCTCATAACAGTGTAACCTGACCTTCGGCTGATAACAGTGTACCCCGATTCTCAGCTGATAACAGTGTAACCTGATCGTCGGCTGATATCAGTGTGGTCTGATCCTCGGCTGATGACAGTGTAACCTGACCCTCAGCTGATAACAGTGTAGCCTCACCCTCAGCTGATAACAGTGTAACCTGATCCTCGGCTGATAACAGTGTAACCTGATCCTCGGCTGATAACATTGTAACCTGATCCTCGGTTGATAACAGTGTAAACTGACCCTTGGCTGATAACAGTGTAGTTGAAACTTTATTGCTGGAACAGCACAGCAGGTCAGGCAGCATCCAGGGAACAGGAGATTCGACGTTTCGGGCACAGGCCCTTCTTCAGATTCCTGAAGAAGGGCCTGTGCCCGAAACGTCGAATCTCCTGTTCCCTGGATGCTGCCTGACCTGCTGTGCTGTTCCAGCAATAAAGTTTCAACTTTGATCTCCAGCATCTGCAGACCTCACTTTCTCCTCGATGATAACAGTGTAGCCTGACCATCGGCTGATAACAGTGTAACCAGACCCTCGGCTGATAACAGTGAAGCCTGACCCTCGGCTGATATTAGTGTGACCTGACCCTCGGCTGATAACAGCGGAACCTGACACTCGGCTGATAACAGTGTGACCTGATCCTCGGCTGATAACAGTGTTGCCTGATCCTCGGCTGATAACAGTGTGACCTGACCCTCGGCTGATAACAGTGTAGCCTGACCCTCGGCTGATAACAGTGTGACCTGACCCTCGGCTGATAACAGTGTGACCTGATCTTCGGCTGATAACAGTGTGACCTGATCTTCGCCTGATAACAGTGTAGCCTGACCCTCGGCTGATAACAGTGTGACCTGACCCTCGGCTGATAACAGTGTGACCTGACCCTCGGCTGATAACAGTGTGACCTGATCGTCGGCTGATAACAGTGTGACCTGACCCTCGGCTGATAACAGTGTGACCTGATCTTCGGCTGATAACAGTGTGACCTGACCCTCGGCTGATAACAGTGTGACCTGACCCTCGGCTGATAACAGTGTGACCTGATCTTCGGCTGATAACAGTGTAGCCTGACCCTCGGCTGATAACAGTGTGACCTGACCCTCGGCTGATAACAGTGTCACCTGACTCTCGGCTGATAACAGTGTAGACTGAGCCTCGGCTGATAACAGTGTAACCTGACTCTCGGCTGATAACAGTGTGACCTGACTCTCAGCTCAAAACAGTGTAACCTGCCTCTCGGCTGATAACAGTGTAACCTGACTCTCGGCTGATAACAGTGTGACCTGACTCTCAGCTGATAACAGTATGACCTGATCTTCGGCTGATAACAGTGTATGCTGTCCCTCGGCTGATAACAGTGTGACCTGACTCCCGGCTGATAACAGTGTAACCTGTCCCTCGGCTGATTACAGTGTGACCTGACCCTCGGCTAATATCAGTGTGACCTGATCCTCGGAGGATAACAGTGCAATCTGACCCTCGGCTGATAACAGTGTAGAACTAAACCAAGTTCCATATGTGGTCTTCATGGAAGATGGTACAATTGTG
This sequence comes from Chiloscyllium plagiosum, assembly GCF_037043375.1. NCBI lineage: Eukaryota > Metazoa > Chordata > Chondrichthyes > Orectolobiformes > Hemiscylliidae > Chiloscyllium > Chiloscyllium plagiosum. The sequence goes on along the minus strand of NW_028270172.1, from coordinate 29,063,760 downwards.
CTAAACCTTCACTTTTTTTAATACCTTCAACAAGGGTCCATGCGGCAGACTAATTAGTAAAGTTAGGTCACATGGCATTCAGGGTGAGCTTGCCAATTGGATACATAACTGGCTTAACAGCAGCAGACAGTGAGTAATGGTGGTGGGTTCCTTTTTGGACTGGAGGCCTGTCACCAGGTGTGTCCACAGGGATTGGTTCTGGGTCCTCTTCTGTTTGTCATTAATGTCAATGATTTGGGTGAGAATGTAGATGGCATGGTTAGTAAGTTTGTGGACAACACAATAATTGGTGGGATAGTAGACTGTGAAGAAGGTTTTCTAAGATTACAGAGGGACCTTGATCAAATGGGTCAATGCTAAAAAGTGGCAGTTCAATCTGGATTAACGCAAGGTATATCATTTTGGTACAACAAACAGGGGTAGGATTTACACTATTAATGATAGGGCCTTGGGTAGTTTTGTAGAACAGAGGAACCTAGTGGTTCAAATACATGGTTCTTTAAAGTTGCATCCCATGTTGACAGGGTGGTTAAAAAGGCATTTGCCACGCTTGCCTTCATTGCTCAGTCATTTGAATATAAAAATTGGGAAGCCATGTTGAGATTGTACAGAATATTGGTGAGGCCTCTTCTGGAATACTGCGTCCAGTGCTGGTCACCCAGCTATGGGAAGGATGTTACTGAGCTGGAGTGGGTTCAGAAGACATTTACCAGGATGTTGCTGGGTATGGAAGGTTTGAGTTATAAAGGAAGGCTGGATTGACCGGGACTTCTCTCACAGGACCGTAGGAGGTTGAGAGAAGACCTGATAGAAGTTTATAAAATAATGAGAAGTACAGATAGAGTTAATGGCAGTTACCGTTTCCCTCAGATTGTCAATTTCAAGACTAGGGGGCACATTTTTAAGGTGAGAGGAGAGAAACTTAAAAAGACATGAGAGACTTTTTTTTTACACTGAGGGTGGTTCACGTGTGGAATGAACTTCCTGAGAAAGTGGTGGATGTGGGTGCAATTGCAATGTTAAAAGACATTTGGATAAGTACATGAATAGGAAAGGTTTGGAGGGATATGGGCCAGGAGCAGGCAGGTGGGATTAGTTTAGTTTGGAGTTAAGTTCAGTATGAACCGGTTCGGCTGAAGGGTCTGTTTCCGTGCTGTACTAGTCCATGACTATAACTCAGTCTGGATGGTGTCGCTCCCTCATTGTTATCTTCAAATAACAGAAACAGCTGCAACAACTGTGCATTTGTTTATTCTCAGCTGCTGGAACAAACAACTGTCTTCTTCATTGCACTAATGGATTCATCAACTTCTACTGAGCCCTTCACACTCTCTTTCCCATTTTCGATCAGAAGCTTTAATTTCCAAATCTTAGTTTCAGTCTTACTTTCCTTAGTAACTGTGAAAGTCTGTTTACTTTTTCAATTAGAGCCAGTTTGTTTCAAAAATCAAACCTTTTGCCCACAGATTCCATCACAGTATGTGTACAGGGTGTTTTCACTTCAAGTCAGGGTTGAAAACCCTGAAAACCTTTCAGTGATGGGAATCGATTCAAAAGCTGATGTTAGGTTCCATAGGGTCTTCCTCAGTGAAGAATTACATGATATCTCTACTTTGAAAAACAGTACCAGTTGTACTTTAAATGGCTAAATTCCTATCTATAAATAATTTGAAAAATAAAATACATTTAAAATTTGTCAAATGTAATATTCTACGGTAAAGTCAGATTAACCAGGCTCCATCTGGTGGCAGACATTGTCTGGTGCAGCTGGACACCTAGAACCTTTTGCACTGACTGGCTTTTGCCACTGGGTGGCGCCCAGGACCTCAATTTGAATTCTGGAGAGAACCAAGGACCAGGAGTGCAGCTCATGGTAGAGAGTGAACCTGGACCCTAAACATAATAACAGGGAATTCAAAGGGCAAGTGAAGAGACCAGAGCAAAGCAACCCTGGGAAGACAAGACTCAGGGGGACAAGGTTAAAGCAAAGCCAATGTCGAGGCGAGACCCCAGGCACATGTCTGAACAAATCAGAGCCTTTCTCAATACCCTCAGTCTTACATTCCTTAGCCTTTTTGCAATTTGTCTCCTCAATCAGAGATTTTGTCTCATATTACTTCCATCTTGCCTTACCCTCAACCTGTCTTCACCTATCCCCACTTCACCCCCCTACCCCCACTACTCCCTTTATCTGCAGCTCCCCCAACACCCACCCTGAGTCCTGAAGGGTTAGACCCGAAATGTCGATTTGTGCATCTCCTGATGCTGCCTGGCTTGCTGTGTTCTTCCAGCTTCCTACCTGTCTACTGTGCTGACACAAAGCCAGTCAAGTTAAGGGAGAGAGCATTCACTCAGGGTGTGCTGGCATACGATGGCAAGGGAAACATCTGATACCAGTCTAGGGTGAGTCAGCTGCTCAGGGCAGTCAGAATTAGGGTCCCCTCCTCATAAGTGGTGTGGAGTTGAATGTCAGGCAGCCCAAGACCCATTTTGACTCTTCCTGCTATATTATGGCCTGTTTTCATAATGAATGAGAGAGAAACAGGTAATAAGAGAGATGAAAATGGGTGACAAAGCTGTTATTTCTGGGACAGTTGTCCTGAGTGAGTAGGCAGAGGGCTTTAGTAGTTTCTGAAGTTTTGAGGGGGTGCGGGGGGGCATAATTGTTGTAGGAAATATTGTTGTAGGAGACTGGTCAAGCATGAACCTTGCTGGGAGGAGGGTACAGTGGCAGAGATAGAGCGAGTGTGAGATATCAGAGGTGGTGGATTCTGTTTGCAGAGTGGAGAAGGTGACTGGCCTTCTTCCTACAGTGCAGGGCATTCATCCAGAGGGTGGCATTCTTGGACAAGGCTGGCATGGTCTGGTGTCATGTCCGCCACAGCTGGTCATGGGAGAAATGGGTTTGACCACCCTGCCTGGCAAACCTTCAGGTCCGTGCCCATGAAGCCAGGTGCCAATTTCCCTGGTCTGCCACGTCCAGGGTAGATGTCAGGAACTGTGCAAGACTACTCCGGATTGACAGTGCTTGACTGGGTGCATGACAGGCAATAGAGATGCCAGTCTTTCAGTGGATAATAGCTGAATGTCAATTTATCCTGGGAATGGCATTTGGTAAGATCGGCCTGGAATGGGATGTGAGGGATGCTATAGGTTTGAGGCAGGTAATTCAAGGGACACACCTGGTAAGAAAGGAAGACATATGTTGCTGGGCTCTACTGTCAGAATCTCTCCAAAAACAAACCTGATGCAACTTACACCCAGCCAAAAAAAACCCATCGGTTCACCCCCTTGAGTCATTTCCTCAGGGATACTGAGGAAAAATTTTCATTGCAGTCATGAGGAGTGAAATGAAGTGCACACTAATGCCACTCCTCAAATACTGCATTCAGTTCTGGTCTCCCTGCTATAGGAAGGAGGTTGTGAAACTTGAAAGGGTCTAAACAAGATTTACAAGGACGTTGCCAGATTTGGAGGGTTTGAGCATTAGGGAGAGGTTGAATAGGCTGTGACTATTTTCCCTGGAGCATTGGAGACTGAGGGATGACCTTATAGAGGTTTATAAAATCACAAGGGGCTTGGATAGGGTAAATAGACAATGTCTTTTCCCCAAGGTAGGGGTGTCCAAAACTAGAGGGCATAGGTTTTAAGGTGAGAAGGGAAAGATTTAAAAGGGACCTAAGGGGCAAGTTTTCGTGCAAAGGGGTATTGTGTGTATGGAAATGAGCTGCCAGAGGAAGTAGTGGAGGTGGATACAATTACAACATTTAAAAGGCATCTGGATGGGTATATGAATAGAAAGGGTTTGGAGGGATATGGGCCGGGTGCTGGCAAGTGGGACGAGATTAATTTGGGATAACTGGTTGGCATGGACGTGTTGGACCAAAGGGGTCGGTTTCCATGCTGTACATCTCAATGACTCTAATAACAATGGGGCTCTGTCCCAACAGACAGGATATAGAGCAAAGAGTTTACCTTTGGGCTGAGCCGCAAATTAAAACTACAAATGTGCAAGTTAACATTTCTCCGTGCCAAGAAACCACCCAAACTAATTCTGCTGAAATACTGCTTAGGGTTGTTGGGAAATGAACCAGTGAATCAATGCCCATCCTTTCCAATGTGGGAGCTAGTGGTGCTCAGAAACCGAGCCCGGAAACCTGGGTGTGAATTTGAAAACAACAGTCATCTTGGTTGGTTCTAATGGTTGTGGGGAACCTCACTAACTTAAACTTAGTGGTAAAACAGATATAAAAGAACCACTTGTACTCCTGGGAACTGACAGAAATAACAGGATATTTCGGTTTATGCTTGTGACATTGAGGCAGGAATGTTATGATTTACACAAAGTCCCCCCAAGTAAATTAACATCAGTGAAAATTTACACCTAACGTGTTCTATATTTAAACTAAAATGCCACCCTCACTCAGATTGGCCTTAAACATAGCTGATGTGAAAGCCAAAAGGGCTAAACTGATCAAAGCTATTCTCATAAAGGGCTTTCTCTGACCCAAATGTTATCAAAAGTTTCAGCAACAGCGATAAAATTCAGTGCAAAACATCAAGATTCTTCTAGACCTTAACCATGTTATTTAAGGCAATGTCTCTCTCCTGTTACTAAGAATTAACCAGGTAACTGAAAGCGATGATTTAACATGGCTCTATACATAGAAAGAGCTGTGAGGTTTAAAAGAGTAAAAGGAGTTATGGTTAAAACTGCAACCACATCCACACGCTCCCCCCCCCCCCCCCCCCCCGTTTGTTCCATACATTAGTAGTGGCACACTGAATGATGACTTCTTTGGGTTCACTTTTAATGTAAAACAAACAGACAATGCTGGAGAAACTTAGGAGATCTGGCAGCGTCCGCTAACAGAGACACAGAGTTAATGATTTGAATCTGGCATGATGGGCCGAGGGGTGGATAATGTGAGGGGTTGCATTTTGGAAAGGCAAATCAGGGCAGGACTTATCCACTTAATGGTAGGGCCCTGGGGAGTGTTACCCAATAGAGAGATCTTGGGCTGCAGGTTCCTAGATCCTTGAAAGTGGAGTCACAGGTAGACAAGGTGGTGAGAAGGTGTTTGGCACACTGGTCTTTACTGGTCAGTACATTGAGTATAGGAGTTGGGAGGTCATGTTGCGGCTATACAGGAAATTAGTTAGGCCACTTTTGGAATACTGTGTTCAATTCTGGTCTTCCTCCCATAGGAAAGGTGTTGTGAAGCTTGAAAGGGTTCAGAAAGTTTTACAAGGATGTTGCCAGGGTTGGAGCTATAGGGAGAGGCTGAAAAGGTTGGTGCATTTTTCATTGGAGATTGAGCTTTATGAAACTATAAGGGGCATGGATAGGGTGAATAGCTAGGGTCTTTTTTCCCAAGGTTAGGGGAGTCCAAAACTAGAGGGCATAGGTTTAAGGTGAGAGGGGAAAGATTTAAAAGAGACCTAAGGGGCAACTTTCCCATGCAGAGGGTGGTGCCAGAGGAAGTGGTGGAGGCTGGTACAATTACAGCATTGAAAAGGCATCTGGATGGGTATATGAATAGGAAGGGTTTAAACGGGTTTGGGCCACATGCTGGCAAATGGGAAATAATTAATTTAGATTATCTGGTCGGTGTGGATGAGTTGGACTGAAGGGCTTGCTTTTGTGTTTACAGCTCTATGTCTCCTCAATTTTAATTCTGCTTTTCTCTTTCTCCTCAGATTCCACCAGATTTCCAGCTGCCAGGCTGATGTTTCGGAGTATACCTCTCCTGGTTAAACACTGACTGTGGCAGAATAAGGCCTAAGTGGATATTAATTGTCCACTTAAAGGCTCCAATTGACAACAGGTGGGCAGGTTGACTAATGTCACTCATGCCACTGGGAGAATTGCACTGGGGAGGAGGGGCACTTTGAACAGCAGTGGGCAGGTACATGCTGGTAGGCTCTGTTAAAGGTAAAGACAGTTTCATGTTTCTTATGTAACCTTGCATTAGTTCCTCCTTTGTTATGACATTGTAAACACGAACATAAAAGATAGATTTACAATTTCATTGGAACTGAGGAAGTCCTTCCTCTTCATGAGGAGTGAAAGTTGAAAAGGCTGAAAGGAGGTCACTAATGATTGTCACAAAGTTTTAGTTTTAAGTGGGTACCACTCCAGCAAAGAGGAGTGAGATAATGAGGATACAACAGCCCATAAATGTCAAATTATTGAACCCAAAATATATCATCACTGGCAGCAGGAAAATAAACAAATAAGAAGCCACTTTGAATTCTGCTGTTCTCCATTTCTTTTGGGATGATCTCTATATTTAGAAGCACATGACGGGAACATTAATGCACAGACAATATTCCTACCTGACCATGCTGCTGGATCCTTGTCACATTGAGGTGGATCTGAAAGCTGCAGATCTAGTTGAGGAGTGCTTTTTTTCCCACTTTTACTTAGGAGCTTCAACAAAGTCTCTTCAATATCTGAAATTTAAGAGGTTAACTTTGCTGTGTGATTCCATATGATTTAAAAATAACAAGAGAATTTTTTCTCTGAGGTGATGTATTTAAGCATTCAAAGACAATGTCCATATAACACAAAATTAAGTCAACCTTACACCATTAAATTAATTTGAAAGTAGGCAGTGTCATGATTAAATGCGACATTTGCACTTCCAGTATATTTAACATGACTTGAAATCTTTTGACTCTGCCATTTACAATCCTTCACCCCTTATTTCCTCCCTATTCTATTCCATCTGTTCTTGCCTTTCCTAATTCACTTCTACCTCCTTTAGTTCTGTCGCCATTCCTTCACTTCTGTCTCTCTTTTCCTGCGTACTTTCATTTCTTTCTCAATTCCTTCACGTTTTTGTCTCTCTTTCTCTCTGGTATCACTCTCGTACTTTGCCATTCTCTCACTTCTGCCTTTTCTGCATTGCTTTTCATTTTCTTTAGTTGCTTTCCCCCTTTCTTCTCTGTTTCTGCAATTGAGGCAGTACCAAAACGAACTAGAAATTCAAAGGAATGGCATTCACCCTATATCCGATGTCGCATTTCCCCTGCATTTGAAACATGTGATATTAGGGCTGCCTATGGTAGGTTCAAACCAAAGGAGGAAAGCAATGCTTCTTTAGATTTACTACTAAAGGAGAGATCAGCTTTTACTTTGGACAATTTGTACCATTTCCTTTTCCCCTGAGGAATGAGAATGGTTGCTTATCCTGACATATCATATCCCAGTCACTTCTTAGACATGGGTTAGTTCCAGTTCAAGAGGCAAAGACTTGCAAGTGGAAAGTGTTTTTTTTCTGGTGGGGGTAGGGTACCTGTAAATAGTGTGGGAACAAGATCCTGCTGTCATTGGAACAGTAAGGCAGCAGTGGAAACAAAAACAATTGAAAATAAATAGATTGATGATAAGTATGTTAAACAATTCTGTTCATACTATTTTACGATCAATTAGGATTTTTGGTGCAAAGTATTGGAAGACAGGGTTCAGGAGAAAAGACACTACTCATCCACAATTGTTCAGAGGTCACTTGAAAAGATTGTGAATGAAAGAAAGACTTGATATTATATTTTACATTATTGTTCAATCTGATTGATCATGGGTTAGTAATTCTCACTTGAAGATGATAATGGAATGTCATGTTAAGAATGTTAACCTACCTTTTCTCTGCGCTGCAGTCAAATGCTTTAAGTTGAAGAGTGCAAGAAACTGTTTCTTTTCCTCAAAATCAGCTGCCCTGTTCAGTTCCTCTGGAGAGTGGCTGATAGAACAAAACTGAGGAGGACGAAGAGGAGAAAGCTGTTTCTTCTCGGAACAAAGTGGGGACGGGCTGCGTTCTCGCAGCATCCTGCGCCGCTTTCTCATCTTCTGCTGTTTGACTTCTTCTTTCTTGCTCTGAGTGGTCAGGCCCACAGCTCCTAGGAATAACATTTTCTGTGATGGGATATTAAGAAGATGACAGAAATCACTTTAAGTTAATCAATATCTATGTGAGTACTTGGGCTGAGCTTTAGTGAATACTCTCGTGCACTCCAACAATGTAAACATATATTTCAAGTACCCAACACATGACTGAAATGTTTTGTCTCTATTCCTTCGTGGATCGTGGACATCAATGCAGGGCCAGCATTTGTCACACATCTTTAATTGCTCTTTTCTATGGGCATCACTGGTTAGTATTTATTACCAATCCCTAGTTGTCCTTGAGGAGATGCTAGTGAGCCAGTTTCTTCAGCCACTGCAGTCCATTCAGTGAACGTCCACCCACAATGCCATTCAGGAGGAAGTTGTAGGATTTTGACCCAGTGACACCAAAGGAATGGCGACATATTTCCAAGTCAGGATGGTGAGTGGCTTGGAAGGGAATTTGCAGGTGGTGTGCTCCCATCTATCTGCTGTTCTTTTCCTTCTAGGTGGTGGTTGTTGTGGGTTTGGAAGTTGCTGTCTCAGAGCCTTGGTGAATTTCGGCAGCGCATCTTGAAGATGGGACGTACTGTTGCTACTGAGCGTCGGTGGTGGAGGAAATGAATGTTTATGGATGTGGAGCTGGTCAAGCAGGCTACTTTGTCTTGGATGGTGTCAAGCTTCTTGAATTGTTGGAGTGCACCTATCCAGGCAACTGGGGATTATTCATTCATACACCCGACTTGTGCTTTGTGGGAGGTCAGGAGGTTTGAATCATAAAATAGAACAATAGAATCCCTACAGTGTGGAAACAGGCCCTTCGGCCCAACAAGTCCATACTGACCCTCTGAAGACAATCCCACCCAGACCCATTCCCCTATATTTCACTTCTGACTAAGGCACCTAGCCTACACATCCCTGATTACTATGAGCAATTTAGCATGGCCAATTCCCCTGATCTGCACATCTTTGGATTGTAGGAGGAAACCGGAGCACCCGGAGAAAATCCACGCAGACATGAGGAGAATATGCAAACTGCACACAGTCGCCCGGGGCTGGAATCAAACCCAGGTCCCTGGCACTGTGGGGCAGCAGTGCTAACCACTGTGCCGCCCAGTGAGTTACTCACTGCAGGATTCCTTATCTCTGACGAGCTGGTTAATGTCTGGGCAATGGTAATCCCAAGGATATGGATAGTGGAGGATGTAGTAATGGTAATGCCATTTCATATGGTTAGATTCTCATGTTGGAGATGGACAATGCTTGGCACATTTGTGGCACTAATGTTACTTGCCACTTGTCAGCCCCTGGATATTGTCCAGGTTTTGCTGCATTTGTACATGGATTGCTTCAGTATCTAAGGAGTCATAAACGGTACTGAACATTATTTAATCATCAGCAAACATTCCTGCTTCTGACCTTATGAAGGAGGGAAGATCATTGATGAAGCTGCTGAAGCTGGTTAGCCAAAGCCAAGCCTGCAGAAACATCCTGGAGCTGAGATGACTGATTTCCAACAACCACAACCATCTGTAGCCAGGTATTACTCGACCAGAGGAGAATTTCCCCTCATATCCAGGACTCTAATTTTGCCAGGGCTCCTCGATGCCACACTTGGTCGAGTGCAGCCTTGATGTCAAGGGCTGTCACTCTCACCTCACCTCAGGAAACCAACACTTTTGTCCATGTTTGAACCAACGCTGAAATGAGATCAGGAGCTGAGCACCACTGAGCAGGTTATTGCTGAGAGGTGCTGCTTGGTAACACTGTTGATGACACTTTACTGATGATTGAGGGCAAGCTAGTGAGGTGGCAACTAGTCGGGTTCAAGTTTTTCTTTGTGTATAGAACATATCTGGGCAAATTTCCACATTGCTAGTAAATGCCAGTGTTGTAACTGTACTGGAACAGTCTGGCTAGGGATGTGTCAAGTTCTGGTGTAGAAGTCATACATTGCTGGAATGTTGTCAGGGCCCATAGCTTTGCAGGAGCCAGCACCTTCAGCTGTTTCTGGATATTACATGAAGTCAACTTATTGGTTGAAGACTTGCATTTCCGATGCTGGGGACCACTAGAGTAGGCCAAGATGGATCATTCATTCTGCACTTCTGGTTGAAGGTCACTGTGAACGCTTCTGTCTTATTTTTTGCACTAATGTGCTGTGCTCTCCCATCTTTGAGGATGGGGACATCCTCCTTCAGTGAGTTGCTGAATTCTTCAGTACCATTCACAATTGGATATGCCATGACTGCAGAGCTTATACCTGATGTTTTCATTTAGGAATCATTTAGCTCTGTTTATCATTTGCTGCTTATGCTGTTTAGCACACAAGTAGTCCTGTTTGGTAGCTTTACCAGGTTGGCACCTCATTGTTAGGTATGCCTAGTACTCCTGCCAAGCTCCCCTGCACTTGAACAAGGGTTGATCCCCTGACTTGATAGTAATGGCTGACTGAAGTTGAAAATTCTGCTGCTTTTGTTGGCCCACAGTGCCTCATGGATGCCCAGTCTTGAGTTGCTAGATCTGTTTGAAGTCTGCCCCATTTATCACAATGATAGTGTCACACAACACAATGGAGGGTATTCTCAATGTGAAGGCAGGATTTCGTCTCCACAAGAACTGTGGGGTGGTCACTCTTACTGATACTGTCATGGTGAGATCTGGTAGATTGGTAAGGATGCGGTCAAGTATGTTTTTCCCTCTTACAGTCATAGAGCCATAGAGTTGTACAACACAGAAACAGACCCTTTGGTCCAACTTGTCCAACTTCTTCATTCCTGAAGAAGGGCTTATGCCCGAAGCGTCGATTCTCCTGCTCCTTGGATGCTGCCTGACCTGCTGCGCTTTTCCAGCAACACATTTTTCAGCTCCAACTTGTCCATGCCGACCAATATCCTAACTGATCTAATCCCATTTACCAGCATTTGGCCAACATTCCTCCAAACCCTTCCTATTCATAATCCCATCCAGATGCCTTTTAATGGTAACTGTACCAGTCTCGACCACTTCCTCTGGCAGTTCATTCCATGCACTCACCACTCTCCGTGTGAAAACATTGCCCCTTAGGTCTCATTTAAAACTTGCCCCTCTCACCTTAAACCTATACCCTCGAGTTTTGGACTCCTATACCCTGGGAAAAAGATTTTATCTATTCACCCTATTAAGGCCCCTCATGGTTTTATAAACCATTATAAGGTCACCCCTCAGCTTTCCAAACTCTAGGAAGAAAAGGCCCAGCCTATTCAGCCTCTCCCAAAGCTCAACGCTCCAATCCCAGCAACATCTTTGTAAACCTTCTCTGCACCCTTTCAAGTTTAACAACATATTTCCTATAGCAGGGAGATCAGGACTAAATGCAGTGTTCCAAAAGTGGCCTAACCAATGTCCTGTAACATGATCTCCCAATTAGAACACTCAATGCACTGACCAATGAATGCAAGTATGCCAATTGTCTTCATTACCACCCTGTCTACCTGCGACTCCACTTTCAAGGAACAATGCACCTATACCCCTAGGTCCTTTTGTTTGGCAACACTCCCCAAGGCCCTACCATTAAGTGTATAAGCCCTGGCCTGATTTGTCTTATCAAAATGCAACTCCTCATATTTATCTAAATGAATCTCCATTTGCCACTCCTCAGCCCATTGGCCCATCTGATCAAGGTCCTGTTGTTCTCTTGTTGGTTCCTGCACAATCTGCTGCAGACCCAATCTAGCAGCTGTGTCCTATAGGACCTGACCAACTCAATCAACAGTGCTGCTGCTGAGCCAGTCTTGGTGGTGGACATTGCAATCCATTCAGGAGACAGTTAGGTCTGCAGATGCTGGAGATCAGAGTTGAGAGTGTGTTGCTGGAAAAGCACAGCAGGTCAGGCAGCATCCGAGGAGCAGGAAAATCGATGCTCCGGGCCGGAGACCCTCACTGCTCCTGTTGGGGGGGCTCCAGCCCTAAGCGTCGATTTTTCTGCTCCTCAGATGCTGCCTGACCTGCTGTGCTTTTCCAGCAACACACTCTCAATTGCAATCCATTCACCCACTCCTCACCACCAAAGAGTACACCCCCTGCTCTTCTTCAAAGTGGTGCTCAACATGGAAGAGTACTGACACTGCAGCCATGGAGCTTGGTACGCAGTAATCTGTAGGAAGTTTCCTTGTCCATTTCAAAAATGCTACCATGACAGTTCACGGCATCCAAGTCAATGGTGAGGATTCCCAGAACAATTCCCACCCGACTGCATACAACAGTGCCACTGCCTTAGCTGTTGTTGGAAAACACATCACCATGGATGGTGATGGTGGTGTCTGGGAAGTTGCATGTAAAGTGTAGCTTGACTAGACTGTGAGACAGCTCTCACAATTATGGCACTTAGACCCCTGATGTTAGGAAGGAGGACTGTGCAGAGTCTAGGTTGATGCCAGGCGGTCTATTTACATTCCTTATTTGAAACGTTTTACAAACAACTGCCTTGCTGAACCACTTCAGAGGGCTTTTCAGAGTCAACCACTTTGCTGTGGGTCTGGCGTCCCATGTAGGTCATTCCAGATAGAGGGGATACATTCTTCCGAAAGAATATTAGCACTATATAATTAGCAAAAAGGATAACGTTCTCTAAGGCCCTTTGAGAAGTCTAGAAGCTGTGACAGACTCTTTTCATCATATGAGTATTGGTAAACTATGAACATCGATGAATAGACATTGTGTATGAAGACTGCATTTGGTGTCACTCACAATTACCACAAACTTAAAATCTCAAAGGGTCAGAGTCCAATTTCTGGACTAATATAATATTTCTATTCACACAACAGCTGCACAGTGATCACTGTGCACATCATTTGGGAACCAGAATGGATTTGGTTGTATTGCCAAGTGGCTGATGGTATTCACTATCAAAACTCAGATGTGGATTGCAGCTATCTGGTTGAGGCACAGGTATCTCAGCAAGAAGGCAAGGTTTTCAAGAAAGGCAGCGAGGGGAGATGTGTGGTGAGATAAGTGAAATAATGGAAGGGTGCTAAAATATGAAAAGCACGGACTTATTCCTCCTTCAGTGCAAGCCAGAAACATTATTTCATGGCATTTAGAATATTTTCTTTACACCTTTTTTTTGTCAGACCAAGGTAGTTTGAACAACATAAGAACTTTTAAAGTATTCGTTCCAACACACACACGACAAAACTATACAGCAGTGAAACAAAATAAGAAAACAAAAGATTGTCCCAAAATAAAATCACAGGAAAAAGTTTATTTTACTTTGATAAGTACAGGATCACCATTATGTACAAATTATTCATTTAGTAATAACATCAGAATATGTTTTTGGCCAGTCATTGATTTTAAAGGAGCATAAAACAGGTAAATGTTACACGGATATGTGTGTGTTCTCGGTTTACAGATGCTATTAACATTTTATTATTTTACATTTCTTGTCAGATTAAGTATTTGACATAATAATACTAAAGTTCAATTTAATATTTTGTGTCAAAACCTGGAGGAAGGTCCTAAAATATATGCAGTAAACCACAGTGAGCACACTGACTAGTGCAACCACCACATAAATGAGATTTCTGTGCACCTACCCTAGGAGTGTCATCCAGCTTAAGAGGAGGTTGCTCTGCCAATCTGCGTATCCTGTTCCTTATCTCTCCTTTGCAGAATGTGACATCTAAACAACGGTGCTCAGAGTGTTGTCCTGGGGATAGAAAATCAATTAAGAGAAATAAGTGTGTCATAAAAACTATGTATTGTCAAACAAAAATGCATACAATCATAGACAAATCAATCATCGAATCCCTACAGTATGGATGCAGGCCATTCAGCCCATTAAAAGTCTATACTCACTCTCCAAAGAGCATCCCACCCAGATCCACCCCCTTCCTCTCACTGTAACCCTGCATTTCCCATGGCTAACCCACCTAGTCTGCACATTCCTGGACACCACGGGCAATTTAGCATGGCCAATTCACCTGACCTGCACATCTTTGGATTGTGGGAGGAAACCAGAGCATCCAGAGGAAACCCACGCTGACACGGGGAGATTGTGCAAACTCCACACAGACAGTTGCCTGAGGCATTTCAGACATATGCACAGAAACTATCGCAGTACCTCTGCATCAAATTATGAGAAGGTTTAAATTACTTCAAATAATGTTGATAGAGCTAATGTTGATCTTGCTTTGTGCACCTCCTGTCCAGCAGTAACCTATGCCTTGCTCTGTCTTAGCACCTTATGATCTGTACATTTGCTATGATCTGCCTGTACTGGTTGCAAAACAAAGCTTTTCACTGTACTTAAGTACATGTGACTATAATAAACCAAATCAAATAAAAAAAATATTAAGAATAAACAGCACTAAAGTCTTTTCAGTTTACTCACTGTAACTGTTACATCACTCTGACACAGCTTTAACAGTTTATTTACTTGAATTAAATGGATCAATGAATGCAGCTTGCTTCATCTGCTGACTTTATACAAAATGGATCCAGAATTTATGGAGGTGGGAAAACATGTGGGATCCAGAAACTCCAGGTGTCTTTCCCAATCACAGCTCTGTGCAATTTCTCACTGAGCTGGTCCAATTCCCTCATGTCCTGTTATCAGGGTGGAGGTGCGGTTCTCAAATAAGGAAATTTTCACTTCACAAACTGTCTGTGGCAAACAGCCTTCTCACACAGCAGGGTAAGTACAATAAAAGAGCTGCTTCAAGACCCATTCCAGAACGTGAACAAATAAGTCCAAAGGTGTACGGGTTAGGTGGATTGGCCATGGTAAATTGTCCATAGTAACTGGGGATGTGCAGGCTAGGTGGGTTAGCATGGGAAATGTGGGATTACAGAGCTGGGTTGGGGTACTGGGTCTGGATGGAATGCTCTTTGGAAGGTGCTGACTCAGTGGGTCAAATGACCTTATTCCATACTGTAGAGATTCTAGTACTCTAAGTCGTTGTTGTGACGTCATAGTCTTACCAGACCATAGGGGCTGCTCTCTTATTATAGAGAAGCAACTGGTGATGATTTAACCTGAGGGCCACCAAACCTCAGGCGAGGGAAGAGATTGAGAAGGAGAGTCCTTCATGGTAACCGCAAACCGGTGATAGGAACTGAACCCACGCTGGGTGGGTTACTCTTCAGAGGGTCAGTGTGAACTTGTTGGGCTGAAAGGCCTGTTTCCATACTGTACAGAATCTATAATTCTTAAGCAGACAATGATTGCAGAAATGTGAGGGGGCAGAGGGATCTTAGTACTCTAAGGCATAGATCACAACAAGTTACTGTTACAGATTTAGCAGGTAATTAAAAAGACTAATGGAATCCTATCCTTCATTACAAGAGGAATTGAGCATATAAGTAAGGAATTTATGCTTAGACTACACCTTAACTACAATATATAATTTCAGTCTCCTTATTTAAGGTAGGATTTAAATGCCTTTCCAGAGGTTCAAAGGAGATTGGCGAGTTTACTAACTGGAATGAGCAGGTTTTCTTCTGAGGAAAGTTTGGACAAACGGGACTTACTTTGACTGGAGTTCAGAAGTGGGACTTGAATGATGTATACAAGATCCTGAATAGCCTTGTCAAGGTGGACTTGGCAAGAACGTTTCCCTCTGCAGGTGAAATGGGGGCACTGTTTAAGAAGTAGGGGTGACCCTTCAAGACAGAAATGATGAGATTATTTTTCTCTTTCAGGGTTTCGGAGTTCGTAACTGTCTGGCTCAGAAACTGGAAGAGGTGAGGCCCTTAAATATTTTGAAGGCAGAGGTAGTAGAAGATGCAGAATTCAAAATACTATCAGATCAGCCACAATCTTAATGAATATAGAAGGGCCAAATGGCATACTATTGCTCCTAATTTGTGTGTTTGGATTTTCATATGTATTCTGTAGATGGAACACTGCAGCTGTCCTACATGTCTACATAGCCATTCAGTTACCAATATATGTACATAATCTTACATTCAAATAAAGAACTCATATTATTGTTCGAACAATCCTTATTGGGTGGTTCGTAGGAGAACAGCCGACAATTTTTCAAGATTCAGCTGAACAATATACAAGCTTCAGGCTTTTCACACAAAACAGAAGTCCTGGTGTGGAAATGAAACAACTGTTAAGTAGTCAGTGTTGAAGTGATTTGGCACCATTGTTTATTCTTGCACAGCATCCAGCAAATATTGGGCCTCAGTAAGTTCTCGGAAAGTTGGGAGAGCATGAGTAGTCTGAGATCCTTGCTGCAAAGCTTTATGCAGGAACAGACACAATGATGACTCTGGAAGTGGTTTCAGGGAGATCCATGCAGTGTTGGTTAGGAAGAGCTTAAACAATGATGGCCAAACTTAGCAGGGAAATAGCTCAGAGATTCCATCCCTGGGATCTATTAAATGACCTGACATTATGATGAAACAGCTGTAAAATTGAATAACTACCACAACCAGAATCAACTAGTAACCCTATTGGTAGTAAAACATGGTCTAAGACACAACCCAAACACAGCATCCCATTGACAACTAGAATTATGAGCATATATAACAATTTCAAACTTACGTTTACTGTGAACTGCCTGTATACTTCACATAGGATTCATTAAGGGTAAAACTTTTACTTCAAATAAAGTGGGAAATGCTTTGATCTAAAACTGCTGTACATCACTATCCACCATGACATGATGTAATATATAATTCCATTTACTCTGTAGATAGCAGCAGTCCTGCAGATCAGATATGTTCCACAATGTCTTCTGTTACTGTTGGATGTGTACAATCTTATTTGTAAACAAAGAAGTCCAGGATTCTCTTAAGGTAAACTTGCAGGTTGTGTCAGTAGTTAGGAAGACAAATGCAATGTTAGCATTTATTTTGAGAGGACTTGAATATAAAAACAGGGATGTACTTCTGAGGCTCTATAAGGTTCTGGTCAGACCACATTTGGAGTATTGTGCACATTTTTGGCCCCATATCTCAGGATGGATGTGGTCCTGGGGTGGGTTCAGAGGAGGTTCACATGAATAGTCTCAGAAATGAAAAGCTTAACATATGAGGAACATTTAAGGACTCTGGGAGTATACTTTATGGAGTTTAGAAGGATGAGAGGGGAATCTAATTGAAACTTACAAAATACTGAATGGCCTGGACAGACTGAATGTTGGGAAGATGTTTCCACTGGTAGGAGAGACTAGGGCCCAAGGGCACAGCCTTAGAGTAAAGGGAAGACCTTTTAGAATGGAGATAAGGAGAAACCTCTTCAGGCAGAGAGTGGTGAATCTATTGAATTCATTGCCACACAAGGCTGTGGAGGCCAGGTCATTGAGTATATTTAAGACTGAGATAGATAGATTCTTGATTGTCAAGGGGATCAAGGGTTACAGGGAGAACGCGGGAGAATAGGGTTGAGAAACTTATCAGCCTTGATTGAATGGTGGTTCAGTCTTGATGGCTGAATGGCTTAATTTCTGCTCCTACTTCTTATGGTCTTATAACCCAAATTACTGTTCTACCAGTCCTCGTTTATACAGTCATACAGCAAGGAAACAGGCCCTTTGGCCCAATTCGTCCATGCCGTCCAGGTTTCTTAAACTGAATTAGTCCCATTTGCCTGCATGTGGCCCTTAGCCCCCTCAACTATTTCTATTCACATACCTGTCCAAATGTCTTTAAATGGTATAATTCCACCAGTCTCTATCACTTCCTCTAGCAGCTTGTTTATTATACGCACCACCGCCTGTGTGAAAAAGTTGACCCTCAGGCCCATTTCACATCTTTCCCTTCTCGCTTAAACATACCACCCCTAGTTTTGGACTCCCCTATTCTGGAGAAAAGCCCTTGGCAATTCACCCTATCCATTCCCCTCAAGATTTTGTAAACATCTATAACATCACCCCTCAGCCTCCTACGCTTATGGTTGGTACATTTGCACTAAACTGCTGTGTGCAACGGGGCAGTTCTTCTTTTTTGTAATTGTGGATTATCTTTCTGTCCTTCGAACATAGTATACTAAAATAGCCATACTGTGGAAAGTTAATGACATTCAAATAGCCAAACCCTCAAACCAATCAGTCCAAATTAGAAGAGATGTAAAACACGAATGGCCCTTTACAATGACAAACCTGTAGAACTAAGACTGAGGTGCAAGTTGAATTAATGCGGTGGTGGAGCCTATGCGTAAATGTGGGATAAGTTTACAATCTTAGAAATGCCTTACCATTCAATCTGGCTTCCTTCAATTTCTTTTCTGCTAGATCTAACTTGCTGACAATAGGTTGCTGGAGTTGAAGCTCTTGATTGTCCGTGCAGTTGGCAGTGGCATAATTGCTACAAAGCACAGATGTACTAGGTGCAGGAGAACTCTTTCTGCTTTTCAAACTCAGATCAGTTGCTCCCGAGGTGGTAGATAAATCCAAGCATTGTTTTTGTATCTCTTCAAGATGGCTATTTGCAATTTGGTGTTTGAAGTCATTGTTGAAATCATTCGTGCATTGATGACTAGAAGTCTGGCCCTTCAAATGTGGCACTGTGTCAGTTTTTAGACTTGGCATTCCAGATTTTTTAATTACACTCACATCTTTACCAGTGCAAGATTTAGTAAATTCTGGGCTAAAGTGCTCTCCAGTGATCTTTTTGAAAGCATCATTTTTCAGATTATCATTCAGAGATTTTTCTGGGTCCTTCAGTGCATCATTGTTGATTCTAGAGTAGTTAGTGCTGTAGTTAAGTGCTTGAGCTGGTTGAAGTGCATGAGGAGATAGAAAGGGTCTTGGCAGAGGGGAGGTCTCTCTCAAAGAGCGGTGTGGAGAGATGAGAGGAGGAGGAGCTCTTAATTGTTGTGGCCGATCCTGGTTTTCATCTTCTGAGATTGTTCTATAAGAAAAATGAATGTTTTAAGAAGGAAAAGCCATTAATAACAGTATTATTGGCATTGCTTATATGAAGACTATACTTAAAAGCATAATGTTCAACAGATAGCAAACAATGTATTTCAATCTTCCTCTTTTGATTTATCATGCTGTTTTATTTGCCCAGGAATGGCATTTACCAGAGAGCAATTTTGAAGCATTTCAGTTGTAGTTACTTCTCAAGTTATTCACATAACTAATACTGAACTCATTTGAAAATCATTTATCTTTTGCCTGTGTCTAAAAATGAAATAGAAACTAAGCAATTTGAAATTAAGTCTGGAGCTCTAAACATTTACAGTTCTGTAAGAAATTTTTGAAACACAGGACAATTTTCATGCCAGAACCATGTCTTTGCGTCCCATTATCACTGCAATCTCAGGGAAGTGAGTATGCATTCTTATTTCAAACCACTTTGAAAGCTGCAAGACAATAGAGGCGATTCTATTACCTAATCAGGAATTTGACCAATCATCAGTGAGATGGAAAATTTAATGTTAAGTTAATTCTTTTTCTTTGCAGATTATTTCCCTAAAATCTTTCTGCATAAAGTTGATTTATGAACTTTATCAAAAATTGGAGTAGGTGAACGTGCTAACTCTGGTGTCATACTGAGATCTACAGCTGTCTCAGCTAGTTTCAGCTAAAATAACTGCTCAGGACTACTACTGTCCTCAGCACCTCATTCATTGGAAGTGAGAAAAGGAAGTCAAATATTCCCCTACCCATTGCTATCCACAGGTAGGAACTTGCAATTTGGTACTGAAGTGGGGCAATAGAAACTGTCTGGTTTCTTCCAGTTGCACAAGAAATTAGATTCTAACTTGTTCTGGTCATTGATGGGAGCTGTGTCTATGCATCCCATAATGTTGCAAGCATTATTTTAGCGATTACAGCAGCAGAGTATGTCCATTCCGAGGTGGCTATCATGTAGGTATTAAAAAAGAACACAATTGACTATGAAAGTATATCAGCAAGAAACATGGAAACAAAGAGTTTCTATGGGTATTTGCAAAGTGTAGCTAAGATAAGTGAGCTCCTTAGAGGATGCAACTGCACAATTTATGACGGGGTGCAGGAAAATGGCAGATAATTTAAAACAGAGCTTTGAATTTATTCACATTGTGGAGGGCACTACTAGCATCCCAAAGATAATAGGTACGCAAAGTGCTAATGGGAGAAAAGGTCTTAAAGCAGTCTCTATCACAAGGGACAAAGTATTTTATATTTTAATGGGACTGAAGACAGACAGGTCACGAGGACCTGATGGCTGGCATCCAAGGGTTTTATAGGAAGTGGCTGCAGAGATAGTTGCAGACATTAGTTGAAATATTACAGAACTCACCGGATTCCAGGAGGGTTCCAGTGGATTGGAAAAATGTAAATGTGACATTCCTGTGTAAGAAGCAAGGGAAACAGCAACCAGAAAACTTTATCCAATTAACCTAACATGTCTCTTTGGGGAAGTGGTGAATTTGTTACCAAGGAAGAAATTAGCAGGGACAGCTTAACATAAGCAGAGTCAACATGATTTTGTGAAATAGAAATTATGCTTGGCAAGTTTGCTAGAGTTCTTTGAGAATATAACAAACAGATTTGGTATTAGTGAATCGGTAGATGTTGTGTTTTTGGGTTTCAAAAAGGCAACGTTCTGCAAGTTTCAGAGAACATTCTGGGACACCTGCACCAACCAACCCAACCGCCCTGTGGCTGAACACTTAACTCCCCCTCCCACTCCACCAAGGACATGCAGATCCTTGGCCTCCTCCATCGCCAGACGCCATGGCAACACGACGCCTGGAGGAAGAACGCCTCATCTTCTGCCTAGGAACCCGCCAACCACAAGGGATGAATGCAGATTTCTCCAGCTTCCTCATTTTCCCTTCCCCCACCTTATCTCAAGCCCAACCCTCGGACTCAGCACCACCTTCTTGACCCGCAATCTTCTTCCTGACCTCTCCGCCCCAACCCCCTCTCCGGCCTATCACCCTCACCTTAACCTCCTTCCATCTATCGCATTCCCAATGCCCCTCCCCCAAGTCCCTCCTCCCTATCTTATATCTTAGCCTGATTGGCACACCCTCCTCATTCCTGAAGAAGGGCTTATGCCCGAAACATCGATTCTCCTGTTCCTTGGATGCTGCCTGACCTGCTGCGCTTTTCCAGCAACACATTTTTCAGCTCTGATCTCCAGCATCTGCAGTCCTCACTTTCTCCTACTGGAAGCAGTTCAACAGAGATTCACTAGACTGATTCCTGGGATTAAGGGCTTGACTTATCAAGAACCGGTAGACAGGCTAAGCCTTTATTTACTACATGTCAGAAAAACTGAGGGGTGATCTTAATGAAACATACAAGAGGGGGGCTCAGTAGGGTAGATGTTGAGACAATGTTTCCACTAGTGGGGATTCTCAAACCAGTGGATGTAGTTGCAGAAGAAAGGGTCACTTATTTAAAACAGAGATGCAAAGATCTGAAGAGAGAGTAGCATTCCTCCTCCAACAGCATGTTCTCTTTATGCATTCGTTATATTGTGTGACATTCCTCATTTCTGATTGACACTTAAACGTCAAATTCATTTACAAAATAGATTGCAGGAATTATGTATTGAAAATCACATTGTGCATTTTGTTCACTTAAGGCTACCATAGCCATTCTCAGCAAAGATGTTCCAGGAGATGAATAAAGAAATCCATCTTTTAACTGTACATGCCGTACTGATTCTGGATTCTGAATCTTACTGTTTCTTCCAAAGAATTTCATATAATCTCTGTTGGATACAAATGATCATAAGGCTGGTTAATTAAAAAAAAGTATTTTAGGGAGCCAATATCATGGCATTACCTTCCATTCTATGATTAGAGAGAAAACATCAATTTCTTGATATTTTACACAGTTTGAGCAGTATATGTTTGTGGTAACATACCAATCCATATTACTGTGTTTGTAAGTGACTGGATGCTTAGCCTTACCTAGCTAATAATTGGCCAAAAGTGAGAATTAACTTCCATTTTCTGCAGAGTGATGTGATTGATTTTCTAAAATAACTTGTACATCAATTCAGTACTAATAAGAGTTGGCCTTCTTTACCTTGCAATGTGCAAGTCAGTGATGGAAAAGATGAAGCAAGTGATACTTTTCTCATTCAGCAAGTTTTCTTTGATTATAGCCTTGAAAGCCGTTAACTAACGGATATCCATATATTGAATGAGACAGCAAAATATGCTCAGAGTTTTATTGTAAGTCTGTGGTTTAGAGCAACGTCAGTTTCTACCTTTCCCATATGGACGTTTTCCCGATTCAGAAGCCAAGTCCACAATGGGGAAGAATTTAACTTGTTTTTGTTTCTGATGACAACAACATTTTATTCAGATATTGTGAGTTCAGCTCCTTGTCTTATGTTAAAAAGGACAAAAATCACCTAATTATCTATTCAAACAAACAACTAACACTGCCCAGCAGAAGCAGCCTTACAATCACAAAAAAAATGCTGGGAGGTCCCAGCTCTCTTTTATGAATTAATAAAATGAACAATAATTAATTGCCCACAAGGGGAAGTGTAACAGAAATAAAAGCGAAGCAAAGACAGGAAAAGAGGAGGGGTTAAATCAAACTGGTGTTGGAGGGGGGAGGTCATGAATTCAAGCCCCTACGGTGCCCATGTCTTTCTAAATGCCTCGAGGGTGTTCTATTTCCATGGACACCCAAGCAGCTGCTAGCCCCTTTTTTTTAAATGAACTAGTGAAACCAATTAAATAGCTATTAATTACAGGCAATGCCCACCAGGGGCAGTGCAGCAGCAACTAAAACAAAAGAAGTGTAGGAAAAGAGGGAGGAGACTAAATCACAATGGTGTTGGAGGGGGAGATAATGAATTCTAGGCCTCACAGTGCCCACTTTTCTCTAAGTGCCTTGACTGTATTGGTGGACACTGCATGCTCCAATTTCAAGGACACTTGAACAGGTCCCAGCTCTTTTTAATTTCATTTTATATCCCTAAGTGTTATTACACACAATTGAATGCTTTTCCCCTGCCACCAGATCACCAATATTACTTTTCATCTATTATCCTGCACCGTGTCTGTGTGGGTTTCCTCTGGGTGCTCCGGTTTCCTCCCACAGTCCAAAGATGTGCAGGGAGCGTTAGGTAAGGGGTAAATGGTTAGGTTAGGGGTATGGGTGGGTTGCGCTTCGGCGGGGCGGTGTGGACTTGTTGGGCCGAAGGGCCTGTTTCCACACTAAGTAATCTAATCTAATTAAATCATTCATATTTCCAACTGATAAAACTACATACAAATCCTGACAAGGGTGATGCAATATCCCCAAAGGTGAGGAAAAGATGGAAAGGGAGGAAGGGATCTGATTCAAAGTCCAACAAGCATCATTTGCCCTCAATCAGCTCAGAGCTTTATGTTTGACCCTAAACGTACCTGCATTTCTAACAGTTAAAAAATCATCCAACAAGATATAATTGTGGACTACAGCATACCCATATTCTGGCTTTCCACTAGATCAACCTCCATGGCAGCAACAGCAGCAATGACTTTGAATAAATCTCAGTAAAATTTCCCGGCAAAAGCTGAAATCTAATATGGTTTGTACAGACTCTCACCTCCTCCATCTCTCACGGGTTTACAGAAGAGATAAGACTTATACTAGGATGAAGATGAAGAACTGGAAGGTAGGTCCTGAAGATCAGGAATGGAGAAGGAAAGAATGAATATTTATACAAGGTGGAAGGAGATGTGTACTGTTAGACAACACTGATTTTGGATTTAAGCACAGCATATAAGACAAATCTTACTGCAATTAGTACAATACCATTTATTTCAGAATAGTCCATACTCTTTGTTTGTGGAACATCAGCTCATGTTGAAATGCTACTCACCTGCTTCTGTCTCGTTCCTGCTTGGAAACCTGATGCCCTTGTTCGCTTTGAAGTTGCTGGAGGTGGTGCTGACGGAAGTCAACTCCATGTCCTGGTCGTTCCTCCCTCCCCTGTTGCTGAGGGCTATGGCGCAGCCCACACTTCCCCTCTGAGGATGAGAAATGTGAAGAAATGTTCGAGGAGACCCCAAGAAGAGAAGAGGAAGCAGGCACGGCAATAGGCTCTATAGGCAAAGTTCGAGCTTTTCCACTTCCCAGAGAGGGTGCTTTGGCTTTCTCTGAAAAAGAAATGCAGCTGATCAGAAATACCATTTTCTGTTTTATTAAAAAATGCACAAAACATCCAATTGAAAATGTTATAAAAGTTTGAGCCAATAATTATTTTTAATGATCATTAAATGCAATTTTTACATTCATTCATTCATGGGATATGGGCATTACTAGCAATGTTAGCACTTATTCCCTTCTGTAACTGCTCTTAGGAAAGTGGTGATGAACTGTCTTCTTGAATTACACCCACAGGGCTATTAGAGAGTTCCAGGATGATTATGCAGTTACAGTGAAGGAGCAGTGATGTAGTTCCAGGTCAGAATGAAGTGTGACTTTGAGTTCATTTTGTAAACGGTGCTGAAAATCAACAAGGACTTTGTAGGAAATGAAAGCAATGCACATGAATCAACGTGCCTGGTGCTTGAACACTGGTTTTGAGCTTACTATACTCATTCTTCCAGCTGCTGCAGGTGATGGGCTTGGAAGCTGCAATCCTAAGAGGTTTGGGGAATTGCTGTAATGCTCCTTGTAGATGGTACGCAATATTGCTGCGATGTGCTGGTGGTGGAGGGACTGAGTGTTTATGGTGGTGGATGGGGTGGCTTGAACCTGGTTCAATTTGAGTTTTTTATTGAGCGTTCTTTGAGCTACAAACATCCAGGCAAGTGGTGAGCAAGGTGAGTCAGTGCCATAGGCTGCTGACTTGCATGAGTTAACACAGTATTCACATTGGCTGGTCCAGTTCAGTTTTGATCAAAGGTGATCCCTTGGATGTTGATGATGGGGGATTCAATGATGCCAGTGCCGCTGAATGTGCTGGTTAGATTATTCCTTGTTTGAGATTATCATTGCCTCACACTAATGTTGCATGAATATTATTGTCATTTATCAGCTCAATCCTGAATATTGTCCAAATCTTTGTACTTACAGGGCCAAACTGCTTCAGTATCAGGGGAGCTGCCAATGGTTCTGAATACTGTGCAATCAACAGTGAATCTTCCCATTTTTGACTTTATGGTGGAGTGAAGGTCACTGATGTAACAACTGAGGTGATGTAGCAAGGGGAGGTGCTGCAGCAGTAATATCACTAGACTAGTAATTCAGAGTCCCAGTTTCATATTCTGGGGATATGGTTTTGAATCCCACCATAGCATATGGTGAAATTTCAATTCAAGGTACATCCAGTCTATCAAGACCATGTAACTATTCTGCACAGAACAAGATTTCAAAGTGATCTGCAAGGGAAGCAAGGGTGAAGGGAGGAAAAATGGTTCAACATAAGCAAATAGTTCGGGTATGGAATGTACTGCCTGGAAGTGTGATGGAGACAGGTTCAATTGAGGCATTCCAGGCGCCTGATGATTATGTGCTCGTCAATAGGGAAAATCCAGGAGATTGGCACTAGGTAATGATGCACATTTAATAAGCCAATACAGACACAATGAACTCCTTTTGTGCCATAACACTTCTGTAATTCTGTGAAAATTCTGTGGCCTAAGACACTATCCTGATGAACTCCTGCAATGATATCTTGGGACAGAGAAGATTGGCTTCAAGTAACCATTTGATTAACTATTTTTCTGGCTGCAAACAGTGGAAAGTTTTCTCACTGATTCCCATTAATTTCACTTCTACAAGGGTTCCTTCATGCGATACTTGGTGAAATGGTACCTTGATGTCAAAAGCAGTCACTTTCACTTCACCATTGGAATTCAGCTCTTTTCCTAATGCTTGGACGAAGGTTGTAATGAAGTCATAAGCTAAGTGGTTCTGGCAGAACCCAAACAGAGCATCAGTCAGCAGGTTACTGCCAGTCACATGCCATTTGGTAGCATTGTCGATAATGTATCCCATCTCTTTGTTGATGATCTGAGAGTAGACAGTTTGGGTAGTAATTGGTCAGACTGAATTTGTCCCACTTTCTGGGGACAGTACATACCTTAGCAATTCTCCACTTTGTCAGGTAAGAGTGGTAATAATTCTGGAACAGCTTGGGTATGGGCACAAAGAATGATGCTGGAGACTTCAGGCAGACACTGAGATGGACTATGCACTCATCACTTCTTACTGAAAATGGTTGCAAACTTTCAGCATTATCCTTTTCTATCCTTGGGGAGAGGATATTTGCTCGGTCTCTTTTGTTAGCTGTTTAGATGTCTACTATCATTGGTAATGGAATTATGCAAGGACTTCAGAGCTTAGATCTGATCCGTTGGCTGTGGAATCATTTACCCTGCCAAAAGCATGCTGTTCCCAGTGTTTAGCACATGTGCATTCCTGCACTTTAGCACCCAGAGGTTGGCACCTCATTTTTGGGTATGTCAGGTGCTGCTCCTGGGATAATTTGACACACGCCAGTGGTTGATGATAACGATAAAACAAGATAAATACCAGGCCATAAGGTTACAGATTGTGACAGATGAAAATTCTGCAGCTGCTAGCCCATAGCACCTTCAATTCTGAGCCAGTGGATCTGCTTTGCTTAAGCATGGTTGATAGTGTCACACAATTTAATGGACAGATCCTCAGTGTGAACAAGGAACATGTTCACAAGGATTGTGCAGTGATCACTCATAGCAATCATGGATAGATGTGGCTGGAATGTAGATTGTCAAGTAGGTTTCTCCCTCTTATTGGTTCTCTTACTATTAGTCAAAAGTCCACAATGACAAACAAGCCAACATCAATTCTTAGGAAAGCATTGGAATCAATCATTAAGGAAGTAATAACAGCACATTTGAAAAAATCATAATCTAAGCAAGCAGAGTCAGCCTGGTTTCATGAAAGGGAAATGAGTAATGTATTAGACTTTTACAAGGAAGTTTCAACAAGGGTGGATAGAGGGGAACATGTTGTATTTAGACTTTCAAAAGGCATTCAACAAGGTCCTACACAAACGGTTAAGTCATAAAGTTAGAGTCCACAGTCTTGGAGTAATATACTGGTGTGAATAAAGAATTGGCTAATAGGCAGGAAACAGCGAATGGGGATAAGAGGTTCGTTTTCAGTTTGGCAGCCTTATAGCAGTGGGGTTCCATAGGGAACAGTACTGGGATTGCAACTATTTACAATACTAATTGATAACTTGGAGGAAAAAGCGGATGAACCATAGTCAATTTTGCAGATGATACAAAAATAGGTGGGAATGCAAGTTGCGAGAAAGTTAAAAGTCGTTTACAGAGCGATATTGATAGGTTAAGTAAGTGGGCAAAAAGTTGGCAAATGGAGTATGATACGGCAAATGTGAAGTTGTTCATTTTGGAAGGTAGAACAAAAGAACAGGGTATTATCTAAACACAGAAAGCTGTAACATAAAAGGACTTTGGGGTATCTGTGCACAAAACGAAGAAAGCTCGCACACAGGCGCAACAGGTAATCAGGAAGGCTAATAAAATGCTGGATCTTATTATAAGGAGGTTGGAGTAAAAGAGTAGGGAAGTCTTACTGCACCTATACAAGGTGTTGGTGAGACCACATCTGGAATATGGAGAGCCATTTTGGTCCAATTTAAGGAAAGATATTATTTCATTGAAAGCAGATCAGAGAAGATTCACTTTGATGATCCCTGGTGTGGAGGGATTGTCCTGTGAGCGGAGGTTAAACAAGTTGGGGCTTGACCTACTGGAATTTAGAAAAATGAGAGGTAATCTTATTGAAATGTGTAGGATTCTTGAGGGTCTTTAGAGGGGAAATGCTGGGAAGATATTTCCCCTCATGGGAGAGTCTAGGACAAGACAGTATAGTCTCAGAAATAAAGGGGTACCAATTTAAGACTGAGATGAGGAGGCAGTTCTTTGTTCAGAGTGTTCAGAGTCTTTGGAATTCCTTGCCAAAGGCAACTGTGGAGCAGAGTCCTTGTGTATGTTTAATGCTGAGATATATAGATTCTTCATCAGCAGAGGATTCAAGGGTTATGGGGAAAGGACAGAAAGTGAATGTGGGAAAATGTTGAATTAGGAAAGATCCTATTGAATGGTGGAGAAGGCTCAAGGGGCTTAAAGACCGACTCCAGTTTTCCTATTCCTTACAGTTTTAATCTGTCAGTCAGTGGTAGTGCTACTGGTCAATTCAGAGATGGGCAATCAAGGCCCTACCCAGAAAACATTTGGTATCAATGCTAGTCTCAGTGCTTTTTCCAACTCATTTTCAATGTGGAGGAGTACTGATTATTAACAAGGGGGATAGAGGGGAACTAACAGATGTGTTGTTTTTGAGCTTTCAAAGGTCATTTGATAAAGTACCATACAAAATGTCAAAGTCATTAGGTTAGGTTAGTTAAGCAGCTGAACAAGGGTGTTGGGTTTAATCAGCAGGAGTTTCCTTGGCCATGTTTTAACTTCATGGAGATTAGAGTTAATGTTGTGAACTCCCAGGACAACTCCATTCCAACATGATACCTCTGTGCTATGACCACTGTCTGAACAGAAATTGTACCAATATGCTTCTTGGTTTACTGTAGTCATATGAATCTGCCATGAGGCACTTAGTACAAGGAACCATCATACAAATAGTTTTAATAAAGACAGTGCAAGTGGCATTGTACTAACCTATCATATAACAAAGTGGACAGAAATGGAAACAAGGCTGAGTTTTGAAGAACTATGTAGAACCACAGCTACTAAAATAGCAATACAGATATACTCCGAGCTGTTACCAGCTGCTAATAACCACTGGACACCATGGAAAAAGGAAAATTAGATAAAGAAATAGGTTGCATTTGAATCACTGGGTAAGTCTCAGAAAGGCTGTAAACTTTCCTCTCCTGGCTCTGGTTGAAGTGAAAGATGATATGAAATAGAGCTGGCAGTTTTTCAACTTGCAATGGCAAGATTATGTAATTGTGAGAGGTTTAATTAACAAGTTAGGAGCTGCACTTCTGTCATTATTTGGGACAGACTATTACAAAGTGTATTTCACCTTAAATTTCTGTGAAGAATGAAAAAAAAACTGCAGAACTTTTGAAAGCATCAAAGGCTTGCTTTGTACCCCAAATGAATATAAATTATTAACAGTTTATATTCAAAATTAGAACTTAGGGTGAAAATATGTCTACTAATAGCTATGTGATTGTATTTACAAGATTGCATAGTCCTATGAAATCAGGCATCTGAAAAATTATCCAATCAAGGATAGAATTGTGTCAAGTATGAGATATGTCAGAGAATCTGACTTTTGAACAATATATAACAAATGCACAAGTCCTGAGTTTGCAAATTCACTGCTAAAGTGCATGCAAGGGTGAACAGACAGGTTTACCCACTGTGCGGAGGACCAACTGAGAACCATACACTATTTTGAAAAGCAAGCTAGACTTTCAAAGTGCAACACTATGGAGAAAAGCAACAAGTATCTACAAAAGAGCCAGTAGGAAGATCAAGGCTGAATGGCAATATTGCAGAGGTCATCATATAAAACAAAACAAAGCATTGTGCCGCTTGGCGAACCACTGTCCTAACCATTAAAAAACTAAACTTTGCATGCAACTGATTTAGCTAGGAAGACGACATACAAAATTATAAAGGAGAAAGTCAGGTCTGCAGATGCTGGAGATCAGAGCTGAAAATGTGTTGCTGGAAAAGTGCAGCAGGTCAGGCAGCATCCAGGGAACAGGAGAATCGACGTTTCGGGCATAAGCCCTTCTTCAGGAATGAGGAAAGTTTGTCCAGCAGGCTAAGATAAAAGGTAGGGAGGAGGGACTTGGGGGAGGGGCGTCGGAAATGCGATAGGTGGAAAGAGGTCAAGGTGAGGGTGATAGGTCAGACTG
Organism: Chiloscyllium plagiosum; assembly: GCF_037043375.1. Classification (NCBI taxonomy): domain Eukaryota; kingdom Metazoa; phylum Chordata; class Chondrichthyes; order Orectolobiformes; family Hemiscylliidae; genus Chiloscyllium; species Chiloscyllium plagiosum. The sequence goes on along the minus strand of NW_028270172.1, from coordinate 29,034,071 downwards.
GGGTGGGGGCGGAGAGGTCAGGAAGAAGATTGCAGGTTAGGAAGGCGGTGCTGAGTTCGATGGATTTGACTAAGACAAGGTGGGGGGAGGGGAAATGAGGAAACTGGTGAAATCCGAGTTCATCCCTTGTGGTTGGAGGGTTCCTAGGCGGAAGATGAGGCGCTCTTCCTCCAACCGTCGTGTTGATGTGGTCTGGCGATGGAGGAGTCCAAAGACCTGCATATCCTTGGTGGAGTGGGAGGGGGAGTTGAAGTGTTGAGCCACAGGGTGGTTGGTCCGGGTGTCCCAGAGGTGTTCTCTGAAACGCTCCACAAGTAGGTGGCCTGTCCGCCTACTTGCGGAGCGTTTCAGAGAACACCTCTGGGACACCCGGACCAACCAACCCAACCACCCTGTGGCTCAACACTTCAACTCCCCCTCCCACTCCACCAAGGACATGAAGGTCCTTGGACTCCTCCATCGCAGACCATAGCAACACGACGGTTGAGGAAGAGCGCCTCATCTTGCGCCTAGGAATCCTCCAACCACAAGGGATGAACTCGGATTTCACCAGTTTCCTCATTTCCCCTCCCCCCACCTTGTCTCAGTCAAATCCATCGAACTCAGCACCGCCTTCCTAACCTGCAATCTTCTTCCTGACCTCTCCGCCCCCACCCCAGTCTGACCTATCACCCTCACCTTGACCTCTTTCCACCTATCGCATTTCCGACGCCCCTCCCCCAAGTCCCTCCTCCCTACCTTTTATCTTAGCCTGCTGGACAAACTTTCCTCATTCCTGAAGAAGGGCTTATGCCCAAAACGTCGATTCTCCTGTTCCCTGGATGCTGCCTGACCTGCTGCGCTTTTCCAGCAACACATTTTCAGCTACAAAATTATAAAGTCAACTGTACAGACAAATGTGACAGAAATGCCAAGCAATGATTCTGACAGATCAAGTGCAAGTATTAGAGAAATGTTGGATGAAGATTTGGATGATTCAGTCTACAACTTAGAGCAGGTTCGCAACATCCAGTCTAAAGGAAAAAAATGGATCGTAGCTAATGTGATGAAAACAGTAGAATGAGAACTTCAAATGAATATGAAGTGCCAGACAGACACAAGTCCTTCCTATAACATTATGAGTTTTTCAGACCTGTATAAAATTACATCAGATGGCAAATCAAAACTGATGTCTTGAAGATAAAATTCAGGCTCTGAACTGAAACAATATTCACCCTCAAACAACAAATTAGCCTGAGGGTCCAAGCAATGACGATACTAAAGATTTGTAATTCTACTTATTAGATTCGAAGCTAAAACTACACATGTTGGTGGAAGCAAGTCGAGAGTGGAGACTAATAACCCGATATATACCAGAACAGATTTACACTATTTTACAGGCCAGAGACAGCTAAACAATGAAGAGATAGACAGAATCTGACTGCAAGGTTGCAGAGGAAATTTGATGCCAAAGTAAAACAAAAGTAAAAAGACTGTGCTGTGGGACACAATTAATGCAAATAAAAGGAGGTGTCTAATCAATAGATTCAGCTGAGAAGATTTTGATACAGAATCAGAGAGCACATCATTCTGACCAACAGTTTCTAAAGACCAAACATCCACATATGTGTCATCTGTGTAAAGAAAATAACAAAAGATGGACTGATTAGAAGAAAGGGCAGTTTTGCTAATGTATGAGAAAGGTTGTTTGCATAGTAAGTTAACTGGGGTAATTCACAATGTAAATGACTGTGCATGTGAATTAGCTTTTTATTGAATGATAAAAAGGATGTCTAGATGAATTGTACCAATGTGCTTCCGTGCTCGCTGTGGTCATGAGGCACTCACTGCGGACAGCCATTTTACAAACAGATCCAGTACTGACAGGGTACAAGTGGCCTTGTACACAATAAAATCCCTGCTGTCTGTGTGACTGGACAAACATACCCAGGTAATGGAACATTGAATTGTTGTCTATATGACACAAATTTGTGGAATAACTAGTCTGTTGAACAGGTCTTGAATTTGGCCCACATCCACAGATATTAGTGAGGTGAACTTTGCAGGATCAAGTGAAACAGCACACAGTCTTAGGATAATTGAACAACTTGAACTGAGATGAGGAGAACTTGCTTCACTCAAAGCATCATGAGGTATGGAATATAGAGCAAGGAGATTATGCTGGAATTGTTTCAACCATTAGTTAGTCTACAGTGCACCGTTCTGGTTACCTCATTATACAATGGATGTGACTACACTAGAGAGGCCGCAAAGGAGATTTACAGGGATGTTGCCAAGAGAGGAGAAATGTAGCTATGTGGGAAAAATATGGGGCTGTTCTCCTTGGAACAAAGAGGTTGAGGGGAGATTTGATTGAGATGTATAATGTGATGAAGGGCCAGGTTAGAGTGGATGGGAAGGACCCACTTACCTCAGCAGAGAGGTCAGTGGTGAGGAGGTATGCATTGAAAGTGATTGGGAGTACAATCAGTGGGAGATTTGGAAACACTTTTTTTACCCAAAAGTTGGTACAGAATGGAATCCCACTACTTCAAATGATCATAGAAGAAGAGAGCCTCAGACCATTGAAAAGGTGTTGAATATGCATCTCAAGTGCTTCAATCTGTAGGGCTACAGACTAAATGCTGCACAGTGGGATTAGGCTGGTAGCTTGTTTTTGGCTGCTGTAGACGTGATAAATCAAGTGGTCTTTTTCTGCAACATACACCTCCCATGATTCTCTACCGCAGAGGGATAGGGATGTTCCAGTATTGAATACAGTTACAGCTAGGATAGGCCGCTTTTTAGTATTCCAGGGAATGAAGGAATATGGGGAATGGGCAAAAGGGGGAGTTGAAGCCTGAGGTTAGCCATGGTTGCACTAAATGGCATAGCAGGCTTGATGCCTAAAAGGGCTATTCCTGTTCCTATTTTTGTGTTCTTGTATATTGAAAGGACATATTTCATACCTAAGTCAATGCATAAATATCCATCTGGTTTTGTTTTTATTTAATGTTTTGGTGCCAATTTGATAAAACTTAGTGACTTGCAAGGCCAAATTGGGTAAGACCATCAGACTTTCTTCCCAAATGAACAATAGTGAACCAAATGGGTTTTTGTGACAATCCATTGATTCCATGCTCATCATTACTGAGATTAGCTTTTTATTTCAGAGGTATTTATTTAGTTGACTTATATTCATTCCTGGGAGAAGGTGAGGACCGCAGATGCTGGAGATCAGACCTGAAAAATGTGTTGCTGGAAAAGCGCAGCAGGTCAGGCAGCATCCAACGAGCAGGAGAATCGACGTTTCGGGCATAAGTCCTTCTTCAGGCTTATGCCCGAAACATTGATTCTCCTGCTCCTTGGATGCTGCCTGACCTGCGGTGCTTTTCCAGCAACACATTTTTCAGCTTTATACTCATTCCTCCTGAGCAGTAGTCCAGGTTTGGATTGCTAGCCCTGTAATATTAGCACTATTCTATCATTCTCTCAGTGTTATAAGAATGGGTTTAAAGATGACTTCTGCAGAAACATGAAGCAGATAAAGGTGAATTGCCACTTGAATTCTATTTCATTGTAAGAGATATAAATTGGCCTGGAAATTCTTATGGCACAGTGTCCTTACCTTAAACCAAAAAACTCTGGATTCAGGGCCCATCTGCTCCAAAGATGTGCACTAACATCTCTGAGCAAGGTGACAAGAAAATATATACAGCAAAGATTGTTTTAACCAGCACCTTATGAACTGGCGTTCTTGATAAACCAACAAAAATGATACACCTGAAGTTTACTGTATTGTCGAGATCTAGAGCAATATCACAGTACGTCATTCTGCAGTAACACATGTTTATCAATGCAAATTGGCTGTAACACAGTGACGAACAAGGGACACTGTTTCTAAAGCACAAACTTTTAAAACGTATGTTGGCTATAATGCAGTTGCACCACCAACACTTTAAGTGCTATTTTATTGCGCGATTTTTATATGGTCACACAAGAACACAGCCATCATGTGACAGAAGAAATGACTGTAGTCAGTTGAAGGTGCAAGTGAGAAGGCTCTCTGCCAGTAAGTTTTATTTAAGGCAAAGTCGCATTATTATTTAAATGATTTATGCTGTAAAGTATAACAACAATGCGTATACCCCTGCGTTACATTCTATTACTTAGTGTGTGTTTTTATATTGATTACATGGACCTCTTGATTAACCAGAATATTTGATCAACTGGCACACTCCTGGTCCCATAGGTGCCAGTTATTAAATGTTTACTGGATAAGCTGGCCAGTTAGTTACTTTTATAGGTATTGCACTTCTTCCCAAGACCATTTTCACCTCCATCATTTTTGAGTATGGTTTGTTTAATTTTTCTGTTCTTATTTGAAATATAACCTACAAATGACTGCTTTGGATATGAGAAGATGATGAGCTTGTTAGGCTGACTCTGCTTTACCTGCTACCTTAATGCAAGACTCCCAAAGCAAATGAAAATCATGTGGTTTCTATATGAGGCAACCAATCAAAGTCAGGGTGGCAAGCTGAAGACCTACTTAAAGTACCTATCTCATTGTTTATGTGGCCAGCTGGGTGTATGATGCAGAAGTTGTGCTAACAATCATTACCATGTGAAAGGTTTTCAACATTATGTAAAAACTGCAGATGCAATAAATCAGAGACAAAAATAGAAATTGCTGGAAAAGCTCAGCAGGTCAGTTCTGAGGAAGGGTCACTTGACCTGAAACGTTAACTCTGATTTCTCTCCACAGATACTGCCAGACCTGCTGAGCCTTTCCAGCAATTTCTATTGTTGTGTCAACATTTATGTGTTTGGAAAACTTTTTTTTTTGTTATTTAGTACCAGATAGGGCAGGACACATATGAATCATTATTTTCAAGAGATGTGCTACTTTCACACACTTCTTTCACAGGTGCTTTATTTCATTGTTCTGTTTGTGCTTATTGATATGTTATAGAGTCATAGAGTCATACAGCACGGATACAGGCCCTTTGGTCAAACCAGTCCATTCCGATTATAATTCCAAAATAACTAGTCCCACCTGCCTGCTCCTGCACCATATCCATCCAAACCTTTCCTATTCAATTCTTATCTAAGTGTCTTTTAAATGATGTAACTGTGCCTGCATCCACTGTTTCCTCAGGAAGTTCATTCTACACGTGAACCACCCTCTGTGTAACCTTTTTTAAATCGCTCTCCTCTCACTTTAAAATATACTCCCTAGTCTTGAAATCCCCCATCCTAGGGAAAAGGCACCCACCACTAGTCCTATCTATACCACTCACGATTTTATAAACCTCTATAAGGTCACCTCACAACCTCATATGCCGCAGTGAAAAAAGTCCCAACCTGTCAAGTCTTTCTTCATAACTCAAACTTTCCATACCCGGCAACATCCTGGTAAATCTCTTCTGTACCCTCTCTAGCTTAGTTACATTCAATAATTTTCTCTCTCTGCAGTTGGTGGTCGTTTAATGGGTAAGATGTATCTATTCAAATAACGTAGTGGCAGAAAATTGCGAGACAATACCTGGTGGAGTTGATGGGATAATACGCCATGGGCTTATATGTTCATCATTTCTTTGAACAGGTTGGATGTGTTCCATTGCAGAAATGAAATCCTTCCATCCTTCCAGACGTTTCCTTGCTGCCTCACCGGTTGAAATTGTATTTTTCTCTGTCCCGTATTCAATCTCAAAGTCTTTCTCTTGCTTCATTTCTTTCCTTCGTTTAATCTCTTTTTCCCAGTCCACTATTTGCTGTTTTTCTCTTTTTCTGCCTTGTTCTGTGATCACATCTGGCTCTCTTTCTTGAGGTGTCCTCCTTTCCCAATCCTTTTCCTTCTCGTGTTCACGCTCTTTCTCTCGTTGTCTCACCTCATCCTCCATTTGCAACCTGCAGTGACAAAACAAAGCTACTTATTTTAGTCATCTTATTGTATTCCCATGAGTCCCTTTTTAAAGTTTCTCCTGACATTCTTATGAATTGACAGTGATGATGGATGACTTGGTCCAAGACCAAGATCACTGAAGCTGAATGTGAGAGGGAGCTGAACAGAAACCATTTACCCTTTATACTTCATTATTCTCATTTCACATTACTAGGATTTTCAAAAGGCGATTGACAAAGTCTCCCATGGCTTAAACGGTATAATAAAGTTGGGAATTGTGGAATAGGTCCTACTCCATACAGATGGATCAAACATTAACTTTGCAATATAAATCAGAAGATAATGTAAATGGAAGGAAGTTTTCCTGGGGACAATAGATTGCACTTAATCAAGGACGTAGTGTTTAAAATATTTGTTAACAGGATATTTAAAGTTGTATTTCCAGATAATACATGGCTTTGTTGACAGAATAATATGTAAAAAGAAGTGTAATTATTTACATGTGGATGGGCTAAGATACCACAGATGAATGTTAATCTGGGGAAATATAATGCAATGCATATAGAAATGACAACATTTGTGTGACTTGAACGCCTCCCATTTTGTGATTGGCTGCAATAAATACTATATTCAGCCCCGTACATACACAAGTGAGTCACAATGTCTACAGCCTGGAAAGAGGCCCTTCGGCCCATCTCGCCCTTGCCACCCAATTTTCACAATTAAATTAATCCTACTTGCCTTCATTTGGTCCATATCCCTCGATACCTATTCCATCCACATACCTGTCTAAATTTTTCTTAAATGACAAAATTGTACTCGCTTCCCCTAAGTAACTCTCCTAAAAAAGGCAAAACAGTTAATCTTCCCATCGACAGTGGTCAGATATAGCAAACTAAGTTGGAACAACAAAATAAAATTGAAACGTCCAATATCACACCCACTGGGTACAGAAATTATCTACAGTGATAGGCATTTCACCTGTGCCCATTAGAGCATACGAGCAGATTTTTTTGTTGCTTATTATCTGAAATAGAAAGGGAAAAGGATAGGTGTTGGGTTCATTAATAATACCTTAGCTTTTGTATGGTAGAAAACACAACATTCGGTTTTATCAGGTAGATATTAGATTTCAGGTTATAATACCAGTTAGGTCACTGATGAGCCAGACCTGGAGAATGATATGCAGTTTTGGCCACCCGATCTCAAAGGAATGTTAATTGATTTGTTGGAGCCCACAGTACAGTACAAAGAAAAATCCAGGCCTGAAGCATTTGCACTATGGGAGTCAGATGACTGAATTTATTTTCATTAAAGCCTGCAAGGTTATGTAATGCAATTTTTTAGAAAAAAGAACAATTTAACTTGGACAGGCACTGAAGTTGGGTATAATTGAAACATTATACCCTTCTTCTTCCTGAAGAAGGGCTTATGCTCTCTCCTGTTCCCTGGATACTGCCTGACCTGCTGCGCTGTTCCAGCAACACATTTTCAGCTATAATTGAAACACACAAATAACTAGATCAATATTTAATTACTTTTTAAACACATTATTAAAGACATGTGCCAATACCCATTGAAAAAAGAAATTTTGAGAGTTATGAAATATTAATCAATCTGTTTGATTGCACAGAGGTTGGAGAGTTCATATCCGAGATCTTGGGAGTGGTCAGCCTAAGGACCACGACTGAGATTATATTGTGAAGGGAATAAGTTTGATGGGACAAATGTTGTTTTCTTCTTGTTTCATGCTTCCATTGGATTTATAATGAGAAGTAGCACATCCACTGGCTGGGATTATATCTGCAGCAATGTTTTGGGAATTGTGGATAGAAATCTCGTATCCTATTTACCTTTCATACACTAATGTGCTACACAATGCCTCAGGGAAGGACTTCAAAATAAAACTTTCTGAAGAGAAATTCTCAGATTTTAAATTTCAACTGTATCTTTCTTTGTGCTTTCCAAGTATTTTAGGAACATAAAAACATTCCCTTCATTTTGCAACAGATCACAGCAAATCAGATAACTGCATGTATGAATTACCTCACTACACCATCTATTCAAATCATATTGAACTTGCTGTATATATTGAGCCGGTAGCCAGCTCAGAGTATGGTGACCTCCAAAACCTGCAGCAATGCTCACAGGATTCCACATAACTTCAAGGGAAGGTCATTGCTTACACAGAGTTGAAAGTGTAACTTCATGCAGGTAAATCTGTTAACACCAGGAGAACTGGCCAATATTAAGCCCTAATGAAGTTCCAGGTTCAAATCACAGCTTGAAATCTTGAAGGACTGACCATTAATCATCATAAAAGGAGGCTCCTGAATGAGCCATTTTTTTCCAATTCCACCTTAAGCCTGGTATTCTTTAGTATAACATTCTGATCTCTTTGGCTGGGCATGGAAGAACCACAAGTGTTCCTGTTTATCAGAGATATGCAAATTCTGGGTCCTTAGCCCCTCCCAAAACTTGTGAACTTTGGCTGGGTCAGTGGCAGATTTCCCATCAGGTGTGATTCAACATTTATTCTGAAATATGGCCCCTCATGTAATTCTAGGCTGCCTTCTTTTTGAAATTTGATGTAGCTTGAGATAATCTTCAAAACTGGTGCAACTCCTACCATTTTCCTAATTGCCTCAGAAGAAAAATATCAACTACTTCAAAACAAAAGGGCTGTAATTATTGTTATTACAAAAAGTGTTTGTTCAATACTGACCTTCCTGCTGTGATGATGGACAAATGATCTGGATGTAAGCCTGAAGGCTGAGCTAAGCTCAGAGGCTGTCTCATACCAGTGAGGGAGAGGTGCATATCAGTTGGTTGAAGAGGTGCTAAGGTACCAGGTTGTGGAATGTGAAGGAATGGTGCTTGAAGTGAAAGGACATAAGGGTCATCGATCCTGCAAATTAAACACACAGGTTACTTAAATTGTTCCCAACAACTGTCAGCATTCATTCTGAGCAATTATTTTTAATTAACACACACTATTACTAGCATGCTATTATGAAAGGAACCTTATGATACCAGTCCTAACAAAAATGCATGATTTGAATCAAAGTATGTTTATGAATCCAACCCAATTCTAAGAAGGCATTGCAGGTTATTGTGATACTTTCTGGATTGCATGCTTCAAATGATAATGGTAAACAATAAATAAGTGTAGAAGACCATCTTATTTGTGAAATAGAATGACTGGAGGTTCATTTGAACCACATAATTCAGTGTGCTTCATACGCCAGACCCATATTTTTATTCTCAACTACCAAGATACTAACCTGTAGGGTGGATGCTGATAAGGGAGATGTGATAGGAAGGCAGGATGGTAGTAAGCTGCAGATGCAGCAGCTGTTGCAGAATCCAATCCAAGTGAAGGCAGAGAAGACAATGATCGAATTTCATCTCGTCCATGATATGGACGGAAGCCTGCAAGGAAATCATCTGATCGGCTGCTGGAAGATACCAAGTGTGGAACTGGTCTCTGTAAACTGCATATTTATAGGCTGTTAGGAAAAATATCCCATTGAAGCTGAAGATTCAGATATTCTTATAAAAACAAGAGAGACAAGCTATTTAAATCTACATTTCCTACGATGTAATAAGGTTTGAAGACCTTCTTCAAAAGGTCTGTATCTCTTTCCTCTTGGTAACACACATACTCAATGTGCAACAACCCTTATAGATTGATTACTTAGCTATTCCTAAGGGTTGCATCCATTCCAGTTGGACAAGATTTGGTAGTCATCTTACAGTATCTTATAGATTGTTTGAGGATGAGTCCTCATAACACGATAGAATTTCATTGTAAGTTTGACAGTGATATGGTTACATCGGATAAAATGGTCTTAACTATAAACTCACTCTGAACAGAGAGAGGTGATTAATGGTGAGTTTAACCTAACAGTCACCCTGCTTCAGACAAGATTGAGAAGGTGAAACTTTCATGGTGGCTTCAGTCAGAATAGAAACTGAACTCACACTATTTTGTGTCATTCTTGATCACAAAACCAGTTATCCAGCCAACTGAGCTAACCAACCCCCAAATAGGCTCTTAAATTTAACCAAAGTCAATTATGGAGGCATGATTTTGCAGAAATACCTTGGGATATACGATGGCATACAAGTAACATCAACATTTGCAGAAATAATTCATAATTCTCATTGAATATGGCTACCCTTGAGGAATAGAATCTCCATTGGAACAGTGATACAGTCTTGGTTAACAAGTTAAGCATAATATTAGATTTAAAGGAGAAGCTTATGAACATACAAATTAGGGACAGGGTAGGCCATTGATGAAATAATGAATAATCTGGAAGGTTGGGAGGAGTTTAAAAATCAGCAGGGGATGACCAATAAGTTGGTTAACAGAAAGAAAAAGAACATGAGAGTAAATGACCAAGGAATATAAAAAAACAGTTACACCTCTTCCATGAATGCAAAATGGAAAAGATAACAAAAGTAAAAGTAGGTCTCTTACACACTGACACTCATGTAATTCTAATGGAAAATAAGCAAACGGCAGAGATATGAAACAAATATTGTGCAGATACCTTTACAGTTAAAGACACCAAGAACACAGAAGTGACACAGGGAACCAAAGGTCATATGAGACCGAGAAGCTTGAAGTATTAATAACTGTAAAGAAGCAGCACCAGAGAAATGAATGGAATTACATGCCAAACATAAACCATGGAACTATTGGCCTCCTGCTTAGGGTTTTAATGAAAGTTGCTGAAAAGTTGGATTTATTTGACCTTCCAGAATTTCCCAGATTCTAGAATGTTCCCTTGTGCTTAGCAGATAGCAAGCATAACTGTGATATTTGAAAATAAATGGAGGAAAAATACAGATCATAGGCCAATCAGTCTGACATCAGTGGTAGAGAAAATGTTAGAACTAGGGCTGCTGGAAACTTGAAAAATTATAGTTTAACACAACAGTAACAACACGATTTTTTGAAAGGAGGGTGTATTTGACAAACGGATTAGAATTTTTAAGCATGTAACTAACAAAGTAGATAAGAAACAAACAGTAGGTGTAATATATTTTGATTTTAGAATCCTATTTTGATTTGATTTACTATTGTCATGTACCAAGATACAGTGAAAATTCTTGTTTTGTGTGCTAACCAGAAAAATCATATCTTACATAAGTACTTCAGGGAGAAGAACAGAATGCAGAATATAGTGTTATAGCTACAGAGAAGGTATTAACTCTAATATACGAGAGATTTGCTCATAAAGCTGATAACAGTGGGAAAGAAGCTGATCTTGAATTTGTTGGTATATGTTTTCAAACTTCAATTAAGTCCAGGATCTTATGGCTGTGCCTTTTTGTTCTGCGACATGGCATTCAGGAAGTCAATTTACATAACCAAGCTACAGGAAAAGAATTCCAGTTGGGAATATACATTATAAATTCTGGCCATGATTTCTCGACCATTCACACCATGATTATTGGTTTGAAAGTCAACAGCAGTATGTCCTGCAAATTTCAATATTTGCTCCTGGTGTGTGGGATTTCCCACCAGTACTGCAAAGTCAGAAAATTATCCAGGTACGTAAAAATAATAATTGACAATTAGCAGAAAAACAAAAAAATGGGCGACATTTTAAAATAAGAATTATAAGTTTGAAACTCAGCCTGAAAAACCACAAAGCTGTTTATAAAGTTCACAGAGTGGCAATTTCACATTGATATTTTAATGCGATCATTATTAAAAGAATAAGTAACTGTTAGGAAGATTTCTTTGGTGCAGTGTTCCTATTTTGACTGGTATGTGGTTCCAAATTTAATGGTTAGAATGTCAAGGGGAGTACATCTTTATTTCCCATGTGTGCTTCTGGCAAACTAGACTGTGAACTGGCAATATTGAAGATCAAAATTGATCTTTAAAGTGTTTTAAAAGAGGTTGGTGTTGCAATTGTAGTATACACTGACCAGTCAGTAGTTATACACACTAACTGCTCAGTTAATTAGTGGTACACACCGACTGATTAGTAACATACATATCGGTGAACCATCGACTTTCCAAACCTCTTGAACATAACTTGACTATGTTTCAAGACTATTTTTTAAGGACCAATTCATTTGTGAAAATGATCATTACGTATAACCTGATAAAATTCAGATCTTAACTGGGATGCTGGATGGAGTGGGTAGGTGTCCAGGTAAAAGGTAGGTTTGGTAGGGACTGGGGAGCACCTCAGATTTCAAATCATTATACAATCAGTTGCTGATCATACATCTTACAGCAGAGGTCATGGAGGTATCTGCAATGCCCTAATTCTCATTTGTGTCAAGCTATTGCACAATGCCAATGCTATGACAAAACAAAAAGAAAACCAAACACATTAGTTATTGTCAACGAATTCTCAAAGCAGTCCAATTTAACATTGGACTTTGTCTTTCTTTGGCAGAGAACCACACTTGCGAAATGTTTTGGCTTATTTGATGAGAAGATTACAAAAATGAAGGGGAATATTTAGGCAATTTCTACGCCAATAGTATTGTGCCCATACAAGGAGTATTGCTATTGAGACTGTGCAGCTCTTGGGTTTTGTTCATAAATGAATTTGCTTGCATTTAAAATCTTTTTTGCACAACTTCCATCCCTGCCAGTAGTTGAATTAAAGCTACCCCTTTGGAATTCAATGACCAGCTGTCTGACAACAGAAGCTCAAAAGAAATGAATGAGGCGCAGTCAGCTATAGTATCATAAAGGGACATAGCACTATGATTCAGTGATAAAGCAGTGAACCAATGGCATAATGAAACATGCAATATGAGAAGATTATTTTCCATCCTCTGTCTCTTCCCCAGACTTCTTCCTCGCTGATCCATCACGGGCATTTGAATTTACACTTTGAATAAAATTTGATTCTTTGAACTTTACATTCAGTTATTTCTTTGCCCTGCCTTCAAATCACTTTTAGTGCAGATATTGACACCTCATGCACACTTGAACACAAACAAGTAAATTTGTATACTCTCTGTTAACCACAGCTCAACAGGTATCTAACAAACAGTGGGTAAGTGCAAGCACAAATAACAAACTGGTTCATTTCCAGATAGAACTTATGGAATATGGACAGCACTCAGCAATACTCTGTTACTGCCAGTGCAGAAAACTACTGCACCCAGCACTAATGCACAGAGGAATTCTAACTGGAACTCATTGAGTCACATCATGCATCTTGATATTGAAACATATTGTAAGGCTGAAGATCAAAGTGAGAAAGCAGCATGATGTATCATAATTTTGCCTTGCATCATGGATTTTGTTTGTTGAGATGAGGAAATTCAGTGCATTTGAATTAATACAAACTGGGCTCAGTTTGGACAAATCAGCTTGCCAAATCACTGGAATACAATGATTTGGATGTTCTTTTCTCTCATTTTTTGTCCTCTGACCCAAGAATGAGAACAAAGGAGAGACAATATGAAGTGATGAGACTGTGAGACTCATTATTAAATGTAGTGGTCGAAGCAAATAGCATTTAATAGGAAACTTAAAAACATATGAGGGAGAAGGGAATTGAAGGTTACCAAGAATAGAATTAGTTAGCAAAAGATAGGAGGAGCCTAACATGGGTTTGTTGGGATAAGTGTCATATATCTTATGTAATCATGTAAAAGCTGAGGGACATAGAGTATCAGAAAGTAAGCAAGGATGATTGAAATAATACAAGATATGACAGATGTAGGGAGTAGAAGATGATAGAGTTTAAGATGTAAATGTTTTTATTCCCAATATTAGGTATGCTTTAGTCACTCATTACAGTACACAACCTTTCAATCTAATAAATCAGAGATTATTACTAAATGTAGCATGGTGTAAATTTTCCATATAGCAACAAAACCACAGACAGCATATCATGTAACATAAAATTCAATCAAATTGGAGAGAAACTTAGTTGGGGTAAAAGAATTGATTGATTAAGCTTAATAGAATGCAGACCCTTTAAGGCTTGAGGTAGTGACATCCCGAGTCATCACAGAATCCCAACAGTGTAGATGCAAGCCATTCGGGACACTGAGTTCACACCAACCCTCCAAACAGCATACCACCCAGACCCACCCTATTCCTCTAACTGTGCATTTCCCATGGCTAAGCCACCGAGCTTGCACATCCCTGAACACTGTGGGCAATTTAGCATGGCCAATCCACCAAACCTGCACATCTTTGGATTGTGCAAGGAAACCAGAGCACTCGGGGATAACCCATGTGGATGGGGAGAATGTGCAAATTTCACACAGACAGTCACCCAAGGGTGGTATTGAATCCAGGTCCCTGGCACTGCAAGGCAGCAGTGCTAACTACTGAGCTACTGTGCTGCCCATCTCTCCTCCTTCCCTCATCCCCTTCAATATTTCAATGTACACTAGCTAACAGGTTAATGTGTTGTACAGGATTTCTATATGTGCTATCATGAGAACTTCATGAAAAACAGTAAAGGAAAAATTTCAACTTTCTGATACAGTGGCTATTAAAGATAATATCACTGTTTTCATGCCCAGAATAATTAGGATCTATAAAGACTTACTTAATTGTTGAATATGGTGACCCTTGGATGGAGTGACCAGATAGATAGAAAGCTGGGTGCGAGGAAGCGAGGTGTGTGGACACTGACACATTGTCCTTTTTCAGCAAAGATTCTGTAGAAAGTGGGTGCTCGTGATTTCTGGATCTCAGGGTGCTGTCTGAGGACTAAAGAGAGAGAGTATAATTATTGTTAAATATCAAAAACCTTAACTTCAACATCTGCTCTTAACATCAGATAGGAAGAATGTGTAATTTTATATGCAGTTAAACGATAATAATTTGATTGGAGAGGTAATGGAGAAATACCAATTTGCATATTTGCATACCGCTGCTTTCTTAATTAATCTTTATCTCTGTTAGCAGCTCTTCTGCAGCTGGCCTCTGTCTGTTTAGATCTGTGTTGCTTTCTCACTCCAGGGAGCTAATTTTGTGTAATTTGCAACAGAGGAGAACTGCATTAGTACCAAAAAGAGTGCCACAAATTCAGTTCAGTTGTGCACTCAGTGCGACAAAAGCAGATTAATGCCATGCACATTTTCACAGTGTGTAGTGCCATAAATCCAGTTTAGTGCCACATTTAAAATCACAAAGACAGTTTCACATAAAAATGCTGTAAATGCATTTTACTCAGGCACTATTTGCACTCAGGGATTTTGAAGGAGATGGCTGAATCGAAGAAGAAACAATAAATTATATTCTATCACCACCTTTGTCTTTTCCACTACGAGAACAGTGAATCCACAATTTCTTCAGACTAGTCATCGTATCACGGCACCTGATTTTTATGGAAAGCAAGTTATGAAATTATACCAATTAAATTCTACAAAACTTGTACTGCCCACTCAGTACTAAAAATGCACAGGGATATGAATACCATAAATTAAATCAATGCTCAACCTTAGCAGATGTTCAGTGCCACTGATCCCAGTGGAAAGTATGCACTGACCCACCTCACATTAAAAAAATGAATAAAAAAGATGAAGTGACGATACAAAGAGGTAGAAGGAGGAATTATAACTCATTCTGTCCAAGAGAAACCAGGCAGAATGGGACTTAAATGGGAATCTGCATACTTACCATGTAATTCCCACAAAGTAG
Source organism: Chiloscyllium plagiosum (assembly GCF_037043375.1). Classification (NCBI taxonomy): domain Eukaryota; kingdom Metazoa; phylum Chordata; class Chondrichthyes; order Orectolobiformes; family Hemiscylliidae; genus Chiloscyllium; species Chiloscyllium plagiosum. The sequence continues at coordinate 29,018,532 of NW_028270172.1, read as the reverse complement.
CTATTTTAACACCACTGGTATTATTGATCATTCGGGTGGGAGCTTCATACATTTATGTGAATGGGGTCTTATCACATTTATAAAACCGCAACATAATTTTAACAGTAAGGTACCCATTGTGAGGAAGCAGCAACGAGTAATTGCCTTACTTTTCAGTCAGCAGTGAGGAACGGCACTTATTCTTCACCTCATTGACTGCTGTTTACAGGAGTTTTGTGGACTTGTCACAGGATTATAGAACTTTTTAAGCACAGAGGGAGGCCATTTGGCCTGGTGGATCTGTGTCAGGCAATTGACTACATGCCACTGCCTCGATTTCGGCCCATAGCCCTATACATTCTTCCTTTCCATTCAGGTGGAAGCACTGATGCAACGGTAATGTCACTAAATGAGTAACCTGGATCCCGGGGACACGGGCTCAAATGCCACCATGGAAGGTGATTCAACTCAATAAAAAATATCCGAAGCTCAAAGCTGTTGTAATAACCGTAGTCACAAAGGGAAAACATCAGTATTCACAATGTCCTCTGAAATGGCCCAACAAGCCATTCAGTTGTATCAAACCACTACAAAGTCTAAAGAAAGATGACCCAATGTCGATCTTGGCATTGGAAATGACAATAGAACACTCAGCCCTGATAATCCTGCAAAGTGCATAAATCACTACTCCTATAAGACCATAAGACATAGGAGCGGAAGTAAGGCCATTTGGCCCATCGAGTCCACTCCGCCATTCAATCATGGCTGATGGGCATTTCAACTCCACTCACCCGCATTCTCCCCGTAGCCCTTAATTCCTTGTGACATCCTGCATGTGGAATGGCTCAGAAGCATTGAGGGTGGCAAGGGCATAGAATATATGTTGGGTAGATAACTACAATGTCCACCTCCAAAACTGGCTTGGTATCACCACCACTGGCCAAGCACCAAAGGACATGGTTGACAGACTGGCCTTGCGGTAGTTGATGAGGAGAAAATCTACTTGACTACATCTTCACCAACTGAACTATCAGATATATCAGTCCATGATGGTATCGGTAGGAGTGACTATGGAACATTTAGTGTGAAAATACAGTCCTGTCTTCACATTGCAGATACTCTCCATCATGTTGTATGGCACTACCACTGTGCCAATTGTGAAACGTTTGAACACATCTAGCAACTCAAGAGCAAGCACTCATGATGTACTGCAGGCCAACAGCAGCAGCAGAATTAGATTTAAAATAACCTGTAACCTAGTTACCCGACATATCTCCAACTCCAGCATGGAGATCAATCCTACTCAATGCAGAGTGCAGGCGGACATGTCAGGGTCTGCGTTAGACATATCAAAACACATAGTGACATCCTGGTGAAGCTACAATGCAGGACTACTTGCAATGCAAACAGTGATCCCACAACCAACAGATCAGATCTAAACTCTGTAGTCCTGCCACATACAGTCATGAGTAATGGAGGACAATTAAGTAATACACTGGAGGAGGAAGCTCCACAAATTTTCTCATCCTCAACAATGGGAAAGCCTAGCACATAAGTGCAGAAAACAAGGTTGAAGTATTTGCATCCAACTTCAGCAGGAAGTGCTGAGTGAATGAACAATGTAGAAAATTACCCAGATATGTCTTGTGCACAATAAAATGCAAGACCAATCCATCCTGGCCATTAGTCTACTCTTGATCATCAGCAAAGTAATGGAGGAGTTATCGACAGTGCTACCAAACTGCACTTGCAAAGGAATAACCTGTGTTCACTTTAGGTTCTTCTTCCAGGGCTAATCTGCTCCTGACCTCATTACCACCTTAGTCCAAACATGAATTTAAAAAAAAGACTAGAGGTGAGGTGAGAGTGACTGTCGTTGGCATCAAGAAGCCTGTGCAAAACTGCTTATAGCCACAAAAGTCTAGCAAAACTGAAGTCAATGGGAATCAGGGGATAGCTGTCTCATGCCTGGAGCCATACTTAGCACAAAAGAGACCAATCATCTCAATCCAAGGACATTACCATTGGAGTTCCTCAGGATAGTGATCTCGGCCCAATCAACTCCAGGTGCTTCATCAGGCCCGTTCTTCCTTCTTAAAGCCTAAAGTGGGAATGTTTGCTCATGAATGCACCACTGTCAGTGCTGACCAGGCAGCGACATGCACATCCATGAACAATTTTTTTTAAAAATTACACAATGGTACAATCAGCACCGCTTATGACTCTTCAGATGCAGAAGCAGTCTTTGTCCAAATGCAGTAAAACTGGAACAATATTCGCACTTGGGCTGATAAAAGATAAGTAACATTATCACCATACAAGCAATGACTATCTCTAACAAGGCAAAATCTAACCAATTCCCCTTAGTACTTAATTGTGATGGAGTGTTTGATTTAGTTTTAATGATACAATTTTTTTAAACAGTTTGGATTTTCAACATATTTACATTTGTCTTTTTTTTGTGAAAGTGTTTCATAATTAACTATATCAGTCTAATCGGAACCAGGATTTTTTAAACCAATTTGCTGAAAGCTTCCTGGGATGTTTAAGAGAAGTTTATACAGTGTGGTTTTATGACAGGAAAAAAAAATGATTAGCAGAAGCTAGGATGATCAAGTTTGTTCCAGTTTAGTTAAAACCTTCAGTTTGAAGGAGATCTGATTAATATCAGTTGCAAGAACAGTTTCTCCTAGGAAAATGGGTTTGTTCAGAGTAGTTAGGGAATAAGTTGCCTCAGTGCAATGGTTCAATTCATGAAAATTTCCAGACCTGGAATCTTTAGTTTTCAAGTTGAGAAAATCTAAGATGTCAGTTGTGTGATAATTCAAGAAAAAGATTTCACAGCTCACAACAGGACCTGAAAATATAAAAAATACTGTTAAGGCAAACCTATGGATTGTTGAAACTTTATTGCTGGAACAGCACAGCAGGTCAGGCAGCATCCAGGGAACAGGAGATTCGACGTTTCGGGCACAGGCCCTTCTTCAGGAATGAGCAGAGAGTGTTCAGCAGGAGAAGATAAAAGGTAGGGAGGAGGGACTTGGAGGAGGGGCGTTGGAAATGTGATTGGTGGAAAGAGGTCAAGGTGAGGGTGATAGGTCGGAGTAGGATGGAGGCGGAGAGGTCAAGAAGAAGACTGCAGGTCAGGAAGGCGGTGCCGGGCTGGAGGGATCCGGCTGAGACAAGGTGGGGGGAGGGGGGATGAAGAAACTGGTGAAGTCCAAGTTCATCCCCTGCGGTTGGAGGGTTCCCAGTCGGAAGATAAGACGCTCCTCCTCCGACCGTCGGGTTGTTGTGGTTTGGCGGTGGATGAGTCCAATGACCTGCATATCCTCGGTGGAGTGGGAGGGGGAGTTGAAATGCTGTGCTACAGGTTGGTTGGGTTGGTTCGTCCGGGTGGCCCAGAGGTGCTCTCTGAATCGCTCCGCAAGTAGGCGGCCTGTCTCCCCAATATAGAGGAGGCCACACCGGCTGCAGCGGATGCAGTAGATGATGTGGGTGGAGGTGCAGGTGAATCTGTGGCGGATATGGAAGTTTCCTTTGGGGCCTTGGAGAGAAGTGAGGGGGGAGGTGTGGGCGCAAGTGTTGCACCTCCTGCGGTTGCAAGGGAAGGTGCCGGGAGTGGAGGTTGGGTCGGTGGGGGGTGTGGATCTGACAAGGGAGTCGCGGAGGGAGTGGTCTCTACGGAAAGCTGATAGGGGAGGGGAGGGAAATATATCCTTGGTGCTGGGGTCTGTTTGGAGGTGGCGGAAGTGACGGCGAATGATGCGCTGTACATGGAGATTGGTGGGGTGGTAGGTGAGGACCAGTGGGGTTCTGTCCTGGTGGCGGTTGGAGGGGCGGGGCTCAAGGGCGGAGGAGCGGGAAGTGGAGGAGATGCGGTGGAGGACACCGTTGACCACGTCGGGGGGGAAATTGCGGTCCTTGAAGAAGGAGGCCATCTGTGTTGTACGTATTTTGAACTGGTCCTCCTGGGAGCAGATGCGGCGGAGACGAAGGAATTGGGAGAATGGGATGGCGTTTTTACAGGGGGCAGGATGGGAGGAGGTGTAGTCCAGGTAGCTGTGGGAGTCGGTTGGTTTGTAGTAGATGTCCGTGTTGATTCGGTCGCCTGAGATAGAAACAGAAAGGTCTAGGAAGGGGAGGGAGGAGTCCGAGACTGTCCAGGTGAATTTGAGGTTGGGGTGGAAGGTGTTGGACAGGGAAGAAAAATTTCTCTTTTTTTTGCCAAACTATAAAGTATAGGTATTTGGGAGTAGACAGGAACTTATTTTGTCATGCATGTTGAAACCTTTAGATCAGTGTTATATTTAGATAGAATGGTATTTTTCATATAATTGTTCTACTGTTAATGTAAATCTATGAATTTGTATGTTTGGATTTCAATGAAAGATCACCACATTTAAGCAATAAAAGCAAAACTACGATCTATCTAGCTGTACTTCATTCTGGGATCTGACTTTTCCAGTGGTAACATCAATTGGGATCATTGATAATACCATCGACCAGAAACCGAACCGGGTCAACCATACAAATAATATAACTCTGAGTCCAGGTCAAAGGCTAGACATTCCATGGTGAGTAACTCACCTCATGCCTTCCCAATCCCTGGCTGTCATTTCAAAGGCACAAGCCAAGAATGTAATGGGATACTTGTCACTTGACACCAATCAGGATAAAGCAGCTTACTTATTTGCCACCCCATACAGCAAAGCCACCTTGGACTCTTTTCATCACCAATGCACAGTGGCAGCAATATGTGTCATATATAAGATGCACTGGAGTAACTCACCAATGGTACTCTCTAAACTACCTAGAAGGATCACTCAGCCAGCAGATGCATGGGAATATGATCACCTGCAAATTTCCTCTTCACCATTCTGACTTGGAACGATATTACCAGTTCTTCACTGTTACTAGGACAAAATCTGGGAACTCCCTTTCTAACAGCACTGTGGGTGTGACTAAACCCCAAAGATTGCACGGATTGAAGAAAGCAGCTCATCACCACCTTGATCAGAGCAGGTAGGATACGTGACAATGCGGACCAGGTGGTAATACACACATCCACAAATAATTTTCTTAAGATTACACAATGCTACAATCAGCACTGGTGTGCAGAAAACTGGTGTGCGGCCAACAACAATTTATACGGACCTCAACAAATGTGAAGTATGTTGCCAGGTTATTACACTAAATGACAAGAACCAGGACACATGTCCTCCCTCCTGTGAGATGGCTAGATTTCAAAGGCTAATGGGTGGGATTCTACATAGATAGTGATTAATGAAGAATACTGGCTCAATTTACCGTCATCAATTAAATACTATAATATAAGAATTTCCTTGTTAAGTACAAGTATCAATGATAACGGGTGTTGAACTTTTTCATGGTACATTTAGTTTGTCAACAGAGTAACATAATTCATCATATTATTATTTTTGATTTGATGGTGCCAGGTCATGAGGACTTTAGATATAAACAGTCTGTGTTGCCACATTGTAACAAAACATTTTCTTTTCATAGCTATAATTAAGAATTCCAACTTGCAAACATTTATACATTTACAAAGATACTGAATAATTGATTAAATATTTCCCCTCAATGCTTTGGGGTATTAAGTGTAAAAAACAGGTTTGAGTCAAGAACACCACGGTTCTCATGTGCTCATTTATGTAATTGCTTCCAACTTTCAAGGTGTACAGTCAAGTGGATCGAGAGATGACATCATTGGTAGAAAGGGAAAGTTATGCTTTGGCTTATTTTGAGGGAGTGAGAGGTTGGACAGTGAGGTGGAAACACAGAAGTTTGGAAAACATTTTAAAAACATTAAAATGATTCTCAACACACCGACATTTGCCAAGGTTAAAGAAGTATTTAATTATGAAGCTGCATGCAATGATGAAAGAAATGGGATGCCTACCTTTAGGCATAGTGTGCAGGTGACATTAGGTAGATTAACTATGATAAATGTGGGGTAAAGGGGATGCTCTTTGGAGGGTTGTGCAAACCCAATGGACCAAATGGCCTCTATCTGCACTGTAGGGATTCTACGACTCGAATGCAGCCAAGTGATAAAATTCCTCTTTAATTATTGTTAAAGTTGGAGTGATGCTGCGCAACAGACTTGCAAAGAGGGCGCTCTCTGATAAAGAATGCCAAAGTAGTGCCGATGCGTTTCAACTTAGCTTACATTACATGGGGGTTTACTTGTATACTCATACTATGAAGCTTGGAATGGCATGAGGTGCCCCAAAGGTTTGGGATAATCGCTCTTGCTAATAACAGAATAGCTAGAGTAAGAAAGAAAGAGAAATGAAACTGCTTTCAAATACAGCCTTTTAGAGTGACTAAAGTGTTTTACAATCACAGTCACTGTTATAATTTTTGAACTGCAGTAACGAATTTGACCACATCTTGGTCCCACAAAAAAAGTGGCAGAAGTGAGCAGATGATCTGTTTTGATGATTGTTGAGGTATTAATATTGACTAAGATGTCAAGGACAACACCGCAAGACCCTCCTCATCTTTGAAATGTGGGATCTTTTACATTTATCTGAGAAGGAAGGAGGGACCCTATTTTAATAATGGATTCAAATGTTGGGATCTTTTGCAGTACAGCTCTCCCTCAGTACTGCGCTGAAATATCCAGACTGGATTTTGTGCTCATGTTTCAGAAACTTATTCTAAATCCACAAGTTTCTTCATCAGGGGTATAAATAAAGTCTTGCATAATCTATACAGATACCTGCAATTTTCTAAAATATACAGACTTTGGATCAATATGCCAGACATTTTTGGAAATCTTACTATCTGGCCCAGGAGACAAACCGTCTCAGGAGAAAAATGCTAACTGGTAAAGTCACATTCCTGACATGGATATCTTCACTTATCATTTGCTCAAATTAGTGTTTTTTGTTTAACAGGGGAGATAGCTTTTTTTTAACCTGAATGCAGTGAGTCCTATTTATATCTTCTTTAACTTTGGGATGTTATTGACAATATAGTGGACCAAATGTTTCTTCAACATCAATGTCTCCAGGGCTTTTGTGTAAAGTCGCCAGTCTCAGAGGACCATTCGCTCATTACAGAGAGGCAACTGATGGCAGTTTAACCTGAGGGTCACCATGCCTCAGGCCAGAGAAGAGGTTGAGAAGGGGTGGGATTTATAAGGTACCCTGAGCTTAACTCAGGATGGTGTTGGTGTCACTTGGAATTGAAAAGTAGCTGTCCAGCCAACTCAGTTAACTGGCTTACTTCACTTTTTGTAACATCAAAAACATTGCACATTTTTAGCAGATTAAGAGTGGGTGTGACTTTATTGGACTGATTTCTTTTTGGAACTTTGGCATTTGTGTGTGGCTCACCTTTGGGTCCCTCCAACATGGGTTTCCATGTCCTTTCATATCGCTGGGGTCCCAAACCCTCAAAAGACTTAAGAAAGGAAACTTTGAACTCAGGAAGTAAGACCTTTGATCCTAATTAACCCTGAATTTCTGTTGTTAAAAATACATTCCATTGTCAGTATTTCGTGTCCCAGGACTAGACCTTCATTTGCTGTTGTTATTGCTTTAATTTGCTGGCCTGACTATGGTTAGACTGAATGAGTTTCTTTTCATATTGGCCACTGTCCAATTATCGTAACGAGGTGTTGGCTTAATTCCCGGCATATATTGTTCTTTGTTAAAGAACTTTGTTGGCCTATGTCAAAGACAGGGATATTTAGCTCTTTATTTATACAAGAAGAAATCAAATTCAATTGGAGCTACAAAGTTACATTTAATTTCTTATCACTTAGGAGATTCTGTTTGGTTGGGTGTAAAGTACTATATATAGAAATATACAGAATTAAATGCAACATAAAGCACAAAAACAGTTCCTTTGGCTCAAGCAGTTTGCAGTGGTGTTTATATTCCAGGATCACTTCCTCTCATTCAATCTACTTCATTTCAACCTCTCCAATGATCTTTCTACTCCCTTTTGTCTCATGTACCCATTTAAATTACTTTTGGAAGCATCCAAGCTATTTGTCTCAACCACTTCCACATCCTAATCACTGTCTGAGGAAACGTATGTCTCCCTGGACTGATTAGTGACTATCCAGTTTTGGACACTGAAATAAGTAGAACTATAAGAAAAAAAGCTCCATTTTCACACACTGGGAGTATGATACATGATTATTTTAATATCCAGTGCTGCTACATAAAGAGAAACATGATGTTATCTTCTCATCCGAATTAATTGATCATGCAGTTCAACAAAGACATGTTGCTGCTGACTGCACATTTCCACGGGGTGTGGAGAGGACTATGGGTAGGCATCAGTAATCAGTGTAATGTGGGGACTCAGGGGTAAGGAGGAAGGCGTTAGGAAAAGCTCTATGTGGTGGGCTCCATATGGTGGGAGGAGCGAATGGGATGAAATTAGCTGTTGGGATAATGGAATGTAGCAGAGACCATGGAGGGTCTTAGAAAGGTGAGGGGGGTCCCAGGTGGAGCCTGGTGCTGAGTGTCCACTATGAGCTATGTGTCCTGACATCATTTTCTGTTCTCTAGACACTAACTGCAACGTGGAAATGAACAGCACCCAGGGTGGGTGGAGTCAGTTTGATAGCCGATAGCATGATGCACAATGCTCCGGCGTTGAGGTGGCAAATACATGAAGCATGCGCTTGTAAACTCCAGCTCCATTAACTCTGCAATCATTTCATCACATATATGTGCAGAATGAACATGCTTAGACATCAAATACTGGTCAAGGACGATTTGCACCAAGCTATTGGTGCTTGCAAATTGATCAGGGGGATCTCAATGATGTAGGAGAAAGTGAGCACTGCAGATGCTGGAGATCAGAGCTGAAAATGTGTTGCTGGAAAAGCGCAGCAGGTTAGGCAGCACCAATTGAGCAGGAGAATCGACGTTTCGGGCATGAGCCCTTCTTCAGGAATGAGGAAAGTGTGCCAAGCATGCTAAGGTAAAAGGTAGGGAGGAGGAACGTGGGGGAGGGGCGTTGGAAATGCGATAGTTGGAAGGAGGTTAAGGTGAGGGATACCTTTTATCTTAGCCTGCTTGGCACACTTTCCTCATTCCTGAAGAAGGGCTCATGCCCGAAACGTCGATTCTCCTGCTCCTTGGATGCTGCCTGACCTGCTGCGCTTTTCCAGCAACACATTTTTATCTCAATGATGTGTAAGTTAATGGCAATGACTTAAAAAGAGGCAAATCCTGGCAAATATCAAACCTATAACTTCCAATGCTTGCAAAGCTACTGTGGGAGGTAGACATGATCATATCACCGTCTGGAATGTAGGTATTACAACAGACTTGACTGAATGCTGCAATAAATTTCATGACTGATGTGGGTCTCGGATGAGAAGTAGATCGGAGTGCAGCAGGCACCCCCTTTAAATGTGTTGGTCTGTCAGTCATAATGTTGACACAGGCTCTATATTTCCAGACACCTATGTCAGATGCTGGAGTGTGACCTAAAAACTTCCAGAATGGGAGGCCATACTCTCCCAGTGGCTTTGAAGGTGATAACCACTTTGATCTTCTGTGTAATTGGCTCCTTCCATGAAGTTTCAGGTGACTTGTGTGTCGACTGTCTCAGTTGTGCACCGACTGGCACATCATGGCAGTGATTGATGTTATCTGTGCAACATCACACTGGCTCGCCTGTGCCTCCATGATAATATCACTGCTGCAGCCCAGGCAGTCGGGTTTGGAAACATAGACGGCCTTCTCTAAGAGTATATGTCATTGACTGTACACACATCACACTAAGAGAGTTGTATCATAACGTCACAGAATTCAATCAAAGGGTTCCACTCAGTTAATGTCCAGGTGATCTCTGATCACCTTTACCACTTCTTGGGGTTATTTGCCCACTGCTCTGGCAGCTGCCACTAATTCCTGTATTCTGGAGCACTCTCATGCAATGGATACTGGGGTACCGGCTATTCACTGTGACCATGGTTCAAGACACCATTGCACAATTGCCTGAATGAGGCAGAATGCAGATATGATTCTGCGTATTGCTCAACCAAGACCACGGTGGTGCAGAATATAGACCAATTTTGGTGTGGGGGGGGGGGGGGGTCACCATCTGTATGATCTGAACAGAGTGTGCTTCATCATCCTGGTGTGCTGTACTCTGTACAAGTGGAGCAAGCCACAAGCTGATGTGCTGGACACTGAGAAACCCATGGAACAGGAGCAGGGGAGGAGGGTAAAGACAGTGGAAAGGAAGGAGCTCTCCTTATTCATGTCAGAGCTCAGCTGCATTGGGTCTACAGACCAGACTAGACCAATTGCTACCGCGTTCCAGTAGGTGAGAGCTGAGTGCAGCAAATAATTGTGAACTATAAAACAGTCATTGCCTATTACAAGAGCATTTGATCTGCATTTCGGAGATGAACTACAGTCTCTATTCATTTTTACCAGTGCTTTCTTTCATGTTTGGAATTGTCCAATTGTTTGCCTAGGTATGAAGTTCCCCTGTGAAGTGTGGCTGCAATGCCATTGCATTGCCAGGGATGGCCAACACCAAATTACTAACACTTGTTCAGATGGACAGTAACCTTCTGAAGATGGCATAGGTGCTGGTGATGCCAAACTATTGGAGGATATCCAGGTGAGATGCAAGCACTTGTAGAAACAGAGGATGATAGGATGGGACTAGAATCAGGAGAGAGGGTGCCTTAGAGCCTCTATAAGACATAGGTGTGCAATTAATGAGACGAGTTCGGTTATGGCAAGAAATCTTGGAAGGCCTCATGAAAAAACACCCTCTGTACATTCTGGAAGAAACTGACAGTTATCAAGAAAATGTAAAATTCAGCCGTATATTTCCACTAATTCTTTACAATAAAAGTTTGTCAAAAACACCTTGGTTGGAAATTGAATAGTTACCAGGGCACAGGGTCTCCTGTTTTCATATTAGCTGGGAGGGATTAAGAAAGTCCATTACATGGACTACATGGTCTAAAATGACAGATGGTGTGCAAAATCTGCATTCGAGGACATTTAATGATCATGATCTGCCCACTCTGCATGTTGAGTGTATGCACAGCACTTCTTTATTAACGCCTTGTTAGGAAGCAGTCGGAATGCCAATTTTTTGAGAGCAAGGCTTCTGTAACTCCAGCATCAGTGGCACAACAGAATCCAATTTCATGGCCATTATCTCCACATCTACTGTTACTTTATACATATCCAACAAATCTCTTCTAATCCTTCTCTTTTTGTAAAGAAACAAAACCAAACCTGTTCAATCTTTTGCAACAGTTGTAATCTTCAGTGCCTGCGCCATCTTTGTAAAACTGTTTTTGCACTTGTGTGCCCTTATAATCGACTGCAGACCAGTGTCACATGAGCGGGGCTTTATAAGGTTTTAATCCAATTTTAACTACCTTTGAATTCTATACCCTCAGAATCACTATGGTTTGTTAGCAGTTTTAATTGCCTTGATGACCTGTGATAATGGTTTAAATGATTGTTCATCTCTATCCTTAGCTACTCCCTTTACATGGTCCTCTGTTGGCGTAGTTGGAGGATGGGACTTCCTGGTATTGAGGGGAAGATGAGGTAACCTTAATGAATTGAGACCAGCCCCAACTTGTTAAAGCTCTGCAGCAATTGGATTTCTGGTCAGCGCACTGCTGATGGTCTTTTCATCACAAGGAGGTAACAAGTAATTGTTCAAGTAAAATTCAGCCTCTTCCTTCTCACAGCCGGCTGCATTAGCATTGTTACCATCATCTTCCTCGAGTTCTCTGCCCTAAAGCAGGTCTGATCCATGGCATAATCATCTCTACAATGGGCCAGGTAATCTACCTCAGCCAAACGGGGATCAAGTCACAATCTGTTGGCACCAATCTAATCCACACTAACCATCCAGCCAAATAGCCTCAGATGGAGTTGAGCTGAAAATGTGTTGCTGGAAAAGCGCAGAAGGTCAGGCAGCATCCAGGGAACAGGAGAATCGACGTTTCGGGCATATGCCTGACCTGCTGCGCTTTTCCAGCAACACATTTTCAGCTCTGATCTCCAGCATCTGCAGACCTCACTTTCTCCTCAGATGGAGTTGAGTTTCAATAACAACTTATGTGAGCTGGAGCTATGATTAACAATGGTAGAGTTCAAAGTCTTTCCATCACATGGCTAATGAGGAATCTCATTCACTCTTACTACCTAACACTGGTATCTTTGTTGTAAGGATTCACAGGTTGATACATCATCTTTGTGGTCACATCATCCTTGACAATTAACCTGTGGTGGAATGTGAACCCAGAGAGTAAAGGCAGATGCATGACTTACCTATGTCAGAAGATCTCCCCACATTTATCTCTGTTAAAGTTAATTTACCAACTCAACTGTAATTTGCAAGTCCTTTAATGTCTTCCATTATGAAGCTTTCTTCCTCAGTTTTAGCTATACCACCGAGAGTTATATACAAATTCTGACATTAAGATACTTGTTGCAAAGGCCAGATCATTACTGAAACTTTTGAATAACAATGGTCCCAGCATTATTACATGGAAAACCACTTCATCTCTTCCTCCATCTGAAATGGCTATTCTAACTCTACTCACTGCTTTAGGTATAGAAATGTTTAATTCACCTGTTCAAAAATGTTATGATACACTACAGAAGCAGGTGGAACTTGAACCTGGGCCTTTTGGCTCAGAAGCAGGGACACTATCACTACATCACAAGAACACTCTATTGCTTTCTATATACTCTTTAGCCAATTTGCTATCCATTTGCCCCGAATCTAAACATGCTAATGTTTATCATGAATCCTCAGTCTGTTATCATATCAAAGACCCTTTGAAAATTCAAATTTGAAAAGCCTGTTTAACTAATGTTTTGGCAATGAATCCAGTTGAATGATAAATAATATATGTCCAGCAGTGATAAGAAAGTAAGCAGAAATGCCATTTTTCTTTTTACCTTTTACCCAAAGTAAAATTACAGGGTAACCACAGACAAATTGCAAAATGAACGAAATGTATATTCAGAGCTTCCCCTTCATAGTCAGATGCATCATCAAGAGAAAAGGGATTGGATTTAATTAACAGAATGCAGTCTCTCTACATAGCAAATGGAGGAATGTAGCACTCTGGAGACAATAGGAGGTAAGATTGTGTTTACCGTACACCTATTTTCTGCAGCCTTACAGTCCACATGTAAGGGAAAACACATTCAGATGAATGAGATGGCAGCATGAGATTCATTGAGATCTTCAAGACATTTTGAATAGTAAGGAGAACAAACAATTCAGGAAGGCAAAGTAGTAATGGAATGCAGTTGAAGAGCCCCCAGGGATATTTACAAGATTAGAGAAACCAGTGGATGAGAGAACGAACAGACTTTGTGGATGAAGCACCTTTGGACAAATGTGACATTTATGGTTTCTGGGACTTAATCAACAAAATAGGTGAACAAAAGTAACTGCCGAAAAAGAAATGGGTACTTGAACTAGAATATGAGCGAGCTCACACAAAAGGAGGAATTTCACATCTGCACTTTCTTGCCACTTGGTTTTCTGTCATTACTCTTAAAGCTTTTAGAAACGTGAATATACAGGAGAGAGAGAAAAGTCAAATGCTCAGTCTTATCTATAATTAATTAGCTGACCTGAGAAGGAGTGGAGACTTCCGCAGTTAGCTTCCCTAGTTTATAGTCGCTGGTTGAAACTTATAGCAACTCACCAGAGAAAGTCCGAGTGCCCCCAGTTACCTATTAGTGATAGCTTGTTATTGAAACAGCTGATACTTAACTGTGGAAGGAGGCAGATTTCCTAATTTTAACAAAGGTTGTTTTTAATGCATTGTAATACATTAATACTTTGTTCTCAGAAAGCTGTTTCAGTTCAAAACCTGGGTTGAGGAACTTTTGTCAGTTTGCTGCATTCCTTATACATAGTTAAAAATCACACAACACCAGGTTATAGTCCAACAGGTTTAATTGGAAGCACTAGCTTTTGGAGCACTGCTCCTTCATCAGGTGGTTGTGGAAGACACAATTGTGTCCTCCACAACCACCTGATGAAGGAGCGTCGCTCCAAAAGCTAGTGTGCTTCCAGTTAAACCTGTTGGACTATAACCTGGCGTTGTATGATTTTTAACTTTGTACACTCCAGTCCAACACCGGCATCTCCAAATCACTCCTTATATGTCTAATCAATCTCAGCACAATGTGGAGATGACTCTAGTTCTAAATCTGAACAGGTTTATTTATAACAAAAACAGAAATTGCTGGAAAAAGTCAGCAGGTCTGGCAGCATCTGTGGAGAGAAAGCAGACTTAACATTTCAGGTCCAGTGATCCTCCTTCGGAATATATTTCTGTTTTTGTTTCTGATTTCCAGCATCCAAAGTTGTTTGGGTATTTTTAAAGAAAATCTCAGAGCACAGTATTTTGTATACACAAACTTCGGTTCCAGTCTTCTTTCTGAAAGCTTCTCTGCTTAAATATAAACTCAAGCCCTAACCATATGTTTAAGCAATTCAATACAGATACATAGATCAAGGAGCACTTCAGAAGTGCTTCACAGGAGGCTCCCAAGCACTGAGGATGTCACCTAGACAGGGGATGAAACGTCTGCAACACAAATTCCCAGCTCGTCGAATAGAACCACAACATAGATCAAGGAACCAATTACTGTCATCAAACACAAATCAATCAGCCCACTGAACATTACAACTGGGAAGAATGAAGCAGTGACGAGGTGTTGCTATGCCTGGATGTTCAAATCGTAGGAGGAATAAACGTTGGCAAAGAGAAAGAAAGAGCTAGCTAAGGAAACTGAGGCCTGATCTTGATAAAAGATACAAAAAGGAGAAATCAGAAACATAGCTGATAACAACAGCAGCGTAAAATAGGGAAAGAAAGAAAACAAAGAAAAGTAGTGAAACTAAAAATACTGGAATCTTCAGCTTTATCTACAAAAAAGAAACTTTCAATTTATTGACTCAAGCATCTTGTTGGTACAGCTATAATCTTTACTTACCCATTTCATCTGTTCACATTTTAATCCCAACATCTTCCTGCAAAGATTAACTTCGAGTGATAGGAACAGCATTTTTTAACCTTGTTAAATATTATTTCTTTGATACTGAATTGGAATAAAGTTAGTATGATTAATTTATATCAGATTCAGATGTCCAGTTCTGCTCATTATCTTCTTCTTCCTGTAGTTATTCAGAAGGTCATTTCATCATTTTAGCTGTACCTTGGATATTGCTTAAACTAAGCCAGATTGCTAACATAAAGTAAGGAGTTTGACTTGGTTGGGTTTAGTATCACAGTTATCCCTGAAACCGGGGGCACAGTTGGTGCAAAAAAGAAGAGAAACCTAGACCAAGATTTTCATTATGATGGACAGTATCTCCAACTTGACAGAAATAGCAGAACTGGCCTTATACTGCAAGTGCCATCCCTGAAGTAGGGATTTCCCACTTTTAAGAGGATAGGAGTGGATTCAGATTGGGTTTACATGCCTGCATAGTCATAAAGGCAGCTTGCCATTTTAATCATCAAAGCTTGTGAGGGAGGGTATAGGGGCCATGTGGTTTGGGCATGAAATGGCATGTGTTGGCACTAAATTGGCATCACCATAAAGGACTAAGGTGTGTACAGGGACATAGGTTGGTAGGGAAGATATAGGGGATGAGGGGTTGAGCACAGAGCATTTGAGGCATTGACAGTATGGGCAGCTATGGATTCTAGATGGGGCATTGGGCAGATAGGAAAGTATGGGATTGAGTAGAAGAACAAAAGACAGCATGGGATAGCACGGATGGGGTATGAGGGCTGAGAGCTGGAGGGTTGTCTTATTAGTTAATTAGTTATTTGCTAATAATCCATACAGTGCTGGTGGACAGAGGCAGATCTTGCGCCCAGTCCACATCCACAAGCCTGAGCTCTTATTCCCGGCCTGACTCCCATGAAACCCAAGTGCAGAGACTCTTCCTAAGAAAACACTAACTCTGTTTCTCTCTCCACAGATGCCGCCAGACCTACTGAAGTTCTCTGACAATTTCTGTTTTTGTTTTGGATTTCCAGCATCCACAGTTCTTTTTTTTGTTTAATTAATGAGCAAATTTCAGTGATGCAGATGTGAAGTTAAATGCAAAAATGTGGAGGTTCTTTCACTTGCTTCTCCATTGGTTGACCTTTTTATGAATTGCATGACACTGAGGAAACTAACCTCATCCAGCTCCAAAGATGGGAACTACATCCACCATCTTAAATATTCACTCCCTCCACCACCATTTTAAAATGGTATTATATGCACTAGCATGTGACATATTATACCAACTTGGAAGTATATTATCAAACCTTACTGGGTCAAATATCCAGTGTTCCCTTCCTAACAGCCCTGTGGAACCACTTTCTAGGCATAGTCTGCAGCAGGTCAAGACAGCAACTCACCACCACCCTCTCTACTGCTTAATGCCCTTTCTAAATGCTGGCACTGTCAGCACTGCCCACATCTGAAAATGAATTTAAGAAGTTACAAATTAAACTCACCATAGAAAGTTAGGATTTGCACATTTCTGGCTAAGTACTCTTTTTAACATTTTGATAGCTCTTAATTATTGCTAAGCATTGGGAAGTGGTGGTGAAGTGATCGCGTAACTTGACCAGCAATTGAGAAATCCCAGGCTAAATGTTCCGGTGACGTAGGTTCAAATCTGACCCTGGCAGATGGTGAACTTGTTTTCATTTAAATCTAGCAAAAAAGCTGACCTGTCAGAAATAACACAAAAAAATTCTGGTTCGCTGATGCTTTAGAGAAGGAAATCTGCTATCCTCACCTGGCCTGGCCCTCATGTGACTCCAGATCCATGCCGCAATGTGACTCTTAATTACCCTCTGCGCAACTCAGGAATGGACAATAAATATTGTCCATGACTCGTGAATGGAATTTAAAAAATGCAAATTATCTGACCACTAAAATGTAACTTTTACAAGTGTAGAGTTCAACATTTCTACTATACTGCATGTGTGCATGACTGCATAGTAACCTATAAGCCTTGCTTTGTGACAAGTAATGCGGCCACACAAAAAAAATCTAAAAAGATTTTTAATAAAGATTATACCAAACATGCAATTTATTTAGCTTACAGTCAAAATAAGCCCTCAGTTGGCACTAAAACTAGAGATTTTTTTTAGTTAATCTGCACATTCTTGAATACATTACTTCCAATAGTTAGAACTACTGGTGCTACCATTTTTATCTGACAGGTATTCCTTTGGGAAAAATTTGAATTCCCTACATTAGTTAAGACCATAAGTTAAAATCCACAGACAACTTAAAATGTGGCTAAAGTTCACTTTCTGATTGATTGCATTTCCAGCTATGAATGTCAAATGAAAACCATAATCCTTGAAATTCACTATTTTTTGTTGCTGTTGAGCAAATGGAGTTTTAAACCCAGCTAATAGAAAAGGTTGTATCTTCAGTTTCAAGTTAATCCATCCATTAAAAGTTAGCATGCAGCGAGTGCAGAATACAACATTCAACCACAATTAACGCTTTTGAGGAGAAACTATAAAGCAATAACTATTAGCAAGAAGTAGAATCAAGGCACTGCTAATACTAATACAAATACAGACTGTCTGTAATTTGAAGGGACCAGAAGAACCTTGATGGGAAAGCTATAGATTTGTTTTACCTCAGTCAAAACCAACTCCGAGGTTTCTGGGTCTCATATGAGAAGACAGACAGACACACACACACACACCCTAAAAAATAGATGATTAGAGGAGGTAGAAATACTGGAAAGTCAGCTCAGTGAGCTTTGCTGCCTGATTCCAAAGTTGAGATGATTTTTCTTCGGCTAGTCAGGCCCTTGACATTCAGATGCATTTCTATGGAAGCCTCCACTGGGTTGTAAGAAGTACAGAGTGACTGATTTACTTGGAAATCATCTCTGATTTGTCAATTCAAAAGTCATAGCTTATAGTCACTATTGCAGACAAGGTAATCAGTTTTCTTTGGGTTTAAACTGAGTTTGTAACTGCAGAGAACAGACAGCTTCTCGTCTGGGAGGCAATCTGCACTTATCTCTCTCTCTCTCTCTGTCCCTGATTCTTGTTCCCAACCCATGCTGCTCAGCCACCTGAGAACCAATCACACTATTGTTGGCAAGCAAAGGACCTTTGTCACTGATAACTATCGTTGGTTCAATGACCAATCAACAAATTTTGTTGCCAACATGACCTGCATCAGTACACCTCCTTGACTCTAGATCATCTGCAATCTGAAGTTCATTTATTGCTTGGTCATACAGTTGTTTATGATGCTTACCAGGTGATCAGGTTGCTTATTTTCAAAATTGCTGCCCCTGTTCAAAACCCTAATTCTGAAAACAATTCTCTCCTTTCCATCCCCAGTTTTCAAAAAAAACTAAAACAAATACCACAGTCCTTACAAATCTAACATAAGGATTCTGTTAACTTGCAAAAGTTGGCAAAATGAGCAAACAGTTGAGTAGTAATTTAGATTTGTTTATGAATGCAGACACAGTGCTGAAAATAGCCTTTTGAAAATCCTTCAGGCTCATGAAATACAAATGAAATTTTAAAAAATTAAAAATACAAGTATGAGTGTGGAGGCATTACTTGGGGATGGAGCCTGACTTGCAAGGGTATGGGTGGTGTGTTTGAGTATAAGGGTTTAACTTGGGTAATCCTTTCAAAGTAGTTTTGATCTCATGAACTATTGCTCATTAAAAGCAAAAACAAAAATTCACCTCCATAAATTTTAATTTTAACTAGACAATTTTACTTTCAAGAAGCTACCAAGAATGAAAACTTAGTGTTATTGTACAAATGCTTGCATATCAAAATAAAAATGTTTTAACACATGTATTTGAGTGTTTAAAATAAATGCATAAAACAGATAACTCAATATAGTTTTCTGACTTAAAGAGCAGATCACACTATTGTAACATGTTCCTAAATATCTTCTCACTGAAACACATTAAGTCGATACCACAAAACATCGTGTGCAACTAAATTATCAGCTTTCTTGCTCTTACCTGTCTGTTGTCAGCTCTCCAAAGTCCATTGATTGTCTGTGTTGGAGCAATTGTAACTACAGGTGGAGTATTTGCTGGAGTCTGGGTTCCCTGTGGAATTATTATTGTTCCTGGAGCCCGTTTGGGTGTGCCAGTAGGAGAACTGTGATTGGCAACGGGCGATGATATAGGGGAATGTTCATTACCACGGGAAGAGCCTGAAAATATGAAAAGAGCAATATTAAATAAGATTGCATTCTCTGATTTCAATTAATCACCACTGCACTAATCAGATGGGCATCTTTCCACTCATTTAAATCAATGTAATATTCAATACTCAAAAGAACATATGTCTATGTGTCTTATTGATGATTTAAAAATGCACCTTTCTCAAACCCACCACAACATAAAGCCCTCACCACAAGTTTTCAAATTAGATTCCAGAGGTTTGCTGCTAAAGGCACAAAGTTTATCATCCTTTGTCCTTCTGGGGCAAAGCAATTGAAATGCTTTAAGAGTGGTACACTATGACAGATCCTGTCGAATTTGTTTTGATCATTTGGGCTATCATATTCCTGGTCCTCCCTCGCAAAATTCAGTGAGAGGCTGCAGGACTGATAAACCGTTTGTACTCCTGAGAAATGAGCTGCAAACAAAAACAGAACTTACTGGAAAATCTCAGCAGGTCTGGCAGCATCTGTGCAGAGAATGTTTCGGCACCAGTGACCCTTCTTCAGAGCTGATGGTAGCTAGGAAGTAGATGGTTTTTACACAGGAGATGCGGTTCTGAAGAAAGGTCAGTGGATCTGAAATGTTAACTCTGATTTCTCTCCACAGATGCTACCAGACCTGCTGAGATTCTTCAGCAATTTCTGTTTTTGTTTCAAATGAGCAGCAGATTTCATCATTGTTTTATCCTAGCTTTCAACCTCTTAAATGAGGCTATGCACTTGTTTAGCTGTTCTCGTTAATATCGTAACTTTCACTTTGAAAGTGGTCATGCAAAGAGGGAATCAACTCCTAACTCAGTAAGGTATTGAGTAGGCTTCACATTAATAAACTGGGACCTGTTCTTTGTCATCATTTCTACTATCCCACCCTTATTCACATCTTTAACCTCACCAGCACCCACCAAAACATTCTCCATTAGAATTCTGTTTTCAGTAATGCAGGTTATTAATTAGATTCCCTACAGAATGGAAACAGGCCCTTCGGCCCAACAAGTCCACATTGACCCTCTGAAGGGCAACCCAGACCCGGTTCCCTACATTTACCCCTGACTAATGCACCTAACATGATGGGCAATTTAGCACGGCCAGTTCACCTGACCTGCACACCTTTGGATTGTGGGAGGAAACCGGAGTACCCAGAGGAAACCCACGCAGACACAAGGAGAATGTGCAAACTCCACACAGATAGTCACCCAACGTGAGAATCGAACCCGGGTCCTTGACACTGTCAGGCAGCAGTGCTAACCACTGAGCCACCGTGCTGCCCCTGCAGGGTTATACGACGTGTAATGGTAGAGGTTTTTGTTCTTCAGACTTCTTTGCTTCTTTCCAGGCATTTTGTTATTACAACAAGAGGACATCCACATTTGAATGTGGGAAAGAAACACTGGTGTAGCTGGGTGGATAAAATAGTAAAAGTCTGAACCAGGAAACTGAATGTCTTGAACATGTCCATATCCAGTCTTAGTGGAGGTAGATAATTAATCTTCCCATGGAAGGAAGGTTGGTTTGTTAATTTTGTTGAAGGAGATTATGTGTCTTCATTTTAAGAGTGTCTTAATTTTTCACCATAAATGACCATATTTCCAAACAAATTCCTCTCCAAACTCTGGGACCTAGGTGTCTGCTCCCACTTCTGTAAATGGATCCTTGACTTCCTGACCAGCAGACTACAGTTTGCAAGGATAGGTGACAACACCTCCTCCATGATAATCCTCAACATCAGTGCCACGCAAGGCTGCATACTCAGCCTCTTACTATACTCCTTTGGCTGTGTAGCCAAATTCCACTCCAACTACTTTTACAAGTTTGCTGATGACACCACTGTAGTAGGTCAGACCTCAAACAGTGACAAAACAGAGTACAAGTAGGAGTTAGAGTGCTTAGCAGCATGGTGTAAATACAACAAATCTCTCCATTTTTCCGCCAACAAAATGAAAGAATTAGTCATTGATATCTGGAAGTGGAGTGGAGGGCACATCCTCCTACTTGCATGAATGGCACTGAGGTGGAGATGGTCAACAGGGTCAAGTTCCTGGGTAGTGACAATTACCAACAGCCTGTCCTGGTCCGCCCACATTGACACTATGGTCAAAAAAGCACAGCAACACCTCTACTTCCTCAGAAGACTAAGAAAATTAGGCATGCCCATAAAGCTTCGTACAAACTTTTATAGATGCACTATAGAAAGCAAACTGTCTGGATGCATCACAACATAGTATGGCAACTGTTCTTCCCAAGCTCAAAAGAAACTACACCCAGAGTCGTGAACCCAGTCCACCACACAAACCAACCTTCCATCCATTGACTCAGTCTGTACCTCCCAGTGCCTCGGGAACGCAACAACATTGGGAGGAGTTATATTCTCTTCCTTTGGGCAAAAGATATAAAAGTTTGCATACAAGGACAAACAGATTCAAGAACAGCTTCTTCCCCACTATTTATCAGACTTCTGAATGGACCTCTTTAATGTTAATGTTGATCTTTCTCTCTGCACCCCTCGGCAGCTGTAACACTGTACCCTGCACTCTACTCTGTTAGCCTGATGCACTTGTATAATACGATCTGCCTGTAAAGCACATAAGACAACGCTTTTCACTACACCTTGGTACATGTGACAGTATAAATCAAATCAAATCAAAAAGAAAATTCAGGCTTCACAGCTGTTGAAAAACCTGGCTGATAAAGGAGCCTGTTAGGGCTGCATTCAAATAGTAAAAACAAAAACGAATGCTATAAATATTGACCAGGTCAGCAGCTTCTGTGGAGAGAAACAGAGTTAACATTTCATGTTGATGACCTTTCACTGGAACAGATCATTATAATCATGAAGGGAAATTAAGGTTAAACAACTAAGTATTTACATGGAATAAAGCCAGTGCTTTACATTGGGTTGAGAAACCCTCAGTCTGTCCCCTTATTCTTTCCATGAAGCTTCTTTCCCCCAAGACACCCATTTCCCCAGAGAATATCCATTCCACTGCTCCATTTGCCCTCCCTCACTAGTGCCAACTGCTGGATGTTCCATAACACTAGGCACAAGCTCAGATATAGCCCTTGGTGCTTCATCTATTGCTCCACTTATTAGCCCAATCTCTGAGTAAAGTTAGAACATAGAACATATAGAACATAGAACATAGAAGAATACAGCGCAGTACAGGCCCTTGGGCCCTCGATGTTGCGCCGATCCAAGCCCACCTAAACTACACTAACCCACTATCCTCCATATACCTATCCAATGCCCTCTTAAATGCCCATAAAGAGGGAGAGTCCACCACTGTTACTGGCAGGGCATTCCATGAACTAACGACTCGCTGAGTGAAGAACCTACCCCTAACATCAGTCCTATATCTACCCCCCCTTAATTTAAAGCTATGCCCCCTTGTAATACCCGACTCAATACGCGGGAAAAGGTTCATACTGTCGACCCTATCTAACCCCCTAATCATCTTGTACACCTCAATCAAGTCACCCCTAAACCTTCTTTTCTCTAGTGAAAACAGCCCCAAGTGCCTCAGTCTTTCCTCATACGATTTTCCTTCCATACCAGGCAACATCCTGGTAAACCTCCTCTGCACCCGTTCCAATGCCTCCACATCCTTCCTATAGTATGGCGACCAAAACTGCACACAATATTCCAGATGCGGCCGTACCAGAGTCTTATACAACTGCATCATGACCTCAGGACTCCGGAACTCAATTCCTCTACCAATAAAAGCCAGTACGCCATATGCCTTCCTCACCGCACTATTTACCTGGGTGGCAACTTTCAGAGATCTGTGTACATGGACACCAAGATCCCTCTGCTCATCCACACTACCAAGTATCCGACCATTAGCCCAGTACCCCATCTTTTTGTTATTCTTCCCAAAGTGAATCACCTCGCACTTAGCTACATTGAATTCCATCTGCCACCTTTCTGCCCAGCTCTGCAGCTTCTCTATATCCTGCTGTAACCTGCCACATGCTTCCTCACTGTCAACAACTCCTCCGACTTTCGTATCATCCGCAAACTTGCTCACCCAACCTTCTAACCCCTCTTCCAGGTCATTTATAAAAATGACAAACAGCAATGGTCCCAAAACAGATCCTTGCGGAACACCGCTAGTGACGGCACTCCATGAAGAAACTTTGCCATCAACTACTACCCTCTGTCTTCTTCCATCCAGCCAATTCCTAATCCAAACCTCCAACTCACCCTCAATGCCATATCTCCGTATTTTCTGCAGTAGCCTACCATGGGGAACCTTATCAAACGCCTTACTAAAATCCATATATACCACATCTACCGCTTTCCCCTCATCAACCTCCTTCGTCACCTTTTCAAAGAATTCAATAAGGTTTGTGAGGCACGACTTGCCCTTCACAAAACCATGCTGACTATCCTTGATCACATTATTCCTCTCCAGATGTGCATAAATCCTATCCCTTACAATTCTCTCTAAGACTTTGCCCACAACAGAAGTGAGACTCACCGGCCTATAGTTACTAGGGCTATCCCTACTC
This sequence comes from Chiloscyllium plagiosum, assembly GCF_037043375.1. Taxonomy (NCBI): domain Eukaryota; kingdom Metazoa; phylum Chordata; class Chondrichthyes; order Orectolobiformes; family Hemiscylliidae; genus Chiloscyllium; species Chiloscyllium plagiosum. The sequence goes on along the minus strand of NW_028270172.1, from coordinate 28,994,785 downwards.
CCCTTTTTGAACAAGGGAACCACATTTGCTATCCTCCAGTCTTCTGGCACTACTCCTGTAGACAAAGAGGACATAAAAATCAAGGCCAATGGCTCTGCAATCTCCTCCCTTGCTTCCCAGAGAATCCTAGGATAAATGCCATCAGGCCCAGGGGACTTATCTATTTTCACCTTTTCCAGGATTTCCAACACCTCTTCTCTACATACCTCAAAGCCATCCATTCTACTTATTTGTGACTCAGTATTCTCATCGACAACAATGCCCTGTTCCTGAGTAAATACTGAAGAAAAGTATTCATTCAGTGTCTCCCCAATCTCTTCCGCCTCCACACGCAACTTCCCCCTACTATCCTTGATTGGACCTATTCCTACCCTAGTCATTCTTTTATTCCTAACATATCTATAGAAAGCCTTAGGGTTTTCCCTAATCCTATCGACTAAGGACCTTTCATGTCCCCTCCTTGCTGCTTTTAGCTCTCTCTTCAGGTCCTTCCTGGCTACCCTATAACTCTCAATCGCCCCAATTGAACCTTCACGTCTCATCTTGAGATAGGCCGCCCTCTTCCATTTAACAAGGGATTCCAATTCCTTATTAAACCACGGCTCCCTCGCACGACCCTTTCCTTCCTGTCTGACAGGTACATAATTATCAAGGACACTCAATAGTTGCAAGCCATGCAATGAGTGAGTTAGCGAACAGGGAGGGAAACAGCAACCATTGGGATAGCCAGAAAGCTCTGTCACAAGGTGATTGGCCAGCAGCCAGAGAGCTCTGTTGTCGAAGTGTGAGGCTGTCATCATCTGCACATGTGCAGTCAGCCAAAACTATCCTTATCGGCCATCTTGGCATTGATGACACATACGCTTGCCTTTATTTAAACGAGGTTTGAGTCTGACACACATTAGAATTTAATCTCACCTGTTTATACCTAACTATATCAGCTAACCATTTGCATAACTGAAGACTTTGGTTATTTTTGCATGCAAAGTAATCTAGGATTGCCACCAATAATCAGACAAAATTTATCAAACAGGCATTTGCCATTGTTTTGCATAGCAGGTAGGTTGTTCAGTAGACCTTTACAGGTAGCTTCATGTAGACATTTCCTTGTCCTTTTGTCATATTAGGTCATAAATTATCAAGCTCATATAGGTCTCTCATCCAAACAAAGAAAGACAGCATCAATTGGCAACAAAGCACATTGAACCTTCAGCTTGCTCTTAGCAACCTGTGTCTCTATCTGCTGATTATACCAAGGAAGCTATTATGTCCACCAGTAGAGCTACAATGTGCCTTCATGACTTCAAAAACTCTATTTGGTGAACAGCTACTGAATTACTTTATGGCTGGCCACACTGATTTTTCCAAAACCGTGCACTCTTGTGTAGAAGAGAAATTAATTGGGGGCTCAAATATCCTGGGAATCATGGTGTACCTGTGAAGCACTTCATTTCCCAATGTACATTCTGTATTCTGATAATATTTTAACTTCTGCTTAATCCAAATCGGAATCAACCTTGTTCTTTAAAAATAATTTCAAGTTTTGCTTTGATAATCATGCTTAGTCTGGGGGATAGATGACTGCATCACCTCAGCAATTCTGTCAGTATAAAACACTGCAGAATATGTAAGGCAGAGTACAGCACCCTTCGCTCTATTACAGCAGTGATAATTTTAAAAGATGATTCTCTGGCAACAAGTGACACCATATATTTGCACCTCAATGAAACTGTGCTAATTGATTCCAGATCTGAAACTGATGTAATGGGCCATACATCAAACTCCCAATGGAGAGCATAGAACATAGAACACAGAACAGCACAAAACAGGCCCTTCAGCCCATGATGTTGTGCCGACCACTGATTCTCATGTATGCACCCTCAAATTTCTGTGACCATATGCATGTCCAGGAGTCTCTTAAATGTCCCCAATGACCCTGCCTCCACAACTGCTGCTAGCAATGCATTCCATGCTCTCACAACTCTCTGTGTAAAGAACCCGCCTCTGACATCCCCACTATACTTTCCTCCAACCAGCTTAAAACTATGACCCCTCGTGTTAGTCATTTCTGCCCTGGGAAATAGTCTCTGGCTATCAACTCTATCTATGCCTCGCATTATCTTGTATACCTCAATTAGGTCCCCTCTTCTCCTCCTTTTCTGTAATGAAAAAAGTCTGAGCTCAGTCAACCTCTCCTCATAAGATAAGCCCTTCAGTCCAGGCAGCATCCTGGTAAACCTCCTCTGAACCCTCTCCAAAGCATCCACATCTTTCTTATAATAGGGTGACCAGAACTAGACGTAGTATTCCAAGTGCGGTCTAATCAAAGTTTTATAGAGCTGCAACAAGATCTCATGACTCTTAAACTCAATCCCCCTGTTAATGAAAGCCAATACACCGTATGCTTTCTTAACAACCCTGTCCACTTGGGTGGCCATTTTAAGGGATTTATGTACCTGCACACCAAGATCCCTCTTCTCCTCCACACTGCCAAGAATCCTATCCTTAATCCAGTACTCAGCTTTCAAATTCGACCATCCAAAATGCATCACCTCACATTTATCCAGGTTGAACTCCATCTGCCACCTCTCAGCCCATCTCTGCATCCTCTCAATGTCCCGCTGCAGCCTACAACAGCCCTCTATACTGTCACCGACACCTCCAACCTTTGTGTCATCTGCAAACATGCTGACCCATCCCTCAATCCCCTCATCCAAGTCATTAATAAAAATTACAAACAATAGAGGCCCAAGGACAGAGCCCTGTGGAACACCACTCACCACAGATTTCCAGGCAGAATATTTTCCTTCTACTACCACTCGCTGTCTTCTGTTGGCCAGCCAATTCTGCATCCAGACAGCTATGTTCCCCTGAATCCCATTCCTCCTAACTTTCTGAATAAGCCTACCATGGGGAACCTTATCAAATGCCTTGCTGAAGTCCATATACACCACATCCACAGCTCGACCCTCATCACTTTTCTAGTCACATCCTCAAAGAACTCGATAAGGTTTGTGAGGCATGACCTGCCCCTCACAAAGTCGTGTTGACTGCACTTAATCAAACCATGCTCTTCCAGATGGTCAGAAATCCTATCCCTCAGAATCCTTTCTAACACCTTGCAGACGACAGACCTGAGATTTACTGGTCTGTAATTGCTGGGGATTTCCCCATTTCCTTTCTTGAAGAGAGGAATTACATTTGCCTCTCTCCAGTCCTCAGGTACGACTCCAGTGGAGAGCGAGGATGAAAAGATCTTCGCAAGTGGCGAAGCAATTGCATTTCTCGTTTCCCAAAGCAGCCGAGGACAAATCTGGTCTGGGCCTGGCGACTTGTCAATCTTAATGTTTGACAAAATTTTCAGCACATCAGCTTCCTCTATCTCTATCCATTTCAGCATGCACACCTACTCTTCAAAGGTTTGATTTACTACAAAGTTCGTTTCTTTTGTAAAGACAGAAGCAAAAAACTCATTTAGGGCTTCCCTACTTCCTCAGACTCCACACACAAATTCCCTATGCTATCCCTGATCAGCCCTACTCTTTCTTTGACCATTCTCTTATTCCTCACATAAGTGTAAAATGTCTTTGTGTTCTCCCTAATCCGTTCTGCCAAGCCTTTCTCGTGCCCCCTCCTGGCTCTCCTCAGACCATTTTTAAGCTCCTTCCTCGCCTGCCTGAAATCCTGTAGAGCCGAGCTTGATCCTAGCTTCCTCCACCTTATGTAAGCTACCTTCTTCCTTTTGACGAGAAGCTCCACCGCTCTCGTCATCCAAGGTTCCTTTATCTTACCACTTCTTGCCTGTCTCAGAGGGACATATTTATTCATCACTTGCAACAACTGTTCCTTAAACAGTCTCCACATGTCTATAATGCCTTTACCATGGAACAATTGCTCCCAATCCATGCTTCCTAACTCATGTCTAATCGCATCACAGTTTCCTCTTCCCCAATTAAATATCCTCCCATTTTTCCTGATCCTCTCCTTCTCCATAGCTATGTAGAATGTGAGGCAGTTGTGGTCACTATCACCAAAATGCTCTCCCACCACAAGATCTGATACCTGCCCTGGCTCGTTTCCGAGCACTAAGTCTAGAATGGCCTCTCCCCTCATCGTACTGAGTTAGGAAACCCTCCTGAACACACCTTACAAAAACAGCTCCATTCAAATCTTTTGCTCGAAGGAGAGCACAATTGGGTTATGTGCCGCTAAATTTAAGTTTCTTAAGTTTATGTAGAAGTAGCTTTTCCTAGGTTTCCCCCACCCCAACCTCCACCATAGTGACCATAAAATTGCATTTCCTTGCGATGTACAATTTTCATGTTTTGGTGTGGGTTTTGAAAATCATAAAAGGAAAAGCATCTCCTCAAAAGGTTTGCAGCTCTAGGAGGAAGCCAGCAGAAGGGTTGGGAAAATTCTGAAAAGTACAAACTGTTTTGACACTTTGAAATGTAATTATTAGAACCTGTAATGTAGATGCATTTTAATGCAGTGATTCATTATGGGCAAATTGACCTTTACATTGATCAGCATTATGTAAGTGTGTCATGTATGGTCGTTTCTCTATTGAATAATGCCCCATAATGCATTAAAACATATTAAAAATGCCATGACAGCCTTTGGTGTCATATTTTGTGCATATTAAATAACAGCATTTTTAAATCAAACTACTCTGAAATGCTATTACAGACCTCTGCAGCCTCAGAGGTAGGGATACTACCACTGTGCCCCAGACTGTGAATTATACTGACTGATAGTTGATAAGAAAGACATGATTTTGAAATGAGAAAACAAATCTTTGCTCATATTCCTTTTCATTTATTGGCAGACATTTTGTTTTGAAATGGGGAATGATTCTGTCCTCCATTTCAGGCAATGTAGCTGGAAGCTTTTTTCAAAATATGACAATGACAAAGACTGTGAAGGCTTGGCTGGTTTTCAATCAATAAATAACTTTAGCTCAGTAAGTGGTCTAATGATCCAAGATTGATTCTTACATTTTAGACCCTGTAATAACATACTTTTATACTGAAGAGGTTATTATCCCTCAAAATCAATGTGTTAGATATTTAAGATTTTTCAAATTTTCTCATTGGTATTGCACAACTCTTGAGATCTATGTGTATTGGATATTGGGTGTATGATTGTGAAGAGCGTGAGGCAAGGGGCAAAAAGGTGAGAGGGCAGCTTGGCATGGATCTGAGTGAGGGATGGAGATGGCATGAAATATCATGGGTAACTTGATGGGCCTGGGTTAACACCAGAGTTGACGTCATAGTCTTAAGAGACATACAGAACAGAAACACACCCTTCGGTCAAACTCGGCCATGCTGAACAGAAATCCTAAATTAATCTAGTCCCATTTACCAGCATTTGGCCCATATTCCTCTAAACCCTTCCTATTCATGCACCCATCCAGATGCCTTTTGTATGTTGTAACTATGCTGAAAATGTGTTGCTGGAAAGGCGCAGCATGTCAGGCAGCATCCAAGGTGCAGGAGAATCGACGTTTCGGGCATGAGCCCTTCTTCAGGAAATTCCTGAAGAAGGGCTCATGCCCGAAACATCGAATTCCTGAAGAAGGGCTCATGCCCGAAACGTCGATTCTCCTGCTCCTAGGATGCTGCCTGACCTGCAGCGGTTTTTCAGCTCTGATCTCCAGCATCTGCAGTCCTCACTTTCTCCTATGCTGTAACTATAGCAGCCTCCACCACCTCCTCTGGCAGCTCACTCCATCCATGCACCATCCTCTCCATGAAAAAGATCCCTTTTAAATCTTTCCCCTCTCACTTAGATTAAATCCCCTACACTGTGGAAACAGGCCCTTCGGTCCAGTAAGCCCACATCGACCCTCTGAACAGTAACCCACCCAGACCCAGTTCCCTCTAATGCACCTAACACTATGGGCAATTTACCAATTCACCTGACCTGCACATCTTTGGACTGTGGGAGGAAACTGGAGCACCCGGAGAAAATCCACGCAGACACAGGGAGAATGTGCAAACTCCACACAGACAGTCACCCGAGGCTGGAATCGAACCTGGGATCCTGGTGTTGTGAGGCAGCAGTGCCGCCCCATGCTCTCTAGTTTTGGACCCCCCCTACTCCGGGGGAAAAAATCTTTGGCTATTCATCCTATCCATGCTCTCTTGTGATTTTATCAACCTCTCTTATGTCACTCTTCAGTCTCTGATGCTCCAAAGAAAATAGCCCCAGCATATTCGGCCTCTCCCTATAGCTCAAACCTTCAAACTGTGGCAACATCCTTGTAAATCTTTTCTGAATCCCTTTAAATTTAACAACATCTTTCCTATAGCAGGGTCAGCAGAACTGAATGCAATATTCCAAAAGTGGCCTAACCAATGTCCCGCAATATGACCTCCCAACTCCTATATACACTGACCAATAAAGACAAGTGTATCAAATGTATTCCTCACTCCCCTGTCTACTTATGACTCCACTTTCAAGGAGCTATGAACCTGTACTCCAAGGTCTCTTTGTTCAGCAACACTCCCTGGACCCTACCATTAAGAGCATCAGTCCTGTCCTGATTGGCCTTTTCAAAACACAGCACCTCACATTTATCTCAATTAACTCCATCTGTCACTCCTCAGCCCACAAGCCCAGCTGATCAAGGTCCCATTGTACTCTGAGATGACCTTCATCACTGCCCATGATACCATCAATTTTAGTGTTAACTGCAAGCTTATGACATGTGGTGAGGGATGAGGTTTAGGATATTGTTAAAGGACATTGAGAGCTGGACTGATGGAGAACCGAGCTGTGTTACTAACCAACTCACATCCACACACACACTTCACAAATCCTCCATCATGACTCAAAATATACCACAAACAAAACCCTCGCGTGTCAGGACAAAAACTCCAGGCAAAGTCACACATCGTTCAGATGTACACTTCAAAACATGCAAAAGTGTGCAGTTCAGATTTCTAAGGCCCACATGAAAATCTGGCCCAATACACTCCTTCAAGAATGAGGATGAGATTACCCAACATAAATTTCTGCTGATCTCGTCCCAGCAACAAGATGTGACTTTCACCTTACCTGTCTTTGATTGATAAACTCCAGACTGCAAAATGAAGTCACTAATCTGCCTTAATAAACAAAAAATACAGTACAGCACAGAAGCAGGCCATTCAGCCCATCAAGACTGTGCCAACACATGATGCCTTTCTAAACAAAAATTCTTTTGCCTCTACGTGGTCTGTATCTCACTATTCCTTGCCTATTCTGATATCTGTCAAGATGTTTCTTAAACATTGCTATTGCATCCGCCTCCACCAATACCTCTGGCAGTGCATTCCAAGCCGTTACCACCGTCTGTGTAAAACATGTGCCTCTCACATCTCCTTTAAACTTACCCCCTTTTACCTTAAACCTATGTCTCCTAGTAATTGACATTGCTACCTTGGCAAACACACTCCAACTATCGATGTCTCTCATAATTTTGTAAACATCTGTCAGATTGCCCCTTAGCCTTCCACTTCAAGTGAAAACAAATCAGATTTGTTCAATCTTTCCCTACAGCTAAAACCCTCCAAATCAGGCAACAACCTGGTAAACCATTTCTGTACCCTCTCCGCAGCCTTCACATCCTTCTGGTAGTGTGGTGGCCCGAACTGTACGCAATATTCCAAATGTAGCCCAACTAATGTTCTATATAGCTGCAACATTACTTGCCAATTTTTATACTCTATGCTCTGACTGATGAATTTAAGCATGCCATATGCCTCCTTGGCCACCTTATCCACTCAGTGAACTGTTGACCTGTACGCCTAGATCCCTTTGTATGTTGATGCTGCTAACGGTTCTGCAATTTATTGTATACTTCCCTCCTGCATTAGATCTTACACAACACATCATCTCGCATTGTCCAGTTTAAATTCCACCTGCCATTTCTCCATTCAAATCTCCAGCCTATCCTCTGGCAAAGCTCTTTACTATCTGTAGCTCTCCCAACCTTTGTGTCATCTGCAAACATACTAATCAGGCCACATACATTCTCTTCCATATCATATTTATATATATTACAAACACAGATCTTCAGTGAGAAAAACACCCTTCAACGATAACTCTCTGTCTTCTATGACAGAGCCAGTTTTACATCCACGTTGCCAGCTCACCATGGATCCCAAATGACTTCACCTTTTGTATCAGACTGCCATAAGGAACCTCATTAAAGGGCTTACTAAAGTCCATAACGATAACGATAATGCCCTACCCTTAATCACCTTTGTCACTTTCTTAAAATACTCAATCAAGTTTGTGAGACATGACCTCCCCCACACAAAGCCATGCTACTTATGCTAATATGTACATACTTTTCCAAATGTCAATAAATCCTATCCCTAAGAATGTTCAACAATATTTTCCTCCCACTGACGTAAGACTCACTGGCCTGTAATTTCCCAGATTACCCCTGTTGCCTTCTTTAAATGAAGGAACATTAACTATTTTCCAGCCCTCTGGGACCTCTCCTGCGCTGAAGAGGATACAAATATTTTATACAAGGCCCCATCAATTTTCTCCCTCACCTCCCTCAATGTTCTGGGATTGATCCCTCAGCTCCCTCAATATTCTGGGATCGATCCCATCAGGTCCTGGGGACTTGCCCATCCTAATGCTTTTTAAAACACCAAACACTTCCTTTTTCATACTGACATGCTCTAGAATATCAACATACCCCTCTTAGACTCGCTATCCACTATATCCTTCTCCATGTGAATACCGATGCAAAGTATCTATTAAGCACTTCACCCACTTCCTCTGGCTCCACGCATAAATTGTCTATTTTGTCCTTATATATGTATAAAATGCCTTAGGACTTTCCTTAATCCTGTTTTCCAAGGACAATTCATGGCCTCTTTAGCCCTCCTAATTCCTTTTTTGAGCTCTTTCCCACCATCTTTATATTCTTTGAGTGCTCATTGTCTAATGTGAAACTGTGTTTAACAATTGTAGATCAGCAGTCTCTGACTGTTATAAAACACAATAGCCCTGATTTTGCCATGGTAATTAGGAATAATTTCTGAGTATTCACCATCATTACATCATTAAAATTGACAAGAACAACTGAGAAATAACTTGGAAATCCAGAAATTGTTGTCAGTGATTTCTGTCCTTCTTTTGAGTGTGAGCTGGTGGACCGCCAACCATCCAGTCTGCAATAATTGGGAAATCAATGAAATAGCATGCACTTCTACTCTTAGATCAGTTACCACCACATGGGCAGGCCATCAGCTTTAGCTACCGCAGCCCACGGTAGGGGTCTCCAGAACTCCTTGTCCTACAGGGATGGCGGAAGGCTCTTTAGGCAGTCACTGTGGCCCTAAAGATTCCCCTAGGGGCTTATGTCCTGAATAAGCTACATCTCAATGTTTAAGGAGTAACTGAGCTTCTTTCTTAAACAGTGTAGTCATTTCATATCTACTGGTAATGGACGTAGGTTTGCTCGCTGAGCTGGAAGGTTCATTTTCAGACATTTCATCACCTTACTAGGTAACATCCTCAGTGAGCCTCCGGAAGCTGATTGATGATGTTACCTAGTATGGTGACGAAACATCTGAAAATGAACCTTACAGTTCAGGAAGCAAACCTACATCCAGAACCTTAACCTGAGCTACAAATTTTCTCAAAACTCGCTTACTGATAATCTCCCCATTGGTTATTTTAATGTTTGTAGAAAGTCAAACTTCTCCATCCTGCTAACAAAAGCTATGTATTTTTGAGACAGCATTTTTTCATATGTACTAATTTATTACCTGTAAATTTAGATCAAGAGTGTAGGAAATTAGGTGGTTTTGACTTCTTGGTTCACTGTTTGTGAATATTTCCATGTGGTTAGCTACTAACATGGGACAGCCAATCCTACTGCAATCCCCATAGCAACACCTTGACCAACCAGAGTTGACTATGCATGGTCTGGGTTTTTTTCAGCTAAGATTGACAGTTAACAACTCCTGCCATAACTCATGCCAACAATTGACCAACCAATCAGCAATTTCGTCCCATGCTGTGTAAATAGGTGTTCCCTTTTCAAGTTTGGTTTCTTGTGTCAGTCCTGAAGAGTTCAAGACAAAAACTTTCAATTTCAAGTCTCTTTTGAGCAATTATAAGCTAGCCTCCTATTTTCTGGTCACAACCTGAATAGAAAGTATTCACTTGCAATGCAACCCATGAAAATGCCTTTCTGAAAGTGTAAATCAATATATTACATGCAGTGTGAGCCATGTATCCCTTAATTGTTTTAACACAGTGAGCACCAAGGCTAATTAGTATGTAAGTAATTTGCTTGTTATTTCTTAAGAGTTAGATGAAGGACTATTTCTGTGGCTAGCTTTTCCTGTAAGAGGAAATTGCTTGAGAAACACCAACCATTCTATGTCAAGCATGGCTGACCAGTAGACTCCTGTTTCTACTGCCTGCCATAGATGTAGCAGAGGATTAGCAGGTTGATAATGAACCTGGTTCACCAACTCGTCAATGCATCTTCCTTGAGGATCAGATCCTGCAGTGGGTTTTGAACCTACAGCTTCTGGTTCAGAGACAGGGACATGATTTTAGCGCCATAACCCTCTTTAGGAAGGACAATTAGGGGACGAGATGAACCAGCCACCTAATTGAAGGCCCTTTATCTATCTAAGGTTGAATTTGAGGGTTTGGGAGCTTTAACGCCTCAGCAGTTAATCCATGTTAAAATTCAGGAATGATAGAGGGCTGTAGGATAAATGATGAATTGGGGGTAAACGTCTGTGCCTGAGGGGGGGGGGGGGGGGGAAGATCTTTAGGGCTGCAGGAACTACCTATTATGCTTGCAACATCTCTCTGGAGCATGGAGCCTCCAGTTCTGAAGTTCTCCTGAACTACATGAGGCTGGTGTCCTTAGCTGGCAAGAGGCTAGAAGTGGACAGTTACCCTTGATGTGGATCTCCACAATTTAACCACACACTGCTCCCCCAACAGCAGTCTTATCCAGTGCAGGGCAGTAAGGTTCAAGCAAACACTGCAGGTTAATGTCTTTTCATTAGAAAGGTCATCGATTTGAAAGATTAACTCAATGTCTTACTTTACAGGTGATGCCTGACCAGCTGAGGATTCACAGCATTTTCTGCCTTTATCCCAGTGGAATGGCATATGATTACAAATTGAGAGGAAAAAATAATTTATTTATTACATTTATGAACAATTCAGTGCCTCAAAGGTTATAATGGTTTTTGATAAAGGGCAGAAATATCAGACTCAGAAAAAAAACTCATATCTTGTCACAAGACAGCAGTGTGACCTTTTGGAATCTTTAGGAACAGTTCATGATGCTAATGAACAAAATATTATGGACAACGGGCCTGAGATTTCCTGACTTGTATTTAATACTAGGTGTATTTTTTGCAAAAACAATTAGCAAGGATGGATTCAGGGTTCAAAAATATTCCACAGAACAAAGCTTCAAATGATGAATTTGATTAAATTTTGATTCAAGAGGTCAAAAGTATATTTTTGATATCTTCACCCCAAGCTTTTAACATGTTAGCATGTTTCATTCAATCAAAGTCTGAGCCTGTTGTGTGCTTAGGGAAAGCAACAGAAGCTTACACTGAATTCAGTTTTCAACATTTATGTAAATCAGACCTTCGAAGCAGTCTATGTGAATGTGAAACAAAATAAATTGAAGGCATACTTGAACACCCAGATTCAGAACAGCGTGTCCATGATGATGTTTTCCAGCTCATTGTAATGTCTGACTGCTGTCTGGATCCATGCCAGACAGACTGGGATTAGTGCCAGAGGTCAAAGGTCCATTCTAATGTTTTTGTCACCAGTTCTGAAGCATAAATCTGTCCCTCAATGTAAACACATCCCAGCATCCACACAGCTGACCTGTCTTGTGAGGGAGACGTTGGGCCTGTTTTGATGTCTTTTCTTTCCCATGAGTTTTTCTGAATTTGATTACTGATGCAAGTTTTCTGCCAATTGACAAAATAAAATTTGAAGTTTACAAACACTTTTCAAATATTCTAGATGCATCCGAGTCAGGAAGAGAAAAATATGTGTTGGCAAAAAGCTTACATCAATAACAGGTTCCAAAGAGCCTGCAGCACATTTGGGTTGCTGTTTTATTGAGACTATCAATTGTCAAAACCCACTCCTCTGAAGGATTTAACATGTCCAAGTTATGTTTTTAATCTAAGCCAAGGATTTTTATTAATCGTTTCACTGTCCAGAAGCTAAGCAGCTAAGTTATTCTAAATTTAGCTTTTGCACACCAGAGGGGTTGAGTACAGACTAAATCTGTGTTCCTGAAGGTGGTCATATTGTTATTTTGGTTTACACTTTAATATAAATAATGTATCATTAAATTCAGCACCCAAAGAATTCCTGAAACTTTACCCAATGCCGCCCAAATTTGCTTCAAATTGTTGCTGTCCGAATTTGTCTTTAAAGGAAGCTGGTTTTGAGCAATAGCCACATAGGTGTGCGGTCCTGTTCCAGCTCAAACATATACTTGTCCAATACAAATTGCTGACTAGCCATGGGTATGCCTGCAGGGACACCATTTTACCCACATGCACTAATTTTAGGAGAAAATACCTGGCAGATCATTCAGGCTAAATATAAGTTATATTTTTACTTAACAAACATCTTCCACAATTCCATATGCAAGGAAATAAAGAGCTGAAAACAACCTAAAAACACACATTCTGTGTTCCATTTTGTTATTGTACCAAAAAATACAAACAGGTATGTTGTACAACTGCTAATATTGAAATCACAAACCAATAACAGTGCAGAAGTGCAATTAGCCATGTCCGATTCCCAATCTGCTATAACTGACTGGTGGGTAACTTATTGGGCAACAGTGATCCAACACAATCTTAAAAGCATGCAATTTGCTTGATGATCTTTCCTAAAAGGAGAAAGTGAGGTCTGCAGATGCTGGAGATCAAAGTTGAAACTTTATTGCTGGAACAGCACAGCAGGTCAGGCAGCATCCAGGGAACAGGAGATTCGACGTTTTGGGCACAGGCCCTTCCTCAGGAATGATCTTTCCTAAAACTCTATTACAAATATTAAACATTCAAAAAGGCAGCTAATAATTAAAAACTACTTATGCTTATGTATTGACACATTATTAAGCAATATAAAGCCAAAAGACAAATACACCATTATGTACTTTACATTTTCATGAACTGGATGACTGGAAAATTGTTCTGTTTACTCAGTAACGATGGAATGGTTACCTTAATACATTGGTAGCAGAGCAGAAGGATGGTGCACATGCAGGAACACTAGCTCAAAAACTTGTTGCTCAGTTATTGAAAATGCACCAAAGGAAAACTGTAGATTGAGTGGTAGATGATCCAGCCTGTGAAAAATTGTCGTTTTCAACTTTCAAGTTAGTATTCTATAAACGATCGTTTAGATCAGTTGGCTGGACTAGTGGTGTGTAATGCCGTGTGGGTTCAATGTCTGCACTAGCTGAAGTTATCAAAAAGGTACCATCTTCTCAACTACACTCCTGTCTAAGTGTTTCTCAAGTTAGAATGCAGCCATAATGACAGAACAACTCTCCGATCCAATAGGACTATAGTGACTTTATCTTTACACACAGGAAACAAATTAAATGGTTTGCAGTTTTTGTGAAGATTTGTAGTTCAGGTTGAGGTTCAGGTTGTAAATTTGCTCGCTGAGCTGGCACGTTTGTTTTCAGATGTTTCGTCACCATACTAGGTAACATCATCAATGAGCCTCCGGTGAAGTGCTGGTGTTCTGTTTCACTTTCTATTTATGTGTCTTGATCTCTTAAGGTGGGTGATATCGTTTCCGGTTCTTTCTCTCAGAGGTTGGTTAATAGGGTCCAAGTTGATATGATTATTGATGGAGTTCCAGTTTGAATGCCAGGCCTCTAGGAATTCCCATGCGTGTCTCTGTTTAGCCTGTCCTAGGATGGATGTGTTGTCCCAGTCAAAGAGGTGTCCTTCCTCATCTGTATGCAAGGGTACTCGTGATAGTGAGTCATGTCTTTTGGTGGCTAGTTGGTGTTCGTATATCCTGGTGACTAGTTTTCTGCCTGTCTGTCCGATGTAGTATTTGTTACAGTCCTTGCATGGTATTTTGTAAATGACATTCGTTTTGCTGGTTGTTGGTTATAGGCTCCTTTCAGTTCTTCAGTAGCTGTTTCAGTGTGTTGGTAGGTTTGTGGGCTGCAATGATGCAAAGATGTGGGAGTAGTTCTGGTTGTCATCTCTGAGATGTCTTTGATGTATGGTAGTGTGGCTAGAGTTTCTGAGCGTGTTGTGTCTACTTGTATGGATTTGTTGTTTAAGAATCAGCGGACTGTGTTTATCGGGTACCCATTCTTCTGCTAAATATGCATTTTTGTTCTGCTGCTTGTAGTTCCTGGGTGCTGCAGTGTGTTGTGGCCCGTTTAAGTAAGGTCCTGATGCTGACTCATTTAGTGTTGGGATTATTGCTTCTGTAGTTAAGTATCTGATCATTCCAACACCCACAAACGAGGCTGCATCGGGACATTACTTAAATGGGCCATAACACACTGCAGTACCCAGGAACTACGAGTGATGGAAGAAGAATACCGATACAGCGTATCCAAGAAGAACAGGCACCCAATAAACACAGTCCACCGATTCTTAAACAACAAACCCAAACAAGTAGCCACAACACGCTCAGAAACTCTAGCCAGCCACACTACCATACATCAAAGACATCTCGGAGATGACAACCAGAACTACTCCGACATCTTGGCATTATTGTAGCCCACAAACCTACCAACACACTGAAACAGCTAATGATGAACCGAAAGGACCCTATACCAACAACCAGCAAAACGAATGTTATTTACAAAATACCCTGCAAAGACTGTAATAAACACTACATCGGACAGACAGGCAGATAACTAGCCACCAGGATACACGAACACCAACTAACTACCAAAAGACCTGACTTACTATCACTAGCATTCTTACACACAGACGAAAAAGGACACCTCTTCGACTGGGTCAACACATCCATCCTAGGACAGGCTAAACAGAGACATGCACGGGAATTCCTAGAGGCCTGAACTCCATCAATAAACACATCGATTTGGATCCCATTTACCAACTTCTGAGAGAAAGAACTGGAAATGGTATCACCCACTGTAACAGACCAAGACACATAAATAGAAAACAGGACAGAAAACCAGTGATTCACCAGAGATTCACTGATGATGTTACCTAGCATGGTGACGATACATCTGAAAACAAATCTGCCAGCTCAGCGAGCAAACTTAGAACCCAAATTAAATTGTATTTAATAGAGTAATGAACTACAATCAGTGTGGCCTTCTTCCTTCTACAAAGTAACTGATGTTGGTAAACTAAACTGCTGTGGTGAATTGCTTTTGCCCGAAACATCGATTTTTCCTGTTCCTCAGATGCTGCCTGACCTGCTGTGCTTTTACAGCACCACTCTGATCTAAACTCTGGTTTCCAGCATCTGCAGTCCTCACTTTTGCCTAATGTAATATCATCTTTAGCGTGTCAACAGCAATACATCTGATGGGGAAGTGACATATGTATTAACAATTTTTACCATGACAAATGATACTCACTTCTTTGAATTTCTTGATAAACATTTCTGTTGAAACAAAATATCTATGATCACTATTCCCGTATTTGAAAATTTGTTGAGTAAAAGCATGATGCTTTAAAAACATACTGTATTTAAGGGAGTTTAACAGCTGTGATACCATATGCTGAATTTTTCAATAGGTGACAGAGGGACAGAGATTGGGGATGTTTCCAGGTGCCAAACCAACCCCTGGCAGGTAACACTTATGTTCCGATGATGAGTCAATGGTTTCAAAAGATTAACTCTACTTTCTCTGCACAGAAGCTGAGTTTCTCCAGCAATTTTTGTTTTTGCTTCAGGTAACACTTACTGTCATTTTCACAGGAGGACTGCCCTTAATTGATTCCCAGCTAATTCTGTCAAACTCTTGAAGCTGAAACAGAGGAGTTCCAGAGCAAAAAGGTGTTCATTCCCAGAGGATCCCAGAATCCCCGTGTCCATCAACATTCGATCTTAATAGGTCTTTAAATGACCATATTATTTACCTGCTGCTTGCAACCCTGGGGTTGCAAAACTGACCTACAGATTGGAGACTTGAAATTCTACACCCTCTCTTCTCACATCCAATGCCATTGCATTGTAAAATGTAAATCCCACATATCTAGGTAGAATGTTTCAAATGTATGATTTACCGTTAAATGACAGTTTTAAAATATTATAAGATCTGATCCCCTGCGACTCCCTAGGAACTACTGTGAGGTCAAATGGATTTTCCTGCACTTTCGTCCCAAATGTCTTACTAATTACACACTTCACTCTGATGGCACCCCACCCATCCAACACTAACCGCATTCTCCAACTCACTAGTTGCCACTGCTTGAATATCCTGGAATCCCTGGTATCCAAACCATATTTAAAAGGCTGTTGTACCCCTTGTAAAATGCTCGCATTCAGGAATTACCTTACATGGTTCGGGATACATGGAAGACAAGGGGAAATTGACACTATTGTTGAAACTTTATTGCTGGAACAGCACAGCAGGTCAGGCAGCATCCAGGGAACAGGAGATTCAACGTTTCGGGCATTAGCCCTTCCTCAGGAATGAGGAAAGTTTGTCCAGCAGGTCAAGACAAAAGATAGGGAGGAGGGACTTGGGGGAGGGGAGTCCCTCCTCCCTATCTTCCATCCTAGCCTGCTGGACAAACTCCCCCCATTCCCGAAGAAGGGCCAATGCCCGAAACGTCGACCCTCCCGCTCCCCAGACGCTGCCCGACCCGCTGCGCCCCTCCAGCAACACATTTCCATCTCCGATCTCCAGCATCTGCAGACCTCATTTTCTCTTCAGGGACATTTCAAGGCTGAGAAGGGGTGCAAAGGTTAAACAGCACCTATACCTCAATCGCGTTAAAAGAGTTTTATGAATGTAAAGCCACTGTATGTTTCACATGACCAATTTCATTTTCTCTTTAAGGATGAAGGCAATTATAGAAGGATGGTGTGGGAGAAAAATTTGAAACAAATTCAGCTTCATAATCTCGAGCACTCGATGGGGAAGCACACATACCAGCTGGGGATGAATCACTTTGGAGATCTTGTGAGTACAAATGCGATTGTTGTGTGTCACAGTAAGTAGTTTGGCTTCTCTGATAGAGTCCAGCATTGGTGGATGTGAGACATTAATCCTTAACCTATACTGCATATTGGGGGAATTAGTAGGGGCAGTGCACTTGACCTCCATGTCCCCCAGAATGCTTCTCACTACCCAGTGTTGAACAGGTACCCTCAGGTGAGTGGTCAGCTCTGTCACTATGCTTTGACACTATGCTTTGCTGAAGAGGTCCCAGTGGATGGGGGCAGGGCAGAGAAGATCCTTCTCCCCAAGGACCAGCAGAGGAGGACAAGCCTTGCAAGTCTGGTGCAGCATTGGTGGGGTCTCCACACTCCTGAGCCATGCTGCAAGAAGGTCAATGACCCTTTCCATTCCGCCAGGATGCATGCAACCATCTTCCCCCTAATACCTCAGTCTCACTTCAGCCCTGTTACTGCACCCATCTCTCCCAGCCTGACCTAGATTACAAAACCCTGTCTGGCCTCTGCATTGCCCACTCACTTATTCAGGACACCTCACCACTTTCCCAGTGTACAAACAGACATGTTTACACATTTACAGCTCCATTTTGATGTTGTCCCTTCTTATTTACATCACAATGGAAGGAAACAGCAGTCACTTCTCAACTCGTGAGTCTCAGGCTCAGGTTCTTACTGTTGGTGAATTCACAAAGTACACATGCCCTTCTATGTAACCCACCCTGTCAACTCCATAAGCTATAAACTTCCAAAAGTCCTAACACAACTCATCTAATTGAGTCCTCATCTCTCCACTTTACCCCCTGAACCCCAGGCATACTGACGTCAGACCTAGCAGTACATTTCCACCCCCCCCCCCACCTCCGCAATGGAAACCAGGCTGTTGCTGACTGTCAATGATGTAGGCATAATATGAAAATCAAAGTAGATACAAAGGGAGTGAGAACTAAGACAGCAAATAGAGCAGCCCTGCGTTACAGTCTGGTTCAATCCAGGTGCTTGACTCTGTGTGTGTAAAGTGTCTTGGCAGTAGCACTGCCATGAGAAGTGCTGGCGCACTCATACATGCCCCACTGAAATGGATTTGAAGATGTGCCATGTTGATGCAGCGAGGCTCTTATGTGTTGGATGGCAATGCCCATGGGTGTGGGGAACATGTGCACCTGGAGATGCTGGGACCAAGTGTTCGAGATGGAGGCCCGGATGAGCAAGCAGTGAACTGGAAGCACCCGGTAGCCACACTGACGTCCATATTGGGGATTGACGACGTTGAGTTTATAGCCGCCAGGTGGCAGTATGGGAGAATGCATATCGAGAAAGCAGGATTATGTAATAATGCGCTGCTCATGAGGGATAAACCATGTAAGTAGGCCTCTTGTCACTCACTAGTGAGAATCCTGGTTCACTGTCCAACATTTGGTTGAAAAGTGGAACCTTTTGCTCTCAACATTAAGACGGTCCTCAGTGGAAATCTCCTCCCATTTTCCCAACTTTCTTGTTGCAGCCCATGTCATTCAGGGATCTGGAGGATTCCACCCTCTGACTTTTCAATATTAAAACTTAACAAAAAAACTTCTGGAGTGCATGTACTGCCCCAGAAAAATAAATAACACCTTTGAAGATTAGATTAAATAGAAACAGAAAACACTGGAGGCACTCAACAAGTTTGGCAGCATTTATGGAGACAGAGACCGAGTTAACATTTCAAGTTCAATTTGACTCTTCTTCGAATATCAAAACTGAGATCAGTGTTAATGCCCTGAAGTTGTTGAACTTGCTGTTGAGTCCTGAAGGCTATAACGTACCTAATTGGAAAGTAAGGTGTTTTTCGTCCAGCCTGCACTGGGATTTGCTGAAGCACTACAGTGTGCTTAGGATAGAAATGTTGGCATGGGAGCAAAGAGATTTGTTGAAATGTCAAGCAACTGACATTCTGGTAGAAATCCTTATTAAAGGATTGGGTTTGTTTGACCGAATAATTTTTGCCTGTTCTTACACTTTAATGATTTTGCAATCTGGCCACAGAGAGTAAAAATTGGCTCATCCGAAATCGAGCTATAGAGTTTTAATTTAAATATGAGAGAGCTGAAGGTGGTGGCACATCCCCTGAGGAAGCTGGCTTATTACCAGGACTCCAATTTGATACTATTGCTTCTCTGGTAGTGGCTCTCAGCTAAGTCCCTGGAAGGGGACTGTTTGTAATCCATGGGAGTGTTGTGAAGCTAAGAAGTAACATTCCTTATAAGATTAATTTTTTCCTTATATTTCTGGTGCTGACTGTTTATGAAGCTGCTTCCATACCAGAAATGCCGCAGCAGGGCAGACCCAAAGGTCAATGCCATCACATTTTCTAGAGGGGACCTAAAACAAATGTTAAGCATTTTATTTACATGCTTTGGGAACTAAGAATAGAATTGCATTTGACATATTTCAGAAATCACTGGAAAAAGCCTAGCACAGAAACATTAACAGTAAAATCTATTGCAAACTGGAGGAGTAGCACCTGATTTTCTGCTTAACATTGAATTCACCAACTTTAGACCATGAACTGTGCCCTCCATTTTGATTAATCCCACACCATCCCCACCCCCCACCCACCTACCACTTGCCCCAGCCGCTTGCTGGTTTGCATTTGCTCTTAGCAGATCTGATCTATTTTCTACACTTAACACTTACCGTTAACACCTAATCTTCATCTTAATCTCTTCTCTACTACCATGAACACTCCCATTGTCCAATGCTCTTTGCACCCTTACTATTTATTCCACTTGCTGCTCCTTCCTACCTTTACATCAGCAAATAAACCTATCAATTTTCCAGGCCTCTTCAGTTCTAAAGAGGAGCCTCATTAGACTCAAAATGTTAACTCTCTCTCTCTCTCCACAGAAAGTGTCAGACCTGTTGAGGTTCTCCAGCACTTTCTGTTTTATTATTGCTGAGTGTAACGGCCTCTTAAGAAAGTAAAGTGTCTCATAAAGGGAAGCTGGTGCTTTGCTTGAAGACTGGGAAAATTCCACCTTGAGCGATGGAGGCTTTGTATTTCTATGTTAAGCTTGTTCCTTGGTTTATTGCTAGTTACAGACATACACTGAACTCTTGACTCCTGACATTGCTCGATATACATATTAGTTGTGCTTAGCATTTGATTGACAGCATGGTAAATATAAAGTCTACCAGCTGATATCCTGGTGAGGCAATGAATTTTGTTTTATTCTTGTGCAATGAACTATGATGGATAAATCATCTATCGATTTTGTGATGTGTAAGGTTTAGTCATTTGATTTTGTTTCATTTTGTTCTAATTCAGTTTTCACTTATTAATTTCATAATAAAACTACAGATGTCCCAGCCTTTGCTCAATATTAACATGCTGTATCTGACTGAATAAAACTCCAGATTTTTTTGTGGGGCCGAGGTCATTGTTGGAGTGACATTGCAATGGGGCAGCAGATGGTCTTTGATAAATAGTACATGTGCTGCACCAGTGGTGTTCCTGTCACTGAAATTGGCCCTCAATCAATCAGCCAGAATTTCCCATTTTATGTTTGTAGAGCATATTGCCGTTGTACTGCACGTGTGAAGTTGTAGATATAAAACTGAAATAATGCTATAAAAGCAGGCTTCTACTAAACTATCTGTTGTTTAATAAGCGAAGTTATGAACTGTTCACAAAAAACACTTCAATATACTGACAAACAAAAGCATTATCTTGTACAAAGTAACCCTATGATACCCCATTACTTGTCATGTGGTTATCTACATTATTTGCTTTTGTCGCAATGCAGTACACTCTGAACTTCAGGGATAAACAGAGCTATCACCAATACATTCCACAAAAAATAATATTGATAAGATCAAAGACAATCATCAGTAAGACTCTCAAAAGGAGAACAAGGATTCTGGATTCTGAAAATCTGAAACAAATCCAGAAAATACTGAATTCAAGCCCAAGTTCATGAGTACCACGGAAGAAAATAGAAGAAATGTTTGTAAACTATTCTTTATCTTTTAATTTCAAGTTTGGGTGAGGACCATAAACTTGTAATTACTCTCTTTTCTCTTTATCTTGCAGAGTCTTGTAAATACATCTGGATGTGAAACAGAAACTATGGCCAGTATAGAATTAATTTATTTAGGTGACTAGATAAACTGCTGGCAACTTGCCTTCTGCTTTCTATCATCATTGCAGTTCATGGATCCTTTACCTCACACTTTCAGTCATCTATTATACATAATACACATTTAATTTGCCTACGTCTGGTTGTATAATTGAGATAACATCTGACTTTATGTGTTGTTACATTTACCACATTTATAGGATCGTTACGGTTTTGAGCTGTCTGTTTAAGTTGAACTAAAATGGAGTAATGAAGTGGATCTTGTCATCTCTCTGATTTTAGTTTTGCCTGACAACAAGTCTGGGTGGCTTGGTTGCTACGGTGACAAGAGACTTTGTGATTGTGGGTAACCTGCCAGTCTCCAAATCTCACAGAAAGGTGATAGGAATGTTAGTTTTCATAAACAGTTGTATTTTAAACTCTTAACTCTAATCCAAAATAGAATTGGGAGTATAGAAGATAACTGTTTCGCGTTTCGCATACTAAACCCATGTGCTTCACATTGCATGGTGATTAAGGGGGATAAGTCCATAGAAAGCCTTTGTTGTATCAAGGTACAGGGCTCTTCAGATATTACAGAGATGGTCCTTAATAAACATTCCACATGCTGCACCAGTGGGGTTCCTGTCACTGATATTGGACCAGAGACAAATCAGTCTGCAGCAGTCTGACAGACAACTATATTGCACCTGAAGCAGCTAACATGCTGACTCTATTGTTCATCAGTTTGTACAAGTAGGTGCGCCTGCTCGAAGTGAAGAGTGATTGAGTTTGTGAAGTTGGTGAGGTTTTATGGACCAGATCAGAGCCACACAAAATATTTTAAGAAGGTAACCTAGACCCTAATGTTTTCTTATTTTAAAGACAAATATGTGTTCTAGATGCAATCGATTGGTCAAACTACTTGACATTAAGCAAAACACTACTTATTCAATGCTATAGTTAAAGTACAACAAAAGAAAGAACTTAGAATAATTTCACTCTGTTGGAAAACTTAACAGAATAATAGACAGAGTAACTGTTACTGATTAACTGTTCCAATACAGTAACATCCTATAAACACATCCTTTGGGCAAAAAGGCAAATTTCAGAAAACAGATTTTCTCATACGCGAGGCCCACAATTGGAAGAGAAACCCCAGCTTTTGGCTATAATCAAAAGAGGGGAAATAATAGCCTCTACTTCTTTAAAACTCCAGCAGCTTCTGCTGAACCTAAAAGCAAAAAAAACCTAGAAATCTTAGTTTGAGAGAGCTGGCCACATGCATCCAGGCAGCTTCTGTTTTTCCAACTTTTAGAAAAAACCCAAGGCCTCACAAGCTGTTTATGTTACCAGACTGCTCGCCACCTCTTGCTCAGTCTCTCCCTTAAAAGAAACCAGGACAAAATACATCTCTTAAAGCCACAGAGGATTTAAAGAAGACTAGAAGATGTGCCTGGTCTAGGCCAAAGGAAAGAAATTTCCATTGTAACCCTCACAGTGAAATCAGTTCTAGGATTAGAAGGAACAGAAGGAAGCAAGTCTCTGAGAAGGAACAGAAAGGAAGCAAGTCTCTGAGAGCTGAGAATAACCTTGGAACAGTACAGGGGGAATAAAGTGCCCAGTTAAGAAACAATGTAATGTACAGTCAGTTCTGATATAAAATGGTAGTTCTGTTCACGTATTATCCTGAGTTATGAGAAAATCGCTTAATAGCAGCAGCACTTAAATTAATGGGGTCAGAATTGCATTAAAAACCAATACACGCTTTAAAAGTTCATGCTATAGAAACAGTGTCACCAATTCGTCAATTGTGTTACAGTGAATTTGTATTAAGAATACGTGTGTTATAGCACATGTGTAACATAGGCATGGGACTGTTGGCCATTTTAAAAGTTAAGCAGAGAATCTCCCTTTCTGTAGTTTAGAGAATACATTATCTAAACAATAGTCAAGAGGAAATGTTGGATTTAGTTTGTAAAAATCATACACCTTAAAATTGTTGCGCGATCCTTTCAGTCAGTCAAAAGAAAGTCAAATATCTTGTCACAAATGCGTGGTCTCCTCAGGGATCACTAAACTATGTAGAAAATGAAGACTACATGAGTATTCTTTATAAATGTAAGCAGTTGCCGTGGCAGCCTCCAGAATGAAGTAAATGTGATGGTTGATGGCATAGATTGCTGGGGTGAGGTCTGTACCTATCATAGAGACAACCTGCCTTGGCAAGCCCCAGTATGTGACTATGGGGAAGGTGGAGGGAATAAGGATTATAGGACAGCTGCTTGTACATCTTTTCTAATGGCCAAGTGTGCAGCAACCGAGGCAGAACTCAGAGCAGGCTGAGCTCTTAGCCTCCACAGAGGGAGATGTTGTAAAATGCAAGGTAATGATGGATAAAAAGAAAAAAAACTTAATGAACACCCTTTCTTTGGACTTTTTATCAGTGCATCTACCATACCCATGAGACTGAGATGCAGATAATGATTTATGTGACAATTTCTAAGAAATTTATATGCTCTCACACATGAGCCGACTTACAGTGAGACATGCTACATTTGAATAAATGCACTGTGTTTTTATGCTTTCAACAATGGCACAACACATCTCTGTGTCAGCTACAATTACAGGACGAGGATGAAAAATGACCTCTTGCTGATTGATTACACTATTAAAAGAAAGGGAGTCACTCGATAAGTTTTACAGTGAATTGCTGAAATGCAAGAGCTGCACAATCACAGATTCTGGCAAATTCATTTATGGCTTGTAACGGTTAGATGTGATTGCCTAGTGAGAATGTAATTTTGGGCATTTCATATCAAGTTACTTATAAATCTGTTTGCTAAGACCGGTATAAAACAATGTTTCAGCGCAGAAGCTGGAAAATGACCTAACTTTGGTAAATGGAGATACAGAAGAAGAGAATACAATGAAGAAGGCAGTTAAATCTATAAGCTGCCTGAGCTCTTTGTGAATTCTTAAAGACTCTTATTTAAAGCAGGATTTGACCACCTGTTGTAGTTATGCTGTAGTTCATATTTACAACAACTATTACAAGAAATGCCCTCAGTACACACACATGGTTTATAATGTGTGCATTTAAGATTTAAATGATCTCCTGCTGCAGTTAGAAAACCAAAGTGGTATTTAATAACAAACATGGGGAGGAAAATCCCATGACTATCTGAAAGCCTAAAGGAAGAGTTATAGACTGGGAATCAGCTTTAAATTGTTGTGTTATTCTATATTACCACCATTCTTAGCTGCATGTTTTCTACAAATGTGCTCTACATACCCCGTCCAGAATGCAATTAGTCTTTGGTTATCCTCTGTATGCAGATTATCTGAATCCTAAATGCATTTAATTGCTTCCCATCTGCTCTTTACATTCATGTCTGTACTTCTGATTTTTGTTTATACAAGATGCAATTCCTATTAGCTCAAACTGGTAAAGCTTGCTTCTAAATTGTGTCTTCAAGCTATTCAGTGCATTGTAACATTGATTTTCAGTGAACTATCAGATACTCATGACCATTACCATATGGCCAATAGTTATCTAAGCAGTGGTGTGATAGAAAGGTGCTGAACTCCAACAGTGGGGGCAGGGGGAGGAGTAAGGAGCACACTTTTGTCCAAGGGGAGAGAGGAAAATCAACAATTTTCATTTGTTCTAATGGAAGTGTGCAAAAACTGTCAGCATTTATCCATTTCCAGGGACAAGCATCAAAGTATTGTCGCAGTCAGTGAAATGCATTGAGGGAACTGCCATGTAGTTGCCGCACTCGACGTCTGGAAGTGTGGCAACTACATTAGTCTTACACCAATTTGACTACAATAATGCAGATTTTAGGTGCATGGAATTATAAGATTCTAGATTAGAGTGGTGCTGGAAAAGCACAGCAGTTCAGGTAGCATCCGAGGAGCAGGAAAATCGACGTTTCAGGCAAAAGTCCTTCATCAGGATGAAGGGCTTTTGCCTGAAACGTCGATTTTCCTGCTCCTCAGATGCTGCCTGAACTGATGTGCTTTTCCAGCATCACTCTAATCTAGAATCTGGTTTCCAGCATCTGCTGTCGTTTTTAATGCATGAAATTATAAGACAATGCAGACAATTTAATCGGGGAGGGGCAATAATTACTGTAAGTAAAGCAGTCACGTGACAAACCAGAAGTTTCCCGTGTAAGTCGTGCAAGAGTTGGCCCCTTTGTTATCTGTCACTCCAGCAGTATAAAGAATTTAAAAGGGTCACACATACAAATAAATCACTCCATTGCATTTCAAATAAATGAGAGGAAATGTTGGTGGGCATAAGTGGTGGGGAGGTAGGTGGGCAGTGGTGATATGGGGAGCAATGTAAAATGAGTAAATTTGAAGATAATGAAAAATCAGATTTCTTTTCAGAGCATTGGTAGAATACAATGTGCAAGGGACTGAAAATAAAGACGGTTAAAGTAAATGATAACCCATATTTATTTACACAGTTCACATGCATCACTTTAATGGGCCTCAGTGGGAGTTTAAAAGTTCTGGCAAGTGTATGTTTAATGCATCATGCAGATTACAAAGGAGCTCGTGCAATGACAACAGTACCACTAAGTGCAGTTCCTCCTACAACAATATTTCTTGGCTCTCTTTGCTTTCTAGATTTGATGACCTGATACCAGATATCTCACTGTTGGCAGCCAAGAAAAGTATCTCCACACCCAAACCTATTTTGCTAATGTCTGATCTGATTAGAACCATCTTATTAACTCATTACTGAACAATTTGCTAGAAACAATCTCCTCTCAATTCATGTACCTTCTTCAAAGCTCTATTGATTTAACTCTGAAAAATCAGGCCCCAAGATGTGTGTCTTACAATCATGGAGTCATCAAGTGCACTGTGTAAACATGTACTTAACATTATACAACATATGTAACCAGTCCCAAATGTATGCCAATATAGAGACTAAATTTACAGCACAATGTGGGGTAGAATTTCAGGGCTTTAACACCAACATAACATTTAATTAATTCATCAGACCCAAAATATCAGATGATTTAAGTATGGAAATCAGTGAAAGAAACTTTACTGATCCACTCATATTTATTGGAAGATTTTGGTGCTGCAATGTAGTGTCTCTACCGGCCAGAAACTCCTGGTTCAAGTCTCATTTGAGGGCTTGATGGCCAAGAAGGTATATCTATACTGAGGCCAAAAACTTGGGCCTACTTGTAGGTCCTCAGACAAATGCCAATGCCAGGCAGTAAAAGCACATGAAGGAAACAAAATTGGAGACCATAAGACATAGGAGCACACATTAGGCCATTCAATCCATCGAGTCTGCTCTGCCATTCAATCATGGCTCATACGTTTCTCAACCCCATTCTCCTGCTTTCTCCCCATAACACTTGATCCCCTTGAAGATCAAGAACCTAGCTATCTCAGTCTTGAATATATTCAATGACCTGGCCTCCACAGTCTTCTGTGACAGTGAATTCCATAGATCCACTTCTTCTTCTCTTGCTGAAGAAGTTTCTCCTTATCTCCGTTCTAAAAGTCTTCCCTTTACTCAAACACTGTGTCCTCGGGTCCTAGTCTCTCCAAGCAATGGAAACATCTTCCCTACATCTACTCTGTCCAGGCCATTCAGTGTTCTGTATGTTACAATTGGATTCCACCCACCTCCCCTTCATTCCTGGCACCAATCTCGTGAACATCCTCTGAACACACTCCAGGGCCAGTACATCCTTCCTGAGACATGGGGTCCAAAACTGCGCACAATACTCCATATATGGTCTGACTAGAACCTGATAGCATCTCAGAAGAGTATCCCTGCTTTTATGTTCAAGTCCTCTCAAAATAAATGCCATCATTGGATTTGCCTTCCTAACTACTCACTCAACCTGCAAGTTTACCTTTGAGAGAATCCTGAACTATAACTCCCAAGTCTCTTTGCACTTCAGATTTCTGAGTTTCCTCCCCATTTAGAAAATAGTCCATGCCTCTGTTCTTCCTACCAAAGTGCATAACCTCACACTTTCCCATGTTGTACTCCATCTGCCACTTCTTTACCCACTCTCCTAACCTGTACAAATCCTTCTGCAGCCTCCCTGCCTCCTCAATGCTACCTGTCCCTCTACTTATTTTTATACCATCTGAAAATGTAGCCAGAATGCCCTCAGTTCCTTCATCTAGATCGTTAATGTATAAAGTGAAAAGTTGTGGTCCCAACACTGAACCTTGTGGAACACTACTTGTCACTGGCTGCCATCCTGAGAAGGTCCCTTTTATCTCCACTCTCTGATTTCTACCAGATAGCTAAGCTTCTAACCATGCAAGCACCTTGCCTCAAACACCGTGGGCCCGTATCTTATTTAGTAGCCTCCTGTGCAGCATCTTGTCAAAGACCTTCTTGAAGTCCAGGTAGATAACATCCACTGGTTCTCTATGGTTAAACCTGCTCATTACCTCCTCAATGAATTCTAACAGATTTGTCAGGCATGACCTCCCCCTTGATGCAACCATGCTGACTTTGCCCTATTTTACCATACGCCACCACTATTCATAGCTCTGGACAATATAGTTGCCACAACAACTTGAACATCTTGGAGAGCCGGTTGGCTCAGTTGGCAGGAGAGCCAGTCTGAATCAGATCAGTGCCAATTACAAAGGGTTCACTCTGCTGGGGTGCACTAAGTTCCTATATTCTTGTTCTCCTCATGGTATTACAGACTCTACTCAGTTTATTTCATATCCTCAGGGTTCATGGAAATGTAACCTTGCTGGAAATGGTCACCGATGCAATTTCTATAGTAACAGGAACTAAATGGTTTTGGAACCGTAGAAAAGTAGAGAAAAAGGCCATTCAGTCCATCATGTCTGGCAGTGAAATCACTGATGGTGCAGGATTGTACATCTAGGAATGTTTCATGTGCTGAAATAAATATTCATTCTGTCACAACTACTGATCACTTTCCAATGATCAAAACTTCTCTGACATAAGTCGTTATTGTCCTACCACATTCTTCTGTCAAATTAGGTTTCAGGGATGTGTAAGTACATGTATCGTGTGTCCAAAATCAAGCCCCAGCTCTTAACCATCTCAGCTTGTCTTCCTCCTCTTCTTTCTGAAAGCCCTAGGTCTTCTCTTCGCTCAGCACAACTTCTCTGTGGTAACACTCGGTGTTATTGCTCCATCTCTCCGTATTCTCCACAAGCTCACCTTGTATTTCTCTGAACCCTCCAGCCACCTCGTTTAAGATCACTTTGACATTCTTCTTTGGTCCAACGCTTGTCGATATTCTATGCAATGCCTCAAATTCCACCTTACCTACTCTGCAACTGAAAGCCTTAAATATGCTTTGATCATCTCGGAATTTAACTGCTCTTACCACTCTCTTTCTAACCTCCCGTCCAACTTGTCCAAATCTCTGCTGTCTGAGTCATTCACAGAATGGTATGCAAATGTGCAACTGTCCTTTTTGGGTGAATTCAAAGACGTACAGTGCAGTAAGTGCAGGCAACTTAGATTGGTCCCATGGATGTACATTTTCACCTGTATGTGAATTGATGCTGGTGAGAGATTTTGACAGATAGCTAATTCTTACTGAACAATACCTCTTGGGTCTTCTGCTTGTTTGGCCAGTTTTCTCAGGGCTGCAGCAAAGCTGGCTGTATGAACTCCTCGAGCACTCGGGGTCCCATGAGATGAATGACTCCCATTTGTAACAGCTGGTCCGTTCAGAGAGGAAGGAGTTAGGGGGTTCACAGTTGCTGTTGTCCTCTGCGTTGCCGAGATCATGCTGAGTGACGATGACTTTGGCTCATGGCTCATGCCTGAAGGTAGAGACAATTGTAACATTAGATTCTAAGAAAACATTCATGAAACTTCTTGCTGTACATTTAACAGGAACCTACCCTTCTCTTTGTCTTGAAGTATTGATAAAAAGGAAAAGTCTCTAAACTGCAGCACTGGTCTCAAGTTTAAACTTTGCAGTAGTGTCGACCCAGTTTTAACAATGTTCTGTTTTACAGCAGCTTCATGCTAATCATGTTTAAGCAGGCTCAGGAAATCCTTCCAGCACTTACAGAGCTGGAACAGCTGATTAGCAGACAAAGGACACGCTTCATGCCTCACTCCTTTAATCACCTTATGGCTTACTGTATATAGCCAGCGCTGAGTCACATGACCACTCAAGGCTGCAATAATCCTTAGGCTTTCTGAAGTCTTTTTAAACTGACACCAATGTGTGATTCTGACACAATTGAAGATATATTGTTATTTTTAAACTTTATCCTATTCTTTGAAAATGTAACAGGGATCAGATTTGCCCTTGCCACTTGGGTTCACTCAATCCTTTCACTGAAATCCATTTTGGAATAAAAAGCTTCCAATTCTCATTCCAAGCCAGGGAAATTCGGAAAGGTTTGAGAAGTCAGCATTTTACAATTGCTCGGAGTTAAACACACTCAAATCAAAGAAATTTTTAGAATATTGCGTGCAATTCTAGTCTCTTTCCTAACAGAAGGACTAGATTAGATTACTTAGAGTGTGGAAACAGGCCCTTCAGCCCAACAAGTCCACAGCAACCCACCGAAGCGCAACCCACCCAGATCCATTCCCCTACATTTACCCCTTCACCTAACAGTACAGGCAATTTAGCAAGGCTAATTCACCTAACCTGCACATTTTTGGATTGTGGGAGGAAACCCACGCAGACATGGGGAGAATGTGCAAACTGTACATAGGCAGTCGCCTGAGGTGGGAATTGAACCTGGGTCTCTGGTACTGTGAGGCAGCAGTGCTAACAACTGTGCCACCCTTAAAGGATGTTGTGAAACTTGAAAAGGTTCAGAAAAGGTTTACAAGGATGTTGCCAGGGTTGGAGGATTTGAGCTATAGGGAGAGGGTGATTAGGTTGGGGCTGTTTCCCCTGGACCGTCAGAGGATGAGGGGTGACCTTATAGAGGTTTATAAAATCATGAGGTGCATGGATAGGGTAAATAGACAAGGTCTTTTCCCTGGGGTGGGGGAGTCCAGAACTATAGGGTATAGGTTTAGGGTGAGGGGGGAAACGATATAAAAGAGACCTAAGGGGCAACTTTTTCCATGTAGAGGGTGGTGAGTGTATGGAATGAGCTGCCAGAGGAAGTGGTGGAGGCTGGTACAATTACAGCATTAAAAAAGGCATCTGGATGGGTATATGAATAGGAAGGGTTTGGAGGGATATGGGCTGGGTGCTGGCAGGTGGGACTAGATTGGGTTAGGATATCTGGTCAGCATGGATGAGTTAGACCGAAGGGTCTGTTTCCGTGCTGTACATCTCTGACTCAAATTAATGATGAGATTGCTTTTTTAACTGAGTTTTTTTTTTGAGAAAGGTAGAAGTTTTCTTTTCACATTCACCTCAGATCATAGTTCTCCAGCTGAAACTATATGCAACCTGCTTCCTGGAGATAGACAGGAGTAGATTGAGATGTCTTTACCCTCCAATTTTCATAACCCAGCCCAAACCATGTAGTTAATTTTCCTGGATTACCATCTTCCGTGGTAAAACAGTATCCATGCAGCTAATCTCTTTTAGGTATATAGTAATCAAACTGGTAAACCTGTCCACAGCATTTATATTTTAAACAAAGTCACTAGGCCTTAAATTTAACAAAATGATTCAATCCCATGTCAGACAGCTCTTGCCAGAGTTTGAATGCCAAAGTTGTAAATCTCTTTAGTTACATAAAATCTTCTGTTTGGGTGACTATGTCCACACTTTAAATGAAAAATGCTGAGCTAAACTTCTATTACTGAAATTGTACACTCTTGCCAGTGGTGGCACCACATCACTACATCGAGCAGGAGGGTGTACAGTATTTGCAAGCTCTCTCTTACAATTATGTCTATTCTTTATATGAGATATATGTATTAGTAGCTCCAGTGACAGTGAAGGAACCACAATATATGTCTAAGCCAGGTTGTTAGATGACTTGGACATCGGTCCTCTTTTTTCCCATGTGTGTTTTTTCCCCCTTTACTGTTCTAATTTGGTGCTTCCCAAACCTTCTCTCACCATGACCCCCCCATATTGAGGTATGAAAATTGTGCTGACCCCTCTGAGAGCGTGCACTGCAGGCTTGCTGTGAGAGTTACAGTCTGTTAGAGTGGGATCACGGCCTGCATTGAGCT
Organism: Chiloscyllium plagiosum; assembly: GCF_037043375.1. NCBI lineage: Eukaryota > Metazoa > Chordata > Chondrichthyes > Orectolobiformes > Hemiscylliidae > Chiloscyllium > Chiloscyllium plagiosum. The sequence goes on along the minus strand of NW_028270172.1, from coordinate 28,963,351 downwards.
CCATGGTGGTCACTGCTGCCTCAGACCTTTATTGAGTCAGGAAATGGGTTCCTTATCTCAAAATACCCAGCCTTTAACCTACATTTGTAGCCACAATATTTTCAAGGCTGGTCCAGTTCAGTGTCTGGCCAATCTGATTCATAAGGATGCTAAAAGTGGAGAAATCAATGATAATGTCAATCAACGCCAAAAGGAGCTGAAAAAGTTCTCTCTTGTGGAGACACTAACAAATGCTATTAGCCTGCATTTTATTATCCACTTTTCAGCTCAAGTCTGAATGTTGTCTGGTCTGTCGTATAGAGACATAGACTGCTTCAGTATCTAAGTATCTTAAGTATCTGGTGCTGAACATTGTGCAATTGTCAGCTAATGTCCTCACCTCTGACCTTATGATGGAGGAAAGATCATTGATAAAACAGTTAAATGTGGTTGGGCTGAGGTCACTGCCCTAATGAACCCCTGTGGTGATGTCCTAGGGATGTGGTTGGCCTTCTAATTGAACTGCTCCAGTCCTGTGAGATTAGTACTCTCACAATGATTGATAGGTGGAAAATTCCAGAATATTGACCCAGCCAATTATACCTCTCTGTCAGTCAGTTAAATATTTGTCTGCAGAATTTACACGAGAGTAGGATGATGTCTTTAATCTCTGCCAGCAGGAGGCTGGTCATTTTGCCCAGAAATATTTCACAAGCACCCTTTCGAGAGAGATTTATCACATCTATTATTTGATTTGCTTACAGCAATTTTCATAAGTGCAGATAATTACTTGTGAACATTCTATAAAACAAAACCTGTGTTTTACAGCAACTGTATGAGAACAAGAGATCACTATAATCAATTAAATAAAACTAGGGTTAGACTATGATGTAAAATCAGAAAGCACTTCTTTCTGCACAAGACGCTGTGTAAATCTAGAGCTCCCTCCTTCAGTAAGTGCAATATTTTTGAACTTCCTCTATCTCCAATTCTGGTCTCCTTCCTATCGGAAGGATGTTGTGAACCTTGAAAGGGTTTAGAAAAGATTTACAGGGATGTTGCCAGGGTTGGAGGATTTGAGCTACAGGGGGAGGCTGAGTAGGCCAGGGTTGTTTTCCGTGGAGTGTCAGAGGCTGAGGGGTGACCTTGTAGAGGTTTATAAAATCATGTGAGGCATGGATAGGGTAAGTAGACAAAGTCTTTTCCCTGGGGTGGGGGAATCCAGAACTAGAGAGCATAGGTTTTGGGTGAGAGGGGAATGATATAGAAGAGACCGAAGGGCAATTCTTTCATGCAGAGGGTGGCATGTGTATGGAATGAGTTGCCAGAGGAAGTGGTGGAGGCTAGTATAATTGTAACATTTAAAAGGCAAATGGATGGGTGTGTCAATAGGAAGGGGTTGGAGGGATATGGGCCAGGTGCTGGCAGGTGAAATTAGATTGGGTTGGGATATCAGATTGGAATGGACGGGTTGGACTGAAGGGTCTGTTTCTTTGCTGTACATCTCTATGACTGTTCCTGTCCCTGGTAGGACCTGAAAATTCAGCTGTTTCAACCTGGTATTCCCTCCAAAGTGCCAGACCCACTGATTGTTTCCAGCAGTGCCTGTTTTATCTGTTCTGGTTTTGTTGAATAAAGGGTTAAATTTTATTGAGGACACCAAGGTAAACATCCCTGCATTTATATTCAGAAGCTTAAATGGGCTTTATTTTCATCTTTGTATAAAATTGCTACAATATTAGAGCTGTTATGCAAATATCACAGCACCAGAGGTCACATGAACACAGCAAGGTACAATGCGCAAAGATATTTATTCAGTCTCATCCAAAGGATAGTACCTTTTTTGTGGCACCTTCTCAGTGCTGCATCAGACATGCCAGACAGGAGATTGTGCATAAATCTCTGAAGTAGGGCGAGAGCCTACAAGCTTCCGTCTCAATGCTGAGGGTGCAAACATTCAGCCAAACTCCGCCATTTAGGTTTGAATTTTCAGGATGACCCTTGAGGGTCCTGATAATAGTGGCACAGACCGACTTGTCTCCTTCCAGGGATCAGCTTGGTGTCATCTCAGAAACCATAGCATACCAATGCATTTCCAGGTCACTGATGCCTGTTTGTCAGAGCTGCACAATACTTTCATTTCATGACAAACCTGGTCTCGCACTGAAAAAAGGCATGGATATTGTTGACATCCCTGAGCATCACTGACTGTGCCCATATTACCATCAAGGTCCCCGGTGAGCAGTCAATGAGATACTTTGAACTTTAATGGTTTTTACTCCTTCGATGCTGAACTGAATAGCAATGATAACAAGAGCTTCCTCCCCGTGTGCATTCATTTTCCTGGCATTTTCCACAATCCCTTTGTCATCCATCAATCAATGCTACACAAATGGATCCTTGGAGACAAGGGATATCCCCAGAAGAGATGGATAATCACTCTATTATGGGTGCCCCAGACAGACGAACAGTTAGGTCCACATGTCTGCTGTTTGTAAATTTGTTTAAAACACATTGCTTATTGTGAACCTTTTTGCCCACTGCGAATCTTACCTGTGGTTTTGAAAAAAGGAATTAACTTATTTCTTTGAGTGACAGTGCACACTGCACATATGTTGCATAGCATTTTGCAAAAGGCATGATTGCAACTTTCTCTGGGAACGGAGAAACTTCACTGAACAGCCAATGCCACCTGCTCACGAGAACAATCATTGAGAAGGCGTCTGGGCTTCAGAAGGTGCAATTCTGGTGTTTGGAATGGTTAGATACACGTTCTTGGAAGAGACTTGGCCAGTGTGGTGCTCTCAATACTCTCCATAACACAGTTTCCCAGAAAGTTGCTGATCTTTAGGATGGTGAGGCCTGCGCAAGAGGACACCTCATTGTGGGAGGAACAGGAAGTGAGAAAGGAGGATGAAGAGGAGACAGTGGAAAATAACACTGGCTAAAGGGGGTCTCCACTGCCATCACCTTGGAAAAGAACCTCTTTCCTCTCCTTCATGGTATCTAACATTAGATCTAGAGTGACACCAATGAAGTGAAAGGCAGCCCTTACTTTTGGCCTGATTTTGGCTCTCCTGTAACATCTTGTTTTGCTCTAGTGCAGTGCTAGATTTTGGCACAATCATTATAACTTGCCCACGGGACAATGAGCAGCCTCAGTAATGATTGTCAATCCTCCTTTCCCATCTGACTGGCTCAAAGTGAACAGGAAACCTGTCTCCATATCAATGAACACCTGATCTGCCAAAAAAAAAACCCCAGTCTCTGCTTTCTGCCTCTGTGGCAGAAATTCAGCTCTTCATTGTGAAATTCCTTTCCAAACTAATTTTAGGGTGTTTGCAATTCTGAGGACTTTCCTGGAGGAGATAGAGACAAAATGTGGGGGTTGGAAGGGACTATGATGGGCTGTTGTTCAGAATGTTGTTGCACGTAGGGGAAAGCACCACTGGAACAGATCAGACTGGCAAGATGACATTAGATATCAGAATTCCTGCTAGTTTCTTTTGGCATCATCGTCCAACATTTGTATTCTGTTAACATTTATGAATGAAGTAGCAACAAGATGGTTAGATAGTCTGTGTGTTGTGATAATCAGTGATAAGTATTGACCAGGACAATGTACAGCAAATTCTCTGCTCTTCTGCAACTTGATGTCATAGCTTTTTGACATGAAGCAAAACAGGACCTTGATTTAATCTCTCAGTTCATAGCTCCAGCAGTACACTGCTCCCTCTATGCTGCGCTTCAATGAGACTTGAACCCTGAACTGATGATTCAGAGGAGATTGTACTACCAACTTAACCACAGCTACCAGATACAGCCCTGGTATACTGTCCATCAGCATGCAGCAATGTTTGCATTCTGCAAGCCAATTTGAGTATATTCCATAGGTCCATTACAACATAACTGATTCATAGTCTTCTCAGTTGCTCATGAAGATTAAAAAGTCTGGGCTAGCTGGGCAAAACAATTGATATTCTAATGTCTGTTTCAGATAACTTACAGAACCCTGAATGGTGAGGTAAAACAAAGTAGTATGGGTACTGGGTTTCATACTATAGGAGAGTCGAAAAATCCTGTACAGCACTGTTCACATGCAGCAACAGGATTGTGTTTAATGTGTGTGTTTGATATGTGGTTTCCCAGAACTTGTCAAGTTAAGGTTACTCCGACCATCTGTGGGGGATTTTGAAGAAGGAAATGCAGTTTGTCACAAATGGCCAGTTTGTGCATTTCTAACTGTGGAAGAAATCTATTACTCGGAAAAATGATTGTGGCCAGCCACCTTAACAAATCGGGAACAGCTTTGTGAATAGCGCCTCCATTTACTGCTGATACTGTCTAATCCTGTTAAAAGGCATCTTTGAATAAGATATATTTCTTCCTTGGCTTGACCTACGTCATATGGTGTGACATGTTTGCACTCTCCCATTATTGTACAAGTTGAAATGGTATGAAAGCACCCGTTGTGTTATCATGGTCAAATATGTGTTATTTAAAGCAGCACATACACACTTTAATTCAATGAACCTGATTGATAATTACACTATTTGAAAGATCTATATTTCAAAGCAGTGAGAAAGTCATCAATAATTCATACAAGCAATATAACACTTCATACCCAGCAGCATTTGCAGGGGTGCCAGAATTTATTTGAAGGATGCACTTAATGTTCTACCAGGAGTATGGAATGAAAAGATAAATTGAAACAAAAAGACTTTGTAATTCAGCTGCGCCTAGAATTTTGATGTATTACAATTTCTCACATCCCAATACAGTGACTTTCTCCATGCTGCCCTTTCAATGGGCAGTTCCAGGACAACATGTAACTTGAAGCACGCTTTCACATTTAGAAAACGTCCAACTTGTAGCTACACAGTGCAATCTGAGTTGGTTACCTCAGGTGTAAACAAGACACTTGGAAGAAGGAGTGGGGGTAAGGCCACATTGATATTTGTTTCATTAAATAAATAATTTAGTGAGAAGTGAGAAATCTTACAAAATAAAGGCCCAATTGAGAAGACTTGAGATGGCACATAATAGCACATTTGTAGAAGGAGCAAGTGGCCATAGTGGCCTTACTGCAACAACTATGAAAATGAAACATAACTTATTATTTGAAATATCTTTTGCTTGCTAACTCATGTTTGAAAGTTGGCTTGTTCTAATACAAGTTTTAAAAAGTGGAATCTTGCCCAATGGTTTTCTTCTTGTTGTGATCATGAGAATTCAAATTTTATGAAAAGTTTTGGGTCATAGGAATTGTAACGTCAGTTTTGGTCTCCTTACTTCAGGAGCTTCTTTACTAATTTACATTTGAAGCAGTTAAGAAAAGGTTCACTGAACTGATTCATTGGACGAAGGGACTGTCTTTTCAGGAAGGGTCGAATAAGTTGGGCCCATGTTCATTAAATGTTCAAGAATTAGAGGTGACCTTATTGAAACATTGAACATAGAACACAGAACAGTACAGCACAGAACAGGCCCTTCAGCCCATGATGTTGTGCCGACCACTGATCCTCATGTATGCACCCTCAAATTTCTGTGACCATATGCATGTCCAGGAGTCTCATAAATGTCCCCAATGACCCTGCCTCCACAACTGCTGTTAGCAACGCATTCTGTGCTCTCACAACTCTTTGCATAAAGAACCCGCCTCTGAAATCCCCTCTATACTTTCCTCCAACCAGCTTAAAACTATGACCCCTCGTGTTAGTCATTTCTGCCCTGGGAAATAGTCTCTGGCTATCGACTCTATCTATGCCTCTCATTATCTTGTATACCTCAATTAGGTCCCCTCTTCTCCTCCTTTTCTCCAATGAAAAAAGTCCGAGCTCAGTCAACCTCTCAAACATGTAAGATTCTGACGGAGACTGAAAGGGTTGTTGCTGCTTCAAGACAACATTTTAAAATAGGTGTCTCCCATTTAAAACTGAGATGAGGAGGGATTCAGGGGGTTGTTTAGTCTTTGGATTTCTCTTCCCCAGAGAGCAGTGGAGGATGGGTCATATTCGAGGATGAGAGTTTTGATCTGTATAGGTATCCAAGGTTACGTGCAAGATGTGGTTGAGTGAGGGTTGCAGATGGGACAGTGGGGTTAAGGGCACAATCAGGTCAGCCCTGATCTTTCTGGATGGTGAGAAAGACTCAGCAGCTGAATAGCCTTCTCCTGCTCCTGTTTCTTATGGTCTTATTGAATAATACTTTTTTTAGGACATTAATGAGCATAATGGAAAGTGAGGGTAGAATGGGAGAGCAGAAGAACTGGGAAGGTGATAAATTCACATCAATAAATTGCTTAGAGTTGAAACAGCTGGAGACCTTCTGTATCTGGGACTGTGCCTGGAAGGAAAGGATGAAATGGAAGGAGATCAGATTCTGGATTAGTGGTGCTGGAAAAGCACAGCAGTTCAGGCAGCATCCGAGGAGCAGGAAAATCGACGTTTCGGGCAAAAGCGTGATGAAGGGCTTTTGCCCAAAACGTCGATTTTCCTGCTCCTCGGACAGCATCTGCAGTCATTGTTTTTACCATGGAAGGAGATCACCCTCACAAGCAGTCAGGCAGACCTCAGTGAAGAATGTGGGTGGATATGGGGAGGGTTAGGCCCTTATTGTCCAAGTAGAAGGAGTACCACTGACTCCCAAACATGCAACATGGCCCACCAAGTTTAACCTACTGGCTCCAGGACATGGCCCTCCATATACCTGGCAGTAAAGGGATGGGGAGGAAAAGATGCCAAAGACACAGTGGCATCACCATACCACGTAATTTTATGCCCCTCTGTTCGCCAAACACTCTGGATGGGAGGTGGGGTGGAAAGTAAAATTTCACCCATAGAAATACTTGCCTCTGAAAAATGTTTTCATTAAGATTTGATATCCGATATGAATCTCTTGAAGTCGGATAGAATAAGGAAAATGTAGTGTATTTTTCCCTTTGACATTTATGTGTGTGCAACACAATATGGTTATACAACCTCAATCAACCAAAATAGAAACTTCCAAAGTTCACAGCTTGCTAATAATGTTGAAAGTGGGTTTTGACACCTCCAGTTTGTTAGCGTTTAGTTCATTAACTGATCCACCCAAATGCAAGATCTAATCATGAAGGCAGGTGAATGAAGATCAAGGTGAAACTAACTACTGAGTGTTGGCAGAGGCGAGCAGAAACAGAGAAAGCCCAAACGTATCAGTCTCTCAGTTTCTCTTTTCCAGAGAAAATCCTCCTTCTATCCAATTTCCATATTTTTCTGTCAATATAAATATAATTTGAACAGGAAGTCTTGAAGAAACTCAGATGTCTGGCAGCATCTGTGGAGAGAGAAACAGAGTGGACATTTTGAGTTTAAAATGACTCTTCTTCAGAAGATTCTTCTTTGATTCACAGAGGGTGCCAGACCTGCTGAGTTTCGCCAGTGCTTTTTGTCTTTCTTTCAGATCTCTAGCATCTGCAACACGTTGCTTTTTTTTAAACTGAATATAATTTGACACTGATACTGAACTAAACCGATTGGTACAGAAATCCTGACAAATCACAAGTAAAAACATTCTAATGCAGCTTTCAATAATATTATCAAGATACAATGAGTAGTCAATGAAGTTGCTTGTTCAAAACCAGTAACAACACAAATAAGGTTTGGGTGAATTTAATTGCCTTTTGCTTGTGCATTAGTACCATATTCAAACAAATACTTTGCTGATGTTTGCAAAAGCCCTGATGTATGTTAAAAACATTGTTATGAATATGTCATTTATTCTGCTATGCTACTATGTATTGCATAGCAAATAGCAATACTGCGTTCAATTCTGGCCTCCTGCTATAGGAAGATGTTGTGAAACTTGAAAGGCTTTAGAGATGATTTAAAAAGGTGTTGCCAGGGTTGGAGGGTTTGAGCTATAAGGTGAAGCTGGATAGGCTGGAGCATGAGATGCTGAGGAGTGATCTTATAGAGTTTTATAAAATCATGAGGGGCATGTATAGGGTGAACAGCCAAAGTAATTTTTCCAGCATAGGGGAGTTAAAAACTAGAGGGTGTGGGATGGGAAAGATTTAAAAAGGACCTAAGGGGCAACTTTTTCATGCAGAGGGTGGTGCCTGTATGGAATGAGCTACCAGAAGAAGTTGCGGAGGCTGGAATAATTACAGCATTTAAAAGGCATCTGGATGGGTATATGAATAGGTAAGGTTTAGAGGGATATGGACCAAATGCTGGCAAGTGGGACTAGATTGAGTTAGGATACTTAGTCGACATGGATGAGTTGGAGTGAAGGATCTGGTTCCGTGCTGCACATCTCTATAACTCTATAATGCTACTTTCATTGCTTAAGCCAGCTATGACACTGAAAAACACCTCAGAAACTTTTGAACAATTGCACAGATATGCAGCTCATCACATTAAAAAGGCTATAGCATCAATACTAGGTCATCATCATCACTTCTCATGATATTTCCTGTTGGTAATGACTTATCAAAGAGACAATAACATTTGGAAAAACACAGCCTACACCACTGGAGGTGACAAAACCTCAATGGAAGCTTGAACACAACTCAAGTACTCGAGTTTGAATGCAAAAGATTTTGATATAACTTTATAGCTTGCCTTGTTTAAAAAGTCCATAAGTTAAGCTTTAGATATACAAGAAGTGGCCTGTATATCTACCGCTTAAGATCCCAAAAAAACTATTACTGAAGTTGACCAGATCTGTACAACATATAACTTTCCAATTATTTCAATGAATTAGTTTCATATTCAACGTATCTGGGCCACAGATCTTTCACTCATTTGTACATGGCATTGATTAATGAGGTAAAATAAGACTCTGCTGGCTGTCAAAACATGTATATTTAAGATTGTTTTCTTTTTACCAACATCATACTTCAGCATTTTGCACTTGGGATTGTCCATGTGGGAACACTCAAAGCCAACGTTACTATCAAGGGAAACAGCCTTATAAAGGCAGTCGTGCAAGGAAGCAAAGAAAAGCCATGGAAATAAAAGAAAGACCTTGAATTTATAGTAGGCATGTCATGGTCTCAGGAAGTTTCAAAGCACTTTACTGCCAATAAAATAATATTACACACATTTAGAAACATAAGTAGATCATTTCATCTTTCTAGCTTGATCCACCATTTAGTAAGATCATGCTGATCTATTTGTATCTTGAATTCCACATTCCCATCTACCCCAACAACCTCCGATTCCCTTCCCAGATTAAAATCTATCCAGCTCCAGGTCAAAAATATTCAATGATCCTTCCCCCGCCACCTTCTCAGGCAAAGCGTTCCAAAATTGTACAAACTTCTGACAGAAAAAATATCTCCACATCTCTGTCCGAACAGAGCAATCCATTATTTTTTATAAAGTGGCCCTTAGTTCTGGACTCACCAACAAGACGAAATATCCTCTCCACGTCTGCCCTGTTAGAACCATTCAGGATGATACATGTTCCAATCAAGTCACTCCTGACTTTGTCAACTCCAGTAGAAGCAAGCCCAGTCTATCCATCCTATTCTCATATGTATTTTAAATATTAATTATGGTTGAATTAATCCAGGCGCATCACTTATATCTCACACAATCACCAGCTGCTAAAGACAAATATTCAAAGAAAATGACAAATAAAAAATATGTTTTTAAGGTCCTGTGATTTTTCACCAAAGTTGAGCACAACAGTGTCCTGGAGATTGATCATGGCCAAACCTGGAGGTTTTGGCATCTCTAAGTACCAGTCCTGCCAAAAGAATGCTAATGGTTAACAACATTGGCTGAATGAGTCACAGCCTTATTAATGCTTGGACATTCCTTACCTTTTAGCTGCTTTCAATGGGAAAATAAAGAGGGGAAAAAGCAACAAAAGTCTAATCTGCACCAAATTACCAAGTCCCTCTCTGACTTTTCTATTAAAAGGCTTTGTAAAGTGAATCTGTCGCTATGAGGCAGCTTCCAGGCAGGCTGCAGTTCTTGTGGTTTTTCAAGATCAGATTTAAATCTCGAAAAGTGTGGTGCTAGAAAAGCACAGCCGGTCAGGCAGCATCCAAGGAGCAGGAGAATCGATGTTTGATGAAGGGCTTATGCCTGAAATATCGATTCTCCTGCTCCTCGAATGCTGCCTGACTAACTGTGCTTTTCCAGCACCACACTCTTCAATTCTGACCTCCAGCATCTGCAGTCCTCACTGTTTCCCTCAGATTAACATCTCCAAGGACAGGAAGTAGAACTACCAAGTCTAACAGTAGCATTGCTTCATAACAGCTCCAAAGAACAGATATCAAAATGATGAAGTAGATTTGCAGCAATGGCCAGCTAGTTCATGTTTAAAGTTTGGTTTTCAACCCTTGGGATGTCTAAAGGTAAATACAATGACCAGCCTCCTCTGAGACACAATAATGTTGTTTTTAAATTGTTTCTTGGATCTGAGTGTTGCTAGCTCAACCATCATTTATTACCCATCCCTAATTTCCTTAGAGAAAGCGGTGCTTTCTTCAATTGTTGCAGTCCTTATGGTATAAGGAGCCCCACACTGTTGTTAGGAAGGCACTGCCAAGATTTTGACGCTGTGACAGTGAAGGAATTATGACAGTCCCAAGCCAGAATGGTTGTGCCTAAGAGGGAATTCGGAGATTGTGGTGTTCTGAAGTATTGGCTGCCCTTGTCCTTCTAGATGGTGGAGGTCATGGGTTTGGAAGGTGCTATCAGAGAAACCTTGGTGAATCACTGCAATTCTTCTCATACTCAGCACTGCTACTCTTCATTGCTGATGAAGCAAGTCAATGTTGAAGGTAGTGGATGTATCAAACATGTGGCACAAAGAGCAGTGGTCCCAAACAGATTCCTGCAGTACACCACTGGTCACCGAGCTCCAGGCTGAATACTCTCTATCTACTACCATCCTACGTCAGCTTCTCCAAGTGTTCAACCTCCATTTAAAAATTCATTTTCCAATCACTCTATAACAAGGTTGGTTAGGCAAGGAAACTAACTGATGATCTTTGACCTTCAGTAATCCCTATTGATAAAGAAGCACTGTGAGACACAAAGGCAGATCTGATTACTTGCCCGCACAACCAATTTACCTTCTTCAGTTTTGGGCTAAGTAAAAGCTTTCAACTTGCTAAGCCTTAGTGAAATAACTCCACAGACATTGGTATCCCGTCACCAAGTCACTTTTATTTGCATGTGGAGAGTCCTTGGCACTGGTCCAGCTCAAAGTCAGCTCTCAGAGTGAACAGGATGTCTGACATTCCTGTCTTAACTGTCAGCCAGGCTCTCTGATTGGGGCTGTTAATCTGGTCCAATCAGGGAACTTATATTCTATGACCTGGCTGACATCATGACAATCACTGTACTTAGAGTAGAGTCAAAGGGGATTTTCAGGCAGACGGTAGTTGAAATATCCCTGACTACCAAATTGGCAGACTCATGGTTCCATTCCAACCTCCAGGACCTTCTATGGAGCTGATATTGGGAGTTGACAGGGTTGGGTGGCCAATTAAATCAGTCCAACTGGAATTTACCCATCAATCTTCAGGTTGCTGCAGAGCCTGGGTCAGTGTAGGTGCCTTGAAGCAAACACGGCGGAAAGCCAACACTCCTGTCAGACTCTGAGGCCCTTCCTAACAGCCTTAGTTCAGAAGCAGCCACAGGCCACCCTGTAGAGAGATCCTCCCAGCTTTAATATAAAAATTTCAAAAGCTGGAGAGAAGGTGTTTCCATCTTCAAGTGTTCTCTCTTTCACTTGGTTTCCATTTACCCCAGCTACTCAGTTTAATTTGGAAGACATCTGATTGGCTGTCAAGTTGCAAGAGCTGCCCTGTTCTCTTTAACTGGAAAGTCAACCTGTTTTCAGGCTAATTAATGGGTCATCCTGTGAATCAGTGACACCCTCCTGGACACTTCTATATGGTCTCTTCTTTGTGCAACTGGAGACTCTTTCTCCAGCAAGTAATTGTTTTCTAACACAGGGGACCCTCTGAGACCTATTATTAGAGAGTGCACTGTGCTTTTTTTCTTCATACACTTTTACCTCATTCTGTTAGTCCATGGATCTCACCTCTTGACTATCTCCTTGGTCATTTTAATCCATAATTAAACTTGCCAGTATCTTTTCCTGCACTTCCCAAGACTATTCATCGACTGAACCGTTCTGAATCATACATCACTCTAGAACTCAACTGGCCTTTGGATGTGATAGACCTGTCCTGTGCATCATGATTACTTCACCCACTACTATCCAGTGCCACATCTGCAATATTCTGTGCCTCAGGAAAGTCATCACAAAAAAACATCAGCATGAGCTAGAGGCTACCTCATTGCCTTCTATCAGTTGCTCAGATTCTGAGAGGTTATAATCAATCCTGATTAATCATAAGCAATGAACTGTGATTGTTGATTGCCATGTTGGATGACCTATATCTTATCACCTGGCCTATTAGCTTCCCAGGTTCTTTCTATTTCTCAAGGTCCTCTCTTTTGTAATACCTTCTATCTTGGGCAGTCTATTACAATGCCTGAGAGCTTGCAAAGTCCTCAGGCTTGATGTCAGCCATTTTCCCTGCACATAAAAGTCATTCACATGCATAGAAAAATTAGAAGTAATTATGGTCTCCTCTAGGCCGGGGGTGAGGGGGAATTATAGCCCAGCAGAAAGGCTAATTTGGGATTACCATAGAATAATTGATGCGACTATACCCTCTCATCATCTAAAAACAATTCTTTGTATGAACTGCCCATGCCAGTGCAGTTGTCAATCGGAGTTCGGTTGATCTGCTAAGATTTTATGCAGCATTCTATCTATCACCATGTGATTCCTTTCACAGAGTCCACTGCTGAAAGGGCTTTCATTTGCAGTATTCATGACCACAATGTTCACGTTTTCACACATCTCTAAACTTGTCATTAGTAAATTCTGCTCCATTATCAAATCAGAAACTTTGTGAGTGCCCCATGACCAGACCTTTATACATTTCGTCATGACTTTATTAACAATCACCTTTCTGTACTTGTCATGTTTACTGTAGCAGGACTGAATCTGGTTGCCATGTCTGTAAAGTGTAAAATAAAAGTATTTGTGTCTTTGCCCCATACATTGAGATCCATGGCAACTACCTCATTAAAGTCACATACTAATGCAAGGCTTACAATGGACTTTGCAGCAGTCTTGTACTGTGTAGATATTTTACATTTTGCACAAATCTTATCTGTGAATTTTGTGTATTCCTCATCAACCATACCTTCATCCTTTGGAAGGATTGTAAATTTTTGACAAATGGGGTGAGCAAATTTTCAGTGAAGTTTAAAACAATTCGCTTTTTATCTCTCTGTTCTTTATCACCTAAAACCAGTAAACTTCTCTAACATTTCAATTCAAAATGTGAGGTTTTATTAAGAGAGAATACAATAATACCCTGATTGGGTAAAATCCAATGCCTTTCCAAGTACAGTTTCATTTGAAACTTTTCCATGGATGAGTTATTTAACAGCAATGGTATCGCATTATAGATAAATCAGCAGTAACAGTGATTATTTCAGCTATTTTGCTTTAAATCATCACTTGTACCTCAATATTTTGTTGTCCTTAAGCCAAAAAATAGTTCAATTTTCCCTGACTATATGTCAATCCTAACTATTGTGAATCTAGGAAACATAGGGGCAGCACAGTGGCTCAGTGGTTAGTACTGCTGCCTCACAGCACCAAGGACCCAGGTTCAATTCCAACCTCGGGCAACTGTCTGTGTGGAGTTCGCACACTCTCCATGTGTCTGCGTGGGTTTCCTCCCACAGTCCAAAAATGTGCCAGTTAGGTGAATTGGTCATGCTAAATTGCCCATAGTGACAGGTGCATTAGTCAGAGGGAAATGGGTCTGGGTGGGTTACTCTTCTGGTTGGGCCAAAGGGCCTGTTTCCACACCGTGGGGAATCTAATCTCAGCAAATCTGTTGCACAGATAGCTGAGATGCAACCACTAACCTCTACCACATAGGTAAATAAATCTATGACTGATATACTAATCACTGGACTACACTTAAGTAAGGGCAATTGCATAGAGGTGAAAGTAGAGTTAGCTGGAGTGGATGGGAAAAAAGGTTAGCAAAAAAGACGATTGAGGAAGAATGGCAGATGTTTACGAAAACAGTTTATGACTCACAACAAAATTGTTCATGACTCACAATTAAAATATATCCCAGTAAGGAAGAAGGATTCTAGGAAGGGGAATAAACCAAGTACGGTTAACTAAGGAACTTAAGGATAGGATCAAATTGAAAAAAAAAGTGGTCAATCAGAGGATTAGTTATGTTTTAAAAGCCAACAAAAGATGACCAAAAGAGAAAATAAACTATAAGGGAATACTAGCAAGTAATATAAAAACAAAAAGTAAAAGCTTCTTTAAATATATGAAAAGGAAGAGAGAGGCCGAAGTAATCACATGCATTTTAGAGAATGAAGGCAGGGACACAATAATGGGGAACTAGGAAATGGCAGAGAAATTGAATAAATATTTTGCATCAGCCTCACAAGTAGAGGGCATGACTTTTGAAAAATATAAGTAATCAAGGGGCTAAATTGGGTAGGGAGTGAATGACTTCAATAACTATCATGAAAGAAAAAGTACTCGCATAACTAACGGGGCTAAATAATGATAAATCTGTGGACCTCTTGCATTGTATCCAAGGATGTTAAAGGATGTAACTACAGAAGTACTGAATGCACTGGCAGTAAGTTTCCAAGAAACCTTTAACTCGGGAAAAATCCAGGATGATTGGATAACTTCTAATATAAAACCCTTATTCAAAAAGGGAGAGAGACAATAAAATAGTAACTGTATGCCAATTACCTTAATTAGGAAATTAGTAATTAGTAATTCGGAAAATGTCCATTGTAAAGTATGCAATTATATGCATTTAGAAAGACATAAAATAATCAAGCAGAGTCAATATGATTTCATAAGGCAAAAATAATGAAGACAAATGTACTACAGTTCTTTGAGGTGATGCACAGGATAGATAAAGGGAAAACAGTAGATGTAATATATTGGGATTTCCAAAAGATGTTTGATGAGGCTTGCATATGAAGGCTACTTACTAAGATAGCAGCCTATGGTGTTGAAGGCAGTATATTAGCAAGGATAGAGGATTGGCTGATTGTAGAATACAGATAATTATGGATATAAAAGAGGGAATTGAGTATACACATTGGGAGGCCTTGCTAAAACTATAGAAGGTAGTAGTCAGGCCACCACTGGAATACGATGAACAATTTTGGTCTCCTTATCTGAGGAAATATATATTGGCAGTGGAGCCAGTGCAAAGAAGATTCACAGCATTGATTCCAGGTATGGTGGAATTTTCTCATGAGACCTTGAGTAATTTGGGTCTGAACACATGGGAGTTTAGAATAATGAGAGGAGAACTTATTTAGACACAAAACATTCTTACAGGTAGACGTGGAGAGGTCCTTTTGCCTTGTGGAAGAGTCAAGGTCCAGAGGACATAATCTCAGATCAAAGAGTCACCCATTTAAGACAGAGTTGAAGAGGATATTCTTCTCTCTGAGGGTAGTGAATCTGTAGAATTGTTTACCACAGAGAGCTGCTGAAGCTGGGTATGTGTTTAAGTGCTTAAGAATTTAAGTGTATTCCATCTGAGACAGACAGGTTTTTAATTGTAAGGGAAGCAAGGATTATGGGGAAAAGGCAGGTAAGTGGGGTTGAGAATTATCAGATCAGCCATATTCTCGTTGAATGGTGAAGTAAATTTAATGGACCAAATAGCCTGCTGCTGCTTCCACGGCTTATGGTCTAATCCTTTTTGTGAAAGCACAATCCCTTCCAACTGGTCATTGTCATCATCTCTTGTCATTTTCTGCGTCAAGTGACAGTTCGAGAATCTTGTTGTTCCACTCTGAGCAGTTGATAGGACATGATAGTATTGTGGGTAGAACTTGAAGTTGTAGTTAACTATTCCCCAGACATTCCTGAAGTTCATTCACCTCCCACTGCTCCACAACCCTACACCTGTCATTTGCTGTGGTATTCAGTCATGCTAAAACTGCTTTCATCCTCTTTCTTTCTGACTTGAACTTTTCCTTTGTATTAGCGCCTTGCTCATGTCTAGATGATCTCAAAATACTGCAATCACCAAATGTATGCCATTCTTTGTGGCACTCTGGAATGTCCCATTGTGCTATCAATGTTTCTGGAAATGTCTGCCTCCCAGGAGCATCATCATATCTGTAGACATTCCCTCCAAAAGGGAGTTTCTTTCTGAGAATAAACCCTGCTTAAGACCAAGAGACTGTCCGCATATAACATCTAAGCACAATCCAGTCAGGGCGGCACGTTGGCTCAGCGGTTAGCACTGCTGCCTCACAGCACCAGGGACCCGGGTCCAATTCCTGCCTCGGGCAACTGTCTGCGTGGAGTTTGCACATCCTCCCAGTGTCTGCGTGGGTTTCCTCTGGGTGCTCCGGTTTCCTCCCACAGTCCAAAGATGTGCAGATTAGGTGAATTTGCCATGTTAAATTGCCCGTAGTGTTAGGTGCATTCGTCAGGGGTGAATGTAGGGGAATGGGTCCGGGTGGGTTGCTCTTCGGAGGGTCGGTGTGGATTTGTTGGGCTGAAGGGCCTGTTTCCACACTGTAGATAATCTAATCTAATAATCTAATCTAATTTCAATATGAGACCTGAACAAGGCATCTCTGAATTGAATTACTGCAATATTTTATACAGTCTGATAAAGTCCATGACATATTCCATAATGGAATGACTGTCTAACTTTTGAAATCTATCAGAGCCTGACTTTGCCCCACAGGCATCCAATAGTTCCCCTTTCTGGTAAATTTCATCCACAAAACCCAAAAGGTGCCAAAGGAGATCTTCCTCTTCTCATGACCACTGAAACTAAGGGGTTTTGCCCAGATGCTACACCTCAGTTCCTGTATCTATTTATCTGCTCCACTGCCACATCTCACCTCTATAGCCACCTTTAATGGCTTTCGTTTATGCTGTCCGTGGTCATAGTTCCTTCACACAGCATCTCACCTACGTCAGACTTCTGCACCAGTTCCTTGCTTCTGCCCTGTTTTTTTCCCTCTCTCTTTCATTCTCAGTGTGCTAAGAGATTGGTCTGTCTAGGTATCCAGCAGCTGCTTGCCTGTTCCAATTCCCCTTCTTTCTCATCACCCTCAAAGGCTTTCAGCTGCTCTATTCACCCACGCTGAACTTCTGCAACTTGCTCCTTTGTTCTCCCCTTGCCTCATGGCATTGGGCTTCACCCTTGAGTTTGCATCCAGGATCGATCAGTCACTCAGTTACTCTGCTCTTTACTACGCTATGCACACCACCCCCCCCCCACCCTAAACCATCTGCTTTCAAAGATCCTGCTACATTTTATTACGCAACACTAAAACCATTCCTTATTTCCTCTTTGGTATGGATACAGTCCTATGATGATGAGAATTTGATAACGAGGACTTGACTTTAAAGTTCAATACTTTGGGGTGACAGTTCCCAAGATGCAGCGGGATAATGATTATGGATGAGTGGGCACTGGTGTGAGACAGATATTGAACAGATCCATTTTGGACAGAGCTGAACACAGGGATAATTTGCGTTTTCAGGTTAAAAAATGGATGCATTTTTTTTAATGGACTGGGTCAAGCTATCTTTTGGAGGCTAGGAGGCAGCTACACTTCCATCAAGAAGCAATTTTTGTGATTATGAGAGAAAATCAGTCAAAGTGGTGGTTCATGCTTTACTGCTTCGAAATCACATCAATCACTTGCATTTAGAATCTCCATGCAAACTGCTGACATTTGCAATCCTGTCACAATCTGTGTCTACACATCCACTTCATTCTTCAGCTAAAACTACTCACATTGCAGTCTTCTGCTTAAACAAAAATATTGTAGTTTCCAACCTTAAAATTTAGTCAACCATTCTTTGTTACTATGCTAGATGTCTGTCAGCCAGTTGGTGAACACCAGAAGTCAACTTCTGCTCAGTTTTAGACTTATTCACAAAATGAATCATTACAAATGTTTAGCTCCTAACACTATGAATCCATCTGCTACAGATGCAGACACACAGGACAATAAATGTCTTTTTCTACTCTTTTGTGCATTACGTAGCAACGAATAAACAAATTAACCCTAATTAGCAGCCTCTCAAATGGGCACTATAACCAAAAAAATGAAACTTTAAAGAAAACTTCTCAGGTCAAATCATCATTGTTGGGACTAATGATGTAAATTGCTCCCCGCAGTGCCCTCTAGTCACTAAAGTCTTCAAGCAAATGGCAGACAATGTCTCTCTAGGGACACTTATTCCAACGTAACCACAGCAAAGGGGCAGGCAGTCATGTCAACTGTCTGCTACCTGAGTCTGTTGTTAGCCACCGCGCTAGGCCCACTTGTAGGCTTACAGGGAGTTCCACCAATCTACCTGTCCATCTCCACAGCATGTAACCAGCTCAGGAGCATGTGGGTATCAGTACGCATGAAATTTGATAAGCAGCCGCCTACATATCTCATGTGGGTCAACCAGTAAACCAAATCAATGAAGGGGACCAATACCAGCCTGTAGATGGCAGCACAGGACATTACGATATTATGAATGGTTGATGAGGGGGAGGAAGTGGACAGCGTGTGGCAGCATCCGATACACAAAGTCCTTCCATACTAAATGGAATGATACAGAGGGAATGTCCCATGGAATGGCTCAAGTGTCAGGTGTGGGTTCCTGAAGGAGACTGTCGAGTCAGGGGTCAAATGTGGAATTTAGTCTGATCAAGGGTCAGTTCAGATGGTAGTCCACTGCACACTTGAGCCATCTCAATGGCATGAGTGCTGTTGGGGCTGAGCACCAATGTTTAGAGAATCTGGATGGCAATGACAATGAGCTGGACATACACATGATACATGTATTCTTGCAACATCATCTGGCCCACTTCTTCACATTCCAGCATATCCCTATCGCCGGTCACCCTGGGCAAGCCAAGCTTCTCTTCTGCCAACCTTTTGAATCCATAATAGCACAGATGCAGATTCCTGAGCAGCAGTCATCATCGAATGAGTCACCCCATCTGTTCACACGTAAACTAAACAGATGCCACCTCCCTCTCTCCCCACCTATCCCTCATCTGTGATGATCTGCATTTCTCTTCAAGGATTCTGCATGTAAATTAATCAATTGGAAAATATGTGTGATTTACTGCTGTTGGTTAATAAATGCAAAAGGGGCCCTCTTGTGGTGCAGTGGTAGTGTCCCTACTGCTGACCTGAGAGACCCAGGTTCACATCCCACCTGCTCCAAAGGTGTATGATGACATCTCCAAACAGGATGGGGGGGCGGGGAGGGAAATTAAATTTTCAAAAATGTTTAGGTGAGGAAAAATATCACAGGTGATGGTAAAAACATTTAGTTGTGTATCATGCCACTTCTCGATAGAAAAGGAGGGAAAAAACAATTAACAGACACAAGTGCAATCTTCTTGTTACTTTTGTGCAGGTGCCTTCTGATCTCCTCAGTGATAGGGGATCTGAACATGTCCCACTCAGCCATGTTCTCTGCATAGGCCAAGAAAATGCCTGTTCCACACATTATCAATCCCTTACTTCCATTGATCCACTTACCTTTCACCTTAATCCATCCAACCCCTGTCATGAACATGCGCAAACTGTCCTGTACCAAACCTGATTTTCAGCGCATGGCTTTACACTTGAAAATTAACAAAGGCTTTAATTTGGTTCCATTTGCCACACAGGTTATTACCATTTTGAATGTTGTCTTCTCACATTTGTCGCTCGAATCATTTCTGAATCTTTCCACTTCACAGTTATTTGAAATTCATGGATATTTCGATGATGCTGTCAATGTGATATGATGGGTACTCGTGTTTTTATCACTTTCTGATCATGAATAGTTGTAAATGGACAGGCTTGGTATTGAAATCATTTTGTAATCTAAGGTTTCTTGATCTTCTGTTCCATAAAGTGTCTTCACTAACTAGCTATTGCTCTGAAATTGTTGGTGGACGCAGGGTTCAATTTAGTTGACTTATGGACATATACACACATTGCATTGCACTAGGTAACTATTTTGATGGTTTTGAAGGCCAATATAAGCTTCTTAAAGCAGGTCTGTGGCTGGTCCCTGTTCTAATGATGTATTTGGCTTTGGGAAATCTTCAGGGCAGATTTTTTTTCTATTCTCATACCGGTTTTTGTGAACAATGAATTCTCTCACTGGAGCACAATTATTTGACAGGTTAGCAAATGTTATGACTTTTTGCTCAAAACCAGTGCCATGTTACATTCTTTCTCACGAGGACCCATTTCTGTTCACTTGTTACCATGCAGTGTACTTTGTGGGCTTGTCTTAAATTCCATACATCATCTCAGCAACAAGTCCCATGCTGACTGTTCGATCCTATGTACTGATTTAGTATAAACCTAAACATTTTTTTTTGAGCTGAAGAATTGAGGTTGATACTTAATGCACACACATCATCATTCATCACTGGCAGTCCCTCACAGAAGAGGATGACTCTCTTCCACTCTCAGGATGAGTCTGGAGGTAGCTGTGCAGCCCCATGTGGCTTCTGCAGGTTCTGCTACACTTGAGGCAGAAGTTGACCGCGGGAAGGGGTGAGTGGGGCATTGGTGTGGCAACATGCTCCGTATGCAGTGATTGCCTGGCTTCCATTTTTCCCTTATGGCAAGTCTTGAGGTGCTGGACACTTTCCTGGATGCTGTCCCATTCCACTTTGGGACAGTGACTGCTCCCCCCCTCCAAGGTGTGTCTGTGGGAATATCGCACTTTGCCAGTGAGGCCCTGAGGGTATCCCTGACTCGCTTCCTCTGTCCACCTGGGGCTCACCCGCCATTTTGAAGCTGAGAGTAGAGCACCTATTTGGGGAGTGTCACATGTCATTTATGTGAATGATGTGACCAGCCCATTGCAGCTGATCATGGGTGGTCAATGCCTCGATGCTGGGGATGTTGGTCCGGTCAAGAACGCTGGAATCGGTATGACTTCCTTCCTGGCGGATTCACAGCATCTTGCGCAGGTAGCATTGTTGATACTGCTTCAGCACCTTGAAGTGAGTGCTGTAGACAGTCCATGTCTCAGAACAACACAGAAGGTCAGGAACCACCACAGCTCTGTAAACCACGAGCTTGGTGTTGGAACTGATGTAGTTGTCCTCGAACATACAACTAGGGGAAAGTGAGGACTGCAGATGCTGGAGATCAGAGCTGAAAAATGTGTTGCTGGAAAAGCGCAGCAGGTCAGGCAGCATTCAAGGAGCAGGAGAATCGTCGTTTCGGGCATAAGCCCTGAAGAAGGGCTTATGCCTGAAACGTCGATTCTCCTGCTCCTTGGATGCTGCCTGACCTGCTGCGCTTTTCCAGCAACACATTTTTCAGCTCGAACATACAACCTAAACATGAATTTATTAACTGAACAATGAATAGATGTGTGTGTGCGTGTTTGTGTGTCTGTGTGTGTGTGGGGTGGGTGTGTGTGTGTGTAGGAGGGGTTTAGTTCATTGGTGGGGAGAGTGTGTTGGCTTGTAGTCAACTACAAGGCATTTGGCATCAAAAATCACAGATTATCTTATGTGCAGGATCAAGATAGACACCTTGTTCAAAACAACATAATGTGGAAATTACTGTCATTTATTTCCAAATCAGATTCACCTTACACTTGAAATTTTAGCTGTGTTTCTCTCCCCACAGATCTTGCCAAACCTGCTGAGTTTCTCCAGTACGTTTCGTATTTATTTCAGATCTTCAGCATTCATAGTACTGTTCTTTTATTGTAGATATTACTGTACTTAATATTGTGTTACTCACAATTAAATCACAAGTTAGCAATTGTACCAAGGGTTACTGACCAAGTCTAGTAATAATTCAGCTATGTCACATTAGCACTTACTGTTGAACATATCTATTGTTCTGCTTCACATGAAGTAGACACAAGGATCTTGCATGTATATTGCACCTCTCACAGCTTCCAATCGTGCTTTACAGTCAATGAAGCCTGGGCACTGACTAATGTAGAAAACACAGCAACCTTCTGTGCACAGCAGACTCTGATAAACAGCAATGCAGAAAATGATTTGACAGTCTGTTTTAAATGTTGGTTAAGAGACAGGCATTACTAAGTACAAGAAGTGGAATCTCTGGTTTAAAGAATTCAAGTAATGACCTGGCCATAAATATGCTCAGCGAAATACATTCAAAAGGGAATGTGAAATACAGTTTACCTGAAAATGTGTTAAATTTACTCCAGATTATATTAAACTGAACAAGGTTATCTAAACATAAGTTGGTACATATTTATATCATCCATTCTGTACACTTGATAAGTTCTAATCCAAATTTGTGCAAAAAAAAGGAGTTAAAAATAGATGCACAAAGGGAAGGAAGTGTATGATTCTATCAATATGTCAAACAGTTCAAAAATGAAAACATCCACCTGTTGTGCATACTTATCTACGTAAGAAATAACTTTTGCTTATTTTTGCTTCCAGCATGGAGCACTTTATCATGAATTCAGCTACATACTGCCCACAATTTTCACCCAGTTGCAAATAGAACCACTGTCCTTTCCAACCAGAATTTAGCTTTTTGCTAAATGGCTGGTCATCACCCCAGGAGACTGCATTCTTATATGTGATTGGAATTGGTTTTATGCACATAGTTTGTATTTGGTTTCTTCATTCAACAAGTTTTACTGTAATAATGACTGTGTTTATTGGTAGACATTTGCTGTAGATTTGGTTCTGAGCATTATCTGCTGCAGTTTGGGAAGATTTTCCTTTTAAGCAGATGCTGTGAGTAAATAAGTTTGTTTGTGAGTCCTACTTTAAGCCTCGATCCACTCCAATTCACTGGCAATGATTTATCTGCCCATCAACAAATACTACTTTGACAAAGACTTTCAATCTTTTCAGGCCATCTTATCTGAGCAACAGTTTTGGGTTTACCTCAAATGTGCCTATATTCAACATTTTCCCATTTAAAAAAAAGTGTCGACCGCCGAAAAGTCTGATGATGATATCTCAAAGCTCTTCACTTTAACAGTTCTCTTTTCTGCAAAGCAGTCATACCATCAGAGTCCTAGAATCATACAGCATGGAAATGGACCCTTCAGTCCAACCAGTCCATGCTGAACATAATCCCAAATAAACTAGTCCCACCTGCCTGCACTTGACTTATATCCCTCCAAACATTTCTTGTTCATGTACTTATCTAAGTCTTTTAAACTTTGTAACATTCCAGCATCCACTTCTTCTTCTGGAAGTTCATTCCCCACCTGAACCACACTGTGTAAAAGAAAAATGTCCTTCATGTGTTTATTAAGTCTTTCTCCTCTCACCTTAAATATGCTCCCAGTCTTAAAATCCCCCAAGTTAGGAAAAAGACACCTGCCATTCACTTAATCTGTACCTCTCATGATTTTATTAACCTCTATAAGGTCGCCTCTCAACCTCCTACGCTTCAGTGAAAAAGTCCCAGCCTATCCAGCCTCTCCTTATAACAGTCATTGAATCACAGAGTCCTACAGCACAGAGACGGGCCCTTTGGCTAAAACTGGTCCATGCCGACCAAAATGTCCATCTATGCTAATCCCATTTCCCTGCACTTGGCCCATATCCTTCTAAATCTTTCCTATCCATGTATTTGTCCCAATGCATTTTAAATGTTGTTAATGTACCCGCCTCAATCACTTCTGCTGGCAGCTCATCTCACATGCATACTCCTTCCATTCCCAGCAACATCCTGGTAAATCTCTTCTGAACTTTCACCATTTTAATAATATCCTTCCCATATCAGGGAGACCAGGGATATAGTGCTCGCGTTCCAGCACTTAAGAGTTAACAGGAATCATTTAGTGGATTTCTCCCATCATCAACAACTTTGTGCAAACTAATGTTGGGAAGCTCAGATCATGTGAAGGACGGGGCATCAATAGCAGTCAGCCTGAGGGGTGAAGGTAAGTTATCAAAGGCCTGTCTGCTCTAGCCCACTGTAGTTGGGAGGTTTGGATAAGGCACGAAGCTGGAAGAATGTAGCTTCAACAGGATAGGGACATCAGCTCGGGTTGGAGATCACCTTTATTGACATCCACAGAAAGGAGAATCAGGCAGGGAATAGAATGACTGAATCCACAATAGCTTCCTTCCCAACTAAATCAAATTTACTCTATTCTTGACACATCCCTTTCGACTGCAAATGTCAACCCATCATCTCTTAATGCAGACAACACATTTTGTAAAGCTGCTCTTTGAATTTGTATTTCCTCCTCAGGGCAGCTAATTAAATCTCTGTTGCAGATTTTCAATTCCTGCAATGTCCGATCCTCCTCTTTGCAAGTTTTCTAAGTAGCGTTGTGCCATCTATTTTGAAATCTTACAACTAAGACTGTAATGCTTTGTGTTTTTAAGAATAAATCGTCAGAAAGCGAATGGCTTTACTTTACCCTGTCAAACAATCTGTACAAACTCTGTCAGGCTATATCCATCTGAGGCTGAAAATAAGTTATGTGCAATAATGGTAATATGATACAAAGAAATTAATGTTTTTTAACCATATAAATGATAACTGGAAGTGTATTCAAGGAGCATATATTCAATTTTATTCAATCCATATCTATTGAAATAACTACTTTGGGGTTAGTGCTCAGTTTCAGTACTTTGTTTCAATTTACATATACAGGAGCCCCCCCCATATCTGTGGGTGATACCTACTGCGGATGCCCGAAACCCCGGATAGTAGCAAATCCTCGCATTTAAATGGGAAGTTTACCTCCCTGGCAGCCCCCTCGAATTATATCTGGAATGTTCCAAGTACTATTTTCAGGCTGATGTAAACCGCAGATAACTGAAACCAAATCCACAGGTACTGGGGTTCTATTGTACATTTTGTTAAACTATCTTTTGAAGCTGCATCTTGACAGCAAATATAGCACCATAGAAATTATACAGAATGGAAAGGGGTCATTCAGCCCCATCTTGTCCATGCAACCCAAAGACAATTGGATCCCCTCTCTAATCAGATCTTCCTGCACATGGCCCATGGCCCTTCAATTTACAGCACTTAAGGTGCAGGTCCAGCTGCAGGCTTTTCTGATATAATGTGATAGTTCCATTCCCGTGCAATCCCACATGAAAGAAAATGGTGTAACAGCAGCACCATTTAAAACAAGTGGGGACCAGAATCATATTATAGCCAATACAGATAAGTTTGTGTTCTATAAATAACGGTCTAAATTCATCCAAAAGAGAAAATGCTGGAAACTCTCAGCAGGTCTGGCAGCATCTGTAGGGAGAGAAAAGAGCTGACGTTTCGAGTCTAACTGACTCTCTGTCAAAGCTTTGACAAAGGGTCGGTTAGACTCGAAACAGGTTCCTCCTGTCTACTCTTTCTCTCTGCTCCTCAATTTTGTGCACTCCAATCGTATCCTCCCCCAGCCTTCTCTGTTCCAAGGGAAAACAACCCCAATATCTCCAACTGAAAACAACAAATCCTGGAGATCACAGCGAGTCAGACAGCATCCAGGGCGAGACAGCAAGCTGCAGCTCTGATGAAGAGCCATCTTGACTCAAAACAGTAGCTTTCTGTCTCTCCATTGATGCTGCCTGATCTGATCTCCAGCATTTGTTTTCAGTACAAAGAGTCATAGAGATGTACAGCATGGAAACAGATCCTTCGGTCCAACCTGTCCATGCCGACCAGATATCCCAACCCAATCTAGTCCCACCTGCCAGCACCCGGCCCATATCCCTCCAAACCCTTCCTATTCATATACCCATCCAAATGCCTCTTAAATGTTGCAATTATACCAACCTCTACCACATACTCTGGTAGCTCATTCCATACATGCACCACCCTCTGCGTGAAAACGTTGCCCCTTAGGTCTCTTTTATATCTTTCCCCTTTCACCCTAAACCTATGCCCTCTAGTTCTGGATTCCCCGACCCCAGGGAAAAGACTTTGTCTATTTATCCTATCCATGCCCCTCATAATTTTGTAAACCTCTATAAGGTCACCCCTCAGCCTCCAACGCTCCAGGGAAAACAGCCCCAGTCTGTTCAGCCTCTCCCGATAGCTCAAATCCACCAACCCTGGCAACATCCTTGTAAATCTTTTCTGAACCCTTTCAAGTTTCACAACATCTTTCCGATAGGAAGGAGATGAGAATTGCACGCAATATTCCAACAGTGGCCTAACCAATGTCTGTACAGCTGCAACATGACCTCCCAACTCCTGTACTCAATACTCTGACCAATAAAGGAAAGCATACCAAATGCCTTCTTCACTATCCTACCTACCTGCGACTCCACTTTCAAGGAGCTATGAACCTGCACTCCAAGGTCTCTTTGTTCAGCAACACTCCCTAGGTCCTTACCATTAAGCGTATAAGTCCTGCTAAGATTTGCTTTCCCAAAATGCAGCACCTCACATTTATCTGAATTAAACTCCATCTGCCACTTCTCAGCCCATTGGCCCATCTGGTCCAGATCCTGTTGTAATCTGAGGTAACCCTCTTCGCTGTCCACCACACTTCCAATTTTGGTGTCATCTGCAAACTTACTAATTGTACCTCTTATGCTTGCATCCAAATCATATACGTAAATGACAAAAAGTAGAGGACCCAGCACCGATCCTTGTGGCACTCCACTGGTCACAGGCCTCTAGTCTGAAAAACAACCTTCCACCATCACCCTCTGTCTTCTACCTTTGAGCCAGTTCTGTATCCAAATGGCTAGTTCTCCCTTTATTCCATGAGACCTAACCTTGCTAACCAGTCTCCCGTGTGGAACCTTGTCGAATACCTTACTGAAGTCCATATAGATCACATCTACTGCTCTGCCCTCATCAATCTTCTTTGTTACTTCTTCACAAAACTCAATCAAGTTTGTGAGACATGACTTCCCACGCACAAAGCCATGTTGACTGTCCCTAATCAGTCCTTGCCTTTCCAAATACATGTACATCCTGTCCCTCAGGATTCCCTCCAACAACTTGCCCACCACTGAGGTCAGGCTCACTGGTCTATACTTCCCTGGCTTGTCTTTACCACCCTTCTTAAACAGAGGCACCATGTTTACCAACCTCCAGTCTCCTGGCACCTCACCTGTGATTATCGATGATACAAATATCTCAGCAAGAGGCCCTGCAATCACTTCTCTAGCTTCCCACAGAGTCATATTCCAGCGTCTGCAATAATTTGCTCCAACATTTCCAATCGGGCCTTGTAGCTCCAATTTTCCATCCCCGGCAACATTCTCCAGACCAACAATGTCCTTCCTGTGACGTGGTGTCCAGAACTACACACAATACTCCAGCTGTGGCCTCATCAATGTCTTATACAAATTAATCATCATATCCTGACTTTTGTCCGGATTCTGTTACATTTCAGAGGCAAGTTACAAGTTATGAGAACTGAAATCAGCCATGATCTTATCAAATAGCACAGCAGGCTTGAGAGGCTGAATGGCCACATTTGTTCCTATTTCTTACATTATAATCCTATCAAATGGCAGAGCAGGATTGATGGCCAGAATAGTCTTCTCATGTCATACGCTTGTATTCAGTTTCAGGCAGCTTTCAGCTCTCCTTTTTCAGTTTACTGCATAAATATGATTCCATTTTATATCAGAAACATTCCTGGAGATAATAGTTCCATATGCTCCGATCCAAGGGGATGCTGTTAAATAAGACATGAAAACCCTTAACATCACTTGTACTTAACATCAGTGGGAAACCTTAGCTGACAGCTGAAGCAAACAGCAGCTGCGGGCAGGAGCTAGCCACCACCGTGACACTGGGCTTCAGAATCTGCAAAGCAGATGCCAACGCTCAAAGAAGATATCAGCAGGGATCATTCCACAACACTGGCAAGGGACAACTTCATGGGTGGCACTTGTGGCCGACTCTGTCTTTCTGGAATTGGCTGGTTTCGCTATCAAAGGAAATGCTGCATTTCAACTCATCTGACCTCATCCAAATTGTGAGGCAGCAGTTCCATCAAATACAAAAATTGTGGTGCTGGAAAAGCACAGCTGGTCAGGCAACATCTGAGGAGCAGGAGAGTTGATATTTCAGGCTTAGGCATCTGCATCTGCAATCCTCGCTTTCTTCTGCAGTTCCATCAGCTCTCACAGATGGAAGAATGCCCAATCAAAATAAACATATAAAACTCTTCAACACAGTGAGCATCTTTCACAATCCAGCCACTGGCAATCAGCTAGGAAACTTAAATTGCTGATGCCTCTGCTTCCAGTTTTGGCTGTCAAGTGAGGAGGTGGTGGCATAGTCGGAATATCACTAGTCTAGCAATTTACAGCGTCTGAGGAGCAGGAAAATTGACGTTTCAGGCAGGAGCCCTTCATCAGAAATGAGGCTGGAAGCCTCTGGGGTGGAGAGATAAATGGGAGGCATTTATCTCTCCATCCTGGAGGCTCCCAGCCTCATTCCTGATGAAGGGCTCCTACCGAAACGTTGATTTTCCTGCTCCTTGGATGCTGCCTGACCTGCTGTGCTTTTCCAGTAACACTCCAATCGTGACTCTGATCTCCAGCATCTGCAGTCCTCACTTTCGCCGAGTAGCTTACAACCCCAGGCTAATGTTTTGGAGAAATGGTTTCAAGTCCCACCACTCTTACTCTGATGCCCTTTAGGGGAAGAAATCTGCTTCGTCTGGCATACACGTGAATCCTGACTCACAGCAATCCAATCTATTGGGAAGGTCATTAAGCACCGGCCTAGCCCAGTGATATCCACATCCTGTGAATGAATCAAATATATAGGGATGGTGAAATCTGACCCTTACACTTGTTAGAAGCAAGAAAAGCTTCCTTCCCTAAAAAAGACATTAATGAACCAGATAGGCATTCGCAACAATTAATGATAGTTTCATGGACACCATTAGTGAGACTTATTTTGAATTCCTGACCTTGTTAATTGAATTGAAATGATTGAAATCGGCCATTTGTACGCATATCCCCTGAGCATGATCCTGAGCTTCTGGTTCACTGGTCTGACGTCAGTACCTCCACAACATCAGCATCCTCTGAATAGCAAGACTGAAATGATGGAAGCTCTCTTTATCATTGGACCCAGCTTTCTCATATCCTGCTCTGTATCAACCCACAAACAATTTTGCACTACCTAAACCGAACCTGTACCTCTTAAAGGCAAAATGTATTTTGAGTAGTTTTAGATTAGATTAGATTAGATTACATTAGATTATATTACAGTGTGGAAACAGGCCCTTCGGCCCAACAAGTCCACACCGACCCGCCGAAGCGCAACCCACCCATACCCCTACATTTACCCCTTACCTAACACTACGGGCAATTTAACATGTCCAATTCACCTGACCTGCACATCTTTGGACGGTGGGAGGAAACCGGAGGAAACCCATGCAGCCACAGGGAGAACAAGCAAACTCCACAGAGTCAGTCACCTGAGGCGGGAATTGAACCCGGGTCTCTGGCGCTGTGAGGCAGCAGTGCTAACCACTGTGCCACCGTGCTGCCCACAGTGGTGCAGGTGTTGGAAGTCATTCTAGGAAGGAGTTAGCTTGGAAAAGGTACAAGAAAGACAACACGTAGCAGAAAGCATGTCCCAAAGTTCCCTGACATACTGGTGGAATCTTTGTGAGAGGAGGTAGACAAACAGAGAAACATCCTATACCCACATGGAGCTATGAGATCTGTTCCAGAACTTTCTGTTTTTATTTCAGATCCCCAACATCTACAATACTGAGGATTCTGGGCAATCCAAGATGGAGGACAGGAATAATTTCTGGATGTAACAGACTGTTCCTTTTTTGAAGTATTTTAGGGTTTGGAGGTGATTTCCTCAAATTCCAGGAGCAGTAATTACTGTTTTACATGCTGTTGCATTGTTTTGGAACTTTGGAGAAAAAACAAAGTCAAAAAAACAGCATTTTTAAAAGGGAGAAGGACCGGCAATAGGCAGCACGTGGTCTGCGCAGGACAGAGAGAGAGAAAGAAAATCGCACTGCTAACTGACATAGCAGTGAACCTGCTATTTGAATTCATGTATTGCTGGACATCGGAGAGCATCTAGGAAAACTTAAACAGCGAAATTCGTAACTGATCTTGGAGAAACCTGTTTGGGAGAGGTCACAGCACGGAAAAAGATAAGTGAATAGTTTTAAGTAGAGCCTTGCTGTAAATCTACAGTAGTGAGTAGAGTGGGTTCTTTCTTGATTATATATTTTATTGAGATATATCTCTGAAGTCATAAATATTAAGTTAGCCTGGAGCAGTGTTTTGTAGAGGAATAAGACGGTGCTATTTTTTGGGACTGCAGATTGAAAGAAGTAAAAATGGCCTTTAGTAGAGTAATATGCTCTTCTTGTTGGATGTGGGAGTTTAGGGAGAGTTTACGTGTTACTGAGGATTATATCAGCCATAAATGCCATTGGTTGTGAATCCTATCAGATCGAATGGATCGTTGCAGTTACAGTTAGAGGCAATGAGAAATTTACAAGAGCAAGTGGGCATGATGGATGGAACTTATAGGAAGGCAAAAAAGCTACAGATAGATGGGTCAACTCCAGGAAAGGTAAGAAAGGTAGGCAGGTAGTGCAGGAGTCTTCTGTGGCTATCTCCATTTCAAACACGTATGCTGTTTCGGAAAATGCAGGGGGTGATGGATTCTCAGGGGAATGTAGCACAAACAGCAAAGTTTCTGGTATCAAGACAGGCTCAAATGTAATGAGAAGTACACCAGGTTCCAAGCGATTGATTGAGTTAGGGGACTCTCTAGTCCGAGGCACAGACAGACGTTTCTGTGGCCAGCAGTGAAAAATCAGAATAGTGTGTAGCCTCCCTAGTGCCAGGATTGAGGATATCTCAGAGAATGTGCAGAATGTTCTCAAAGGGGAGAGGGACCAGTAGGAGGTCATTGTACACATTGGAACCAACAACATGTGAAGGGAAAAATATAAGATTCTGAAGGGCGAATATTGAAAGTTAGGCAAGAATTTAAAAAGGTCATCCTCAATAGTAGTAATATCTGATTTATTCCGAGTGCTACAAGCTAGTGAGGGTAAGAATAGGAGGATACAGCAGATGAGCATATTTTTGGATCATTGAAATCTCTTCTAGGGTAGAAGTGGCCTGTACAAGAAGGATGGATTGCACCTCAATTGGAAGGCGACTAATATACTGGCAAGGAGATTTGCTAGAGCTCGGGATGATTTAAACTTGGGGGGGGGGGGGGGGGGGGGTGGGACCCAGGGAGATAGTGAGGAAAAAGTTCAATTTGAGATTGCCAGAGTTGAGAAAAGAAGCAAGTCAAACAGTCAGGCAAGCAGGGACAAAGCACAGAACAAGGTAGGATTGATAAATTAAATTGCATTTATTTCAATGCAAGAGGACTAACAGGGAAGGCAGATGAACTCAGGGCATGGTTAGGAACAGGGGATTGGGATATCATAGCAATTACAGAAACATGGCTCAGGGATGCACAGGATTGGCAGCTTAATGTTCCAGGATACAAATGTGAATGGAAGGATATAAAGGGAGGCAAGAAAGGAGGGGGAGGATATTCCTGGGAATACATCCAGGAAAATGATTTGGGTGGAACTGAGAAATAAGAAAGGGATTCTATTATGGACCTCCTAATAGTCAGCGGGAAATTGAGAAACAAATTTATAAGGAGATTTCAGTTATCTGTGAGAATAATAGGGTGGTTATGGTCGGGGATTTTAACTTTCCAAACATAGACTGGTACTGCCATAAGCTTTTGGGTTTAGATGGAGAGGAATTTTTTTAAGTGCATACAAGAAAGTTTTCTGATTCAGTATCTGGATGCGCCTACTACAGAAGATGGAAAACTTCTCCTACTCTTGGGAAATAAGGCAGGGCAGGTGACTGAGGTGTCAGTGGGCGAGCACTTTGGGGCCAGTGACCATAATTCTATTCGTTTTAAATTAGTGATGGAAAAGGATAGACCAGATCTAAAAGTTGAAGTTCTAAATTGGAGAAAGGCTAATTTTGACAGTATTAGGCAAGAACTTTCAAAAGCTGATTGGGCGCAGATCTTCACAGGCAATGGGACGGCTGGGAAATGGGAAGCCTTCAGAAATGAGATAACAAGAATCCAGAGAAAGTATATTCCTGTTAGAGTGAAAGGAAAGGCTGGTAGGTGTACAGAATGCTGGATGACTAGAGAAATTGAGGGTTTGGCTAAGAAAAAGAAGGAACATATGTCAGGTATAGACAGGATAGTTTGAGTGAATCCTTAGGAGAGTATAAAGGCAGTAGAAATATATTTAAGAGGGAAATCAGGAGGGCAAAAAGGGGGCATGGGCAATAGCTTTGGCAAATAGGGTTAAGGAGAACACAAAGGGATACATTAAGGACAAAAGTGTAATCAGGAAGACAATAGAGCCTCTCAAAGATCAGCAAGGCGGCCTTTGTGTGGAGCCGTAAGAGATGGGGGAGATACTAAACCAGCATTTTGCATCAGTATTTACTGTGGAAAAGGACAGGGAAGATATAGAATGTAGGGAAATAGATGGTGACATTTTGCAAAATGTCCATATTTCAGAGGAGGAAGGGCTGGATGTCTTGAAATGCATAGAAGTGGATAAATCCCCATGACCTGATCACGTGTACCCTAGTACTCTGTGTAATGCTCAGGGAAGTAATTGCAGGGCCCCTTGCTGAGATATCTGTATCATTGATACGCACAGGTGAGGTGCCGGAAGACTGAAGGTTGGCTAACGTGCTGCCATATTTAAGAAAGGTGGTAAAGACAAGCCAGGGAACTAAAGACCAGAGAGCATGACGTTGGTGGTGGGCAAGTTGTTGGAGGGAATCCTGAGGGACAGAATGTACATGTATTTGGAAAGGCAAGGACTGATTAGGGATAGTCAACATGGCTTTGGGCATGGGAAGTCATGTCTCACAAACTTGTTTGAGTTTTGTGAGGAAGTAACAAAGAGGATTGGTGAGAGCAGAGCGGTAGATGTGATCAATATGAACTTTAGTAAGGCGTTCGACAAGATTCCCCATGGAAGACTGGTTAGCAAGGTTAGATCTCATGGAATACAGGGAGAACTGGCCAATTGGATACAGAACTGGTTCGAAGGTAGAAGACGGGGGTGGGTGGGTGGTGGGTGTTGGTGGTAGAAGGTTGTTTTTCAGATTGGAGGCCTGTGACCAGTGGAGTGCCACAAGGATCGGTGCTCGGTCCACCACCTTTCGTCCGATGACACTAAAATTGGAGGTGTAGTGGACAGTGAAGAAGGTTACTTCAGATTACAACAGGATCTTGATCAGATGGGCCATTGGGCTGAGAAGTGGCAGATAGCAGATAGTAATTTAAATAAATGAGTAGTGCTGCATTATGGGAAAGCAAATCTTAGCAGGACTTAGATTAGATTCCCTACAGT
Source organism: Chiloscyllium plagiosum (assembly GCF_037043375.1). Taxonomy (NCBI): domain Eukaryota; kingdom Metazoa; phylum Chordata; class Chondrichthyes; order Orectolobiformes; family Hemiscylliidae; genus Chiloscyllium; species Chiloscyllium plagiosum. Next base: position 28,929,925 of record NW_028270172.1, on the reverse strand, counting down.
GTGGAAACAGGCTCTTCGGCCCAACAAGTCTACACTGACCCTCCGAAGAGTAATCCACCCAGACTCATTTTCCTTTGACTAATGCACCTAACGCTGTGGGCAATTTAGCATGGTCAATTCACCTAACCTACATATCTTTGGATTATCGGAGGAAACCAGGGCACCCCAGAGGAAACCCACACTGACATAGGGAGAATGTGCAAACTCCAAACAGACAGTCACCCAAGGCTGGAATCAAACCTGGGTCCCTGGTGATGTGAGGCAGCAGTGCTAACCACTGAGCCACCGTGCTGTACAGTTATTGGTAAGGTCCTAGGGAGTGCTGCTGAACAAAGAGACCTTGGAATGCAGGCTCATAGTTCCTTGAAAGTAGAGACGCAGATAGATAGGATAGTGATGAAGCCGTTTGGTATGTTTTCCTTGATTGGCTAGAGCACTGAGTAGAGGAGTTGGGAGGTCATGTTGCGGCTGTGCAGGATGTTGGTTAGGACACTTTGGGAATATTGTGTGCAATACTGGTCTCTTTCCTATTGGAAGGATGTTGTGAAACTTGAAAAGGTTCAGAAACGATTTACACGAATGTTGCCAGGGACGATTTGAGCTACAGGGAGAGGCTGAATAGGCTAAGGCTGCTTTCCCTGGACCATTGGAGACTGAGGGGTGACCTTATAGAGGTTTATAAAATCATGAAGGGCATGGATAGGATAAATAGACAAAATCTTTTCCCTGGGGGGGTGGGAGTTCAGAATTAGCGGCGAGAGGGTTTAGGGCGAGAGGGGAAAAAAGAGACCTAAGGGGCAACTTTTTCACGCAGAGGGTAATGCTTGTATGAAATGAGCTGCCAGAGGAAGGGGTGGAGGCTGGTACAATTGCAGCATTTAAAAGGCATCTGGATGGGTATATGAATAGGAAGGGTTTGGAGGGATATGGGCCAGGTGCTAACAAGTGGACGAGATTGGGTTGGGATAGCTGGTCGGCATGGACAAGTTGACTGAAGGGTCAGTTTCCATGTTGTACATCTCTATGACTCGATGACTCTAATACTTTGATTTTATTTGCTATTCGATTCCCCTTCTGGGATTCAAGCTGTCTGACTCGCTGTCAAGTAACCAGCTGCTATTGCCCTGTTTGGATGGGTATCTGGGATGTGCCAGTAATAGGACAATTGCCAGCAATCTTCAGGTCATAAAGGAACATCTCTCCAGTCGCTGGTTGCTCTCGTAGAGTCACCAAAGCTTCCAGTGAGCAGATTTGGTGATTTGCTCTAAAATCAGTGAATGACCCAGCCTATCATGTGCACACTCGATGGCATGTTTCTGAATGTTTTTCCGATTGCAAAATATCTCAAGTTAACAGATGCAGTGTACAGAATTCAGAGACTCCAGTATCTCCAGATCACCGTGTTCATCAAATGAAATTCCTGATTTCCCATGTGTAGACAGAACTATATAACCACTGCTGAATATATTGTAACTCTGAGCAAGCATGGGAGCCCTCAAGATGCTCCAAATCTCATTCAAAGCTTCAGAAAGCTGCCAATAATCTGTTCCATCTGTTTCTCTTGCTGTCAGAGGTGTTTTGAATGTTGGGTTAATGATCCAAATGTATGATCAGTGAAGTGAATAGGCCAGCACAGGTTTTAATTGACTAGCTGCTAAAGCTTAGGTCACCATTGGTTCCAACCCAGTTACTGTGACTGATGAATTTCTGATTACAACACAATGTAGTTCTGCATTATTGATGCTGTCCTGAGGTGATTGTTCTTACAATTAAATTAAAAACTCCAGCGAACTCACCATGCATTATAATTAGACTGTCAGTATTTATATGTACTACATCAGGAAGTAAGTAGAGAGTGCATCGTTATTAATCATCAGGAAATCTAAATTAAGAATATAGATTCTAAGGAAGAATGCCTGTGTTGGTTGGTGTCGATAAATTGCTTTAAGATTACTAATCTGACACCACTTCAGAATTTCTGTTGAATTTTAAAAGCCAAAAGCTGTGAAACACTTTCAATTAACCTGCATTCAATCCACAAGAAAGACTCATTCTTTACCAGCAGACATTTTCAGTCACCATTTGCACACACAGCCTGGCTTTTCTGATTCCATATCTGTCCCAGTTATTTCCTATTTACCTCCAACCATTGTCCCTGTGTCCAGTTTGAATGATTAGTTTTGCTGCGCATTCAATCAGATTGAGAAATTTCAACATTTCAAGGCTGGATCTTAGGTCTACAAATTGAGAGGGACGCCCACAAAACTCTGCTGCATGCAAACATCAAAAATGGTGCTAAGACATCAGGAGGGAATTAGGAAGCCATCATGCTAGTCTCCCAAGTTCCCAAAGGCACAGAAATCCACATACCACCCTCCATTTTGTAATCACTCGCCGGCAAGCCATCGGGTTTGTCAATGACCCAATTACCTGAAACTTCTCATTGCCCACTGCCCCTCTCAGGAGTTGTCCATGGACAAATTTTCGAAACATTTAATGGTAGCTACTAACAAAGTGGCAGAAAGGCAGAAGGAAAGTCTGTCATCAGAACCATGGCTGAATGGAGCATCAGATTCTGCTGGTGAAGACGGCAGTGTCTGTGTGTTCCTTTCAAAATCACATTTTGGAGATTTGTCTTTTAGCCTTCAATAAAAAAGGAGACAGTCAGAGAGCTGGTCTCTTTTAAACTTGTAGCTCCAACTAATTTTCTGTCTGAGCATTACATCTTCATCATATGATGCCCAGCCCATAGTCCCAAGTGGTTGCAAAGACCCCTCCAATGCTCAATTAGGCAAGCTGTGACATACTGATGAAGAGTCACTGGACTCAAAATGTAGTTCTGCTTTCTTCCCAGAGATGCTGCCAGACCTGCTGAGTTTATCCAGCAATTTCTGCTTTGATTTCAGATCTCCAGCATCTGCAGCACTTTGTTTTATTTATTTGAGCTGGGAGGAGTTGGTGGTTTCCACTGGCTCCCTCATCCTACTGGAAAACACAAAATGCAACTGTTCCTCAAAACAAGTTAATGCACAATTTTACTCACTCTGAATTTTCTCTGACTTGAAAAGAAATCTGATCAGTTTGCTGATGTTTATAACGAGCTAGAACATTGCCTGTTTGGCTGCCCCACTGACATCACTGAAGGGGACCTTAGAGTGCAACTGGAGAGCTTTATCGTAAGAAGAGAAGCTCATTGGTTTCAAATGAGCCCAAGGACCAGCCTGAACCTGATCAAACATGTAAATCCACACTGTAAAAAAAAAAGGTCTTTCATTCTTCTTTAAAAGCTAGGGAACATCTGATAGCCTTTGAATAAAAACATTGCATCACCCTCCTCCACCCTTCAAGTTCCCCAAGGAACCAAGAATTGTTTTACTTCTTAATAATTCAGGTATGTCATAAATGGTCTGAGGCAGCTTCATACTGGCAATAGCTGCACATCAGGAAGTTCTGAACAAAAGACAGGTATTCCCCTTTAAGTAAAACAAGTAAGCCATTTGGCTCATCAGCCATGACAGGGTAAAAACAATGACTACTGATGCTGGAAACCAGATTCTGGATTAGTGGTGCTGGAAGAGCACAGCAGTTCAGGCAGCATCCAAGGAGCAGCGAAATCGACGTTTCGGGCAAAAGCTCTTCATCAGGAATCAGCCATCAGCCATGACAGACCATTCATTGAGAATTAGCAGAGCACTAGGTCCCCAGCACATGCTGTGATTGGAAAGTGCTGCATGAATTTAAGAGGTGTAGGGAACTGTGTTTACAGCAGAATACTGGTACATTCATCTCACTGCATTGTGAAGCAGTTTTAATGAAACATATTCGTTACTGAGAATAAGAGTCTTGCCTGCTCGATGCTGCTTTCATACTGTCAAAGGTTTCAACTCCCCAATATGTGATAGTCTTTGGGAGAAACGAGCTGTCAGATCTTTAGAACGTCTTTACCACAGCATCATTCACAGGTATCTGAGAGGATAATGAAAATCACTGCCTGAAATCAACTGTCAGCTATTGACAGCTCTGAATCAGCTGTGCCCTTGCACTTGTTACTTCCAGTCAGAATGGAAAATCCCCACTCGTTTTGAAATGCTTCTAGTATTACTGAAGTGAGTTCATGATGGAAGCAATCACTAATTTTAATCATACTTAGAACAACTTAGAACATAGTGGTTACAGTGTTTAGCACTGCTGCCTCACAGCGCCTGGGACCCAGGTTTGAGTGCACCCTTGGGTGATTGTGTAAACTCCATATAGACATTCTCCCCATGTCTGCGTGGATTTCCTCCAGGGGCTCCTCTTTCCTCCCACAGTCCAAAAATGTGCAGGCTAGGTGGCTTGACTGTGTTAAATTGCCCATTGTATGCAGGTTAGGTGGATTAGCCATGGGAAATGCAGGTTACACAGATAGGTTAGGGAGGTGCATCTGGGTGGGATACTTTTCCAGGGGTCAGTGTGGACTCAATGGGCCGGATGACCTGCTTCCACACTGTAGGGATTCTATGATTTCTTTTCATTAAGACTATGTGGTGATGTTTGATACAGAGGAGTTTTTCATCCCGGAAATATGGGTTTGGTCAATGGAATGTATCACTAACTGGCCAGGGTGAGGCGATGGGGGTGTTGGTAGTGACGGAGCATCCTGCCATCAACCAGGCTCTCCAGCTGCTCATTACAATTGCCATCGGGAGACGCAAAAGTCTGACCCACAGATTAATACTTATAACCTACTCCTTAATGGTTTTGTTCCTCTTTTCTACTGTTGAAATGTTTGTGCAAGACAGAATGAACAGCTTGACCGCAGCAATTCTCACATCATTAGTGAATGACAGATGACGTTTGGGTAGAATTAGCTCTCATTATGAAGGACCACTCTCGGCACTTCCCTGCCATTGGGTCCACTGCAATGCATGGAGTCAAACGAAGCCAAGCAGTCAGAGAAAAATTTACTGTTGTGCATTAACCTCTGCCACAGAAATGTGACTGTGGCTCCGCAGCATATTTAACTAAACCACTGAGGTATTGCATTTCCGAGTGAAGGGAATGCTCGCAGGATGTTCAATACTGAATTGCAGGATCTTATAGCCTCGTGCATTTTAATGGTCAACCCTTCAAAATGTATTTGCTTGTACTGCTGCTTGACGTGATTTATTTATTGTCACATATATTTTGCTGCAAAATGCAGAGCCAAGTGTTGTATAGAGTCACCACTCTCAGGCGCCATCTTAAAACACAGAAAAATAAACCAAAACATAGAATGTAACAGCAGAAGAATAAAGTCCTTCTTGTTAAGTGCTCTGCCAAGAGCCTGGTGGCAAGACATGAGTCCCCTTCACCACACCGCCGCTGGAATGCAAGTCGTCACTCTTTGGCACCATCTCACCTTCACCGACACCCTCGCCACCATGAGCCTTCACTGATCCTCGCCGATGCGGCCGCACCAATGCCCCCGGGTACTGCACCGGCCCAAACTTAACTCTACCACCTCACAAATCTACCCTGGACGCCGATACTGCCTGGAACCCAAACTCTCTCTGACACCATTGCCGTGAGTCCACTCTTGGTCCACTCACCGTCAATACCTTCACCACAACCAGATTCATCAACAAGAGGTAAAGGTAAGCAAAACAGAAGATAAAAAAAAGAAAACAAAAAAGAGGGGGAGAAAAACAAAAGAAATGAAAATAAAAGTGGTTAATGGCAGATGAGCCCCAGGCTATTGCTATTTAACCGGAAATGGTTACACAGCATTATCAAGAATGAGTTTAACCACAGCACGACCAAGACAGACAACAGAGTATTTTTGATAATAACCTAAAGTCAGACAAAAACAAAATACTGCAGGTTCTGGAAATCTGAAATAAACTAAAAAAAAAAAATGGAAACACTCATCTGACACAGACGAAACAGACTACAGACGGGTGGTGGAAGACCTGGAAAAATGGTGCACTGAGAACAACCTAGCTCTCAATGCTGGCTGAACCAAGGAACTCATTATTGACTTTTGGCAGGACATTACTCATGCCCCCCTACACATTAACAGCACAGAGGTGGAACAAGTGGAGAGTGTCAAGGTCCTGGGAGTGGTCATCCATAACAAGCTTTCTTGAACTCATGTGGACGCACTGGTTACAAAGGCCTAACAACGCCTCTTCTTCCTCAGGCAGCTGAAGAAATTTGACATAATGGCGAATACCCTTGCCAATTTTTGTTGGTGCACCACTGACAGCATTCTGTCTGGATGTATCACTACCTGGTATGGCAACTATACCAATCAAGATCGGAGACGGTACTAGAGAGTGGTGAACTCAGCCCGGACAACCACAAAGGCCAACCTCCCATTTATAGAATCCATCCACCAAGCCTGCTGTCAAGGAAAGGCTGCCAGAATTCTCAAAGATCCATCCCACCCTGGTAATGTTTTTCCACAACCTCTACCATCGGAGGGACGGCACACACACACACACACACACCAACATCCTGTACAGATGCAACATGCCACCACAACTCCTGTACTCAATGCTCTGACTGATTAAGGCAAATGTGCCAAATGTGTTCAGCACCACACTGTCTACCTGCGACTCTACTTTCAAGGAACAATGTACCTGCAACCCAAGGTCCCTTTGTTCCACAACATTTCCCAGGACCTAACCATTAAATGTATAATTCCTGCCCTGATTTGCCTTCCCAAATGCAAAGCTTCATATTTATCGAACTTAAACTTCATCTGTCAACTCCTTGCCCCTTTATCCCATCTAATTGCGTTCTGGTTGTACTGCTAACAACAAATGTGAAATGTAACCAGGTTTGTGATATGGAAGATGATGTCAGTCTCAGACTGGGTCAGGGTCAGTTTCAGGAACAAATCAGGCTAGTTTCTTTAATTTGCTAAAACAACACGTTTATAATACACAGCAATGTTACTCAAACTATGATGGAAAGATGAATGGCAAACGATTTGTGTATTGCAATAATGTAATAATATTTCCCTTTCTAAAGTCACTGGCGCACACACACACACACACACACACACACACACACACACACACACACACACACACACACACACACACACACACACACACACACACACACACACACACACACACACAGTTTCTACCCTACTGTTAGAATACTGAACAGACTCACAAACCCTCAACATTCGCCTGTACCTGTGTTTTTGTTTTTGTCGCTATTTACTTATTATTTACACATCTATGCTACTTAACTATATGATCTACCTGTATTGCTTGCAAGACAAAGCTTTTCACTGTGCCTCGGTACATGTGACAATAAATTCAATTCAATTCAATCCAGTCAGGCACTATCTTGAAGAGAAACAGAGTTAATGTTTCTGGTTGAGGTAACTTTTGAATTTCTCTCCACAAAAGCTGCCTGAGGTACTGAGTATTTCAGCATTTTTATTTTATTTACTCCAGTGGTATAGCGTAAAGAAATCATCTAGGAAATCACAAAAACAAAATTTTAATGAAAATAATGAAATTATGAAACAAATATAATAATCCTGCCAGTACATGAATACTTACTTTAAAATATCTGAAATATAAGTAAGGCAGGAACGTAAAGTGCAGGGTAACATGGAGATGTTTCCTTCACTTACAACATAGTCTCAATTGATACTGATGGGTCAGTGACCAAATTTCTTCGCTTAAAGGAAGACATCAGGTGAAGGATATATAAAAAAACCTTAACACCTGGTTCAGGCAGATGCCAACTGTACCATAAATTAACCCAACCAGATTTTGTGACAGTCATCTTTCAGCCATCCTTTGGCCACAGGATGTTCATCCTCAAATCTGACCTTCATTGTGCCTAATTTTACACCCATCATGTTTTGGAGAAAAGTCATTAACTGAGTGCCACAATCAATTTTCCCTTGAAATCTTGTGACAGTCCCAGGTTGCAAGTCTTGCTCATCGGGTCAGGAAGGTAAAATTCAAACAACTTTGATAATAATTCCAGAGTGACAGGTCTGTGTGAGTAGGATGTTAGATCATAAGACTTTGGATGTTTCAAATGACTGTACTTCTGCACTATATTTGTACGCTCTTATGAATGTCAGTAAAGGCAATGCTTGAACCTTTTTTAAAGACTGAATAAAGTCATAGAAATTACAGCGCAGAGAGAGACGACTCAGCCCACCGCAATTGTGCCAGTACTAGCACAACAGCACAGCTTCCTATCTAGTTTGTTTTCCTTGCCCTTTCTCAAAATGTTTTCATATTTTTCTTTTCAAAGACTTGTTCAATTATGTCATAAATGATATCATTTTCTCTCATAAAATAGCTCCTTTTGACAATGCGTTTATCTCACAGTAACACATTATACAAAGAAAAGTGTTCTAATTCCCTGGCCCCTTGTTCTTTCAGCAATCCTCCTGAGTGTAAGGCATTGCTTCACAAACTTTTTCCCATTGTGACCCCAATTTGAGACTTGTCACAACCTCTCAGTGACATCAGAGTGGGAGACTGTCAAAGTGGAGGTACTGATGTTACAATTCTGTAAAAAGTCTGAGGGGCCATTTCCGTCTTAGACCTCATGACGCCCAGAGTTTCAGTTCACAACCTCACTCGAGGACACCCATCCCAATTTGGGAATTCCTGACCTAAACTCTCTAATCCATCAAACAGTAAAGAAAATCATTCATATTTACCCACTCAAAACCCTTCACAGTATTGAAAAGTTAATTAGATTTCCCCTTCACCATTTCTGCTTCAGTGGAAAAAACGTTTAAACTTTTCTTCAAAATGATTCCTTCTTCTTTCTGCTATTGGCCTTCTGAATATTTCCATCGCTTTAATATCTTCCCTATAAATTATGGGATTACATGTGACAAAACACCGAATTTCCTCTCCAAACTCTCTCTTCTGTGCAACATTAAATTCCTGTGTTTATGCATTGTTAGTTTGCACTGTGGCTTTACACTTTGTTAAGAATCTTGCCATTTGAGTTGACTTCTTTTCACTTCCCAAAATGGTCTTTATTCCAACATCAGTGCAGGATCAGGGTTTCAACCCGTTATTTCAATCTCTCTTTGAATTCTATTCCTCCTTCCCATTTGGTATTATCTAGAAATGTGACAACTTTCTGCCTTAACTCTATCAGCAAACACTTTTTGTTTGCTTCCTTCCCACCAGTTCCTTATTTATTCCTGCTGTTTAGCTGAAATCCCCACAGCTTTGAAGTTTAATAGCCTTTCAGAAAGAACTTTGAGAAAGACTTTTGAAAGTCAAGCTGAACCATGCTATGGGATATACCAGCTGCTTTGGTACCACTTTCTCAAAGAACTTGGCCAAGCACAATTGTCCCCATCAATATCCATGGTGATTGGTGCTCACTAGATTGTTAGTGATGATCCTTAACTTTACTTCTGATATACAACTCTATTAGATATGTAGAATGAAAATAAGATTAATAACAACACAAGAACTAATCTCTGCACTCTCATGCTTTCTGACCATGGGGACTACAATAATACATTTTTAACTGTCTTGCAGCTCCCATCTCCTCAGAATAATTATAATTTTCACAAAGCCCTTCCTCAATCTTTTTCAGCACCTTGAAATAACAATCACCCATCAATCTTGTATTGATCCAGAACTGCCTGTCTCTGACTTGCCATCTTATGTATAAGTCACTGACTTGATAATGAATGGTGGAGTAGGCTCGAAGCGCCAATGGCCAACTATTTTTCCTATTTTCTGTGTTTATTTACAATATCATTGTTTTGACAAAGCCCAGTTCCCTAGATCTTCATTTGTGAATGCCTGGCCACACTATTTACGATTTATTGTCTCTTTGGTTTTACACATATGCTACAGTTTTTGTCTTTTGGTGTGGACTGTTGTGGGGCTTACATTGTTTGGGGCAGCATGGTGATTCAGTAGTTAGTACTGAAGCCTCACAGCACCAGGAACTGGGTTTGATTCCAGCCTTGGGCAACTGTCTGTGTGGAGTTTGCACATTCTCCCAGCGTCTGCGTGGGTTTCTGCCGGGTGCTCCGGTTTCCTCTCACAGTCCAAAGATGTGCAGGTTATGTCGAATGGCCATGCTAAATTGCCCCTAGTGTCCAGGGATATGCAGGCTAGGTGGCTTAACTGTGGGAAATGCAGGGTTACAGGGATAGTATAGCAGGATGGGGTGCGTGGGATGCTCTTCAGAGAGTTGGTGTGGACTCAGTGGGCCAAATGGCCTGCTGCCACGCAATAGGAATTCTAAGATTGCATGAAATAGAATGTATTCACTGCAATTTTTTTTCAGATCTTGCTTTGTCCTTCTACATCACAGCTTTAAACAGGGATTTGTTGTATTTATTTCAAGGTGGTCCTTTTTTTCTAACAAGCTAAAACAGAAAATGCATGAAATACCAAGCCAGTGAAAGGGTGGAACACTGAAAAGATTGAATGACAAAAAGGTTTGTTTTACAGGGTCAAAAGGGAATGGTGACAGGGTATTACATGCCCTATTGGATGTGTATCCAGTAGAGAATTACACAGTATAGATCAGGTTCATCACACACCACCTTCCCACTTACCCCTGAACTCATCCCAGAGGGCTAGTGAGCACTGAAATCAGAAGTCTGCCCATCATCTGCAAATAGAAAAACAAATTGAGCTCAAAAGCTCAATTAGCCCTGATATTATGCCATTAGTGTTAGAAAACAATAGGTGTTAGCAAGCAGGCAGGAATGGGCTTTCCATTTTTTAAAAAAAAGTTTTTAAAACAGCAGCAAGAAAGAGGGAACCATCAATGGAGGCTGCTCTTTTCTCACTGGGGTACCTCCCAGGAATGTAGTCTCCTGTATATTTCCTTATTGCCTGACTCCCGAAGGTGCCAATTAAAATTTTTCCAATGACCTGCTGGCCATCCTTTGACTTACCTTCCCATGGATCCATTGGACATCTTTCTTGAACAGATGCTCCCCCTTGCCTTGAGCAGTGATAGGAGGTAGGTTCAAAACTGAGATGAGGAGCAACTACTTCTCTCAGAGGGTTGTGAATCTGTGGAACTCACTGCCCCAGAGTGCAGTGGAGGCAGAATCTACTAACAGATTCAAGGAGGAAATAGATTTCTGATGAAAAGTGGGATCAAGGGCTATGGGGAGCAGGGAGGAACGTGGAGTTGAGACCAGAATAAGATCAGCCATGATCATGTTGAATGGCGGATTGGCCTTGAGGGTCTGAATTGCCTATTCCTGTTCTGAATTCCTGTGTTCCTACGTTGAGCCTGCCTGCAATACCATCAGTGCCCACTACATAGTTTTGGAGCTGCTGGGACTACTGGCCCTTTATCACATTGAGGATTGAAAATCCCACTGCTTCAATTTAGTCCACTCATCGCAACTTGTGGCTCAAAGGGCAGGCTTCTTTTGGGCTGTGGATTTTTCCTCCAATGGGGCAAACTGTCCACACCCAAAGTCTTCAGCCCAAAAAAAAACAAAGTCACACCTTTTGTTCAGTCAGAAAGCATGACCCCAACATTCTGGCTGCTTGCCATTTCGATACACCATCTTGTTCTTATGCTACTATTTCTGTTCTAGGCATGCTGCAATGCTCCAGTGGAACCTAATGCAAGCTGGAGGAACAGAATCTAATTTTCGGCACTTTACAATCTTCTGGACTGAACATTAAATTCAACAAGTTCAGATCATGAACTTTATTCTCCATTTTGATACAACATCTTTACTCAGTCTTGTTTTCAAAAGTTTGCCTTCAGTCCTAAGCTAAGCTGCTCAAATACAGCTACATCACTGACATCCACCAGACAATATCCCATTACCCAGATATGTCTTGTACATAAAGATCAGGACAAATCCAACTTGGTCATTTACTGCTCCATCATTCTACTCTCAATCATCAGCAAAGTGATGAAACATGTCATTAACACTGTTATCAAATAACAGATGCTCAGCAATAATCTGCTCAGACATTCAGTCTGAGTTCTACCAGGTCCACACAGCTCCTGATGTCATGATAATTTTCGTCCAAACATGACTAGCAAACAAAAAGAGAAGACTGTAGCGAATACTACTCTGTAAGTAGTAGGTACAGCTTATTAAATTTGAAGAAGTGCATGTAAATCGCTTTTTAATAGGAAGGATTGTTTGGAATCTTGGATGGTAAGGACGAAGTAATTAGGCAAGTGTTACATCTCCTGTGTGTGCATGAAGATGTGCCATGAGGGGGGCAAATTGTTGTGAATTGTTAAGGAATGAAGCAGGATATCAGAGAGGGAATGGTCCCTTTGTAATGCTGAAAACAAAGGTGAAAGGAAGGTGCATCTGGCAGTGGCACCACACTGGGGATGGCTGAAAAGGTGGTAAAGGATTCGTTCAGTCCAGGAGTTTGTGGAGTGGAAGGTGAGGATGAAGAGAACGCTATCCTGGATCTAAGTGGGAAGGGAAGGGATGACAACAGAAACGTGGTGGGTACGGTCATGGATCTGGCTAACCATGCTGGAGAGAACCCTCAGATGAAGGGAAAAAAGACATTTCAGAAACACTGGTGTGAAAGGTTACATCATCAGAATAGATGCAACAGAGAGAGAGGAACTGGGAGTATAGCTTGGTGTCCTTCCAGGGTGTCAGGGGTAAGGAAATAAAGTTGATGCAGCTCTATTTAATTGCACATAACGTATTTCAACTCTTCCTTTCCTTAACATCTCTGTTTCAATTACTAATAAGGGCAATCAATTAATATTTTTTATAAATACATTAACTTTTGCAACCACCACAGCTTCTATTTATTTAACTTGTTTTTCAGGTAATCTACAAACACCACATCAAGCTGGTTTTCTTCTTTCAGAGTTTCGTAAAGCAGTTACAAACATTATTTCCCAACTCTGAGTGCACTATTTTGCATTTCTTATTTAATTGTTGATTGGTGGCAGTCTCCTATTTAAAGTAACTTTCCCTTTCTCAGATCCGGCCTTGATCCAAATACCTCCTAGTTTCTTGCCCAATTTGTCTGAAGATCATTCCTGCTCTCAATTCCAAACATATATGTCATATTGTAGATAGACGCAGAAGAGTTTTAAATTCTGCATACATTTATTTTGACACTAAATTAAGCATTTGACAAGAAAACAACAGGAAAAGTAGAAAGATCACTGTGCTTTTTGGATTTGGTATTTACATTACAAACAGTATTTTTCAATAACTTTAACTTATGCTTATGGCCATAAAGCTTACCACAGTCTTCATTAGGGGTGTTTTGTGGAAATACAGTTCCTTTTATCAATTAAGACAAAATACATTCTTTTTAGCATAAATGCTAAATTGATGTGTTTCAGCCCAATGTATCCAAAAAGAGTTCAATCATTTTTGAGAATCAAATTTCCATTTGCACTTGGCAAAATTGGGAATCATCAATTGCACATTAATAAGGATTGTGTATGCTTAGGTAACAACAAATCAAACTTTTCTGAGACCTTTTGATAATATTGAACCTCTTATCTTGTAATAATTAAAAGTATTAATTAAAAGATACAATAAATCTGTGAGGAGGCACAGAGTGTATATTATGATCTCTGTAAAAGTAACTTGGTTAAAAGAAAGTTCTGCATATAGGAACTAATTATTTTGCTCATCCAGGATTCCATTGAATTACTGAAGCGATTAATGAAATACTCAGAGATATTGTTGAATATTTATAAACATGAGCAATTAATTTGACTGTGAGAATGAGAATTAATATACTATAACAGCTAGCGTTCTCATCGGTTCAGGGATCAAATATAGTTCCTCATTTCTTTGACTTTTCAGAATATGTTTTCTTGAAAAATAAAATTTTATTATCTCTACTTATAATATAATGATTCTTCAAACATAATCGCATGACTAAAACTGCAGAGGATTTTCAGTCAAATATCAAAGCCATTGCATACTTGAAAACTGATAAAAATAGATTATGGAGGGAATTAATAAAAACTTATAATAAATCAAACTATAGATATAGAGAAAAGGCTAAATGCTGCTGGTATGTTTTTCACTTAGTTGTGCACATTGTTGTTTCACAGACATGAAAGAACACAAGCAGATAAGAAGCAAGAGCAAAGTATCCCATTTAGCCCTATGAGCATGCTCCAAAGAGATACTGATGATCTAGAACTTTGGATGCATGATATTACTCGTGCACATTAAAATGGTGTTAAATACTGCAGGTGTACACTTGCAGAAAAAAAAAGTATCCACATTCTGACCTCAGTGACACCGAATGCAAAGTGAGAACTTTAAGTCCTTTCATCTCGGGGAAATTAGACAGAATGGGAGTTAAAATCCGCGTACTGGACTGATCAGTTGTTTCCTGTCCTGCGACCACTTCAATATTATTATTTCCTTAGGGCTTAAGGCACCTGCTTAATTCAAATGGAAACCTCATAAATATAAATTTAGAGTTGATAAGTAGGCACCTCTGGCCCTCAAAGAAGGTTGGGCAGTAGCCACCCTGATCACTGTGAAACCAAGCCTCTATTCTATTCAATAAGATCACCCTGCAACTTCCAGTAAACAAAAGTCCCAGCCTTTACAGTCTATTTTCACAGGTCAAACCCTCCACTCCCAGCAATATCCTGGTAAAACCTTTTCTGAACCTTCTCCAGTTTAATAATATCCTTCCTATAGCAAGACAACCAGAACTGCACACAGTACTCCAGGAGAGGCCTCGCCAAAGTCCTGTACAACCTCAACATGACGTCCCCAACTCCTATATTCAAAGGTCTGAACAATGAAGACAAGCGTGCTTAACTCTTCTTACCTTGTCGACCTGTCTTGCAAATTTCAAAGCATCATGTATCAGAACCCCTAAGTGCCTCTGTTTTATAACACTACATTTACAAGGATGTTGCCAGGATTGGAAGGTTTGAGCTATAGGGAAAGGCAGAATAGGCTGGGGATGTTTTCCCTGGAGCGTCAGAGGCTGAGGGGTGACCTTATAGAGATTTATAAAATCATGCGGGGCTTGGATAGGATAAACAGACAAGGTTTTTTTCCTTGGGGTGGGAGAGTCCAGAACTAAAGGGTATAGGTTTAGGGTAAGAGGAGAAAAATTTAAAAGGCACCTAAGGGGCAACTTTTTCACACAGAGAGTGGTGCATGTATGGAATGAGCTGCCAGACAGAGGAAGTGGTAGAGGCCGGTACAATTACAACATTTAAAAGGCATCTGGATGAGTATATGAATAAGAAGGGCTTGGAGAGATATGGGCCAAGTGCTGGCAAATGGCACTAGATTAGGTTGGGATATCTGGTTGGTGTGGACAAGTTAGACTGAAGGGTCTGTTTCCATGCTGTACATCTCTATGACTCTACCCAGGGTCCTATCATTAATTGTATAAGTCCTATCCTTGGTTGTACTACCAAAATGCAATACCTTGCATTTATGCAAATTAAACTCCGTTTACCACTCCTCAGCCCACTGACCCAATTGATCAAGATCTTTTTTTGTAGTTTAACATTCCTGGATAAGTTTGTCTTATCCTTTAAAAGCTTATTCCATACAGTTATTGCTAATCCTTTTGATTGTCACAGTTTCTCTTTGTTGATTTGGTTGAGGTGTCAGGCTATTTGAAATGATGAATGAATGCCTCTATAAAAACAGCAAAGGAGTTTCACATACCTTTGGTAAATAGTCACACAGTAAAAAAACCCAAAGGAATGATGTCCACAACATGGCAGAATTTAACAAAAAGTTTGAGAGTGAGACACTTGGGATGGAAGCAGCAGTACTAATCTAAAATTAGGGTAATTCCATAAGGATGATGACAGAGTTGGCTGAAGTGTACGAGCAAAGGACTTCAGCAGAAAAGTTGGTTGATGAACAATGGTAGACATTTAATGAAATATTTCACGAATCAAAGCAAACATATGTCCTTGTGAGGAAGCAGAACTCTAAGAGGGAATAAATCAAACAGGGTTAACCAAGAAAATTAAGAATAGTATCAAATTGAAAGAAAAAAAAACACACAAACTAAGTGGCAAAAATTAGCAATAAACTAGAGGACTAGGCAAGTTCCAAATAAAAGGCAGGGTATAAACTATGTGGGCAAACTAACAAGGAGAAATAGATGTAAGACTTTCTTTAAGTATATAAAAAATAGATGTAAGACTTTCTTTAAGTATATAAAAAGGAATGAGAAGATAAAATGAGTGAAGTTCCCTAAGAGAATGAGGCTGGGGAAATAATAATGAGGAACCAGGAAAGAGCTGGGGAGCTGAATAAATACTTTGCATCAGTCATCACAGTCAAGTACATAAAAAGCATTCAAAAAATGTTGAATTATTAAGGGTCAAAGAGGAAATAAACACAATGATTACCACAGTAGAAAAAGTACTATGGCACTTCATGTGTGATCATTCATGTGGACCTGATGGTTTCTATCCTAGGATTAAACCCTTATATCCTGAAAAAATCCCAGAGGATTGGAAAACTGCTAATGTGACATGCATATTCAAAAAGAGGAGGGAGACAAAAATCTGTTAACTATAGGCCAGTTAGTTTAACCCCTGTCCTTGGTAAAATGTTAGAGACCTTTATAAAGAATGTAATAGTAGACCATTTAGAAGTATATAATGAAATAAATTAGAGTGAGCATGGCCTTATGAAGGGGAAATCATAGCTAACAAACTGATTACAATTCTTTGAGGAGCTAACAGATATGATAGATAAAGGGGAACCAGGTGACGTAACGTATTTGGATTTCCAAAAGGCATTAATAAGGTACCACACATAAGGCTACTTAATAAGACCAGAACCCATGGTGTTGGAGGTAGTACACTAGCATGGATGTACTGGCCAACTGTTGGAACACAAGGAATTGGCAAAGAAGAGCATTTTCAGGATGGCAACCTGTAATTTGTGGAATGCCACAGGGATCAGCGCTAGGGCCACAATTATTTACAATACATATTAATGACTTAGATGACAAAATTAAAAGAACAATTGCCAAGTTTAAGGATGACACAAAAATAGGTGGGAACAAATAGTGGGGATGACAAAAAAAGAGTTTGTAGAGGGATATAGACAGATGAAGTGAATGGGCAAAAACCTGGCAGATGGAATATAACGTGGGAAATAACAAGGTTATGCACTTGGCAGGAAGAAGAGCTGAATACTATTTAAATGAGTAACACCTGCAGTAAGCTATAGCCCAGAGGATTTTGACAGTCATTGTCCATGATTCACAAAAAAAAGCATCCAGTTCACTAAGTAATAGGGAAGGCAAATGAAATGTTGGTCTTTATTTCATGGGGAATGGAATACAAACATATGGCGGTCTTGCTAAGACTGTACATGGCACTGATCAGACTACAGCTGGAATATGTGAACAGTTTTGTTCCCCTTATCTAAGAACAGAGATATTTGCATTGGAGGCAACCCAGAGAAGATTTACGAGGTTGGTTCTTGGTATAGAGGGATTTGCTTAGAGTAAGTTGGGCTTGTATTCATTGGTGTTTAGAAGAATGCGGGGTGATCTTATTGGAACGTATAAGATTCTTCAGGGGCTTGATGGGACAGATGCGGAGTGGTTGTTTGCCATTCTGGGAGAGTCTAGTACAAAAGGCATAGTCTCAGCAACAGAAATTGTCAGTTTCAGGTAGAAGTGAGGAGGAATTTCGTCTCTCAATGGAATTCTCAACTGCAATAGTCTATTGAGACTGGGTCATTAAGTATATTTAATCAGTAGGGTAATCAAAGGTTATGGGGATAAGGTAGTAAAGTGGAGTTCAGAATTATCGTATCAGCCATGTTCTTACTGAATGGCAAAGCAGCCTCACTAGGCCGAATGGCCTCCTTCTGCTCTTCCATCTTGTGGACAATTTGGGCCTATAGTGTAATGGTAAGACTTAGTTATTTTCCCAGAGAAATAAAGGATAATTAGAAAACTTGTACGTGCAGGATAAGAAAACAAATGCACAATAAATTTTAGGAAAATGCATATCTGCATTTCTGCAGGAGTTCCCCAATACAATGTCCTAGACCCAACCATCTTCAGCTGCTTCATCAATGACCTTCCCTCCATCATAAGTTCAGAAGTGGGGATGTTTGCCAATAATTGCACAATGTTCAGCACCATTCGCAACGCCTCAGATACTGAAGCAGTCCATGTTCAAATGCAAAAAGGTCTGGACAATATCTAGGCTTGGGCCGACAAGTGGCAAGTACCGGCCATGCCACACAAATGCCAGGCTATGATCATCACCAATAAAAAAGCAATCTAACCGCCAACCCTTGACATTCAATGCTGTTACCATCACTGAATCCCCCAATATAAACATTCTGGGAGTTACCACTGACCAGAAACTCAACTGGACTTGCCATATAAACACAATCACTACAAGAGCAGGTCAAAAGCTACGGATATTGCGATGACTAACTCACTCCTCACTTCCCAAAGCTTGTCCATCATCTACAAAGCACAAATCAAAAGTGTGATGGAATACTCCCCACTTGCCTGAATGGGATGCAGCTCCAACAACACTCAAGAAATTTCAAACCATCCAGGACAAAGCAGGCTGCTTGATTAGCACTACATCAACAAGTATTCACTACTGATTCACTACTGGAGGCACTACTGATACTCAGCAGCAGCAGTGTATACTATCTACAAGATACACTGCAGAAATTCACCAAAGATCCTCTGACAACACCTTCCAAAGTCAAAACAACTTCCATCTAGAAGGACAAAGGCAGTAGATACATGGGTATACCACGACCTTCAAGTTCCCCTCCAACCCACTCACCATCCTAGCTTGAAAATATATCACCGTTCCTTCAGTGTCGCTGGGTCAAAATCCTGGAATTCTCCCCCTAATGGTATAGCGGGTCAATCCACGGCAGATGGACTGCAGCAGGTCAAGAAGGCAGCTCACCACCACCTTCGCAACTACAACTAGGGACGGGCAATAAATACTGGCCAGCTGCCATGCCCACGTCCCACAAATGAATAGAAAAAAAGTTTCATTAATCTAACGAGCTGATTTTCACTTTAAAGAATAGCCCTGCTTCTCTTCGTATCAGAATTTACAAACTCTTTGTATGTCTAAGAACGCCTTCTTGAATCCAGTTTTACCATCTGCTCCAATGTCTTCCCACAGGGAATGATTCCACAACATTAATACGCTGTGGGTGAACAAATTAGCATCCTCACAAGACTAGCATTCTCTTCATTCAGTTTTGGAATTTTGGAATGATCTCCCAGTTCATTTGGATTAGCTTTCTCAACTATACATTGGTAAGACACACAACTAATAAACTAAATACCGAATACAGAAAATCCTCTGTATCCACAAAATCACAAATTTGCCTATCCATGCCAAAAAAATCAGCAACAACAATAATCAAAATCTGTGTAAAAAAACCTGCATCTGTAATTTTTAACTTATTTTTACCAAGCTCTGCAATTGTGAACTTCATTATTCAGGGGAGCTGTCAGGAATGCAGAAATGGAATTCTCTGTTTAAGTTTTTTGGTAGTGTCCCTACATCTGAGTCATGAGGCATGGATCCAAGTCCCACCTGCTACAGAGATGTGTCACAATATCTCTGATCAGACCAATTTGAACGTATCTACAGTTCTCTGTCAGCATTGACATGTCTTACAACAATTTTACCAGTCTGGGTTTGAACAGAGTCCAAGGTCTTTGTGTTCATTACTATTATCATTATTTTCTTATATCTCATTATTTTTCAGTATACTTATTTTTTTTTCCCAAGGTGATCTGTGAATTTTAATTTTTGATCAAGCCCAAGATGCAGAGAACAAAACACTAATTTCCCCGGAGTGTCGGAGGCTGTGGGGTGACCTTATAGAGGTTTATAAAATCACAAGAGGCATGGATAGGGTGAATAGCCAGTCTTTTTCTCAAGCAAGGGAAGTCCATAACTAGAGGGCATGGTTTAAGATAATAGAGGAGAGATTTAAAAGGGACCTAAGGGGTAATGTTTTCACACAGAGAGTGGTGTGTGTATGGAATGAGCTGCTAGAGAAAGTGGTGGAGGCAGGTACAATTACAACATTTAAAAGGCATCTGGATGGGTATATGAATAGGAAGGGTTTGGAGGGATATGGACCAAATGCTGGCAAATAGGACTAGATTAGTTTAGGATATCTGATCAACATGGACAAGTTGGACCAAAGTGTCTGTTTCTAGGCCGTACAACAATGAAATCGTTTTCTTTTAAGCTTATTCTTTAAGCAAACCGAAAGGTGTAAGCACAGTTACTGCATCTTGCACCTATATTGAGGTGAAAAAGAACTCATTGGTGCAGAAGTACATCCCAACTTACATAACAGTGTACTGTTACAAGCTTACAAAACTGACAAGTGACATTCTTGTGGACCAGGTGATATTTCACAAGAGTAGCCAAACAAATAATTTACACAAATGTTAGTTATTTATTCAAATTTCAATTCAAGTTTTAATATACTTCCCCTTTGGACTCTTCATCCAGATAATTTGTGATCTATATTATTCCAAGAAGTTTCACTAACACCTGACTAACCACCAACCTGCTTTTATTCTCCACAACAAAAGTGAAAGAATGTCAAGAGTTCAAACTTCCAGTAATAAGAGGCAAAAAAAAGCTGCCTGATCTTTGACCTTTAAAAGATCAAACCCAGCGCTACTGTTGAACTGTAAATACTTCCAATGCAGTAGGAATTTTGATAAAAGCAATACCCAATCTGTTGATAGCTTATTCTGTGAGGCAGTTTAATTGATGTGTACTCTGAGGACTTTGAAAATCCCTTGATTGGACAGTGCAGCAGTGCTGTGAGTGGATGTGCCTTTGTGCTCACAACTCTCATTTGCCAATTTTTCAATTGGAGACTATGCTGGAAAGGAAGATGTCGAGGCAAAATGTTTCTCTACAAAAAGTACTGAGGATAATTTTAACCCCACTACAAAAATCTTGATGGTGGTCAACCATAGGAGATGTATTAGCATATTACTTGAGTGCTGCCTCAGCTCCAAAATGGAAAGACCTTGCTGAATGATGAGTCAAAAAGAAAATGTAATATAAAATGGGGAATAACTAAAAGGTAGGAGAAATTGAGGACTGCAGATGCTGAAGTACCAGAGTTGAAAAATGTGGTGCTGGAAAAACACAGCAGGCCAGACAGCAACAGAGGAGCAGGAGAATCAACGTTTCAGGCATAAGCCCTTCTTCAGGAATGAGGAGGGTGTGCCAAGAGGGCTGAGATAAAAGGTAGGGGGGAGGGAATTTGGGGGAGGGGCGCTGGGAATACGATAGGTGGAAGGAGGTGAGGGTGATAGGCCGGAGAGGGGGTGGGGGCGGAGAGGTCGGGAAGAAGATTGCAGGTCAAGAGGACGGTGCTGAATCCGAGGGTTGGGACTGAGATAAAGTAGGGGGAGGGGAAATGAGGAAGCTGGAGAAATCTACATTCATCCCGTGTGGTTGGAGGGTTCCTAGGTGGAAGATGAGGCGCCCTTCCTCCAGGCGTCGTGTGGCCAGGGTCTGGCGATGGAGGAGGCCAAGGACCTGCATGTCATTGGTGGAGTGGGAGGGGGAGTTAAAGTGTTCAGCCACGGGGTGGTTGGATTGGTTGGTGCGGGTGTCACAGAGGTGTTCCCTGAAACATTCTGCAAGTAGGCGGCCTGTCTCCCCAATGTAGAGGAGACCACATCGGGTGCAGCGGATACAGTAAATGATGTGTGTGGAGGTGCAGGTGAATTTGCGACGGATATAGAAAGATCCATTGGGGCCTTGGAGGGAGGTGAGGGGGGAGGTGTGGGCGCAAGTTTTGCACATCTTTAGATTTCTCCAGCTTCCTCATTTCCCCTCCCCCCACCTTATCTCAGTCCCAACCCTCAGATTCAGCACCACCCTCTTGACCTACAATCTTCTTCCTGACCTCTCCGCCCCCATCCCCTCTCCGGCCTATCACCCTCACCCTCACCTCCTTCCACCTATCATATTCCCAGCGCTCCTCCGCCAAATTCCCTCCCCCCTACCTTTTATCTCAGCTCGCTTGGCACACCAGCTTCATTCCTGAAGAAGGGCTTATGCCCGAAATGTCGATTCGCCTGCTCCTCGGATGCTGCCTGGCCTGCTGTGTTTTTCCAGCACCACATTTTTCAATAACTAAAAGGTACGCAACTGCAGAAATCTTCAACAGGAGATACAGAAAGCTTGGTAAAAGTTTGCACAAGTTTTCTTCACATTCTCCATTCCAATCCAGTATTTTACATGGTTGTCAGGATCTAAGTCTGGTTGAAGTTAATGGTGAATATTCAACAGATGCATTTAACTCATTTCCCATAATCCATCATCTCAGTTTGTACAGGAGCAAAGGCCTCCAGCTCTTGAAAAACACAGTTCAGGTTTTTTCTCAATTTGACACTGGGATAGTGCAATAAAAATTTTCTCTGAGGAAATTGATTAATTTAGCAATCTATTAAAAACAAAAGCCTCAAAATCTTAAGAAACAAGTTCCATCTCTGACTAAAGTTTGGTCACCTCACTAGTTTCTGACTATTATTATCTGACTCATCATTTACCACATCAAACATACACTCGTTTTTGCTAATCTTTGGCATATTGGTCACCTATAAGGTGCCAAGAAAACAAACCTTTTGCTTTTATAAAGGACAGACCGAAGTAAATCTCAAAGATAAGAGCACGGTGGCTCAGTGGTCAGCACTGCTGCCCCACAGCACCAGGGACACCAGTCCAAAAATGTGCAAGTTAGGTGAATTGACCATGCTAAATTGCCCACAATGTTCAGGGATGTGTAGAGTAGATGCATTAATAAGGGGTAAATCTAGAGCAATAGGGTAGGGGAATGGGTCTGGGTGGGTTACTCTTTGGAGAGTGGTGTGGACTTGTTGGAACAAATGACCTGTTTCCACATTGTAGGGTTTCTGTGATCTCTATGAATAACTTCTCCCATGGTTACAACGAAAGTTGTGGACATTTCTGAAAGACAATCACTTCAAGGAAGTTTGGTTGTGTTGGGAAGGTCACATTGTGCTGAAATAGCTAACAGCATTCAAAATCATAAAAGGTGGGAAAGTGGACCCAGGCAGCAACAGATTTTATTTCTGAAACCAAGTTTTGAGTTGGGTAGCACTCCAACATATTTTAACTCTCAACCTGCCCTCTTTTGTTTTAACAAAGTTCCCACTGCATTGGTGTTGGTGGCTTGGGTGGAAGGTGGGGGTATGGTTGGGAATTAACCCTGTTCCAGGGAAGGGATCACATAAATTCCTTATATACCACAGGTTTTGTCTCTCTTCCTGGCAGACAGGATTCCAAAGTCTTAGAAAATCAGATTGACTAAGGGAGGTAAGCACTGTGGTGTGGAAGAGATAGGTGGCTTTGGAATCATCAGTCAAAGCTCCTGGAATCATTGCCAATGCTAAGTCACAATATTGCTCCATTCCCTCCCAACACCATCCCAGTGCTCGCCTCTTACTTTCTAAACCACACTATACCCCAAAGAGCAGGGAATGTACCTGTACTTTGGTGCAACCACTGCGGCTACAGTTTTCTCCATCTGATAAGGGATTCAAGCCTATCAACCAAGCTGCCTTTGGATTCGGGAAACCTGTTAAACATAGAACATACACGCTGTGGGGCATTCAGAAAAATCTGCATTTCCTGAACTCCTGCTCCTCATTTAGGAATACTTAAGCTGAGCTATCAACATCATTTCTTCACCAGCACCCTATATCCACTACCACCAGCGCCCCCCTCAAACTGTAGCATAAATGTTGTCCCCTCCACACTTCAGCTCTGATGAAAAGTCATCTCGACTCTAAACATTAGCTTGCTCTCTCTCCATAGATGCTGTCTGACCTGCTGTGATCTCTAGCATTTGTCATCTTCAGTCCTCCTCATTCCCCAGTGTGGAAATCCCACCTCAGAAATATGTTCAGATATACCATTTTGTTGGACAAGGTGGCCACAGGATTAAGCCAATAAAAAGCAAATTTGGGTGCCATCTAAAGCAATGCTATTCAAAGAAAAGTATGATGATCGTGTTTTGGAGACAAAAACATTGTAGCAATTTATGAGAGATCCAGATCCTTTGAGGGGGGGGGGGGGGGGGGTGATTATCAACTTGTGAAAACAATGAATGAACACTTGATGGTATGTCCGAACAGTCTTTTACGATTTCCTCACTGGAAAGAATTGAGAGAATAGGTCTCAAATTTTATATGCAGCGCTAAGAGGTAGCTCACTGGGTAGATTGCCCCACCAAACCTTTGTACCAAAGCTAACAAATTATTGGGGGAAGGAGTCGATCAATGGGTGTGGAGGCACCTGTAGCATAGACAGGCAGGAACTGGGGAATATAACTTAGTGGACCAAGTAGGAGTATTTCTACTGCATCATGAGCAATTTAACATTCTATTAGGATCCAATTTATAGCATAGTATATAAACACTCCATCACAAAATAGATGGGTCCCTGTGTTGTGTTGGTGAGGAAGAGTAAGGCAGATCTGGACTCGAAGTAGGGCAGTCAGTAGTATGGCATGACTTTAGACCCTTCCTGCTCTCTTATAACCAGGTGCAACCTTTTAAAAACACTCTCAAAAGTTTTTATCTTGTGACCTTGTGACAATTTGCCACAGCACTGTATACTGATAATCAAAGAGTGTGAAATGTGAGTAACTGTTTATTTTCCAGGAATGCGCATCTTTCAAATTCCATTCCTTTCAAATCTAGTAGTTTTCTTCTTCTCATGGTTTATGTTAATTGTGATGGAGGAGTTAACAGATGCTTGGCCTGCTGCGCTTTTCCAGCACCACACTTTTCAACTCTGGTCTCCAGCATCTGCAGTCCTCACTTTCTCCGAGTTAACAGATGGCCCAATATTCCAGTATTTCACATATTATTATAATATATTATTATAATATTAATAGCCAAAAGGAGAAGGAATTTTTGCACGGAAACTCGTTCTTAATTGAAATTCCTTTGTGGACTTTGTCTTTTATCTTTAATGCAAAAATGAACGCAGGCCCAGGCAAGTGGGGGAAGGGAAGAATTGCTCTAATGAGGAGATTTATTTTAACTCATTAACCAGAACGTATCACCATGATGTCACTTGTTATAGCCCACATCCGCTCTGCACAGCTGCTGTCTGGTGCCTTCCCAGGTCCAAACACTGCTGTGGGAATGATGCCAAATGGCATGTCTATACATTGAGTGAGATAAACAGCAAGTTCCTAAGAGGGGCAATGACCCATGTATCAATATGTATGGATGTTGTGACTTAAAGCCATGTTCTGCGACTATGTCAAAGCTCCCTTTTTTTGTATTTTAAAGAATTCATGCCTACAGCTAAGAAAAATAAAGACACCATTTTGCACAGAAGGCATATTCAGATATTTAATTATGGCAGGCAAACTATACTCTGAGAAATGTGCGAGGGAACAAAATCGCATTTTTCTCATCATATTTGCACAGACAAGAAAAATAATGCAGGTTGTTCTGCTATAACACGTTTTGTTAATGCCAATTTGCTATAATACAACTGACGAATTGAGGACACTGTATTAAAGTGCGAACTTTTAAAGTGTATATTGGTTCCAACGCTATACCAGCCCCTTTAGTTTAAATGGTGCTGCTATTACACGATTTTCTTATAACACGAGAACAGAACTAACATGTTATGGCAGAACAGTAATGAACACCTCTTCAAGGACAATTCACCTCAAAAGCAGTGCAAATAATTTCTTTTAATAAAGGTTTTTCAAATTAGATCAAAATATTGAAGTTTTAAAGTATTACAATTTCATATAGATTATGAAACATCACTGGATGCCACTGATTTTGAGATTACACTGAAGACTTTATTGCAAACCTTGTTCTTAAACTAGAATAATTGATTTTGCACACTGCATGAGTTGTAATATGTTCACTGACAGGGGAGGTGGTGTGGTGGTATTGTCATTTGACTAGTAATCCAGAACTCCAAGCCATGTGCAGATAAGAAGGGCCAAATGACTTGCTTCTGCAGCATATCATTTCTGTGATTTCACAGCTGGTTTGAAGAAAGCCCCCCGGGTGACTCTGAGGAACATAGGTTCAATTCTGACTGGCAGATGGTGAAAATTTGAATTCAGGATAACCTCGAATTTGGGAGGGGGGAGTGTGGATTGTCTTTAAAAACCATCATGTTCACTAATGCTGTTTAGGGAATGAACCCTCTAACCTCACCTATTTTTCTTCACATATAACTCCAGACTCCATTGCAATGTGAATTTTACTTAATAGCCTTCTGAAGTGGCTGGGATCAGCAACAAATGCCAGACTGTGAATCTAGAACCAAGATTTAAAAAAAATACATGGTAGTTGGTTTGCTTGATGATATTTTAATGCTCAGGGTACTTAAGGGAACAGATAAATTGAACCTTGGCAATATGTTCATGTTGTTACAAGCTCTAGAATCAGGGGATGTATCACAAGCTTAGACAGGGAGCAAGGGACTGACTGTTTAGATTGCATGCTTCAGAATAAGAGAGCTGAGGCTGTGAAATAGAATACCAAGGGAGGCAGTGACAGCAGATTGTGTCAGGAATTGTAAAAGGAGATATTCATAGGTACAGAAATTGAACAGTATTATATATTCCTTTCTCATCCAGTACTTTCTGATGTTGCGATGATTTCTAACAGCATTTTAAACTCTTCATGTGAATATTTCCAAAAACAGAATGCGCAACTACATGGGGAAAATAATGAATAAGGATAATATGGTCTCATGTGCAGGACAGTAATGTGAAATAACTAGAACTGGTGGAGTTTCAATATGGAAACTGAGCTGGAAGATGGCAAATTAGGAACAGCCAGATTTCCTCTTTCATGTGAAAGATCTCTTTTTCCTCACAGCACCAGGGACTCGGATTCAATCTGAGCCTTGTGCGATTGAGTGTGGAGTTTGCACATTCTCCCAATGTCTGTATGGGTTTCTGCCAGGTGCTCCAGTTTCCTCTCATAGTCCAAAGATGTGTAGGTTAGGTGGATTGGCCATGCTAAATTTCCCTGTAATGTCCAGTGATATGCAGTCAAGGTGGATTAGCCATGGTAAATGTGGGGTTAAAGGGAAAGGGTGGGGGAATGGGTCTGAGTGGGATGCTCTTCAGAGGTCTTCAGACTCAATGGGCCAAATGGTCACTTTCTGCATGGTAGGGATTCTTTGAATAATTCTGTGATTGTGCAAAGTGGCTGAGGACTTGAATATTGCTCTCATATAAGGTACATTCTGCACTCCTAGACAAAATACACACAAAAATCATTTTATTGGGTTGATCATTCTTTCTCACCTCTTTCTCACTATCTTTCCTATTTCTCTGTATAAACAATGCCACTATGGTCTGTGCAGCTCTGACAAGTCTCAGACAAATATCCAATTTTCCAAATATGCCATCCCTTGTGAGTAACTATTTATGTCTCTCCTCTTTTAAAATCAAGATTCTCAAAACTAACTCCTACTCTAGCTTACTCAGTCCAGGGCCTCAGAAGTGTAGAGTAGAATAGAAATATGTAGCATTTCTTATCTCTCTTCGAGCTACAAGCTTCCAAAATCCAAGCTTTGCATTACCTACCCAGAACCACTTGATTTATATCAATGTTACTCTTACCCCTTACCGTCATGGTGGTTTCAGTCAATCTTCACACTGCCTTCAAACCAACAGCTTTAATACACAAAGCAGATGGGGAAATAGAGTACTCGGGAAACTAGATTCCCAATGGACAAGAGATGAAGAGCAAATGAATTGGGTACGGCAATTCTCATGCACAAAAGAGCAAAAAGATGATGAATTTACAACATAAAGAAAATGAACTGGGGGGTTGCTCCAACTTTAGTGTACAATAGGTAGTGAAAATAAATGGAAAATAGTTCAGTAGCAATAACTAAAATAGGCAAAGATATCTTACATAGGGTGAAAGCTAGTTCTTGGAGAGAAAATGATGGAAAGATTATGAATTGGACATATTACAGTTCTAATGCAATAAATCATAAAGAAATATTGTTGCAAAACAAATGCCAGTCAATGCTGCTGTATGATTTGCTCAATAAATATGTAGAAACAGATGACGTCTTGCCATTAAAATTATTTAATGCTAATGATGCTCATTATAGAGTTATCCAGAAAATAGAGATTGTTAGGAGTGCATTATTTATTTCATTTTCACACTGCCTATGTTTCTTGTAAATCACAGAACCAGTGTCTAGGGCAAAGGGCAGAGGTCAATGGTGTGAACACAGAAGCTCCTACATTCCAGAAAATGACCTCCACTGTGCAAATTTAAATAAGCCAGTAATGGACCAGGCAGTCAGGTAGGCTCATAGATCAAGTAAACATAAATTACCGGGGTTACTGTGAGGTATTGGAGCTTCAAGATCCCAAAAGGCATAATGAATGCTTTGATGTAAACTCCATATTCAACTGACAAAATTAACGTACACATTTTTTGTAAATCATTATCTTCACAATAGTGTAAAATTTACATTGCAACTTGATTAGAGGGCACTCA
Organism: Chiloscyllium plagiosum; assembly: GCF_037043375.1. Classification (NCBI taxonomy): domain Eukaryota; kingdom Metazoa; phylum Chordata; class Chondrichthyes; order Orectolobiformes; family Hemiscylliidae; genus Chiloscyllium; species Chiloscyllium plagiosum. The sequence goes on along the minus strand of NW_028270172.1, from coordinate 28,901,402 downwards.
GTGAAAAAATATTCAATATAAGTTACACCACAAAGCCTCAGGTCATAAAAATTTGGCCAAATTATATTTCATACCAAATCACCTCCTCCAGCTCCATACTCCTCTTCAGTTCCTGGGCTCATTCAATTTCTATTCACTCCAGTTTTTAATCACTGCACTGGTGATGGCCTTGCTCTTTAGTTCCAAGACCCTAAGACCTCAGAATTTGTTCCCTAAACCTCTCAGCCTTTTTTTTCTCCTTTAGTAGATTGCATTGATGTACTTCCTTCACCAAATTTTCCATTATCTGTCCTTAAACCTCGATATGGCTTGGTGTTACATTTTGGTTAGCAATGCTCCTCTGAAGCACAATGGGCTTTTTTTTATAAGATGCTACTTAAATGCAAGCTATTGCTGATGGCAATATGTTTGAACCATAAGTTATGGGCACTTTTGAAATAGCTTTCCAATATTAAACAATATTAAAATTATCAGTTTTCACTATGTTTATATAATAGTCACCCCTCTCTGATCTTCAGGAATAAATTTCACCTTTCACGTCTTGCTGACACTAACCTGTTCTGGGATATTGACTCATGCGTATTGATTGTCCTCCAACACTTTGGTAAAGTGGCTATCCATCATGTCTGTCTCACTCTGTCCTCACCTGCATTGTACTTTCCTGCACTGGTATTCAACAAAAACCTGAGTGCTTCCTGATTCTTCTGACTCAGTTCCAAAGTCACCAGAGGAACTTTTTCTCAATAAACCACAGAATCACAGAAATGATATATTGTAGAAGGAGGCCATTTGGCCCTTCTTATCTGCACTTGCTCTCTGAGCATTTAACTTAGTGCCAATCCCCCACAGCCCTGAACATTGGATGATTATTTAAATAGATACAACGTCCTCTCGAAATGACCCTGCCTCCATCAGACTTTCAGGTAGTGCATTCCAGTCCCTAACTGCTTGCAGTGCGAAAATGTTTCTTCTCACCTCGCATTTGAAATAATTGGGTGAGAATTGCCATATACTAAACACTTATTTTTCAGTTTGAGTACCCTTGTTCGAGTCCCTCTGAAATAATGCTTGTCCAAGTTTCCAGCTTAATACAGTTAAGAAGCAAAGTAACCCAGTGTATTTGACAATGAGTGACTAGCAGCAGACAGTAGCATGTCTGCCTCCCATATTTGAGGCCGCTTGGAATTCAGGCTAGTCTGCAACTGCTGAAAGAGAGTCATTAGTTTGCCAATGAATTACTGGACCATGAGATGAAGGGCTATGCTGCAGGGTGGAACTCAACACAACTCAATACACCCATACAAGAACACCTGCTGTCAACCAATCATGCAACACCAAGAAGAGTGACCACCGAGATCCCCCTGCCTGAGACCATGCTGCCATCCTCCCAAAGATAACACAGTAGAATGAATCACATGGGGCAGACAATGAGAGACAATGGATCACAAATGTGCCGTATTTAATATATTTGGAAATTATACAACAGAATTGTGTTAACCTGTGAGGCAAGTGTATTGCCAGCAAGGTTTAAGAGGTTAATATCATTTAAGCCTCATGCTAAATGAAGTCTGTGAAGAGTATGGTAAGTGCATATGTACTTTTGTGTGTGTTCTTAATTAAGTTACTAAAGCAGAAAGGTCATTCGCCCCACACAGTAATTCCACAGTTTTGCTGTCATCTTGTCAGCCTGCCTCATGTATTACCTTAATTAGGAGGATAGATACAGCCTACCCATTTCCCTTAACATCAGGACTTTACCTTAAATGTCACAATTTCCAGGATTTCTATTCTACAGCCCTTTACTAATGGAGCTGCACCCTTTGCTCAACGACTCTGACACATTACTAATGTACATGCTCAAAAGCCATTAGAAGAAAAATAGGAGAAAAAGGAAAGGGTTTGTACCTCTTAATTAGGCACTACAGGAAAGTATTTCAAGCTCTGACCCACCACACAAGAAAAGCCCTTCTAAATTGCAGTTTTAAATACTGTTGCTGTGGAAACCATACTATAGTGGTTTACCTACATTAACGAGATTGCACTAAGTAAGTGCAATTTCATGCAGTTAAGTCTGTGCACAAGCACAGTTCTGCTGTATTTTAAACTGTGGGTACAGGTTTGTGAATATATTACCTTCATCTCACTCTGGAGCAGATTGAGTTGCTCCAGTGCAGCCACTACAGACCATTTGAGCGGTTGGCGAGAAGGAGAATTTCAATCATTACTGAGCTGGATTCCAACCGGGCAGAAGCAGGTTAACGTGTCTAGTTCAGTGGAGCTGGCAGATTTCTCAGCTCAAATCACTTCAAACAATCAAATTCAGGAAGAAAACAACCCCGCGTGCGATAGGGAGAATTTAACTACGCATTTCTCTGTTAACATGAGTCAACCTTTGCTGACCTACATTAAGAAATTTGTTCAAAGTCTGTCTCACAACTGAAATGCAGAATGCACTTTGTAGCAACAGAATCTATGCAATTGTAATCTAGATTCAGATTTTTGGAGGGAAAACTGACACCCTCTCGGTTACATGTGAGTTCCGCACAGTTTAAACTAACGCACAAATCAGGTCTTGTCAACCTCGGTATAAAGGGTATCACTACTTAGTTGGGGAAGGCAAGGCATCCTAAATTAAGGTTCCAAAGCATACTGTTTGCATCAATATCTGGTCTTTACCGTCTGTTTCCAAAATTCTAATCGATCAGCTTTTTCTTTTCGAGGGGGTGAAGTGATCACCTAACCCCTGATCACAGCAGGCAGTAAAGAAGCTATTTGAGGGAGCAGCGGGGACATATTGCAAACAAGAGCGCTGTAGGTTAAGCGACTATGCATTTCATCAGTACACAACTGTTACCATTTTGACAATGGCAATAAACACACACACATTAGTCATCGTTAACCAGGCATTCGGGAAAACAAAAAAAAAAATGCTTTAAAGACAGCTAACGCAGAGATATTGTGACCTAACATAGGAAACCACACACACCTTCCTGTCCGCTGGGGATTTGCTTTCTTTTTCAAACCTTTGTTTTTTTCTCGCTTTCTTATTGCGCCTTCTGAAGTGTTCGCCCCTATTGTGTACACAGCCTTTGGGGTTCATCTGCCGCCTCTAACCCGCTCCTTACAAACTGAGACAACTGGCCAAGTACAGCGTCACTGCTGCCAGATTTTGCATCCATTTCAAAGACTTGGCTGAACGGGAACACCTCCTCGCAACTCAACGCACTGACATAACGTGGATCCTTTCTTTTTTTAAAAAAAATAAACAAAAGCCCTACCCAAAAGTCAGTCTGAGAGAAGAAACTGAAATTAATCTTACCTGTGAAGAAGTACGTTGAGGATTTTAATCCGAACATGTTCCTGCTCAGCACATCTCTGTCATGATGAAGAGAAAAATAACCCTGAGGGAGATTTTTTAAATTAATTGCGGGGGGGGGGGGTGGGGGGTGCAGAAACTTGATAATTCTAGGAACAAAGCATTGGTGAGGTCTCTTTACAAGCGAGCGGCTGCCTATCTCGCAAGGTACACACAGCAGTGAGCAGAGGAAAGAAAGCCTTCTACTGCCCTCTGAAGTCAGCTGGAGGTCCCTAATACAGACACGGAACACACACATACAAGGAAGGGACGGAATGATGCGAGTGGCCAAGCAGCAGTATGTAGGCTCACTAAAGAGACACCCACCACTCCTCACTGGCTCGCTGTTTGAATGAGGGGATGGTAATGGTCAAAGGGGAGGGGGAACTCTGCTTTCAAATTCTGGGAGACGTCTACACACACACACACACACAAAGAGGAGCCCCCGCCGGGTCAGGGTCCTAGAGGGAAAACAAATACATAACGAACCCGCTCTTACTTTACAAAATTCCTCCCGAACTAGCTGCAGGTCAAACTCTTTAAACAGCAAGGGAGCTGGGCTGCAGCCGAGACTGTATGGTCGTCGTCCCCCCCTCCTCGGCCAACCTGACTCGATGAGATGTATTGCTGATAGACACTCAGGGAGCACCAGGCAGTTTATAAAAGACCTAATGTTCCCCACGCCTCTCCAGGCACATTTTGCCTTGTTGGTACTGGGATAGCTTGCCCCCCTTTCCCCACGACTGTGTCTGAGCGACCAACGGGTGCATGCACACACACACAGAAACACAATTAAACCAACTCCCCCAGCCCCTTACAGCTCTTCCAGCCTCACTGCCCTCGCCCCTTCATGCATTCCGCCCCCCCCCAAAAAAAGTGTACTTCCCACCTCCTCTGTGTTGAATCCAACACGCCCAGGAGTGATTCGGGGAAACGACTTCAGGCTCTAACCATGTTTCTTTTTCCACCAAAATGGAATGTGCAATCCCACCTCTCACCACACACGCACACACTTTCCCTTTCTCTCGCCTCCAGAACTTGAGGCTTCACTCAAGAGGTCAGGAAACCACCAGCTTGCAGGAACCCTGAACCACTGACCCTGTGAAAGTAGAACTCTGAGAGAGCAGGTAATGAACTGATCCTTTTGGAGGCCCCGGGAGACACCAAGTCCTGTACAATCAAAGCTCTGTTTGATTTACAGCAGGGGAGTTAGCAGACTCCTAGGAAACCGTGAAGGAAACACTGGGCAGATGTCCAGGTCTGTAATAACCCTCGGATGCACTTTTCCTCTCGAATCCTGTAGTTAAGAAGTCTCCGAGTTAGAAAAACAGTGGCAACTGATGCGTGACATCCCCCTCAATTGTCATATTGCATTACTTCATCCGCAATCTTGACTAAAGTTCTGTGTTTAAGAACTTTGTTAAGCTTTTGCTTTCTCCTGCAGGTCTTCGTGAATGAACTCAGCATGCCTAACAGTACTTGAAATCTAGTTACACAAGGCTTCTAAATCTGTTTTGATTTAATACGACAAAAATATCCCAAAGGTTAACTCAGACGTTCTTATGCTGTTGAACACTTGAAAACGTCCTTTTATTGTGAATTCAAGCCAATGAATGGATTCCAATTAGTTCAAATGTTTCTAATGTAGATTAATAAGAAGAACCACACCTCCCATTTTTAACGCTGCAATGTAGGTACTGTACTCTATGCATTTTGTGTTTCCTATCAGTAATACAATACACTTTTATTAAAGAAAATGCCATATTTGGGAGCAACTTAAGCACTGGCATAAGATCATAAATTATTCAAGTAATTAAAATAATAAAATATTCACAGAGACAATGCATGACACCAGCCACATAAGGAAACATTAGGTGAGATGATAAAAGCTTGATCAAAGAGGTCAGGTTATCGGACAGTCTTAAAGGAAGGAGAGTGTTTCCCATAGAATCCTTACAGTGTAGGAGCAGTCCATTCAGCCCATCAAATCCACACTGCCCTTTCAAAGAGTATCACATCCAGACCCACCCTGTTTCTCCCATAGCTAACCCACCTCGCCTGCACATTATGGGCAATTTCCTGTGGCCAATCCACCCAATCTGCACATCTTTGGACCATGGGAGGAAACCCATGCAGACAGGGGGAGAATGTGCAAATGCCACCCGGTCGCCCAAGGGTGGAATCAAGCCTGGGTCCCTGGTGCTGTGAGGCAGCATTGCTAACCACTGAGCCATCGTGCTGCCCCAAGGTAGGTAACTCAAGGCTTAGCCACCAGTGTGATTAAGATCGTAGTGATTAAGATAAGGTATGCTCAAGAGGCCAGAATTAAATGGATACAGATATCTTAGAGAGCAATGGGCCTGGAGAAGATTCTAAAGACATCAGGAAAGGTAAGGTCATGAAGGGAGTTGTTAAAAAGGATGCAAATTTTAAAATCAAGATGTTGCTTGATCAGGAGCCATTGTAGAATGTGTTGCTGGAAAAGCGCAGCAGGTCAGGCAGCATCCAAGAAGCAGGAGAATCAATGTTTCAGGCATAAGCCCTTCTTCAGGAATGAGGAGGGTGTGCCAAGCAGGCTAAGCTAAAAGGTAGGGAGGAGGGACTTGGGGGAAGAGTGTTGGGAAGGCGATAGATGGAAGGAGGTTAAGGTGAGGGTGATAGGCTGGAGAGGGGGTGGGGGCGGAGAGGTCGGGAAGAAGATTGCAGGTCAAGAAGGCGGTGCTGAGTCCGAGGGTTGGGACTGAGATAAGGTGGGGGGAGGGGAAATGAGGAAGCTGGAGAAATCTGCATTCATCCCTTGTGGTTGGAGGGTTCCTAGGCGGAAGATGAGGTGCTCTTTCTCCAAGCGCGTGTTGCCATGGTCTGGCGATGGAGGAGGCCAAGGACCTGCATGTCCTTGGCGGAGTGGGAGGGGGAGTTAAACACTTTAACTTTAAAGTGTTTAACTCCCCCTCCCACTCTGCCGAGGACATGCAGATCCTTGGCCTCCTCCATCGCCAGACCATGGCAACACGACGCCTGGAGGAAGAGCACCTCATCTTCCGCCTAGGAACCCTCCAACCACAAGGGATGAATACAGATTTCTCCAGCTTCCTCATTTCCCCTCCCCCCACCTTATCTCAGTCCCAACCCTCGGACTCAGCACCGCCTTCTTGACCTGCAATCTTCTTCCCGACCTCTCTGCCCCCACCCCCTCTCAGGCCTATCACCCTCACCTTAACCTCCTTCCACCTATTGCCTTCCCAACACCCCTCCCCCAAGTCCCTCCTCCCTACCTTTTATCTTAGCCTGCTTGGCACACCCTCTTCATTCCTGAAAAAGGGCTTATGCCTGAAACGTTGATTCTCCTGCTCTTTGGATGCTGCCTGACCTGCTGCGCTTTTCCAGCAACACATTCATCAGCTCTGATCTCTAGCATCTGCAGTCCTCACTTTCTCCCAGGAGCCATTGTAAACTAGCAATTAGCAGGGAGGCAGTGGTGTGGTGGTAATACAATGGGACGAGTAATCCAGAACCTCAGGCTGATGTTCAAGGGATTTGGGTTTGAATCCAACTCTGGCAGATGGCTCAAATTTAAATTTAGTTTTGAAAAACTGGAATAAAAAGCCAATCTAATACTGACCATGTAACTACTTTTAATTGTCGTAGAAGCCCACCTAATATCCTTTAGGGAAGTAAATCTGCCACCCTTACTTGGACTGGCCTACAGGTGATTGCAGAACCAGCGTAATGTGTTGACTCTTAACTGCTTGATTAGCCAGTAATACTCACATCTCAGGAACAAATAAAAAAAAAATTGGACTTTGAAGCAAGAGCTGAACTTTTAATATTAAGTGCATTGGTTTTGATAAAGCTTTTGATTAATGTATAATTTTTTTTCCTCACAGTGGTCTCTGACATCATGTCTCTTATGTGTTTTTGGAGTTGAAATATTGGCATGTGCATAATGCAGATCACTGTGCCATCGATGTTGATCTGTTTCCCTCATTTATCCTTTTTTAAATGTATGGCCATCACCAGAAAGGTCTGCATTTGCAGCCAATCCCTAAGTTCCAATGAACTGAACAGGTTGCCAGGGGCAGTTATGAACCAATCTCACAGCTGTGAGTCTGGAGTTACATGCTAGGTAAGGATGACAACTTTCCTTCCCTAAAGGACCATACTGGCATATACAACAATTGATGCTAATTTTATGGTGACCGTTCTTGAGAAATCATCAATTCCTGATTTTTAAAGTTGAATTTAAATTTCACTAGCTGCCTGTAATCAGCCAGAATCCCTACAGTGCAGAAAGAGCCCAGTTAGTCCATCAAGTCTGCACTGACCCTCCAACAAGCATCCCACTCAGACCCTATCCCCATATCTACCATGGCCAAGACACCTAGCCTGCACATCCCTGTACCCTACAGGGCAATTTAACATGGCCAATCCACCTAATGTGCACATCTTTGGGCCATAGGAGGAAACCCATGCAGACAGGGGAAGGATATGCAAACCACCCAGCCACCCAAGACTGGAATTGAACCCAGCCCTGGCACTGTGAGGCAGCAGTGCTAACCACTGAGCCATCATCTCTATGTGCAAACCACCACCCCACCTCAGCAAATTAGCTTCAGTTTTGGAATTACTCGTTCAGTGATATAACATTGTTCCATCATTTCTCTAAAACTCTAAACTTCATAAAAATATATTTATTGATTAGTTGCAATTATTTCTTAACTTCAGAATGGAAGCATCGTGGGCTTTTTCAAAATTAATAAATGGAAAGAATTTATCTCATTCATACCACCCCCTTTAAAATGCTGGAAGTTTGGTGTAGATTCAATATTGGAGTGATAATGGTATAGTGGTAATGCCAATGACTATTAAATTAGAAGTTAATGGTGTAGATATTGGTTAAAATAGCACCAAGATAGCTGTGAAATAAAATCTGGAATTTGAAGGTATTCTCAGTGATGATGACAATGAAATTATCTTGATTGTTGTAAAACACTGAATGGTTCACTAACATCCATTAGGGAAGGACATCTAAGGTCTTTATTCGGTTTAGTCTACATGTAAGAGAGAGAGAGAGAGAGAGAGAGAGAGTGTGTGTGTGTGTGTGTGTGTGTGTGTGTGTGTGTGTGTGTGTGTGTGTGTGTGTGTGTGTGTGTGTGTGTGTGTGTGTGTGTGTGTGTGTGTGTGTGTGTGTGTGTGTGTGTGTGTGTGTGTGTGTGTGTGTGTGTGTGTGTGCTCATTCACCTAAGTTCTATCATAATGAATAATTCAGCCCAGGCAGTTATATATAAACCATATGTAAATATGCATTAGTGTAGTTTAATAATTTCATTTTATTCTACCAATTAGCATGTTTCTTCTCTTTTCAGGATACCTGTGATAATTATCATTCCTTGAAAGTATAGACAGGTGACTCCACTATTGGTTTCTGTTAGCATCTCTTGGGAAATAAAGAAAACACTTGCATTTCTATGTTCACTATCACTGGACATCTCAAAGGACTTCATAACCAATTAGTTACTTTTGGATGTGTGTTTGCTATTATAATACAAAAAAACATGGTACGAAATTTGCATGAAGCGAGCTCTCACAGACTATAATATTATAGTGACTGGATAATTTTTTTTTAATGATATCGGTTCAGGGATAAATATTTGCCAGGGCACTGGGGATAAATCACTTGCTCTATTTCAACATAGTATGGGATCATTATTAACCACCCATGAGGCAGATGGAGTCTAAATTTTAATTTTCATCCAAAAGACAGCAGCTCTTGATAATGTAGCATTCCGTTAATATTGCACTGAAATCTCAGCCTTGTATTTTGTCCTTAAACTCTGTAATAGGACTTGAACAGAGAGACAAAGGCAAGAATGCTATGAATTGAGCCAGAGCTGCAACACAATGACCAAAAGCAGCCTCAAGAAGACTTTTCCTCTCTATGAAAAGCAACGAGTTTCTTTCTAGCATGCAATACCACGTTAGAATTAAGTTCTACTAAGTTCTGTGCTTTTAGGTGCACCAAATTAATGTTCAACTTTTATTGTAGTATTTACAACATTTACATTTGTACATTCCAATTAGGGCTTTCCCATAAAATAATACTGATCATAGCCATCAAGCACATAGAATTCTTTTCACATCAAGAATTCAGAACAGTACATGGTACCAGTAAATTTGTAAATGGTGACTCTCTATATTTGCAAATGATGGACCTATGTCATTTGCTTTGAAAGTAGTTACATCATTGTTATGCAGACTAATTAGGTTTGACAATGCCAGTCAAATAAAGTCAGCATCTCTTTATTCAGCATCTTTGAAACTCAAAATCACTTTATTCTAGAAGGACAAGAGCAGCAGATGCATGTGAACACAACTGCCTGCAAGTCTCCCTCCAAGCCACTCATCATTCTGACTTAGAAATATATCGCCATTCCTTAAGTGTCTTTGGGCCAAAATCCTGGAACCCCCTCCATAATGGCATTGAGAATTTACTGACTGCACAGGGACTGCAGTGGTTTAAGAAGGCAGCTCACTACCACCTTCTCAAGGGTAACTAGGGATGGGTAGTAATGTTAGCACAGTCATTGATGCCCACACCCCATGAATGAATTAAAAAATGTTCTTGTATAGTATTAATACCTATGACATAGTGATCAAAATATACATAAACTTGCAAGAATCTATACATAAATGCATTACAACCTCAACTTGATACATTTCTAAGTGATGTAGCTCAACTTCAAGAGATAAATACACTTTCCATGATGGTTTGTAAGTTCAAAACATTTCCATTATAACTCAAAACTATAACTCATGATACACATAATGTGTCTTATGACCAACTTTGCTATTTGTTAATATTAGTCATAAGTCATTCATAACAAAGGAATATAATCTCAAAAAAAACGAGTCAACATACAGGATGGTTGTTAAACAATTAACAGTGGAGACAGAAAGCAGTATAAGAAATTGGGAGATTTTCCAAATTTCTCAGTGAATGATTGTACCACATTACTGCTGTCCTTTTTTTTCTGGCAGGCTCCCTGAGGATCCCGTGCCCTTTTTGGAGAGTCAGTCTAGCCCTGACTGACAGCACTGTATACAGATCTGGATGGCATCGAAGTGACAATGCTTATGTAGGACTGGATGATAGAGAGGTGACTATGTTTATACAGGAATGGATGTTCAAAAAATAGCCATGTTTGTGTGGGATTTTTTGTTGGACTGGTAACCCTGTTTATATAAGACAGTGTGTTGGACCACTAACTGTGTTTATGATTGGCTATGTTTGTGTATCAGAGAAATGACTGTGTTTATACAGAGGTATATTTTATTGAATAATCATTTTTATACAGGCATGAAAATTGGACAGATCGCTGTGTTTATACAGTGGAAGGCATGAAGAGAAGTAAATCTGTATACTGCTGGATGTTAGGAGAATAAAGGTATGAAGAGTGTACTGGAATGTTACAGACCATGCTGAACAATAGTAAATTTAGTTCCATTAGGATCCCTTATCTTTACCTCTGTTTATTATCAAGGCATGTTAAACTTTCTGTATCACAGTCATGTGGTTAGCATGCATTCTTTGTGAAACGGCATCAATACCAAGTGTTGCACTGATAACTCGTCACCCTCAATTTTTGCTCTTGTGTTTTGATTTTTTTGCCTATTTTATGTGGACAAAATATTTCAACAGATCAGCAGGATTTAAGTGGATTGGGGCTTACTTTATTCCTGGCAGACATTTAGTCTGCATCACTCAGCATTTGGACTGTGAATCAAAATAGTTGGGTGACCCAGCAGTGTGCAGAGCAGTGAACTATGTTCTGTTTTTATCAGATAGTCTGGTGTAAGGGCTGTTATGGCCTGGTGAGCTGATTAATTATTCAAGTGTCAGTCAGTAACTTTGCAAGGGCAGGATGTGGCGTTATCAGCCTTGCACTTGGGAGTCTATTCATTCTGTGTGAGCAACGGTCTGTCAGCCATCTACTGAGCCAAAGCAGGTTGCACATAAAATGTGGCATAGACTTCTCACAACATGGATCTTGTCCCATTTAGCAGGCACTAAGAAGGATAGAAATAACAAATCAAGTTTCTCAACAGAGTTCTATGATGCTGTATTATAAAAGAACATTGGTGCTATAGGGTTAGTAAATCTGCATCTGGATTTTTAAATTGCATTCGATTTTCTTCTTTTCTATGTATTTTTATTATACTTTATAAAATTTGTGGATAAGATTTGTGATTAATTCATGATATGGATTTGTCATGATGAGAGATTAAAATCCCATAGGTATGCAGAAATTTTCTCAGCAAAAATGTGACCAATTAAGAGACCCGGGCAGACTGACTGAAGGGGCTTCTCTAAATGTGAGCTTCTCAAGTAAGTACAGTGGTTAAGATGTAAATTGGTTAAGTTGTACCAGCACAATTGAGTCCAATGGTGTTCATGAAACCACCATTAATTGTTTGAAAACCCATCTGGCTCATTAATGTCCTTTAGGGAAGGAAAATGCTGTCCTTACCTGGTCTGGCCTACATGTGACTCCAGACCCACAGCAGTGCGGTTGACTCTTAACTGCTCTCTGAGATGGGTTAATGAATGCTGGCCTAGCCACTGATGCCCTCATCCCATGAATGAATTAACTATTGAATTCTATTGAACTATTGAACTATTGAATTTCCCTGCTGTTGTCAAAGATTGACTACCCATTCAATACTTGTAAAATAATGTAGCTCTCTCCTGATAATTATTTATTCAGTGCATGAGCCATGCAGTTGAACATTTCTTTTTTGCTTCTGACAGGTCAAATTTCTGTGTGGGTAAACTTGTCTGCAAAGGTTGCCTTGAACCATGCAACGCTCTGAAAGCTGGTACATTCAAATAAACCTGTTGGACTATAACCTAGTGTTGTGTGATTTTTTTTTAAAGTTGAACCATTTTGACATGGAACAAAAAAATCCGGGTTGACCTGGAATAATGTGTTTGATAGACAGCTGTAAATGGGCCAATGTCATTGACTAGCAGCAGGCCACTTACTGGAGAGGCTGCTGATACCAAATCCTAGCAACAATCAAACTGGCAGTTCAATAATTCAAAAGGGAATATTGCCTAACAAAAACAGAAAGTGCTGGATAAAATCAACAGGTCGGGCAGCATCTGTAGAGAGAGAAACAGAGCGAATATTACAAGTCCAGTGACTCATCGTCAGAACTTAAAGGAGCATGGAAAGTGCTAGTGACAAGTGGGGTGGGATTAAGGAAGGAAGGAATACATAGAAATGGTGCCGACAGAGAGAGAGAGAGAGAGAGCAAGGAGAGGCAAACAGAGGTATTGTTGATGATATCCGACAGAGATAAAGTGCTGGGTATGGTGCTTAACAAAAAGTATGAAAGATGGAAAAATGGGTTGAAAAATATGGGAGCAACCAAACAAAACTGCTCCTTAGGGTGTGGGGGAGGTATTGCATATGGAGGAGCGTGTGCATGTTCTGAAATTGTGAAACTCAATGTTGAGTCCTGAAGGCTGTAAGACACCAAGGCAGAAGATGAGGTGTTGTTCCTCCAGTCGGCATTGAGCTTCACTGGAGTGCTGCATCAGGCCTGAGACAGAAATGTTGGCATGTGGCGTGTTAAAAGTGGCAGGCCACTGGAAGCTCAGGGTCATTTATTTTTTCAGACAGAGCATTGGTGTTCTGTAAAGTGGTCACCCAGCTTGCATTTCATCTCCCCAGTGTAGAGGAGACAACAGCCCTCTTTCCTAATATTTCCAATAGAGCCCTAAGTCCTTAGGTCGAAATGCAGGTTTATACTGCTGACAGCAGGCTCAGTCGCCTTTGAGGACCTGGTCTCCTTAACATGTGCCAAGCAGGCCACAGATACCCCGTTTGTGGTTGCAAGGGAATGCTGTTAGCCACTGCTCAGCATTGTTGCTTCTGTTGATCAAAAAAAGGATGTAGATATTCACATCCCTACTTTCTTCACGTACCACCTTAAGCATGAGGGAGCAGGAAATGTGTGTTCAATCATTTTTTTTTTCTCCTCTTACAAACTGTATTTTCTTGCCAAACTGCTGTTACATGTGAAAGATAGAGGTCAATTTTAACTCGGAGTGGTTTCAGGCTGAAGGGTCAGTGCAAAAATCACTTACATTTCATTCAGCTACCAGTTTAATTACGCAGGCTTACTTACATGTATTCCAATGGAATCAAATGTAAATAAAGGTGGGTTTTTCACCTGATTTGTAATTACACAAAGGCAATAACTTACTGTTATGCCAAACAATTAACAGAAAATCCTCACAAATGATGAGAGATTGGAGCAATATGTTGACTGCAGGTATTTCTTCGGAATGCTGAAATACTCCAGAAGAGCAAATAATGCCAGTTTTCAGACCATCAAGTTTCATTTCTTTAGATTGGGACTTTACAGTTTAGCTGTTAGAAAGTAGTTAGAAAAGTTAGACACCAAGTCCATTACCATCTATCCATCTCTTTCAGTTTCACATTTAGATATGTCAAGGTGATAAAGTGCATGTTTTTGCTAATGTTTCTTCCTAGTTTTGATAATTTACTTTTAAATCTTTACTCAATTTCTTCTCCTATTGTCCTATCCACATGCCTTATTTAAATTTCATACCTGACAACTATTAGGGCCCAGTGGCTCAACATTTCAACTCCCCCTGCCACTCTGCCGAGGATATGGAGGTGCTGGGCCTCCTCCACCGCCGCTCCCTCACCACCAGACGCCTGGAGGAAGAACGCCTCATCTTCCACCTCGGAACACTTCAACCCCAGGGCATCAATGTGGATTTCAACAGTTTCCTCATTTCCCCTTCCCCCACCTCATCCTAGCTTCTAACCTCCAGCAACTCGATCCCCTGACCTGTCCGGACTTGTCCGACCTGCCCAGCTCCTTTTCCACCTATCCACTCCACCCTCTCCTCCCTGACCTATCATCTTCATCTCCTTCCCCACTGACCTATTGTACTCTATGCCACTCTCTCCCCACCCCCACCCTCCTCTAGCTTATCTCTCCACGCTTCAGGCTCTCTGCCTTTATTCCTGATGAAGGGCTTTTGCCCGAAACGTCGATTTTGCCTGTCCTCGGATGCTGCCTGAATTGCTGTGCTCTTCCAGCACCACTGATCCAGACTCAATTTCTTATGACCGAGTCTAAAGTTGATCACTTTGCACCAAGCTTTTAAATCCAAGTTATCAATGTAAATTAGAAATAGCAGGGGGTGTAATAGAAATCCCAGCATTTCACACCAGTCTGAAATCAATACATAAAAAACTACAAGCTGCTTTCTGCTCTTCGACCTGTTTTCTTTTTACCTGTTCTCACATTTTATTCAAATTGAAGACACTGTGCATTTAGGTAGCTGTTCTTAATACAGAACTTCGCCAAGGTCCTTTTCAAAATACAGGTATATTATGTAATCGGATCCTTTATTATCCTCTTTAGAGGTGCTACTTCCACAAAAAATAATAAGCAGGTTTGTGAAGCAACATATCCAATCCTCTTCCAAATTAATGTCTTTTTTTCATGCTGCAAATTCGTACTATTTACTAAGTTGTTTTCACCTATAGATTTTCTCCAGCCAACTCCCAGGGAGGTGGTTGAGTAGTGGTCATATCACTGGACTAATAATACGTAATCCCTGTGGATGTAAGTTAAAATTCTGCCATGGCAGATCATGAAATTTGCATTAAATTAGAAGGAAGTCAGATTAGAGTCATAGAGATAAATAGCAGATGTTTATGTCCAACTCGTCTATGTCGACCAGATAGCCTAAATTAATCCAGTCCCATTTGCCAGTATATGGCCCATATCCCTCTAAATTCTTACAATTCATGTACCCATTAAGATTCCATTTAAATGTTGTAAGTATGCCAACCTCTTACACCTCCTCAGGCAGCTCATTCCACCCTTTGTTTGAAAAGTTGCCCCTTAGGTTTCTTTAAATCTCTCCTCTCTCATCTTAAATATTTGCCCTCTAGTTTTGGACCCCCTACCCTCATGATTTTATAAACCTCTATAAGTTCACATCTCAGCCTCCGGCACTCCAGGGAAAATAGCCCCAGCCTATTCATCCTTTCTCTATAGGTCAAACCTTTAACCACGGGAACATCCTTGTAAATCTTTTCTGAATCCTTTCAAGTTTCACAACATCTTTCATACAGCAGGGAGACCAGAAATGATCACATCATTCCATATTTGGCCTAGCCAATGTCCTGTACTATCGCAAGATTATCTCCCAGCTCTTACACTCAACACACTGACCAATAAAGGTACCGTATGAAACAGCTGCTTCACTATCCTATCTACCTGTGACTCTACATTCAAGGAGCTATGAACCTGCTCCCCAAGGTCTCTTTGTTCAGCAACACTCCCCAGGACCTTACCAGTAGGTGTATAAGTCCTGTCCTGATGTGACTTAACAAAATGCAGCACCTCCCATATCTGTCAGCCTTACCTGATTTAATATATATGTGACCACAGAACCACAGTAATATGGTAGATCCTGAACTGCTTTCTGAAATGGCTTTGCAAGCCATTCAGTTTCAAAGTGTTTAGGGATGGGAAAATTAGTGCTCTCGGTACACAATGTCTGAAAGGCCTTTCCCTTTCCCTTGTGTCTTTGCAGTGGTTGCTCCAAACTTGACTGTCTTGAATAGTATGTAGTGATGGAGAAAGTGAGGACTGCAGATGCTGGAGATTAGAGTCAAGGTTGTAGTGCTGGAAAAGTACAGCAGGTCAGGCAGCATCCGAAGAGCAGGAAAATCAATGTTTTGGGCATAAGCCCTTCATCAGGAATGGTAAGTACATGAAAGTCTGTTAAACCTACGATCTTTTTTGTCTGATATGGTGGAGAAAAAATGTTTGTTGAGTGTGTGAATTCTTCCGAGGATGTAAAACAGCAGAGGTCCTTTGCAGGTCTGGGGGAGTGTGGCCCGGAGCTGGAGCAGGGCTGACTGCAGGGAGAGTAGGTGGCAGTGCATGGCTGCGAGTGTGGAGCAGAGGATTTGGAAGAACAACCGTTTCTGGAGGCTTTGGATTTGTTGGAGGTACTGGTTGTCCCATTCAGGTTCAAATTGTGATGGTCTGAATGTAGTCCAGAGTCCATGCGGGATCAGTCGGTTCTGTAGGCAGGCACTAAGGAAGGAGATGTGGCTGTGGTAGTGAGCCTGCTTCAGGATGTGGCTGATGAGTTTCAGGGCAGAGGAGATGACCTGAGTGTGCAGTGAGAGAAAGACTCACTGAGGTCCTTGTAGAGGGAGGAGGAGAACTTCTTCAAGATGGGCATTTTTGAAGGAGGCTTCACAGTAGGGCTAAAATCAACAAGAAGAAAGTGAGGACTGCAAATGTTCGAGATCAGAGGTGAGAGTGTAGTGCTGGAAAAACACAGCAGGTCAGGCAGCATCCAAGAAGCAGGAGAATCGACATTTCGGGCATAAGCCCTTCATCAAGAATACCTTGGAATGTGCAAGTATGCAATGCTAGGCTTGCACAGGATAGCCAAACAGAACTCATTAAATAACAAACGCCAAACAAGCTAAGCTCTCTTTACATACCTAATGTTGTAACCTGCTTTTACAACAAGAATGATCATCATTTTACAGAGATTGCCATCTTACTCGAATGCTTGCAATTGCTAATTTTCTATTTGGTAAAGCTTAAGTACAACATTACTGTTGAAAAGAGTACAGTTAGTATGCTGATACAGTGAGAAGTTACAAAGGCAAATGGAAAGTTTGCATTTGTTGCAAGGGATGTGGAATATAAAAGTAGGGAAGTTCTTCTGCTGCTGTACAGGACCTTGATGAGACCATATCTGGAGTACCATGAACAGTTTTACTCTCCTTGTTTGAAAAGTATATAAATGCATTGAAAGAAGTTCAGAGAATGTCCACTGTAGCCAATCCTGGGATAAAGGTCTCACTTTAGGAAGAAAGGATGAGCTGGTTGTGCCTGTACTCATTGGAGTTTCGATGAACCAGAGGTGATCTCATTGAGGTGCCTGACTTGAGGGGACTTGATAGAGTGGTTACTGGATGGATGTTTTCTCTTATGGCAGAGACTAAAACCAGGGCCCAGTTATAAATAAGAAATTTCCTTTTGAAATAGGGATGAGGAGAGATAATTTCTTTCAGGGGTTGTTAGTCTATACAATTCTCTTTTCTAAAAAAAGTGGAGACTGGATCATTACATTGGTTTGAAGTTGCATTGCATAGATTTTTGATGCATAAATATGTCAAGAGTTTTGAGGAACTGAAAGAAAAATGGAGTTGAGACCACAATCATGTCAGCTTTGAATGGTTGTTCAGGGTCAAAGATCCAAATGCCTACTCCTGCTCCTAAGTCCTATGTTCCCACATATCTATATTTAAATATAATTTTCTTGTCAATTTAATAGAATCTTGAAATTAATGAGTTATTTCTAACAGATTTGTTCCAACTTGGACAGGTTCAGGAAAATTTCAGTTCACTCAAAATTTGATTTTCTACACTTTGTTTAAAACAAAATCTTACTGATGTTGAGGGTTTAGCAACGATTTTTTTTTCCAAGCATTAAAACGCATGCATGTACATTTCTTCTGATGTGACAGCATGTGTTAAAAGTTAACTTCTTATTTTCTTACGCTGTTACCTTTTTTCTTTTGCAGCAGGAAAATGCAGTAGTAACACAAAGGCTTTGCTCACGTTTCCTACAGATGCGACCACAGTTGACTTTTGATCTAATGTTGCTCTCTTCAACTTCACCACAGTTTAGTTGGAGGTTCTGGCAGCTTGCCATGCGCTGCTTTCAATGGAGGATTTTATTAGCTTTGTCTCCAGCTCATTACAAATGATCAGGATGAACATCTGGTTCATTTAAAATAAAGTAGGAGTAAAACAAAACAACTTTATTTAAGATCATAAGCAAGTGGAATTATTATAATCAGAATTGGGAAACTGTTGGATAAATCTCCATCACTATAATGCTGAAGCTAATGATTAACTGCTGTAAAACAATGTACACATTAAGCACTGATGAATCCAAGCAACTTGCAAGTCAAATAAGCTGGAATTTATAAGCTTAATAGCAACGCTGAGATGGTCATAATATTGTAATATAACCTATTGTTATTTTTAAGGACAATGAAAAATGAGCTATAAATAGACTTCCTGCTCATTTCCTCCCTTACTTTCCCAAAACCGTTTTCCTCAATTCTCCATTTTTCTGAGTTGATATTTGATTATATGTTTTCTCATTATTTCGCTTTGCTCTCCATGAACTGAAACCTCCACATGAAAACAAAACTTTGCAGAGCAATATAATGCCATTTAAACCATTTTTAGAAAACAAAATTAAATAGACCATTTTTTTCACAGTTCAGATAAAACCATTAATATAAGAACTTTTAATTCATGTTCAGCTCAGCATAAGTAAACTAATTGGGTGCACCAATAGAAAGAGCTTATAATTACGTAGCACCTTAGCACATTCTGACATGAACCTCACGCACTTTAGAACCAACAGTGACCATCAAGATGTTGATAAACTCAATAGTGTCCAATTTACATATGGTAAATTCTGACAAATGGTAAAGGAAACGAATGACTAATTAATTTGTTCTTCAGAAGGCTAATCTAATACTAGAATGACACTTTGCTCTTTGAACAATACAGCAGGATCTTTTTTATTCAAATTAACACAAACTTGGTGAAAGATAGCACCCATTTATCTCCTGGAAGAACACACGCTCCAATAAAACAAATAGGTCTACAGATCAACTACAATCTCATCAAGCAGACAAGAGGAGTGTGAAAGCATCAATCGTGCTGTGTGAACACAGCAACCCAGAGAGTAAATTCTGTACCTGATGGTTTGCTGTCTGTCTGATGTATCACCATGTTGTGTAATAGGGGCAACATGATGAGCTACCACTGAATGAGGAGCATTAACCTTATGCACCTGTTCCTGCTTGCTGGTGCTGTGTGAATCATTTTTGGATCAGCTCGTATTAGATACTGCTTATGTGCCGTTCTTTGTACTGGTGCTTGCTGGAAAAGAGTGACAATATATTCACGCAGGGCCAGGGTCTTGGACAGATGCAACAAAAAGTCGAGGCATGAGTTCGGACCTAATGACAAGGATAAGCAGAAGCAGATGAATGGTAGCACATTGCAGTTTTTAAGAGCTAAGACCACATGTGAGCTGGAGCATTAGGTCAAGAATAGAAGAAGGAAAGTGGCCAACATTGTGGTGTATGCAGCTTCTGACCACACAACATCTCGAATGCCACACATCCACCATCTGTCAACGATATCAGTAGCAAATTTACCATGCGACACTATTTCTACCAAGTTAAAAATCCAACAGGTTTAATTGGTAGCACTAGCTTTCGGAATGCGCTCCTTACAACCACCTGATGAAGGAGCTTCGCTCCAAAAGCTAGTGCTTCCAATTAAACCTGTTGGACTATAACCTGGTGTTGTGTGATTTTTAATTTTGTACACCCCAGTCCAACACCGGCATCTCCAAATCATGTCTATTTCTACCAGGTTGTTGTGAGCCAACTTGATGTGCCAGGGTTTGAAGACGTGTGAAGCAGCTATTAGTAATGCACGTGGAGTACATGCAGCTTCTGTTACTAGATGGGGAAAGTTGTTGGCTGAGAGTGTACAAAGAAGTTAACTGGAATATAAAATTAATCTATCCAATCAAAGCTTTGCTCCAGTTTTCAGGACAGGAGAATGTGTTGAGTGTTTGGACAGAATAAAATGGATCTCGCTTGGAAGGGTGGCTTCTGCTATGTAGGAGGGTAAACCATGGGATTGCAGGAATTTAAAGCTGAATCTTACCTTGGTAGATCAAGAAACAAAACTAAATATATTAATATAACCCATTTAAGATATTAAAACATTCTAAGCTGATGCTTAAGAGAATTATAAAGCAAAATTTCTCACTGAGCTACAATATTAGAGTAAAGGGCTTAAAGTTAGGTCAACTTTGGTTAGTTGGTTTTCACAGAAATAGAGTGGTAGCATCTTTTAGGGAGGGAATTACAGAGCTGGACAGTTAGAGGCATTATGACTATTTGTGAAACAATTAAAATTGTACATACTCAAGAAACCAAAACTAAATGAGTGCAGATATCCTGGAGGTTTGTGGGGCTGTTGGAGGTTACAGGTTAGGCCACAGAAAACAAGGACAACAACTTTAAAACTGAGATATTGCTTGACCCAACAAGTTCTACAAACACAGGGATGGTAAGAGAACATGATTTGGTGTGAATAAGGACATAGGCAACCGAGTTTTGAATGACCTCAAGCTTACACAGGGTATACTATGTGAGAGACTAGCCAGATTTATGTTGAGTAGTGAGGTGTAGCTACACCACAAACATGTTTGAGAACTTCAGTAGCAGATTAGCTAATGCAGGAGTGAAGTTAGGCAATATTATAAAGGTGCAAATAGCTGTTTTGGTGATGGTGGATGGGCTAGTTATAATTCAGTTGGGGATATTCCATAAAAATGTAGATTTGGCAAGGTGAACTTGATTCTGAAATACTTTAATCCATTTCCAGCATCTTCCATTTTCACCAGAAAGGATAGAGACTGCAGGCTAGTGTGGGTAAAGAGCCTATCCCTGCAGCCCAACCCAGCCTACTCCCTTTGCAGTGCTCGGCATGTCCTCATTCTCCCAAAGGATTTTCATGCAGTTAGGCTAATCTTTAAAGGACTTGTGGTTCACATACCCTCAGAGTAGTCATGAACTATAGTGTGAATGATGGAGCCTTTTGAAAGGCTCGTTCAAAAAGTCTTCCCCATGACCCCCTTATGTCATGCTACATCCCTCCACCTACCTCTACCCGGTTCCTTATACACTTTGTGCCGGCTTTACCCCTTCCTATATCCTCACATTGCTTCCCATACCCTCCATGCAAAGCTATACCCATTCCACATAATATGGCAGGGAATGGCATTGATCCACCCTCCTTCTAATATCCCACTTACTCTCAATCCAAATATGTGCATTTTCACGCCCCTTCACTCACTATACACTCTGTAGAACCAATTAATTCCATACGGGTATGTGGAAAAGCTTTTTTAAAAAGCAAGTTATTCAGTCAAACCTTCCATTTTCTTAAGAAAACTGTTTTGTTACAACAGTATAAAAATGTCAAGCATATAAGCCCTTTAAAGTATTAATAGCTGAAACTGCAAGTACCTGTAGTCCCATTATCTCTTCTACTCTTTATTGTAAATAAATAATGTGAATTGACAGAATAGGTCATGGCTTAAGAGCTGTCAATCAACCAATGTTTTCCCTGGGATGCAGCTGTTTCAATGGTCTAATGGATGTCTGGGCTCTTAGCCAAGAATACAGAATGAGGCTTGGACCTATTAAAAGCATTTCTGGTATTGTAGCTGGGTCCAGTGAGTGATTCTGTTGTCATTGACTGTTTTGTCTGCTCCCTCTACATATGATCATTTATTTGTCATGACATCATTTTCTGTCTGAGGGAAGCAGAACATCTTCCCCAGACATGGCTACTTTATTAAGATTTTCAATATCAGAAAATCGGAGTGGCCTGACCATTGACATAAAGCCTGATGTCGTACATTAAATGTTTCACACACTATCATTCAAAATTACATCTCCCCTGTCGGAGTTACTGGCTGGTCTGCCAGAATTCCCAGTCCTGCCAAGTGCCCAACTGTCTATATGTACAGAACTAGCAAATACAGCTTTCTAATGTCATTGGGCAGACACAATCAACTATCTGCTTTGCTGTATATTGAAACTCACCCCACTCCAGCATCTTCATCTGTCCTAAACCTACCTGTTGATCACTGAAACATAGCAGTCAGTGCATAACATAACACAACATATAGCAACTTAAAAACACTCTGATAAATCACTTGCCAATGAGCGTGGAGTGTATATACTAGAACTATTAATCATTCAACAATAGTCTGTGTTAATTATTACTATAGTTACTATTGATTCCTAAATAAATCCTTGATAGACAAGCAGGAGGTTGGAAGAACACAGCAAGCCAGGCACCATCTGGAAGTGGAGAAGTCAATGTTTCAGGTGTAAACCTTCTTCAGGAATAGGGATGGGGATAAGGGCAGCTGTAGATAAAGTTGGGGAGTGTTTGGGGCAGGGTGGTGAGCCAGGGATAGGTAAGCACTACGACTTGGTTTGGTTAATGAGAGGAATGAATCCGGTTAGTAGCTAGAAGGAAGATTGATCAAAGGAATGGAAGGCAAGGGGAGAGGCTGAGAAGGGAGTTGGGGGATGGGTAGGGAGACTATTTGAAATTGAAAAGCTCTTCTCCAGGCTGTCGGCTGCCCAAGCAGAGATGAGGTGTTATTCCTCCAGTTTGCAGTTAGATTTGCTGTGGCAATGGAGAAGGCCAAGGATGGTTGGAAAGGGAGTGGGAAAGGTAATTAAAATGGGTGGTGACTGGGTGGTCAGGGTTAGCCCCTGCGGGTCCAGTTGAGATGCTCAGCAAAACGTGCCCTGAGTTTACATTTGGTCTCCTGATGTAGAGAAGACCACATCAGGAGCACTGGATACAGTAAACTAGGTTGGAGGAGAGGCAGGTCTCACTTGGAAGGACTGTTTGCACCCTGGATGGAGGTGAGGAGAGGGTGTGCCGGCAGGTTTTGCATCTTTTACGGCTGCAGGGGAAGGTTCTGCCTGCACAGCCTACAACCCAGAGGACTCAACACTGAGCTCTCCAGTTTCAAATAATTTTCTTTCCCATTCCCTGACTCCCTTCCCAGCCCCTCCCCCTTTCTTCTATTCCTCTGACTGACTCTCCCTTCCAGCTACCAACCGGATTCATTCCTCCCATCAACCAACCAGGTCATACCCTCTACCTGTGTTCACCTATCCCTATTTCAACAACCCCCACCCCCCAACACCCTGCCCCCTCCCTTATCTGCTGTTCTCCTTACACCCACTCCCAACCCTGAAGAAGGGTTACACTGGAAACATTGACTTCTCCACCTCCTGATGCTGCCGGGCTTGCTGTGTTCTTCCAACCTCCTGCTTGTTTACTTTGGATTCCAGCATCTGCAACTTTTTTAGTCTCTGAATAAATCCTTGTGTAGCCTAAGACTGTCTGCTGTTATGGATGGGAAAAACAAGCCCAGTTTTCCGTATTCTTTTGAGCAGCTTTGAAATTCTTGCTTGTCAATGCAAGATCTCTGGACTCAGACTTTACTCCTTTCCCACCCATTCATGTCATTCCCAAATATTTAAATTGCTGAGTCATAAAGTCATACAGCATGGAAATAGGCCCTTCAGCCCAACCTGTCCATGCCGACCAGGTATCCTTACCTGAACTAGTCCTATTTACCTGTGTTTGACCCATATCCCTCTAACTCTTTCCTATCCATGTACTTGTCCAAGTGTCTTTTAAATGTTGTAATTGTACCTGCCTCTGCCACGTCCTCTGGCAGCTCGTTCCATACACGCTCCACTGTCTGTGTGCAAAAGTTGCCCCCCCAACTCCCTTTTAAATCTTTCCCTTCTCATTTTAAATCTATGCCTTCTAGTTTTGGACCCTCCTACCCTGGAAAAAGACTTTGGTTATTCACCTTATCTGTAGCCCCTCGTGAGGGTTATAAGGTCATCCCTCAGCCTCCTATACACCAGGGCAAAAAAAAGCCCCAACCTATCCATCCTCTCCTTATAACTCAAACTTCCAGTCTCAGTAACATCCTTGTAAATCTTTTTTGCAACCTTTCCAGTTTAATAACATCCTTCCCATCGCAGAATTCCTAGACCAGTATTGTACACAGTACTCCAAATATGGCCAAATATATCACATCTATTCCCCAGTCACCTAGAAACATGACATTTCCAGCTTAATAACCATTACTCAAAGATTACATTGCAGCTTTGAAATCACTTCATAATGACTAATATCTCTTTTTGTAATTGTACATGTTAATTTTAAAATTGCCTTTAGTCAGTTGAAGCTTTGTTGTTTCATTATAATCAACCCAATGATGGCTGGACAAAAGATTTCAATTCTCATCAGTAAATACTGTAATTAACCCAGGTAATTTCATTGTCTGTGTTCTCAGTTAAGTGTATGATAATTCGGCTCCATCATATGGTTGGAATCAATTGCTCCACCAAGCCTGGAGTCTATAAATAATTCAGTCAGTACTCACTGTTTATGCTAAACTAAAGGAAACAATCAAGATTATTCTCTTCCCCTTGTTAAATACAGTGGAATAATACACACCAGTAAAAGTGATGTAATGTCAGCAGATAAGCCTAATGTACATCAGGGCAAAGAAAAAGAAATGTACACAATTTCTGTTTGTTAAAACCCTTGGATTAGCATTCCATAGCTGAAGACATTCAGTGGTGAGTGTGATTAAAGTCACCAATGTATAGTGCAGGTCGTGGACTTGCCGACTTCTTTTGTGTATGAATGAGGAATGGCCAAACAATAGCAATGGGGAAGGTTCAATCCACCCATTTCCATGATGCAATTTCTACCACCCCATCTGAGGGAGGAATGTAGCACCATGGGTAATGTTGCATTCCTTTTTATACTCTGTGGCAATACTGTGGACAAAATCGTCGTGGTGTCTGAGTGCAGTGAGATTGTGTGAAATGGTACATCTAGGGGGTAGGGTCCCTAATTTTTTGTTTGTGTATTTTCCCAACAGTACTATGTTCATTGCCAAGTTGGTGCTGGTGGTTGGGAGGTAGGGATTGCTATTTGAGCACCTACTAATGGACCTATTAAAACCTTTTAGTCCATTCTCTTTCTCTAATAAATCATAGATACTTAAATATTTCTCACTGCATTGTACATGCTGAGTGACACACTATATTGCTGCATTATTGTTGGACTGATAAACATGGAATAAGTGAACAGGTTAATTCAATGGGCTAAATGTCTGGTATGTCATCAGCATGGGTTAAATTCCTGCTCTGTCAAAGGTGAAGCTAGGATCTGCTTCTTTGCCCTGCTGTTGAGAGTGGACAGAAATGGCAAATCATCACTAAGTAAAATTGGCTTGGGATCCAGCATCAGCTGACAATAAGCCAAGGACCTGCCTTTCAGCATTGTATCTTTGGGAACATGTAAAGCAATGGGAAGAATATTAATCTCTGCCTGGAAACAGAGCTGGAATGCAGCTAAGTAGCTGCAAAATGACGTACTGCCTGGCTATTGCTTGATTTTTTTGCCCACGGTCATCTCAACCGAACCCTTTGTTAAAGTGGTTAAACTAATCATTTGCTGAAGGCAGTAGACTCACCAATGCATGCAAACAGGGATCCTATCATATCAATATTCTAACAGTCAATTATAAATCATTGCAGTAAGGATGAGGAGAAATTCTATCGATTTCCTCACAGGGGCCAAAAGGAACAGGAATCACCGGGATCCCATAAAGTTATGTCCCTGTCCAGGATTCCCAACCATCTTTGGCCCGTTCCTTCCCTCCAACTCCAATGATCTATGTTCGTGACAGTGGGAGGCTTTAAATCCAAAAGTATGATCTACCCAAAGCTGGCTGATCGGATGAAAGTGATATTTGAACCTTATCCAACTCTGTCCCCTCATCCTCTCCCCAACTTAAACTAGTTCCTAGTTCGAATCCCTGACTCAAAACCGATCTACCCAACGTCACAGATGTCAGGAACTTATTTGGGCTGGGTGATCATCTCTGGCATTTTTCTTGGTTTCATCACAAGACCTATTGCCTCTACCTGCACTGCCCAACATTCCCATCCTTGTGGTTCATCAACCTCTGACACCAATCAGAATGTGAACAGTCTCTAAATTGATATCTGATCTTCAAAGTCAATCAACAACTTTATTCCTCAGGATCACATGTTCTAAATTCATAACCCAAAATGTTTCAAAAAAAGAAATAGGTTTGCACATTTTTTCCTCGTCGCCCTGGAGATTAGTCTTCAATACTTGGAGGTTTTGGGAACAAACTTTGAAGGCTGGCAATGCAACTATGACAATGACTCAGGATTTACCATACAAATACTTGGGCTACAAGAGCAGGTCAGATGGGAATTCTATAGTGAGTAACTCACCTCCTGATTCTTCAAAACCTGTCCACCATTTACAAGGTATAAGTCAGGAATGTGATGAGATATTCTCCACCTGCCTGGACCAGTGCAGCTCCAGCAACACTCTAAGAGCTTGACAACTTCGAGACGAAGCAGTCTATTTAATTGACACCCCATGCACTTACTTCATTCACTCTCTCCAACACTGATGCACAGTGGCAGCAGTGTGAACCATGTACAAAATGCACTTCAGAAACTTGCCTAAGCTCCGAAAACAGCACCTTTTTCTAAAGATGAATCCTTTACCACTTAGAAGGTCAAGGGCAGCAGATGTGCATGAAAATCAATACCTGCAAGTTCCCCTTCAAGTCACATTCCATCCCGACTTGGAACTATATTGGCATTTTGTTTTGATCTCAACTGATTGCAATACTGGACAAGTCAGATTGCAAAGTGAAACCTGACATGATAGATCATAGCTTTTATGGCTGAAATTTGCATAGCAAATATACAATGGTCAAAGAATGTAATGACCTGACATTGTCATAGAATCACCCAGTATAGAAAGAGGCCCTTTGGTCCATCAAGTTTATACTCCAAAAATATACTACCCACTCTAGTCCCACTTCCTTGCATGAGCCTCATAGTCATGAATGTTATGAAACTTCAACGTCATCCAAGTATTTTTTAATGGTTATGAGGTTTCCTGCCTCAACTATCCTTCCAGACAGTATATTCCAGATCACCACCATTCTCTGAATGAGACATTTTCCCTCAAATCCTCTCTAAACCTCCTGCCTTTCACTTTAAAATTAATACACTGTCAATACCTTTTAACAAAAGAACAATGATGTTAATTATAAACAAAAGAAAAGAAAACACTAACCACATTACACCATACAAGAACTACTTGATACAATCTTATTACAAGTATCAGGAATACATATTCAAACCTTTTACTGTCAACAACAACCTTCCAGATACTTAAACCTCAAGGAGTAATCACCCTATTTTCAATTTAAAGTTCCTCATTCACTTGGCATGACAGTAAGTTGTTTCTGGATTCTTTTCTTAGTGACTCTAAATGCATGCAGAGCAAACACTTGGACTTTCTATACCATCAACCTCCAGGAGTTTTCCATATCCAGTGTTTCTTCTCATAAGCCACTCAGAACGTTGTCCTGAATCTTGATTTTTTTTTGGAGACTACTAAATGCACAGCACCAATTTGCTCTGATTAGAACCAAGCATTCTGCCTGACTTTCTGTATAGTTCTGCCCTGCAGTGATATTGGACTCCTGTCACTAGCAACAGCATTAAAAATCACACAACACCAGGTTATAGTCCAACAGGTTTTTTTGGAAGCGCTAGCTTTTGGAGCGCTGCTCCTTTAACAGTTGGTTGTGGAGAATAAGATTGTAAGACACAGAATTTATAGCAAAAGTTTACAGTGTGAAGTAACTGAAATTATATATTGATAAATTATATTTTTCAATATATAATTTCAATTATATCACACTGTAAACTTTTGCTATAAATTCTGTGTCTTATAATCTTATTCTCCACAATCATCTGATGAAGGAGCGGTGCTCGAAATCTAGTGCTTCCAAAAAAACCTGTTGGACTATAACCAGGTGTTATGCGATTTTAACTTTGTACACCCTAGTCCAACACTGGCATCTACAAATCATGACTAGCAATAGCAGTTTATTTTTCTTTAACGCTGTTTTTCTAAAGCACTGAACTCTTCACCTTAAGCTATTTTCCAAGGCTATGAATGCTCATCAGAAATGCCTATATCAACAAACTTCAGCAATCTCTGCAGTACTCAAAGAACAAATTAAGAATGAAGCTACATTTCCCTTCTTAACACATACAATACAACAATATAAATAAAACTTTCTGTACAGTTTAAAATCCAAGTTTCTAAATAGTAAAAATGATATCATGAATCTTCATCACAGTTGCTTCACTGTTGCTAGGTCAGAACCCCAAAATTCCCTTCCTAACAATATTGTAAATATAGTAATGTCACATGAACTGTAGGAATTCAAGAAGGTAGCTCACTACCACCATATCAAAGACAATCAGAGATGGATAACAAATGTTGGTCAAGCCAGCAATACCCAGGCAGAAGTGTCATCTGATGAAGAAGCAGTGGTCCGAAAGCTTATGATTTCAAATAAACCTGTTGAACTATAACCTGGTGTCTTGTGATTTCTGACATGATGTAGCACCATGAAGTGGAAACATGATGAACAATTGCAGGGACTGGTACTGGGTCCACTTTTGTTTGTCAATTATGAAAACAATTTGGTTGAGAATTTAGGAGGCATGGCTAATCCGTTTATGGATGACACCAAAATTGGTGGTATAGTGGATAGCTAAGATGGGTATTTAAAATTGAAAAAAGATCTTGATTAATTGGGTAAATGAGCTGAGGAGTGGCAAAATATTGCGTGCAATTCTGGTCTCCTTCCTATCGGAAAGATGTTGTGAAACTTGAAAGGGTTCAGAAAAGATTTACAAGGATGTTGCCAGGGTTGGAGGAGAGGCTGAATAGGCTAGGGCTATAAGGAGAGGCTGAATAGGCTAGGGCTGTTTTCCCTGGAGCGTCGGAAGCTGAGGGGTGACCTTATAGAGGTTCATAAAATCATGAAGGGCATGGATAGGATAAACAGACAAAGTCTTTTCCCTGGAGTGTGGGAGTCCAGAACTAGAGGGCATAGGTTTAGGATGAGAGGGGAAAGATAGAAAAGTTGCCCTAAGGGGCAAATTTTTCATGCAGACAGTGGTACGTATATGGAATGAGCTGCCAGAGGAAGTGGTAAAGGCTGGTACAATTGCAACATTTAAAAGGCATTTGGATGGGCATATGGATAGGAAGGGTTTGGAGGGTATGGGCCGGGTGCTGGCAGGTGGGACTAGATTGGGTTGGGATATCTGGTTGGCATGGACGGGTTGAACTCTATGACTCTATGCCTCTAAATGAAGTTTAGATTTGATTAGATTCCGTTCAGCCCAACAAGTCCACACTGACCCTCTGAAGAGTAATCCACCCAGACCCATTTCGCTCTGACTAATGCACCTAACACTATGGGCAATTCAACATGGCCAAATCACCTGACCTGCACATCTTTGGACTGTGGGAGGAAACTAGAACACGCAGAGGAAACCCACGCAGACACGGGGAGAATGTGCAATTTTAATTTGGAGAAATGGATCAATTTGGATATTGCATTTTGATAAAACAGACAAGAGCAGGTCTTACACAATTAATGGCAGGCCCTGGGTAGCATTGTAGAACAGAGAGACATAGATGTTCAGGTACATAATTCTTTGAAATTTGCATCACAGGTAGACAGGGTGTTTAGGAAGACATTTAGCATGTTTGTTTGCATTGCTCAGAAATTTGAGTTTCGGAGTTGAGGTTGTACAGAATGTTGGTGAAATTTCTTCTGGAATACTGTTTACAGGCTTGGTCACCCTGCTATAGGAAAGATATTATGAAATTGGAGAGCATGTAGAAAAGATTTATCAAGATGTTGTTGGGAATGGAGGGTTTGAGTTAGAAAGATAAGCTGGATAGGCTGGAGGTTAGGAGGCTGAGGGGTGATCTTATAGAGATTTATAACACCATGAGGGGCATAGAACAGGATAAACAGCAAGGGTCTTTTCCCTTGGGTGAGTTCAAAATTAGAGGGCATATTTTTAAGGTGAGAGGAGAAAGATTTAGAAACAACATGAGGGGTAACATTTGTTTTACACAGGAAGTGGTTCGTATGTGGAATGAACTGCCAGAGGAAGTGGTGGATGCAGGTACAGTTACAACATTTAAAAGACATCTGGATAAGTACATGAATATGAAACATTTGGAAAGATATTGGCCAAATGCTGGCAAGTGGGACTAGTTTGGATTGGCAACATGGTTGGCATGGACCAGTTAGACCGAAGCGCCTGTATCCATGCAATGACCTATGACTCTATACAGTTCTGATAGTCTTTCCATTTATTTTACTGGCATCAACAGAACTTGTGCTGGGGTCCTGCTGCCCAAGACATTAAATGGATCCAATTGTCATATTATATTGCAACTGGAATCCTTTTGTATTATTTGGTTCTATTCTAGAGTAATGTTTGCATGGATGCAGAACAGTAGCATGAAACATACAAATAATGCATCCTACAACAGGCAATGTGAACTATCTCTGTAAATCTGTGTGGTTTCTTTTTATCCACCCAAGGGATGTGGACATTGCTGTCTCGGCCAGCATTTATTGACTATCTTTCATTACCATTGAACTGAGTGACTTGCTAGGGAATTTCAGAGGGCAGGAGAAAGTGAGGACTGCAGATGCGGAGATCAGAGTTGAGAGTGTGGTGCTGGAAAAGCACAGCAGGTCAGGCAGCATCCGAGGAGCAGGAGAATCGATGTTTTGGGCAAGAACCCTTCATCAGGAATGAGGCTTGTGAGCCCAGGGGATGGAGAGATATATGTAAGGGGGTGGAGGGGGGTGGAGCTACAGGGAAGGTAGCTGAGAATGTGATAGGTAGATGGAGGTGGGGGTAAAGGTGATAGGTCAGCGAGGAGGATTGAACGGATAGGTGGGAAGGAAGATGGACAGGTCATGAGGGCGGTGCCGAGTTGGAAGGTTGGAATTGGGATAAGGTGGGGGGAGGGAAGATGAGGAAACTGGTGAAGTCCATATTGATGCAGTGTGGTTGGAGGGTCCCAAGGCAGAAGATGAGGCATTCTTCCCCCAGGATTTAGGTAGTTAGGGTGTGGCGATGGAGGAGGCCTATGACATGCATGTCCTTGGTGGAGTGGGATGGGGAATTGAAGTGTTCAGCCATGTGGTGGTGGGGTTGGTTGGTTTACGTGTCCTGGAGATATTCTCTGAAGAATTCTGCAAGTAGGCTTCCGGTCTCCCCAATGCAGAAGAAACAGCATTGGGAGCAACGGATATGTGTGTGGAAGTGAATGACGTGTGGAAGTGCAGGTAAAACTCTGATGGATATGGAAAGCTCTTTTGGGGCCTTGGACAGAGGGGAGAGGGGAGGTGTGGGCACAAATTTTGCAATTCCTATGGTGGCATGGGAAGGTGCCTGGAAGGGAGGAGGGTTGGTGGTGGTGGACCTGACAAGAGAGTCGGGGAGGTAATGGTCTTTAGGAAAGCGGATAGGGGTAGGGAGGGAAATATATCTGTAATGGTGGGGTACATTTGTAGATGACGGAAATGGTCAAGGATGCAATGTATATGGAGATTAGTGAGGCAGAAGGTGAGGACTGGGGCGGGTGGATTCTGTTGCGGTTGGAAGAGTGGGGTTCAAGGGCAGAGGTGCAGGAAGTAGATGAGATGCACTGGAGGGCATCACCAACCACCTGAGAGGGGAAATTGTGGTCATTGAACCATCTGGTGTATTCTGTGGTGGAACTGGTCCTCCTGGGAGCAGATGCAGCGGAGGTGGAGGAATTGGGAATAAGGGATAGCATTTTTGCAGGAGGCAGGGTGGGAGGAGGTGTAGTCCAGGTAGCTGTGGGAGTCGGTGGGTTTGTAGAAGATGTCCGTGTTAAGTCGATCACTGTTGATGGAGATGGAGAAGTCCTGGAAGGGGAGGGAGGTATCTGAGATGGTCCAGATGAACTTCAGGTCAGGATGGAATGTGTTAGTGAAGTTGATGAACTGTTCCACCTCCTTGTGTGAGCACAGAATGGTGCCAATACAGTCATCAATATAGCGGAGTAAAAGGTGGGGAATGATGCTGATGTAACTGCGGAAGGTAGACTGTTCCACAGACCAGATGAAGAGAAAGGCATAGCTGGGGCCCATGCGGGTGCCCATAGCTACCTCTTTCATCTGGAGGAAGTGGGAGGATTCAAAGGAAAAATTATTGAGGGTGAGGACCAGTTCAGCCAAACAAATAAGAGTGTCAGTGGAAGGGTACTGGTGGGGACACTGAGAGAGGAAGAAACGGAGGGCTTGGAGGCCTTGGTCATGGTGGATGGAGGTGTATAGGGACTGGATGTCCATGGTGAAGATGAGGCATTGGGGGCCAGGGAAACAAAAGTCTTGGAGGAGGTGAAGGGCATGGGTGGTGTCCCAAACATATGTGGGGAGTTCCTGGACCAGGGGACTAGGACAGTATTAAGGTATGTGGAGATGAATTCGGTGGGGCAGGAGCAGGCTTAGCCGATGGGTCAGCCAGGGGAGTCAGGATTGTGGATCTTGGGTAAGAGGTAGAATCGGGCAGTGTGGGGTTCCCGAACTATGTGGTTGGAAGCTGTGGGTGGGAGATCCCCTGAGGTGATGAGATTGTGTACAGTCTGGGAGATGATGTTTGGTGATGGAGGTTGGGGGTATGGTCGAGGTGGCAGAAGGAGTCTTCAAGTTGGCGCCTGGTTTCAGCGGTGTAGAGATCAGTGCGCCAAACTACCACTGCATGCCCCTCCTTCGTCCGCTGGTTTGATGGTGAGATTGGGGTTGGAGTGGGTGGCGTGGAGAGCTGCATGTTACGAGGGTGAGATGTTGGAGTGGGTGAGGGGGGTGGACAGGTTGAGGCAGTCAACGTCCTGGTGGCAGTTTGAAATATAAAGATCGAGGGTGGGGAACAGACTGCCATAGGGTGTCCAGGTGGATGGGGTGTATTGGAGGTGGGTGAATGGGTCCTTGGAGGGTGGGCAGGAGTCCCGATTGAAAAAGTAAGCCTGGAGGCAGAGGTGGTGGAAGAAGTGTTTGATGTCGCAACGCATATTTAATTCATTGATCCAGGAGCAGAGGGGGATGAAGGTAAGGCCTTTGTGCAGCAAAGTGTCAGCTCCATTATTATGAGTTTGGCGTCACATATAGATCAGACAGATGAGAATGGCAAATTTCCTATGGGGTATTTATGATTCAGATAGGTTTTGTTTTCAACAAAGATTAACACGCAGTCATGTTGAGGCTAGCTTTTAATTCCAGATCCAAACTGAATTCAAATTTATCCCTTAAACATGGTGGAATTTGAATCATGTCCCCAAAGCCTTAATCCGGGTTTCTGAAATACTAGTTCAGCTGTACTACCATAATGACATCATCTCTGTACACACTTGCATTCACCAAGCCATGTCTTCCTTCAGCTGCTTCCGAGTACACAAAGTTTCCCTTTACTGCCAGGATCAGGTCAAATGTCAAAGTAGTTGACAACAACAGAATGGTTGCAATCAGTAAATTTTTCTCCATACAAACAGAACATTATTTTAAATATGGTAATCTATGGAGTAAACTACAGTACAATCTTGTATAGCTACTCTGTATTTTTTTAAATCAAAAGACTATATTTTATTCAGCAAACTGAAAGAGGAGTCTTTATTCTGAAAGATCTGATGCATCCATACAAATGGCTGTTCAATAAGACATAAACACAAAGCAGAGCAGAGAAGTCATAATACAACAATATGAACTTGTCATGCCCCAGTACCTCCTTTGACCAAGAAAGAAGCCATGCATTTCACATGCAAATGTGTCTCCTTGGAACCCATTCTGTGAACACGTACGGCTGCTGAACAGGTGCATACAGTATCCTTTCGGGTCATCGGTGGGCAATGGAGGACACAGAAAGTTCTTTATATCTTTGCTAATACTGAATAAAATCTCTCAGGGTGTCACATTCAGGTTTAATCACAAAAGTAACAGAGTGTTCTTGACTAAACTGAAAAATTCTGCAACTCAAAATCCATTTTATAAACACATTAAGTACATTCATAACAATGCTTACTATTAATTTGTTTAAAGTTTCCAATGTCAACTTTATCAATTGTCCATTTTACATTTTTTCTCTAACTCCTTCTCTCCTGAAGTCGTGCATCAATCCCTGGTAAAGAAGGAAGCGCAAAGCTCATTCCTAAGTTTCCCTTAAAGTAATTTTTGAAATATGGAAAACAAAGTGGCTGTGCATAGTCTGATTTCTACTCAGTCTGTTCCAGAAATTATGGTTCAGAATGGAAATCATCACTTGGATTGCCACTTAGGGAAGCCAGATGCTACCTAAAATTCAGTGGAACAGGCTACTATTACACTGCTATGCCACCTGTTTTCAACTTTAACATGAACTGAATGGAAAAGCAAGTACAAGAAACAGAAATGTTGCATGTTGCATAGCGCCATATAAACCAGGTATGTCTCACGCCTTGACCTGTTCTAATTCTCCTGTTCTGATCCCAGTTGGGACACGGACAGGAGAAATATTGTTGTCTACAGTTATTTAGAAAAAGTCAAAATTAGGCAGGCTTTCCACTTCTGGCTGGTATGCTGGAGGAGTATATGTTAACCGGGAACAGAATCAGATTTGTCTCCACTGTTGACGAGCCTATTGATATTCAGAAATGGATGAATGGTT
Source organism: Chiloscyllium plagiosum (assembly GCF_037043375.1). Taxonomy (NCBI): domain Eukaryota; kingdom Metazoa; phylum Chordata; class Chondrichthyes; order Orectolobiformes; family Hemiscylliidae; genus Chiloscyllium; species Chiloscyllium plagiosum. The sequence continues at coordinate 28,866,605 of NW_028270172.1, read as the reverse complement.
GCTGCTGCTGCTGCTGCTGCTGCTTTGTATACATAGATTTATATCCCAGCCTGTATCTTCAGGATAGTGATGGAAAAATTAGGCAGAAGCAGATACCTGATGAGAGTATTGTTATTTATCAAGGCTTCCAATATGATTTACAGAAAGGAGAACACTCCCCTAACCTCAAACATGATGAGAAATTACCATTAGCCTTTATACCTTCATCTTTTAGTGGATCCCTGTAATATGACAGATATTCACATATTAATGTCATTCTTAGGGTATGAAACCCTATTCTGAGTTTGTCTGATATAGTGGACAATTTACATCATGAATATCTGTGTAGCTTGGAAGTATCCTGTCAGTAGCCACATGACATGCCTCATATTTTTTCAACATTTCATTACTGTTTTGTTTGGCCTTCCCTTGGTTGGACAGTCCAGCATAGGAGCTCCACCACACTATTACGTAAATGCATCAGAACAGTCATATGCCATTTCATTCACCTCTAAAAGAAAAATTTCAAAATCTTGTCTGAATATCAGACTGGCTAAGGATTGTTTTTTGTTGTCTAAACTCACACAATTTCATGGTTCACTTTAATTCAGAACCCATTCAGCTCATGATAGAATTAAAATCTAGACTTGAACTGATAAGTGGAAATTAAGATTCACGTTAGACAATCGATTCGGAGTGGCCATCTTTAATATGATGTGGAAGTGCCAGTGTTGTACTGGGGTGGACAAAGTTAAAAATCAGATGACATCATTTGATGAAGGAGCAGTGCTCTGAAAGCTGTACTTCCAAATAAACCTGTTGGACTATAACCTGGTGTCATGTTATCTTTAATAAAAGGAAGCCCATTTATCTTTCTTGATCTTCACCACTGCTACATATCCCACTATCAACATCTCGATCTTAAACACAATTGGATCAGCATTGTCAATACAATGTCTACACGTGTTGGGTAGAGATTGTATCGTCTGACATGTGGCTCATCTCCTGTATACTTCAGTCCTCTCACTTTCTATAAGCTCAAGTGGGGACTGTGATGAATTTACAACACTTAACCTGATAAGTGAGCTTCAGGAACACTAAACAAACTCAATATCATAGCAGACAGAACTGTTTGTTTTCTTGCAACTGGACTTAATATCCAATACTTTCCCTACCTTCCATTAGCACAAACTGGTCTACAAGCTTCACTACAACAAGTTACTTCCACAATATCTCTCTTTGCTGTAACTTCCACTACTAAGAAGGCAAACAGCTGAAATATTATGCAAAGGCCATCACTTCCAAATTTCTTCTCAGGTCAAATGCTATCCTAATGTGCATGTATTTCTTTGCTCGGTTACCTTTCCCAGCCAAAATGTCAGAATTCCCTAAAATACCAGTATAAAAGAGCCATTCAGTCCAAGGGTTGAAGAATTTCAACAAGGCTCCATGGTACCTTCTCAGCATAATAAAGAATGGGCAATAAATGTGACTTATCAGCACCATCTGCATACCAAGAATATTTTAATTGGTTACTGGAGCAGAAGACTACAGACATTAGCAGTCATAGTCTTTCCTGTATCTTTTAAATTTATGGAAGGTAACCAAAAATAGAGTGTGGTACAGTTGTGATATGGTTAATGGAACAATACAAGTCTTTTAACATGTATGAATGACATGCAATTTATGTTAACTTGCTAGTGATCCTTCATACACTCTCTGATCCTGATCCAAAATCCATGGTAAATCAATGCAGTAACAAGACAGCAGCAAAAGAATAAAACAAAGCAATAATCATGAACATTTACTATTTTCTCTGTACTTAAAAAGCAACATTATTTTTTAATGTGCTTATTGTGTGGAGCATACAGACATTCAGAACTGTGATGGGTAACTTTTTCATTATCATGTCAGTACTGCTGTGGCAATATTTCACAACAGAATTTTTCCGATAATGTATTCTCACGAATCTCTGACAGGCCACTTATTTGCTCCATACTTGCATTGAAATATGTACTTGTAACTTTATCATGAAGGACCAGTAAACATGAAATAACTGAAGGAATATCTCGGACTGATAACAATGTGATAGTTTCCAGACACAGCCTGCAACTTCATCTTGCAAATACATCAACCTCCTAAGATTCTGTGGGCTTGGGGGATCAAAGCCAATGTTATTTTGGTAGGTGAGGATGGAGTTCATTTTTAAAGCCTGTGAGACTTTCTAGCTATTTTGGGTATGGTTTCATAATAATCTTGTCCACATATGGGTGCACAGCGGCTATGGATGGCATATGGCTCAGTGATTAGCACTGCTGCCTCACAGTGTCAGGGACTTGTTCCACCCTTGAGCGACTGTCTCTGGGGAGTTTGCGCATTCTCCCAGTGTCTGTGTAGGTTTCCTCCTACAGTCCAAAGATGTGCATGTCAGGTGAATTGGCATACGAAAATTGTCCCGGGATTTGCAGTCTAGGTGGATTAGCCAGAGGAAATGTAGGGTTACATGGATAGGATAGGGGGAGTGCTTCTGGGTGGGATGCTTTTTGGAGACTAGTGTGGACTGGTGGGCTGAACTGTCTGCTTCCACAGTGTAGGGATTCTATGATTAAATATGACTGAGTGTATGATGGTGGCATTAAAATAAATGAAATTATGGGGTGCAACACAGATTGGTCATCAAATCTGCACAGCAAATTGCTTCCACACAAAATTCTTAAATGCCTTGTGTGTTATGTTAAAGCTGGATGCATATGTAGTTTGAAGAAATTTGTAAGGAGGCAGTAGAAGTCTCACCAAAGGAGCCTAGGTTATCTTCACAATTCAGAATGATTCCAGACTGGGAGGGATTGTGGCAGAGGAGAGCTAATTAATCTTGTGCTCAAGCCATATCTGGCATTAGATGATTATACATTTAGGAATAAAATGAAAAATTGTTTCTCTGGCTTTCTCATTTTCATGAAGCCCAGGCCTGTTATTATTTGAGTGGAACATATCATTTGGTCTGCTATTTTATGATCTGAAAGCTTTGTTTAGAATCAAACAATATTAAAAGACTACATTCCAATTTCATTCCTTTTAATGTAAAATGCTGGCCGTTGGAATTGCTGATGGTGTCAGGTCCAGAATTGTTCTAATGGCATACATTAGTTTTCCTATTATTTCAAATGCTTGAATTGACTTACAGTTGTGCTGGAATTATCAAAGGCATGACCACCTGCACTAACTATAAGACAATAATAAGGATGAAGTGCAGGTATTGCAAACTGAATTTCAGAAACTACGGAAGATTCATAACGGATCAGCAATCTTCTTTAAAAAGAAGTCAGCTTCTGATATTTTGGATGTGTTTTCTTTATTAGTTCTGATGAAGAGGATACATCCAAAGTATTAAAATATATCCTTTCTGCTTACAGATGCTGACAGACAGGCTATATATTTTTGAGATTTTCTATTGTTATTAGCAGAGACGCTTAAAATTATCTTTAGAAGTGTTTTCCATCGTGTGGAACTGAGCCTTGATGTAGAGCAAGTTTGCTTGACTACCCAAATAAGTTACTTGGGGGAGAAATGGTTGTAAGGGTTTTACAAGCATTATTGTTATGGAGAGTGTGCTTATTTTAGAGCATTTAGAGAGAGTGAATGACAGCCTCTGAGTCTGGAAAGTGACCTTTAACACAAAAGAAAAATGAAAACGATGTGCATGTGCAAACCATCAGTAGTCGGTTGGCAAGTGTGCATCATGTTCAAGAATTAACTTGCAAGACCTTAGTAAGAACCGGGGGAGTGTACACTCCTGCAGAATAAACAGACTATCTTGCTTGTAACAGGAAGTTCCAGGTGTTCATTCATGCAATGTGAAAGGCCATCATAACTCACAGATGCTGCAGGAGTACCAGTAACTCAGTGTCACCAGTCAGATCATCCCTATTCATTACTCCAGCATCTGCACTTTTGTTCTTGTGAGTACTGATTCAACTAGACTACAGCTTCTTTGTTCACTAATCCCGCTCCCCCACATCACACAACATTTCAGTTATCTACTCTTTGTTACTTCAAGAAAAATATGACGATGAGCAATTGGTAAAACAGCGCTTTCCTCACTTACGCTTTCCAATCACTAAATTGATATTTACATATCCATTGTAAAATCAACATGAGACTGAACCTTCACCAGCATGAAAATGGATGTGTATTAATTAGGAGTCTCACTTGCTTAGCTGTACAAAATCGTTCAACTGTGAGGCAGCAACATCTGGTACAGAGCGTGATATAGTTCTAAAGCAAACCATTGCAGTTTTGTAAAAAAAATCAAAAGACATATGTTTTGAGTAAGTTATTGTAGTTACTCTTGTTGAATAAAACAAAATCTGACAGATTTATTGACCCATTCATACAAAACCAGTATGTTAGATATTGTGAGCGGACAATATATTTACTGCTCAATGTGGCTTCAAATCGGGAATGATCTGCACTACAAATTTATGAGACAAGAAAAGAATAAGAGTACAGTTACACTCCCACTTTCATTTTAAATTAAGTAGTTTTGAGTCTGCATTAGTATAAAAGTAACAGTCTAGCTCAGGAAATTACCCAGTGCTAAAGCCCTGAGGAGAGTCGCTCTCTAGGAGGCTGTCTTGAGTTTGTTCTGAGTGTGGTATAATTCTACCCCAAGGCTTACTTTATATTGTCTTATAAATGTAACCCGTAGCCTTGAAAAAGTACCTTCTACTGCAACAAAGTGAATTTTTGGTTTCCTCAAAACAGATTAGTCCTTACTGAGAAAAATTGCCAATTAGTGAAAGAGATTGGAAAAGCCATAACACATTTCACATAAGATCCATACAAAGAAATCAAGCTCCCAGTATTCCCCCATCCTTTCCAAGTTCCACCAGCTCCCCATGTACATCAACCTCAAATTTCCTGTCTTTCTGTTCAAACCTCTTCAAATCGCTCCTTTGCCTTGAGCCATCATACCATAATGATCTCTTTCTGCTTTATTTTTTTGAAAATGGCTTGCAGTTCACTTATTCTTGAATAAATACCACAAACTCTTCAGGGACACTAAGATCGTTTGTAATGTCTTAAAAGCTGTCCCAGATAAGATCAACTACCTTAGCATAATTGGAAGATGAAAGTTGTGATCTCCCTGATTTATACACTACTGAGAGTAAAACCAGCTACTGCATTTATTTGAAAATATCAAGCTACAGTTACTCAGTTAACACTGGGTTATACAAAATATAATTTGCAGTTGAATGTTGGTTGAAAATCACTAAGTGTTTTCAAATCTAGATTTTCTATGTCTGATTTTCAAAGGATTGGCATTTATTCAACCATTTTGGACAATATTATGGTCTGTCACATATCATGGATTCAATGTAGCAAGTTGAAAATAAATACCTCATAAAGAAATAGAAAAAAAGAAAAAGAAGAAAGACTTGCACTTCTATAGCACCTTTCATAGCTTTAGGATGCCATATGACACTTAACAACAATAAAGTGCTTTTGTAGTGCAGTCACAATGTCATATAGGAAATTCTATTAGTTATGCTATTAGCATATAACCAATTCCTAAAACAGCAATGTGATAATGAGCAGTAATCTGTTCTTTTTGACGCTGAACAATTGATAAATATTGCACAGAAACAGTAGAGAACTTTTTTGCTCTATTTTGAACTAATGTCATGTGACCTTTTTACATACATTTGATAGCATTTGTGATGCCTTGCCCGAACCAAAAGACAGCATCACCAACAGTCCCATAATCCCTCAGTGCTAGTACTGGAATGTCAGCCTAAGTTCATTTTATCCTCAATTTGAACCCACAACTAATCTGACTTCAATGGAAGAAAATATCAAACACAATGTATTCCACACAATTGACGTCATTTTGAACAACTGGCCAGGATGAAATTCTACCTTATGATCTGATCTTGTGTTGAAGTAATAGGATATTCCCCTTGAGTTTCAAATGTTGCAGGTAGTCATTTCTTTTGGCACTAAAGTAAGGATACGAGTATTACCTCAGCTGCTATGTAGTTGTAATAATTCAGAAAAATTCCAGGATCCTGGGTGTCCCATTTGTGTCACAGGTAGTTTGATAATGTTAGAGAAAAGGAAATTGGAATGGCTACTATAGCCCATTGATTGGCAAAGGCTTGGCCAATGACACAAATGATTTTAAAGAGATTGATCCAGAAGGATAATGAACATTTAGAAAAAAGAAATCAATGTTTAAGCACAAACATTGCTCTCAAACATGTTGATTGCATTTGTTTGACTCTTTCACAATGGTTTCCCCTTTTAGGTACATTGGTTGCAGTTTAGAAACTACTGGAAGGAAATGAGATTAAAAATGGAATGATACTTTTGAGAATAAATACCATGAAAATTTAAGAAAACAATTCATTTTTAAACAGAGACCACTGCTGAACCAACATTTATCCATTTGTCAGATTATCCCTATTAAGCACAACATATCGGCAGTGGATTAAATGCATTGGAAATCTATCAGAGCCTCAGCAAATAATCCCATATGTTGCTGACTGCGAATTAGGTTGAGGAATATATCTTCAAACAGTTGGAGACTCCTCAGAATGACTATGTAACAAACAACAGGAACGTGACAAAAAACAGTCGGCACCAAATTGCCTGCATGTTGATGGGAGACCACAATACTGCAATAGTATAAAACAGCATTAAAACAAGTGATTTGTCCAGAAGGGTAATGAGCAGTCAGAAGCAGGACACCAAAAATTGAACACTTGCAGTCAGCCTCCTGGGTTTGTACAAAACAGCTGGTTCAGTTTTGGATTAATCCATACATGCTCATGATTGCATTAATTCACTCATCTGAATCATTTTATTATGTATCTGGTCTGAACTATAAGTGAAAGGTATACACACACACATAAACACATGGGAATTTTATTTGGCTGTGTCCAGGGAAGCCTTTACAAAGGAATGAAGGGAATAACTATTCTATTTCCACCCCAGTCTACCGTTAACTTGCCTGTTTTTTCATAGGAACATAGGAATAAGCCACTTGGCAATTTAAGTCTGTTTTGGCATTTAATAAGATCACAGCTGATTTGATTGTGGTCTCAAATCCATTTTACTTTCTGGTCCCCATGACCCTATTCTAACAAAAATCTATCACAGCCTTGAATATATTCAACAACCCAGCTTTTACAGTTCTTTTCAGGAAGAGAAATCCACAAATTAAGCCCGTCTGGAATAAATAACTTCTCATCTCTGCCTTAAGAGATCTTTTATTTTTAAATTGTGTTCCCCAGTTTCAGTCTCTTCCACAAGAGCAAATATCTTTCCACCTTATTACGTCCACTCAGGGTCTTGTAAGTTTCAATAAGATTACCTCACATTCTAATAAACTAAGGTCCTGCCTGTCCCACTTTTCTTCACAAGGTAAATCCTTCAGTCCAGGAATGATTTGGGGGAACCTTTGCTGAATCGAATCTGAAGGAATCATATCTTTTTTCAAATAAGGAAATGTAATCACTATATTCCAGGTATGGTCTCACAAAGGCCCTGTTCAGTTGTAGTAAAACATCCCAAATTTATTCTCCATTTCCTTTACAAGAAACATCAATATTCCATTTGCCTTCTGGGTAATTTGTTGTACCTGGCATTTTAATTTTTTGTGATTCATGTATTAAGATCCCTCTGTACCACCAAGCTCTGCAATCTTTCTGTTGCTTTTCTATTCCTTCTACCAAAGTGGACAAGTTTATATGAGATTCTATCTAGTAAATTTTTGTCCACTCAATTAATTTATCTGTATCCCTTTTTAGACTCTACTCCACTTGAGAATTTAGCTTTCCCCTATAGAGTCATTGAGTCATATAGCATGGAAATAGACTCTTCAGTCCAACCAGTCCATGTCAGACATAATAGACAATAGACAATAGGTGCAGGTGTAGGCCATTCTGCCCTTCGAGCCTGCACCACCATTCAATATGATCATGGCTGATCATCCTTAATCAGTATCCTGTTCCTGCCTTATCTCCACAACCCTTGATTCCACAATCCTTGAGAGCTCTATCCAACTCTTTATTAAATGAACCCAGAGAGTGGGCCTCCACTGCCCTCTGGGCAGAGCATTCCACACAACCACCACTCTCTGGGTGAAGAAATTTCTCCTCATCTCTGTCCTAAATGGTCTACCCCGTATTTTTAAGCTGTGTCCTCTGGTTCGGAATCCCAAACTAAACTAATCTCACCTGCCAGTTCCTGGCCCAGGTCCTTCTAAACCTTTCCCATTCAAGTACTTACCTAAGTGAGTTTTAAATGTTATAACTGTGTCCACATTCACCACTTCCTCAGGAAGTTCATTTCACATGTGAACTCACTCTGTATAAAAAAATTGCCTCCCATGTCTTTTTAAAATCTCTCCCCTCTCACCTTAAAAATATGGCTCTTAGTCTTGAAATCCCCCATTCTATGGGAAAGACACCAACCATTAATAAATGTCAAATATAGCTACAAAATGCTCGATCCCCTCATTTAAGTCATTGATATAGATTGCAAACAGTTGAGACCCTAGCACTAACCCCTGTGGTACTTGTTATGAAATGATGACTATCGTGCCTTCTTGGGTTGCTGGTAAGGTGAGCTCTGTGCATTTTGTTTTACAGGTAAAGCACCCAGCCGTCTGGTTCATCAATAATGTACCTCCAGGTTTGTGGAGTATGCAAAAGAAAAGCATGGGATGAAGACTGGCATGAAAACCAAGGCATGGGACTTGAGAGGTATAAAGGGCAAGCCACATGACAATGCTGTAATCCAGGTGGTTGATAGCAGGGTGAAGAAACTCTACCTCAAAAGGCTTCAGTGGTAATGGGCTCCAGTAATTTAGGGCTCAGAGAAGTCCTAGGAGCAAGTAAGCGCAGCTAAGTGTTGAAGCTAGGGCTCTGAAAAAGCCTCGGGAGCTGTGGGTGTTCAGAAGAAACCTGTGAGTTATTAGTAATTCAACACACCTCTGATTGGGAGTGAAATAGTCTTTGCTTGCAGCAGCTGAAAACGTTTGGAGCTAAGAGAATCCTAGGGGTAATATGAGCTTGGTGAAGATAGAGGCCTGAGAAAGGGCTGGGATTGCACCCATGAGTTGTTTCTGGAATGCATTCTCAATATTCCAGAAGAACACAGTCCTTTGGAAAGGAGAGGGAGGCACAAGGATGTGGGCAGTCATTGAGCTAGCCCTAGATTGGCTTTTGAGGGGGATTGAAACTAAATCTTTGCAAGTGAATACTCTGAGTGCCTTGGTAGGAGATAAGTTTTTTTAATGAGATTTGTTGACCCATAGTACCACTAATGTCAGGGTCCTGCTGAGAAATCCATGGATTTTGCCTTGACTGCATTTACTATTTGATGTGCTCTTCAGGATATTTTGACCACAGCTTTATCGTTTTCTCATATTTGCCTCATGGTAATTCTGGATGGTAGAGTATATCAGATTGTTTTACTGTTCTAACTTTGTAAAGAAAAGTTTATTTTGTTTATTCAAAATCATGGAATCTTGTGGCTTCCTCCTCTTAGTAAACAGGTTCTCAAGCTTTTTTTAAACAAGCAAGGTTACTAGTCCCCAGTCAGTTAACTCTACCTTTCTCTTCTATACAGACTGAAAGAACTTCAAACCTCTTGGAAAGTTGTGAAGGCTGAGTTCTCTCCTTGTTCACCTTACCTGACCCATTCACAATCACATCCTCCTGTTCCTGACCACAGACCCAATCAGAAGACCTTATTCTGGGTAGTGTATGGAGGAAAGTGGCCAGCCCAGTTTCCCCATCCCTGATGTTTTTTAGTGTCTATAGCTTGGTCCCCAGTCCACTGACTCTGAGCTGAAGTTCTTTGTGCTACAGATACTTGCTGCAGATGTATTTGCCATGAATCACAGAGGGGTTCACCAGCTCCCACATACTACAGTTGCAACACATCACCTACCCTGTCACCTTCAGCATGTATTAATAAATTCATGCTTCTTAACCAGTTGGTAATGAATACACTGCTATACTACTACTAATAAGCTTTACTGCTGCTCATAAACTTCACAATGACTAATAATATAATTTTACAAATTAATTACTCACATTTCAAAAGACACTCACTCTTATTGTTTCAATTAATTTTATTTTAATTAATTAATTTTAAGATTCCCTAGTTTGAGTAAGAGAAAAAGAGGATACGTTCAGAAACAAATCAATAATTTACTTCTTTGCCATTATGTCACGCTTCAGTTTTCTTTACAATAATCTGAACCCACAGATTCACTCGGTAGCACTCCAATCTTTCAGCACTGCCCCCAGAATAACGTCTATTTCTGAGAAGTGATTTGAGTGTTCTACTGTCAGTAGAAACCAAGTAAGGTAGAAAACAACCATCTCTTTGCTCCTCTGCACTAAATTCTTATATGAACCAAATTCCTGACTCGCCATTCTGTCTCCTCTTGAGGTGTTCTTTTACTCTGTTATCTGTACAAGGCGCACAACTGATTCAGCTGGGAGTCTAACATATTATGCAAATAGGAAACACTTTGTTTCAATGTGGCTGTGAATCATGTTAACCCGGATGTCTGTGGGTGCCCACAATGGCTATCCTGACAGCAAGAACTATGTCTGCACACTGTAGTGGCTTTGAAAGTATGTTTAATACTTCCCTTTAAATATTGGAGCTAAGGTTTCACCATGAGTGAGGGTTGGAGTGATCGGTACCAGTAGCAGGGAGATGGCAATGTCTGAGAAATGTGTCGACAGTGCCTGTCAATGCTTTTATTAAAAAATAACACAGCCTTTTAATTTGAATAATCAAATAGTTACTATTTGGAAGGACCCCATTTGGCCTGACATTTTTGTGCTGGTCCTCTGCAAGAGCAACTCAGTTAGCCTCACGACTTGTCCTTCACCACAGCCTTGCAATTTGGTTTGCCTTCATGTGCTTATCTAATTCCTTTCTGAAAGTCTTGATTGAATCTGTCTCCATCACCTTCTGAGGCAATGCATTCTAGATCCTAACACTCAGTGATGAAAACAGTTTTCCCACGATGTTGCCATTGGTTGTTTCGTGAAACATCTTGAAATCAAAGCTCTTTGGTTTTTTAACCTTTCTTCCAATGGGAACAGTTTCCCCTATTAACTCTGTCTGGACCGTATGTGCTTTTCCCGTTCAGTCAATGTCAGCAAGTGTGACCTCTATGATACAACCACAGCTTCTGCCATTGAAAAGACGATCACAATACGCAAACAATTCTGAAAACAAAGATGGAAAGTCAGAAATGGAAGTGTGAATTTCAAAAGCTGTACTTCACTTCACAAACGCTGAACTAAATGTGCTGCTGGGGGCTGTGAAGATCATGGTGGCTGATAATCTTCCCCATGAATGGAAGGATGATGTTGGTTAAGGATTCTAAGAATATACGATTGGAGATGACCAAAGAGGTCAGCAATAGGTGTGTGATGTCATGCTTCTGGGTCCATGGCAGTATGTGATCTAATGACTAAACGGAGACAGGGAAGGTATGACTGCAAGATCATGTAATGTGGGAACAGAAAGAGGCCCTTTGGCCCTTCTAGTCTGCTCTACCAATCAACATCATCATGGCTAATCTGATAATCCTCAACTCCACTTTCCTGACATATCTCATAATTCTCTTACTGATTAAAAATGTGCCTATCACTGCCTTTACTATATTCAATGGCCCAGCCTTGATAGCCCTCTGCGGGAATGAATTCCACCAAGAGACTGACCTCTGACAGAAGAAATTCCTTCTCATCTCTTTCTTATATTTATGACCGCTTACTTCAAGATTGTGCCCTCTTCCCTATTCATTCCACTGTCAAGCCCCTAAGAATCTTGCAGATTCCAATATGGTATCATCTCATTCTTCTAAACTCCAATGAATACAAGCTCAACTTCTCCTCAGAAGAAAATCTCTCCAACCTGGTATCAACCTAATGAACCTTCTTTGGACTGCCTGCAATGCCAGTTCATTTTTTTTTGAATAAGGGACCAAATATTTTCACAGTATTTTTGCTGTGATCTAACTAGTTTTAGCAAGGCATCCCTAAATTTTCATACTCCTTTTTAAATAAAGACCAACTATCCATTTGCCTTCCTCACTACCCATTGAATTTGGATGCTATCTTATTGTGTTTCGCACGTGAGGACCTCCCGAATCCCTCTGTGCTGCAGCATTCTGCAGGTTCTCTGCTTTTAAATAACGTCAATGCTCTGTTCTTCCTGTCAGGGTGCATCGCTCCCTAGAACACACATTGTGTTCCATCTGCCAAATTTTTGCCATTCACTTAACCATCTATATCACTCTGTTGACTTTATTACCATCCTTACTACTTGCCTTTCTACCTATTTTTATGTCAGCTGCGATCTTGGGCTCATCCAGGTATTAACATATATTATAAATAATTGTGGTTCCAACACTGATTCCTGTGGCACTCTACTAGTTAAAAGTTGACATCCTGCAAATGGTCGCTTTGTTCTAGCTCTCTTGCGTATAATTAGCCAAACCTTTATCAATGCTAATAAATTATTCCTAATGCCATTGCCTCTTAGACACGATGCCTTGTCAAATACTTATAAACATGTAAGCATTTTATATTTACTGGTTCCCCGTTATCTATCATGTTTGTTACCTCCTCAAAGAATTCTAATAAATTCTAATAAAGGGGGCTTCCCCTTTATGAAGACATGCTGATTCTGATTGATTATTGCAGTTGTGGGTATGTTCACAGAATTGGAAAGTTGATTTGCAGATGTTTCATCCCTGTGTAGGTGACATTTTCAGTGCGTGGGAGCCTCCTGTGAAATGTTGCTGTACTGTGTTTTCTGGAATTTATTATTCGGATTGATTATATTGTGTTTTCTAAATGCTCTGATATTACATATTTATAATAGAGTCTTAACATATTCTCAATTACAGATGTTAAAATATAAACTTTCCTCTCTTTTTTTGTTTTCCTCTTTTTTTGAATAAGGGTGTTACATTGGCAATTTTATCATCCTTTGCCAGAACCTCTGGATATTTGAAAGATTGCACCCCATGCATCCATTGTCTCTTTAAAATCTGAGGATGCAACCTATTAGGTCCAGGGAACTTATTAGCCTGTATCTCCTATGGACTTCCTTACATTCCCATCTATCCATTTATCCCCGCCACTCACCCATATCTTGCAATGTTATCCTGCTCCCTCAAGTCCATCCATTTATTGAGCGAATACATGCCTCATTCACAAATCTCTTCTATCCCTTCTTGCAAAAGCAATAGGGAGAGGACATCAGCCAAAGGCAGAGAACCAAATCCTTTCCTCTGGCTAACTCATAATTAACAGCTGCACAGCAGGACTGGCTGGTATTACAGCCTCCTTGCTGTCAGGGATGGGAGACAAAGGCATTCCAGTTAACTGGTAGTCAGTGTCAGACAGCTACATGGTAGACAACACTCATATTGATTTGGTTGTGACAGTGAGTGAAATATGGTCATGTCCATAATGATAACATTCTTGGATGTAGGAATGCTCGCTGTGCTGCAAGGTTCATTTCCAGACATTTCGTTACCTTACTAGGTAATATCTTCAGTGGGCCTCAGGTGAAGCAATGCTGAAAACTCCTGCTTTCTATTTATATGTTTGGGTTTCTTTGGGTTGGTGATGTCATTTCCTGTGGTGATGTTATTTCCTGTGAAGTCACTTCCTGTTCCTTTTTTCAGCAGGTGGTAGATGGGGTTTAACTCGATGTGGTAACCCACAAATCCACCAACACACTAAAATAGCAGCTAATGAACTTGAAAGACCCTATACAGACAATGAGGAAAACTAACGTCATTTACAAAATACCATGCAAGGACTGTAACAAACACATTGGATAAACAGTCAGAAAACTAGCCACCAGGATACATGAACACCAACTAGCCACAAAAAGACATGATCCTCTCTCACTAGTATTCTCACATACGGAGGAAGGACACTACTTCGACTGGGACAACACATCCATCCTAGGACAAGCTAAACAAAGATGTGCACGAGAATTCCTAGAAGCATGGCATTCCAACTCTATCAACAAACACATTGAGTTAGATCCCATCTACCTCAAAAAAGCAACAGGAAGTGACTTCACCACAGAAAGTAACATCACCACAGGAAATGACATCACCAACCCAAAGAAACCCAAACATATAAATAGAAAGCAGGAATGTTCAACATTGCTTCACCTGAGGCCCACTGAAGATATTACCTAGCAAGGTAATGAAATGTCTGGAAATCAACCTTGCAGCTCAGCGAGCATTCCTACATCCAAAACCTCAACCTGAGCTACAAATCTTCACAAAACTCGGTAACATTCTTACCTTGACAATGCTCATTTGTCTTTTACGATAATCAGCAGTAGCTTGTTGAGAACACCCTAGACAATAATTTAGCGAAACTCAATTCATCCTATAACACAGCATCACAAGACTCTCATGGACCATGCATTAGCTCGGGTACTCTCAATTTAGTGGAAGCAGTATGGTGGAGAGTTTGGTTTCTAACCTGGTATCTCTCATTCCACATATGACCAAGAGCAGAGGGTAGAGTCAAAGGCACCAATGGAGAGTTGACAATGGAAGGTGCTGGCCTCTTCCAGCCTGCTCAATTGGACATATACAGATACTGTATCCTGTTACTGGGTTAGGGACGTGCTAGTGACAGAGTGATGTTGCCATTAAGGATAGTCATTGATGATGTATAGTGGTCTGACAGATTTCAAGTATAATCTCCCTAGTGGTATCATGATTAGAAGGCTCCATCTCAAGCATGATTGGAATACCATCAGGGATGGTTGTGACAATGTTATTTTCCAAGGATAGAATAACCAACAGCATGGAATATCAAGTATGGCAATGGAACAAGCATATGTAGGCCTTGAAAATGGGCTTGCACAATGTGGATGCCATTTTAAATGGGATAAACAATACTGTAGCTTTAGCCTTTTGAACCCACTGATCTGGAGCAAAATATTCTTTGAGTACAATGCTAACACAGAAGTGCAGCTGGACTATGAGCAGGGTGATGTTGAAAAGAGATATGGAAATAGGGAATTCAATTCAAAATACTTCCTTCAGTCAGACATCCTACCTTGTGTTCAATGGGCAAGTCTGTCCTTGCCCAGGTACCCAGGAGTGGTCTTTGGTTGTGCCCTCACAGGGTCCATCACTCAGAATGTTAACCAGGAATTTCAGAACATTCAGAACATAGATCTGAACAACCTGTCTTTACTTCTCCTCAAGCTACAAGGACCACCTCGGAGCATTAGGAAAAATGAGATTAAATATTTGTGGTTAAAAATGGGAATGTAAATTGCTGTCTATCCCATTGTGGTAATTGGAGGTGGTTTTTCTTTATTTGGAGCATTTAAGAATTATTCTTTTGCACCATTTTCTCAATTCGGCCTATTCTCAGTTGCTGGTTGACAAGAGGCCTTTTCAGTTGTTTGGTGATAAATGGGAGGATCTAAATTGTTGGTAATCAGTTGGGTGGTGTGAAAAGGACACTTAGCAGATTGTAAGCCTGTTTTGTGCTAGTATTCAGTAAGGGTCAAAAATCAGTTGTGCATGAAGTTATTTGATGGCTCTAATAATGAGTGAAATTTGCAATTATCCCAGCAGCAATGAACACTGTTGGTGGTCTATTACCCTCATCACTTTCTTCCTCCTTATCTTCCTCCTCCTCCTCCCCAAACATCTTCAAAGAGACACCAGCATCTAAATCTTGATCCTGCTGCAGCTACCAACCTCCCAGACGGGCAACATTTTGCACAGCATGACCATTCTGAAAGCCCTAGCTGTTATGTACAGTCAGAATAGTAAAGAGCCATTTGACTTGTCATGTGCATGCCAGCCATCAAACATCTATCCGTTATAGTTCCATTTTCTGGCAATTGGCCCATAGCCTTGTATACTGTGGCATTTCAAGTGCTCATCTCAATACATCTTTAAACATTCTGAAGAGCACCTCCAATTTTGTCTGTGTCTGAAGCATACCTTCAGCACACTGATGGTTTGTTCAGTGCTGTATCTGTAGGTGATATGATGTTCATGGCAATATCCCTGGTCTTCAATCCTCACATTTCTGGGAGGTATCGCTGGTTGCATTCTGAGAGGCTGGACTGCCACAAGATGAATGCAAAATGGCAGCTGCCAAGGATTGCTTGACCCAAACTTCTTGTAGTTGTACACCAGTTGCAGATTGATGGAATGGAAGCCCTCGTGGTTCACTCCTAGGTGATCCACAGCTGCCTTCATTGATGCCTGTGCCCAGTTAACAATACCCTTCACATGTGGAAAGAAGCAAGAGCCATAAACCGCAGTGCCATGTTCACTCTGGTGTCAGTGCTGGCACATTTAATATACAGTTGGCCATCAAGGCACCAGCCACATTCATTTGTGTACTGCCAACTGGGAGCTGTTGCAAATGTTTGCAGCACAGCCCTCTGGGAAGATCAAGAGAGAAGCCAATGGATACCAATGGGGGTTTGACAACCACTGGTAAAGTGTGGCCGCCAGATAAGCTGGCAACAGGCTTGAAATGCCAGCAGATTGGAAATGTCCAGTAACACACCCTGAGCATCTCGAGACCCCGGAATTCAGACAGGTTGAGAAATCTTATCTCCTGAGTGTGGACTCTATGTGCTGGGTATAATATAGTCTGAGCTGTAGCTCTCTACTGCTTCTCTAGAGCTGAGAGTCTGTGACCTGCAGTTTGTTACTGGTGTTGAAGCTATTGTTTCTGGTCAACTTCGTCATCAGATGAAGCCCAGTCTGAGCCAATGTAAATGCCACCTCTCCTCAGCTGAAAGGGCAAATCAACGTGACTTAAGGTGTTGAAGTAAACTCCAAACAGTGTAAAATAACAGTGTGGAAAACACAACTCCTGTGAGAAAACGCTTGATCACAAGCAGCTAAGAAAGCAGATGTGAATACTGAATATTTATTGGCAAATTTCCCTGCAATTACTTCAGCCCTCTCAATTGCTGCTGAGGATGGTGAGATCCAGGAAGCCTGGAGACGTAAAATTACACTGGAAAAATCAATGTCAATGTCATTCTAATTGAGTGATTAACAGATGTTAATTGACAACCCAATGCTCCCAAGAGGGCTGCACACTCACAGCCTAACAGACTGCAGTGAAACCTAAAAGTTTGAGGCTGAGAGTCAATTTCCTGATGTGCTTTCAATTTCACTAGGTTTAACCCCCTGCGTTTTAAAACCTCACCCCTAGAAGTCAGCCCATAAACAAACTCCAAAATATTTCTCCCACTCTCAAAGCCAGACAGATAGACAGAGGAATGCTGATCGGGGCTTGGGCAGAGTGGCAGATGTCAGGTCTATCCTAGTCATTCTTCCAAATTCAACCCAGTTGTTCTAGAGGGAGGCAGTGAAGACTATGACAGAGCTTGAAATTTCCCAGACCTAGTTCCTGGTCGGTTGGGTCAGCACACCAGAGAAATTATAGCCCTGTGGAGTGGAGCAATGAGTAGTTGTGAAACACAAGCTTTCAAATATATGAGCAAAGCAACTTTAAACTGCATGCCAATCCACATGGATGACTTATGACCTCTGGGAAGTCCAAAGCAATAATATTCTATTTCCTGGAGAGTTAAGCAAGATAACTGACCCCCCATGAGTGTCTCAATGTGCCTCATAAAAAGGGGCCTGAAGAGCAGAACTGAATTTATATAGCAGAGCAACATTTTGCTTCTTATATACAGCTATACTCATAAGCTAAATCTATATAAATCCATCATTTTCAAACATGATCGTAACTAAGTACACACCATGAAATATTTGATACAACCTAATGTGTACGTAGAAATTTTAAATGATTTGTTGCTTACATTGTCATAAATGTGCTCTGAAATTTCCAGCACTCAAAGGTTTACATAAAAATCTTCCCAATCTAAATATCTGTTACTTTTTTACTAAGCTGTAAAGCTTGTTTTGTCCTCAAAGACTTAATCTTCAATGAATCAGCAATGACTCTTGGGAAATAACCATCTACTGCCTATGATTATTTAATCATCATTTATTTATCGACAGTAACTGCAGACTGGAGTTGAAAATTATATTTAAATTTGAAATTATTTCTTCATCAAAGTCTTCAACTCTTTGGAATACCCTGAGGATATTCTCAAGTATTTTTCACCATATTTCTCTTTGTGTTGCTAAAGCAATAAGTCAATAAGTTATCTGCAGGTCACCAAGGGCACAAGATAATAACTTAATTGATTGCAGAAAATTGTTAAATGGTTTAGTTCTCCATCACCATCTCCCACACATTGCCATACTGTAGTTGACAATATCTAAATAAAGAGATCAATCCAGTGGCTCAACTTTGTTATGATGCTAACTAATAAAACAGATTCAACTTCCTGTCCTCCCTCAGCTAGTTACTGAAACCAGGTCTCAGTAGAGGGGAAAACAGGTCTCACTTGCTAGATGTACATGAATAGGAGAAAGTGAGGACTGCAGATGTTGGAGATTAAAGTCAAGATTAGAGTGGTGCTGGAAAAGCAGAGCAGGTCAGGCAGCATTTGAGGAGCAGGAAAATTAACGTTTTGGGCAAAAGCCCTTCATCAGGAATGAGGGCTGATGTACATAAGTGTCAGGTTAGGACAAAGTGGACTATGCTGCCAACAGCAGCTGTACATCCTGCTAATACTCGCTATTCAGGGATACAGCAGAGGAATGATCATTCTGACCCTGGAAAGAATCAACACTTTGTGAAGAAGGAGATGGGGAAGGGGAAGAGAAGAATTTTTCGTCAATGATCAAATCACAGACACTAAGTGCAATTATGTAGTTCTGCATCTATTATTTTAATTATTGGTCTCAACTATGCTATTGTGAAATGTCTGGGCTGGATTCTAACAAACAGCAATAGTTGTGTAGAAGAGAAAGCAGTCGACTTTGCTGATGACTAACGTGAGCAGGATTGCTATTTTTAGACTGATTACACCTCTGTCTGATTAGACCTTGAAATGTTATGCTCTTTTAAGATATCATAAAAACGCAAGCCCTAAAGAATAATGTGTTCTTTTTAGTCTTTCTACAACTTAAATAAAAAGTTTTCAGTGAAGAATACTAGCTTGCTGTCATATTGTCCAATTGAGATTTAATGTATTCCTGGAAGGGTATGACCACATGACTCACCCCATGCTCTAGGCCTTAGTAGGGTAACACATTCATTTGTATGATACACTGCCTTCCTACACTAACACTGAAAACAAAGAGACTCACTACCCAATTAACTGATGCTTAAAATGTTACTGAATAGCTTCCCCAAAACAATGCCTCCCCAACCTCCCCAACATTTCAATGTTTTTATACCTGGTAGCGAAATGTTCAAGGAAAATGGCCAATAACTGATTTTTTTGTCTGTTGTTGCTGTGATTTCTTTGTCCTCCAGTTGCACATGGTAGTATCTCAGAGATTGATCTTCAATTTCTGGAGACTCCATACCAATCCTGGAGGGTTAGTAACCCGAGGAGCATTATAGAATTGTGTGCTTCTTTCATGATGTGGAGACAAAGGGGGTGGCATTGGGGACAACAGCCTGATGTCTTCCTGCCACATTGCCAGTAGAGGGAAATACGACAGCTTGACTTCCTACCAAGTTACCAGCTGAGCCAAGTGAATGGATGGTTAATGGCCAGTTCTCACCTCTGCCAACATGTTCCTCTTTTCATCCCCAACAGTGGGATACTCCGTCACCGACAAAATCTAGTCCACTTTGTGCCATAGATTTATCATTTGAATGCAATGCTGGATTTTCTGTATGTTCTTAATATTGAATGTTATTGAATATAAGTAAAAGCACACAACAAACATAATAACTTTCCCTATTTCACAATGCAATTCAAGAAAGGTAAACAAATGTTTTAAAATACATTTTTTTCTTTCTTCATTGCAGAAATGTCTCCATTTCAAAGCGAACATTACACATTTCAACACCCTGTCAAAGATAGCTGTTGGTTCCTGTTTGCCAAACTGCTCAGAGAAAAATGTAATACTAATTAAGAGCACAATACCTATTTGGGCTGTCTAAAGTGCTACATGAAATATAACACACAACTGTTAATCAATATCCTCCTAGAAATACAAAAGAAATCTCTTCCATAGTGACAGGCCAGAGGATGGCGACTCACAGACCTTTACTGCTTAACTGCATACAGTTAAGACAATATACCTTCCCTCTGTGAAGGATATATGATAACTTTTCTTCAAATAATGAGCAATCAGTGCTAAAAGGTTGCCACGTATAAACCTCCAGTTGTTATACTGTGCCTACATAATTCTACTCTAAGTATTAGCTGAAATGTGTTCACTTTCCTCTGAACCTTCTCTATTTGACCCATGCTTTCTACTACCATCTCTATTTGGTTCAGTTAGGAAGCTTCAATTTGAAGGATTATCTCCCACTTTAGGTTTTAGAAAATTAAGCTGACAGTTTATAGTCATGTTGGGGGAGCACCTCATTGGCAGGGTGTTACCTTTCAACTATGATGTTAAAGCAAAGCCCTAACTGTTTGCTGACATCGAAGATAGTATTGCATTTCATGCAGAAGACAGGAGCAAGCACATCTTTCTCAAGCAACACCCACGCAACACTAATTATTGAGTTGTCTGATCACATAACATTTGTGGGAATTTGCTGCTGTCAAACTGGCAGACTGGTTTTTTACATAACAATGATTTTACTTCATAAGTGATCCATTCTGATCAAGTGCTTTGGCACTAGCTCAATTCTACAGGTCCATTGAAAACCAATATACCTTTTGCTTTTACTGTATCTCCTTCACCATTGTTACCCTAAACCAAGGGCAGAACTTTGATGCCCTAATCAATAACATATTCATCTTCCTCCTCAACATTCATTCTACCATGACCTATGTTTGTTTATGTGCACTGTATAATGACTGGTGACTTCTACTTCTCCCATTGCTTTTGAAACAATAGTCCATGACCCATGCCTAATTGCTCTGTAGCTGAACCTTTTCAACATTCTCATTGTGTGTCTTCTCACTTCTGCTATTCAAAAACTTCAAATAGTTTAGATAGTGAAGCAAGCCTTAGTATAGACACACAATCATCCCATTTTTTGCCAAATTCCCTTGGCTTTTCCATTATTGTTGTCTGTACCTGTTGTCTAGTTATGGACTTGAGTGGATGCTGCCAAATTTGCAGCATAATTTTAGCAAGTTATTTTTTAAATTTCAGATTTCCAACATGCATGGTATTTTTTTTATGTAAATAATAATTTTCTCGCAAGTGACTTTACCCAATGTCGGCAGACACACATTATGGCAGAGGTCATTGCACATCATTTTAAGCAGGAACAATTTCATGTTCAACTTCCTTGACAGAGTAGACTAGACTCACTACAGTGTGGAAACAGACCCTTCAGCCCAACAAGTCCACACCGACCCTCCAAAGAGAAACCCACCCAGACCAATTTCCTTCTAACTAAAGCACCTAACACTACAGGCAATTTAGAATGGCCAATTCACCTGACATCTTTGGACTTTGGGATGAAACCAGAGCACCTGGAGGAAACACACACAGACACAGGGAGAATGTGCAAACTCCACACAGACAACCACCAAAGGCTGGAATCGAACCTGGGTCCCTGGCGCTGTGAGGCAGCAGTGCTAAACACTGGGCCACTGTGTCGCCCCTTTAAGTAATGAGGTTAATTTCTTTTGCACCTCTTTTGTCAGCCCAATTGGAATTTTCGAGGTCAGCTGAGACTGAAGATCACATCTGAGATATCCCTGTGGTGTGAGGCTTGGCTATTAATTAAATAAATCTTCAAAGCTATTTGTACATCTCATGTTGAAAATGATTAAATAGAGATTTGGAGCAAACATTTCAGGTCACTGCAATCCAGGAAGCAAATGGTTGCTGCAAATGTTTATCTCCATAACTGAACAATAATAATTCAAAGAGTTAGAAGTTGGTTATTCAAAATGAGTTGTGAATTGAGAGTGTAATTTGGATACTGTAAGTACCTGTATTGAAAGCAAAGTCATTATGTACCACGTGATGCTTGTCAGAAGTAATGAAATTGGAAGCAATACAGTATGTATCTTAGTTAAACAGCATGGTACTGGAAAAGCACAGCCAGTCAGGCAGCACCCGAAGAGCAGGAGAGCAGAAATCCTGACGAAGAGCTTATGCTCGAAACTTCGACTCTCCTGCTCCTTGGGTGCTACCTGACTGCTTTTCCAGCACCACACTTTTTGACTCTGATCTCCAGCATCTGCAGTCCTCAGTTTCTCCCTGTATATATCTTATGAAAGGTAATAACACATATTTTAATGTTTACATGTTATGGTACCAGTTACGATATTTTTGAACTGACAGCCAAAGAAGGAGAGTGTTACTTCATTCCAGTTGGGACATCATAATGTTGTATAGAATAAATTCTATAGGATTAATGTTGCATCACTTAAGAAAATAGCTACTCAGAATTGTTTTTTAAATGTGGTCATCGCTGACTAAGCCAGCATTTATTGCCCATTCCAGTTAGAACATAGAACATAGAACAGTACAGCACAGAACAGGCCCTTCAGCCCATGATGTTGTGCCGACCACTGATCCTCAGGTATGCACCCTCAAATTTCTGTGACCATATGCATGTCCAGCAGTCTCTTAAATATTCCCAATGACCTTGCTTCCACAACTGCTGCTGGCAATGCATTCCATGCTCTCACAACTCTTTGCATAAAGAACCCGCCTCTGACATCCCCTCTATACTTTCCTCCAACCAGCTTAAAACTATGACCCCTCGTGTTAGCCATTTCTGCCCTGGGAAATAGTCTCTGGCTATCGACTCTATCTATGCCTTGCATTATCTTATATACCTCAATTAGGTCCCCTCTCCTCCTCCTTTTCTCCAATGAAAAAGTCCGAGCTCAGTCAACCTCTCTTCATAAGATAAGCCCTCCATTCCAGGCAGCATCCTGGTAAACCTCCTCTGAACCCTCTCCAAAGCATCCACATCTTTCCTATAATAGGGCGACAAGAACTGGAAGCAGTGTTCCAAGTGCGGTCTAACCAAAGTTTTATAGAGCTGCAACAAGATCTCACAACTCTTAAACTCAATCCCCCTCTTAATGAAAGCCAAAACACCATATGCTTTCTTAACAACCCTGTCCACTTGGGTGGCCATTTTAAGGGATCTATGTACCTGCACACCAAGATCCTCTGTTCCTCCACACTGCCAAGAATCCTATCCTTAATCGTGTACTCAGCTTTCAAATTCGACCTTCCAAAATGCATCATCTCGCATTTATCCAGGTTGAACTCCATCTGCCACCTCTCAGCCCATCTCTGCATCTTGTCAATGTTGTTCTCGAGAAATTGGTGATGAACTACTTTCTTGAACCAATTCAATTCACGTGCTGTAGGTAGACACACACTGCCATTCGAGAGGCAGTTGCAGGCTTTCCAGACTTTTGACCCAGGAAGTGAATTACTCACTACAGGATTCTCGTCTCTGGCTCTTGTAGCCAATGTAAATATATGGCTAGCACAGTTCAGCTATTGGTCAATGGCAACCCTCAGGATGTTGATAGTGGGGGATTAATTGATGGTAACAATTAATGTCAAGGGATATGGTTAGCTTCTCTCTAGTTGGACATGGTCATTGCCTAGCAATTGTGTGATATAAATGTTACTTAGCCTAAGTCTAGGTGTTGTCCAGGTCTTTCTGCATTTGAACATGAACTGCTTAGGTATCTGAGAATTGCAACCCCACTTCTGACCTTATGACGGAGGGAAGGTCATTGATAGAGGAGCTTAAGGTGGTTGGGCATAAAATCCTACACTGAGCGAATCCAGCAGAGATGATAGTACAGATTGCAACAGATACAGGATTGTGCCCTTTCTTATTGTGGGAAATAAGTTACTATTTGGTGCTTTTCTCAAAATATTAGCTTAAAATTGACTATTCATCATATCAGGAATTATAAAGGGAAAATATGCCTCTCATAGCAACTTAAAAAGAACAGTATGATAAATACTATATGCACATTATTGGATAATCTTATATTCCAATTATTTCCTTCAGGCAGTGCATTTTCAGATGTGGCATTACAGTAAATCACTATTTACTACAATAATGGATAATTGGTGAAAACCTGCTAGGATTTATTCTATACTTGTTAAAAGAGAAACAATAATGTTAACCAGATTAAGAAGCAAAATAAACCAGATGGCGTCAACAATCTGCAACATCAGTATAATCTGTTATGAGCACACTGCAGTTGAAGCTATTAACAGAAGATTCTGAAAATCTTAAAATTTTACCTAACAGCTGAAGAAAGAATGAAGGCATTTGATCAAGTTGATAACCATGGAACTGTAGTGATAGTCTATTTTGAAAATCAACATCTGGCTTTGTCATGCTGATGGAAATGTAGCAGTCAGGTATACAAAAATATCTCTGATTTACCTTTTATCTGTTTTTGTTGTGTTTTGTTTAAGAATAACATTATGATACATATGGCATATGAACAGCCACGGGCAAGGAGAAGGGTGTCCAGATGTTGTATATTATGTGTTTTTGTCTGTATGAAAGACAGGAATTATCATCGAAGTAAGTAACACGATACTATCTCTGAAATCTCAAATTGTAGATCCAGTCATACTCTGTGACAGGTCACAAAATCAAGCCACTAAAGTCAATCCAACTCTAAGGGATTTCATTTCAAATTAGTTGACTGATTCATGGTGGATTTATAATAGTTATTCACAGTTTGTGGCCTTCACTGACGAGTTGGGCAGTTATTGGCCTCCCTAACTGTACACATTGTTATCATTGACTCCCTTTATCATCAATACACAATGTTTAAGGTGACAGGTGGGATATCAATCAAGCGGATTACCTTTTCCTGCAATGGGATAGAGCATCTTCAATGTTGTTGAAGCTGCACTAATTCAAGAAATTGGGAATCATTCCATCACACTCCTGACCTGTGCCTATTAAATAGTGAACAGGCATCGGCGAGATAGGAGGTGATTTACTCACCACTGAATTCACAGTTGGAGGCATACTTTGGTAGCTATCAAACTTATGTGGCTTATACAGATCAATGAATGCCCAAACCATTGATTTTCCTACTCCTTGGATGTTGGCTGAACTGCTGTGCTTTTCTAGCACCATACTTTTCGACTTGTGCAGTTCAGCTTCTGCTCAATGTCAAGCCCTAAGGTGTTTATACTGGAGATAAATACCATTGAATGTCAATAGGAGATGGTTGGATTTTTCTTTCCTATTTGAGATAGTCACTGCCTGTCACTTAGGTGGTGCAAATATCACCTGCTGCCTATAAACCCAAGACCAATTGTTGTCCTGGTCTTGTTGACATGGACACTGGCTCCTACAGTATCTAGGGAGTCATGAATAGGTGCTGAATATTATTTATTGATGATAGTTGCACATCCCCAAATTCAGTCATGGTAAACGTATGTTGGAGGGAAGCCATTGATGAAATAATTGAGATGGTTGATACTAGGACACTACCATGTGGAACTTCTGCAGTGATGTCCTGGTACTGAAATGATTAACCTCCAACAATCATCATGGATCCTTTGCGCTAAGTATGATTCCAACAGCAGAAAGTTTACCCCTAATTCCCATTAACTCCAATTTTGCCACGGCTCCTTGACACCACGCTCTGTCAAATGTTAGATGATGTCAAGGGCAGTCGCTCTTATATCACCTCTGGAGTTCATGTCTTTTGACAATGTTTGGGCCATGATGATAATGAGGTCAGGAGCTGAATGGCCCTTACAGAACTCATACTGAACACCAGTGAGCAGGGTAATACTGAGTAAGCTATGCTTGATAACACTGTTAATGACCCCTTTCATCACTTTGCTGATGATTGGGAATAGCCTAGCAGCAAGGTAAATGGCTGGTTTGGATTTGTCCTGCTTTTTGTGCAAAGGACATATCTCACAGAGATATAGAGACTATGGCACAGAAAAAGGCCCTATGTCCTATTGGGTTTGCACCAGTCTAAAACAACCACCTAACTATTCTAATCCTAATTACAGCACTTCCCCCATAGCCTTGTATATGCTGGCATCAAAACCTACATCTAAATACTTCCTAAATGTTATTAGAGTTTCTGTCTCTATCACCCTTACAGGCAACGAGTTCCAGAGCTCCACCTCTCTCTGGGGGAAACAGTTTTTCCTCACTGCTCCTCTAAACCTCATGCCCCTTACCTCGAAACAATGCCCCTGGTCACTGATCCTTCTAGCAAGGTGAAAAATTCCTTCTTCTGTACTCTGTTTAAGCCCCTCATAATATTATACATTTCAACCATGCTCCCTCTGCACTCCTCTCAGTTTCTTCTGTTCCAAGGAAACAACCTGAGTCTATCCACACTCTCTTTATAAATTAAACTCTCCAGATTAGGCAACCCTGAAGAAGGGCTTATGCCCGAAATGTCGATTCTCCTGTTCCCTGGATGCTGCCTGACCTGCTGCGCTGTTCCAGCAACACATTTTCAGCTCTGATCTCCAGCATCTGCAGACCTCACTTTCTCCTAGGCAACATCCTGGTAAATCTCCTCTGCACCCTCTCCAGTGCTATCACATCCCTCCTATAAAATAGATTCCAGAACTAGACACAATACTCCAGATTTGGCCTGACCAACTTTTTGCATAGTTCCAGCATAACCTCTCTGCCCTTAAACTCTATGCCTCAGCTAATAAAGAAAAGTGCCCTATTTGTCTAATTAAGCATTCAAACTCCCTGTCCTGCCACCTTAAGGGCCCAGTGGACATGTACGCCTAGGTCCTTCTGACCCTCAGTGCTTCCCAGGATGCTACCATTCATAATGTATTCTCTTAACTTGTTTGTTCTGTCCAGTTGCATCATCTCACACTTACCGGAGGATCTTTTCATTATATCACGTCGGTCCCAATGTTAGAGCTGTACTAAAGCAGCTTGGCTAGAAGCATGATAATGGTCTTATGCCTGTAACATCGATTCTCCTGCTCCTCGGATGCTGCCTGATCTGCTGTACTTTTCCAGCACCACACTTTAGACACTCTCTCCTCAAAGCACGGCCAATTCTGGAGCGCAAGTCTTTCCTACAATCACTAGAACATTGCCAGGGCTGATATCCTTTGAGGTATCAAGCACGTTCACAAGGAGTGAATTGATTTGGCCGAAGACGGGAATCTGTGATGGTGTGGATGCTAGGGGAGGAGGCTGAGATGGGTCATCCAGTCAGTAAGTTTGGCTGAAAATGGAAGCAAATGCTCCAGCTTTGTCATTTGCACTGATGTGCACTGAGCTCCCGCATTGTTGGGCATGAATTTTGTGTGGTGTGTCTTCCTTGTGTTAGTTGTTTAATTACACGTTACCTTTTGAAAGTGGAGATGGCAGAACTGTACAGCTCAGATCTGATCTGTTGGTTGCATGACTGCTTAACTCTGTCTATTGCCTGCAAGTAAACCCGTGTTGTAGTTTCATCATGTTGCCACCTCATTTTTAAATATGGCTTGTGTTGATCCTGACAAGTCCTCCTGCACTCTTCATTGAACCAGGGTTGATGGCAATTTATACTGGGGTTATGTTGGGCCGAGAGTTCACAGATTGTGGTTAAACACAATTCTGCTGCTGCTGATGACCCACAGCACCTCATAGATGCCAAGGTCTGAGTTGCTAGATCTGTTTGGAACTATCCCATTTAGCAGTGCTAGTGCCACACAAGGTGCCGGAGCTTATCTGAATATGAAGATACACATGTTTGTGGTTGTATAATAGTAATTGAAATTCCTTATTGTTCATAATATAAAGTTTCTGTGTGACCAGACTACAATAGTTTAGACCAGTAGATTGGAAATGATGACTGTGCAATAAGTGTTTGGCAATAACTCGAAATGTGGTTACGGACAGATTAATAGGAACATTAATAGAAGAAGGATTTGGAAAAACTTTTAAGAATGTTGAGATAGATAACAAGGACAAGTTGTAGGACATAGGAATATTGTGGCTGATGAAAGGAAGGCAAGGAGGAGGAATGTATATAAGAATGATAGAATCTCTTCAGGGCGTGACAGGATCTTTGGCCCAACAAGCCCACACTGAAGGTCCTCTTCCCAAGCTGATTCGTAAATATACCCAACAAGTCCGCCCAAACCCAATCTCCCACCTTACATTTACCCCTGACTAATGCACCTAACCTACACATCCCTGAACACTATGGGCAATTTAGCATGACCAACTCACCTAATCTGCACACCTCTGAATTGTGGCAGGAAACAGGTCACCTGGAGGAAATTCCACACAGATAGTCGACCAAGGCTGGAATTGAACCCAGGTCCCTGACGTTGTGAGGCAGGAGTGCTAACCGCTGAGCTAACATGCCATCCCACGCAAGAATGGTGTTAAACATGGGGTGATGACTGTGTTGGGGTGGGCAAGCCTATGGAGTAATTTTTAAAAATGAGACAATTTTCATGAAAAGGCAAGGTTAGCTTCTATAAGCATGCCTTAGTAACAATCTCTGCTTCCTTCTTCATTGACCCAAAGGTTGTAACTGCACTCTCAAATTTCTTTCCAACGTGGCAATAGATTCTTTCGCTTATTTATTGGCAAACCCATGGTCTTCATCATTGGCTTTGGTGAATATCTCCCTGCACTCTTCCTTCCATTGCACCAACCTCCCAAGATGACTCTGTTTATACTTCCCACTGTCCCCCCGCTCCCCCCCCCCCCCGCCTCCGGTTATACTCTCTTTCACCCTCTCCATCAGGCAGACAATATAAAGTTTGAAAACACGTGCCAACCGATTTAAGTCAAGAGTGTGGCGCTGGAAAAGCACAGCAGATCAAGCAGTATCCAAAGAGCAGGAGAATTGATGTTTCGGGCATAAGCCCTTCATCAGGAATTCCTGATGAAGGGTTTATGCCCAAAACATTGATTCTCCTACTCCTCGGATGCTGCCTGACCTGCTGTGCTTTTCCAGCATCACACTGTTGACTCTGATCTCCAGCATCTGCAGTCCTCACTTTCTCCCAACAGATTAAAGAACAGTTTCTTCTCCACTGTTATCAGATGTAAAAATGGACCTCTCATATATTAGAGTTGATCTTTCTCTGCACCTTCTCTGTAACTGTGACACAATATTCTGCATTCTGTTCTATTACCCTGAAGTAATTAAATAAAGTATAGTTTATCTGGTTAGCACGCAAAACAATACTTTTCATTGTATCTCGGAACATGACAAAAATATATCAAATTAAATCAAATCAAAGTCAAATCAAAAATCTCAAAAAAACTTTGGATCCAAAGAAATAGAGTGAGAGGGGAAATATCCAGTTATCATGGTCCACGTAGGTACCGAAGAAATAGTAGAAAGAGGAAGGGGGTTCTACTGATGAATATGAGCAACCAGAGGCTAAAATAAAAAGCAGAACCAAAAACGTAATAATTTCTTGATTACCACAACCAAATTGGCACAGGATCAACAAGGTTAAAGAGGTAAATGTATGGCTAGGGTTTTAAACAAACTAGTGAGAGGGTGGGTTTAGTTGAATTGAAAATTATAAAATCAAGCATACAGGAGAAGGTAGGATTGCAGGTTAGTGATGGGTTGATTGTTACCAGAAAATAAAAGGAAAGATCAGAATGTGTGAATGTCCTATTATACTAAGGAACCATAGAAGAGTAGGGCAATTTGATAATAGAACAAACTTATAAGCTTTGTATCTTAATTCAAAAAGCATTTGGAATAAGTTAGATGAACTGATGGCACAAATTGTGTTAAGTGAATATGATCTCAGAGCCATTATGGACACATGGTTACAAGGAGATCAAAACTGGGAACTTAACATTCAGGGATATTTGACCTTTGATTGGAAAAGGTAGTGAGGTAGCACTGTTAATAAGAATTGAAATGAGGACTGTTGTTGGAGAAGATCTAGACTCAGATTATGTAGAATCCATTTGGGCAAAGGTAAAAAAACAATAAGGGAGAGAAGACATTGGTCAGAGTAGGGTACTCTGAGAGAAAGGCTATAAATCAACAAATTATAGGAGCATATAAAATAATAGAATAATAATTATAGGTGCCTTTCATCTTCATGTTGATTTAGTTATTCAAATTGGAAAGGGTAGTTTTGACAAGGAATTCACAGAATGATAGTTTTCTAGAGCAATATGTCATGCAGGCAACCAGGGAGCAGACTACCTTGGATCAGGTAATGGATAAAAAGGCAGGTTTAACAAATGACCTCTGAGTAAAAGATCTAAAAAGTAATGATCATAATGAGAGAGAATTTAATATTCAGTTTGACAGTGAGAAACCTGGGTTGGGTACATTTATGTTTAACTTAAATTAAGGCAATTACAATGAAATGAGGAAAGAGTTAGCTAAAGTGAACTGGACAGATAGATGAACAGGAATGACAGTAAACAAGCAGTGGCCGACATTTAAGGAGGTATTTCATTACTCTCAGCAAAATTACATCGCAATAAGGAGGGAAAATTCTAAGAGAGGGATAAACCAGCCAAGGGTAATCAATGAAGTTAAGAAGAGTATTAAATTGAAAGAAAAATGCATACAAAAAGTCCAAAGTCAGTAATAGCCGCGAAGACTGTGATAAATTCAGAATCCAGCAAAGGAGGATAAAAAGATAATAAAGACAGAGAAAATAAACTACAGGCAAAAATAATGAGGTATATAAAAACTGACAATAAGAGCTTATTTAAACATATATAAAAAGGAAGAGAGAGGTCAATGTGAACATAGGTCCATTGGAAAATGAATCTGGGAAGACATTTTTGGGGAATATGAAAATGGCAGAAGTGTTAAACAAATATTTGCATCAGTATTTATGGTAGAAGATACTTTGAAGAATCTATTAAAACTAAAGAATATAGGAGAGGAATTAAGTAGCATGACCATCACTAAAGGAGTAGTGCTATTCAAACTAATGGGGTTAAGGCAAATAAGCTCGCTGGCCCTGATGGCATGCATCTTAGGATCCTAAAAGACATGGCAACAGAGAAAGTAGATACATTAATTGTAATTTTCCAAGAATTGTTGGATTCTGGAGATGTAGCAGAAGATTGGAAAGCTGCTACCATGATTCAAAAAGGGAGGGAGGTGAAAAGTCAGCAACTATAGGCCAAAGAGCCTAACATCTATTGTTGGAAAAGTATTGGAAGCAATTGTTAAAGGAAGTAATAGCAGAAAATTTGAAAAATCATAATCTGATCAAGCAGAGTCAGCGTGGCTTCATGAAAAGGAAACGGACTAATTTATTAGAGTTTTTGAAGAAGTCTTAAGCAGAGTGAGTGGATAAAGGGGAACATGTAGATGTATTTGGTCTTGCAGAAGGTGTTTGACAAGGTACCTCAGAAGAGGAGAAGTCATAAGATAAGAGCCCATGCTGTTGGAGGTAGTGCATTGGCATGAAAGAGATTGGCTCATGGACAGAAAACAGTTAGTGGTTGACCTGTGACCAGTAGGGTTCAACAAGGATTAGTGGTGGGTCCACAACTATTTACAATAAATGTTCAGGACTTGAAGGAAGGAAGTGAATATACTGTAGCCAAATTTGTACATGACACAAAAATAGGTGGAAAGGCCAGTTGTGAGAGGGATACAATCAGTTTACAAAGATATATTGATATATATGGTGGGCAAAAAGTTGGCAAGTGGAGCATAATATGGGAAAATGGGAAATTGTTCATTTTGGAAGGGAGAACAAGAGAACAGAATATTATTGAAATGGAGAAAAACTGCAAAAAGTTGCACCACAAAAGGACTTGTGGATACTTGTTCATGAAACAAAGAAAGCTAGCACACAGATACAGTAGGCAATCAGGAAGACTGATAGAATGTTGACCCTTATTGCAAGGAGGTTGGAGATAAGAGTAGGAATGTCTTACTGCTACGGCACAAGGTGCTGGTGAGACCACATTTAGAGTACTGTGAACAGTTTCAGTCTGCTCATTTAATGGAAGGTACCATTTCATTGAAGGCAATTCAGAGAAAGTTCACAAGAATGATTCCTATATGAAAGTCTTATGTGCAAAGGCTGAACTCTAGTCAGTAGAGTTTAGAAGAATGACAGGTGATTTCAACATGTAGATCGAAACATGTAGGTGATTGAAACATGTAAAATTATTAAGGGGCTTTAGAGGATAAATGCTGAGAGGATGTTTCTCTTCGTGTGAGAGTCTAGGACAGAGGGCATAGTCTCAGAATAAAGGGGCATCAATTTAAGATTGAGCTGAGGAGGACTTTCTTGTCTCTGAGTCTTATGAATCCTAGCCACAGGAAGCTGTGTGGGCAGAGTCCTTGTGTATACTTAAAGCTGAAATAGTTAGATTCTTGATCAGTAAGAGAATCAAAGTTTATGGGGAAAGGGTAGGAATTGCACGTGCGGAATGTCAGATCAGCCATGATCTTATTGAATGGTGGAGCAGGCTCAAGGGGCCTAACAGCTGAGTGACCAAATTTCTTATGGTCTAATGCTGGAAATCTGAAACAAAAACAGAAATTGCAGGAGAAACTCAGCAGGTCTGGCAGCTTCTGTGCAGAGAAAACAGAGTCGATGTTTTGGGTCCAATGACCCTTCTTCAGAGGTGCAATCTCCAACTGGTCTCAAGCTGAGCTAAGCTTTATCTTCTAGATAACATCCCTAAATGATAGTAATTAATAGTGAATTGAAGGCAGTCAAGAATGGAACCCCTGGCTTACACAAGTGTTTGCGATCCTCTCAGGATGCAAAAAGCCATTGGCTGTTACGTCGAGATAGCTTGACTTTTTATGTGGAGAGTGAAAGAAAAACATTGTGGACTGTGAAATTGTCTGTGGTGTTGATGGTAGCAGAGAGATAAATTGAGGGGAGATAGAGAGCCATGGTCACTGTCAAACAGCATACACTACTCGGCTGCATGAAGTGCAGTTTTCTTCTATCTTAAATGTCCTAAAATATACAACTTTAAGACATAATAATGTTACATTCATAACATGAATTCTATGGGTCTCAGAAATTTAGATTATCTACAGTGTGGAAACAGGCCATTCGGCCCTATAAGTCCACACTAAACTTCCAAAGAGTATCCCACCCAGACCCATTTCAGTCTGACTAATGAACCTAATACTATGGGCAATTTAGCATGGCCAATTCACTTAACCTACACATCTTTGGACTGTGGGAGGAAACTGGAGGAAACCCACGCAGACACGGGGAGAATGTGTAAACTCCACACAGTCACCCAAGGCGGGAATCAAACCCGGGTCCCTGCCACTGTGAGGTAGTAGTGCTAACCACTGAGCCACCGTGCCACCCTCAAAGAGGATTTAGAGGTTTTTTGTTTTACACTTGTCCACCTTTTTACAGGACCCCAAACTGAAACCAATGTCGCCCTCAGAAAGATTTTCAGTAAGGAATACATTTTAATTATCAATTGCCTTGTGATCAATAATGCATGTTTTCAGAGATCAGAGGGTTTTCAACGACATTTGATTCGTAAACTCAAATGGATGGACCATCTAATGGGTGAGGGACAACATGCATTTGTGAAATTGACCCTTGTGTATCATGGATGTCTCGTTTCCTGGGATCACCAATTAATTATATTTGGAGTGATGTCTCATTTGTTAGTGTTGCAGTATGGGCATATCAAACAGTACAAACCCACAGCACATTGACTTTCAACATGGAAGCTGAAAATTACTATCAGCAAAGAGTTGGACTCAAAATCAAATAAAAACAATTCTTCATATTTGTTTATTATATATTCTGGAGTAATTTCAGAATTCAAATGTTAGTTATGAATTGCTATGTCTAGCTCTCGCAATTTAAGTTGTTATCTATCAATTAACTGGATTGCTGATCATTAATCAGATCCAGATATCCATTATTTTAAATGTAAACCATTGGAACTCTTGGATCATATTCACCCAGATTTTCTGGTCAGTGTCGAGTGAATGCCACAGGCTGTTCATTGCACATATGTTGGTCCAGCAATTATCTATGGATTTTTGTAGTGGAACTTGAAATAATTAGAAATCGGGAAGGTCATGGTTCCCCCCTGCAGGGGATCTGGAACCTGTGTGTGAACAAGACATGTAACAGAGTGTCTCCTGTGTCTTTCAGGACTGAAGGATTCTTGCTGTGAAATACAGGGCTGAATATTTTAAGGATGTGAGCAATCAGTTATGGGGAGATATCTGACAGAATTGGGAGAGAAGTCCAGTAAGGTACATCTCGACATCAGGATAATCTTTTACTGTTTTCACGTGTGGTGCAGTGAGAGTTTTGCCGGACACCAACAAGTTGTCAATTAATAGAGATTATCACTTGTTAAAGTCCTTCCTGATGAACCACCTTGTCTTATCATTATTCCTGTTGCAATCATATTAAACTCACCAAGCAAACCAGCCGCTGGGAAAGCCTGACATGGAAACCAGATTAGTGTGCTATATTTTGAAGACTAGCCATGAATGCACTAACATTGGGAAAGGTAGGTGAGGGAGGATGCTTCATCTACATCCATTTACTGAGTGTGCACACAGAAGGATCACTGGCTGCAAACAGATGACATGTTGGCCAGATTGGCATACAGGATGCCTATTTCCTGACCAACTCTGCAGCATTGACCCTGTGTGTGTGTGGCTGTTCCCTCACACTGGCAGTGCCTGATACCCACTCCTGCACGCACTGCTAGTTGATGTTGAAGGAGGGACCTAATGTGCTGCAGTCGACCATCTCCATGCACCTCCATCACCATCCCACCTTCACAATATAGTTGGCGCTCATCATAGACCGTCAACCATTGTACCTCATTGAATGTGTACCTCAAAGAATGATGCCACAAGGTGCACCTATGTGTCTAGGACCTACACTGACATGAAAAATCACATGAACACTGTTAAACAAATGTTTATGATAAAAACAAACTATTTACATAACTGTCAGACATGCCCCCCCTCCACCCCCCCCCAAACATTTCCTTGTATAATACCTTTTTCTTCTGTCTTCCACTGCTGTGCACTAACCTAATCTGTGGTTTGAATGGAAGGTGTCTATTTTGTTGTAGAAGCCATTGGCCCTGGAAATTAGGTTGGGCATGTTTGGATCTAGAAAACCATGACATGTTATGAAGATGTGGGTGTACTATACCTTTAAGAGAGTAAAAGCTAGTAGTGACAGCACCAAGTGTTCTCAATAAGAAGCAATGTAACTTGTGCTCCAGCTACTGGGGTAGCTGGTTGCCTGGAAATGACAAAACAGATTCGAATTGGGCCAATCAGTTCAAATTACACCCTGAAAAATATCAAATTCCAATCAAGTTTGAGTTGAGTATATTGACAATCTTAAAAGCCAATGACACAATCTGGTGCTTTGGGGACATGAGAGCAGGGGAAATTGAACAGTCAGGAGGAGAACTGCCAAGCCAACCATATTTGCAAACTGTTCAGAGAATAAGTCTCTTAAAGGTACCTTTATCGATCAGTAACCTGTGAAGCAGACTTCCCAAGAAGAAGAAGACAGGAATTCAGAGAAAACTGAAAAGCGGCCTGGTTTTTCGTAAATCTTAATTGGATGTTTTATCGGATGAGCATTATAGAAGGGATGGTAAAAGATAGGCTAGTGTAAGGACTTATAAATAGTTGTTTGTTAATTATTCTCTGTTATACTTTAAGAAATAAAGTTGTTAATTTTTACTTTAATTGGTTCTTGGCCTATCGAATTTTCATGGATTACTGCACGGGATAAATATTTTCTGTGTAGCTGGTTTTAAATTAAGCAAGAGGGTTTACCTCGGGTCATAATACATGCCAGAGGCAAGTTGAATAGGTATCAGAGGCATCCCCTACTCTCAACACCTTTCAGGCACGGAGCGTCCCTGTAGTGGGAAGCCATCGGGGCTGCAGCAGTAATTTCTTTGGTGAGTTTGGTAAGAAACAGTGTGAAAACGTGCTCAACTTCACTCTATCAAACTTGACACTACTTGCACTGAGCAGAAAAACC
This sequence comes from Chiloscyllium plagiosum, assembly GCF_037043375.1. Lineage (NCBI taxonomy): Eukaryota > Metazoa > Chordata > Chondrichthyes > Orectolobiformes > Hemiscylliidae > Chiloscyllium > Chiloscyllium plagiosum. The sequence goes on along the minus strand of NW_028270172.1, from coordinate 28,830,544 downwards.
TTCATATTCAATCCATAGTGTCTAACCAGGGAATGTGACCTGAGATAAATAATTCAAAACCATATCACACGTTGAAGAGAGGGACAGAAATTATTAAACGAATTGCATCACTTAGGCCTCGAAGGAAAACTTTCCATCCATGAGAAATCCTTTGTCCCACCAAACCATGAACCATTTGAACTAATTTTCATCCTCCTCCTGCCCCACACCATTCCACCAACTGGGACTGAAGGGGTAGTAGGATTAAATTTACACTGACCTATTCCTGGCGCCCTGCAATTTTAGAAAATAAAATTTAGCATTTCCACCCAAAGAAGGCAAGCATCTCATTTTGAATATATCTTGAGACCCTAAGATTTACTTAGGACTTGTACAATTCCAAACATCCAATGCAATTCAATATGACAGTGCCACAATCAACTGTCTTTAAAAGCCACTCCAAAACCTTTGCAGATAAATTCCTTCATGGTTTTGTGTGGTTGGGTGGGCTATGCCCATTTCTCTTGGCTCCATGAAAACTGGGGCACTCTCTATCCCATCTTTGCAAACGCTTTCCCAGTTCGGTTGAGCATTAACAGCTCGGTTCTGCTCCAAAGTATAATAGAATTCATATTTGAATGATGTTCAATAACCAAATGTAGTTGGCCATTTAATAGGCACCAGGGTGGTGAAGATATGAAAACACCCCACTTCGCACCCCAGTCCTGTTATAGCATGCGTTGCTTTGAGCACAGTCACCCGTTCTCATGTACTCCTATTATCACATTAAATGGGTTGCATTCAGCACAGTTCACCCATTTTCTCTGTCTTAGCTCTTATTATCACTTGTTCAACTTATCTTCTGCCCTAATCTGCTATTCATATTCTCCTCGTTTACTGACAGCTTTCATATCTCTCTCTCTCTGGGCTCCATCCCCACCTATCCACTCTCCTCTCCCTAACAAATATCACGTTTTCCTCGCTATGAACAGTTCTGATGAACAGTCACTGGACTCAAAACATTAACTCTGCTTTCTTGCCACAGATGCTGCCAGACCTGTTGAGTTTCCCCATAAAATTCGTGTTTTTTTTATTGGTGAAGATATGCACTTGACCTTATTATAATTGACCCTGCATCTTGAAAAAAAACAGTAAAACATTTGAACTACCAGCACTGGTCCAAATTTGAATTCCATTTTGAAGTACGTAAGAAGAGTTTGGACCATCATTTCCAACTTGTACCTTTTTTCACTAGTTATTCCTGCCAACACTCCTTTGCATGGCCTGTTTCATCATTTCCTGTGAAGTTTGTGCTCTAAACTGCTTTGTTCTTGTGACATTTCTAATCTGGAATACTCTGTCAACAGCAGCTGCTAAACTGCCCTCCTCAGGAGCAGAGACGCTTTATACTGCATTAACACTTCTTTATGTAAACAGGCTCTTACTATTCTCAAGTGCTGTGTTAATTAGAGCAGGCATTTCTGTGACAGCTTCTGATGAAACTTAATTACCTTACGCTCATTCAAACCTCTGCAGAACTCCCTCCTGGGCGATACTGCTGACGCCTCACTCAAAACAGGCCCTTGTGACAGGCCTCATGAAGCTGGGTCTTCGGGTTAGTCTGCATGCAACCTTTACAGACCCAGTACACAAACACTTAAGGTCATCACAGGCCACCCATATTGACAAGTCTAATGAAATGGCTTAGTATTATTGGGAACGTAGAAATCACTTCATAATGTGTTCCAATCCTTAGCATTTTACAGACAATATATGCAGCACAATCGTTGTCTTCAGCCTATTTCTATACCTCTGTACCCTGAACGGAAATAAACAGTAAAGGAGAGAAAAGTACTCTATTGTCAGTTGCAAACGAGAATAATGCAAAACAACATAACTAATATTGGCCCTGGATTACTGTTAGCTTTTCAAATAAAATATTTACTGGAGGCTTACTCCCTTTCGTTATGTAAACATCCTTTATAAATCTCTTCATTAAGGTATTATACATGTTGCATCAGAGGGTTTTCAATACACAGTGTCATAGAGTCCTAGAGATGTACAGCACAGAAACAGACCCTTCAGCCCAACCCATCCATGCCGACCAGATATCCCAACCCAATCTAGTCCCACCTGCCAGCACCTGGCCCATATCCCTGCAAACCCTTCCTATTCATATACCCATCCAGATGCCTTTTAATGTTGCAATTGTACTAGCCTCCACCACTTCCTCTGGCAGCTCATTCCACATACGTATCACCCTCTGCATAAAAAAAAGTTGTCCCTTTGATCTCTTTTATATCTTTTCCCTCTTACCTTCTAGTTCTGGACTCCCCCACCCCAGGGAAAAGACTTTGTCTATTTACCCAGTCCATGCCCATACTGTGTTAGACATAATGTCTCACGATACATGGATGATGAAGCCCTTTCAACCATCTTGATCCAACCATCAGGGTGGTAACATGGTTCAGTAGTTAGCACTGCTGCCTCACAGTGCCAGGGACCTGTGCAGGATTCCAACCTCGAGTGACTCTCCATGTGGAGTTTACACATTCCTCCCACAGTCCAAAGATGTGCAGGTTATGTGGACTGGCTATGCTAAATTGCCCATAGTGTTCAGGGATGCATAGGTTAGGTGATTAGCCATGGGAAAATGCAGGGTTATAGAGATAAGCTAGGGGGTGGGATGTCCTTTGGTGGGTCAGTGTGGCTTTGGTGGGCTGAATGGCCTACTTCTACCTTGTAGGGATTCTATCTTGAAAGACCCTAGCACTCCCCTATTTGTTTCTGTGTTTCTTTGCCTCCAAGTATTTTATTCCATCTCTTGCTGGAAGATGAATGCACTTACAAACGTCCTGAAATTATCTTTTGCTAACTCGAACCTATTTCCCCTCATCCTATTCTCAGTTTAACTTAAAATGTTATTTCCAATTAATCTCTTCCATTATATACTTCGTAGGTAGATCCTCTCCAGGCTGAAAGTCTCACAGGTCAGACTCCCTTTGTTATCGATGTATTAGCCTGGCACTAGGGATAAGCCTCATAGCTCTTCTTTGCACTGATTATTTGAATATCTCTCCTCCTTTATATGATCAGAGGTGGATGCAGCCTGTCCCGAGTGTTACTCAAGCTGATGTCTAGTTAGGCAGGTGCAGTAAGTTCATCTTTCACTTGAACGCAGAGTGCATTTATACAGGATTTTGCCATAGGGTTCATAACAGCTGATCCCATTCCAGACCTTAAGAGACACCCTTACAGTTACTTTCCAGAAGAAATTCACAGATGGCAATCAAAATGGGCATCTTGACAGATACCCTTTCCTTCCCAGCTCAGGGGCACTAAGGCCAGAGACAGTTGTGTCTAAGATCAGTTAATTGATTGGCTTTTGTAGCTGGGATCTTCCTTGTTTTTAAGGCATAGTTTCACACTATGGATGCATTTACTGGAGGTGAAGGATATCTCATGTGCCAGCTGGAGAGTTAGTCAGAGCATGATTCACCCCAATTTGGGAAGACTGGCCACATTCCAAGCCACTTGTGTGGCCATTCACAGCCTTCCCCAAGCCTCGAGGACCTCAGACACACATGTCCTGCCTGGCGGGAGCTCTACTGAACAACAGAACCATTAGACATGTGGTGGCTGCTGTCAGTACAATGTCTGCACCAGAGGCCCAGATTCATTGTTGGACTCCAGGACATTGGTGAGGGATGGTGGGAGAGGGAATTGAAAGGTTGGGGGTAAGGAGAGAAAGTTGGCAGCAGGGACAGAGTTGGTTTACAGTGGGTAACAAACTCCTCACCCTTTCTCAATGTCAGGCCATCAGTCAGGCTCTGAGTTTGTGATCAATTCCCTTTCTGTTTGCTGCGTACAATTATTTCTGTAAACCAAGTTATGTGAAAATGACAACATTCTAACATTTGGGAGTACAGAGTTTTCTTAAAGTTTGATTGTTCCAAATTTATTTACATGCAATTCTGCCAAGAGATAGGGGAGAGGCTAGTTGCATTTTTTTCACTAGGTCACTTGGGACAGTTTAGGGGTCACAGTTAGTTAGAAACAGAGACATACAAAGAGATGGGGATTAACATAGACTCCAGGTTGTAGAGTGTGTGTATTAGTCGTGCTGTTCAGGGCAATTGCGTTCTGTGTAGTTGGAGTGGTCAGGGAAATCTTAGAAGAGAAATAAATAAAAGCCATGCAGAAAAAAAACTGTTAAGCTGTATTTATGAAAAGCCAACTATACTGCACTGAGTCTGCATCACTGCAGTCAGGGAGGCCCCAAAGCGGGGTGGGGGGTGGGGGACTGTTTAAGAAGAGAGGAAGACAGAAGATGGGAAATAATAGGCCAATTAGTCTGACCTCGATTGTTGTTAAGATTTTCGAGTCCATTATTAAGAAGGAGATTAGGAAGTACTTGGAAGGACGTGGTAAAATAGGGCTGAATCAGCACAGTTTCGACAATGGGAGGTCATGACTGACAAACCTGCTAGAATTCTTTGAGGAGAGAGAGAATGAACAAATTAGACAAAGGAGAGCCAGTGGAAGTGGTCTATTGAGATTTCCCAGAAGGCCTTTGACAAGGTCACAAAGGAGGCTAAATAAGAGCCCAAGGGATGTTAAGGGCAAGGTATTGGCATGGATAGAGGTTTGATTGACTGGCAGAAGGCAAAGTGTGGGGATAAAAGGGTGTTTTTCAGATGCCAGCCAGTGACATGTGGAGTCCCGCAGGGGTCAGTGTTGGGACCACAACTATTCAGGTTAAACATTAATGATCTGTACAAAAGAACTCAGTGCATTATTGCCAAGTTTGCAGGTAACACAAAGGTGGATGGAGGGACACATAATGCTGAAGAAGCAGGTAGGCTGCAGAACTTGGACAGGCTAGGAGAGTGGACAAAGAAGTGAATACAATCTGGGAAAGTGTGAGGTTTTATGCTTTTTGGTAGGAAGAATAGAGGCAAAGACTATTTTCTAAAGGGGAAAGGCTGAAGCACAAAGGGACTTAGGAGTCCTGGTTCAGGATTCTACTAAAGTAAACAGTTGACAGTTAGGAAAGCAAATGCGATCTTAGCATTCATTTCAAGAGGGCTAGAATACACGAACAGGGATGTACTGCTGAGGTTGTATAAGACTCTGGTCAGACTGCATTTGGAATATTGTAGGCAGTTTTGGACCTCGTGCCTAAGGAAGGATATGTTGGCCGTGTAGAGAGGAATGATCCTGGGAATGAAAGGTGTGTCATATGAGGAGTGGTTGAGGACTTTGGGTTTGTACTCAACGAAGTTTAGAAGGATGATGGGGGCATTTCATTGAAACTTAAATAATATTGAGAGGCCTGCATAGAGTGGGTGGGGAGAAGATGTTTTCACCAGTGGGAGACACTAGGACCCAAGGACACATCCTCAGAGTGAAGGGACAGCCCTTTAGAACTGAGAATTCTTCAGCCAGAGGGTGGCTAATCTATCGAACCCATTGCCACAGAAGGCTGTGGAAGCAAGTCATTGAGAATATTTAAGACAAAGATAGGTCCTTGGTTGATAAGGAGATCAAGGGCTACATGGAGGAGGCAGGAAATGGGGTTGAGAAGCATATCAGCCATGAGTGAATGGTGGACCAGACTGGATGGGCTGAATGGCCTGATTCTGCTCCTATATTATAATCTATAGTTGAGAACTCAGTGGGAAGACAAGCATGGTTGGATGTCTCTGTGCTGATAGAATTCAAGTAGAAGTTCTAGGAGTTATTAAGGAGTTAGTAAGCCGCTCAATGTTGGCGTCATGGCTCCCAAAAGGCCTGAGAAGCTGTGAAGGCTCAGAAGAAGACTGTGCTGTTCATGGTTCAGTGCAGCAGACTCTGGGTGTTCAAAGCCCACAAACATAACTTGCTTTGTGCAACTGAGCAAGATTAGAGTTTGTTTAAAACCAAAGGGCAGCACTGGGTTGGGGAAGTTCACTGTTTGTAAAAAAGCTGGAGTTGTGCTTATGACTAAGTTTGTCAATTTCCAAGAATCCAGGACAGCATAAACCCAGTTGAACAAGAATAATTGAAGATAGATGACTGAGCAGCTTTTGAGGAGTTTCAAAGCCAGGTCATTGAATTGTAATTCCTTGCAAAAGTTAATGAGATTTGATGACCCACAGTGTCACCAACATCCGGGGGAGTTGCTGAGAAATCTGTGGATCTGTTTAATCGCCTTTGCTAGTTGATTTGATCTGTGGGGTGTTCGATAATCACTTGCCTGTCACCCTTTTTTGCCCCATGTTAAATTTAGAATGCTAAAATGTAAGTTAAACCTATTTCTGCACAGTCTAAAGCTTAACAATAATATTTGTGAGCTTGTTTGAGTAAGCTTTCTTTGCAATGAACTAATTTGTTGTTGTTGAAAGAACAAGAGAGTTGATGAAAGGAACAGACTACATTGTTTCTAATACTAAACCAGACACAGTTAGAGAATATATAATTGGGTATAGCCAAGCATTCTGTTTGACCAGTGGAGGAGTGGGGCTGGAAAGAAATCGATACAGCCCTCCAACCTTGGCCGTGACCCTTTGAATGGAAGACCATGCCAGAGAATCCGCAAGCAATGGGTTCGCTTGTTGTGGTCTCTGCATGGGATATCACTGCACACTGCTGGATTAATACCAAAGTTGGTGGGATGAGGACCTTAGTTGGGCATTTATTGTGGTAGAAGTGGAGTTTCTACCCACCACCCTACTGCATGACTAAATGTGCCCCTCCGTCATCAAACCTGCTATGTTCACTTCTTCCTATTTTTGGCATCAAGAAAATCTAATATCTCCCACCCTTCTGTGAAATTGTCTCTGTGTGGGGGAATTATTGAGTTAACTTTTAGTTCCAGGGTCCCAATCAAGAAAGTGAGCCAAATTCCAAGCCAGGAAGCTGGAGATGGCTATCTGGAAGATCTAAAGCAATGGTCATAGAATCCTACAGACCATTGAAACTGATGTGGGGGGGTGGGGGGGAGGGGTGAGAGGACATGGTGACAGAGAATGCAATAAGTAAAGCTAAAAGGAAGGGAAGAAAAGGTTCACAATCTGAAAGAGTTGAACTCGACATTAAGTCCAGAAGGTTGTAAAATGCCTAGTCTGAAGATTGTTCCTCCAGTTTGTGCTGTGAGTCGCTAGAACACTGCAGCATTCTGAGGAAAGACAACTGGGCATACCAGCTGGTTGCTATGTTAAAATGACCAGCTATGGGAGTGTACAACCTGGAAGTGTTTCGTAAAGAGTCACACAGTCTGTGTTTGCTTTCTCCAATGTAGACTAGGCCACAGCTGGTGCAGTAAACACAATACACCAGATTGGAGGAGGTACAGGTGAAATGCTGTTTCACCTGGTAAGACTGTTTTGCCCCCTGGATGGGGAACTTGGAGGGGGGTGAAGGGGCAGGTGTTGCACAGTCTGTGGTTACATGGGAAGGTGTTGTGGGAATGGGGTGGTGATGTTGGTGGTCATTGATGTATTGACAAGGGTGTCCGGAAGGGAATGGACCTTGCGAAATGCAGACAGGGAGAGTGAGAGGCAGATGTGTTTGGTGGTGGCGTTCTGCTGGAACCTAACTATTCCAATCCCATTTTCCACTACTTGGCCTGTTGCCTTGTATGCTGAGGCATCACGAATGCATATCTAAATGCCTCTTAAATGTTATGAGGGTTTCTGTATATAGCCTCTGCAAGAAAGGAGGATGCTGCTGCTGTATGTGAGGTACTGCAATAACAATATCTTCTCTGGACTTGCAAATGTCACAAAATGTACAATGGCCAGGCCGTCATTGCAGTGGGGTACCTCCTGCAAAAGATGGCTTCTGTCCATTGCAGTAGCCCTCAAAGTGCTTTTCAAAATTTGTATCTGGTACCCTGTTGGCCTGCTGCTAGGCAATGCACATGCAGAAGTCACAAGTGGAAGGTAGAGGGGGATGTAGCCCCATCCATCTCTGGAAAATCCAAAAGGTGGTAGAGTATTCTAATTGACACAATTGGCCTCTTTGGCTACCTGCTGTTATGATAGCCATCACCCCCCAGAAATGAGTTCCATAAAAAGATAGGCCAGAGGAGGGGACTAGCATGTCAAACGAGAGGTTGCTGCACACCCATCTCCAAATCCACCGCTGCCTCAGGGTGAAAATTCAGCCCTCTGTCTGCTCTATTAATTCCAGTGATAGTTAAGTATAAGTAAACTCTATTACACTGCATTGTGATTGTAAATAGCTCACACAATGTAATGTAGAGTATTATGAAACAATTATATTACCAATAGATTTGAAAAAATTCCATTTTGTAACACCTTAAAACAAGATCTATTTTGGCTTGTGTTTTCATCTCAAAACCTTTAGACTTAAAATTGCTGATATTTGGCAACAGAGTGAAGGAATACATTCACAAATGTGGTCCGTTCCTTGTTTTCAGTCTTCCTCTTTCCCTTTTCATTTTTTGCCAGACAGATTAAGCGATTCTTTATTTTAGTGAGAAAAACAGGGACTTGAGCTTGTATCTTTCACCTGGGTCAAAGGTAAAGGCTAAGCCAGCACTTCCATGCTGTGGCATTCCCTGGCAGGCAGCTGCCAGTTGTCAAGGAGTTCAGCTCCTTCCAAAAACTTCTGAGCACTTTCCCTTCTCTGTGCTCGATGACCTCAAGGACCTTTTAGCTATTACTAACATTAATGAGGTTCAGCTTATCATTATCTTTCGGTTGTCTGACTGTCAGACAAAAAGCTGAACTCTTGCTTTTTTGTATGAGCTGACATGAAAGAACATTCCTTACTCAAAGGCTAGGGCTCTACAGTGAACATAAAAAAATTAGTATTTGGCCTAAATATTTGAATACTCTTTCGAGAAAATGGTGCAGCAGTAGCTGATGGGAGTTTTTGTCTTCTCACACAATGACAGCCATTGGCATTTTACCAGTTGAAATCCAAAAATAAAAAGTATAATTTCATTGCTTTGATTTTATTGAGAGTAAACAGCTGCAGCAAAATATAATGGAAATGGTGTTAAGTAATGTGGGGATGTTCAATATATTCAGCATCCTCCAGCGGTTAAAAGTGTTCAGTAAAATTTAATAATGGCAGATAGATTACGATAGCATGTGTTGTTCACTGTACGTATTTTCTACCCTCTCACATTGCTAATGGCCAATTGGATTGTTGGCAATCTGAAGCCAAGTACATTAGTTATCTTTCTATAAGTGGGTGAAGCTTGTTCAAGTGATAGCAAATATCTATAAAGGGCATGAAAGGGACATAAGATCACAATGACTCAGTCTAATCCTTCCAACATACAAACACTGTTACCTTCTCAGTTTCAGTAATTAGCCTTGAATAAACCCAGTATCTTGGTTACAACTATACTTCCAGTGTCCTTTGGCATCCCATTAAATTTCCAATATTAAATTGGTATCATAGGAAGGGATATATCAATTACCTGTAGGAGGTTTTGGGAACTATTGTGCATTGCAGGCAGGAATGGACATAGTTGACAGCTTCCTCATTAAAAATATGGTTAGATTTTTCTTCACAACAATATTTTTGGGTGGAAAGAGTGTCTAGGCACATGTTAAGCAATTTAGATATCCATTAGCTGTTTGAAGTGGAAGTAATGTCCACAAGTATGAAAATTCCTGATTGACATTGAGAACTCATACAAAAAAGACTAGTTTAAATTATACCTTGCATGTCCTAAGTGTTGGCTTAAAGGTCAAAAAAAATCTTCCATATGCCAGTTGAATCTCAGTTTTGTGTCTTTATTCTCTTTACATCTATTGATGTACCACTATAGCATAGTTAAGAACTGTGACAGTTAGTGGTTGTAATGGCTAATGTGGTATTGATCAATCCTTCACATAAATCGAAGGGCAAAATCCTTTTGAATTGAAGAAATCTGCAAGTTAATTTCTTCTACAAAGTTTAAGTTGCCAATATATTGAAAAAGAGCATTTTCTGTTGCTATTGTTATACATTATGAATTGTTTCATATTTCTTCTGTATAAATAGAGTGGGAGTTTCATTCCCTTTAACACCATGATTTCAAATTCAGAGATTTTTAAAATTACTGAAGAAAGAGAACTGCTGTCACATCTTTTCATCTTGCAATCATCTGACAGAAGACAAGAATACTGAATTTCAAAGGGAGCTACAATTTATACGACAGGAGAGAAAAGATGTTGATTAGTTGGAAAGTGGATTCTGATTGGTTGAGGCATTGCCATGGAGAATGCACCAGGGAGCAGTTATCCACCCTCTGCCTCCAAAGCCTTTGTTTAAATTCAATAAAGTCAATTCTGATTGGTCAAGATGTTACATACATTAGGGAATGAGCTTTAGTTTAATTGTAAAAGGTTTCATACTTGGACATCTGCTTTCTGTTTGCAGAGGATAGGGCTCTGCATATATCTATAACTTGTAGCAAATGTAAGTGAGCCCCATTGCAAACCCAACTAATCATTTAACCCAGTTGTTCAGCATGCTGAGGATTGTTGGGCCCTGTCTTCTTCAAATATAAAGTCAAAAATCACACAACACTGGGTTATAGTCCAACATTTATTTGAAACCATAAACTTTTGGAGCCCCCTGCTCCTCCCTCAGGAACATCATTCTTCAAATCTGTCCAAACATTGCACCTTTTTTAAGTAAGCAAAATTTAGGGAAAAATTGTCCCTTAGTGCATTCCTCATGGTAACATCTTTGTCAGTCAGAATCCATCTGCCAATCAATGAACAACTTTCCTTTCATTTTATTCCCTTCAAAATTTGGTATTCTTGCATTTGTCCTGAGAATTCCAAGATGAAAGCTTCCATTGCATGTCCTTTATTCAGCAATTCTCAAGTTCTGTTTTGCCAACCAACTATGTTTATCATTCTCATCCTTTTTGCGTGTCTAAATTACAAGGGTTCATCTTCAGAAAAATTGCCTCTTCGAAACTGTTTTGTCCATTCACTACAATTATATTCAAACTAACAGTGACATAAGAGCCTATCATCTCCAATCAAATTCTGCAGAGGCCTCAACCCTCCTCTCCACCAACCCCATAATAGAGTCATAGAGATGTACAGCATGGAGACAGATCCTTTGGTCCAACCCGTCCATGCCGACCAGATATCCCAACCCAATCTAGTCCTACCTGCCAGCACCCGGCCCATATCCCTCCAAACCCTTCCTATTCATATACCCATCCAAATGCCTCTTAAATGTTGCAGTTGTACCAGCCTCCACCACATCCTCTGGCAGCTCATTCCATACACGTACCACCCTCTGTGTGAAAAAGTTGCCCCTTAGGTCTCTTTTATATCTTTCCCCTCTCACTCTAAACCTATGCCCTCTAGTTCTGGACTAACCGACCCCAGGGAAAAGACTTTGCCTATTTATCCTATCCATGCGCCTCATAATTTTGTAAACCTCTATAAGGTCATCCCTCAGCCTCCGACCTCCAGGTAAAACAGCCCCAGCCTGTTCAGCCTCTCCCTGTAGCTCAGATCCTCCAACCCTGGCAACATCCTTGTAAATCTTTTCTGAACCCTTTCAAGTTTCACAACATCTTTTCAATAGGAAGGAGACCAGACTTGGTCTAACCAATGTCATGTACAGCCGTAACATGACCTCCCAACTCCTGTATTCAATACTCTGACCAATAAAGGAAAGCATACCAAACGCCTTCTTCACTATCCTATCTACCTGTGACTCCACTTTCAAGGAGCTATGAACCTGCACTCCAAGGTCTCTTTGTTCAACAACACTCCCTAGGACCTTACCATTAAGTGTATAAGTCCTGCTAAGATTTGCTTTCCCAAAATGCAGCACCTCACATTTATCTGAATTAAACTCCATCTGCCACTTCTCAGCCCATTGGCCCATCTGGTCCAGATCCTGTTGTAATCTGAGGTAACCCTCTTCGCTGTCCACTATACCTCCAATTTTGGTGTCATCTGCAAACTTACTAACTGTACCTCTTATGCTCGCATCCAAATCATTTATGTAAATGACAAAAAGTAGAGGGCCCAGCACCGATCCTTGTGGCACTCCACTGGTCACAGGCCTCTAGTCTGAAAAACAACCTTCCACCACCACCCTCTGTCTTCTACCTTTGAGCCAGTTCTGTATCCAAATGGCTAGTTCTCCCTGTATTCCATGAGATCTAACCTTGCTAATCAGTCTCCCATGGGGAACCTTGTCGAATGCCTTCCTGAAGTCCATATAGATCACATCTACTACTCTGCCCTCATCAATCTCCTTTGTTACTTCTTCAAAAAAACTCAATCAAGTTTGTGAGAGATGATTTCCCACGCACAAAGCCATGTTGACTATCCCGAATCAGTCCTTGCCTTTCCAAATACATGTACATCCTGTCCCTCAGGATTCCCTCCAACAACTTGCCCACCACCGAGGTCAGGCTCACCAGTCTATAATTCCCTGGCTTGTCTTTACTGCCCTTCTTAAACAGTGGCAACACGTTTGCCAATCTCCAGTCTTCCGGCACCTCACCTGTGACTATCGATGATACAAATATCTCAGCAAGAGGCCCAGCAATCACTTCTCTAGCTTCCCACACAGAGTTCTCGGGTACACCTGATCAGGTCCTGGGGATTTATCCACTTTTAACCATTTCAAGACATCCAGCACTTCCTCCTCTGTAATCTGGACATTTTGCAAAATGTCACCATCTATTTCCCTACAGTCTATATCTTCCATATCCTTTTCCACAGTAAATACTGATGCAAAATATTCATTTAGTATCTCCCCATTTTCAGCGGCTCTACACAAAGGCCATCTTACTGATCTTTGAGGGGCTCTATTCTCTCCCTAGTTACCCTTTTGGCCTTAATATATTTGTAAAAACCCTTTGGATTCTCCTTAATTCTATTTGCCAAAGCTATCTCATGTCCCTGTTTTGCCCTCCTGATTTCCCTCTTAAGTATACTCCTACTTTCTTTATACTCTTCTAAGGATTCACCCGATCTATCCTGTCTATACCTGACATATGCTTCCTTCTTTTTCTTAACCAAACCCTCAATTTCTTTAGTCATCCAGCATTCCCTATACCTACCGGCTTTCCCTTTCACCCTGACAGGAATATACTTTCTCTGGATTCTTGTTATCTCATTTCTGAAGGCTTCCCATTTTCCAGCCGTCCCTTTACCTGCGAACACCTGCCTCCAATCAGCTTTCGATAGTTCTTGCCTAATACCATCAAAATTGGCCTTTCTCCAATTTAGGACTTCAACTTTTAGATCTGGTCTATCCTTTTCCATCACTACTTTAAAACGAATAGAATTATGGTTGCTGGCCCCAAAGTGCTTCCCCACTGACACCTCAGTCACCTGCCCTGCCTTATTTCCCAAGAGCAGGTCAAGTTTTGCACCTTCTCTAGTAGGTACATCCACATACTGAATCAGAAAATTGTCTTCTACACACTTAAGAAATTCCTCTCCATCTAAACCATTAATACGATAGCAGTCCCAGTCGATGTTTGGAAAGTTAAAATCCCCTACCATAACTACCCTATTATTCTTACAGATAGCTGAGATCTCCTTACAAGTTTGTTTCTCAATTTCCCTCTGATTATTGGGAGATCTATAATACAATCCCAATAAGGTGATCATCCCTTTCTTATTTCTCAGTTCCACCCAAATAACTTCCCTGGATGTATTTCCAGGAATATCCTCCCTCAGTACAGCTGTAATGCTATCCCTTATCAAAAATGCCACTCCCCCTCCTCTCTTGCCTCCCTTTCTATCCTTCCTGTAGCATTTGTATCCTGAACATTAAACTGCCAGTCCTGCCCATCCCTGAGCAATGTTTCTATAATTACTATGATATCCCAGTCCCATGTTCCTAACCATGCCCTGAGTTCATCTGCCTTCCCTGTTAGGCCCTTTGCAGTGAAATAAATGCAGTTAATTTATTAGTTCTATCTTTTCCCTGCCTGCCCTGATTGTTTGACTCACTTCTGTTCTCAGCTGTACCCGTCTCAGATCGATCTCTTTCCTCACTATCTCCCTGGGTCCCCCCCCCCCCCCCCCCCCCCCCACTTACTAGTTTAAATCCTCCCAAGCAGTTCTAGCAAATTTCCCTGCCAGTATATTAGTCCCCTTCCAATTTAGGTGCAATCTGTCCTTCTTGTACAGGTCACTTCTACCCCAAAAGAGATTCCAATGATCCAAAAATGTGAATCCTTCTCCCATACACCAGCTCCTCAGCCATGCATTCATCTGCTCCATCCTCCTATTCTTGCCCTCACTAGCTCGTCGCACTGGGAGTAATCCAGATATTACTACCCTTGAGGACCTCCTTTTTAAATTTCTGCCTAACTCTCTGTAATCTCCCTTCAGAATCTCAACCTTTTCCCTTCCAATGTCATTGGTTCCAATGTGTCTTATCAGTTTTATCTTATATAATTCCCTGTTTCTTATTTCCAAGAAACACGTTTGCAAATGTTTGTGTTAAATAACTACAGAGTTTGTGCCACTTGATCTGAACTGCCCTACAATTTTATTACATGTGATACAAAACCAAGTTAACCAGAAGCCTGCCAAGGACAACTGATGGGGCAAAATCTGTGTAAAAAGCAAAACAAATAAAAAATGCAAATAATAAAAAGCGCAGTTCCGGTGATTGGAAAAGATATGCTGAACAGCAAAGGGTGTCAAAACAGATAATATGAACTGGAAAAATGGACCAAGAAGAATTACTTTCAAGGTATATCACATTTCTCCTCAGGTTTTCCACAGTAGATATTCAGTGAGTAGATAAGAAAGTGGCATGAGAAACCCCATTCTTTGCAGGGTATGAGATAGAGGGCTACAGGCCCAACAGCTTTTTGTATAAATGGGCTGAAGTATCAATTTTTCTCCTCAGTGATAATATGGCTATAGTGTTTTGCTTAATTCAGAGATGTGGGCCCAGTGTTAAGATCTATGGCACCCCATCAAAGTTTTCCTCCAACTCTCAACAAACTCTTTGAACGCAAATTCATTATTGTTTCCTACTCTTCAGACAAGCTCCAATCCATTCCCTGGGTAAACACAGTTTTGAATTCAATTAGTAGCCTGCTCAGTGAAAGTCTTTGGGAAATTGAAGTAAAGTCTGCGATGGCACTTACCACACTCTACTTGGGTTATCACTCCAAGTGAAATTCAAGGAAGTTGGTCAGTTGGGATCTTAGCTTTCTGATTCTTGCTGTCCACTAGGTTTGCTGTGTAGATAAGGCTAACTTTTACTCCTGATAATAGTTATCTGGTTCGATTTTGTCATTCTTTTTGAATATGGGCTTTTTCCTATTTTACTCCAAGCCCCAGGCTCACAAATCTCTTCCCGAGTCTCCCTTAGCACACTGCAATAATCAAATGAGGATTCATCTTTCTGGGGCTTCCATTTTGTTTGTAACAAACTAATTGATTTTATTTGGAATATCTTTGACTACAGAGAGCTTGTTGCTCATTTGTTCTGTTTGAATACTTGGATCAAATAATTATACATAATATTTATTACTTGTTAATCAACCTCAACTTCAAACTTGTTTGCAATTTCTTCTGATTGCCTCCCTGCTATTGTGGTTGAATTATATTTTTACTGCTCTATTTAACTTCCTATTCCTCTCTGGATTTTTCTTTGTCTCTTTCAGCTTTTTCATGCGTTCTGTTTTTTTTTATTTACTATTTGGTCCCAATGAGCTATTTTGCTTTTATTCTTGTAGGATTTGTACAGACACAGTTTTTCTATTTATTCCACTATTAAATTGTTTGTAAATCAGAATAAAACCACTCCTGACAGAGTTTGCAGGGTCAGCAGCAGGTCATCTCTCTTACAGCATGCACAAGTGCCAATTTGGATGACTCACTGGTACCAACTTGACCAAACCTCCAGAGCAAGAGAACTAATTAAAGTGATTTACTTTTCAAAAGCAAAATTCTACCAACGCAGATCGCATATGTCTTCAACAATTCTTTCACTGATATGCCAAGATTTCTTCCAAATCTGTAAATTATGTCTCCCAGTTCAAAAAGTATTTGCTTCCGGCTCCACCATCTTGCACTTTTTAATTGCAAGATAGAAGGTGGAGCTCTGCCATTAGCAAAAAAAAGACACACTTCAGTGATGTTCTCTCTAAATTATCTTTCATTCTGGAAGAATCCAAGTTTCTCCATCAATGTTAGCCCTCAAATAAAAATTAGTTTCTGAATGTAAGTCACAAATGTGTAGAAGAATGCAAAATAATCTGGAAAATTGGAAAAAGCTGCCCTTAGAATTGTTCCCAACAGATAATGAATAAATGTGACCTCAATTAATAAGAGTATCATTATTAATTTCATCCTCCACACTCCGTGACACCTCCAGTGCAATAGATTTCAAAAGCCTGATTTAGGAGGCCTGCATGAGGCAGGGGTGTAATGAGGGTGGATGTGGTAGTTAAACTGCAGGGAACTATGGTAGAGAAGATCTCCAGCCAGGCCCCTGGTGCAAAATGTTACTGATAGCAGAACTGTCTTCAAAAAAGCTTCCTGCCACAATGGGTTGGTGGGGGGTAAATCTAAACATTTCAGTAGTCAATTAGTAGTCATTTTATGAGGCTGTTCCTCTTTTCCTGTCTGCAGATCAACCAAGTGGGTGTGTAGGCTGCTGACAGAATGTAGGCGACCTACAATGGCATAGATCAAGTCTTTCTTCATTTTCAGACAGAAAAGAGCCACTAGGACACCACCAATTGGCATAGAAGGGATTGCCCAGATTTATAACTTAAAAGCATTTTTTACTTTTTTCTGAGCATGTGGAGTGTAGGCTGTACTGTGGCGACCAGAACTGTATGCGGTATTCCAAATGTGGTCGAACCAAAGACCTGATTAGTGATGGCTTGACTTGTGTGAAATCCAGAGGAAGTCCCATTAGTCAACTGTGCATGTTGCTGACAATCCTTTCCCATCATTGATGGGTTCCAAACATTTCAATAAATTTTACCCCATGGAACAAAAGAAGGATTTTTCAAGTGTACATTTCTGATAAAGTCCATTAGTTCTCATGCCTACAAAACAACACTGGCTGCACTTCAAAGTTATTCAAGAAGTTTAAATATTAACTTAAGTTTGATCTTTTACAAACAGAGAAATGTGTAATGAAGGGATTGACTGTGCAATCGTATCACCAAACTGTTCAAAAATCTTTACATTTAAGATAAGTTTTACGTAACAAAGAACAATGAAAATTACAGCAAGGAGCAGACCCTTTGGCCTTCCAAGCCTGTGCTGATCCAGATCCTCTATCTAAACCTGTCGCCTATTTTCTAAAGATCTGTATCCCTCTGGTCCCTGCCCATTCATGTATCTATCTAGATACATCTTAAATGACGCTATCATGCCCACCTGCACCACCCTCTGTGTAAAGAACCTTCCAAGCAGTATCTCCCTTAAACTTTTCCCTTCTCACCTTGAATTCGTGACCCCTAGTAATTGAATCCTTCACTGTTGGAAAAAGCTTCTTGCTATCCACCCTGTCTATACCTCTCAATCAGGTCCCTCCTCAATCTCTTCTTTCTAATGAAAATATTCCTAATCTATTCAACCTCTCTTCATAGCTAGCGCCCTCCGTACCAGGCAACATCTTGAGAACCTCCTCTGCACCCTCTCTAAAGCATCCACATCGTTTTGGTACTGTGGCGACCAGAACTGTATGCGGTATTCCAAATGTGGTCGAACCAAAGACTTATACAACTGTAACATGACCTGCCAACTCTTGAACTCAATACCCAGGTCAATTAAGTGGTCAAGAAGGCATATGACATGATGAAGGAAAGCATGCCATATGCCTTCTTGACCACTCTATTGACCTGGGTTGCCACCTTCAGGTACAGTAGATCTGAACACCAAAATCTCTCTGTACATCAATTTTCCCCAGGACTTTTCCATTTACCGTATTGTTCCTAAATTAATGTTCCTAACAAATTGCAATGTAATAGGTTACACTTCATTTCAGCGATGTCCTTTCAGGTCACTCTTAGTTGCCTTACAAGTTCACCAGAGTTGAAATACATCACAATGCTTAGTTATTGTAAAGCATCATGATTCCTCTGACCCCAGACTGGATTAGCATAGCCATTCATATGGATTTGCTTGATACTGATATGTAGGGAATGATCTGAAGTATTCCCATCTATAATATAATTTGCTAGACAATATTGGGATGGATTTTACCACTATTCTGATGCTAGATTTGCAGTGGGGATTGGAAAGGGTGCGTTAGGGTGTGCCTGTAAAAGAGTGAAGGAAGGTAGGGCTGGAGTACCCGTTGTCTTGGTGTTGCCATGGCATTTTCAATGTTAGGGAAAGTGGAGAACACTCTTCCTGCTCAGAGCCCAGGGAAGTGGCCAACAAAGGGACTCTTCCTGACATTGTTGCTACTTTACCAGCTGTAGGTGAGCCATGCTCTCTTGTCATATTCCAACTGCATAAAAATAGTGAATATGGTTTTAGGTTAGCACCAGTGCTGCATGAACAGCAAAACCACATCCCAAACATGACATCAGAACCTGGACCGGCAGCATTGGGATAATGAGAATTTTCAGAAGGAAGAAGTTGCTCTGCTGGTTTTGGTTTTAAACAGCTGATTTGGAGGTAACGGTTTTAACAAACCACTCCTGATTTGTGACAGATGTCAAACCACAAAATTGCGTACTTCCTCACTATGAATTACCTCTCACTGAAATGGCAAGAGCACTGCAGCCAAAATTTACCCTTTACTTGAGAAGTGGTGGAAAGCAGTTCTGGCTTCACACCTACATTAAACTTGTGGAGTCCCTTATGTTTTTGTACATAGAGGGGGATTTTCTGTCCATTGAAAATGACTACAAAGAGCCTATGAAAATTACTACCATTTTACATGTAATCAATGTAATAGAATTTCCTGAAACAGAAATCCTGAAAGAGTTACTGCATTATATTGTTTTATTTTGAAGAACACTATTTGAAAAACTACAGCACTTCACTTGTTATAGTTGTAATCAGTATTCCAATGTTCTATTTGCATATATTTTAGCCTTACTTGCTATGTAATACCATTTAACAGTCACTGACATAAAAGTTTAACACGAGCAAATTTACAAACTTCAAACTGGTAATTTATAAATGACAGTGTCTGTTCTGAATGTTGGTAATATTTTGTCAACATTTATGTTGTGCACTATTTAACCTTTTCCCTTTTAGCCATCTTTCAAATAATCATTTCACACATGGCATCTGTTATCTGACCTGCAAATGAAAGTGCATGGCCTGTGCATAACCCAGGAAAAGTGTCAACTCAGCTTCATCCCCACTGCTCTGAGCTATAAGTGACAGGGGAATAGGTCTGGAAAGTGGATAATATTAAAGGTCATTTCCGATATTTTGAAACAGAAAACTATAAGTGCACCATGTCCCCATTACCCAGGTGTAATTATTCACAAAGAAAAGTGTGGCTTCTCAAATTTTAAAGCTGCCTCCATTGGGAATGTCACTGATGCTGTGCTTCAAGATAAAATTCCTGAGCCAATGTGTAGTTTTTCAGAGCCACTTATACAGTGGAATGACAAATTAATGTTAGTTTAATGCAGTTTTTCTTAAAAAAAAAAGTATCTTAACCTTGTTTGGTTAAGTCATGTTTTAAGATTTAATCTGCTCTGAATATAGATCTTATTCAACTTTCTATGCTAGCAATTTCATATTGTTAGACAAAAACTGAAATGAAGTGCAGAGATAAATAACTACAAAATGTACCATGTTTTGCAAATACTGTTGCATCAAAATAGCTATAAAGCTGCTCTTCCTACCCAAAAACTACCACCAGTGAATCGTTAATGGACAATTGTGTATTTCCTAAAGTCCAACTAATAACTGCTAACAGTCAAGAGGTATGACATTAGATCTGAAAAATGAAGCCAGTTTTGATATATACCCAAACAATATAAACAGTTTTCAGTTATTAAATTGGAGTCACTCTTATCACAAATCTTACTCCAGACTGATGCTAACAACAATCATATATTGTCAAAAACTGCTCTAATTCACTCCAATTAAATGGGCACAAAAAATTGTGAAATATTCCAGCTATCATTGTACTGCAACTATGTTCTCCAGCCAAAGACTACGATTTGAGGCTTTTTTACATGGAAATCTTCATGATAATAGCTTTCATCTTTTAAAAAAAAATGAAATAATAGGAAAATATTAACATTATTCATTATTCCAGATTTTTTTGTAGAATATTCAGTAATTACCCTCAGAGGCAGATGAGTATTAAGAAATGTATGGGTTAAGTATTTCAGTTCCCAATTGTTGGAAATCTGCAGTATTGGGAGCAGCAAGTTTGCCTGAATTAGTCACTGACTCTCAGGGTCAGGTATCCCTTTTGCTAACCAGGTTTTCACACATTCCTAAAAGCATAAACTGTGTAAATAGAACAGCAGATGTTTGAAGGCAGGAGTGTTTGATCATGACAGATTGTAAACAGCAGGTGCTTCAAAGCCTCAGGTAACCCTAGACATTCAGCAGTGGTAATGTCCAGTCTCTACATTATAACATGATTATTCATGTTCTCTCTTCCATAAAGATATCAGTACTGATACATCTCAGTGACTATGTTAAAACTGCCAAGAACCACCTCCAAAATGAGGCTATTCTGCCTTTTATTTCTTTTTCAATTTTATTGCAAATTTTGTTTTTCCTTTTGTAACATTGTGCTGTGTTCATTGCCTATATAAGGATGAGCAAATAACCAGCTCTCACCTCTCTTGTTGAGGGCACTGTGACTAACTTTATCAAGGACTTGATAAAGTAGCCCTTTTTGGTCATTTGCAATTTTGCCTTTCTTTTGGGAAACTCTCTCTCTCTCTCTCTTTTCCTGGCCTTCCATTACTTTCCCTTTTATTGTTATTCTCTGTGTTCCTTGTCATCCTCCTTTACAGTTCTCTTATTAAGACTCAACAGAACGATGGAGGGGCATCAGCACTGTGTTCACTTTGTGAAGGTTGGTTTCTCCATAAACTTTACCTGAGAAAGCTCTAACATTTTCACTGTGTGCTGAATTTCAGATCACCTACAGCAATCAGTAATTAACTCCACCTGTAGTGTGTTCATCGATGGTAGTTGTCTACAAATTGCGAATTGCAACTTTTATTATGGCTTTTCCCCACAGGCAGCAGGTGCTGGCACCTCGGCTGCCAACAGCCAAGAAAATTGGTGGCAGTTTATCCTATTGTTTCAGTGCAGCTGTCCATAACAAGAAGCATCCCTTCCTCTGCTAATTTCTGACAATGTTGGAAAGTAAATTATTCCAAAGTAGGTACCATAAACATTCATTTTCTCTTAGTCTTTTGATTAGCATCTTGAGTAGAGAAATGCCAAGTTCAAAGAATTTGTTGATAATTACAATATTCAAGTCAGAAGATTGGTTGGTATATTTTGCATTATTTACCTTTTACTAAAGGCACATACTTCTTTTTCACCCACTTTCCTCTGCCAGGCACGCAGTCTTCCATGGATAGTTGTTGATCTAATGCAGATAGGAAAGATGCAGTTAACTATTGCTTTATGGTTCTCTATCTTCAAGTATGTATAGGTAATATATTTATACATGTAGACAAGGTACTATCAAGCATTTAGAGAGATTTAGACCCAGTCAGACTGCTCTCAGGGGTGCCCAATTACAGATTTTGTTGGGCTCCATCTAGTTTATCTGCATTCCAGTCAGAGCAGAGCTTTGTACATTAAGCTCTGTGTTATATAATGGAATTGCTGGATGAATTCTGAGGCTCCGATATGTTCCACAGCACAAGACGCAGATTTGCATTTTAAAATCCTGATGGTTAGAGGGAACCCGAGTATTTACTATTCACTCGTCTGTCTTAGGTGAATAAAACTTTATATATTGGTTTCGAGCCCAAGTTTTGATCGACGTCTGCATACGACAAGATGTGATACATTTTAGTAGCTGGTGTACAGAATTACTGTTTTCTTTTACAATTAATAGGCCTTGCTATCATTTAACCAGATATTTTGCAGAAAAAAATGCATTCAGCTCATTGAGGACATGAAGTCAACTTAGGGAACTTATTATTTAGCATAAAAATCCAAAACACAACAGCAATCGATATCACAGGAGGGGTCAATCATTAAAATAGATCCTATTCAAAGGTACTTATAGCAGAAGGAATATTTACAATTTAAAAAAAGCTTATTTAAAACAAGAGATTTTTCTTTACAAAGAAGGGCAAGAGTTTAATTTATTTTATTCTCTTATTTCAAGTTGAATTCACTTCAGAAACCTCAAGGACTTAATCAACCTAATTAACTCTATTATCAAAAACAAGATACAATTAATAGAAATATTGTCATGAAAGCCTTAACAAAAACACAACACACTACAAGTCACATGTAGGTCCTATATTAGCGGCCAATTGGGACATCAATTTCAGGATTTTATATCAGAGTATTCAGGTGAACTTCACTCCATCTGAACAGAGCAAAAGTGTTTTCAGAGGCTACTGGCCAATTATGCCCTCAATCATTGAGACATGTCAAGCGTCTACAGGATGCATCCAATTGGTTGATTAGGGAAAAAAGTTTCCTTGGGAGATTAAGAGGGACAAGAGTACCCCCCTGTATCCTCCAAGAAATGTCTAGGCCTCCATCCTAACAGACTCGCCCTCATTTCCAAAGGTGAAACCCTGCAAAATTTTAGCAATCACTCAACCTAAACCACATGATTGAAACACACTTGTAGTTTGCTAGGTGTCACTCTGCAGTTGTTTTGTGTGGCCAACTAACTGTGCAATGATAATCAGGTCAAGACTCCCGCAGAGATTCCACAGTGGAAAGTTCAGCAGCTCTCCCACAGTTTCCCATCTGGGAGATAAAATCCATGCTTCATTTATGATTACCACATGCAAGAAAATAGAACAACTGAGGTTTTCTGCTTCTTTGCTCACTGGCTTGTGATTCCCTACCCATTCAATTCACTGGAAAGTACATCTTTGACTGATGAGTGCAGAAGTACAAATACTTAAGACAGACTGTGGAACTCACATCAGCAGGAAGTTAAAAGATTAGAGGATTACAGAGAAACAGTAAAATGATAATAATCAGTGTGGCCTTTTAGAGAATCCTTGAAATTGCAAATGCGAAAATAAATATCGACAATACCTCTGATTATCCAGGTCTAATGAGGATTTAAGGAAAATCCTAAATGGTGTTGGTAACCAAACAAAGGATTTGAACTGGAAATCTATTCGATTTGTTTTGTTGAAGTTAACAATGTAATGATTATGTCAAACCCAGAGTAGCAGATTTTATGTTTTCTCCTGGTTTATATATTGGAGCTCAGCAGCTGAACCCTTCTCATCTGTTTTCATTCCCTTGCTTCCAGCAGGATAGCCAACATTAGTAAAATCTAAGGAGGAGGTTTTGTGCTGCTTATGCAGGAGCAGGTCCAGTTATTGTAATCCTCATAACATATTATTGGACTTGGCAGAATGGCTGTCATATAACAGATTAATATAGACATTCACAACAGTGGGATCTTTATGAAATCATGTTTGCATAAATACCTCAATATTATTGCTGTCTTAAAAGATTCTACATTTGTACATCTTAAATTCCCTTTGCTCACAGGTTGGAGTTAGTAGATTAGACTTAGCATTATTGTCACATGTACTCACATGAGTACAGTGAAACTTTCACAAATCACCAATTACAGCACCATCCTAGGTACCAAGGTGCCTAGCTACAGATTCTTAAGTACAGATTCTTAGGGGGAAAAAAAGAAAAAGAACAAAATAAAAGCTCCAGCAATAAATCAGAAAGATTTATTGTGGGCGGCACGGTGGCACAGTGGTTAGCACTGCTGCCTCACAGCGCCAGAGACCCGGGTTCAATTCCTGCCTCAGGCGACTGACTGTGTGGAGTTTGCACATTCTCCCCGTGTCTGTGTGGGTTTTCCTCTGGGTGCTCCGGTTTCCTCCCACAGTTGCGCTTCGGCGGGTCGGTGTGGACTTGTTGGGCCGAAGGGCCTGTTTCCACACTGTAATGTAATCTAATCTATTCATAGAGAAATGAGAGTTCTGAACAACAGTCATTCTGACCCAGACTGTGCCAAGTTTCACTTCAAGGCCAGGAGTCCGAGTCCACCCTGAGGGGAAGAGTCCAGTCTACGCAGGTGGGGGGAGGAGTCTGAGTTCATACCGATGGGGGGGTGTCTGAGTCCGTCCCGAGGGGCAGGGAATCTGAGTCCATCCTAAGGCTGGGAGTCTGAGTCCATCCTGAGGGTGGGGGTCTGAATCCACCCCAAGGCCAGGAGTCTGAGTCCATCCCGAGTGTGGGAGTCTCGGAAGTCTGAATTCATTGGGAGAGCAGGAGTCTGAGTCCATCCCCAGGGGCGGGGCGTCTGAGTCCATCCCGAGCGCAGGAGTCTGCATCCACCCCAAGGCTAGGAGTCTGAGTCTATCCAGAGTGGCGGGGAGTCTGGGTCCATGCCAGGGGGGGGAGAGTCTGAGTCCATCCAGAGGGGTGGGGAATCTGAGTCCACTCCAAGGCTAGGAGTCTAAGTCCATCCCGAGGTGGGAGTCTGAGTCCATCTAGAGGACAGGGAGTGTGAGTCCATCCCGAGGGCGGGATTCTGAATCCACTCAAAGGCCAGGGTCTGAGTCCATCCAGAGTGGCGGGGTGTCTGAGTCCATTCCAAGGCGCGGGGAGTCTGAGTCCACTCCAAGGGGCGGGGTGTCTGAGTCCATTCCAAGGGGCGGGGTGTCTGAGTCCATCCCAAGGGTGGGAGTCTGAGTCCATCCTGAGGGGCGGGGAGTCTGAGTCCACTCCAAGGGGCGGGGTGTCTGAGTCCACTCCAAGGGGCGGGGTGTCTGAGTCCACTCCAAGGGGCGGGGTGTCTGAGTCCATCCCAAGGGTGGGAGTCTGAGTCCATCCTGAGGGGCGGGGAGTCTGAGTCCACTCCAAGGGGCGGGGTGTCTGAGTCCACTCCAAGGGGCGGGGTGTCTGAGTCCACTCCAAGGGGCGGGGTGTCTGAGTCCACTCCAAGGGGCGGGGTGTCTGAGTCCACTCCAAGGGGCGGGGTGTCTGAGTCCATCCCAAGGGTGGGAGTCTGAGTCCATCCTGAGGGGCGGAGTGTCTGAGTCCATCCCGAGGGCAGAAGTCCATGGATATTGCTGACAATGCTCCCAGAGGGTAGGATGTAAGAAGGGAATAAAATGTGAAAAGACAGAGAAAATACAGGAAAGAAACAGATGGAGCAGGTGAGCTCTGGTTCAGGAGTCCTACTCATCACCATCTTAGTTTGGTTCATATGTATGTACTGCACTGGTACAAAGTACATAAAGAAGCACAAAATGGGTAAATCTGAGTCTGTATCCCATTTTACAGTTTATTCGATACAGTTTTATAAAATCCTGCCTCACCCCCATCTACACACCCAATATATTACATCAATACCCTAAGAGGTGTTACAGTTTTCTTGAGGTGCGATTAGTGGAGCCATTCTCGCCCTGAGGCCAAGTGAGTTTTCTCTCCATATCTCACCAAATCCACCCTATGTGATGCCATTTGAGCCCTCAAGATAAGAATAATATCTGAATTCAACCCAGACTTGCCACACTGTTCCTGGAGCAATTTGCCACTCACTAGAAATCCCCGAAATTGACTGGTATTTCTTAGCTCGCAGCCATATTTAAAGAGCCATTGCGCACTGGATAAGAGCTGTCAGACCAGAGCTTCCCTACTTGACTCCTGACGTTTACCTCAGATATTTGTCCCCTTGGTGATAAGGGGAAATTGGTGCCCAACTTTACGCACAGAGTACCGGGGTTGTGGGGGTTGCTTGCTGGATGGAATGGTACACAACTGGGATTTCCTCTTTCCTGAGGACTAGCAATGGGCGGCACGGTGGCACAGTGGTTAGCACTGCTGCCTCACAGCGCCAGAGACCTGGGTTCAATTCCGCCTCAGGCGACTGACTGTGTGGAGTTTGCACGTTCTCCCCGTGTCTGCGTGGGTTTCCTCCGGGTGCTCCGGTTTCCTCCCACCATCCAAAGATGTGCAGGGTCAGGTGAATTGGCCATGCTAAATTGCCCGTAGTGTTAGGTAAGGGGTAAATGTAGGGGTATGGGTGGGTTGCGCTTCGGCGGGTCGGTGTGGACTTGTTGGGCCGAAGGGCCTGTTTCCACACTGTAATCTAATCTAAATCTAAATGGGATCAATGACATCAAACCATGCCAGCCTGGTCCAAGCTTGCCACCTAGGTAGAGCAGAGTCAGCCACCGAGTGGATTCCCCAGTGGTAAATGCCGATGTTCACAGATGCAGATTCATCTGACTGGTACCCATGGAGTGTGCTGAAGATGTTGGCACCCAGCGTCCAACATGGAGGTCGTTGGAACAAGCAGCGAGTTGAAACTGCCAAGAATTTGCTCTGGGTTTCCATGTCGGAGTTTCTCAATGGCTAATTTGTTTGGTGAGTTTGGTAAGATTGGAACCCATTCTGAACTAACCTGTTAACAAGATGTTTAACAGGCAATACTGAGCATCAATGGTAAACCTGCTGTTGTCTAACGAGAATCACGGCACATCGGCTTGAGAAAAATGAACATGATGCAATCTTGACATTAAGATTGGTCTCGCCAAACATCTAACCTAGTTCTACCACTGGTCTTGCTATAGCCCAGGTTGCTGAGAAGCTGGATTCTGTCTTGCATTTCTGAAACTCTACACAGTCATAGTACAATATTTAAACTTACATCTGCTCCGGTTTTCAGCATTTACCAGCAAGGACTGGTCACTGGACCCCACAAAGAATGCCCATACCTCCCCTCCTCACTTCCGGTGCACTGGGCTTTCCATAAGATGATTGGAGCAGATGTTTGGCCATTCGGCGCATCGAGTCTGCTCCACCATTCAATCATGGCTGATAGTTTTTTCAACCCCATTTTCCCACTTTCTCCCCATAACCTTATCAAGAACTTATCTTTCTCTGTCTTAAATATACTCAATGACCTGGTCTCCACAGCCTTCTGCGGCAATGAATTCCACAGTTTCACCACTCTCTGGCTGAAGAAGTTACTCGTTATCTCTGTTCTAAAAAGTCTTCTCTTTAAGACTGTGCCTTCAGGTCCTCATCTCTCTTGCCAATGGAAACATCTTCCCTAATATCCACTCTGTCCAGGCCATTCAGTATTCTGTTAGTTTCAGTCAGATCCCCATCTCATCCTTCTAAACTTATCAAGTATAGTCCTCGAGCCCTCAAACACTCCTCATATGTTAAGACTTTCATTCCTGGGATCTTTCTTGTGAACTTCCCCTGGACCCACTCCAGGGTCAGTACATCTTTCCTGAGGTGTAGAGCCCAAAATCGTTCATAATATTCTAAATGTGGTCTGACCACAGCCTTATAAAGCCTTAGTAGTCCATCCCAGCTTCTATATTTCGAGATGAATGACAATATTGTATTTCCCTTCCTAACTACCAACTCAACCTGCAAGTTTACATTAAGAGAACCCTGGACTAGGACTCCCAAGTTCCTTTGTACTTTAGATTTCTGAATTTTCTCCTCATTTAGAAAAAATCCATGCCTCTATTCTTCCTAACAAAGTGCCTGACCTCTCACTTTCCCACGTTATATTTCATCTGTGATTTCTTTGTCCATTCTCCTAACCTATCTATATCTTTTTGCAGTCTCCCTGCCTCCTCAATATTACCAGCCCCTCTGCCTCTCTTTGTATCATCTGCAAACTTAGCCAGAATTCCCTCAGTTCCTTCATCCAGCTCATTAATGTATAAAGTGAAAAGTTGTGGTCTCAACACTGACCTTTGTGGAACACCACTTGTCACCAGCTTCCATCCTGAGAACGACCCTTTTATCCCCACTCTCTGCCTTCTGCCAGACAGCCAAGCTTCTATCCATGCTAATATCTGGCCTCTAAACAGCATGGGCCCTCATCTTACTGAACAATCTCTTGTGCAACACCTTATCAAAGGCCTTCTGGAAGTTTAGATAGACAACATCCATTGGCCCTCCTTGGTCTAACCTACTGACTACATCCTCAAAGAATTCTACCAGATTCGTCAAGCATGACTTCCCCATGATGAAACATTGCCCTATCTTACCATACACTTCCAAGTATTCAGAAATCAGAATGGACAGCAATATCTTACCAACTACTGAGGTCAGGCTAATTGGCTTATAATTTCACATTTTTTGCCTTGCTCCCTTCTTGAACAGGGGTGTTACATTAGCAATTTCCTCCGGGACCCTCCCTGACCCCAAATATTTAGGAAAGATCACTACTAAAGCCTCCACTATCTGTTCAGCTGTCTCCTTCAGAACTCTAGGGTGTAGCCCATCTGGTCCAGGAGATTTATCCACTTTCAGACCTTCCAGTTTTTCTAGCATCTTCTCATCAGTGATGACTCTCTGGAATGCTGGGTATCATTCTTTTGGTTCCTGGCATCAACTTCCTTTTTGCTCTGCCTAACAACAACCCTGGTCACCTGCTTCAGGGGCAACAGACCATGGGCATGCTCAGCTAGACCCACACTGCCAAGATTGGGGCAACATTCCTGCTAATTCTAGTTCATATTTGATGAATTTCTGCTCAGAGTTAAGATCAGAGTTATGCTGCTGTTTAATAGCAGTTATGTTATCCTATGGCTAACTTTGCTTGGATGGAATTGTGCCTCTGGAAAGCCACAAAGTCAAACTGCCTTTAAATGAACATAGACCATGACCAATCCAAGTGCATGTATAATTTGTTCACCTGATTTAGCAGATTGGAACATTTTTGTCCTACAGGCTACAAGCTGACAACATGCTTTGGGATTGTTTGGAAGTAATAATATGTGACACCTGAAGAGTGATGTTTAAACTGTAAGGCATATTTTCAACTTCATGTCCATATGTAAGACTGACATTTACTGATTGACTGCCAGAGGCAATGGGATTGACTCTTAACTGCCCTCCGAAATATTCAAGTTGTGTGTGGAAAGGCATTGGCCGAGTGGTATTATTGTTAGACTATTAATCCAGGGACCCAGGCTAATGTTCTGGGGACTTGGGCTCAAATCTCACCATGGCAGATGGTGGAACTTGAATTCAATAAAAATCTGGAATTAAAAGTCCAATGATTACCTTGAAACCATTGTTAAATGTTGGGATAAAATCCATCTGTTTCACTAATGTCCTTTTCGGAAGGAAACTGCCATCCTTACTCGGTCTGGCCTACATGTGACTCCAGACCCACAGCAATGTAGTTGACACCTAACTGGGGTGGGTCACTTGGTACAACTCCTACCCTCTGGGCAATTAGGGATGGGCAATAAATGCTGGTTTGATGACTATCAAACAAGATGAAGAAATTCTAAGTAGTGGCACTGGATTTTCTCAGTGAGCATCTGATATCAACAAACGCATCAAGTTAGACGTCATCTACCATCCCCTGAGAAAAAGAACAGGATGTGACGTCACCACAGGAAATGGCATCACCACAGGAAATGACATCATCAAACCAAAGAAACCCAAACATATAAATAGAAAGCAGGAACTATCAGCCATGTTTCTCCTGAGGCTCACTGAAGATGTTACCTAGTAGGGTGTTGAAACATCTAGAAATGAGCCTTGCAGCTCAGCGAGCAAACCTACATCCAGAACCTCAATGTGAGCTACATATCTTCTCAAAACTCACTCAAAACAGCACGTCAGCAGCCCATGGTGTGACAAACGATCACACCATGTGATTTTGCCCAGATTTTGCAAACATCATCCAATTAGGGATGACAGAGCAGTTTTTTGATGTTTAATGACCAATAGGAGGCCTTCCATTTTGAAAGGAGCAGTAGGCAATGATATCAAGTAAATGAATGAGAGACAGAGAACGTGGTTCAAAATGGAGATGTCTGCTCACTAATAGTGCTTTTTACAGCTACCTTGAGCCAGCTAGACTGACCAGACTGCTATCCGCTCAGGCAGGAACCAGCCTGTATTTGGCTACAGGGTGCCTACATGGAAGCTGCATCTCCCAACTGAGGTTAAGGGCAGGCTTGAAGCTGAATTTGACTGGTCAAGGGTACAGAGATATGATTTCATCAATTTCAGGGTCCAAATCTTCAAAACAGCAGGATCCGTAGGTGTGAGAGTCCAAGGAATGTTAGGTAGAACATACAATGTACTAATGGGTCACTTGATACTAGAATAAGCTTATGTTTATAACTCACTCAGCTCATCTTCCCACACTTCTTAGTCTAATCCTATCAATATAAATGTTCTGCTCTGTTCTGCTTCATATTCATCCAACCTCTCTTTAAAATACACCTATGATAATTACCTCCGTTTCTTCTTATTAGATTAGATTCCCTACAGTGCGGAAACAGGCCCTTTGGCCCAACAAGTCCACACCGCCCCTCCAAAGAGTAACCCACCCAGATCCATTTCCCTCTGACTAATGCACCTAACACTATGGGCAATTTAGAATGATCAATCCACCTGACCTGAACATTTTTGCACTGTGGGAGGAAACCGCAGCACCCAGGTGAAACCCACGCAGACTTGGGGAGAATGTGCAAACTCCACACAGACAGTTGCCCGAGGCTGGAATTGAACCTGGGTCCCTGTCGCTGTGAGGCAGCAGTGCTAATCAACCATTTTCTGAATGGATAAAATTGTTGTTCTGAATGCCCTATTTGAAGTATTAGCAATTGTAGTATATTTATGTCAATGAAAACATCTTCATATTATCCAAAGCTTTCATAATCTTAGAAAATTCCATAGGATCAGTCCCAGGAACCAAGCTGCTCATCATTCACATAAACAATATACACTCGGAAACTGGAATGCAGTTTCAAAATTTGCTGATGAAAATAAATTGTGGGTCTCCGTTATTGCCAAGAATTACCGCAACAACATGCAGGAAGACATTCATAAACTTGCACAATGGGTGTCTCATTGACAAATAAACATAATTATAGATAAGAATAAGATAATACATTTTGAATGAAAGAAATAATAGTCTAATCGGCCAAGAGGTCATTGCTTTCCTAAAGTGAAAAACAGCAACTGCTCCAACCTTTCTTGATCAATTCAATTGGTCAGTTCTGGCACCATTTTATTAATTTTTTTCATCAGTGTATCCATATTTTATTTAATATATACATTCGCTGGTGTCCACTAAACATAGTTCTTGAAGTTTTCTCTGAATTTCAACAACCAAAATGTCGATTTCTCCACCTCCTGAAGCTGCCTCGCTTGCTATGTTCTTCCAGCTTCCTGCTTGTCTACCTTGGATTCCAGCATCTGCAGGTTTTTTTTCTCAAAAAACGAGCATGTACTTTGTGTTTTTTTTTAGCAATGGTGCTATGAATCTGTGTCTCTATGTTTAATAGCATTTAATGGTTTGTGTACCTTGTGATTTCTTTGCAGGATAGAAACACTGGTGCATACACATGAAGTTCCAAAATGTGACTGAAATGGGAGAATTCCAATTTGTTCATGTACATGTCTATAAAAGGATGCTTTTAAAAATGTACAGCCCCACTTTTACTAAACCATTGAATTCCAACAGGATGAAAACGGGCCACTTGGCCCATCAAGTCCACAATGACCCTCCAAAGAGTAACCCACCTAGATTCACCCTATTCCTGTAACTCTGCATTCAACAGGCTTATCCACTTAAACTATACATCTCTGGACATTACAGGATAACTTAGCATGGCCAATCCACCTAACCTGTACATCATTAGAGGAATGTGGAGCACCTGGGAGAAACACACACAGCCACAGGGAAGATGTGTGAACTCTACAAAGACAGTTGCCCAAGGGTGGAATCAAATCTGGGTCCCTGATGCTGTGAGGCAGCAGGACTATCCACTGAACCACCGTGGCACCAACCCTTGCCCCAGTCCCTCTGTTCCTTGGCTGATTAGACTATTATTCCTTTCATTCAAAATGTACCATCTTATTCCTATCTATAATTATGTTTATTTATCAATGAGACACCCATTGTGCAGGTTTATGAATGTCTCTCTGCATGTCGTTGCAGTAATTCTTGGCATTAACCAAGCCACACAATTTATTTTCATCAGCAAATTTTGAAATTGCATTCCAGTTTCTGAGTATGTATAGTTTATGTGAATGATGAGCAGTTTGTTCCCAGGACTGATACAATAGAAGAACATTTTTTGATTTTTATAAAATGAATTTGAGTGATTATTTTAAATCTTTACTTTCTGCGTTCTGCATTGTAGTCAGTTTGCTATTCATTTGGCTACTTATCCAGTTTGTCACAACCACAGAAACTAGACAGATGTCCACATGAACACACACAACATTTTTTTTATTCATCAAGAAATATGAATCAATTTGTTTTAATTTGAATAAAGCATAAAATATCTAACCTTCATGCAGTTAGCAGTCTGCTATATATGAACTGAATCTGTTTTTCAGTCTCTTTCTCACACAACTGCACATATACTGAATTGATCTGTTTGTTTTAAAGAAATTTTCAATGTAAACATTAATGTATAAAGATTTTCAAATGGTTGCCTTAGATTATTTTTAAATAATTCTGAAAATAAACAGCAGCTACTGTTGGGAAATTGAACAGAACGATTTTCTAGTTGTATATCAGTTGGGAAATCTATGCACTTGACAGATGTTCAGACTCTAGGATCTGTCATCAGTTGTCAGAGACATAACTGGAAAGAAAACTATCAAATCCAAGCCAAAGGTTGTGAAGGAGATTGAGATTAAAATGTTCACCTCTTGACATCCAGTGTAATTACTATCAGTGAATATTTAACCATCAACATTTTGGGCTTACAAATGACCTGAAGCTGAACTGGAGCAGCCATATAAATAGTGTGGCTACAAGAGCAAGTCAAAGGTTAGCAATCCTGTGCTAACTTACTTACTGACTGTTCTATGAGACACAAGTCAAGAATGTGATGGAATACACTCCAGTTGCCTGGATGAATGCAGCTCCAGCAACACCCAAGAAGTTCAGCACCATCAGGCCAAACCGGTTCACTTGATTGGCACCCCATCGACTGCATTCATCCCTCCATCAACCAACACACAGAGGCAGAGTGTACCATCTGCAAGCTGACTGCAACAACTCACCATGACAGCATCTTCTAGACCCTTAACCTCAACCTAAAAAGGCAAAGGTAGCAGATAGATGTGTACATCAGCCCTCCAAGCTCACCTTCAAGTCTTTGTGGGCGGCACGGTGGCACAGTGGTTAGCACTGCTGCCTCACAGCGCCTGAGACCCGGGTTCAATTCCCGCCTCAGGCGACTGACTGTGTGGAGTTTGCACGTTCTCCCCGTGTCTGCGTGGGTTTCCTCCGGGTGCTCCGGTTTCCTCCCACAGTCCAAAAGATGTGCAGGGTCAGGTGAATTGGCCATGCTAAATTACCCGTAGTGTTAGGTAAGGGGTAAATGTAGGGGTATGGGTGGGTTTCGCTTCGGCGGGTCGGTGTGGACTTGTTGGGCCGAAGGGCCTGTTTCTACACTGTAATGTAATGTAATCTAATCTAAAAAGTCACACACCATCGTGACTTAGAAATATATTGCCTTTCCTTCAGCGTCATTGCGTCAATATCCTGTAACTCTTTACTAACAGCATTGTGGGTGTAATTGCAGTAAGGACAGCAACAGTTCAAGAAGGCAGCTCACCACTACCTTCACAATGTCAATTCAGGATAGGCAATGCTGACCCAGCCAGAGGCACCCACATCCTGTGAATCAATTTTTAAAAAGAAAATCATTGATCTTGATTGGTCGTTATTGATTGGCTGCTTAGACAATTCCATAAGGGTTTCTTAATGATAGATTTCCAATAATTCCCATGCTTTTGGTTTGTGTGTACTTCATAACTTCAGCTCATTGTTTACTGGTTTTCAATGAGTGCATCAATGTATGACAGGGACAATGTACCTGTTATACAAGAAATGAGCGTACATTGCAAAACCTTTCTGAAATCATTAATAATTATATGAGATAAATATTTTCAGTTTGCAAGTTGCATTTTTATTGGAAAAGTTGCATTGTCAATGCACCATAATATTAGTCAATCAAATCTTTGGTCCCAGACATCTTTTGCAGATGATTCTTGGAATTAGGATGGGTCTGGAGACTGCCTGTGCACTAAAGTATACTGCTCTCCAGAACTCAAAATGCAAAGAGACCTTCTTCTCTGCTCCCTGGTCTTATTTGGTTTTGAGGGAAACCAGAAGTTCCTTTCCTTTCTTTGGATGAGGGAAAATCTGAGAAATGATGGGGACTTAGCGCCACCAGAGGGAGCCTTGCTTTTCTTCATGGATTCCAATTATCTTGTATGAGAATTTTCGCAAGTGATCATAGATTCTCCATGGAGGCTTGGGGCCCACATCTTCAAATAAAACTTTGAATTGTCTTGAAACTTATGTACAATCATTGCCTAGTAATAACATGTAATTAACAGCTGGTTGCAATTTCTCTGAAGAGAAAAAGTTCTCCCCACCCTCATATTGTTAGTTGCAACGTACTGGGAAGCATTCTATAAAGTTTGTATTGGAGATTCCTGTAGTCCTTGTTAGGGATATTCGTTCAACAGAGATAGTTCACAGACAAACCAGAAAAAATTATTCTTCAAACTTGAACTCAAAAGTCATTTAAATAGGTAAGCAGAACTGCGCTTGAACTGGGATTAAATAATCAAAGGAAACATAATCCAATGCAATAGCAAAAGGAATAGTTAGTGTAAATGAAAACAGAATATTTAACTTGGATCACCAAGGGAACATAAACATCAAATTAGCAAGTATCAAATAATTTTTAAAAATTAATTCATGGGATGGGGCATTGCAGGCTAGGCCAGCATTTATTGCCCACCTCTGTCACTTTACAAAATGAAAGGGTTGGATAAAGTTCTGTAGTATTGCAGAGAGACCAAGAAGATTACTCTGTCCCTGTTCTATGACTGATAACTCATCTCCAACTTCATTTGATACAAACATTCTCTCACATCATGCTCAGCACTGGTTGCCGAACACATTAGCTAAGAATCATAAGATTTTTACCCAAATGCAAGTTGCATTGAGTTTTTTTGGAAGGTTTCTCATT
This sequence comes from Chiloscyllium plagiosum, assembly GCF_037043375.1. NCBI lineage: Eukaryota > Metazoa > Chordata > Chondrichthyes > Orectolobiformes > Hemiscylliidae > Chiloscyllium > Chiloscyllium plagiosum. Next base: position 28,795,446 of record NW_028270172.1, on the reverse strand, counting down.
GTAAGGCCTAGGAAGTTCTATTGCTATATCCTACCAAACGTGCCTTATTAATGAACTTCCTAACCTTGTGGTATGGCATCTCTCATATCTGATTCCATCCCCACTTGTCCAAGTGGCATGTTGTCCTGGGAGCAGCACTCCGTGGATATCCACTGAAAGATTGATATCCCTTGTGTCTGCACCATCTTTGAAAGGCTTCTGCACATTCTGACAAGCATCTGCAATCCTCATTGCCCCACGCTGGAAAGGTAATGGTACAGCAACTATAAAAATACGCTACCCTTGGCACATCATGGCATGGCTGACACTCCCTTCCACAAAACACCCTCATTCTCTCATCTTATTGCTTTGAACCATCAGGCCACAACAGTTTAACTGTCCTCTGCTACATCTGATTGATACACACTCTCTAACTCAGTGCTTCTCTGTTCCCAGTGTCCATTTTATCATTGTCCAGAAGGGGGATATCATACACAGGCAAACAATTGGACAATTTCAAATCTTGGCTTTTATTTACAGACAGCAAGTGGGAACACAAACAAAACCAATAGAAGCTGCAGTTCATCCCCACAACACAAACCAAATGATGCCACCATGATCATCATGGTCAATGACTAGTTTACATTTCCTGATCATTGGCTGCACCCAGCTCTCACCTACTGGAGCTGAGTATCAATCAGGTCCTGTCTGACTTGTACCTGTCATACCCAAGGAGAATTCTCTCATCCCCAGTATCCTCATCCATCTCCTCCTCTGCTCCCATTCTCTCAATTCCTCAGCATCCAGCAATCACCTTTTTCTCTGCTCCAACTGTGCACAGCAAAACATGCCAGGATCATGTGGCAAACACCGTCTGGACAGGAGGACCTCCCTTGACCAGTCCAGGCAGCATGCCCACATCTTCTGCATGCCCATTGTCTGCTCCACCCTGGGTAGCACTGTCTCAGCTCCCTGCATCAGTCAGGGGCCTGTGCAATGCTGTAATGAGCCACAATCGCAGTGGGAAGCCTTTCTCCCCCAGTAGCCAATCTTGTAATGCTCTTGAACACTCGAATGCTTCAGAATGTAGAAGTTATGGCAGTTGCTCGGTGGGCTCACACCTCCAGGCAGTTGGAACAGTGATTTCAGACCACTGGAATGCGATCGCTTCCCATTGATGAGTTCTGTAATGTCCTGTATGTTCCTCTCTAGGTTCTGTATGGTCCTCTCTAGGAGATGTGTGCACAGTCAAAGGAACCCTGCATGAAGCCAGTTCAGTTTCTGAATTCTACTGCTCAGGCTGCAGTACCGACTTCATTGTTGGGTCATGAAACGAACTGATGTGATCTTGTACAGGTGGCAACAGCCCCTGTCCTGTTGTATTTGTGGGGGCATAACTGACTAATCCCACAATGGTCACCTTTTGATCTCTGGAATGTGCTAGTTGCACAGAAATTCAGAGTAGCTGGTACCTTAACAGCCATTGGGACAGGATGATCTCCCACTCTTTCAGTCCATAGTACCTTCTCTAGCATCTGACAGTTCTATCACAGTGTCCCAAGAAATACAGAGCTTGTCTCTGGTGAGGCCTGTATTGATGTCAAGAGCAACTCACTGCATCCTTTATGCGTTTGCCTAACAGTGAGACAAGTATCTCTCTAGGTGGAACTGAGTTGGCAATTAAGGGGGGATTACATCTTGTTAAACACTTAATTAATGCCACTACTCACTCCATTAATAATCAGCATCCTATCTTATGAAATGTGCCAAACAAGATAGACATCAACAATTCTAAATACATTAATTCTACAAACATCCTTAACCAAAACTAATTAAAGTTAGGTTGATTCCGATTTGAGCTTATAGGCTCTGGTCACCTGACACAAAGGAAAGATGGTTGTAGTTGCTGGAGATCAGTCATCTCAGATGCAGGACATCTCCGTGGGAGTTCCTCAGGACTCAACCATGTTCAACTGTTTCATCAGTAACCTCCCCTCCATCATAAGGTCAGGAGTGGGGATGCTCATTGATGATTATACAATGTGCAGCACCATTCGCAACTCCTCGGATACTGAAGCAGTTTACATACAAATGCAGCAAGACCTGGATAGTATTTAGGTTTAAGCTGACAAGTGGCAAATAACATTTGTGCCTACAAATACCAGGCAAAGACAATCTCCAAAAGAGAATCTAATCTTCACCCCTTGATATTCAATGGCATTACCATCGCTGAATTTCTCAGTACCAACATAGTGAGTGTTACCAGTCCCCAGAAATTGGTCTGGACTAGCCATATTAATACTGTGGCCACAAGAGGAGGTCAAAGGCTTGTACTCTTGCAGCTCACCTCTTGATTCTTCAAAGCCTGTCTACCATCTACAAGCTGTAAGTCAGGAGTATGATGGAATACTCCCTACAATTCTCAATACATTAATTCTGGATTAGTGCAGCTCCAAAAACATTCAAGAAGCTTGACATGATTCAGGACAAAGCAGCCCGCTTGTTTGAAATTGCATCCATTCCCCCCATCACTAATGCTCAATAGCATCAGTGTGTATGATCTACAAAATGCACTGCAGAAATTCACCAAAGATCCTCAGATAGCACCTTCCAAGCCGACAATACTTTCCATCTACAAGGACAAGGGCAGCAGATTTGGGGGAACACCACCACCTGCAAGGGTCCTTCCAAATCACTCACCATCCTGACTTGGAAATATATCATTGTTCCATCACTGTCACTGGGTCAAAATCCTGGAATTCCATCCCTAAGGGCATTGTGGGTCTACCTACAGCACAAGGACTGCAGTGGTTCAAGAAGGCAGCTCACCACCACCTTCCCAAGGGCAACTAGGGACGGGCAATAAATGCTGGCCAGCCAGTGACACTCTCATCCCATGAGTGAATAAAAAGACTAGATCATCTGAATTAGAAGTGAGAAATGCCAGAGAAAAAAAAAAACACATCACTTGGCACCATAAAATGATTTCAATGCATTGGACACTAAAGAGACAGAAAAGGAGATTCCTTTTGTGCTGTTATGGTAACAGCAATTTTTCAGTGCAATTTTAGCTAGTCACAGCATTGTGAGCACTAACATACTGTTATAACTATAATATAATTATTTACTATACAGCATGATAAATACTAGAATTTTTTTGACAAACTTAAGATAGAAAACCCACATTTCTCCACAGCTGGAAAACATATTCAGTGTTCCAAGTTTTTTTTTGTTGCCTCCAATTCAGCAGCTCAAACAACCATGAAATATTAGACAGAGAATGTTTGCCAAGCAGTGGCCTTTGAGAGATTTGATGGAACATATGTGTGCAGCTTGGCACACTCCCAGATTTTTGCTCAAAGCTTTCAGCATAGCATAATATAATTACTATGCTCTTTCCTTATCTTGTTTAATCTGCGGCATGGTTTTGTATATTCTACCTTTTAGCATAGAGAAGGATTGGGAATGTGAGGTGCCTGTATTTACATCAATCCATGCAGAAGAGCAAGAAGTGGAGCAAGAGTAAGCCATTCAGCCCCTTGAGCTTGTTCTGCCATTTGTAAGATGATGGCTGATCTTTGACCTCAACTGTCTGATTCCCATATCCCTTGATTACTCTAGAGTCTAAATTCTTATCTATTTCACTCAGAGTATTCTCAGCAACTGAGTGCCAATGGTCTTCTTGGATAGTCAGTTCCAAAGATTTTTAGGTCCTTGGGTAAAGCAATTGCTGTTGGAGGTTTCATTCTTTGATGATTGATCACTAATCCTGACACTGTGTCCACAAATGTTCTGGATTTTTTCATCCATGGGAATAGCTTCTCCGCAAACTCTGTCAAGCCCTTTCAGAATTTATGGGCTGGAGTTTTGCTGAGTTGGAGAAATGGATGTTTCCCAATCGCTGCTCCCTTTCCCAATGCCAGGGACAGGGATAGAAAGTATGGACCACTGGCTCCTAGCCAAGGAGCTGATCCAAGCTCCAATTCCAATGTTAGCTCCAGACCCAAACACTCCTGACCTGAGCAGAGCAGCTGCTGTCCCTGGATTGAACACACCAGTTAGAAAATGAGACAAGAGGTATAGTACTCCTTACACTGACCCTAACATAAGAACTGTGCCCATGTCCCTGGCCCAAGCATAATGGAAAAGTCCCAAGCACAGCAGAACACTGCCCATGTCCCAACCAGAAGTCAGCAACCTCTCCTCTGAATCGAACATGGTGGGCCCACTAGAGTCACACGTTGAAGTTATTTGGGCTCTGATGTACCGTCCTTTCAAAGCTCCAGCTCAGTGTCCCCCTTTGTGGTGTGGGAGCTGCAGGCCCACCCGTTGTCTTCCTGACCTGGCCAATTGCTTTGAGAGTAGGCCTTGACTTATTCTATGGAGTAGGACCAGTCTCACAAGAACTCGGGTCATGGCCCCTCAGAGCAGCTATAAACAACATTCTGGATGTGAGAACCTTTAGAAAGATAATTCTAAACCTTCCAGCTCAGTGAGCAAACTTATATCCAGAAAGATAACTCCAAAAGCCCTTATTCATACCCCTTGCCAACCCCCTGAACCCCCACACCTCAGTGGAACCCCAGACCCTCCCACTTCCCTGAAAATTCAATCAGTGTACATTCTGTTCAGAATCAATTGCTCCTATTGGAACAGTGCCATGTGTGGAAGAGCTTAAAAAAGCTATTCATAATCTCCTTAACAAAAATGCAACCATTTAAAGTATCACTTGCATAAGCTGTGAAAATTTGACATTGTTTTATGTTGTGTAAATAAACGTTGGGCAACAGAAAAAATATACGTAAGTAAAAGACTTGAGCTGTCAACCAAGCAACATTTTGCCTTATGTGCAGTTATTTTAACAAAGTAATGGAAGCCTGGGCTCTCAGCCATGGATGCATGAGGCCATGATTGATTATAATTTTATGGAGTCTAGTCAGCCTTACCACAATAGAAGCTCTTAATTAGCCAATGACCACTGAATGCCACTTCCCAGCTCAGCAGTGACTTCTCGACTGAAGAGAGGTGGCCAGCGATGGGGAAATGCATGGCAGATTTCACTCCTGGAGCCTGTGGTGGGAGGACGGCTGTACCTCTTGCACTCTTTCCACCCAGGGGACAGCCTCAGCAACTCTTGGGAGTCTGCTCCTCCTCACTGGTCTTTGTGGTCCCCACTCCACCACCATTCCCCCAGAGCTCTCTGTCCAGGAACCATACTGGGAGTCCTATTGCCTTAAGTTTCATCTGACTGCCCAATCTTTGCTTTTATGTCTGGATGCAGATCCTGTAATGGCTACAATCCCTGATGGTGCTGCTGAGACCTGAGCATTAGCAACTAAATCCTGGCAGCTCTCCGAGGCAGTATACCCTCCCCAGATAAAGTCTGAAAGCTCATCTCCAGCTAATGGCTGCAGGCAGCTGTCCAGAGAGGGATGAGTTCCCTGCTGATGTTTGTTTGATGAAGCCATAGAGCTCACTGCTTATTAAATTGTGCTGTATAAAGCACTGGTCCAGGCTCAAATGGAGTGTTTTGTCCTAATTCAGAGTGTGACACTTTATAGGAAGACATTAGAGACAGCACAGAAAAGATTTATGAGAATGGTTTCAGGGCAGTGGAACTTCAGTTGTGTGGACATATAGGAGAAGCTGAAAGAATTGGAAGGTGGGAAGAGATCTGATGGAAGTGTTCAAAATCTTGATGGTTCTAGATTGGGAAAAACTGCTCCTACTGGCAAAAGGGTAAAAAGAACCAGAACATAGTGACTTTAAGCTACATGACACAGGAGCCAAAAGAGAACATGAGGAAAGCCATTTTCTAGCTGCGTGTGGTGCAGTCAAATTGAATCGGTTTTCAAAAGGAAATCAGATTAGCACTTGAAGAGAAAATAGTTGAGGATGATGGGGTAAGAGTTGGGAATTGGAACTGGCCGGGCTGCTTTATGGAGAGCCAGCACAGTCACCAATGGTTAAATGGTCATCTTCTGTATTGTAACCATTCTCTGATTCAACAATTTATTTGTATGCTTCTGTGAAACTCTGAAATGCTTCACTACATTCAGAAGGCTAGAAAATGTAAGTTGTTGCCGTAATGGTTCAAATCAAGATTATACAATATTTTCCCTATAAGTGTCTTCTTATTAGGCCTTTGTATATCAACTGCATTCATGAACAGGGGGAAGTAAATGCTGTAGCAACCCAGGTAAAGTAAGCAGCAGCTCTGAATAATGAGAACAGTTGAGAAATAGTTTCAGTGACTAACTTGAAAGTGAGTCGAGAAATGAACCAAATAGATTAGCTTGTTTCTTTGGAGTCCTTTTAAGAAGCAAACAAACAAATTCGTTTTACTCTATTGATAAGACAAGTAAAAATAAAACTGATGAGACAAAAGAGCTGGCAAATATTGAGACTACTGCTGTGCAAACCGACATAGGCAGCCTTCAATGACAGCATGCACCTGTTACAAAAATGGCATATTCCTCACAGATGTTTATAGCTAGAATTAAATCTCTTTCTATCTTTCTGATCCAAATTCCAATGAAGAAATTTTACAGAAAAAAATTGATACAGCAACATTGACAGCATTTATTAAATCATGAGAAAAGTCAGACTTGAATGCTGGTTAATTTATGACATTACTTTTCCCATTATGATATCTAATTCTATTTTGAATAACATCAATGTTTCTGCCTCTATCACATTTATTAAAAGACTCCTTGAACTACTTGAGTCTTGTTAGTTAAATATATTTTGAGGATATAAGGAGTTAGACATTTATCATTCTGATGACAAACTGTTTTTTAAAATTATTATTTATTCTCAGCATGTTTACCAACTGGCAGAAAGTTTATATCGTCAGATTTTCCATGCTTAATGGGCACTGTGCAAAGTTCTGGCTGTATCTAAATGAGTATGCTATGTGTTTGGCAGAAATTATAAGATTTTGCCTCCCCTATAATACTGACCATACAATAGACTAGCTGTAATGCTTGCATTTTGATACTTTGATGACTGGCATAAGTGCTCATGATAACTAAAATCTACGTGGCAATTAACAGTGTTGCCCGTGCTAAAGGGAATGTCTGTCTGTGAGATCACGTTTCTTCCAGATGTTAATCAATCAACAATAGATTTGATATTGTATTTTCATATGACAACGCTTGGACATATGGAGAGGAATTTGAACTTCATAGGGATTTCTACTGTTCTCGAATGTATACATCATATGACATTAAGGTTATAATTATGTGGCCATTCTAAATGAAAAATACAGCCACACTATTTTATCCCATACAAGGACACCTCCCAGTGGTCTAGCTATAGAATGGCATGATAGTGAAAAGATTAGCCAGTTAGAACAGAAGCAAATCCGAAATGGCTGCAAAGAAGGAAGTGACTGATTGATTGATTAACTTAAAATCAATACGTTTAACCTAAGGAATGCAAAAGGAAGCAAATAGCATTGAAATCAGTACATCCTAAAAAAACTGAACATAATTTTAAACACATGGAAAGCATGGAAGTCCAGCAAGTGAGCAAAAGGCTGAGTAAAATTACTCAAGGATCAGAGGTTTACGAAGGCCATTGAGGAGTCAGGGTCTGGTTATGAACTGAAGGGTGAGTCCAGGCAGGACAGGTATATGACTTGCAGGGCTTAAGACAGCAGGGTTCCTGAGGAAAGAGAGACAGAGGTGAAGTGTATTCAGGCTGTTGGGCCCAATTGGTCCACATCAATGTTAATGCTCCCCTTGATTAGAATAGCTAACTCAGAGTTAAAAATATTCAATAACCATACCACTGGTCTCTGGAGAAGGGAATTCTAAAAGCTAATGACAGTCTTTGAGAAAAAATCAATTCTCACATATATGGCAGACCCCTTGTTTGTAAATGGTGTCCCCGAGTGATTATATTTCTTATATGGGGAATGAATCCTCTCACCATTAAGCTCCCTTCGATAAGGGGAGGTAGTGGCAATGTCACTGGGCTAGTAATCCAGCGGCCCAGGTTAATGCTTTTAAAGCATGGGTTCAAATCCCACCATGCCAGCTGGTGGAATTTAAATTCTGTTAATAAACCAGGAATCCATTTCAATAAATGGTAATGATAACACCATTGCTGATTGCCATTAAAAACAGAAGTACCTGTTTCTCTAGTTGCCTTCAGTGAATGAAATCTGTCATCCTTCCCTCATCTGATCTACATGTGACTCCACATCCATAGAATTGTGGCTGATTTTTAACTGAACTCTGAATTTTTTTACTTCATTCATGGAATGTGGGTATCACTGGCTGGGCCAGCATTTATGGCTTATCCCTAGTTGCCCTTAAGAAGGTGCCTTTAGGCAGGAAATTTGAGGATTTTGATCCAGCAACAGTGAAGAACGGTGATATATTTCCTAGTGAGGATGTTGAGTAGTTTGGAGGGGAACTTATGGGTAGTGGTATTCCCATGAATTCGCTGCACTTGTCCTTCCAGATAGATGTAGTCCTGGGCTCGGAAGGTGCTATCAATGGTGAATTTCGATAGTGCATCTTATAAATATGGCAGGCTACTGCTACTTAGCTTTGATAATGAAAGGAATGGATGCTTGTGGATACAAAACCAATCAAGCAGGCTGCTTTGGCCTGGCTGGTGCCAAGCTTGTTGAGTGTTGTTGGGGCTGCACCCAGCTAGGCAAGTGGGGAGTATTCCTTCACAGTCCTGACTTGTGCCTTGTAGATGATAGATGGGCTTTGGGAGTCAGGAGATGAGTTACTTGCCTTTGACATCCTGTTGTAGCAACCGCGTTTATATGGTAAGTCCAGTTGAGTTTCTGAGTTTCTGGTCAATGGTAACCCCTAGGATGTTGATAGTTGGAGGGGGAGGTTTAACATAGAACATAGAACATAGAACAATACAGCACAGAACAGGCCCTTCGGCCCACGATGTTGTGCCGAACTTCTAACCTAGATTAAGTACCCATCCATGTACCTATCCAAATGCCGCTTAAAGGTCGCCAATGATTCCGACTCTACCACTCCCACGGGCAGCGCATTCCATGCCCCCACCACTCTCTGGGTAAAGAACCCACCCCTGACATCTCCCCTATACCTTCCACCCTTCACCTTAAATTTATGTCCCCTTGTAACACTCTGTTGTACCCGGGGAAAAAGTTTCTGACTGTCTACTGTATCTATTCCTCTGATCATCTTATAAACCTCTATCAAGTCACCCCTCATCCTTCGCCGTTCCAACGAGAAAAGGCCGAGAACTCTCAACCTATCCTCGTACGACTTCCTCTCCATTCCAGGCAACATCCTGGTAAATCTTCTCTGCACCCTCTCCAAAGCTTCCACATCTTTCCTAAAGTGAGGCGACCAGAACTGCACACAGTACTCCAACTGTGGCCTAACCAAAGTCCTGTACAGCTGCAACATCACTTCACGACTCTTGAATTCAATCCCTCTGCTAATGAACGATAATACTCCATAGGCCTTCTTACAAACTCTATCCACCTGAGTGGCAACCTTCAAAGATCTATGTACATAGACCCCAAGATCCCTCTGTTCCTCCACCTGACTAAGAACCCTACCATTAACCCTGTATTCCGCATTCTTATTTGTTCTTCCAAAATGGACAACCTCACACTTGGCAGGGTTGAACTCCATCTGCCACTCCTCAGCCCAGCTCTGCATCATATCTAAGTCCCTCTGCAGCCGACAACAGCCCTCCTCACTGTCCACAACTCCACCTATCTTCGTATCATCTGCAAATTTACTGACCCACCCTTCGACTCCCTCATCTAAGTCATTAATAAAAATTACAAACAGCAGAGGACCCAGAACTGATCCCTGCGGAACTCCACTTGTAACTGGGCTCCAGGCTGAATATTTACCATCTACCACCACTCTCTGCCTTCGACCGGTTAGCCAGTTTTCTATCCAATTGGCCAAATTTCCCTCTATCCCATGCCTCCTGACTTTCCACATAAGCCTACCATGGGGAACCTTACCAAATGCCTTACTAAAATCCATGTACACTACATCCACTGCTCTTCCCTCATCCACATGCTTGGTCACCTCCTCGAAGAATTCAATAAGACTTGTAAGGCAAGACCTACCCTTCACAAATCCGTGCTGGCTGTCCCTAATCAAGCAGTGTCTTTCCAGATACTCATAAATCCTATCCCTCAGTACCCTTTCCATTACTTTGCCTACCACAGAAGTAAGACTAACAGGCCTGTAATTCCCGGGGTTATCCCTATTCCCTTTTTTGAACAGGGGCACAACATTCGCTACTCTCCAGTCCCCTGGTACCACCCCCGTTGCCAGTGAAGACGAGAAGATCATTGCCAACGGTACTGCAATTTCCTCTCTTGCTTCCCACATAATCCTAGGATATATCCCGTCAGGCCCGGGGGACTTGTCTATCCTCAAGTTGTTCAAAATGTCCAACACATCTTCCTTCCTAACAGGTATCTCTTCTAGCTTACCAGTCCATTTCACACTCTCCTCTTCTACAATACGGTCCCTCTCGTTCGTAAATACTGAAGAGAAGTACTTGTTCAAGACCTCTCCTATCTCTTCCGACTCAATACACAGTCTCCCACTACTGTCCTTGATCGGACCTACCCTCGTTCTCGTCATTCTCAGGTTTCTCACATACGCATAAAATGCCTTGGGGTTATCCTTGATCCTATCCGCCAACGATTTTTCATGCCCTCTCTTAGCTCTCCTAATCCCTTTCTTCAGGTCCCTTCTGGCTATCCTGTATCCCTCCACTGCTCTGTCTGAATCCTGTTTCCTCAACCTTATGTAAGCCTCCTTCTTCCTCTTTACCAGACATTCAACCTCTCTCGTCAACCAAGGCTCCCTCACACGACCATTTCTTTCCTGCCTGATAGGTACATACATATCATGGACACGTCATATCTGCTCTTTGAAAAAGTTCCACATTTCCACCACATCCTTCCCTGACAGCCTAAGCTCCCAACGTATGCTCCTCAAATCCTGCCTTACAGCATCGTAATTTCCCTTCCCCCAATTATAAAATCTACCTTGTTGTGCGCACCTATCTCTCTCCATAACCAAGGTGAAAGTCACAGAATTGTGGTCACCATCACCAAAATGTTCACCCACTAACAAGCCCACCACTTGTCCCGGTTCATTACCGAGTACCAAATCCAATATGGCCTCCCCTCTGGTTGGACAATCTATATACTGCGTTAGAAAAGCTTCCTGGACACACTGCACAAACACCGCCCCATCCAATCTACTTGATCTAAAGAGCTTCCAATCAATATTTGGGAAGTTGAAGTCGCCCATGACTACGACCCTGTGGCTTCTGCACCTTTCCAAAATCTGTTTCCCAATCTGTTTCTCCACATCTCTGCTGCTATTGGGGGGCCCATAGTAAACACCCAACAAGGTGACTGCACCTTTCCTATTTCTGACTTCAGCCCATACTACCTCCAGAGGCAGATCCCCCTCAAACTTCCTTTCTGCAGCCGTTATACCATTTCTAATTAGCAGTGCCACCCCCCCTCCTTTTTTCCCACCCTCCCTAATCTTACTGAAACACCTGTAACCAGGAACCTCCAACAGCCATTCCTGTCCCACATCTATCCACGTTTCCGTGATGGCCACAACATCGTAGTCCCAGGTACCGATCCACGCCTTAAGTTCACCCACCTTATTTCTGATACTCCTTGCGTTGAAGTATACGCACTTGAGCCCATCTCTGTGTCCGCAAGTAGTCCCTGTCAGTGCTACCTTCTCCACAGCCTCCCTACAGTCTTGGGCATCCTGACAAACAGCTAACCTACTTGCTGGACTACAAGTCCGGATCCCATCCCCCTGCCAAATTAGTTTAAACCCCCCCGAAGAGTGCTAGCAAACCTACCCCCCAGGATATTGGTGCCCTTCTGGTTCAGGTGCAACCCGTCCTGTTTGTACAGGTCCCACCTTCCCCAGAATGCAGTCCAATTGTCCAAATATCTGAAGCCCTCCCTCCTACACCAGCCTTGCAGCCACGTGTTCAACTGCACTCTCTCCCTATTCTTTGCCTCACTGTCACGTGGCACCGGCAACAACCCAGAGATGACGACTCTGTCTGTCCTAGCTTTTAGCTTCCAGCCTAACTCCTTGAGCTCTTGAATGACCTCCCCACCCCTCTTCCTACCTATGTCGTTGGTGCCAATGTGCACCACGACTTCTGGCTGCACACCCTCCCCCTTAAGGATTCTGAAGACACGGTCTGAGACGTCTCGGACCCTAGCACCCGGGAGGCAACAAACCATCCGTGAGTCTCGCCCATGTCCACAGAACCGCCTGTCCGTCCCTCTAACTAGAGAGTCCCCTATAACTAGCGCTCTCCTCCTCTCCCCCTTTCCCTTCTGAGTCTCAGAGCCACAGACCCCTTCACTGCAGCTTACACCTGCAACGCTGTCCCCCCCAACAGTTTCCAAAGCTGTATATTTATTTTTTAGGGGAACGACCACAGGGGAACCCTGCACTGCCTGCTTCTTCCCCTTCCCACCTCTAACTGTTACCCAGCTACCTCTGTTCTCCGGCGTAACTATGTCCCTGTAGCTTCTATCAATCACCCTCTCAGCCTCTCGAATAATCCTCAGTTCATCCAACTCCAGTTCCAGTTCCCTAACTCGTTCGGTGAGGATCAGGATCTGACTGCATTTCCTGCAGACGAAGTCGGCAGGAGTATCAGTGGTCACCCCTACCTCAAACATCCTGCAGGAGGAACATTTCACCGCCTGCGCTGCCATGACTGTACACTTTCTCCAAAAACAAGAACACTGAGTCAATAACACTGAGTCACTTACCTGTGGACTTTAAAGTTAGGTTAGAGGAGGAGGGTGGGAGGGAGGCCCTACGGAAGTAGGACCTGGGGTCTAGAACACACCCACTCAAATACTAATCACTTACCTTCCCGCCCAGCTATGCGCTCCAACCTCACTTCCGCTGCTCCCACTCAAATGACCGTTGGTGATTAAAGGGTGAGTATTTATACTCACAGTTCTCCTTCCCGGCTGCCCCTCTGTTTGCCGTCACTTCCTCTGCTGCTCCCGCTCTTTTTGTGAAGAGAGAATAAAAAACACCGCTGCCCGCTACAGGTAAGTAATTTTGAAACAAACTGTTTTACCTTAGCTGTAGTCTCAGTGATGGAAACACCATTAAATGTCAAGAGGCAATGATTAGATCATCTCTTATTGAAGATGGGCGGCACGGTGGCACAGTGGTTAGCACTGCTGCCTCACAGCGCCAGAGATCCGGGTTCAATTCCCGCCTCAGGCGACTGACTGTGTGGAGTTTGCACGTTCTCCCCGTGTCTGCGTGGGTTTCCTCCGGGTGCTCCGGTTTCCTCCCACAATCCAAAAGATGTGCAGGTCAGGTGAATTGGCTATGCTAAATTGCCCGTAGTGTTAGGTTAGGGGTAAATGTAGGGGTTGGGGTATGGGTGGGTTGCGCTTCGGCGGGGCGGTGTGGACTTGTTGGGCCGAAGGGCCTGTTTCCACACTGTAAGTAATCTAATGGCCATTGCCTGGTATTTGTGTTTTACTTACAAATGTTACTTGCCACTTGTCAGCCCAAACCTTGTTATTGTCCAGGTCTTGCCACACTTGAACATGGACAGCTTCTGTATCTGAGGAGTCATGAATACTGAACATTGTACAATCATTGGTGAATATCCTCACTTCTGACCTTATGATGGAGGGAATATCATTGATGACACTATCCTGGGGAAGTTTTGCAGAGATGTCCTAGAGCTGAGATGACTAACCTCCACAACTGCAACTATCTTCTTATGTGCCAGGTATGATTTGAACCAGTGAAGGGTTTGCCCCCATTCCCATTGATTCCAGTTTTGCAAAGTCTCCTTGATGCCAGGCTAGGATGAATGCAGCCTTGATGTCAAGGTCTGTCACTCTTCCCTTACCTCTAGAATTTAGCTATTTTGTCCATGTTTGAACCAAGGGTGTAAGGAGGTGAGGAGCTGAGTGGCCTGGCAGAACCCAAACTGGGCACTGAGCAGGTTAATTCTGAGCAGGTGCTGCTTGAGAGCACTATTGATGACTCCTTCCATCACTTTACTGATGATTGAGAGTAGACTGATGGGGTGGTAATTGGCCGGGTTGAATTTATGCTGCTTTTTGTGGACAGGACAATTTTTCACGTTGTCGGTTAGATGCCATATTGTAACTGTACTGGAACAGTTTGGCTAGGGGAGCGGCAAGTTCTGGAGCACAAGTCTTCAGTACTATTGCCTGAATGTTGTCAGAACCCATAGCCTTTGCAGCACCTATTGCCTCTGACCACTTCTTGATACCACATGGAGTGAATCAAACTGGCTGAAGACTGGTATCTGTGATGCTGGGGACCAATGGAGGAGGCGGAGATGCATCATCCACTTGGCACTTCTGGCTGAAGAGTGCTGTGAGAGCTTCAGCCTTATCTTTTGCACTGATGTGCTGGACTCTTTCATCATTGAGGGTGGGAATATTTGTGGAGCTTCCTCCTCCAGTCAGTTGTTTCATTGTCCACCACCGTTCATGACTGGTTGTGACAGGACTGCAGAGCTTAGATCTGATCTAATGGTATGGAATCGCTTGGCTCTGTCTAACACTTGCTGTTTATGCTATCTGGTATACTAGTAGTCTTGTTTGGTAGCTTTATCAGGTTGACATCTCATTGTTGGGTATACCTAGTGTTGCTCCTGGCATGGTCTCCTGCAGTCTCCATTGACCCAGGATTGGTCCCATGGCTTGATGGTAATGGTTGAGTGAGAAATATGCTGGGCCATGAGGATACAGATTGTTCTGAAGTACATTTTTGCTACTGTTGATGGCCCTCGGTGCCTCAACAATGCCTGAGTTTGAGTTGCTAGATCTGTCTGAATTCTGTCCCATTTAGCAAAGTGATAGTGCCACACAAAACAATGGAGTGTAGCTTCAACATGAAGCCGGATTTCACCTGCACAAGGAACATGCGATGGTCGCTCTTACTGATACAGTCATGGACAGATACATCTGCAGCTGGCAGTTTGAACAAAATGAGGTCAAGTATGTTTTTTCCCTCTTGCTGATTCCGTTACCATCTGCTACTCTCCCAATGTTGGCAGTATGCCTCAGATGTTAGTAATAAGCCTTTGCAGGGTTGGCAGAATTATTTCTGAGAGAAAGTGAGGACTGCAGATGCGAGAGATCAGAGAAGCGAGTGTGGTGCTGGAAAAGCACAGCCGGTCAGGCAGCATCCGAGGAGCAGGCGAATCAACGTTTCGGGCATAAGCCCGTTGTCAGAATTGAAGCTTGTGGGCTGAGAGATAAAATGGAGGAAGGTGGGGTTGGGGAGAAGGTAGCTGAGAATGCAATAGATAGATGAAAGTGGGGGAGAAGGAGGGTAGTGCAGATAGATGGGAAAGGTGGTGGACAGGTTAAGAGGGTAGTGCTGAGTTGGAAGCTTGGAACTGGGATAATGTGGGGGAAGGGGAAATGAGGAAGTAGTTGAAATCCATAGTTATCCCATGTGGCTGCAGGGTCCCAAGGCGGAATATGAGATGTTCTTCCTACAGGCGTCGGGTGGTTAGGGTTTGGTGATGGAGGAGGCCCAGGACCTGTCTGGCCTTGACAGAGTGGGAGAGGGAGCTGAAGTGTTCAGCCACAGGACAGTGGGGTTGGTTGGTGTGGGTGTCCCAGAAATGTTCTCTGAAACAATCCGCAAGTTGGCGTCCTGTCTCCCCAATGTAGAGGAGACCACATTAGGTGCAACGGATACAGTAGATGACATTTGTGAAGATACAGGTAAATTTCTGTCGAGTGAGGAAGGATTCTTTGGAATCTTGGACAGAGGGGAGGGGGTGAGGTTTGGGTGCACGTTTTGCACTTCATGTGGTGGCGGGGGAAGATGCCAGGAGTGGGTGTGGGCTGGTGGGGGGCCTGGATCTCACAAGGGAGTTGTGGAGAGAATGATCTCTCTGGGACCCTGATATGGGTAGTCAGGGAAATATATCTTTGATGGTGGGGTCTGTTTATAGTGATGAAAATGGTGGAGAATGATGTAATTTATACAGAGGCTAATGGGGTGGAAGGTGAGGACCGGGATGTCTGTCCTTGTTGCATTGGGAGGGGTGGGGTTCAAGGGCAGAGGTGCAGGAACTGGAGGAGATGCACTAGAAGACATTGTCGACCATGTGGGAAGGGAAATTGCGATCTTGAATGAAGGAAGCCATCTGGGACTTTATTCGATGGAATTGGTCATTCTGTATGACGCAGCGGAGGTGGAGGAATTGGAAATAAGGGATGGAGTTGTTACAGGAGGCAGGGTAGGAGGAGGTCTAGTCTAGGTAGCTGTGGGAGTCATTGGGTTGGTAGTAGATGTCTGTGGTTAGTCAATGCCAGAGTTGGAGATGGAGAGGTCCAGGAAGGGGAGGAATGTGTCTGAGATGGTCCAGGTGAATTTGAGGTCGGAGTGAAAGGTGTTGGTGAAGTTGATGAACTGTTCAACCTCCTCGTGGAGTACAAGGTGGCGCCGATGCAGTCAGTCATCGATGTAGCGAAGGAACAGGTGCCGGTATAGCTGTGGAAGATAGACTGGTCCACATATAGAACATCTGGGACCCATACAGGTGCCCATGGCTACCCTTTGGTTTGGAGGAAGTGGGAGGATTGGAAGGGGAAGTTGTTTAGGGTGAGGACCAGTTCAGCCAGATGGATGAGGGTGTTGGTGGAAGGGTACTGGTGGGGATGGCGTGGGAGGAAGAAACGGAGGGCTCGGAGGCCTTCGCGTGGCGGATAGGCGTGACAGAATTATTTCTGCCATTGATTTTTCCTGTGCATAGGTTGATGCCAAGTGATCTGTCTGGTTTCATTTCTTTGTTGAGACTTTGTAGCAATTGATATAACTGATTGGTTTGCTGGACCATTTCACAGTGCAGTTGAGAGTCAACAACATTGCTATGAATCTGGAGTTAGCCAGACCAGCTGAGGATGGCAGATTTCCTTCATTAGCGAGCCAGATGGGATTTTCGGGCAAATGACAATGGTTTCATGGTCATTAGTAGATTCTTATCTGCAGATTTTTCAAAAAACTTTAATTCAAATTCCACCATTGGCACTGATGGGATTGAAACCTGGGTCTTCCCAACATTTGCTAAGTTTCTGGATTAATCGCCTAACAATAATACTACTAGTCCAACAATGCCCCAGTGCAGTTAAGTTCAAAATCACATCTTACCTTTAAATAAAGGATTGGAAAATAAAATTAAACTGTCCGTACTAGCATTTTATAAAGTGCTGATTAGACCTCAGCTCCAGTATCATTGCTAATTCTGAATGCCACACCAGGAAAGATATAAAGGTCAGAGAGAATGAACAGAAAAACTTGACCAGGATGTGGTACTGGGTAAGATTTGTTTGAGGTAGTCTGTCACCAGACCTCATCTGTTTTTGCTTTGGCCTATCTGCCGATTTGTGGTAAAGAATATACCACTGTTGCGTATCTACAGAAGAGACACTGTTCTGAGATAGCAAGGTGAGTTATGCATGATAGCAATAAATAATATTGCTCAAGCAGAATTACTAAGAGCTCAGGAAGCTGGTACAAGGATCCTGCTCCCTTTGAAAGCTGGATTGGAACTCCTTGTCACACACAGTTGTGGTGGGCCCATTAGTAGAATGTGTTGGATCTAGGTTAATGTGAACATTAATGTCTTTAGAACCACTGGATGGAATTTATAGGGGCGTGAAGGACATGAACTGTTGGGAACAACTCATTGCATTTTCAAACAGACTTCTGGGCATCAAGGTGGGATTCGTGCTCAGCAACTGTGAGGTGCCTTTGACTGGGTGTTTATTGCTGATTATTGGCCTCATTAATTGCACCTCACTAATGTGCAGTTCCACAAGGAATCTTGATGTTGATAATTTCCAACACAAAGGTCAGAGTGAAAACTGGCAAATTAAGCTCACTGCTTGTTCCTCCAGACTGCTACGTATGGCATCTGACATCAACATTTCAGGGCACCTGCCACACCACCTTCCCTCCCCCATCGACAGATGCTGGCATCCAAACCCTGCCAGGATCCTCATGGCACTTCTTCAATCCACTGATGCTTCTGCTCCTCGAAGCTGCACTTTGAGGCACACTGGGAATTAGTATTGCTCTGTTGCCTGCAGGGCCAGGTACCCAGCTCAGAGATTGGACCAAGCTGTATCTCTGGGCTTTTCACTTGCTTTCCTAACACTCACAAACTATAAGCCTGGCTAGATGCTCATGGCATCCCTATCTTGCAGTTTTGATCTTTGTCTGCTAATAACATCATCTGCAATCAGACTTGCTCAATGTAATAGTACATTGATTTGTTCATCATCAGTCTTGAGGTATAATTTTGAGATGATGCTGTATTAGAAGAACTGTCACCTCCATGAAATCTAATTGTTATTCTACATGGTTCATCTCTGATCTGGAATATGCTGGGAAATATTTAAAAGGGACCTAAGGGGCAACTTTTTCACGAAGAGGTTGGTGTGTGTGTGGCATGAGCTGCCAGAGGAAGTGGAGGAGGCTGGTACAATTATAACTTTTAAAAGAACACCTGGATGGGTACATGACTAGGAGGAGTTTAGGTGGATATGGACAAAATGTAAATGGGACTAGATTAATTTAGGATATCTGGTCGGCACGGATAATTGGACCGAAGGGTCTATTTCCTTGCTGTACAACTCTGATTCAATATAATTTCAATATGCTGATCAATCTGTTTACTGAAAAGGTATTTAAAATCTGTATAATTTCAATATTGCTTTGAATGTGCTGTTCATTAAACTTGTAATCTTGTATTCATCAAATTGAATGACTCGGCATTTGAGAGACTCTATTAAAGGAATGTTGCAGTTATTTTCCACTCAAGTTAATGACGTCAAATGGCTTTGGATAGGAGAACAGTTCTGAACATTGAAAGAGATATCAGATTACCTGACCTGGCCTGTCTGAATTGGCGTAGCTCATAGAGTCCCTGCAGCACCATGACTCAGCAGTTGGAGCTTCTGGGACACAAGTCAGAATGGGCACTAGATTAAATGAAGTCTTGGATTTTTGGGTCAGGAGAAAATCAAGCTTCCTGGCAAGAAGTGGGAACTTGGGTGTTGAGGGCCAGGGCAAGATCACCACACCCAGGGCTGTCAATGATACAAATATTTCAGCAAGGGACCCCGTGCAATCTCTTCCCTAAATTCCCACAAAGTTCTGGGATACACCTGATCAGTTCCTGGGCATTTATCTATCTTTACGCATTTTAAAATCTCCAGCACCTCCTCTTCTGTAATATGGACACTTTTCAAGAACATCACTATGTATTTTCCCAAGTTCCCTAGCTTCCATGTCCTTCTTCGCAATAAATATTGATGTGAAATATTTGTTTCAGTATCCCACCCATCTGCTGTGGTTCCACACTTAAATGGCCTCGTCGATCTTTAAGGGGCCCTCTTCTCTTCCTAGTTACTTTGCCTTTAATGTATTTGTAGAATCTATTTGGATTTGCCTTAATCCTATTTGCCAAAGCTATCTCATGTTCCCTTTTTGAGGGAAATGTTTTCGCTTCAATAATCACTAAAGGTAATTCAGATGACAGAAACCAGGAAAGTGTGCAAGAAGATGCTGACGTGGAACAGAAGAATGAGGAATACAACTCACTTCAGATCACTGATCGATCTTTAATTTATATTATCCAGGCACCATGCCAGCCTGGTGAACGTCTGTAAAGATTCTCATCAATTGGCATGCCCATAAAGACTCTTAACAATTTTTAAACGTGCACCGTAGAAAGCATTCTATCCGGTTGCACCACTTTGTATGCCAACTTCACTGCCCAGGACCGTAAGAAACTACAGAGAGTTGTGTACAGACCCCGGCCCATCACGCAAACCAACCATTCATTAACTCCATCTCCATTTCTCGTTGCCCTAGGAAGGCAGTCAACATCATCAAAGAGCCCTTCCACCCTAGTTATAATTTCTTCCAACATTGGGCAGATGATGCAGAAGCTTAAACACATGGACCAACAGGTCCAAGCACAGCTTCCTCCCTCCTGTTATCAGGTTTCTGAAAGGACCTCTCAAATTTCAAGCCTAATATTGATCTAGCTCCTTGTGTACCTTCTCTGCAGCTGTAACATTGTATTCCTCGTTCTGTTCGATCACCCTATTCACTTTGTACGGTATGATCTGCCTGTGCTGCACACAAAACAAAAGCTTTCACTGTAAAAACTGCAGATACTGCAAATCAGAAACAAAAAGCAGAAATTGCTGGAAAAGCTCAGCAGATCTGGCAGCATCGGTGGAGAGAAATCAGAGTTAATTGAATGATCCTTCCTCAGAACTGATGGTAGTTAGGAAAACATCAGTTTATATACAGAAAGCTGGGTGGAAGGGGATAAGGAGTGGGGATAATAGGTAGGGGATACAGCCCAGAAACAGAAGAACAGTTGGGCAGAAAAGAGTGAAGTCGATATTGAGTCCAGAAGGCTGCACTCACTGCATCTAGGTACACGTGACAATAATAAATAAATCAAATAAACTGAATAAATTGAAATCACCGAGTTAAATTTCATGTCAGATGATAAAATGAAAGAAATTCAAGAGGAATATATGAATTTAACGAAATCATCGCTTTTATGATGAGCTTGCTGTATTTAGAATACTAAATGATTTATTGGCATTGAATCAGAGAAGGATAAACTGACATAATTTACATAAAAAAACACTTCATATTGAACATTGTTCAATTGTTGAAGGTCCAAGCACCTTCAAGCGTGTAATCAAAAACAGATCACTCCACTTTGGGCGACAAACTCCATCAGTGCAGTCAATTACCTTCCAAATGTTACATAAACAATAATAGACTTACACTAGAGGGAGCTAAAACTTTGCACAACAGGGAGTTGTAAAATGTTGACAGGTTTTACTCTTTACAAACAGCTGTGCATTGCTAGAGCGTTGGGAGTAAGTTGATGGATGCAGAGAGGGGTAAGTGCAATTTGAAAACAAGAGGTCGCATTGGCTGCTGAATAATATCTGAACAGCTAACAGAGATCCGGTATAGCAACAAGAATCTCCCTTCCCCTTTAGACCTGGGGGACCATTTGGAAAGAATGGTGAAAAGTAGCTTCGCAAACCTTCCGAGATTGTCCATTCTACGGGATAGATCGGATTATCAGGCCTGCTGACACATGGTGCCTTCATAAACTTCCATTTACATTATTACTTCTGCTTATAGTGTGGAAGCAGACCATTTGGCCCACTGAGTCCACGCCAACTCTCCAAAGAGCATCCCACCTTATCCTTGTAACCTTGCATTTCCTATGGCTAATCCACCTAACCTGCACATCCCTAGACAATATGGGCAATTTAGCATGGCAAATCCACCGAACGTTTGGACTATGAAAGGAAACCAGAGCACCCAGAGGGGACCACGCAGACATGGGATAACTATGCAAACTCCACACAGCCACCCGAGGGTAGACTTGAACCTAGGTCCCTGGTGCTGTGTGGCTGCCACATCTTGATATCAGAAAGCCCCAACTAGAATATTTGACTTGTTATTTAACAATGAGATGAATTATATAAGTTAAAGAAAACTTGCAAAAGTATTGAATGAAAAACATTATTGAATAATATTTAAGCAAAAATATTTTGGAATATATTAATAGTATTAACTGTGCAAAACACCAAGTAAATTGCACTCATTCAATTGAGGAAGATACAGTATATAAGTAGTTTCGTACAGTTTCATGACATCCTGTGATTCACAGCAGGTTATATAAACAATAAAGAAAAGCAACGTAAAAGTTGACACATCCGTTGATGCTTACAACGCTGCGTAGAAATGAAACTTCAGAGAGATAAAGATTTAGTTTTCAGAAAGAAGGAAAATCTGTTTGACTCCAGATTTAACACATATTGTTCCAGATCTTCCAGTAAGTATTGCTGACACTCATATTGCTGTTGCCCAGAAATATTTTGGCATCCTAATCTTTTTGGGAACTTGCACCCAGGACTTTTGATCCCAGGTGAAGTCTGGGGTCAGCGCAGCCATCCCCAGAGAAGACAAGTTAACACAAGGAAAATAGGTGTAGAGAGGGCATGCCTCCTTCTCACAGTGGCTGCTATATCCGGGTTAAAATTGAAAGATCACAGGTTTTTCAGTGATTGGAGTGAGTGAATGGGTAGGGGGGTGTTTGCGGAGGGGAGGCATTGGGTCAGGTCAGAGGATAGTCAGGTGGGTAGCAGTCAGTTTGGGTCAGGAACATAAATGGCTTATCTCAGAGTCATACTTAGTATTAATCAGCATCGGATCTCCAGGGTTAATAGTCTCACATGTGCGAGTCAAGTCTCTGACGGTGAGCTTCGCATCATAGATTTTTGTAGTGACTCCTAGACAGCAGAAACCAGTCCATTGCAAGTTTAAACTTTCAGTTTCTAAAATTTCTTCACAAACTGTGTCTGTCTATCTCCAGGCTGGCCAGGTTTGTGCAAGTAGTCAGCTGATTCAAAGCCACCCCACATGAAAGTTCCGTCAAATTTGAATGGCTATTTGATGCCTTGGGTTGAGCTAAGGATAAGAATGTCCAAATTCAAACAATAACGAAACCAAGAGTGCTATATTGGGAAAAATGCCGAGTCAGCAAACGAATCCCAAGACAGATTTTAAACCAAAAAAACAGAAAGAAACACTAAAAACACAGTACTGAAAACACAGCACAAGTACGCAATGTTAAAAATAAAGTGAAAAGACAAATGAACAGCAGAAGGATGGATGTCAAATCCTCTACCATGAATTGGAAAGCCACAAGTGTACTACTTGAGTTCAAATTTTTTAAACAAAGGCTAAAGCTATGCTTCATAGACCAACAGATGCAGAACTGGTCAAACCAGCTGTCATGATATTCATAGCTGTGGCTGAGAGTTTACACAGAGTCAATAATCTGAAGAGCAGAAAGATCCCACAAGAGTAGTGGAGTCCGTGATTGTCTAACCTATTGAAGCATGCAAACAGACCACTTGACAAAGAAAGGTTGTAGCATTTGAAAACTGCTAGTAAATGGCTGAAAATATAACATCGCTGCAGCTGGACACCAATACTTGCAAGCTTTAGATGCAGCAAACAGTACAGACACTGTAATCAAAACACAAAAACAAGCAAGCAAGTTATGCAACAAGTATGCTATATCCACCCAGTTTTGTGTTTCCCTCTCCCTCCCCCATTGTGTTTTTTTTAACTTCCTTTCTCCCCAGTTTCTCTCTTTTTCTTTCCCAGTCTATGTTTTTTCGTTCCTCTCTTGACCAGTTTATGTTTCTTTTTCGCTACCTTTCAGTTGATGTTTCTCTATCCCTTCTAATTTGTGTTTCTCTCTCTCTTTTCCAGTTTGTGGTTCTCTCCAGTGATTTGTGGTTCTCTCCAGTGACTCAGATGCCGCCATCATTAAAACCAGCAATGAAGTATTGTGTTCAAAATAATGGTGTGACCAGTAGGATTTAGACAATCAATTTGATGACAAACTATGAAATCAAATGCACAGCAAAGCCCACCCTGTGCTAAGAAAAGGGACCAAAAATTCAATAAGCATTCATAATTGACATGGGGATTGCAGTCCACAATTAACTGGTGTTTCACGTGAAAACAATGCTGCTACAGGGAAAATTTACACGGTCTTCTCATTTCCATGATGGTGGAATGAAGCTCAGCCCCATTTGTGTCTTAATTCCTGTAAGGCTTACATCAATTGAAGGTTCTTTTATCTGGGTGGGAAACAAGTCAGGAACAGGAAGAAACTTGAGTAATAGTGCAGCAGGTCTGAGAGAGGGTGTGGACAAAGTGCTGGAGACCTTAGTTCTGAAAGTTAAAACTAAGGTCATGTACTTTATCTACAAAGGCTAGAAGACCCTTGAGCCAGAGCTTGAAATACCTGGGAGACAGATAGCCACAGAAGTCAGAACAAGAGTCAAATTTGGATGCAGTGGAGCAATTTCAATGATCTCACTTGAGTGATCAGGGCCAAGGAATGTATCTTAAAATATGATATCCTGGTAACTGCATCTTCAACTTCATACTACTTGATACATCGCACACTCACCACAGACCATCAACAATCTCTAGCAATCAAGACTCAAGTTTAACATTTTGACACTCTACCCAACCCATGTACCACTACAGCAAATCTCTCGCACCCCCCCCCGTCACCCCCCACCTCACTGCTTCAATCTTCTTCCAGCTAAGTCAGCCTACCACCCAAATGCACTGCATTTTCTGACACTTTCCCCTTTGCAGGACAAGCTGGCTCATAATATTCAGCAGCAAAAGTGAAGCAGTGGAAGACACCACGTAATTACAATGGCAGAAAAATAGATCAAGGCCAGCAGTGTCATTGAATCCAATGATAAAAGCATGATTCTGCGTAGTGCACTTCATGAAATCTAACTTTGCACTTATTCCACAGTCTTGTAAACATGCACCTCTGCTTTCCCCTACCCTTGACCTGGGTGAAGTTATGCTTTCAGTTGCGCAAGAACCACCATTGGGTCAGCCAGTAGTCCTTGAGATACAGTGGAAGAGCTGACCTTTTCTGCTTTACAATTGTGTCAGCATCTCAGAATAATGTCTCTATTCCGCCAACATTTCTGTGTGTAGCACTAGCTAAACCAGCTGTGATGGCAGCCCTAATAATGAAATCTTTTACATTCAAATAATGTAAAAGAGGAGTCCTGAAGATTTCAAATAATGAGGCCACAACTATTGCCTTTGGTAACTTGTCTCAAGAAAACTTGCTCATACACCATCTTAGAAACAACTGGGCCTTGTGGCTTTTATGGATGCCTTCCTCATGTTTTGCCATTGTTGTTTCTGTCAATACCCATCAGTCTATTCTGCGTTATAGAACATGATTAGCATATGTTTTCTCTCTTTTTGTAGTTGTTATTCCCATCCAAATGCAATTTTTTGTGGGTGAAACACTTGTCATTTGATCTGACACTCAGATCTAGTTCTTGTCCATACCTTAGAAGACAGGTTAAGGATTAAATCTTCACATATGAAGCTACAAGCCACGCAGATGTGTGTGTTTTTTTTTTGGCGGGGGGAGAAAATAGAGTGTGTGTGGCCTTTCACCTCAGGGGGAGGTAACTGGCAAGGATTCAGATGAGGGCAATGCACAAGAAAAGTCTGATGGGCTTGCACACCAGCATACTTCATGTATCAGCCAGAGAGACTGTTGTCTTTGAGAAGGTGCATGGAAGAGCCCTGAACCAACTTACCAGAAGCTTTCAGGCAAAGCTTGAAATGCATGTTCACTGTGAGGGATTTGTAGCCAAGTCCACTTGTGAACCCAATTATAATTGAGCATCTTAGAATCAGAGCATCCCTACAGTGTGGAAGCAGTTCATTCAGCTCATTGAGTCCACGCCAACCTTCCGAACAGCATCACACCCAGACTGATCCCCCCACCCTATCCCTGTAATCCTCCATTTCCCATGGCTAATCCACCTAGCCTGTACATCCCTGGACACTGTGAACAATTTAGCATGGCCTGTTCGCCTAACCTGCATATCTTTGGACTGAGGGAGGAAACTGGAGCACCTAGAGGAAACACAAGCAGACAGTTGCCAGAGGCTGGAAACAAACCAGGGTAGAGGGTTGGGTCTGGGTGGGATGCTGTTCAGAGGATCAGTGTGGCTTTTAATGGGCTGAATGGCCTGCTTCCCACTATAGGTATTTTATAATTTAGTAAATGTAGGGATGCACATTTTTAAAAGCATCCTTTTATAGCCATATATGTATGCATATACATGAACAAATCAGAATAATCCGGTTCAGTCAAATTTTAAAACTTCATGTATATGCTGCAGTGTTTCTGTCCTGCAAATTCTACGATTGGTCACTCACGGCCCGAGACCCATTGCCTGAAGTGATGTTGGGCTCTCCCTGGATCTCCAGAGGCCGAGACTCCATAACGCCCATGAAAAACCATGCCTTAACTTCTCTTCTCCACAAATACTGCCTGACATGCTGAGTAGTCCCAGCAATTTGCATTTTTCTTTCAGATTTCCAGTATCAGTTGAATTTTGTTTTAGTTTATAGGAGTAGGCTTCTTATAGTGCCATAGTCATAGAGTAACACAGCGTGGAAACAGTCCAACCAGTCCACACCAACCATGTTCCCAAACTAAACTAGTTCCATCTGGCTGTGTTAGGCCTGAATTCGTCCTAACCTCTCTTATTCACGAACTTAACTAAATATCTTTTAAACATAGTAACTGTACCCGTATCCATCACTTTCTCTGGCTGATGATTCCACACGCAAACTACTCTCTATGTAAGAAAGGTGCTCCTCAGGTCCTTTTTAAATCTTTTCTCCTCTCACCTTAAAAATACGCCGCCTAGTTTTGAACTCCCTCCACCGTAGGGAAAAATCTCTTGTCATTCACTTTATCTATAATGCTCATGATTTTGTAAACCTCTATGAGGTCACCTCTCATCTTATGAATCCATGTGCTCCAATGTATAAATAGCATTGGCAGCATACCTCCTTTCTTGTAACTTCTGGAGGATTCCTATGATGACTTAAAGCCTTTGCTGCAACTGTCCCACTGTAAATATTATTTATCTTGGCGAGCACAAAGCTAGGTCGGTGAACCAGTTAGAGAATATGGCTATAAGACTAAACCAATTGATACAATGGATAACCACTAGAGCATGTTGTACAGCACATACATAGGAGGCTACATCAGGTAGCATAAGAGTAGTAAATTTTCTTCTAAATTGGTGAGAAATGTATTTCCCTCCCCATTACCACAATGCCCTTTTTAAATGACCTAATCTTGCTAAGATGTTGCTGGGATCACCACTCCCAAATTACCATCCACGTCACATACCATATTGACTTGGGATTGTATCACCATCTCTTCAATGTTCCTGGATCAAAATCCAGGAATTCTCTCTTTCTAATAGCATTGTAGG
This sequence comes from Chiloscyllium plagiosum, assembly GCF_037043375.1. Taxonomy (NCBI): domain Eukaryota; kingdom Metazoa; phylum Chordata; class Chondrichthyes; order Orectolobiformes; family Hemiscylliidae; genus Chiloscyllium; species Chiloscyllium plagiosum. The sequence goes on along the minus strand of NW_028270172.1, from coordinate 28,768,472 downwards.
TGTAACTAAACCAGATGGACAGTTGCAGTTCAAAAAAATGGGTCAGCACCACCGACTCAGGAGCAGCCTGGGATGGGCAACAAATATTGGCTTTGCTGGTGATGTGCACCTCTCATTAAAGGATAAAGAAAAATATTTTCCCAACTAAAATGGCTCTTCTAACCTGGAACATTTTTTAAGATTCCCTACAGTGTGGACACAGGCCCTTTGGCCCAACAAGTCCACACTTACCCTCCAAAGAGTAACCCACCCAGACTCATTCCCCTACCCTATATTTATCCCTGACTAATGCACCTAACACTATGGGCAATTTAGCATGACCAATTCACCTGACTTGCATATCTTTGGCCTGTGGGAGGAAACCCACACAGACATGGGGAGAATGTGCAAACTCCACACAGACAGTTGCCCAAGGCTAGAGTCAAACCTGGGTCCCTGGTGCTGTGAGGCAGCAGTGCTAACCACTGAGCCATTGTGCCACCGTAAAGCTGTTAATATCCATGGAATTTATCAGTTACATATTTTTATCCTATCCATCTCACATTTTTGCTAAATTGTATAGGAAATGGAGAATGAAGTGAAGGAAGAAGAGAATGGGGTTATAGTAAAACTGTAGGGTTACAGCCAGGTGTGTGCAATTGAAATAGGCTGTAAAAATTGGAGTCTATATCAGACGCATGCAAATTTATATTCAGAGGATACAGAAAGCTATGAGGGCTAAAGGACATTTAAAGAGATATTGCGAGGCTTTGTGCACAATAAATTCCAAACATTAAATTCCAAATAAGCATGGAAGGCATGTGAAGGAAGAAGAGTTACAATCCCAAAATCCTTGGAAGGAGATAGCATTAGGAAGCAAAACTTACTGATTGGATTTGGAAATAGGAGAGATGAGATTTTATATATAAGTTGAATTATTATATATGTGGTGAATTATTTCAATACTTCATCTATCAACCTGGGCATTTGTACCTTGATTAATGGCTGATTTGTGGACAACTTTTATTAGTTGTGTGCTTTAACCAGATGCATATTTGTCATAGACCACAACTTGAATCATTTTTAATGCAAATTTATTTTAGATTTCAAAGTAGGCAAGGAAGATGACATGTATTTTAAATGTCAAGTTCCCCATTCCCTTAAAACTCCAGTTATTTATGAACCCTGGTTTCAGTTCCAGTGCTTCACCCAGCTGAAACCAAATGCTAAAAAGGAAATGAGACAAGCAACTTATAGTCACAAAATACAGAAGCTGGGGATGCTTTCTTAGACATTTTTATGCATTCAAACATAAGCTAAGCGCAGCTATGTGGTTAGGTACACCCTTTCTTTAGTTTAGTTCTCATCACTGACTGCTTCCTGTAAAATAAACCACATAGCCGGAACAAGTGTCGTGCAAAGATCATCTTGCTCAGACCCGATAGCAGAAAGTAGAGCTTAACCACACACCCACACATGCACACACAGAATTGATAGGATATATTCCTCAGATGAATTCTAAGAATAGAACAAAAGTTACTAAGAAACAGAGCCATATAACTTTTTTCTTTAATAAGGAATATCGTAGTGATTCTCTTTCATCTAAGCATTTGAGTGGATGACATTGTTTATATATTTTGTCCAAAGTTTCCCTTTTACTCGCCTGAGAAAAAGAATGTTGACTATTTTATTCTACTCACATATACCTTCAACCTGTCTACATGTAAAATATATGGAGAAATGCTCTGAATTATAACCAGCAATACATGTCACAACCTAACAAATAACTAATTTGTCAAGACAAAGGTACAAGTTCCATTTGGTCATTTCAATATTACCCCAATGGTAAACTGTTGACTAGTTATTGATAGTGTAAGCATTAAATTTGTACCTCTTGAAGATCGGCGTAGATTTCTCCTGGGATCCCTCAGTTTCATTTGAAGATACATGGCAGTGTAACTAGATGCCATACTGTATTGTGAAAAATCAATGATTTCTCCTTTTTCTAGCTTGGGTGCATTCAATTTGATAGAGTCATGTCTGTTCTTGTTATGCTAAATACTTCTGTTCTGCTTGACTAAGACCTTCCGCAGAACAGGAAATAGCCCTCTCCTACCTAATTGGTCAGAACATGCTTACATAGCACCAACAGTTTCTTGATACTGATAATTGTTTTGCAGTTAATGGTAGCAGTACAAGTTCACTCTTTTACACCTATTTTATTATCTGTTGATGGTTTAGCACATTTATGCAAATGATTAAAGCATGGCTAATTTGTTTCAGGCATTTATTCACACCAATTAATAGTAACAGATGAAAAAAAACTCCTGCAGTTAACTATAGAAACAGCTTAACCCTTTGCAGATGTATCAATTTTAACCACTTGGCCTCCTCATTCTGATAGCTAATGAATTTTAAGAATCAGCCCTCATTGGTACAGTCTTTGCCTGCTAGAGAGTATTGGTCATAGCAGCCTGCCCTTTCCCAAAGCTGGTTCTGTGGCAGCTTTGCAGAGGGAAATTTGAGATCCGTTTTGAAGGGAGCTTACATTCCTATTTGTAACATTGGTCTCTGTCATCATTAATGTCTCAATCTGTAAGGTGTGTTGGTGGTTTCCTGATGGCTTTAGGGTGGTCCTGGCTGAAGAGAACAGAAATGGAGGGAGGTACCGTCCATCAAATGAGAAAACAATTCCAAAAAACAGATTGTGTAATGGGTCTGGAGAGAAACTGTCAATATCAGCATCACTCCCAGGTTGCATATTATACAGTCCCCTCGACTAATTTAAACGAAAAAGAACATGAGAAAGGATATATAAATGCCAGTCTGTAATGACATGTTTACTGCACATGTTTACTGTATCCATTTGATAATTTTATTGAAAATATACTCAGCAATATTTAAGTGGCACCACATTTTTCTCTTCAAATTCCCAATACAGTCAATTCCCACTTTTCTTGCTCAAGGGAGGTCCCTAATGTGAACTAGACACTTCATTAAAGAAAGAACATTCAAAAATCATCTCTTCCCTCACTCTTCAGTGCACTTATGAATAATAACTGTATAAATGAATCAGCAAAATTCCGGAAGCTGTATGCCTTTGAAACTCGTTTCCCTGCAGAAACCAGAAGAAAAGAAGTGGCAGTACAGTCGATTCTAAACAAGAATAAATTATCCAAAATATTATTATTACTGCTCATGTTTCACAACCTCTACAGCTACTTTGACATTACTCTAACTTTCTTACAGTACAGACTAAATTTCTGGACAGTACCAACTACTCTGCGAGAGCCTCTGTTACGTAACAAAATTGTCTTCTTTTACTTGCATTTAACTACTAAAATTGCCCCACACTGTGTCACTGAAAGAATGTGTGTGTTCTCTTACTCCCTGTGATCAGTATATTTTGAAGGAAAGAAATATGTATGAAAAATAATAATTCAGCATCAAGCTTTCCTGAGTTTAAGACTAAAGAAGCCTACTTATTCTCATACACTTACCCTCAAATGAAATGCAAAGTTGCATATATTTAATTTTAAACATTCTCTTCACACACAGGGATTAGATAAAAGTGAAGGCAATGTACTTTTACAAATCATATTTATCTCAGTTTCTAATTTATAATCTCTAATCTCCACATGACAGACTTATAGTGCCAATATAGTTTTGATGCTTTAACATTCAAGTTCTCTGAATTGAAAGATTCTCAGAAGACTATGAGGTTTCTTGTCGTCAAATTTCTACCGGTTTGGTTCACAGGTGAACATTCAACTGGACTGGTCACTTGTTTTGGTTGTCTAGTGTTTTGAATCTTATTTCAGGTCTGATTCACAGACTAGCTGTGTTGTTGCTTTCCTAGTTACATTTTCAAATAGCTCTTAAATGACCTTTCAAACAACATGGTTGCCTCCCTATGAAACTTTCTAAATTCAAAGGTTTTTTTTCAAATAAAATGTGGTGTTCATGTTGATCATACATCTATGGCATGGCTTAACACCTCTGAGGGTTTAAGACAGCCAGCATCTTTGTTTTAGAATAACCCATTCAATTTGATAATGCCCTTTTGATTGGTTTCAGAAAAGAGCATTGACTTATATCAGTGTGGATTGTTCATTTGCTTATTCTTGAGACAGGGGAATGGCCTTAAGCCAAAAGATAAATCAGATGTTTTCAGGTGATCATCCTCTCCAGTCTTTTTGTGTCCAATTTTTCAAATGCAAAATAAATTTCAAGTTCAGAATAGACATGGCAGTATTTGGCATGACATACAGGGATTTTGGCTGTTATCACAATATCTGTTGCCACCTTGTTAATGATTTTGTAGTAGCTGTTTAACGACAAAGGAGTTATTTTATCCTATTTATTCAGTAACTGTATATTTTTGCCCTTTAGACATTTTGGAGTAGAAATTGGCATATATGTGGCTGTTAACTGGAAGTAAAAATGCTTGCAAGCAGTAACTATTCAGCAGTGAGACAGATTGCTTTTCAACAAATGTACTTTTTTTTTGGTTGGACAGATAAAATGTGTGCTAAGTTCCTTAAATGTGAGAATAATGCCTGATATGGAACTAATCGACAAATTTCCAATGACTTTTATTCCAATGTTAAGCCAACATCTATTCTCTGACCACAGCACCAATACAACAATAGTAGCTATAGAATATAGAACAGTACAGGACAAGAACAGGCCCTTTGGCCCACTACATCTGTGCTGATTATATTGCTATTCTATACCAATGATTCTCAACCATTTTTCAGCCACAGCTCCCCTAGGAGCTTTTCCAGGACCCCCCTTTCAAATAGGGATACAACACAAATAGACAGACGGAAAATAATTTATTGTCGAACACCAAGAAAACTTGAACATTCTGACATTCTGGACAAAACTGAAAAAAAGACTATATAAAATTAAGCATCTATCAGGCCTAATATGATCCTTGAGCTTGGTGCTTTTCTGTAAATTTCATAGTATCGGGCTCCAAATTAGACAATGACAGTTGGAGGTCAAACCTCTTGTTGAGTTATCAATTCTGTTCCTGGATTTTGTCAAGGAAACAACTTTGCAAAATCCACTCTCAGCCAAATATGTTGAGGGAAAGGCAATAAAAAATATCTGGGCTTTACCCACAGTGTTGTAAATTTATTCAGCGATCACTCAATCCAAAATTCTTTTTGAAAGTGACTGAACTGACAATGTGCAGTTGTATCACTCTGAAGATCAATCAACCTCTCTTGAATTTCTGCCTTAACTTGGGTGGGTTGTGCTTTAAATGGATTCAAAATCCAATCCGGAATTTCACAGGTTTAACAGGTCATTAAATCTTTCTTGCATTTCCTTATGTGTTTGCTCTAGACATTACACGTTAGGTCATTATCCTTCAGTGTCTCAGCAATCATCTTCAGGTTTGGAAATTGTAAAAATTCTTGACGTCCCATGTTGTACCAGTAGACTTCGAGTTTCTTAAGGAAAGAAACAATGGCTTCCTTACAATCTATGAGGTTACTATTTTTGACCTGTAAGGTCTTGTTTAACAAATTAAGTTTCTGAAAGCTATCTGCCAGATAAAATATGTCCACCTTAGCATCAGCCCAGAATATAACAAAATGTTGAAAACAGTTTCCCTTGGAAAGCCACCTCACTTCGAAATGCAGCAGCAGCGTCTGGAAGGCTTCATCATTTTCTTCACACAGCTGCCGGAAAAGGCGACCCTGAAGAGCATGGGATTTGAAGACGTTTATAGCCTTTATGACAACTGAAAGTGAAAGATTGAGGCATCCTCCTAAGTTTGTGGCTACTAGGTGTTCCCTGTGAATGATGCAATGAATAGTAAAGACAGAAGGTATAACTCTTTTTAGATGGGCGATGAATTCTCTGTATCAACCAACGATAGAAGCAGCACCATCGGTTGCACAAGCAGCTATATTCTTCATTGGAATATTGTTCTCGCTTAAGTAACTTTTGACTTCTTCACAAATAGACAGTCCCTTAGCATCCATTTTATCCTCCTGGCAAACAACATCTCTTCCATTAGTTCATTTCTGTTCCAGAATCTCTCACAAGCCATTATCTTGTAAAGTCACTTTGTCTAATTGTAAAGAGAATTTCTTGGATTGTAATGAATTGACCAATTCCTCTTCAATGTCCCATGCCATCTCATCAACTGGCAACAGTAGCATTACTCAAAGGAATTGCCTGAATTGCTTCTTTGGTACTCAAATTCATGACGTCAGATATTATTATGGACACTGAAGGCAGGATAAGTGACTCATCAACGTTGTGAGTATTTCCAGTTTTAGCAATCAGTTTGCTAATTTTGTATGATGCAACAAAACCCTCTCTAATTTCTGTGACGTTTGAGTAAGCATTTGTTTCAGCATTGGCCTTCTCTCAAAATTATCTCAAAGGATTTTGAAGAAATTTAAGAGTTTATCCTTCTAATCTGGATGCAAGGAGTAGAATTTTATTTTTCAATTTGCTTGGCCTCCATGCTTTCATTTGACAATGTAGTTCAAACAGATAGGCAAAGATGGGTTTTGTGGAGATGTGATGAAACCATATGATAAGTATTCCACTGAATACTGTTGACACTTGTTTTAGAATTATTTCTGAAAATAATAAAAATTATCATGAGGTACTTCTTACAAGAAAAATAATGAATAAATTAACTAGGATTTTTAAAAAAAGTCGAGAAAGACATGCTGTTCTTCGGATAATGAAGTATGGCGATAATGAATGTGAGGACCCCCATTGATTGAATACATTGACCTGGTGCAGTCTGATTTATTACTGACTTTGAAGTGAGGCTGTGTGGGAGGGGCTTAAGCCATTAATTTACCAGGTGCACCGAATTCAAACAGTGGGTTGGAAAAATATTATAAATAGGAGGGAAACTATTTATTCCAATGCAGGTTGTTGCTTGAGTATTTCATCGGTTCAGTTACCAGGACCCCCACAAATCCTTGGGGCTCCCCTTCTCATAGTTTTCAGTCTGTGGGCCCCTTCAAATGTGCCAGGGCCCCTCAGAGGGCCATATGCTCCCAGTTGAGAATGCATGATCTAAACCATCCTATATGCATGACATGGTCTGTATCCCTCTATTCCCTGCCTGTTCATGCTTCTGTCTAAATGGTTCTGAAACATTGCTTTTGTATCTGCCTCTACCAAAGAATAATAAGGTAGCTATGGTAGGGGATTTTAACTTTCCAAACATCGACTGGGACTGCCATAGTGTTAAAGATTTGGATGGAGAGGAATTTCTTAAGAGTGTACAAGACAATTTTCTGATTCAGTATGTGGATGTACTTACTAGAGAAGGTGCAAAACTTGACCTACTCTTGGGAAATAAGGCAGGGCAGGTGACTGAAATGTCAGTGGGGGAGCACTTTGGGTCCAGCAACCATAATTCTATTTGTTTTAAAATAGTGATGGAAAAGGATAGACCGGATCTAAAAGTTAAAGTTCTAAATTAGAGAAAGGCCAATTTTGATGTTATTAGGCAAGAACCTTCGAAAGCTGATTGGAGGCAGATGTTCGCAGGTAAAGGGACGGTTGGAAAATGGGAAGCCTTCAGAAATGAGATAACAAGAATCCAGAGAAAGTATATTCCTGTCAGGGTGAAAGGGAAGGCTGATAGGGAGAGGGAATGCTGGATGACTAAAGAAATTGAGGGTTTGGTTAAGAAAAAGAAGGAAGCATATGTCGGGTATAGACAGGATAGATCGAGTGAATTCTTAGAAGAGTATAAATAAAGTAGGAGTATATTTAAGAGGGAAATCAGGAGGGCAAAATGGGGACATGAGATAGCTTTGGCAAATAGAATTAAGGAGAATCCAAAGGGTTTTTACAAATATACTAAGGACAAAAGGGTAACTAGGAAGAGAATAGGGCCCCTTAAAGATCAGCAAGGCAGCCTTTGTGTGGAGCCGCTGAAAATGGGGGAGATACTAAATGAATATTTGCATCAGTATTTACTGTGGAAAAGGATATGGAAGATATAGACTGTAGGGAAATAGATGGTGACATCTTGCAAAATGTCCAGATTACAGAGGAGCAAGTGCTGGATGTCTTGAAACGGTTAAAGGTGGATAAATCCCCAGGACCTGGTCAGCTGTACCCGAGAACTCTGTGGGAAGCTAGAGAAGTGATTGCTGGGCCTCTTGCTGAGATATTTGTATCATCGATAGTCACAGGTGAGGTGCCAGAAAACTGGAGGTTGGTAAACGTGGTACCACTGTTTAAGAAGGGCAGTAAAGACAAGCCAGGGAACTATAGACAGGTGAGCCTGACCTCGGTGGTGGGCAAGTTGTTGGAGGGAATCCTGACGGACAGGATGTACATGTATTTGGAAAGGCAAGGACTGATTAGGGATAGTCAGCATGGCTTTGTGCATGGGAAATCATGTCTCACAAACTTGATTGAGTTTTTTGAAGAAGTGACAAAGAAGATTGTTGAGGACAGAGCAGTAGATGTGATCTATATGGACTTCAGTAAGGCGTTTGACAAGGTTCCCCATGGGAGACTGAGTAGCAAGGTTAGATCTCATGGAATACAGGGAGAACTAGCCATTTGGATACAGAACTGGCTCAAAGGTAGAAGACAGAGGGTGGTGGTGGAAGGTTGTTTGTCAGACTGGAGGCCTGTGGCCAGTGGAGTGCCACAAGGATCGGTGCTGGGCCCTCTACTTTTTGTCATACAGGATTTGAATGCGAGCATAAAAGGTACAGTTAGTAAGTTTGCAGATGACACCAAAATTGGAGATGTAGTGGACAGCGAAGAGGGTTACCTCAGATTACAACAGGATCTGGACCAGATGGGCCAATGGGCTGAGAAGTGGCAAATGGAGTTTAATTCAGATAAATGCGAGGTGCTGCATTTTGGGAAAACAAATCTTAGCAGGACTTGTATGCTTAATGGTAAGGTCCGAGGGAGTGTTCCTGAACAAAGAGACCTTGGAGTGCAGGTTCATAGCTCCTTGAAAGTGGAGTCTCAGGTAGACAGGATAGCGAAGAAGGCGTTTGGTATGCTTTCCTTTATTGGTCAGAGTATTGAGTACAGAAGTTGGGAGGTCATATAGTGGCTGTGCAGGACATTGGTTAGGCCACTGTTGGAATATTGCATGCAATTCTGGTCTCCTTCCTATTGGAAAGATGTTGTGAAACTTGAAAGGGTTCAGAAAGATTTACAAGGATGTTGCCAGGGTAAGAGGATCTGAGCTACAGGGAGAGGCTGAATAGGCTGGGGCTGTTTTCCCTGGAGCGTCGGAGGCTGAGGGGTGACCTTATAGAGGTTTACAAAATTATGAGGGGCATGGATAGGATAAATAGGCAAAGTCTTTCCCCTGGGATCGGGGAGTCCAGAACTAGAGGGCATAGGTTTAGGATGAGAGGGGAAAGATATAAAAGAGACCTAAGGGGCAACTTTTTCACGCAGAGGGTGGTAAGTGTATGGAATGAGTTGCCAGAGGATGTGGTGGAGGCTGGTACAATTGCAACATTTAAGAGGCATTTGAATGGGTATGTGAATAGGAAGGGTTTGGAGGGATATGGGCCGGGTGCTGGCAGGTAGGACTAGATTGGGTTGGGATATCTGGTCAGCATGGATGGGTTGGACCGAAGGTCTGTTTCCATGCTGTACATCTCTATGACTCTATGACCTCCCTATAATCCATCCTGACAGGTTAGATTTAATTATCTTAAATCACTAGCCCTTCAAACACAGAACAAACAGGTCAAAGATTTCAGTTAGAGAATAAAGTAAAACCATGCTCTGTTGTTTGCTTTGAATGACATGTCATTTTGTTCAAATTATTTTTAAAAAGTGTTTGCAGTTGGAGTGTCAATTGAGTTTCTGTTAACATTTCCCAAGAACTGTTGTTAAAGCCAAGGCTTCAAAGATTACAAAGATATTTATGTATGAGGGGTTTTTTTAAGTTCACATTTTGATTAACATTGTAAAGGGGATATTAAAGGACTAGTTATCTCTGATGTGGTTATTGAAGAGAAGTTTGTTTTGGTAACAGATCAAACCCTTAAGGAGATTTAAAATATTTGAATGTGTTCAATAAATGGGATGTTTTTCATCATTAAGCGTTCATGCATGAGAATTTGTATAAGATTGTTAAAAGTTATTTTGTTATCCCCACATGGCTGCTGAGGTCTGCCCCGGGTGAAGATTGGGTGAAGATACTATGGATCCGCTTATCAGTGTGTGAGGATTTATGAGCAATATGATGAGGAATGAATTGTGTGGATAATAGTCTCCTAGTTAAATATATTTGTATACCTTATCTTCAATTAAATAACCCATATTATTTTACATCAATTCTTGCATATGATTGCTATGTTTACATTGAAGAAAAATAACATAATAGCCACCTTCCGAGAATAAAATTGGGTGTAATGTATCCCTTTAAGTGGAGGTGGTTCTGCCAAGTCAGGTAATTTCCAACTACATGGTTGGTTTCGAAAATCTGGCTATAGTGTATGGAGCTAAAGGAAATGTAAGTATCAATGAAGGGTTTGAGAAGATTATATTGAACTCATGACCTCTGAAATGAAAAATCCTTCTCTGCCAGCTAGACTGTTGAAATTTGCTCAAGCTATCCAGAAAGCCAATAGTTATTGTGATGGAATTTACTGAAAGGAAGTCTCCGTAAAATGTTTTCATCTACATGTGAGGGCAGATGAGGCCTCAAATTAGCAACAAGAGCTAAAAGTAAAAATATCTAGTTCCTTCTCTGGGTCAAGCAAACCATCTTGGGGAAGTAAAAGGAGGAGAAAGTTTGTCATTCTCAGACAAGATATCACCCATTCTCAGACCTCATCACACACAGATCAATCAGAACCTCTCTAATTTGCAACCTACATAGTGGAAACAAGAGGCTCCTCCAACACCTTTAGTAAATACAGTAACTGCATTAAAATACTTCAGTAACCTTTAGAAGAGCAACTTGATTTCAAATTGTGTAGTTACTCAAATTAACATAAAAGGACTGCAAAAAATGTTTTTGACTTTCCCTTTCTCTTTACAAACTGCTGCCCACTTGCAGGATGTACAGTTTAATTTCTGTATCACATAATCTGGGGAGAAATATTTTACAGCATTTGTTTAAAAATACACTAGATTCTGCAAAGCTCTTCTTTGCTGTCATGACTTGATCATACTATTGTTTTTTTTTTCAATTTCCATTTGTTCATGGGATGTGGGTATTACTGACTAGACCAGCATTTATTGCCTATCCCTCATTGCCCAGAGAGGAATGAAGTATCAACCACATTGCCATGGGTCTGGAGTCACATGTAATCCAGTCAAGATTAGAGTGGCAGGTCAGGCAGCATCCAAGGAGCAGGAAAATTGATGTTTCGGGCAAAAGCCCTTCATCAGCCCTTTCCAACTTTCTCTCATAAGTCAACACCCCTATTCCAGGCACTAGTCTGATAAACCTTTACTGAGCTGCTTTCCTTATATAATGATGCATAGATGAAGGGCTTTTGCCCGAAACGTCGATGTTCCTGCTCCTCGGATGCTGCCTGACCTACTGTGCTTTTCCAGCACCACTCTAATCTAGACTCTGATCTCCAGTCCTCACTTTCACCTCACATGTAATCCAGACCAGGTAAAGGATGGCAGTGTCCTTCCCTAAAGGTCATTAGTGAACCTGATGGGTTTTTCTCCAACAATTGATAATGGATTTATGGTCATCATTAGACATTTAATTTCTCATTTATGTTGAATTTGAATTCTACCATCTGCCATGGCAGGATTGAACCCTTGACCCCAAACATTACCTGAGTCTCTGGATTAACAGTGCAGCAATAATACCACAAGGCCCACACCTGTCCTTGTAAATAATTAAAAACAATTCTTGCCATACCATGAACTAATATAACAGAATTTAGATGGTGCTAAAATAAAAGATGGAGTCACCATATTCTTACAATACCAAAGGGCTACTGTCTCTTAAGACAGAGAGACAATTGGTGGTCATTTAACTTGAGGGGCACTATGATTCAGGTGAGGGGAAATATTAAGAAGGACAGTCCTTCCGGGTAACCTCAGCTGATGTAGGAATTGAACCCACACTGTTGGAATCCCTTAGCATCACAAACCAAATGTCCGAGCTAACTGACCCCTAACCTTAAAACAACCTTTGACCAAGGATGTAGAAAGTAGAAATGTAAATATTAAAAATCAATAGAGGAGCAAAACACTTTGTGGACTTCCTGTGCAGTCATAACCTTGCATGCCTCACTCTGTCTAAGCACCCTACCATCTGTATGCCTTATTTGTTCTGATCTGCCTTTACTGCTTGCAAAACAAAACTTTTCACTCTACTTAGATACATGACAATAATAAATAAAATCAAATCAGGCCATCTTCACTTCCTCTGACAATTGTTATTAGACAACTAGCAAGACAGATCTGAGTCACTGTCAGACAGACAGCACGTACTCTGCATTCATGGTGGTAGGATGCTGTTCTAATTAAGACCAGATTTTATAAAGTAGTACTTCCACAGAGCAACAGGAAAATTGTGGATAGAAAGCCTATGATATATTGTGTTATGCACTTGGAAGTAATTGACTAAAGCTGTACTAGCACACATGACCCACATAAACTTAGATATACCTCAAACCATATCCAAGAGTGGCTCCATCAGATGAAAATAAAAAATATAAAGGAACTACTACTAAGAAACTAAAGGAACTACTACTCTCACTGCAACTTCATATTATAGACACTACTGAGGAGTTGTAAATTTGTCCAGGTTCACAACACAAATTTTCAGTTGGATTCATGCATAAAACAAACAGGCTGAAGGTTTTGAGAACACATCTTATTTTTATAGTCATGGCAGTATGTTCCAACAATTAACAATGAATTATTGCCACTTGTCGATATCTGAAAAGTTGGAGGTGATTTCCCATTTGTGGTATTTTGTTGAGTGAGATTCTTGGTGGGTGGTCCGCCATACAATGACTTTTCTTACACACCCTTTTGCTTTTCATTTTATTAATGATACAACTCTTTTGACACCTTTCACACGGCTCAGGAGGCAGAGTTGCTTTCTACTGCTGAGACCTTGTGGTGTTCATGTTGCTGTCAGCCCATTTAAAGCCCAGCCATATATCATTTCAGACACTGCAAGCCAAGAGCAGCCCCTCACACTGTGGTGTTCAGCCTTTACCACAAAGGACATGGCACAGAAAGGGAAGTGTGCACCCTCATGTCAAAGACAGAATAGTGGACAGGAGGGTCATTCTTTATCCTACTCTCTGCTGCAGGAGATCATGCCAACAAACACAGCCATCCTGGGCCCAGATAATGATCTAGGTCAGTGCTGCATCCCAGGGTAAAAGAAACGAGTAGCAGGGCAGCAAAAACATCAGTCACCTTCTGCGCTCCACAAGGGTAAATATCATCATCTTCTCTCTGCCATTTCACACTCATGAGGCCAGCTCGGAATCTAAGTCTGCCACTGAACACTCTCAACAGGCATTATGGTCGACAACTTGCACTATTGCATGATACCTAGCTCTCATTCCAACTCATCCTCCCAAATTACTAACCCATCCTGCCCTCTGTGCTTCTTACTCAGACACTGAGGGCACCTCAACACCTCTTCTGCCCCTGCGTCAACGCTAACAGCTCTTCACTTCCAGCATACTCAGTTCCTCCTGCTTTCTCATTTCAGGAAAAGATGGCTCATTGCCCTAACTGATATCCTCACAGCAACTCAACTAATCTTTCGGTAATCCTGTGACGGGTTGCTCTTGTTCTTTAGTGCAGATCATAGCCCAATCACCAAACTGGTAAGACTTCAGTCTGATTGACCATGACCAGCTACTTGGACTAGAATTGACTGAGCCCTTAACTAACTGTCATGGTACCCAAGACCGATTCTAATCCCCCTTGACTCCACCAAGGACTGCTCCCTTTTTGACTTCCAGGTATGACCATATGTGCAATAGGTGTGCCAATGTCATAGCATGGTGGCACAAAATGAGCGACATAGCCATCCCTTTGGTGCTCATTTCTCACCACCATGATAAGCTGTCAGTCTCATCCTCTGTGTTAAGAAAGAGAAATGAAATATATAGAAGCAGCCTCCAAAAGTGAGTAAACACTAAGAAAGCAAGCTAAGAGCCATAGGATATATGAAGCAAAATTAGCAAAAGTGAACTGCTAATTTAGTTTACAAAGAACAAAGAACAAAGAAAATTTACAGCCCAAGGAACAGGCCCTTCGGCCCTCCAAGCCTGAACCAATCCAAATGTACTGTTTAAACCTGTCGTTCAATTCCTAAGCATCTGTATCCCTCTGCTCCCCACCCACTCATGCATCTGTCCAGATGTATCTTAAATGAATCTACTGTGCCTGCCTCTATCATCTCTGCTGGCAACGCGTTCCGGACGCCCACCACCCTCTGTGCAAAGTACATGCCGCGTGTATCCCCCTTAAACTTTCCACCTCTCACCTTGAAAGCGTGACCTCTTGTTATTGAATCCTTCACCCTGGGAAAAAGCTTGTCTCTATCCACCCTATCTTTCCCTTTCATGATTTTGCAAACCTCAATCAGGTTCCCCCTCAATCTCCTTTTTTCTAATGAAAATAAACGTAACCTACTCAACCTCTCTTCATAGCTAGCACCTTACATCCCAGGCAACATCCTCGTAAATCTTCTCTGCACCCTCTCCAAAGTGTCCACATCCTTTTAGTAATGTGGCGACCAGAACTGTACATAGTACTCCAAATGCGGCCAAACCAACGTCTTGTACAATTTTAACATGACTTGCCAGCTCTTATACTCAATACCCCATCCAATGAAGGCAAGCCTACTATATGCCTTCTTGACCACTCTCTCCATCTGTGCAGCAACCTACAGGGTACAATGGACCTGCACTCCCAGATCTCTCTGCCCATCAACTTTTGCCAAGGCTCTTCCATTCATTGTATAATTTGCTCTAGAATTAGTCTCTAGAATTTAAGGGAACGATCAATGGTAATTCAGTGGCAAACATTTAAAGGGATATTCCACAGACTATGGAGCAGATGCACTCCAATAAATAAGAAAAATTCGAAGGGACAGGCCCATCATCCATGGTTAATTAAAAAGTTAAAGATTGCATCAAATGCAAAGAAAAGACATGTAATGGTGCAAAGGTAGGTGGTGGACAGAATAATAGACACAATACAAGATACAACAAAAAATTACTAATAGATTTGTCAGGAGGGAAACGTTAGATTACAAGAGGAAGTTAGCCAAAAATATTAAAACAGATTGGAAAAGTTTCTTCAAAGATTTTAAAAAGAAAGTAAGAAGAGGTAACCAAGCAATTGATGGCCTTATAGAAAATGAGTCTGGATTAATAATGGAGGATGAAGAGACAAATTGAACAGATTTTTGCTTCAGTTTTTACTAGAGATGATATAAATAATATCCCAAAAATAGATGTAAATTAGGAATTGAAATGGAAGGAGGGACACAAGAAAATTACAATTACCAGGGAAGTTGTATTGAAGTAAATTGTGGGAACTGCAAGTTGACAAGTGTTAAGTCTGTTGGATTTCATCTTAGGGTCTTAAAAGTAAGTAGCCAGTGAAATAGCTGATGCATTCATTGTAATTTTCCAAAACTCATTAGATTTGGGGAAGGCTACTTTAGCTTGGAAAATAACTAATGTGAATCATTTATTCAAAAGAGGAGGCAGAAAGCAGGAAATGACAGGCCAGTTAGCTTAACATCTGTCATAAGGAAAACGTTTAGTAAGCAAAGATCTGGCAAATAATGTACAATGTAGGTAAATGTCCATTTCAGCAGAAAGAATAAAGAAGAAGCATATTACCAAAATGCTGACAAATTGCAGAACTCTGAGGTGAAGTCTGGGTGTCCCACTGCATGAGCCACTTAAGGTTAGGATGCAAGTACAGCGAGTAATCATAAAAGCTAATAAAATGCAATGCTTTACTGTGAGCAGAATTGAATCTTAGCATAGGGAGGTTATGTTTTAGATATATTGGGCATTGGTGAGACCACATCTGGAATACTCGTGCTTGTCTTTGTACTTATGGAAGAATATTAATGTCTTGGATGCTGTTTAGACTAATACCTGGAATGAGCAGACTGCCTTTTGAGGAAAGGCTAAATACACTTGAGTTTAGAAGAGTCAGAGGTGACTTAATTGAAACATCTTCTCTCTGATGCCTCACACTCACTTCATCCCTGTTACTGTACCAACCTTCCACCAAATTTCATGATCTATCACTCTCACTACCACAGGCACATTCTCACTCACTGTTACCCACTCCAAACCCTGACACTACTTACCCATCCTAAGGGGACTCGACTGTGTGGATGTAGAAAGAATGTTTCCTTTTGCGGGAGAATCTAGAATGAGGAGTTTTAGTTTTAAAAAAATAAGGAGGGGCACCCAGTAAGAGATGAGGAAATAAAGTTTCTCTCAAAGGGTTGTGGATCTTTAGAATTTGCTTCCTCAAACAGTCAGTGGATGCAGAATATTTTAATATTTTCAGGACAGCGATAGAATCTTGATTAGCAAGGAGATGAAAGATGACCAGAGTATACAGGAATGTAAAGTTAAAATCAGATTGTAAATTTGCTCACTGAACTGGTAGATTTGTTCTCAGACGTTTCATCACCATGCTAGGTAACATCATCAGGGAGCCTCTAGTGAAGCATTGGTGATCAGTCCAACTTGCTATTTATCTGTTTTGGTTTGTTGCGGTGGGTGATATTATTTCCAGTTCTGTTTCTGAAAGAATGGTAAATGTTAAAATCAGATTAGCCATGCACCTATTGAATGGCAAAGTGGCTTGAAGGGCTGAGTGAACTATTCCTGTTACTGATTTGGATGTTCATATTTGAATGCACACATAATTTGCATTAGTACTTGAATAATATGACAGTTTTTTAAAAAAAGTTGTTATTTATTAATAATGTTCAAAGATATGCTATAATGGTCAATTATTTAATATTGTGCCTTCATGTATCAAACATGATAAGAAAAGCAGCTATCAATAAACTCTACAATTCTATATGTACAACCATAAGATCAATAACAAGTTGGTATACTTACCTTGTGGCACTGTATCACCAGTGTCTCAGTTTGTAGAACTCTCAGCTGATCTGGAAGGTTGATGTTCAAGTTCCGCTCCAGGAACTAACCATAAAAATCAATGCTGATGCTCCAATGCAGTACTGAGGAAGAGCTACATTGATGGAGACACTGTCTTTTGAGTGAGACACTAAACCAAGGCCTCATCTGCTGCCAGCTTCAAAAGGTATTCAGCTCAGACTTGGATCCAGTTTAGCTTAGTTGCAGCTGTCTGATTACTCATTCTTAACTTAACACTTTAAACCCTTCAAGAAGGCAATTCACCACCACCTTCTCAAGGGCAACTAGGGATAGGCAATAAATGCTTGCCAGCCAGTGATGCCCATGTCCCATAAATAATATAAGAAAATATTTGAAACAAGCTCAACCATCAGGCAAAAGACAAAACAGAAAAATTGTTTATTTTCAAATTAAGATAAAGAGAAAGAGGTGTCCCTCATCAAAACGCACAGCGACTTTACAATTAAATTGTATGATCAGTCACAGTTGTGATGTAAATTCTCAGTTTTTCCCACTATTAGTGAGTCCCTGAAATCTTGCTCAAGGAAGCATCCAGTACCCTCACTGACTATAGTTACACTTGCAGTGAGTGGAGCAGTAAAGGTGATACCCTACATCTTCACTTTTAATTCCCCAATTTAATTCCCCCCAAAAAATCATCTTGAACCCATGTCCGTTATAATTAGCTGATTGGTCACTTGCTGTCTCTGGGTTAGTTTCATTATTTTAGATATTTTTTAACTTTGGAGTGAAACAATCAGACAGTTAATCAGGTTTAATTTAAGCCTTGGTTCAGTTACTAGATACTTAATCCAGATGGTCAAGAATAAATGGACGAACCTCATTTATTATCAAAATGTTTTGTTCCCACAGACAAAGCTCACAGCAGCAAATTGACATCTTAAACTTCAACATCATCCAGCCTTTAATAGCTACCTGAACAATCACTTGATAAATGCATTGTTAACGGCTCAAATTGCCTCGCTATGTCGAGCTTTCCATCTGACTGAACTTGCCAAACAAGCTTCAGGCCATCAGAAAATCTCAACAGGAAAACCAGAGGGGACACTTGGTGAATTCAGCTCACTGCTCGCTTCAAACAACTTCCATGTTACACAGTAGGCACTAACATCCCAGAGTATGCTCCATGTGCACCAGCCACAAGGACCACATCAACAGACATTGGTATTCAACATGAGCCAACCTCTGAAAATCTCAAAGCACATCTTCCATTCGCTTACAAGTTGCTCCTGCACTTCAGTGTTGCACCAACAACTATCATAGAAATGCTGCTGCAAAGGCACTGTGCAACTAGAGGCATGCACCAAGCTCAAGTACTGGACCAAGCTGCATCTAGGAGCTGTTCAGAGGCTCTCATTGTGTTCACTCTGAGTCTACCTGGATGCTCACTGCAACACTACCATGCACTGTCTGGCCTTGCCATTGTACTTTGCCGTCTCAGCCAGACAGAAAGACCCTAATTTATTGCTATATTGCCTTGCATCATCAACACAAAGGCAGAAGCTCTCATAGTTGTTGGAGAAAGTAGGACTGCAGTTGCCTGCAGGCCTCAGTCAAGTTAGAGGGAATAACTTTCGCTTGTGGGTCCCAACATAGTAAGCTGAGGTAGTTGTCAATGCCAGTCCAGGGCCTGCTCATTGTGGTCAGAGTCAGGATCCTCTTCACATTAGGGGTGAGGAGCTTAATGTTGGGCAGCAGAGTGTTTCTGTCCTATTGTGGGTTATTCTCTGCCTGGAATTAGAGTGATGCCAGTATGACAGGATACAACTGTGTGTAGCACATCTATTCTTGTTGATTTGGGTGGGGAGGTGGTCCCAAGTGACTTAGTAGACGGTGCAGAGGTCATGGGTAAGTAGTGTCAGGGTTTGGAGTGGGTAACAGTGAGTGAGAATGTGCCTGTGGTAGTGAGAGTGATAGATCATGAAATTTGGTGGAAGGTTGGTACAGTAACAGGGATGAAGTGAGTGTGAGGCATCAGAGAGAAGATGCTGATGCGTATCTCTAACAGAGTGGAGAAGGTCATTGACCTTCTTCCTATGGTGCTGGGCATTCCTCCAGCTGGCAAAGATTGCATTGACAGAGGTGGCATCTCAGATCAACTGGCATGGTCTGGTGTCACGGTCTCCATTGCTTCTCCTTGGCGACCACTCCATGCTGCAGGACCTTGCCCACAAACAGTAGAGCTGATTTCTTCCTGATAGTCAAATCTGGGAGAAAAGTCAGTAACTGTGTGGGGCAGCTGTGGACTGACAGCACTTGCCCTTGCTGCACAATGGGTTTTCAAAGATGGCATGGGTGCAAAGGGTGTAGGTATTTTGGCAGATATCTGCTGAGTGGTGAGTTGTTTTGAATAATGGCACATGGTAAGTCAGGGCAAAAGTCAGACGTGAGAGATGCCATAGAGGTGTGATGGACAATTAATAAGGTGAGTTTGGCCAGATACCATGGCAGAACCCAATAGGACTTGTGGCAACAAACTTCCAAAAAACTTGACGCAATTTGTATTTAGCAAAAAAGCGTAGGATTCATCTCTTTGATTCACCCCCTTCATTTTTTCGTAGCAAACCACTCACAGTACATGCTTTCTATTTTGTTCTTGTAATGGTCAGACCTTCTTCCTTTAGTATTTCTCTTCTTTATACCAGTCCCTCTTGCCTTTTGTGTTGCTCATTATACATTCATCTCAAGGGGTTGTCTCTATGAAAGGTTGAGTAAGCAAACTGGTAATGGCTAGGTTTAAATTAGGAATCCACAGGCAAATGATGCTATCACTGAAGGGTTTTGTTTGCCTTTTCTCTTTCTATTTCAATATTTTAAAAAACTATTTTCTGACAATACAGTTGGACTTGAAGCAAGGAGCAGTACCAAGGACATCTGTCATGCAGTCACTCAGAACAAAGATCATCGTGTCAGTAAATGCATTATTCGTGAGTGCTTGGGTTGAATTAGCAATTTTAATGAAGATAACTACACATTGAAACTTCAACAATATAGCTGGAATGCACCTGCTCCAATGCTAGGCTTTCAATAAGGATTTTAATGCAACTTAAAAAAGGCATTGTTGCTGTTTCTCACAATGGAGAGAAATCTGCTACTAGACATTCCCTTACCCTCGCCATCTTTACTAAATTCAGTGAGTAGACTGGATCAGGCTGAATGCATGTTGGTAAAAGTACCACAGCCTGAAGTAGGCCCCTCAAAACAACCCTAATCTCCATCTTCTTGTCAGAATGCAGCTGTGAAATAGACAGTGGAAGGAAGTAAAACAACTAGAAAATGGAAGCAAAATAAATATGAAAAAATAAAGGTAATTCAAAGAGGGCAAACGCTGAAGCATGTGTGAGGAGAGAATGGATAAGGATGAAGCAAGAACATGTTGAAGCAATCAACAAAGCAAACAAAAATTCTTGAGAAAGTAATAGCAAAAAAAGTACTCAAGCTCTATCCCTCAGACACAGCCTTTGAATACGGTGTGAATTATTGTTAAATTGTGCACCGGCGTCTCAGAAGATGTCACCATTAGACCCACACTTCCCCAGTCAATTTAATAAGAGGGAAAAGAACTAAGGAATCTCCCCTTATGTTCGTAGTAATCCACTGTAGTAATAAGCTAATAGATAAGTTTTTCATTTAGAGACTGTTCTTGGATTTCTAAAAATGTCTTTTGTGCAAACCTGAGACGTAAACTCTAAGAAAAAGGAACAAGCACAAAGGATTCTTGTTGTGTTATAACTGCCTTTGAGTTAACTTTTGCTGCAATGTTACTGAGTTAAATTCAGATTTCTGGTGGACTATACAATATCATTTTCAAGTTTCAACCAAACCACATTTCTGGAATGGCAACTACATGAAATTGATCCATGAAAAAAGCAATGTCTTCTTGCACTAGTAATTAACCACTTTTCTCAGGCTTGACACCCGCATGTTCAACCACACACGACTGTGGTTTAACATAACTTCCCCCAGTGCTAAGAAAAGTTATTTTCCCACTGTATGGAGTAAGTATCAGTAACGGTTAAAAAAAACCCTAAATTTTGGAAGATTATAAATAAATTTATCATGAACATGTAAACCACGATTAGCCCGATTTGAGAGTATAACTGCAGCATGAAGTGCCAGTATCAAAACATAAGGCTTCTTTTTAAACCCCAGTTTAGTATCTTTGCAATCAATGAAACACGAAACAGGAAACAAAAGAAATGTGGTTTTGCAATCTCTATTTTAACAGGCTTTAGAATAAAAAAAATTAAGAGCCTTCTTTTACTTAATGCAATAATTTAAATGTGATGCAAACTTTTCAAAACCACCGCTTATTTTGTTTCTAGATGTATCTGAAACAAGGGATTTTTTGTGCCAGCTCACATATCTAACAAAACTGTATTTTCATTTATAAATTTTATAGAAACGTCTACTTTTAATAGGGAAAAATGCCTGTAGCATCAATTTTAAAAAGGCAAGTGTTGTTTGCTGTTGAAAGCAATCGCCTATTGTCTCCAGCTTACAACATTAACAAAATGGCCAGATCAAGATACCAAAGCATGAATGCACATACTAAAGTTTAAAAAAAGGACCATATTTTTATAAACCACAATCCGTTCCATTCTGGTGATTAGGCTTTGTTATGCTGCTAAAAATACGACAATAAACGGATAATTTAAGTAGACTTATATTTCCATCGTTGCAAATGTAAATACAACATTGTGAGACAGTTGTTTTCTGCGGCTGCGTTCCCCTCAACAAAGCCTGGAAACCACATGATTTTCCATTAATTGAAGATTGAATAGGCATCAAGCAGTGAAACAAGCACCTTTCAGCTTTATCACTCCTTTGATCTTTGATACGCTCAGCATCACCTGAACTCAGTCCTGGGTTAAACAAAACGCCACCAATTATTTTTTAAAAAAAGCCCGTGAGCATGCAATGTGATGTTTTGCCATATTTTTTTCCTCAGGCGCCTCATAATAACGCGCAACATTTTGGCCCTGAAATCGTTCAGGGTCTCGATCCACCAGTTGAATAGGATTGACGCCTACAAGCTAGTGCCGTGTAGTGTTGCAAAAAATAAAACTGCGCGATTGAGTTCATGTTTTGGTCCGTTTGGTTATAATTACACCCCACTTTGCAGCTTTTCACAAGTATCGCAAACCACAAATTCACAGAAGATTCTGGTCACACAAAAAAAATAGTTTGCACGTAGCAATCGCCTCAATCAACACAGATAACGGAGGAATTAATTTTGTAGAAGATCAGAATCATAGAGCCGATGATTTGGAATGAGACTTGGAGAGGTAAATGTGGAAAAGGAAATAAGGAAGACAGTGGACTCATAGCAAGAAAACAGCCCAACGGTCCAAATAACAAAAAGACATTATTCTGTTTAGCTACTCTGGTATGGAAAAATTAATAAACTGAAGGATGGAAATGGGTCGTTAACACATATTTTATGTATCAATCTACTCTTTGCATGTAGTCAACTGGTAGGATGGTGAGATATTCAGAGAATAGTTACTTTCAGTTATTGCAATTTGTTGCATTTACAAACAAGGGTGAAAACATTACTGCAAACAGCACTTATTAGCAAATAATTTTTATGTAACTGCATAAACAAATAAGCTTTTTTTGAAAAAAAAAGATACCAAACTGAGGTAGAGTTGACCAAGTAAATATTCAAATTACTATTAGCAGTTTCCGTCATAAAAATGCATGGCATTAAAAAAAACTGAATAACTAACTGTCTCCAATTCACGACACAGTTCATTTGAAGAAGTTAATGATAAGAATTTCTGTTGTCAACCGTCACAGGAAGAAAAAATCTAATTTTCAAGATGAAACTACACAGACTAGAATTTATATCGGATTTGGGTCAACTTATAAACTACTTCAATAAATATAAATGGATAGCGTTATCAGGTCAAGGGTAACATCCTTGCAGTACCATTGACTAAAAGGTGTGGATGTCAGTCACGCTCACTACAGAAATGCCCTTCAGTCTAATTACCCGCAGGCTAACTGCCAAGACCTGGAGACTAGCCTGAGTAGGGGCTGATGACCAGAGTGTGTGACTCAGGTCACACTGGGCTGGTACATTGTTGTGAACAGCGTCATAGCTGATGCAGATTAATCTGCTTTGTCGACCGGTCACTTCTGCAGGCAGGTCACTCGACTATTAAACCAGGCGGTCCACAGGGATGCATTCATAAAACGCGTCTACTAACATTCCGGACGCGTGGAGTTAACGGTTCGAGCACATTGTGTAACGTCTTTGTTTACTTTCCAATGTGATTTTCCCACTCTCAGGTATGTATGCCTTTGCTTGTGGCTCAAGGGGAGGTGGGGAGAACCAAATCGACTTTTAATCTGGAAAATATTAATGACGTTTGAAAGTATTGTTCTAACGGTTGCTTACTAGATACCAGAAAATGGGCACAAAGATGAAGATGAGGGTAGACCCAGTCTGCTGCTGATCAGTGCCAGTTGCTTTTGTGGAGCCTTGAGATTTTCAGGTCATGTGGCACAGTGAGTTGAGTCCTGGTCTGAGCAGAAAGGTCTGGATTCAAGCCCCATTCCAGGACTTGATGGCCAAGGAACTGCTTTGGTAATCTGGCCAGTTAGATCCAGAACTGATTTGTAAATCCTTCCAACATAGACCAATAGCAGCTGATAAGAGTGGGAGAGGTTCTTGGTCCGCTCTGCAATGCAATCAGAATTGAGGCGTCTACCTTCAGGGAGGCACAGTGGTTAGTACTACTGCCTCACAGCATCAAGGACCCTAGTTTGATTGTCACCTCGGGAACTGACTGTGTTGTGTCTGCACATTCTCCCTGTGTCTGTGTGGGTTTCTGCTGGGTGCTCTGGTTTCCTCCCACAGTCTAAAAGGTATGCAGATTAGGTGGATTGGCCATGCTAAATTGTGCTGTAGTGTCCAGAGATGTGAAGGCTGGGTGGATGAGCCATAGCAAATGTGAGGTGGTGGGCCTGGTGGAATGCTGTTCGATGGGTTGATGCAGAATCTTTGAGCCAAAAGGCCTCTATCTGCTGTAGGAATTCTATGATTCTTCTTTAATTCTATCATCATTCGCAGCTCCAGGCTACAAAGTACATTTGAAAGTATATGTTCCCACAGCAATGTGAACTGTTTGGGGATGGAAACCTGGTTGGTTCAGTTAACAAGATGGTGCAGGCAGGGTGGGTCTGATCCCTATCCCAGCTGGGATAGATGTGGGAGGTCCTTCCTTGCCCTATCCATGCTGGAGATCATGGTGTTGTGGGCTGGATCTATGTGAGTTGAAGAGTAAGCCAGAAGAACGTGTTTTACTCTACATGGTAGGTTGGCTTGTTGGATCAGAGGATGCAAGACACTCCCATAGACCATGTCAATTTTTAAAAAGCTGGAAATACTCAGTAGGTAGTTAGCATCTGTGGAGAACAGCAGAATTGAAGGCTGGATTATGTGGTAGCTTGGTGGCTAAGTGGTTAGCACGGCAGCCTCACAATGCCAGGGACCCAGGTTCAATTTCACTCTTAGAGGTCATTGGCTGTGTAGCATTTGCACGTTCTCCCAGTGTCTGCTTGGTTTGCTCCCACAGTAAGGGTGGATTGGCCATACTAAATTGTCAGTAGTGTCCAGGAATATGAAGACTTAGTGCATTAGCCATGGGTGGGTCTGAATGGGATGTTCTTCAGAGGTTTATTGTGGGCTGAATGGCCAGCTTCTACACTGCAGGGATTCTACGATGTTACCGGACCTCTGGAGATGTGTGGATGATAAAACTGCTGGAAGGTGGCATGGGTAGCCTGATATCTTCTGCTGTCTGGCATCTTATTAGCAGTAGTAACTGCAGCAGCATAACTGCCCTCCAAGAGGCCAGTTGAGGCATTTGTCCCCAGTGAAGGGTTACGTGCTATCTCTGGTGGCATTTTGCCCATGCTGGGAGGAGCTGCTGCTGGATCATATAGAGAGTGCAAGGCAAACACTGACATCCTTGAAGGGAGAGTAGGCAGACCCCTTAATGTCTGCTTCATGGAAGGTCTCGCTGGCTACAATAGCTGCTTCCTGTGGTAACACCACTGCTGAATGCAAGACTTGCCTGCCTGGCCCCAGCATGGTTAAAGCGAATTGAGAGACCCTTTGCTTCATGCTGCAGCTTTTGCAATGGCCACCTCTGAAGGTGGCACTGCCAAACTGCTGGCCTCCTGCTTTGGCCTGCTGCTCTAGCAGGTGGCTGAACATCCTCCATTGCATGGTGATTCTGGTAGTGCCATCTTAACTGGCCGTCACCTATAAAATACCACCCTGAGTGACCATGCTTGCCTCTAAGGGTTTGAGTCCTGCTTTTGTGGGACTTCTTGGCTTTTCATAAAATCCAGCATAGTTTCGGGCCAGTACTAGGAAACATTAAATTTGTAGCTGGTTTTAAACATGGACAGACTGTTATAACAGACCCTGAGGATCTCCATGTTCAAGGTTTGAGCTATAGGGAGAAGCTGAATAGGCTGCGGCTATTTTCCCTGGAGCATTGGATGCTGAGGGGCAGGGATAGGATAAATTGACAAGGTCTTTGACCCAGGGTAGGGGAGTCTAAAACTAGAGGGCATAGTTTTCAGCTGAGAGGGGAAAGATATAAAAGGGACCTAAGGGCCAATGGTTTCATTCAGAGGGTAGTGCGTGTATGGAATGAGCTTTCGGGGGAAGTGACCGAGGCGGGTACAATCACAACATTTAAATGGCATCTGGATAGGTATAGGAATAGGAAGGATTCAGAGGGATTTAGGCCAAATGCTGGCAAATGAGACTAGATTAATTTAGAATTGGACTGAAGGGTCTGTTTTCGTGTTGTACAACTCCATGAAACTAATTTGTTGGAGTTCCAAATGGGACATTCCAAACTTTTAAGAAATTGTTTCTGGAACTGCCATGAACTTTGATATTCATAAATAGTTTTAGAAAGCATTTGCAACCCAACAGACCGCATTGCTTTTTTTAAAATGTGTTCACTTAGAAAATAGAAAAAGAGAGCGCTTAACCTTCTTTGCTTTCTTCCCTTAATGGTATCAATTGTTTTTAAGGTCATTGAGTCATGGAGATGTACAGCACAGAAACAGACCCTTCAGTCCAACTTGTCCATGCCGACCAGATACCCTAAATTAATCTAGTCCCATTTGCCAGCATTTGGCCCATAATCCCTCTAAATTTTCCTATTCATATACCCACCCAGGTGCCTTTTCAATGTTGTAATTGTAGCAGCCTCCACCACTTCCTCTTGCAGCTCAGTCCATACACGCACCACCCTCTACGTGGAAAAAGTTGCCCTTGTTATATCTTTCATCTCTGATCTTAAACCTACACCCTCTAGTTCTGGACTCACCCTCCCCAGGGAAAAGACTTTGTCTATTTACCTTATTCATGCCTCTTATGATTTTATAAAACTCTATAAGGTCAAACCTCAGCCTCTGACACTTCAGGGAAAACAGCCCCTGCCTATTCAGTCTCTCTCTCAAACCCTCCAACCCTGGCAACATCCTGGAAAACTTTGCTGAACCCTTTCAAGTTTCACAACATCTTTCCGATAGGAGGGAGACCAGAATTGTGCATCAATAGGATCTTCCCATTTGTGCCTGCATAATTGATTCCCAGATCTAAGATGTTCTGTTTTTGCACTAACTTAAGATGGTATTACCAACATTATAAATATTCTTTCTTTACTATTAATGGCATTGGAAAATAGCAGGGTATCATGCAGTAGACTATGTTCCAAATAACTATTTCCAGCCAGCTGCAGTATTGAACAAAAAGGACAGTGACAGATAATCTAACGATAAAGGAAGACTTGATTTTATAGATGGATGCTGCTGGTATGGAGCCTTGAATACTCTGTGACTATATTAATAGATCACAGGCATGTCCTAATTATATATTCTTTATTTTAATTCTGGAGTGTGTGGCCATCATTTCTAAAATGCATTCCCAGCAGCATAAGTAGTCCACTGGAAGTACATATTCTTGAAACCTTCTTAAGTGTGCCTTATTGGATCTCTGAGAATTGTTTAAAAGTACTTAACGAACAATTGAAAAATAGCAACTACTTTTATAGAGGCAAACTTTTATTTTTAATAGGGTGGGTAAAGGGAAAAACATTAGAAATAGCCAAACTGAAAGTTTGGGAGTACACCATTGATAGTGGTGCACAGATTTGAATGATTACTGAGCCTTTAACTTCAGTTTTCAGTAATTTTAGGCTTCACTCAGAGGACTTGCAGCCAGGAAATACTTCTGACTACAATGCAGCTGCTTGTGGTGGAAGGAGAAGTGATGGCCAGTTCAGATCAGAAGATGCAGCTTTGGTCAAATTGCATAGTGAATCAAAAATGATTAAATATAGATGGAGAGTGGTAAGAAAGAGTAGACAAACTTAAAAAGCCTGATTGTAAACTTTGGAGGAGACCTTGCAGGATGGCATAGTTAAAATAATGAGATCCATTTTGTACAAGTATTAATCTATTCTTTGGAGCAGGAATGGAAGCAGGGTTGTATTTTTGATATAGATTGGATCCAGTCATCAGGACCTAATCTGCAGTTTTACATGGAAAAGTCAACAATGTTGATCGATTCTGTCATTCCTGCTCAACTGACAAGGATATCCAGGGTATTCCTTCTCTAGTAAATTCTTCCTCTCCCCACCCTCCAATAATCTAATCATGGAATCTTCCCACCCTATCCCTGATTCCCCTCCAGAGCGTTCCACTCCCACACTGACTGTTAATTACTGTTTGCAGGTTCCCAGAATCAGCGTCTTATGACTAAACGCACACACACATTGTCAGCACATCTTTTCTTTGGGTGTAATTTGTGCACAAATAATCCATTTCAATTGATGTGGCTGCTGCTTAATCTTTTACTGCAGCCAACAATCAATTGTGACAACGTTTGGATAACATTTGTCAGACATGAAACATTCCAAAGTGACCAGCTGGATGCACAGCAGAAATCCTGAACTTCCAGAAAGACGACAATGATGTTTGAAGTGTCTTGTTTAGGTCATAATTTATGGAAAAGTTGAATGCAGTCAGGGCAGCAGTTTTTTAAAAAAATGCACTAAACCCTATGACAAATCTCTGTTCTCTTCTTTGGGCTACAACTGGTCAAGATCAATGTGAAATTAGGCTTCATTCTGTGAAAGAAGCTACTCTGGAATTAGAACTCAAAGAGACAAACGTGAGGCTGAAATTAAGACATTACATACACTAGAATGGACAGATGATTTTGTCTGTCTTCACAGAATACCAATCACTTGAGGAGTTAGTTTCTGTTGCATTATATAAACGGAGATTGAAATTTTGTAAAAAATTAGAGAGGTTCTATAATATTGGTTGCCCTGATATAGGAAAGATATTATTAAACTGGAGAGGGTTCAGAAAAGATTTACTAGGTTGTTGCCAGGACTGAAGGATTCAAGTAATAAGGATAGGCAGGGACTTTTTTCATTGGAGCGTTGAAGGTTGAAGGGTGACCTTAAAGAGGTTTTTTAAATGATGAGAGGCATAAATAAGGTGAGTAGCAATGGTTCTTTCCCAAAGGTAGGTATGTTCAACGTGAGGAGGCTTATTTTTAAGCTGAGAGGAGAAAGATTTAAAAGGGACCTGAGGGACAACTTTTCACATCGAGTGTGGTTCATACGTGGAATGGAGGAAGTGGTAGATGCAGGTACATCACAACATTTAAAGGACATTTGGTTCAGTACAAGAATAGGAAAGGTTTAGAGTGATACGTTTTGGGAAACTTGGTCGGTATGAATGAGTTGGACCGAAGGGTGTGTTTCTGTGCTCTGCGACTCTATATTTTGTAGCTGTTATGAGAAATTGTAGATGTTAAAGAATTAATGTCATAAGTCGATTGATCTTTCATTCCTTGGTAAATTTTGTTTTTCTTATATTGGGAAATCACATGACTTTTTTTTAAAGTTGCAGATACTTTGCAAAGCAAGACATTCGACTTCCAAAATGATGGATTTATTTAGGAGACCAGTTGTTCCAGAGCAAATTTTGAGAGAAAAGGACCTTCAACTTTTCAACTTTGTAAAGCAATGCTTCATCGCAAAAGCACACGATGGTTTGTATTTAGAAAATGTAAATATATAGAATAAGATACATAAAAAATCTACTTTCTTTTTAATGGAACAAAATAATGTTAGCAGCTTTGAACTTGGAAATGACTATGGTGCAGTAACCCACAGGTCCAGGTTAATGGTCTGTGGCCATAAAATCAAATCCCATCCTGGAAGCTGATAGAGGTCAATTAATCTGGGTCCAGCTGTGGCCATGAAACTGGGGATGATTGTTGTTAAAAAAAAATCATCTCGTTCACTAATGTCATTTAAGGAAGTACATTGGCCATCCTTACTGGATCTGGATTCCATATATCCCACAGCAATGTGATTGAACTACAAGTCAAGAGGAAGGGTAATTAAGGATGGGCAACAAAATGCCAATGAATGCCCAAAACGTCGATTTTCCTGCTCCTTGAATGCTGCCTGACCTGCTGTGCTTTTCCAGCACCGTTCTAATCTGAACAAAATGCTGGTCTTGACCATGACTCCCTCATTCTGTGAAAGAATAAACAACTCAGCCAGTTCCACCTCCTTATTCACCCATTAATCAATATTTAATGTAAGCCCATTATGAATTTTGCTTTAACAACTGATCGATTTTACAGTCATACTTTGATAAGTATATGGCGTTTCACAACCCTAAATTTTCTGTGGAGATTTTCAGCTGAATCCAGTCCTGAGATAGCAACCTTTAAACGTCTTGTGTCAGTTTCAGTCAAAAAATAAAGTGATCCCTGTCCCTATTGGATGGTGGAAAAAAGGGTACTTGGATTTGGTGCGGGTAAGTTGGTGAGAAGATGCTGTGGCACATTGCCGAAGACTAATGATCAAAATTCTAATTTTAACTTGTTGAAGTGCCCAGATTTTCAATAGACCATGGTAAGCACAATAATCAAATGTGTTTTGATGATTTGCACTAAGGCAATAATATTTGAATTTTAAATTGTCTCTGCTGTTTTAGAATGTGGGTGTTGGAGTGGATGCTTGGTGTACCTTTGAACCCACTATTGCTAGTCCAAGTGAAGAAAAATGTGTTATATGAAAGCTGCTTAATTTGAATGGTGACATAGTGCACCTACCAACTTCTTGATAAGCATACATAAATATGTACCTTGCTTATCACCCCTCCTCATTTTCAACTAGAGGTTATTACAGGCAGAATAATGGATGGGAAGCTTAGTACAGTGGGATCTTACCTGTTGAAACACAGGGCAGCATGGTGGCTCAGTGATTAGCACTGCCGCCTCACAGTGCCAGGGATCTGGTTTAATTCCCACCTGTCAGTGTGGAGTTTGCACATTCTCCCATGTCTGCGTGGCTTTCCTCTTGGGTGCTCTGATTTCCTCCCACAATCCAAAGATGTGCAGGTCAGGTGAATTGGCCATGCTAAATTGCCATAGTGTTAGATACATTAATCAACGGTAAATGGAGGGGAATGGGTCTGGGTGGGTTACTCTTTGGAGGGTCAGTATGGTCTTGTTCGGCCAAGAGGCCTGTTTCCACACTGTAGGGAATCTAATCTTAAAAAAACACCCCTTCCCCATTCTACTTCCACTCTGAAGTCTATGTAAGTTTGGCATCCATATGATTTAACTAGTCTGGGTGTCCTCTGCCTTTAGATGGATCAAACCCTTTGTCATGGATGTTAAAAAGTGTTGAGTCATCATTTTTGCAGAAAAAGAAGCTTGCTTGCCTCTTGGTGTAGGAGGCTTATTGTGATAAATACTTTAAAAGGAGCACATTTGGTTTAGCACATTGATAATATAAATTAATTCTATGGCACATGTATGGTAACAGTGAAAAAGCATTCCAAAAACCCTACTAAAGTCGTTAATATAACTTATGTGCTTATGCGTTGACTAATTTATTTTTTAAGTTGCCTTGTGAAAGATTAAGCACTATCAAATAATGAAGAGGCACATTTAGAGAAACATATTGCAAACACGGGCAGCACGGTGGCACAGTGGTTAGCACTGCTGCCTCACAGCGCCAGAGACCCGGGTTCAATTCCCGCCTCAGGCGACTGATTGTGTGGAGTTTGCACATTCTCCCCGTGTCTGCGTGGGTTTCCTCCGGGTGCTCCGGTTTCCTCCCACAGTCCAAAGATGTGCAGGTCAGGTGAATTGGCCATGCTAAATTGCCCGTAGTGTTAGGTAAGGGGTATGGGTGGGTTGCGCTTCGGCGGGGCGGTGTGGACTTGTTGGGCTGAAGGGCCTGTTTCCACACTGTAAGTAATCTAATCTAATCTAATCCTGTCCAGTGTGCCTGCGGGCAATGCTTGTTTTGTAAATGTAAAGGAAATAATAAATTGCTAGAGACCTAAATACCAATTGTAACCCCCATTTACTTTTGTCTGGGAATTTCCAGTGCCAACAACAATAGTGGCACAGGTAACAGACAGCCAAATAATGAATGTGGTTTTTGTTTCCTCCCACCTCTGTTTTACCCACAATCATGAGAAAATCAATGAATGCAGGGCCATCAAATAATTAGATGGGGGGGTTTGGTGAGGTTGGATTGAGTGGGAGTTGTGAGGGTTGTTTCATACATTTAAAAAAACTTCTTGAACTTTTACTTTGCATCTTTTTACTTTTGACTTGTCGGTTTTTTGCTATTTCTTGAGCAGCAGGGTGCATTGTTGGAAACATTTGGATAGTGAATGCAAACATTTACTTCTGGTTGCAGGAGAAGATTCCAGACAGTTTGTCATGCCTATACTCCCACTGCTATTTTGAAGCGAGGAGCCAGGCTAGGACATTGGTTTGTGCCCGGAATGTCATATGGGTAACATACAGCACCATGGCTCAGTGGTTAGCACAGCTGCCTTTCAGCACTATGGACCCAGGTTCGATCCCAGCCTCGGGTAACTATCTGTGTGGACATTCTTCCCATGTCTGCGTGGATTTCCTCTGGGTGCTCCGGTTTCCCCCCACAATCCAGTTTTGGTGGATCAGCCATGTCCATAATGTGCAGGCCAAGTGGATTAGCCATGAGAAGCGCATGGGTAGGGGGGGTGGGTCTGCGTAGGTTGCTCTTTGGAGAGCCTGACTGGGCCAAATGGCCAGCTTCCAAACTGTAGGGATTCTATGATGTGGCGAATCAGGATGACAGGAGAAACTAATTCAATTCTGACAAGTTAGATGCAAGAATGATGTTCCTGATGGTAGGGAAGTTGAGAACCACATATCATAGCTTAAAAATAAGGAGAAAATCTTTTAGGAATCAGAAATCTCTTCACCCAGAGAGAGGTGAGCCTGTGGAATCCACTACCACAGAAAGTTGTTGAGGCCAAAACATTTTGCATCTTCAAGAATGAGATAAACGTATCTCTTCTGGCTAAAGGGTCATCCTTAATAGTGGAGCAAGCTGGAGATGTTGAATGGCCGACTCCTGCTTCGATCATTTATGTTTCTATGGAAACACAGATGAGTTTGGGTCATGGTAGGAAGTGTGGCTGAAGGGTGACCTCTGTGTAGTACCCAGGTAGAAGTGGCACATGAAAAATCACTCTAGTCTTCGTTTTTGTCAGGCCGTTTAGTTTATCTGAATTATTTAAGCAAAACTTAATTATGCAAAGGAATATGTAAGTAGAAGTCAGGCAAACTAGAATGGGTGTGTAAATAAATGGAACACAATTAACCTTAAGCTTTTCCTTGTTATAGGTAAGAGCTTTGTTCAGTTCAAAGGTGAGACAGATTCATCTGTTGAAGCAGCGTTGAAAAAGAAGTATGAAAGAAGACAGGACATTCTACACTGTGGTTTATTTACATCTATTGCAAAGTAATTGTCTTGATGTATTTTTAAAAATTCTGTGTCAAAGTTATTAAATGATGAACTATTAAATGTATTTATCTAATGGTCCAATGCATTCCCAACTCCCATATAGTCTTATCAAAAGATCTATAAGGTTTTTTTATCTCTCCACGTGTGACCCTGGTGCATTAAGTAGTGGCTCGATCATCAAATTTATTTCTCTTAAAAGGAATGACATGGACACAAACATCACCAAGAGAAAGCTATCAGTTTAGTGCTCTCACCTAAACTTTCCTTTCAGTGGAATGCATCTCAATTGTCATTGCAGCCCCTTATTCTAATTTTGTATGGCTTCTTTTGCCACTACTCTATCCCTTCATCATTTGGTCTCATCCAAATTTGCAATTCTACTAGTCATGTCCTATCTCATTCCTGAGCCTTGGAAAGATTTGCAGTCCAATGACAACCTGGGTAGCACGGTGGCTCAGGGGTTAGCGTTGATGCCTCACAGCACCAGGGGCCTGGGTTCACTTCCAGTCTTGAGCAGCTGACTGTGTGGGGTTTACACATGCTCCCTGTGTCTGTGTGGGCTTTGTCCTGGTGCTCCAGTTTCCTCACACAGGCTGAAGATGTGCAGGTTAGATTGATTGCTGCATCAGTTTAAACTTCCTTCGATTGTCAGTTTAAGAAGAAACTCCCAAATAGCCATTTTATCACGTTAAGCCATGAACAATAACACCAGGTGGCTTCAAAGTTAGGAAGTATGTTCCATGTATAGTTTTGCTTACTTCCTGTGACTTTTTCCCTTTAATATCTATTCAAATTATTCTTTTCCTGACATATCATTTGTCTCCTGCTTGCCTATTATAACAAAATATACCCATTCATTTTAGTTACCTCAAAAATACCTTCCCTTTAATTCCCTGGCATTTTCTTCTCCATTCGGCCCACCAGGAATACTTTGAGATGAGGGCCCTTTATAAGTTTAAATTCCTGTTGTTGTGTATTCAGAATAATGCAGGATTCACGAATGTTTTGTAGAAATCTGTCTTCATGTCCTGCCATTTGGACTATGGCAGAATGTTGGAATGAAAATCACTACTCGTTAGAAAATCACCCCTCATCTTAGATTCCCTACAGTGTGGAAACAGGCCCTTCAGCCCAACAAGTCCATACCGACCCTCCGCAGAGCAACCCACTCGGACCCATTCCCCTACATTTACCCCTGACTAATGCACCTGACACTACGGGCAATTTAGCATGGCCAATTCACCTGACCTGCACATCTTTGGACTGTGGGAGGAAACTGGAGCACACCCACGCAGACACAGGGAGAATGTGCAAACTCCACACAGACAGTTGCCCGAGGCAGGAATTGAACCTGGGTCCCTGGTGCTGTGAGGTAACCGTGCTAACCACTGAGCCACTGTGCCGCCCCAAATGCCACCCAGTAAAAATATCAAGTCTGTACAGATGCTTAACTTCACTTTCAGCCTTCAGTTGCTAAGTGATAGTTAAACAAATACCTTCTGTTAGATCATGCCATTATTAGGAGGGTAACATGATCAATTTGTTTTCCTAATTATTGGCACTCCTATACATGTAAGTAAATACATCCTGGGTATCTGAGGAGATAACGCAAACTTTTCCAATGTTTCTTCTGCTTTTGCAGACCATATCGTGATTTGGGAGCTGTTGTTATGGATAACCAAGATCTGTTTGCACCATACATCACTACTGAACAGCAGCAACAATTAAAGGTAAATGTTTTCTGGGAATTGATCACGACAGCATAGAATCCCCATCTTTCCTGGGTTGACTTTTTGAGACAGCAATCCTGCTGCTCTCCACAGCCCGTACTCTTTGATTGGAACCTTGTAAGTTCTTTGACTTCAATTACCTTTCCATATTCCCTATTAAAATTATTCATGAATCACCTTTCATCTCCTTTTCAAGTAGCACTCCAGATCCCCTAAGGGGGATGAAAATTCTCCTTATTGATCTCTTTTGCTAATCATTTAAATCTATGACCTTTGCTTACTTGCCAGATGAATTAGTTCCCCTATCTTAACCTCTCCTTATCTTGAAATCTCTATTTGATCACATCCTAAGCATCACTAATTCAAGTAGAATAGGCTTTGAACTGCTATAACCAATCAGTTTGCCTGAATGAAAAGATGCAAATCTAACCAGACTTTCCTTTCCTGCTACAACAGAAAATTATGGAAAAAAAGTTTGAAGACAAAACAATTCAAAAGATTGTGGATATAAAAGCAGAACAGGTGAGAACAGTAATGAAATATCAAGTGCAAAATAGATGCTATGCGAAGGAGTTACTTATAAAAATCAATACCCAGCTAACATTTTCATTTCTTATTTGTTGTTTGAGCACTGTTCTCTCCCCGATAATGATTCCTTTATTATTCTTTTGTCTGAATTAAGATCTTATGGGAATCTGAATGATGTCACACATCTCCAACAACTCAATATTAACTGCATTCCTTCCTGTGCCAGGAATCATTGCCACTCAGAAATAGCTGAAGTTTACAAGGCAGGTTTGAGATCACATAGTTTACTACCTGCCTGTCATCGTAAACCACCACCCATATTTCTGGCTGTCTGCTGTGATTAAAGTGAGTTTTTTTTTACTAAGCAGCATCAACATTAACATCTACCAACAATGTGGAAAATCGCCCGAGTAGATCCTGTAAACACAAAGCAAGACAAATCCAATTCAGCCAATTACAACTTTGGCAAAAGTGAGGACTGCAGATGCTAGAAACCTTGACAATCGATTAGTAAAGTAATGGAAGGAGTCATCGACGGTCCTATGAAGCGACACTTGTTTTACACTAACCGGTTCACCAACGCTCCAATTAGCTTCTGCCAGGGTCACCCAGTTCCTGACCTCATGACAAACTTGGTGCAAGCATGGACATAGGTGTCAAACTCCAGGGTTGAGATGATAGTGACTTCCCTTGACTGTGCGTGGCATCAAGGAGCACTGGTAAAATTAGAGTCCATGGTTATCAGAAGAAAAGACTCTGATGCTAGGAGTTATACTCGCACAGGGAAGATTGTTATGGTTGTTGGAGGCCAGTCATCTTGGATTCAGAACATCTCTAAAGGCCTGTTTGGGGTATTCATAATTTGTGTGTTGGCTTGTCTGTGTCTTTTAATCATAGAACATCGAATTATAGTGCAGTACAGGCCCTTCGCTCCTCAATGTTGTGCCGACCTGTGGAACCAATCTGAAGCTCATCTACCCTACACTATTCCATTTTCCTCCATATGATTATCCAATGACCATTTAAATGCCCTTAATGTTGGCGAGTTTACTACTGTTGCAGGCAGTGCGTTCCATGCTCCTGCTACTCTCTGAGTAAAGAAACTACCTCTGACATCTTTCCTATATAGATCACTCCTCAATTTAAAGCTATGTCCCCTTATGCTAGCCATCATCATTTGAGGAAAAAGGCTCTCACTGTCCACCCTATCTAACCCTCTGATTATCTTATATGTCTCAATTAAGTCAACTCTCAACCTTCTCTTTAACAAAAACAGCCTCAAGTCCCTCAGCCATACTCATAAGACCTTCCCTCCATAACAGGCAACATCCTAGTAAATACCCTCTGAACCCTTTCCAAAGCTTGCACATCCTTCCTATAATACAGTGACCAGAACTGTACACAATACTCCAGGTGCAGCCGCATCAAAGTTTTGTACAACTGTGACATGACCGCATGGCCGTGAAACTCAATTCCTCTACCAATAAAGGTTAACACACTGTATGCCTTCTTAATAACCCTATCAGTCTGGGTGGCAACTTTCAGGAATCTATGTACATGGACATCGAAATCTCTCTGCTCATTCACACATCCAAGAATTTTACCATTAGCCCAGTATTCCTGTTGCTCCTTCCAAAGTGAATCACTCACACTTTTTCACATTAAACTTCATTTGCCACCCCTCAGCCCAGCTCTGCAGCTTATCTATGTCACTCTGTAACCTGCAACATCCTTCGGCATTATCCATAACTCCACTGACCTTAGTGTCATCCGCAAATTTACTAACCCATCCTTCTATGCCCTCATCCAGGTCATTTATAAAAATGATAAACAGCAGTGGACCCAAAACTGATCCTTACAGTACACCACTAGTAACTGAACTCCAGAATGAACATTTCCCATCAACCACCACCCTCTGTCTTCTTTCAGCTAGCCAATTTCTGATTCAAACTGCTAAATCACTCTCAATCCCAAAACTCCGTATTTTGTGCAATAGCCTAACATGAGGAACCTTATGATTTAACTTTTACATTTCACTCATGTTAACCTTGGCAAAGGCCATTGGTACTGCACTAGCCTATTCTGTACCTCATCGTATCTACTTTAAGAATGGGTTTAACAAAGCCTAGGAAATGGGTCTTCATTGAGTCAATTTTGGTACGTGGAGGTCATTTTATCAAAGAGTGAATACTCATGGGCAGACAAGTACTCACAAACTTTTGTCTTGCCAGAAATAACTTAAACTTCACCATTCTAAAACTGCTTTTGCAATGCAGGCGAAGAAATCTCAGGCTCCTTCAGCTGAACAGTCAAAGAAACAGAATGGATACTACTACATTCACGAGTACTTAAATGAGAATA
Source organism: Chiloscyllium plagiosum (assembly GCF_037043375.1). Classification (NCBI taxonomy): domain Eukaryota; kingdom Metazoa; phylum Chordata; class Chondrichthyes; order Orectolobiformes; family Hemiscylliidae; genus Chiloscyllium; species Chiloscyllium plagiosum. Next base: position 28,730,828 of record NW_028270172.1, on the reverse strand, counting down.
AGTGGATAACTAATGCAATGCATACAGGAAAGCCTCTTTCATTGTGCCTCAAAGAACTGGTAAGATCAAAAATAAATCAGAAATCAGAAAAATGACGTAAGTTTGAAAGCATAAATATATTTTTGAGTAAGTGTTTATAATGTGTACTTTTTATCTAAATACTGGAGCTTATGAAATTAGGAAATATTACACAAAGAAGATAGTCCACTGTGCAATCTGGAATAATACAGTTCATTTATGTATTCACATATCTGGCCTCATTGTTTTAAAGGGATGCTTTAAGGAATGCATGTTGTATATTAAGCACCATTTTGAAGTGGTATGCTTTCAAAATGTACTTATCACTTTTTCTCAGTCTCTTTCTCTCAAATTTATAAATGCCTTTGCTTCCAAGAGGTCAATTATGTTATTGATTGTTGGTACAACAATTTGATGTGGCTCTTTTACCCCATGACATTGGGCACAATAAGAGAACAGATTAGTTCCCCATTAACAGGGGATGGTGTAAATTCATCAGAACGTTATGCAACTTTTTAATGGCTAAATGGAGCATGAATATAGCAAAATCATGTTCAAGCTTTCTAAATATGGGTATAGTTTTCATCTTGTCCATGCAAAAGGTATGGATTCATTTGTCATACCATAGCCATTAAATAAATTATTTTGTTCCATTTTATAGCGTTGTTATTAGCTACATGAGGAGCTTACCTTTCCCCTTTTTAACCCACTTGGTTGGCCACAATGAAACTTTTAAGTTCTTTTCACAATATAACTACTCTTCAATCCAATAAAAATGTAGTTTACTAGTTTGCCAGAATCAAAGTCGAGCCAATTACAAAGCTTTCTTAAGTGTAAAGAAGAACAATCTTATTACTTGCTGAGCTTGAGAAAAGTAATAAAGATGGGACATCAAACACATACACAACAAATTTTAGAAAATGGGACATAAAAGAATATGCAGTTTAAAAGTCCTTGGAGTGTTCTTGAGATGTTTGGTTTTAACCTGAAACCATGGTTGTCTAATCAATATTTTTATATGTTCAGCAGTAACAAATAAGTAGTATAGCTGTCCGTTGAATTCTCATGAACAAGTGCTTATCCAATTTACTTTATCACTGAGTTGTACAGGTTGAGAGAGGGAGACTGAAAGGAAATGGGTTAACAATTGCTGTTACAAATCCATTTTTTTCCCCTCTTGCAATGCAGTCACTGAAATTCAGTTTATTTGTGTGTTCACATATCAGTCTCATTGTTTTCAGGATTATTTTCAAGCACATCTTTTATGTCCAAAGTGTGAAACTTTCCCATTAAGGTATAAATGAAGTAGGGCATTCAGATCTGAGTTTCAAGAATTAAACATCAACTAAGGTTTTACAACAGATGATGCAAACAAAAATAAAAATAGTTAGGTTCAGTCATGTATGTTAGATCTGAGTAGATGCTTAGATGTGCACATTGTGCTGAGACAATAGAGAATAGTTGATATACTAGTAGCTTTAAGAAGGAAATGAGGTCTAGTCTGATTAATTGTAGCCTGGTTATTGAAGGAGTTCTTAGAATCTGCAATTTGAGATAAAAATTAGTGATCATTTGGAAGTGCATGGTTTAATCAAGGACACTGGTATTTGACACATTTTAATTCAGATTTCCTTTTTAACAATGATTATTTTTACACATGAAAGATATTCCTCAGATGTGGATTCTTGGAAGGAATCAGACGCAAAGTCTTTCTGAAGCTGGGTAACAATAATGTGGTTGTGCATTAATAATTTACATGAAAGCTAATTGATGGACAGAAAACAATCTATCCTTGGAAATTTGGAGTCCAATAATCTTCATGAAAGATCTTCATTGTGACTTATAAGTACAGCAGTGGGGAATTTTCATTGATGGTTGCTTAATGTTCAGCACCTGTCAAGCTTTCTCAGATGCTGAAGCAGTCCATCTCCAAACGCAGAAAGACCTGGACAACATTTCGTTTGGACTGAGAGTGGAAACAATTGCAGCACACAAGTGCTGGGCCAAGTCCATCTCCAACAAGAGACAGCAATCTGGTTAATTGGATGTTGTACTGAGTGGAGAAGTGCAATAATGCAGAGGTCAACGCTGTCAAATTTATATTGCTCCTGGTATTTTTGGATGTCCACAAGGAGCACAATCTCAAAGGTTGGTACCAATGCAGAATTTGGAAAGCATGAAGCAGATTTTTTTTTTTTCAAACAATCTTCAAGCGAAGAAAAGCCAGTCTCCCAACAATACAGCTGCTAAGCTTTGGATCTCAAAGCATTACCATAATCACATCCCCTGTCATCAATCTTGTGGGTGTCACTATTGATAAATCAAACCAGACCAGCCACATAAATATTGTGGCTGCAAGAGCAGACTGTCTCACCTCAGTGACTGCCGAACATCTATCCACAAGTTAGGAGTGTGACTGACTTTTCTACATTTGCCAGGATCAGTGCTGCTCCAGTTATGCTTATAAAGATCAATACTATCCAGTCCAAAGCATCATGCTTGGCTGGCAGCCTAGTCCTTCCATCACTCCTTCCATCACTGCACTGCTGTATCCTTCCAAGGCCCCTTTGGTGGTACCTCCCAATTCTGTGACCTCTACTACTTCAAAGAACAAGGTCAGCAGGCACATGAGAGCGCTTCCACTGCCAACCACTCTTCCAAGTTGCACACCATGCTAATTTGGAAATAAATTTTAGCATCTTTATTGCCTTTGGAGCAAACTCCATGAACTCTATCTGAGAGCAAATTGATATTACCTGCAGCACTCTGATAGCAACGAATTGACAATGCAGATGATCATCACCATCTTGAGGATAAAAGAGATAGGGAATTGATATTGGCTTTGCGAGTGATGTCCCTAGATCTTGAGTGAAAAAATAAAAATCTAGGTTAGTGAAGTATGTGTAGAAATGGCAAAGGCTTCTTAAGGTGAAGGATAGTGTGGTAACAATTCTGTAAATAAGACGAGTAGAGATATGTCTAATTCAAATAAGCTAAAGATGTCAAATCAGGGTCCAAATTGGTTCAACAGGTAAGTAATCTCATAACAAAGGTCAATCATATATTTTTATAAATGGGTGTTTGCGTACAAGAGTAAATAATCCATTATAATTTTGTTCAAATCTGTACTTAGTTGTAGGTTAAATCTGGAGTACTGTGAGAATTCTTGGGTTCCACTTTACAAAAAGGACATGAGGCTAATTTAGACCTTGAAATGTAGATTCACCAAGAGGATAGTTAGAATGGGACAGCACAGTCAATAAAATGAAGTTGGATGGGACTTGCAGGAGTCCAGAATCCATCCCGCCAGATTACTTCACAAGTGGAGAAAGTCTCAGAACTGTCACGGTGCAGGTTGAGGCCATTCGCCAATTACATCTGCTCTGGCTCTACAAATGAACATTTCACTTTTTGCCATTCTCCTACTTCTCCTTGTAACCTTTGTATGTTGTTTATTTTTTAAAAAGCTATCTTAATTCCCTGTTGAATAACTTGGCTGAAACTATCTACACTGCCCTCTCCACCCAGGCAGTCTCGCCTCGAACAATTCATTGAATGAAAAAGTATCTTCTTGCATCACATTTTTGCCTCTTTTACTTATTATATTAAATCTGTGGCCTCTAGTTCTCAATTCTTACATGAGTGGCAACTTTTTTTTCTCCCCTATTTAGTTCTTTCAGACTCCTCTCAATTTGAGTATTTTGACATCTCCTTTCAGTTTTCTCTCCTCCAATGATAGCATTATTGTTCAATTCTCCAATCTATCTTCATTCCTGGAACCATTCTCATAAACCTTTCTATAATTATAATGTCTCCAAAGCTTCTGCGTCTTCCCTCAGTGAGATTAGGGTTGGGTTTAGGGTGCAGTACTCCACCAGAGGTCGAAATTTTGTCTTCAGTAAGTTCAAATGTAACCTCTTGGTTTTGTCTCCTCAGGCCCTATTAATAAAGCTCAAACTGTTCTGCCAAATTTTAATGTTTTGTGCATGAAAACACCCTGATTTCTCTGATCCTCTACTCTCTTCAGAGTAATTCCCTTTATTATTGACTCTCAAAATTGTTCCTACAAAAGTGCATCATCTTACTCTCCTCATCTGCCACCTATCTGCTCACTCCAGCAGTTTGGCTGTGCTCTTTTGAGGTTCATTACTAACTGCCTTGCAGTTTACAATTCTTCTGAGTTTACAAAATGAAAATAACACTCAATCTTTTTGAATTTATGTGAAGATTTAGTTACTTGTTGTTTTGTTCTTTATCCAGGATGATATGTATGCTGAAGCAAAAAGGCAACAACAAATGAGAGCCTTATCCTCTGCTCAGGAAAGAAAGCTATCAAGTAAATGCCAACTGTGTATATTTTGAGATGATGTTGTATACAATTGAGTGTTAGAAGTGAACTTTTAAAATGCTCTAAAAATCCTTAGTATTATATGGCAAATTTGAACACACATCACAGCAAGTCACCCAGTTTCAGATACTGAAAAGTACAAAAAGCAACCAGACAGCATGTGTGAGGTCTGAATTTTGGGGAAAAAAAGAACCTAAATTAACCTGGGTTCTGGCCAAGTTCATTGTTGCTGAAGTGGAAGACATGTATGACTTTGGCATATCTTCTGCCCAGTTTTTCTGCATATTTAGAGGAAGCATCCAAAATTGTTCCCAGGAAGTCTTGGTAATTTTACCCGCCAAGCCCTGATAAGATTTCCTAGAAGTTGAGCTTGTTGTGACTTGTGTTGAGGCTGCTGGAAAAAGCCCCAGAATATTCTAAGATGGCAGTGAGTAAACCCATGGAGATTGGTAACCTTTGTCATACCTTTTGCTGAGAAGTTTTCACCAAATTGCAGTGGACAGTTTCTGTATCATCCAATTAAAGTTAACTTTTCTGAAACCTAGAATCTTTAGAGCTAATGTGTATCTCCTTTTCACATGTAACATTGAATTTGATCATATTTTAATTGATGTTGCTTTACAGCTAGATTGGTCTTCTTAAGCACTTGCGAATTCTTAATCAATGATAATGATAATATTTCTGCCAAAACCTTCAGAACTCTCATTGTGATAAACTCAAACACATTTTTACTGAATGTTTTAATGATTTAATGTACACTTATGTTCTCATTTAATCCATCAGAGACTTTTCACTAATCTGCATTGAATTTTGCTCATTGTTTTTTACTTGCCTAGATCCCTTTGGATTATCAGGGATCAAGTTACTTTATTGAGCATTGACCTAGTTTGATACCAGTTAGAAAATGAGATACCTTGGACAATGTTCTGTCCTTGAGATAAGTTAGATACCTTAGAAGAAGCAGCAGCCACCAAAATGTTCCCTTTAGGTCTATAGTGGTAATTACTTGCCACTCTGATACCTTTCAGTTGTATGCAACAGTCATATATAACATTTTGCCATCTGTCCCTCGGGCACACATCTTATGCCTCAGTCTAACATGTGGGTCAATGTTGAATGCTCTCTCTAAATCAAGGGAGGTGGATGACATCACTGACAAAGGTGTTTAGCATTCTTGCCTTCATTGCTCAGACCTTTGAGTGTAGGAGTTGGGATATTATGTTAAGGTTGTACAGCACATGGGTGAGGTCTCTTCTGGAATGCTGTGTACAGTTTTGGTAGCCCTGTTTTAGGGAAGATTATATGGAGAAGGTTCAGAAAAGATTTACCAGGATGTTGCTGTGGCTGGAGGGATAGAGATATAAAAATAGACCAGAAAGGCTGGGACTTTTTTAACTGGAGCAAAGTGTGAGCTTATTGAGGTTTATAAAATAATGAGGGGTATCAATAAGGTGAATGACAAGGATCTTTTCCCAAGAGTGTGGGAGTTCAAAACTAGGGAGCATATTTTTAAGGTGAGAGAAGAAAGATTTAAAAAGGGGGCATGAGGGGCAACATTGTTTTACACAGAGTAAGTTAAAGTGCAGAATGAGCTGCCAGAGAAAGTGGTGAATGCAGGTACAGTTACGTTTAAAAGTCATTTGGATAAGTTCATGAATAGGAATGGTTTGGAAGAATATGGGCAAAGCGCAGGCAGGTAGGACTGGTCCAGTTGGGAACATGGTCAGCGTGGATTCGTTGGACTGAAGGATCTGTTTATGTGCTTTGTGACTCTATGACTCACTTATCTGGAAGCTTTAATGGTGTAGTGGTAGTATCCCTACCTTTGAACCAGGAAATCTGGATTCAAATCGCATCTTCTCTTGAGGTGTATTATCACTTCAGTGAACAGATTGGTGAGGGAAATCTCCATCATGGAGATCTGCTCTCTTCATTGGAAACCTGTAAATTGGTCAGAGACCCTCTCTTCAGAAACCATCCCCAGATAGTGTCAGATGTTGCTCCTTAGCAACAGTTTCAACACTTTGCAGAAGTTCAAAGCTTATATTAGTTATAGGCAATGTAAAACTCTTTGGATTGCTGATTTTGTTTTTAAATGAAGATAGTCACGACGCCATTGAGCGAACAGTTATGAAAACAATTAATGAGCAAAGAGTAATTTAAAATGAAAATGAGCAATTTTGAAGGCAGGAAGCAATTACCAATCAAAAGTATTGAATATGTAAAATGATCAAAAGTTAACTTTATCTTGTTATGATGTTTTATTCTGGAACATATTTGCTTATTTTCAGTGCTTGTAATATAGGTTATGCTCAGGATTTCAGTTGTCACTGATTTGCCATTGCTGAACAGAAGTGGAAGGAGGATTAGGAATCACAATCAGCAGCATAAGGTTAAAAAGTATTTTGCGGTTCAAACATCAGAAGCGATTTTAATGGCCCATTCGGCAAAACATATGACATTGGCTGGGTGTGCTATCTACAATACTCCTGATATCTTGTATTATAAACTGCCCTTCAGAGCAAAAGGGCAAGGAAGCCAACAGGGCCTTCTTTACATAATGAGATATGTCACCTGAACTAACTCCACAGAGGCCAGTATCTTGTCAACAAGTCACCCTTTATTTACACATGCAGAGTACTTGAGGCTGGTCCGGTTTCCTCAGAGTGAACAGAACTTCTGACGCTCCTGTTTCTATATTGTTTTTATTTTAGCACTTTTGTGTGTGTTGTGCAGGGATTCAGTGAAAACACCAGCCTGACAGGAACAATGCTTGTGTGAAAGAAAATGTGAAGGGGAGGGGGTGGTGGGTAGGGATCAAATCAAAATAGAATTGGAGAGGGAAATAAAGCACTCCAGCCCCCAGGGTTCCCACCTCTCCCTAAAGGTATCGAGAGCATTAGTGGAGATATTCCTGTGTATATCTTTCAGCTGGACTCTCCCCCTCTGATTGGACCAGGTTAACAGCCCCACTCAGGGAATTCCTATTTGATGCAGTCCACCTGGCTGACCTTGTTACAGTCACTACGTCCCTTATCCTCTAAGTCTGGGGACAGAGACCTGTTCTTTTCCCTTGTAGCTTCACCTGAAGCATTTTCACACTGTGTCCATTTCTTCCAACACGGCCTCGGATATGGACGGTACCAGATCGTAGGCTACCTCTTGTGCCCAGAGTGTCTCGGAAAAAATTCACTCTCTTCGTCAGGTGGTAAACGGATTGAGATGGCGACTTTCTCCATTTCCATCTCATCCTCAGATGTTTCTTTGACGCTAGAAGGAGGGAGAGAACCCCCAGGTTCCGACAGGCTTACTGGCTGTACTGAGGGGCCTGGTATGTTTCGCCTATACCCCCGTTTGCAAGTTTGCAGTTTTCATGTGGTTCACATGCTTGTTTAGGACCATGCCACTTACCTATGCACAGCCATTTCCATGATTTCAGCAACAAACTTTGTCCCCTTGCATTAAACTGCCTCTCTCACATAGCGGAGTGTGATTCCTGGTGTTCCCTTATGTAGTTTCACTCCCCCTCCCACCCCAGTGTCTGGGAAGATCAGACTTTAACCTGGTGGCGTCTTCTCCCCCTTAGCAAACTGCTGGAGCTATCCCTGTAGTTGCATGAGGTCAAATAATCACATAGGACTCCGAACAGTTTGGCATTTAGTGAAACTGCAGACTGTTTCTTTAAGTCTGCCTTTCAAAGCTTGGATTGCTCTTTCTGCTAGACCATTGAACGATGAATGGTTCAAAACATTTCTTCTATGCTGGATGCCATTTGACTTTAGGAAATATTTGAATTCCTGGCTGGTGAATGATGGCCTGTGGTCTGTGGCTCCACTTCCTGGAGGCCGTGTATTAAAAAAGATACTCATAGCTTTTATATTGTTGTTCCCGTGTTTGACGAATGAACTCTGTGCACGTGGGAATCACAATTACAAAGAACGTTGAACTGTGAAAGGGTGGGAACATTCGACATGTAAGTCCAGGGTTTACCCGGCTATTTCCATGAATGTGGGGTCCTTATTGGTACTCTGGGCACTGACCTCCCTCCCCCAAAGCAGCTAAGTCTGCAACCAATCCTGATCACCAGACATAACTTCTCGCCAACATTTTTATTTTGGACACCCCTGGGTGGCTCTGGTGGAGTTCTGCAAGTAGCTGTCTGCAACGTTTACTTAGGACAATCATTCTGCTTCCCATGATAAAATGTCATCCTTGTCAGAGATCTGGTGTTTCAGTGAACCCTTTGTCATGAGCAGATGTAAGGGTGCCAGGTTGGAGGCCAGGTTACATATGAACTTCCTGTAATAATTCACCAATCCAAGGAAAGACTTAAGCTCCATATCATGTGGGAGAGCTGGGCACCTTCGATCACCCTCACTTTATCTTTGAATGGGTGCAATCCCATCTTGTCAACTCTGTAGCCCATGAAGGTCACTTAGGGTGCCTGGAATGCACATTCCTTTCCTTCTAAAGTGTCTGCCTGCTTTGGAGAAACTTGCAAGGTCGATATCCATGTTCTCTAAGTACCCTTTATTGGTCTTCCTGTTTATTAGCGCATCATCTAGGTAAATGGCAACCCTAGGGTAGACCTTGTAAAATGTTCTCCATCATCCGCTGAAAAATGGGACAGGCTGTTTATACCCCAAAAGGCAGTCTTGTATATTGGTACAAACCCTTATGGGTATTAATTGTGGCCGACTTCTGGGAATCCTCATCTAAAAGCAACTACAGGCACACATGGCTCATGTCCAGCTTTGTGAAGGCAGCACCCTCCTGTCAGCTTTGTGAATAAGTTCTCTATGCCAGGGATTGGGTATTTATCCAGCTGCGAAAAGTGGTTTCTGTTTGTTTAAAAGCCCCGAACTGTGAAGCCCGATGGGTCAATGTATAGAACTGGTGCTGCCCATTCTGCAAACTGGACTGGTTTGATGATTCCTTCGCTTCCTAGCTTCCTGATGGCTGCCTCTACTTTTGAGCGCAAGGCAAATGGGACAGGGTAGGCCTTGCAGAATTGTGGAATTGTTTTCTGGTCAACATGCATGGTGGCCTTAGCTCCTTGATGGTCCCGAGTTCCTCCTGAAAATCCTCTGAGTATTTAATTAGGACTTCACTCTGGCAGCCATTTTCTAATAGAAGAAATGTTGGGCCAATCCAGTTCAATCGTTCTCACCAAATTTCACTCCATCAGGCTTGGGCCCGAGCCTTTTACTACAACCAGTGGTAACTGAAGCAGTTGCTTCTCATAAGACACTGAAACCTTAGTTGAACCCTTTATCCGTAAAGGTTGCCCAGCATAGGATCTCAATCTCGTCGAGGTCTTAGATTGGAGTCCAGAGTGAATTTTGTTAAAAATTGGTTCTGTGACCACTGAAATGACCCTGCCGGTGTCAACGGTGACCACTTAACCAGATGTTTATTTTGATTGGTTCTAATTTGGATGTTGCTAAGCAACTTAATTGTTCCAAGGCAAATGTAGGTGGACTTTTCAGGGTGTGCACTCTCCTAGATACTGGCCTATGAGTTCTCTTGCTCAATTTAGGCAAGCTTTTTTGCTGTCTTGAGTCTGCAAACCAGCAGCCATTAGAATGGCTTGCCGGCCTGAATCCTGAAGAAAGTGCTAACCATTTGGCTGAGGCTTGGCTTTCTTTTGGGTTTTGCTGTGGGCTGACCTAGAGTCCCACTTTTCAGGATATGTCCTGAGTCAGGCTCTGCAATTGCCTTCACTCATGTGATGTTCTTCAAACTCAGTCAGAATGGCAAGGGTGTCCACTTCCAATGGAACACTCTGTAATGCATACTCTCCACTTTCCACATTTCCCAATGACAAAGCCAGTTGTAGTGCCTGTTTGAAGTCCAGGTGGGCTTCAGCTAGTAGGCGCTTTTGCATTAATCCTACATACCAAATGATCTCTCAGCATCTCATTAAGGGTTAAATCAAAGTCACATGCCTCTGCCAGTCATTCTTAATGTTATCAAAAATCCTGAAAGGACTTTTCGCTGCTCCTTGAACTGCTGAGTAAAGCCAATAGCATCTCAGAGTTAGAGGAGGTTTGGGGTTGTAATATTCCTCAACTAATTCCGTCCAGTCTTGAAAGGTTTTACTATCTGATGTTTCAGAGAAAGTTAGGCTGCTAATAACTGAAAAAAACTGTGGATCCATGTAATGTCAGCAGAATTACTTGTTGCTTCTCATCTGCCCCAATGTCATTTTCCCAGAAGAGATAACGCATTCTTTCCACATCCTGGGCCCAGTCTTCAGCAGGATTGAATGAGCCAAGCTTCTTAAGTAACAGCATGATGCCAGAAATTCTTATCCCAACTCAAAGATGACTGTTACAAACAAATGTCTTCAGAAGTGTGTTTTTCCTTACTCTTGTCACGACTGAAATAACTCCACAGAGGCTGGTATCCAATCACAAGTCACCTTTTGTTTATACACACACAGGACTTGACATTGGTCTGTCTTCCTCAGAATTAGCTCTGAGTGAACAGAACATCTGACACTCCTGGTTATATCTGTCAGCCAGGGCTCCCCAATTGGACCAAGTTAACAGGCCCAATCAGGGAACACACATTCTATGAAGTCTACCTGGCTGACTTTGTTACAATCATTACATCATCATATGGGCTGAAAAGAAGCCCCAGTCTGATAATGAACTGGGATAGGGGCAGTGCAGACAGAGTACATTTCCTTATTTTCTTTTGTCTTTGCATCGAGCAATAGCACTCCTCTGAGCACAATTACAAAAATTGGCTCTACCTAACTTGGGCCCTCCCTTTCCCTCCTATTATTGTTCTGTAATCTGGTGAGCCAAATGATTAATTGTCTGACATTCCTCTCCCAAAACTCATTTCCTGTAGCTGACCTTGAGGCCAGGGGCAGTTCTTTGGTGTTGGCTGTCCAACATCGTTGGGTGGTGGGTGAATGGGGAAGGAATTGAATACAGAGCACCTGATGGAGGTGAGTCAGAGTGGGGTTGGATATCTGAGTGTGATTGCAGGAAGGGCTCAGCTGACCAATGGGAGGGAGGCAAATAACATTAAGGAGCCAGGGCCAGCCAGTAATGTTGAAATGGATTCACCAAAAGATGGCAGATAGAACCTTTTTTATTTCATGCATCATCCAAAAGAGACAGCTTCATCATTTTAACTCTTCACCGCTACTGCATTCAAGTAGCAACCAGATCAGCTATTCAAATCTTTGGAATAGGGGTTGAAAGGGCAAGCTTCAAATAAAGGCAAGGATGCTATAACTGAGTCAAAGTAATTTGCTATTTCTCTTATAGTGCGCCAACATTCACGAAGAACAGCAGATGAGCCAGTTCCACTTTCGACATTGAGAAACACAGCTGCCAAAAGATATAAAGAATGTGGCCTCTTAACACAGCCAATTCCTAAAGATTTAAATCATGAAGAGACATTGATGTATGAAACATTTATCTAATTATATTAATAGGACTGTTGTTTGAGTATGAAAGTTACAACAGCATGACTTGGGTCAAGATGTTCCATGCATATTTTGTCTTTTTAAATATTTATTTTTCCTCATTTTTGAAGCTTTCCTCGATCAGACACCAATAGGATTGCTCACCCATCCCTACACCATTGGTTAATATACGTTTGAAAGATGCATGAAGATAACTCTGTCCACCTTTTTTTATTAATGCACAAGATGTGGGTGTTGAAGGCTAGGTCAGCATTCATTGCCCTTTTCTAACGGTTCTTAAGAAAGTGCTGCTGAACTATCTGCTTGAACTGCTACAGTCCATGTGGTGTAGATACATCCACAGTTTTGCTAGGAAAGGACTTCCAGAATTTTGACCCAGCCACACTGAAGGAATGGTGAAATAATTCCAAGTCAGGATAGTGAGTGCTTTGCAGGGGAACTTGCAGGTTGTAATGTTTCTGTACATCTGTATCTTATCCTTTTAGGTGGTAGAGATCATTAGTTTGGAAGGTATAGTATGAGGAGCCTTGATGAATTATTGCAGTATGTTCTTGTAGATGATACTGCATGTTGGTGGTGGAGTGAATGAATGTTGCAGATAGTGGTTATGGTGTCAATCTTGTAGTGATGGAGATGCAGTCAGCCAGGCAAGTGAAGAGTATCCTGTCACACTCCTGAACTTGCGCATTGTAGATGGTGGACAGGCTTTGGAGAGTGAGGAGTGTGAGTTACTTGCTGTGTATGTTCCAGTATCTGATCTGCTCTTGTAGCCACAGAACTTCAATGACCAGTTTAGTTCAGCTTCTGGTTCATGGCAGCTGTCAAAGTGTTGATAGTGGGGGATTCAGCAATGGTCATACTACTGAATGTCACTGGAAGATTGTTAGATTATTTCTTGTTGGAGATGGTCATTTCCTGGCACTTATGTTGCTTGAATGTTACTTGCCACTTATTAGCCCAAAACTAAATTTTCTAGGTCTTGTTGTTTCTGAACACAGACTGCTTCTGTGTCTGAGGAATTGTGAATGGTAATGAACAAATCATTATCACTTTTGGAGGGAACATCCAATTTAGGGAGAATTATCCTATTCACTGCATTGCAGCTGAGATTTACAAATTGTGCAGTGCTGGATAACATTACTAATGTGTTGTAATGACACTTTGTGACACCACTTTGTCCAAATAAAATCAACTTCATTGGAAATCCAGGGTGAGTTTGTTACTCCCCCCCCAACACAGTGTAGTTGAAGATGAGGGTGGCATGTGGAATAAAGTGAGTGACCAGACCACCATAATGCAGCAGGCAGTTCATCCTCCTCTCGGCCTATTGAAATCTTTAATTGACATCCAAGCAATTTTGAATTTGGCTGGAGAAGGGGCCATGGAAGGGGCTGCCTTGTAGGTTTCACTGCACAGGCTATTTGCCCCAGTGCCCACTGGGGTCACCCGCCAAGAACATAGACACACTCCCCTTTATCCCTCGAATCCAACCTCTCAAAACCCTGCCATTCCCACCCACCCATGTGCAAAAGTGTTATTTAACCTAACCATAATTGTATGAAAATGAATATAAACTAAATTTAACACAAATAAATTAAAACTTGGGCAATTCCACAAGGAAAACAGTGAAGGAATTTGGAATAGTCTTTGCTTGATGCAAACAAGAGCGCAAATTGAGCTAACAAACATTAATAATGTAGCCAGATCTGGAGTATCAAACCTGCTAAAAACATCTACCGAACTGAGGCGACAGGTCCTTTTTTGTTTCAAAATCATAAGACAACATTTTTCATTTTGGGTAGGAATTGGAGAGGGATCCTGTGGGGTTTGGGAGTGTAGTGCTGGAAATGCGCGGCTGGTCAGGCAGTATCCGAGGAGCAGGAGAATCGAAGTTTCAGGCATGAGCCCTTCATTAAGCAGTCCTCACTTTCTCCGAGAGAGCCTGTGAGGAGGAGACTCATAAGTTCCATGGACAATAGGGAAGGAGGCCTGGTCTCTCAAGGACTGTGTAAAAAATCTAGGCTACCATTTCCTGCATTGCTGTTGCACCCGGTGTTGTCTCCTCTACATCGGGGAGACAGGACGCCTTTTTGTGTAACATTTCAGAGAACATCTCTGGGATACCTGCACCCACCAACCCCACCGCCCTGTGGCTGAACACTTCAACTCCCCCTCCCACTCCGTCAAGGGCATGTAGGTCCTGAGCCTCATCCACCACCAAACTGTTACCACCCGATGCCTCAAGGAGGAACGCCTCACATTCCACCTTGGGACCCTGCAACCACACGGGGTAAATGTGGATTTCAACAGCTTCTTCATTTTCCCTCCCTCCACATTGGCCCGGTCCCAAGCCTCCAACTTGGCACTGCCCTCTGGACCCATCCATCACTCCCCTCTCTGACCTATCACTTTCTCCCTCACCTTCATCCAACTATCACCCAACCCCCCCACCCTCTCCCGCCCCCCCGCCCCACATTTATCTCGCAACCCCGACCCACAAGCCTCATTCCTGATGAAGGGCTTATGCCCGAAACATCGATTCTCCTGCTCCTCAGATGCTGCCTGACCTGTTGTGCTTTTCCAGCGTCACACTCTCGACTGAGCTCCAGCATCTGCAGTCTTCACTTTCTCCTAGTTACCAACACTCTGTCATTGTGACCCTTGATGTGGCCACTGTGCTTCAGTGTTCAATCCAAATGTCAGACTTTGCCCCAGTATTTTTGTTATACTTTGAAGATTTATCCATATTCCAAAACAGGTGGGAATCTTGCATTTTTTCATGGTTCTTTTTAGCCCCATCAGTCAGAAAACATTAAAAAGCATCACAGCAGATGCAAGCTAGATTTTCAATCTCGAGGCAGCTAGTAAGAGCAGGTAAATTTTCAGTTGCCAACCAGAACCTAATCTGGAAACAGGCATTAAGCTCTTTACATATGTAAGTGCAGGACCTAGCATCTTTTTGAAGTTCTCTTTGCAAAAGTGGTTTGCCCTGAGGCAGCAGTTCATCTGAGGGTCATCACTGGCATTTCAGTGACCTGATGCCCATTCTGTTATGCCAGTGAGTTGTCCTTGAAAGCCCATTGGGTTCTGCAGATTGCTGGCTCCCATGTTAATGAGGGTCAATGTCATGTGCATCTCTGACCTCTCCATACAGGTGTGAGGATTTGTCCCCTTTTTGCCTATTGTTGTGAATAGTCAAATTTCTAAACATTTCTGTTTACAGGAATGCACCCACAATTACACCTTGATGAGAATTTATTCTGCCCTAAAATCTGATCAGTCAAATAACTGTAAGTCCCAAAATATTGAAAATCTTAAGATAGAGTTTACCTTTACAGGTGGGCAATTAAATCCCTTACAGATACAATAGAATTATATACAGATTTGTCAGTCAACAAATGTGCTTTCTCCAGTGGAGAAATCTGGAAGGTGCAAACCAAAATAAAGGAATTTCAATGAGAGAACCTTACTAGTTCATGTTTGCTAAACAGGTGAGATAGGTTAAGTTTGTGAGGGAAAGATACAATTAAGATTATTAATATTGCTAAAAAGCGAGATGCATTGCTAAAGCTTTTTGATGCCAGGTACGTAGATTATACATCTGAATAATTAGCTGATTGAATCAAATGACATGTTCTTTTAGTTGTTTGTAATAGACAGAGTACATACTGTATCCAACCGGTTTCTGCTTTAGAAAAAATCTCCAGTTAGATATGATTCTGCAATCGGGCAGCACTTACTGAATAAAACTGACTGCCCCTCATGAGTATGTCCAGAACCAGAGGACCTGGTCTCAGAATTAAAGGGAACAAATTTAAGTTGGAGATGATGCGGAATTTATTCTGAGTGTTGAGGGTCTTTGGAACTCCTTGCTATAGAGAGCTGTGGGGAATTCCTTGTGTATATTTAAGGCTCAGATACATAGATTCTTGATCAGTCAGGGAATCCAGCGCTACGAGGAAAGGATAGGAAAGTAGCAATGAGGATTGTTGGATCAGTCATGTGTTCTTATTGAATGGCAGAGCAGGCTTGAGGGGCTGAATGGCCGCTCCTGGTCTTATGGCCTATTAGCTACTCAAACAGCTCAGTTATGACAGTCAGATAGAGCTCAGAGTGTGGCTCACTTATGTTTGCTAGAAACAACACACATTCATATTTAATGATCCCCTTTCATTGAAACTAAAAAGATTATGTCTCAACCTAATTTCTTTTTGGAGAGCTTATAGTTCCCATTGCTTTCTCCCTGGCTGTCTCAGGCAATCAGAGTCAATTCACCTCCCAGTCAGCACATCTTTTCTCCCTCGGTATAAATTGTTGGGACCATTTTGAAATTTGGCATTTTTGCATTTGTTCTGATGAATGCACGATGCAAATCCATTTTTCATCAATGTTCAAGCTCTGTGTTACCAAGCACGTACTAATCTTAGTGATGCATTAAAGTTACAATACAAATCATTTTAGATTCAATGAAATTTCAAATTTCTTGGACCAGGACTCGAGCACTCTATCCAGAGCTAATCTTATCAAAATTTGATGGGTTACATAGATTACAACCTCGCTTTCTGGGGAGATAAGCACAAATATTTCTTTTGCTATATGTCCACATCCATAGATGCTCAACTTGGAGATATCTTCATTTTTTTTTTATCCCGGTTGTATAAAATTAGTAAAATTAAAATAAAATGGTCACTTTTCTTTGTGGGTTCAGGCACCTTCACTGACCCACAACCCAGTGACAGATTCCATATTTGCCTATTTTAGTGTGTTGCTCAGGCTCAACTAATTCTCCAGATCTGAGGTGGTGAATCTGATTTAAATACTTCATTATTTTGTATCTTTTCATGAAGGAACTTGCATGCACGAAGAAGACAATACATCAATGAAAAACTGGAAACAATTTACAGCCTTTTATGTGGGGTTGTCAATATGAAATGCAAGGATCTCAAACGTCTTGTAAGTCCTTTTGTTTTACTCCTCGTTACAGCATAAGAGATGACTTTAGAGGGCTACAGTGAATGGGACTACCTGGGTGGGTCGTTTGGGAGCAAATCCAGACAGGATATCCTCCTTCTGTATTGCAAAATTCTATGATTCCATGATACATGTAGAAGCAAAGATATTGAATCTAAGATTTAATTTTGGTCACTGATATGATACATAAATAATGGAAGCCTTATGTCTCGTAAGATGCTTCATATTGTGGTGGTCAGCACAATATGGTCGAGTTGAAGGAGCAGTGGTATTATTGCTGGACTTTTAATCCAGAGACCCAAGTAATGTTCTGGGGAACCTGGATTCAAATTCCAGGTGATCGAATTTGAATTCAATAAAAAATCTGGAATTCAGAGTCCAATGCTGACCACGAATCTATTGCCAATTGTCAGAAGGACCCATCTGGTTCACTAATGTCCTTCAGGAAAGGAAACTGCCATCCTTACCTGATCTGGCCTACATGTGACTCCAAGGTAGACAAGCAGGAGGCTGGAAGAACACAGCAAGCCAGGCAGCATCAGAAGATGGAGAGGTCAACGTTTCAATGTATAACCTTTCTTCAGGACTGGAGATGGGGGTAGGGGAGGATGCAGCTAAGTGGGGGGGGGGGGGGGTGGGTATGGCGGGTGCCGGAGGTGGGATGGGGAGAGTAGCAGAATGGTGAGGTAGTGATCGGTGGGCACAGGTAGTGGGTATAACCTGCTTGGTCAGTGGGAGGGATGAATCTGGTTGGTAGCTGGAAGGAAGGCTCGGTAGGTGGAATGGAAGTGAGTAGGGGGGGCTGGAAAGGGAGTGGGTGGGAAGGTTATTTGAAATTGGAGAACTCTATGTTAAGCTGCCTCATCAGATGATGAGGTGTTCCTCCAGTTGCAGACTGATTCACTGCAGGAATGGTGGAGGCTGAGGATGGACATGTCATAGGGGGAGTGGGAGGGGGAATTGAAATGGGTGGGGACCGAGAGGTCAGGGTGGCCATTTCAGACCCAGTGAAGATAAGCAGTGAAACAAACACCTAGCCTGCGCTGAGCCTCACTGATGTAGAGAAGACCATTGGATTCATTAAACTAGGTTGGAGGACATGCAGGTGAACCCCTCAGGCGACTGACTGTGTGGAGTTTGCACGTTCTCCCCGTGTCTGCGTGGGTTTCCTCCGGGTGCTCCGGTTTCCTCCCACAGTCCAAAGATGTGCAGGTCAGGTGAATTGGCCATGCTAAATTGCCCGTAGTGTTAGGTAAGGGGTAAATGTAGGGGTATGGGTGGGTTGAGCTTTGGCGGGTCGGTGTGGACTTGTTGGGCCGAAGGGCCTGTTTCCACACTGTAATGTAATGTAATCTAATCTAATCTATGTCTTACTCAGAAGGACTGTTTGGGGCCCTGGATAGAGGTGGGGGTTGGTGTGCCAGCAGGTTTTGCATCTTTTATGGTTGCAGGGGAAGGTGCCTGGAGGTTTGAGGGGGTTAGTGGGGAGAGTGGCGTGACCTAAGGATTGGTGAAAGGAACAGTCCTTGCGGAAGGCAGAGCAGGGTGGTGGAGTGGAAGGGTGAAAGATGGTCTGAGTGGCGGTGTCTAATTGGAGTTGGTGGAAGCGTTTGAGGGTGATATGTTGGATGCGGAGGCGAGTGGGGTGGAAAGTGAGGACAAGGGGGACCCTGTCTTTATTTTGTTTGGAGGAGAGTTTAGAGCAGTGGAGCGGGGAATGGAGGAGGTACGGTGGAGGGCTGTCTGGATGACAGAGGGAGAAAAAGGACATTGTTTAAAACAAGTGGACAACTAGGATGCTTGGGAGTTGAATGTCTCATCAGAGCAGATGCGATGGAGATGGAGGAATTGGGAAACAGGATGATGGTTTTGCAGGATGCAGGGTGAGAGGAGGTTTAGTCCAGATGATTATGGAAGTCTGTGGGTTTATAGTAAATGTTGGTCCATAAACCGTCGCTGGAGATGGAAACAGAGAGGTCAAGAAAGGGGTGGGAGGTGTCTGAGATAGACCAAGTAAATTTGAGGACGGGGTGTAAGTTTAAGCAAATTTGATGAACTGCTCCAATTCAACATGGGTGCAGGATGCAGGAACAAATGTAATGGCAGAAGAATTGGGGAACAGCACTGGTGTACATACTGTTCAACACAACCGACAAAGAGGCAGGCATAGCTAGACCCTCCACAATGTGGTTGACTCTTAACTGCTCTCTGGACATTTAGAAAGAGCAATAAATGTTGGTGTAATCACCATGCCCACATCCCATGAATGAATTTTAAAAGAAAACACTATGTTAAACATTGCTTGGTGTGGCTGAGGAGCTAGACAAATTCCAAAGGTTTATGGTTTTCACTGGCTACCTGCCAGTTGTCATTGTCCATTATCTTCATATGTCACATGCAGGTGTTCTTGTAAAGAGTCCTGGACACCTAGGAATTGTGACCCAATTGCTAATTCGCTGGACAGAGGGTATTTGGATATTGGGCTGTTATCCATTTGACCAATATGGCCAAGCCAACACCCACTATGGCTTAGTAAAGAGTGTATGCAGATGGAATTAGAACATTCCTGGACCTTTGATTTGGAAACCTTGACTCGCCAAGAGATGCCCAGGATACAGCTTAGACAGTAAAGATGGAAACTCCTGCCATATGTATGTTTTCCAGATGTCTTCACTGTACTGAAGAGCACTGAGGATGCAGGCTTGCATTTTTGCGTTTTCCAAACTCTGTTGTCCCACACATTCTTATTCAGCTTGGATATAATAGTTCAATTTTTTGTGAGGCATGTGTTGATTTCAGCCTGAAGTCACAGATTTCTGGTGATTGTGGAGTCGAGATATGTGAAGTTATCTTTAACCTTCATTATCAATACTGATGCAGTGGTATGGAAACATCATGGAGCATGAAATTTGTCTTCTTGATGCTGATCGTTAAACCAGCCTCTAGAGCTGCTTTCGAGAATCTACCACTGCAAATGTTGGTCCTTCATCATTACTGCAGAGTTGCTACCTAATGATGCCTTGATGCACCTTTCTGTTGGATCCACAAGGAATAAAGCTAAATAGCTTTCCACCTGTATGTAAATAAGAGATGAAGAGTGAAATAAGGATGAAGGTGTATAACAACAGAAATAATACAGAGATGAGGGGAAGTCTTTCCCCTGAGTTTTATGTAACTTTGGAATATGCCTCAGATGGGGTGGAAGGGGGAATCATTGAATATTTTTAAGGCACCCAGTTAGATAAATTCTTGTTTGGCAAGGGAATTAATGTTATAGTAGATGGAACTTGGGAATGTGGAATTCAGAACACCAACAGATCTGACATGATCTTATTGAATGGCTGAACAAGCTTAAAGTGCTGAATGGCCTATTTCAGCTCCTAACTTCTATGTTAGTTATATTCAAAACCACATTGGTGCTGAATACAACCCTGTTGGATACTACTACAGATCTCAAAGGGCTCTGAATTTGCCCTGTCATAGCTGACCTTGCTCATTGTTTTGTCACAGAAAAAGAGATCACACTGAACAGCATTGGTAGGCAGCCAATTTTCTACAGCTTAAACAGAATAACAGTACTTACGTGGTCAACTGCTTTGGGGAGGCAATCCTCATGGTCAAAACCAAAACAACAAATTGCAGAAATCCGAAACAAAAACAGTTTTTCCAGCAGCTTCTGTTTTTGAAAAATTCATGGTCTACTCTGTGTACACAGTGTTGAGAATGTCATATTAATTGTTGATCTTACAGTTTTGAAAACAACACTGGGATTCAGGGTAGATGTGTTCAGCTGGGATCAGCATTCTCTTAACAGCAACGCCCACAAGTACTTGTCTCATAATGTTTAACAAGGAGAAGCCTCAATAGTTGTTGCAATCACTGTGGTTGGCCTTGTTCTTGTGTGGGATTAAAATCTATGCATTACGCTTATCCTGAGCCACTGCCTCCTTTCCCCTAGTAAAGAGCTATGGATACCCAGGAGTTGTGACCCAGTTGTTAATTCACTGGACAGAGAGTATTTGGATATTGGGCTGTTATCCATTAGACAAATATGGCCAAGCCAACACCCAGTGTGGCTGAGCAAAGAGTGTATACAGATGGAATTAGCACCTTCCTGGATCTCTGATTTGGAAACCTTGACTTGCCAAGAGATGCTCAGTGACAGAGGTTTGTGTAGATGATACAGGAATGCTTAAGAGTACAGGCTGTATAGTTATAGATGGATTGCTTCCTGCTTTACTCATGAAAAGCTGTTTAATAATTTTGTTCAGCTCTTCCATTGTTGGTTCGATATTCTGCTCTGCCCAGCCATCTGGTCTTCTCAGGGTGGCTAAAGCTTTCTCAGTGACAGTATTCTTCTCCCAAACAACAACTTCAGGTAGCCTTCTAGCAGGGTGGCTCAGTGGTTAGCATTGCTGCCTTACAGCGCCAGGGACCTGGGTTTGATTCCTGCCTCGCAGGACTGTCTATGTGGAGTTTGCACATTCTGCCTGTGTTTGTTTGGGTTTCCCCCCTTGTTCCAAAAGATGTGCAGGTCAGGTGAATTGGCCATGCTAAGTTGCCCATAGTGTTAGGTGCATTAGTCAGGGGTAAATATAGAGAAATGAGTCTGGGTGGGTTACTCTTTGGAGGGTCGTTTGGGCCAAAGGGCCTATTTCCACATTGTAGGGAATCTAATCTATTCTGCACTTCAATGATGTATTGCAGATGTTGCTGACATTCATTGCCTTTGTTTTTAATGGAGTCAATTTTTTTACTGCTGGATGTGTTTGCATATTTAATCCCTTGATACATATACTTAGCATTCCCTGTGCTGAAGAACATCTGGACATTCCAGGGCAGCACTTAGCAGTCAGTGGACTTTACTCTAAGTGGCTCCTAGTGTATTCATAGCCTTAGTTCTCAGTTTTCAGATCCCTCTTGTGATTCAAGGGAATGAACTGCTGGCTTCAATGACAGGTTCTATTATGATGATGATGTCCTTGAACCAGTCAGCGTTTGTCTGCTGTTGCTTGCTTTATGTTAAGAGTGCTGTGTTGTATTGGAGGAGAAAGTGAGGTCTGCAGATGCTGGAGATCAGAGCTGAAAATGTGTTGCTGGAAGAGCGCAGCAGGTCAGGCAGCATCCAGGGAACAGGAGAATCGACGTTTCGGGCATAAGCCTGAAGAAGGTTCCTGAAGAAGGGCATATGCCCGAAATGTCGATTCTCCTGTTCCCTGGATGCTGCCTGACTTGCTGCGCTTTTCCAGCAACACATTTTCAGCTGTGTTGTATTGGAGTCTTGCTCATTTTAGCACTTAGTGTGGAAATGCTAGACAGTGCCTGTTCAATCAAGTTGACCAACTTCATTTTTTAAAATTTGAGTACGCAAGATGAAGAACCTTTCTGCTTTGAATGAGAAGGTATCAAAGATTGCATCCTCACCTACATTCACACCAGGAATTGATGTGTGTCAGGGTCAGCATGATGGCTGCTGTGTGTGTTGAGAATGCTGTTCAGAGAGTCATGGCTGAGTGATTATTGGATGTGGGGAATGTGAATACCCTGATCTTGGATAGCTACAGGATGTTTATGGCATGGTTTAGTCTGAAAGAAGATGTCGGGGTGTTTCCAAAGTTGTGGTCGCTGTATAACTCGTGTACAGTACTCTCTGTCCAGTCACACTTTCTTTTCCCATGATGCATGAGGCAGGATTCCAATGATGCCCATTCTTGAATTGAAATCTCCAGAAAGTAAACAGGTAGATAGGAAGAAACTTTACCCCTCGATGGAGGGATCAATGACCAAGGGACAAGTTGTAAGGTAGGGGCAGAAGGTTTAGAGAATATTTGAGGAAAAGCCTTTTCGCCAAGAGGGTGGTGGGAATCTGGAACTCCCTACCCACAAGGGTGGTGGAGGCAGAAACTCTCTTTATATTTAAGAAGTATTTAGATGAGCACTCGTGATGCCAAGACATATGGGCTGGGAAATGGGATTAGGATAGCTATGTTGGATTTTATATCGACTGGAGTGGAGGACTTTTCCTTGTGCCATAGATCTTGATGATTCTATGTTCTCACTTAGAGATTTGTGCTGATATGAGTATCAAGCTCACCATAGAACTGGGTCATTGTCCTTCTATAGGCGAGCACAACATTGAAGCAGATATAGTCATGATGTTAACAGGCACTGTATGAGTTGAGAGGCTGTTGGAGGGAACATGTTCTGATCCATTTGTGAGGGTTCAGTTATTGAGAGTTGCATGCGCCTTGCAACACTTTGCTCATGCACTTTGTCTGAGCTGTTCCCTTTGTCATGTATCATTTTTCTGTCAGTGATCCGCTCCAGGTATTAATGTAGTAAATCTTTTAAGAACTGTTTCAGATGTGTTAACATCCTTCTGTTAAGTACAGTGACAAGTACTTTATACAGAACTCCAGACGTAGTCACACTCATGTGAGCCTGGCCTCTTGTAGGGATGCTACATTGATGTTCGGCTGAACAAATTCTGTGTTTGATCATGGTCATTTTATACGTTATCGGTCAAGTGGAGGTTTATTGTCAGACCTCTGCACATGATCCTGAAGTTCAAGCTTGACATCTTCCTTTTTGTTTGGTTTATTTATTTACCTGCTGTAATACATTTCATCCTCTTGCTGATCTCTAAGCTCCAACGCAAAACTCCAGTCATTAACGCACCTGGTAAGTCAGCACCTGACTGGCTGAGGATCTGGGTAAAAACAAGGACTGCAGATGCGGGAAACCAGAGTCTCGATTAGAGTGGTGCTAGAAAAGCACAGCAGGTCAGGCAGCATCTGAGGAGCAAGAAAATCCAAGTTTCGGGCAAAAGCCCTTTGCCCGAAATGTCGAATTCTCTGGATAGACATGAGGGGGGAGGTGTGAGCACAAGTTTTACACCTCTTGCGGCAAGGGAAGGTGCTGGGAGTGGAGGGTGGTTTGGTGGGGGGGGTATGGGCTTAACGAGGGAGTCGTGAAGGGAATGGTCTCTGTGGAATGCTGAAAGGGGTGGGCAGGGAAATATACCTCTGGTGGTGGGGTCTGACTGTAGATGGTGGAAATGATGGAGGATAATGTGGGGTAGGTGGTAGAGGTAGATAGGTGAGGTGGAAGGTGAGGACAGGGCAGGTGTTCTTCCTCGATGTGGTTGGAGGTGGGGTTAAAGGGCAGAGGTGTGAGAAGTGGAGGAGATGCACTGGAGGGCATTGCTGATCACGTGGGAGGGGAAATTGCAGTCCTTGAAGTAGGAGGCCATCTGGGATGTTCTGGAGTGGAATTGGTCCTGCTGGGACCAGATGCAGCAGAGGCCAAGGAATTTGGGTGTAAGGAATAGCATTTTTACAGGAGAGGGTTGGGAGGAGGTGTAGTCCAGGTAGTTGTGGGAGTCAGTGGGTTTGTAGTAGATGTCCGTGTTGAGTCGGTCGCTGGAGATGGAGATGGAGAGGTCCAGGAAGGGGAGGGAGGTGTCCAAGATGGTCCAGGTGAACTTGAGGTGAGGTTGGAAGGTGTTCATGAAGTTGATGAACTGTTCAACCTCCTCGAGGGAGCATGAGGTGGCACCGATACAGGCAGCGATGTAGTGGAGGAAAAGGTGGGGAATGGTGCCGGTGTAGCTGCGGAAGATGGACTGTTCCACGTACCCTACAATAAGGCAGGCATAGCTGGGGCCCATGCGGGTGCCCGTGGCAACCCCTTTGGTCTGGAGGAAGTAGGATGATTCAAAGAAGAAATTGTTGAGAGTGAGGACCAGTTCAGCCAATCGAATGAGTGTGTCAGAGGGAAGGTACTGGTTGGTTCAGTGGGACAGGAAGAAACGGAGGTCTTGGAGGCCTTCAGTATGGCAGACGGACATGTACAGGGACTGGATGTCCATGGTGAAGATGAGGCATTGGGGGCGAGGGAACCGAAAGTCGTGGAGGAGGTGGAGGGTGTGGGTAGTGTTCCGAATGTATGTGGGGAGATCCTAGATCAAGGGGGACAGGACAATGTCAAGGTATGCAGAGATGGGTTGGTGAGGCAGGGGCAGGCAGAGACAGTGGGTCAACTGGGCAGTCAGGTTGATACCAGCCTAGTATACTTAACCTTTCCTGATAACGTAATCCACTCATTTAAAGTATTAGTGTAGTAAACCATTTCTGAACTGCTTCCGAGGAGTTAACATCCTTCTGTTAAATATGGTGACAAGTACTGTATACAGAACATTCAGAGCTCTTTGCACCTCAGAAATCTGCAATCTCTTGCCACTTAGATAATATTTATTGTTTCAATTCATTCTGCAAAAATGGATATTGTCACACTTCCCAACATTATACTCTATTTACCAGATCTTTGCCCATCTACTTAACCTATCAATATCCCTTTGTAGGCTCCTTACCACTCCTTGTAGGCTTCACAACTCACTTTCCTATCTTCCTTTGTGTTATCAGCAAATTTAGCTGCCATTCCTAGCTCCTTTTATCCAAGTCATTTATATAAATTGTAAAGAGTTGAGGCCCCAGCACTGACTGCATGACACACCATTCCTGACATCCTGCTAGTCTGAAAATGACTAATTTATTCATATTCTCTACTTCCCGCTATCCAGCCAATCTTTTAGCAACATCAATGTATTATCCTATACCATGAACTTTTATTTGCAGCAGTAACCTTTGACAAGGAATCTTATCAAAGTGCCATCTGGAAGTCTGACTATAATATATTCACTAATTCACCTTTATCCACAGCACAAGTTACTTCTTCAAATAATTCCAATAAATTAGGTAAACATAATTTCCCTTTGACATGACCAAGAAGGCTGTACCTTGAATTCATTTAAGTGCCATGTTATATTATTTTTAATGATAACTTTTAACATTTTCCCTCTAACTGATGATAAGCTGTAGTTTCTTGCTTTGTTCCTTCCTCCCTTAGCCATTTTTCTGTCTAAAAGGACCTACCCTGAATCTAATGAGTTTTGGTAAATTAAAACCAGTGCATCAATATCTCACTAGCTATTTTTTTTTAAACCCTGCAATGAAATCCATCAAGACCTGAGGACTTGTTAACTCACAATTCTAAAGATTTATTCAATATTACTTCCCTGTTAGTGGTCATTTTCTTGAACTCCTCTCTCTATTTCAATTCTTGGTTTACACCTATTTCTGGAAGGTTACTACATTGTCTCCAGTGAAGACCAGTGCAAAATATCTGCTCAACACATCTGCCATCTCTTTATTTTCCATTGCTAATTCCCTAGACTTATTCTGTACAAAGCCAATCCTTACTTTGTGAACTCTTTTTTGAAATGCGTGAAGGAACATTTCCTATCTGCTTTTATAATTTTGGCTAACTTTCTCCTTTACTCTAATTTTTTCCCTCCTTTTTAATCTTTGAGCAGTGCTTCGATATTTTTATATTCTGTCCAATCTTCTGATCTGGCATATAAGTGATTCAGTTTTTTGTCAACTAATAATGTTCAAGGAACCTATTTTCAGCAGTAACTTCATGTAGTGCAGCATGCCAGCCCAGAGGTTTCATCTGGACTGAAATGACCTGTTTTTAATGCAAACTACAATGGCCCTAAAAAACTGTGGAGGGGCGGCGTGCAATTTCTGTGACTCCAGTCCAATGCCTGGAGGGTGAATTAGATTGCTTGTTCTGC
The DNA here is from genome assembly GCF_037043375.1 of Chiloscyllium plagiosum. Lineage (NCBI taxonomy): Eukaryota > Metazoa > Chordata > Chondrichthyes > Orectolobiformes > Hemiscylliidae > Chiloscyllium > Chiloscyllium plagiosum. The sequence continues at coordinate 28,704,407 of NW_028270172.1, read as the reverse complement.
CCTTTCTCTGAAGGATTCAGGAGATCTTCTGCAAGCGTTTTGCTGGATGAGCAGTGGAAATTCCCATGAAATTTCAGACTCGCAAAATAGTATTAGATTAGATTCCCTACAATGTAGAAACAGACTCTTCAGCCCAACAAGTCCACACCAACCTCTGAAGAGTAACCCAACCAGACCCATTCACCTGGCTTGCTCAAGGAAACCAGAGCAAACCCACTCAGACATGGGGAGAATGTGCAAACGCCATGCAGTCACCTGAGGCTGGAATTGAACCCAGGTCCCTGGTGCTGCAAGGCAGCAGTGCTAACCACTGAACCACCATGCTGCCCTAGTGAATTGAATGTTGCCTTTCAAATCCTGACATAAAATCACATGACAGAAAGCCTTAGCTCATGGAGATTGTCAAGTTAAAAATGCCTAATGGTAAAAATAACATGAATGATTTATTTTGATTTTGTTTTCCTTACTTCTTTCATCCAGCTTTATTTTTGCTGGATGCTTGAGTCATGGTTGGTAGTTTTCATACCACCTTAGTACGATTTGACTGGTAGCAGTTATACATACGACTTGTTCATTGGCGAGGTTTCATGAATTTGATGTAAAAGCATGATCTATATTTTAAAATGTGATCCAATGTTACACTTTTATATAATAGAACATGTTGTGTGCAAAACTTTTTATATCTCTTTGGAGGACAAATTAGTTTGAGCTGTGCTGTTTCTGTACAGACTGCAGCAGTTCATGAAGACAGCTCACTGTCATCTTCTCAAAGGCAACTAAGGATGGGTAATAAGTGCTGACCCAGCCAGGGGCACCCATGTCACAAGTGAATAAAAACAAGGAACTGGTGATGTACAAATTAAATTCTCCCCCATTGATTAACTGTTAACTATAAAATCGATGGAAAATTATTACATTGCAAGGTGTATTTATTTTCAGCTTTACTTAATAGTCAATGTGTCTTAACTGTTTGTTAAGATATTTTGGATTCAAAACATTTGAACTCTGTGCTGAATTGTGCTCCTTTAGTGTGCAGGTCTTTTTAGTGTGGATATGCTCTAGTGATTCTTTAAGAACAAAAAATCTCTTTATTTATAACTGATGCATAAACTGTGGACACCTCTTTCAATCAGATGCCAATGCCGATCACATATGTGGAGTTTCTGCTGAAAGGACCAGAAGAAGGCGAGAATCCGTTTCCTTTAGGACTCTCACAGTTGCTAAGGTAGACATGTTAAACATAATAAATCATGTACTGGCAGTTGCCACCAAGATTAGTAGGTCATACATTACAGACTTTGTAGACAGCTTTGGCATTGGAAATTGTACAATGAAATACAAATACACAAGTGTGAGGATTGTATCAAATGTTTATTTGAGCAGAGGAAACCTTTTCAGGTTTCCATTGCTTTGTCACAAGTACAGTAATCACTTGTGTGACATGATGTAACAGTCAATGTTCCCTTGAACCTTTGCTACCTTTGTACAACCGACTTGTCGCACTGGTCAATCTCTTTAAGACTGATATGATGTCATGCAAGTACAAGTCCATATTGTCTTCTAGTTCACGTGTTAGAAATAATCATACGTTTGACTTGGAAAATCTCGATGGGAATAACATGGCTTGTCACGCTTCTTGTTATGAAGACTGCTTTTGACTGGTAGCCTATTACAGATGACTGAGCAGTACACCCATGAATATGGTCCATGGGAACATTTACACATTAGTTACTCACCAAATAGTTACTAGTTCTTTATATATAAAAATATATAAAATCTTGCCTTGAAATGTCATGCTGCCCCTACCATTTCATTTGTTCATAAAAAGAGTAAATTTGAAATATTCTTTTCTTTAAAAAAAATCATAGTATTGACTGTGTGATAAGATGTTGTACTTCCATGTTGTTGATTTGGTGTTCCTTGTAGTGTTGAGCTGCACAAAAGATATGTTGTTCCTGGTGTAAATGGGCATTATGCTTGGATAATGATGTTTCTGGTCTTATTGATTGGTTCTTTTCTGTTTGGTTTTTCCAGCTCAGGTGTTTGTTCAAAATGGATCCTGTTTCTTTTCATTTGCTTATTGGTTTCTGTCACAATTGTACATGACCTTGGGGCTTTGGTTTCAGCAATAAGGTCTGCTGGGTTCCAAGGTTTCCTAATTGAAGCCTGTACATACATATTTTGTCCATTCAACAGCTCATGCAGATCGGGATTTGGCACGTTTGGTAAAATGCTGACCTCCTCTAACCTGTGCTTCGGTGAATTGCTGCCTCACTTGCTCCTGGTCACTTGGAGGGTTGATCTTGCTTGGCAGAGTAGTCCTTTTATTTTTCCATTCATTTTTTTTCCATTCCATTGACTCATAAATATGTCTTTCCATAAAACCATATTCCTGAGAGCAGTGCTATAATGAGGTGATGATGATGATGAGAAACTGATATTATTCAGTAAATTTCTTGAATTTTCCATTTCCAAGTTGGACACCATGATTACTAGCTAATCTCTCTGGTGATCCTCGTTCAGCAAACTAAAGCTCAACAGCTGGTATGACAAGTCAAGCCTTTAATCTTTGGATAAAAGAGAACTTTGGGTAGTAATCTGCAATAATAAGATTCCTTTCTAGATTGTGTGAATAAAGTGGCTTTTACAGTCTGCGGTAGTCTGGGTGATACTTCTAGCTTTCACTTCTTCTTTTTCTGCTGCGTCTTTTTGTTTGTCTGGTCTACATTGTATGAAGATATTACATTTGTGACATCTGTCCAATACCTGGATCGTCTTTCATGTCTTTCCATTTAGCGACAAGCAGGACAGCATAGCTCCCAGCGCTATTTCCCCTCCTGGCTTGACATTCAGAGCAAAAGTTGAATATCTCATACAGTTTTGCTGGTGCTTTCTACAAGATTCTATTTGTAGATCTGTTCTTATGGATGTAAATCACACTCCACCATAAGACGTCCCTCTTGGAGATATGTATGGAACTTCTTACATCCACACATGACTGCCAAATACTCTCTTCTATGATGGCAAATTTGGTCTCAACTGTAGTCAGGGCTTTGGATGCAAAGACAATTAGTTTGTCTTCTTGTAGCAAGGCTCCTTCCAGTTGAGGGTGAAGGCCTTGCATCTGCCAACAACTCTGTGACTGACTTGCAGGGAGTTGAACAGGAGTTGAAACATTTCTCTGCAATGATAATGCACCACCCAGTTCAGGTACTTAGTTGAAAAATAAACTGTCGATGATAATGTCAAAGTCAAATTATGTAGTGAGGAAGAGAATTTTAGGGGCTGTGTACAAGATGGTGGAAAAACCATCAGTTCACTACAGGTTTGGGACTGTCTCTGTTCCTTGCAGTTAAAGAAGAAACACTTTTTGATTCTTAAGAAAACCAGTTTATTTTTCCTTCAGCAGTAGCTGTGACTTTTCGTTAATTAATCAGAGAACAATTAGTGATGTAAACCAATCACTCTGTGCATCCTGTTAACAACTGAAAGTATTCAGAGATAGAAAATTGAAAATTAACATCCTGTTTGGCAAAGAGTCATCTCAGCAAACCCTATGAAAAAGTATCATTGAACTGTTCCGGTCCTTCCCTCACCCACAACAATCTCTGTGGTTTAACGTACTTCGGGGTGGTTGAAATCCCTCTATCCCGGATTTAATTTTATTTCCACCCCCACCCCCCATATTTGTGATAATTCATGAGTACTTTGTCTGCTGATTTTAAAATGTAGATGCATGTACTTTGAAGTTTCATTGTCCAACACTAAGGTTTCTTAAAAAATTATTACAGGATTAGCCGTCAAAAGATGACCAAATGTTACCCGTCAATACTATTGACTCCAAAGGAATTGAGGACTCCTGAGCTTGTATGGAAAACATTTCTCTGCAATGACAGTGCACCACCCATTTCAGGTACTTAGTTGAAAAATAAACTGTGTACCTTGCAGAATGCCAATGCCAAAAACAAATTATGTAGTGAGGAAGAGAATTTTAAATTTTTGTTTGTAATACATTTCTGCGTTGCCTTTGAAAGCTAACTTTATCTGGACACTTTAATTATTAGTTCTGTTGTGCACAGTTAATCAACTTCAAGTCGTAGTTTTTGTTTATTAGCAACTGAAATTAAATATAACAGTGCATTTTTTTTAACAGAAGAGCATGTTTATTATACTAATTTGTGGGGTGTGGGTGTTGCGAGCTGGGTGAGCATTTATTACCCATCTTTGGTTGGCCTTGTGAAGGTGTTGCTGAACTGAATTGTTGAATTGCTGCAGTCCATTTGGTATAGGTACACCCACAGTACTGGTAGAAAGGGAGTTCCAGGATTTTGACCCAGTAACACTGAAGGAATAACAATATGTTTCCATAGTGTTCCCATGTGTCTGCTGCCCTTGTCTTTCTAGATCCTAATGTTTTTGGGATTGGAGGGTGATGTTTGAGGAGGCTTTGGTGAGTCAGGAGATGAGTTCATCACTGCAGGATTCCCTGCCTCAGAGCTGGTCTTGTAGACACAGTACTTATATGGCTCGTCCAATTCAGATTCCGATCAACGGTAACCTTCAGTGTGATTCAGTGATAGCAATGTCTTTGAATGTTAAGAGCTGATGGTTAGATTCTATCTTGTTGGAGATGGTCATTGTCTAGAACTTGTATGGTGTCAGTGTTATTGGAAACTGTCAGTGCAAGCCAGGATATTGTCCAGGTCTTGCTGCATTTGGGCATGGACTGCATCAGTATCTGACGAGTCACGACTCTACTTCGTGCAATCATCAGCGAACATCCCCACTTCTGACCTTCAGGTGGAAGGAAAGTCATTGCTGAAGTAGTTGACGATGGTTGGGCCTAGGACACTAGCCTGAGGAGCTGAAGTTGACCCACATCTTCTTGTGTGCCAGGTGTGACTCAATCCAGTGGAGAGTTTTCTCTTGATGCCTATAGACTCCACTTCTGCCAGCGTTCCTTGATGTTACAGTCTGTCAAATGTGTTCATGATAACAAGGGCAGTCACTCTCACCTCCCCTCTGGAGATGGGCTCTTCCGTCCATATTTGAATCGAGGCTGTAATAAGGTCAGAGATTTTACTGTAAAGCCGCTGTCTCATTCTTGGGTCTGAGAATATGCACTTATAGAAGGAAAGCAAAAAATAAATCCTTTACATATGTTATACCTTTTACAACTTCAGGTCATCCCATCGATTTTAGAGCTAATGAAGCACAGTATTACCTATCATACCGATAACAAATGCAATGTGAAAATATGACTTTCTCAACTTAATATAGCAGACTTGCAAAATCATATTGTTCCTCTCGAAATTTACATTTTAAATAATCATTTCTATTTGCAAGAACGTTGTTCTGAGATCATATAAGTCACAAGGTGCTGATTTTAAAAGGGCTATTGCTCAATATCAGATCAACAATTGGGCACATTTACTGAGCTAACTTGAATGCGATGATTTGAGCATTGGGGCCTTAAGGACAATTTGGCTGGAATAAAACATAAAACATGCTCCTGGAACGTATCGCAAACGGCTCAGTAAAAACTATAAATTAAAAATATCGCTTAATTTGTGTGCCCAACATATTCTGAAGGATTATAGCGTTCCTTCTCAAGGAATTGAATACTTCTGGCTAGATTCTAAGTCACGAGCATCATCATTTGTGTCTGACATATGCATTCCGAAGAGTTCCAAAGTGGAGAACTTGCCGACCTTCCTTCAGATACCTTCCCTATCTTGATGACATTTCATAGGTGCATAATTCATTAATAAATTAATTCTGAAAATGTAGAAGGACTGAGTAACTGTCAGTCAGTTCTACCTCCTTATTGTGTTTTTTCGTGAGTCCAAAATCATGAAGAAGATCATTGGTATTCTACAGTGATTTAGTTAAGGCTGAAGCTAAGGTTCTAAATCCAAAGAAGACAAATGATATGATTATGAGGGGCAATTTAGCTAAATCAGATTGGGAAAGTAGATCAAGATGAATGACAGTTGACAAGCAATGGAAAGCGATTAAATAATTCATAATCCACTGTTTTAAAGCATTCATTAAATAAATAAAATCCCATGAGAGAAGTGGCTAACAATTTGATAAGCCTTAGATGAAAGCAGAACATTTATGACATTTACAAAAGGAGGACTAAACCTGAGGCTTGGGAGGATTTCAAGACTCAAAAAAGATTAGATTAGGTTAGATTAGAGAAGATTAGATTACTTACAGTGTGGAAACAGGCCCTTCGGCCCAACAAGTCCACACCGCCCCGCCAAAGCGCAACCCACCCATACCCCTACATTTACCCCTTACCTAAAGAATGAGCAAGATAATGGTCAAGAGAGAAAAAATAGTATACAAGAGTAAAGTAGTTCAAGATACAAAAGCAGGCTTTGAAAACTTCTACAGATATGCCAGAAGAAATAGATTGGTGCAAGTAATCATGGCTCCCTTGGAGGCAGAGACTGGAGAAATTATAGTAGAGGATAAAGAAATAGCAGAAACAAACACCTTACTTTTGACTCCATAGTAAGAAGACAAAAATATCCAAGGTTTGAAGGATAAAGGGTGTAGTCAAACTGAGGAACTCAAAAAACTAATGTTGATAAAGAGAAGGATCAAACTTAAAGTCAACAAATTCCTTGGTCCTAACAGTCTATACCCTTAGGTTTCAAAAGAGGTAGCTATAGATATAGTGGATGTATTATTTTTATAGAATGGATAGTTTTGTTGGACCAGGGGAATGGAGGTAGAGCTGTTGTGTTGAGCTGTGGTGTCCCTGTCCAGGCAGGTCAGAGCATGACAGTCCTTGGAAGGAAGGGTGGGTCATGGCAGTCCTCAGAAAGATTGTAAAGGTCAGGGGGGAAGGAGCTGGATGACACAGTGAAGGTCAATCGTGGCAAAGCTAACACAATAGAACAGAAATGCTCAGCAGGTCTGGCAGCTACAATGGAGAGAAACAAGGTTAATGTTTTGAGTCCAAATATGGCTCTTCTTCAGAATACTTCATCATGCATAAAGGAGTTCAAGAGTGACTTGATCAAAAGGATTGATGACTTTGTGAGATTCTCCACAGCCACAGAACCAGAAAGCCCGTTGAATTTGGCTGGATTTTCCCAAGTGAAAGGACACTTGGTTCCACGATGTGCAGATGGCCTGTGACCACTGAAAACAAATCCAAGGTTGTATTTGCTTCCAAGGGAGCTCACAGGACTTGTACATTCCCAGTCACTCTCAGTGCCACAAGACATTGTGCCCCTGTACAATTATGGGGTTGGCTCCTAGGTACCCTCAGAAAACCTGGTTTGTGACACTCACAAAGTCCAGCAGAGGAGAGGAACAGTATCTCTCATGTGTCTAGAAGGGCAACAGTAAGTAAATGATTGGATTGCGGAATGTTGTGTTCTGTTGTGTGGATTGTTGACTGCTGACCTCACCACAAGTGGAGCACTGCAAAACATGCCACAGAAATTCTCACCATTCATTGTGATGTCTTCTGCACTACACGATCTCAGGGGCAAAGCAGCATGAAACTGCCAGCAAAGAGATGGAGGAGCTGCATACACCATCAAATGAGGATGAAGAAGAAAAAAATCAGAAGCTCCTGAGGTGATTCAGAGTGTGGCTCCAACAGCAGATGCCAAGGACAAACACAACTTCTACTGAGCGCTCTGCTAGATCAGCAACCCCATGGTGGTTGCCAACCTCTCCATGAAAGAAGACACCCATTCACATGCTGGAAACATGGCCGATTTTGTGGCTTGAGTGGATCTCTCCATTGTCCATGTGAGGATGTGTAAGGCCTTTGGCATCTCTGCCAGATGCTGTCCTTCCTGTCTCCGGCAGGTTTCTTGCAGCTCTTCCCACTTTCCCATTAACAGTGTGTGTTTGGTTTCCAAAAGTCTGGGACCTTGGTCAAATCTAATTGCAACCATGTTCCCATTGAGGTGAAAGTCTCTGTGCTGATGAGGGTACCGGACAATGATATAATGGTAGATAAGGAAGGGTCAGGTGGAATGTGACGTGGAGAGCTGTGACATTATCCATTTTCAAAGAAAGTACTGAAGCAGGTTTTTTTAAATGTCGAGAGTCTCGGAAAGATTTGAGTTTATAGGAATCTGGGTAAACCTGTACGCAAATTACAGAAGGCTAACATTTAGGTGTAGAAAGCAAATGGAAAAGCAAATGGTATGTTAGCCTTACATAGAGAATCAGTGTAAAGAAATCTTCTCTGTGAAAACATTATTTTCATTTGAACACATTGGAAGGGAGAACAGTACTAATTCTAATTTCTTTTTACTTAGATCAATGTCGTAGAACATCACAAGTGCTTAGGTAAAAATTCTTTTGATGTCTTTGAAGTTCTATATTGGTCAACAGTTTTTGAATTTCTTGTTCTTGTTTTACGAAACTAAAACTTTTCTTAAAGTAATTTGATCCACAATGTTCTGCTTCTGGAGAATCCCCAGGTATAACTTCAATCTTCAGGAGTCAACTTTGACTGATTTCTTGTGGATTTTGTGTTGCACAACTCTACAGAATCTGCTGGAGACTCTATCTCAGAGAGTAATGGAGATTGGCTAGAGATGGCTTCTGATCTCTTGTGAGACCAACATCGAGGGCCGAAGGACCTGTACTGCACTGTAACATTCTCTGTTCTATGTTCTATGTTTCAGGCGTTGGAGCCTGTGTAGCCCATTTTCACTATGACCAGTTTTATAAAGGTTTAGCCCTATAACTTTTAAATCCGCTCTATGACCCATATTTCATTGGATGCCTGGGCCTCTTCAGCCCAGCATTGCTAAAATACAAATTGCAAGAACCACAGTATTCAACTCAATCTCTTAATTTGCATATAATAAATGACGTTCCCATATTTGGACAGACATTTAATAAGGCTGATACTGGTCATGATAGGATGCATGGGATTCATTGGTTGCTGCAATCATTATTAGTTATGTTCTAATCAGTCAGGATCCATGGGAAGGAAGCCAATGATAGTAGATGAAAGGAAACAAGCACTTACAACATGAGACTGCAGGAAGCTTCCCAACATCTCGTGGGTAATTAATTGGATCAGGAATTGTAACTATATGGGACAAGTTTGATGGACTTTCCAAAATAATAAAAAAACAGAAGAACTGTGGATACTGGAAAAACTCCGCAGGTCTGGCAGCATCTGTGGAGAGAAATCAGAGTTAACGTTTCGGGTCCAGTGACCCTTCCTTAAAACTTTGCTGTCTGATATTCCCTTCTATTGCTTCTCTCCATGCTGCTCCTCTGGCAACATCATAATCTGCAAACACAGATGTTGCTTCTACATTTGTACTGACAATACCCAATCTTCTTTCACTTGACTCTGTTGGAATGGATCATAAAAGGATTCAAGCTCACTTTATTAAACAAGTGAGCTTGAAAGCTGAATGACTGGCTGTTCCTCTAACCATGTTTGTAATCAAATCAAATAAATAAATATGAAGAGCTCACAGTTCATGGAAATGTTAATATGATAAAGGGACAATTTTAGGAAATCATGCTCATAGTAAGAGACTTTCTGACCAGAGCACATATCAGGAAATCATGTGTGCCTTCTATAATTTTTCACTTACTAAAATAAGCAGATGGAAAAGCAGAATAAAGCGTTTCTGAAATTTGGAGAGAGAAACAGTTAACGTTTTGATCTGTCATGACTCTGGAATGAGAGTCACACCAGACTCGAAATGTTCACTGTTTCTCTCTCCACAGATGCTGCCAGACCTGCTGAGTTTCTCCAGCATTCAGTTTGTTTGCTGAGCAGTGAGGGTATGTGATGGAACACACATCTCTAAAATCAGCCCTTAGATGGGTAGAGTTACTGAAATGTGTGCTGTCCAAGAATATTAGCAAGCAGGAGAAGTGAACTGTTTGGGATATCTTGATCAGATGGGCCAACGGGCTGAGAAGTGACAGATGGAGTTTAATTTTGATAAATGCGAGGTGCTGCATTTTGGGAAAGCAAATCGTAGCAGGAATTATACACTTAATGTAAGGTCCTAGGGAGTGTTGCTGAACAAAGAGACCTTGAAGTGCAGGTTCATAACTCCTTGAAAGTAGAGTCGGATAGTGAGGAAGGCATTTGGTATGCTTTCCTTTATTGGTCAGAGTATTGAGTACAGGAGTTGGGAGGTCATGTTGCGACTGTACAGGACATTGGTTAGGCCACTTTTGGAATATTGCATGCAACTCTGGTCTCCTTCCTATTGGAAAGATGTTGTGAAACTTGAAAGGGATCAGAAAAGATTGACAAGGCTGTTGCCAGGTTTGGAGGATTTGAGCTACAGGGAGAGGTTTAATAGGCTGGGGCTGTTTCCCTGGAGCGTCAGAGGCTGAGGGGTGACTTGTAGAGGTTTACAAAATCGTGAGGGGCATGGATAGGATAAACAGACAAAGTCTTTTCCCTGGGGTGGGGGAGTCCAGAACTAGAGAGAATAGGTTTAGGGTGAGAGGGGAAAGATATAAAAGAGACCTAAGTGGCAACTTTTTTATTCAGAGGGTTGTACGTGTACGGAATGAGCTGCCAGAGGAAGTGATGGAGCCTGGTATAATTGCAACATTTAAAATGCATCTAGATGGGTATATGAATAGGAAGGGTTTGGAGGGTTATGGGCTGAGTGCTGACAGGTGGGACTAGATTGGGTTGGGATATCTGGTTGGCCTGGACGAGTTGGACCAAAGGGTCTGTTTCCATGCTGTACATCTTTATAACTCTATCAGGTAAATTATCAATCTGTGTGTTTTGCCATCTTCCTAGCGCAACAGCGGCCTCATTGAAATCAGATTTAACTGAAACTGAAGCTGCAGTGTTTGAACTTCCACCGTGGTTAGCGCTCATTGAAGCTAAGAACAGTAAGTAGAATCATTTCAAAAGTACTGTTGAATCTAAACATATTAGCCCTGAAAATGATTGGATTGCTATCAGATTACACCACTATCATAGGGGAGGCAATGGGATAGTGCTATTAGTTAATCCAGACACCCAGGTAATGTTCTGTGGACCCAGGTTTGAATCCCACAATGGTATAATTTGAACTCACTAAGATCTGGAAATAAGAATCCATTGATGACCGTGAATCCATTGTCGATTGTTGGAAAAGCCCATCTGGTTCACTAATGTCCCTTAGGGAAGGAAACAGCCATCCTTAACCTTGTCTGGCCTACATATGACTCCAGACCCACAGCAATGTGGTTAACTATTAACTGCCCTGTGGACAATTAGGGATAGGAATAAATGCTGGCTTGGCCAGCGATGTCCTCATCCAGTGAAAGGATTTTTTGAAAATGTCCTCAGTACCCAACTGGTGTTGCAAGTTGCAGTTGGAGGGCATCACATTAGTATAGGTCCAATGGGCACCCATACCACCATAGATGCATTACTGGTGCCTGTCTGTCTGCACTGCGATTACCTCCAGCCCCCAGCCACCATTGGGTGGGAATTTCCAGCCTCACTCCATGGATATTAAGCAATTCTTCCATTAGAGCTTATTTAAGGAAAATGTTCAAACCTTAAAAACAAATACTAAGTGTTCCTTTTTTTCATATTCTGGCTGTTAACCTTGCAATGAACCCCCCACCCCCTCTCCACCCCGCACATTGGGGCTCACATTTGTATTTCTGAAGGACAGTGTGCCTCATCTCATTTTTGCATCCAGCTTTTAGACTTGCACTGAATCTCTTTCAGGCTTTTGTAGGCAGAACCTATGGCATGGGAGTCCCAAATCCACAACTTGCGTTGTTGAGCAATGGGTGTAGAATACATCCCTTACGATGCCTACTGATATCCCAGCTAATTTGTGGGACCCAGCATAACTAGGCCCTGATCATTTTCAGAGTTGTCTTTGCCAACCTCCCAACCGTGTCTGTCAGCTAAAACTCAGACAGGTTACCAAAGAAATTTGGCTCCTTTTGCAACTGAATCTGTAGTACATTCCTGATTGAGAAACGTGAAGAATAGGGTGAATAAGTTACTTTCCCACAAACTTCTGTGTTTCAAAATAAACAGTCTTCCTTGTAGAGTGCAAGAACACTGATGTGAAATTCCCTAGGCCTTCTCCTATTCTATGTAGATTACTTCAGCGACACCTCTGAAGAATTTCACACCCTCTCACTTGCCCTGAAATCTTAGTCTAGTTATCTGGAATAGATCAGTTTTCTCTAATTTTATTTAGACTCCAAGGCTAATATTAGGGAACAACAAAAAACTGCTAAACCTTATTTGTAAAGTTTACCAAAGACATAAACATGGAAATTAGGAACAGATGTAGACAACTAGGCTCCTTTAAGCTTGCTCCACCATTCAGTTAAAATATGTTTGTTCTTATTATTCCACTTTGCCACCTATCCCGGTAACCTTTCACCCCTTGCTTATCAAGAATCTGAAGCAGGACTTATCCCCGAAACGTTGATTCTCCTGCTCCTTGGATGCTGCTTGAACTGCTGCGCTTTTTCAGCCCTTATCAAGAATCTATCAAAGTTTAGAGAGAGAGACAGTTTCAAAGATTAATGAGCTTCTGCAAGAAAAATACTCCTCATTTCTGTCATAAATGGGTGACCCCAGATTTTTAAACAGTGACCCCTAGTTTAAGATGGAGCATTCTTTTCTTTCCACATTCACCCTATCAAGACTCCTCAGGATTTTATGTTTCAATCAAGCTTCTTACTATTCTAAACTCAAGTGGATACAAGCCTAGCCTGTCCAAACCTGCCTCATAAGACAATCTGTCCAGTCCAGGTATGAGTCTAGTAAACCTTCTCTGAACTGTTTCTAATATGCTCACATGCTTCCTTAAATATGGAGACCAATTTTGAACGCAGTACTCTGGGTGTTATCATACCCATGTCCTGAATAAAGAAAGTGTAACCTCCTTATTTTTATATTCAATTTTATGCATAATGAAAGTGATTTTCAATTATCTTTACTAATTACCTACATACTAATCTTTCCCAATTTATGCATGAGGATACCCAGATCCCTCTGGAATTCAGAACTCTGCAATCTTTCACCATTTATTGTTGATGCCTGTTTGAATCTGGCAGTTGCTGGTTGCAGCTGTACAGAGAGAAGAGTCAATTCGCATAACTTCACAAGTTACTTTTATTAACATATTCAACAATGTACATATTTCTTATATGTTTTATTATAAAGTGAAGCTTCTCTCACAAACTGAACTAGAACCTATTTATACACTCATTAAAGTCTTCTGACACTCCCTGAGTAGTCACACGATACAAAACCTAATACCTGATCCAGGATACGGTTAACCTGGGCTGATGCTGGCCAGATGCTGCTCTCTGTCTCTCTTGAAGTCACCACATACTTGACGTAGGGTCTGCTTCTGTGATGGGTGGTCTCTGGAGTTTTTGTTGCCTGCACGCCCTGGGTCGTCTTTTATCTTGTTCCTTTGTCTCTCTCAAGGCATGGTGTCTTTTTTTCTGTTGGCTCAGGCTCATCCACTTATTGTACGTCTTTACCTTATTAGCTCTGGACTAGGGACCCAGGTAGCTTTACCTCATTCTCCTCGTCCAAATAAGGCTTCTGCATTACCTCACCTTTCTTACTTTTATTTGCAGAATGTAGTTATTACCATGCAGTACCTGGACTGTGCTCATTCTCAGTTCACAAGCTGCTTTCCCTTGTGTGTCAGCAGTCTTTTTCACACTGAGCATTCCCAGCCACTGTCAGCAACTGGTCCCTCTGTATCTCTGCAGCCTCATGGGGCTAACATCTCATTTTCAGGAGTATGTCACTGATTGGTACCCCTTTCTCTCTGTGCGCAGCAGCCTGGCTAACATCTCCACCCTCTTGATCCAAAGATACTTAGAGTCATGGATATTAGATTACTTACAGTGTGGAAACAGGCTCTTTGGCCCAACAAGTCCACACCGAACCGCCGAAGTGCACCCACCCAGACCCATTCCCCTACATTTACCCCTTCACCTAACACTACGGGCAATTTAGCATGGCCAATTCACCTAACCTGCACATTTATTTTTGGACTGTGGGAGGAAACCGGAGCACCCGGAGGAAACCCACGCAGACATGGGGAGAACGTGCAAACTCCACACAGTCAGTTGCCTGAGGCGGGAATTGAACCCGGGTCTCTGGCGCTGTGAGGTAGCAGGGAAACAAATCCTTCAGTCCAACTCATCCATGTTGACCAGATATCCTGAATTAATCTAGTTCCATTTGACAGCCCTTATTTCTCTAAACCCTTCCTATTTATCTTTGGATCGTTTTCTGTCTTTTTCTGTGGACCACTCCCAGGATTGTCAGTGTTTCCTAATGGGTGTAGCACATCTACAGTGTTATATCATTATAATAGAATATGTATAAAAATGTACATGTATATATAATACATAAAAACATGCATATAGAAAAAATAGTGTATATCAAAAACATGTATCTATCTTAATTGACACATTGGTTCCATGACGTTCCTTCTATTTCATTATCTCCTCTACGTCAAATCTTCGCACAATTTCATTTTTCCATCTTCTAAGGTGACATATATTGAGTATGACGGTTACTAATGTACATAGAATCACTACATGTGACAGATTTCTGACCCACGGATGTATTTGAACATTGGTTCTCCAATTCCAAAACCTACCCCACAACCTTGGGTCCCGCAGCAATTCCTTTGCTTTCTCCGCTTGACTTCTAATTATTTTAGTGTGTTTAGTCCGTTGATGGAGTATCTCTTTTGCTCCTCCCACTGTACATGTCCAATCTGCAGTCCAGTGCAGAATGGGTGGTAATTCAATGGCAACGTACCTCCGACCTCTTGGTCTGTATCAATTGGAAGTTTCCTTATCACCATCTTGGTTACTGGCTGAGGCAGAACTTGCTCACTGATAACCAGATCAGAAGTTACATTGTTAAAGGCTACGTTATGTCCTTCAGAGGGCATTGTCTCTAAGCTTTGGTGCAGTTCATAGCTGCTGTGGCTATGTAATATGTTTGCTCCACAAGGACATATTGTAGAAAAGACTGGTTGTTAACAAGCAGAATGGATCATGAACAGTTTTCATAGATACTGAAACCACAATCTGTAAATCTGTCTCGTAATCTCTTCAAAACAGGACTCGTGATCCCCCTCCTTGGTGGCATTTGGACAAATCCACCCCTTTTTCAGCAATATCCATTACAATAGCATGAGATGGTGTTGGACGGAATTGGGGGGGCGGGGGGGGGGGGGGGGGGGTGTTGGATGATTTTGGGGGGTGGAGCAGGTGGGTGGGCGGTGTTGGACGGGGTTCGGGGGTGGGGGGGGAGGGATGTTGGACAGGGTTGGAGGCCGGGGGTGGTGGTGGGGGGGAGCGGTGTTGGACGGGGTTGGGGGGTGGGGGTGGTGTTGGATGATTCTGGTGGGGTGGGGCAGGCGGGGGGGGCGGTGTTGGATGGGGTTGGGGGGGCGGGGTTGGACAATTTTGGGGGGTGGGGGCAGGCAGGGGCGGTGTTGGATGGGGTTGGGGGCCGGGGGTGTTCGGCCAGGTTTTGGGGGCGGGCAGTGGGGGCAGTGTTGGGGGTGGGGTCTTGTGCACTGTGTGCTGGTGCAGTCACCTGAACGGGGAGCAGACTTTAAAAACTCCTGAGGAAAGGCATTTAATCGATTAACCGAATAATCAATTATCCAAATGAAATACTGCCCGCCCATCACGTTCGGATAATTGAGGTTCCCCTGTACAGCACATAATTTGGCCTAACGGGCCTTCTCAGAAGTATTGGCTATGTGATCAATTATCAAATTCTTTGTATCCTATAAAGGCTTTAGAAATTTAACTGTGGCCAGGGTCATCTGTGACGCATCCTGGCCTATTTGGTTGGTCTGTGACATTGGTACAGTTCCAGTGAACCATAATTTTACTTCGACCATCATTTTCTGATGACTGCTAAATGAATGGACCCATAAATTGACTAGTGATTTGCCCTTTTGGGATTACTACCAATGTCACCTCCAGAATTCTGTTACATGAAAATTGTACTCCTGTTCCTTCCGGTACACTCAATGTCATTCCCACGCATGCCAACCTCTCCACTCCTCCGTAATACAAACTGAAGTCCTCTTATGTCCTTTGTTAGTTTGGGTTACCTTGCACTGTGGAGTAGAGGTGTTTCTGGTCACGGGATTGTCTTCCAGTGTTGACGTTGCTCAAGGCACGTTCGCCCATTGTGGTAGCTCCGAAGCCTGTTCAACTGCAGTCTAAAACATGGTCAATCCAATAGCAACAAAATCCCCTTATTCTAGTGTAGTAACATATAAGTGTAGTTTCTGCTCTTATTTACTGTCTTATTCCCATATTATTTTAAGTCCAGGTTCTCCATAAACCAAGCCAAATCGTCCATCCACTGTTCCCATTTTGTTCCGGATTCTGGCCATCTGTTTCGTCTAACCCGTTTGCTTTCTCTGTGCTTTTTCTTTTTTTGTCGTTGCTTTTGTTGGTTATCCTCTGTTCGTGGACAGCCAATATCAGGCTGTCTTTTAGTTATCTCTTTGGGCATCTGCAGTTGGTCCTGCTCTTGATTCCCCTGACCTTGGGAACTCAGAGCAACCTTAGCATTGAGTATCACATGCCAATGGTGGTTGCCCTGTTTCTCTCCTACTAGCTTTAACTGATGGATGTGATACCAGCCACTCTTATCTGGTGCTCTCAATACCTGTATGCAGATAGGCTAGCTCTATCTACTAGCTCTTAGGGACTTGCGAACTTTGGACTGGTGTATTCTGATCGTTACGCTTTGTCCGATTTCAACTCTATCGGGCTGGCTTTTGTGTTGGAATATGCCTTCCTTTGCTATTTCTTCTTCCCCTGTTGGTGAGCTGCTACATAATTTATCTCCTTCACCAACTGTTGTGCCCATTTTTCTGATATAATGCTGTCTACCTCAGGCTCAGACAAGTCCAAACCTACCAAACTCCTCCATTTCTCTCATGTCCCTTCTTGTCATGAGATTATTAGAGGTGTAGCCTGTGGAAGAAGCAACAGTATTCCTAATTATCATCAGCACATAGGACAGAACAATCTGCTAGGTTGTCTTGTGCTGCTGTCATGGTTTTCAGTGTCTGATTCATCCTTTCCACAGTTCCACCAGACTGTGGTCTATAAGATATGTGGAATCTCTGTCTGATCCCAAAATGGGTCATTACATCTTGCATTACTTAGGTCGTGAAATGTGTTCCCTGGTCTGACTCTATGCCCCGGGTTTTACTGCAACGAGTGAATATCCGTTCCAACAAAATATTTGCAGTATCCCTGGCTGGGTTTGCTGTGGTCGGAAAAGCTTCCACCCGACCTGTGGTCGGAAAAGCTTCCACTATACCAAAATGTACTGGTATCCTCCTGGTGTGTGGGAGTAGGGGTCCTACGTAGTCTATTTGTAGTCCAAGGCCATTCTACTGGTCTAATATGTCAGAGGGCCCTTTCTTAATGCTGCTATTGGGGTCATGCTGCGCACAGATCAAACAGTTCTTAGCATTGTGTTCCACGTCACCTTTCATTCCAGGCCACCAGCACATTTCCTTTATCTTATCCATGGTATTCTCCACCCCTGACCCTTAAGCCTTCGTACCAGTGGATTAATTCATTTCATTCTCCCTCAGACACCACAAATTTTCCTTCAAATAAAACCACTCTGTCCTGAACATAAATCCCCTTGTGTGCTTTATATGTGTCTGAATCTGCTCCTATTAATATTTTTCAGTTCTCCGTCTTTCTTTTGTTCCTCTTCTGAATCCATCACCTCGACTTGTTTCTCTTTCCAGCCCCCGATTTCCTCAATTGGTGGCCGCCATTCCTGCCCTCATACAGCGCCTTATTTGGCTCGCTCATCAGCCTTCCTGTTTCCTTCGGGAGACCAGTTTTGAATGAGCTTTTATCTTCGTGACCCCATATCCTTTCCCCTGTGCTTCTTCAAACAGGTATCAAAACAGTGGAGCTGATGAAAGGGGCTTTCCATCCGCTGAAACAAAACCTCTCTCCTTCCATTGGGCCAATATTCTGTGAGGGCTATTACAGACATACATGCTGTCAGAGTATATACCTGAAAGTGTTCTGGGTGACCAACCACATATGTGATGTCTGCTAACTCTGTTGCCTGCGTGCTCATGCTTCTGGGTAACTTCAGAGCCATGCTACATCTTTCCTGTCTGTTCTCATCCTCCATGTATATCCCACACCCCATTTTTCTTTTTCCTTCCTGTACTGCTGAGGGACCATCCACAAAAATTCAAAGTGGGGTTCTTCCTTTCTCTTTTTCTTTGCCTCCCTGCTTTCAGGCTCCATCTTACTCCCTCCCATTTGCTTTGATACAAATTAACCCTTGGGACTATTTGCTTTCGTCAATTGACATTCGTGTTTTTCTCCCTGATGTACTAAGTTGTCTGTTAACATGGTGGTGGCGTTTACTCCTTTTACAGTGATATCCCTTTCCTGTAGCAACAGTGTCCACGTAGTGATTCTATACTGACTAACTGAACCCTGCTGTTTTGGTTCTGTTCGCCGAGCTGGAAGTTTTTGTTGCAAACGTTTCGTCCCCTGTCTAGGTGACATCCTCAGTGCTTGGGAGCCTCCTGTGAAGCGCTTCTGTGGTGTTTCCTCCGGCATTTATAGTGGCCTGTCCCTGCCGCTTCCGGTTGTCAGTTTCAGCTGTCCGCTGTAGTGGCCGGTATATTGGGTCCATGTCTATGTGTTTGTTGATGGAGTTTGTGGATGAGTGCCAAGCTTCTAGGAATTCCCTGGCTGTTCTTTGTTTCGCTTGCCCTATAATGGTAGTGTTGTCCCAGTCAAATTCATGTTGCTTGTCGTCTGCGTGTGTGGCTACTAGGGATAGCTGGTCGTGTCGTTTCGTGGCTAGTTGATGTTCGTGGATGCGGATCGTTAGCTGTCTTCCTGTTTGTCCTATATAGTGTTTTGTGCAGTCCTTGCATGGGATTTTGTACACTACGTTAGTTTTGCTCATGCTGGGTATCGGGTCCTTCGTTTTGGTGAGTTGTTGTCTGAGAGTGGCTGTTGGTTTGTGTGCTGTTATAAGCTATGAAAGCAACCACCCCAATACACACAAACGAAGTTGCATCAAGACACTATTCAAAAGGGCCACAACACACCAGAACTGCAAAAAGAGGAAGAGGAACACCTATACAAGGTATTCGCCAAAAAACGGATATCCTCGCAATTTCATCAACAGATGCCTAAGGGAGAGACAACAGAACGAGGACATGCCGCAACCCAAAGGACTAGCCACACTACCATACATCAAGAACATCTCTGAAATGACAGCCAGACTACTGCGACCCCTAGGACTCATAACAGCACACAAACCAACAGCCACTCTCAGACAACAACTCACCAGAACGAAGGACCCGATACCCAGCATGAGCAAAACTAATGTAGTGTACAAAATCCCATGCAAGGACTGCACAAAACACTATATAGGACAAACAGGAAGACAGCTAACGATCCGCATCCACGAGCATCAACTAGCCACGAAACGACACGACCAGCTATCCCTAGTAGCCACACACGCAGACGACAAGCAACATGAATTTGACTGGGACAACACTACCATTATAGGGCAAGCAAAACAAAGAACAGCCAGGGAATTCCTAGAAGCATGGCACTCATCCACAAACTCCATCAACAAACACATAGACCTGGACCCAATATACCGGCCACTACAGCGGACAGCTGAAACTGACAACCGGAAGGGGCAGGGACAGGCCACTATAAATGCCGGAGGAAACACCACAGAAGCGCTTCACAGGAGGCTCCCAAGCACTGAGGATGTCACCTAGACAGGGGACGAAACGTTTGCAACAAAAACTTCCAGCTCGGCGAACAGAACCACAGCAACGAGCACCCGAGCTACAAATCTTCTCACAAACTTTGAATAACTGAACCCTGTTTAATCCTACCATCTAGTAGTAGCTGTCTGGGGGTGTGTTCTGTTAATATTGTAAGTGGCTTCAGCCCGACTATCTAAGTAAAATGTTGCACTGCCCAGAAGGTTGCTAGCAGTTACCAGTGAGAGCATGCAGCAGGCATATGCTATTAGTATTAATTTCCTGTGCATTTTCTGTAACAGAAATGTCAAGAGGATGGTGTCTGTGGTGGCTACCTCCAATGAAAATGGTTCAGTTGGATTTGGGGTCTTCATTGTGATTGCTTTGGAGCTGCTATGACCTGTGTATGTTCTGTTTTCCACCCTGAGGCTGCATTCCTTTTTAATAACTCCATCAACGGGGCCACTTTTGTAGTGAATCCATCGACGTGGTCCCTGCACTATCCCACCAAGCCCAGGAGGACTGTAACCCTTTGACGTCCTGCGGGACAGGGAGTCTGCAGACTGCCTCTACCCTTTGTTTGTCAATGTCTCTTTTTCCCAGTGACAGAATCATTCCCAGGTAAGTAACTTCCTGCTTCATCATCTGCGTTTTCTCAGACCCAACTTGTACAACAGCTGCAGCAACTCAATGAGCAGCTGACAATGCTCCTCTTTAGTTTCAGTTTGTAGAAGCAGGTCATCTACATGCTGCACCAGACGTTCAGGTTTTGACAACCCTTTTAACCCTTCTCTTAGACTTTGGTGAAATATGGACTGGGAATTTTGAAATCCCTGTGGTAGAGCAGTCCATGTATATTGCTGGCCTCAGAAAGTCAACACAAATTTATGTTGGCATTCTCTCTCAAGTGGGATTGACTAAAACTCATTATTTATGTCAAAACCATGAACCTCTGCGTACCATCATTTTGCTCAACTACTGCCTCTGGGCTAGTTGCTACGGTGGGAGCTGTTAATGAGGTGGCCTTTTTCAATGCCCAGTGGTCGGCCGTTATTCCCCAGCTAACATCCAGTTTCTTCACTGGCCAAACAGGCGAATTGTTAGTGGAAGCTACTGGTCTCAGTATCCCTTGTTGCAGCAGACTCTGTATTACCTTCCCTACCTCTTCTTCTGCTTGCACTGCTTCTGTGGCTTGGGGTCTGGACCCTGTATACCCACACTCCCGGCCATTCTCCCACAGTCATGTTTATGTTGGGCAAATACTGGTGAGTGCTGTACAATGATTCATTGCACTCCAGAGTCATCACTCATCACTCATCTTCCCTGATTTTACCTACAGTACCCCGACTATGCATATCCTGTCCTTCTCCACCAACTAATGGGAACATAACAGAGTCCTGCTTTGGTCATATAGAATATGTTCTTGTTTCTAGGTAATTTAGTAAGGATCAATGAATATTTTAATATTATGTCTCCCACACTCACATCCATTGGTATGTTCAAATGTCCCACATGTGAATGTCCCATAAATCTACTTAAAATGATTTTATTTTGTTTACTTTGACTTTTCCAATCTGCATCATTGATCTGGGTAAGTATTGGCGGTGATTTGGATTCCCTGCTGTCCCAAAAGAACATAACAGGGCGGTCTCCAACCCTACCATTCACTAAGGGTCTCCCTGCTTTATCCCACCGCTCATCACATACCCATAACGGAGAGGTCTGCAACCGTCTTTGCAGTTCAGAGTGCATCCCCGAAGACGGTGGTATCTCCGTCACATCACGTTGGGGGTTTGGTCTATTCGGGCCCACCATGGCTAGGCTCTGGCACCCCCTTCAACCTTGGCCTGCATTCTCACGTCTCAAATTCGGGCATTCTCTCGCGAAATGTCCCTCTTGGCACAATTGTAGTACTTGTACACCCCGCTTTGAGTTCTCCCTGTTCCTGAGACATTTCCTCTGCCTCTACTTCTACCCACTGTCAGGTTGGAGGCTCTGAGCATACCCCTCCACTCTTCATTTCTCCAGGTTGCTGTCGATGTATGATGGGCATCATCCTTCGCCCAGAGGCCCTGGGTAATTTTTTTGTTTCCTTTTCCCATGCCCTTCCTGATCATCCAGGCCTCAGTACGTGCATTTTGGCAGTTAGATCAAACTGTTCTAATGCCCTCTTGACTCCTTAGCGCTATGTGATAACATCATTCTCAGCCATGGGTTACCAGCCTCTTCCTCAAGATTGTTCCTGTCCAAGGCTGTACCATATACCCACTGAAACACCATGCAAAGGCATTCTGCAAATGCTGTGGGGTGCTCACCTTTCCTTTGATAGCATTTTGTTAGCGCCTACACTGGGTCCCCTCTGTTAATGCTCATGACAGTCAACACCTGCTCTTTTAAAGCCTCATTTGTGCCTCTTCCAACTTCCTGCTCTTGAGGTAAGGCAGAATATGTATGTGGGTGTCGGCCCATAACCATTAATTTCATTTCCCCTGCATGATCTAAACCATGTATTTCTTTCTGTTGATTGAGCGCTTGGAATAGCTCCCGAGGATCATCCCCACATACGTATGTCCCAATGTCTTTGGCAATATCCCTCAACTGCTGTACTACACCTGAGGTGGAATACATCACTCTCATTACTTCTTCACCATCCTCCCCTTGACTTGTTCTGATGGTTATGAAGGGGGCCACTGGGGTCGATGGGGTCTTTGATCTTAGGTCATAGACTGGCGGACGATCCTCTGGTATGGGATCCCCATCATTATAGCTGTACCAAGCCACTTCATCCACTAAACTGTCCCAACCTTCATCCCATTCGCCACCTTCCTCACCTATTTCAGCTGTAAAAAGCACATATTATGCCTCTCTGTGCAGTGAGCTGATCTTGCAGCCTTTCCATCTTTTTCGGACACTTAGTTTGATTAGCAGCACTACTTTTTTTTCTGAGCTGCTCTCTGAATCACATTCATTGTTGCGTTTAAATCACTACGTTTTTACTTTAGCTGTTTGGACTTCTCCCTCTCGCCTACTCCTTTCCCTAAACAGTTTCTTGCACTGTATCTGACACTGATTCATATGTACCAAGTCTGCACTTCTCATTGAGGTGAGCTATCTCCTCACGAACTCTCTTATTCTCTACCCTCTCTAACCTAGCCTGCTGTCGGTATTCTGTCAACTCCTCCAGCAGGCAGTCTGATAGCTACCGCCTTCTGGACTGTCTTTAATTTCTTACCTGGAATCTGTGCTTGGGCACCTTTCCAGAGGGTTTCCCCAGTGGGTTTTCCCTTGTCCCTACCGTGACCTGCATACTCCCCATATGGCAGTCACTTCCCTAGGATGTATTTCTGGAAGAGTCCCGTCCAATCAGAGCAGTTCATTCCCTCTTGATTCGTCATACTCTAATAGTTACAAATTAACCTCAGGCTCCTGTCTGGTCTGCCTCAGGTCTCCTGCTGACTCAGCAGAGAATTGTCCCCTCTAACCCCGAGCTCCTGTTCTATGTGCACATTACTGCTCCGGTTTGACCTGAGCCTCCTGCTGACTCAGCAGGAAGATGGTCCTCGAACCTCAGGCTCTGGTTCGGTCTGACTCAAGTCCCCCGCTGACTCAGCAGAGGGATTCACGCTCAAACCCACTCTGCAGGAACACCAAATGTCTGTTGATGCCTGTTTGAGTCCGGCAATCACCAGCTGCAGCTGCTAGTTTGTATTGAGGGGAGAAGAATCAATACTCGTAACTTCACAAGTTCCTTCATTAATGTATTAAACAATGCATATATTTCTTATATGTTTTATTACAAGCTAAAGCTTATATATTCTCCTACAAACTGAACTAGAACCTATTTATATACCCACTAGAGTCTTCTGACACTCCCTGAGTAGTCACAGAATATAAAAGCTAATACCCGATCAAAGATACTGTTACCCAGGGCTGACACTAGTCAAATGGTGCTCTGCGTCTTGATGTCACCGTGTCTGCTTCTGCGATGGGTCCCCTAAAGAAGGGTTATACCTGAAACGTCAACTTCTCCACCTCCTAATGCTGCCTGGTTTGTTGTGATCTTCCAGCCTCCTACTTGTCTCTCTGCAATGGGTGGTGTCCAGAGTTTTCACTTCCTGCGTACCCTGCGGATCTTCTTTTATCCTTTTCCCTTGTCTCTCTCTCTCTTGATTTATGGTGTCTTTTTCCTGTTGGCTCAGACTCATCTGCTTATTGCATGTCATTGCCTTATTGGCTCTGGACCAGGGACCGATGTAGCATTACTTCATTGTTTCTAGTTCAAATAAGGCGAGTTCATTATCTCATCTTTCTTACTTTTTTTTTGCAGAATGTATTTGGTACCAAGCAGTACCTGGACTGTGGTCATTTTCAGTTCACAAGCTGCTTTCCCCTGTGTGTCAGGTGTTTTTTTATATTGAACATTCGTAGCCCCTGTCAACAACTGGTACTTCTGTCTGTCTGCAGCTTCCTGCTTAACCACTCATTTTCAAGAGTATGTCACTGACTGGTACCATGTTCTCTCTGTGCAGAAGCCTGGCTAACAAGTTAATCTATTATTATTCATTATTATTTTATTATTTATTATTATTTATAATTCTCACATTTTTCCATGTTATACTCTATTTGTCAGATCCTTGTTCACTCACCTAATAGATCTTTGTCCCTTTGTAGCCTCCTTTATGTACTCCTCACAAGCAGTAAATTGACTTTAATATCTCCTTGTAGGCTCAAAGGTAGGCCCTTTGATAAGCACCATATTCAACCAACTCCTGCTTTTCTGGGCTGTGTTTCAAAAGCTCCTTTGGAAGTATTCGATTTGCTTTACTTTGAGTAGTATCAAGATTGCTAAATATATTCTCATCGTATTTCCCAAAGCTGTAATTGAACTATTCTTAGCTATTCTTAGTTGCCTGCCCTTTTGCTGGATTATGGATAGATCTGCTTTTGGAGATTACTCCAAGGTGACACATAACTCTTGTGACTGCACTCATATGCTCCTTTCTCCTTCTTCCTTGGTTTGGGTTATCATAAGATAAGAGAAAATCACCAAAGAATTCTTGAAGTGTTGACTTTAGACCATGTTTGTGGTTCAATTTTACTTGTTTCTGTTCATAGGCTCAGTTACTTGCTCTGTTTAATTTATATAAACTATAACACAATCTCTTCAGGTCATGTATCTAGCACACTGGACGATCCTTTTCATGATCTACTAACTTGGCACCAACATTCCTTATTATGTTAGTAGTTCAAATTCAAGATTCATCATCTGATTGTTGGGATTACTTATCATGGAATCTATACATACAAAGATCCAGATCAGAGTTTATCTCCAATGGCTTTGTAGATAGTGTTAACATTCCCAGGTCATTGTATTGTGCGATGTTCACATTCAGACCAGACGCAGATGAATAATGCAGGACCAACCTAACCTCAGAGATGCGTTCCTACCCCTCTTTAGGCCAGGGCTCACATTCCTTTGAGCAGCAAGTCCCAGGGAAAGAGTTGAATAAATATGCCTTGTTAAAAAAACAACAAAGGTCCAGTTTAATGTGCCTTGCTTTTGTCCTTTGGGCCGAGTCTAGCTTTAATTTACCATTTACAGTATGATAGCCTTATGCTTTTGCTGTCACAGTGTTTGCTTCCTCTAGTCACGTGACTGAGGGAATAGTCTAGTGTAGTTCAGAGTGGAAAAAATGATCAGCCCACTTTGCAGGATATGAATTCTTAGAAGAAGTTGTTTTCAGCTGTTGTCCCTCCCTCATCAATTGAAAATGTGTCTTAATTGTAGATATCATGCATCTTTCAAATATAAACCTTCAACAAGCTGTACATAACTTTTTATCTAGCTTTCTGTTTTAGAAATTAATTTTGCATTTCTTTTGAAATTTAGCTACAGAACTGCGCTTTCGGCGGAAGTGAGTATTTACTTGTTGGTTAGCTTATGCATTTGGACATCTGAAACATAGGCTATTAAACATTGCAATTGCAAATAATTGTTGTGGGATGCACCTGATGAATCACTTAATCCAGCAATAACTGACGCTGGAATCAATGTGCAAATAAGCTATTTGGCCCATTGTGTCACTTCTTGTTTTCTACAAGAACAACTCAGTGAGTCCCATGCCCATACCTTTTCCCCATTGCCTTCTAATTTTTAAGGAGGAGAAAGTGAGGACTGCAGATGCTGGAGATCAGAGCTTCAAAATGTGTTGCTGGAAAAGTGCAGCAGGTCAGGCAGCATCCAAGGAGCAGGAGAATCGACGTTTCGGGCATAAGTCCTTCTTCAGGAATGAGAAGGGTGTGCCAAGCAGGTTAAGATAAAAGGTAGGGAGGAGGGACTTGGGGGACGGGCGTTGGGAATGCGATAGGTGGAAGGAGGTTAAGGTGAGGTGATTGGCTGGAGAGGGGGTGGGGGCGGAGAGGTCGGGAAGAAGATTGTAGGTCAAGAAGGCGGTGCTGAGTCCGAGGGTTGGGACTGAGATAAGGTGGGGGGAGGGGAAATGAGGAAGCTAGAGAAATCTGCATTCATCCCTTGTGGTTGGAGGGTTCCTAGAAATGCCCTGCAACCGCAAGAAATGCTAAACATGTGCCCACACCACCCCCATCACTTCCCTCCAAGGCCCCAAGGGATCCTTCCATATCCATTACAAATTCACCTGCACCTCCACACACATCATTTACTGCATCCGCTGCACCCGATGTGGCCTCCTCTACGTTGGGGAGACAGGCCGCCTACTTGCGGAACATTTCAAAGAACACCTCTGGGACACCCGCACCAACCAACTCAACCGCCCCGTGGCTCAACACTTTAACTCCCCCTCCCACTCCGCCAAGGACATGCAGGTCCTTGGCCTCCTCCATCGCCAGACCATGGCAACATGACGCCTGGAGGAAGAACGCCTCATCGTCTGCCTAGGAACCCTCCAACCACAAGGGATGAATGCAGATTTCTCTAGCTTCCTCATTTCCCCTCCCCCCACCTTATCTCAGTCCCAACCCTCGGACTCAGCACCACCTTCTTGACCTGCAATCTTCCTCTCGACCTCTCCGTCCCCACCCCCTCTCCAGCCTATCACCCTCACCGTAACCTCCTTCCACCCATCGCATTCCCAACGCCCCTCCCCCATGTCCCTCCTCCCTACCTTTTATTTCAGCCTGATTGGCACACCCTCCTCATTCCTGAAGAAGGGCTTATGCCCGAAACGTCGATTCTCCTGCTCCTTGGATGCTGCCTGACCTGTTGCGCTTTTCCAGCAACACATTTTTCAGCTTGTAATTTTTAACACTATTAATTCTAGGACTTGGATTTCGTTGGATGGGCTAGCATTTATTGTCTGTTCTAATTGCTCTTTCATGGTGGTGAGGTGCCCTCTTAAAACACTGTAACCAATTTGGAGTAGGTACACCAACAATATTCTGGGGAGGGAGTTCCAGGATTTTGATGCAGAGACAATGAGGGGATGACAATATGTTTCCGAGGTACAATGGTGTATGGTGTGCAAAGAAACTGGTGTCCCTATGGTTTGTCATTCAAGATGACAGCGATTATGGGTCTGCAAGGTGCTGTCTAAGGAACCTTTGTGAAAAATGATCTGTTTTCTCCTCGTTTCCTTATCCAATTCCCATTTTGAAATTCTTTAATATGCTTTTTTAGGCTGTGCATTCTGGATTGTAAGCACTCGGTGCATTAGAAAAGATGTTGTACCCGTGTTTCACCTGGTGTTCTTTTGTTATTCAGCTGAATCTCTGTCCTCCTGTTCTCCTTCCACCAACAGGAATAGTTTCTCTCCATCTGCACTGTCCAGATATTTTCATGATTTTGAACAGCTCTATCAAATCTCCTTTCAAACATCTCATCTCTAAGACGAACATCGACAGTTATCCACAGAATGAATTTTATTATCACTGGAGTCATCCCTACAAATCCATTATCCACACATTATGCAGACTTCATAGCCTTCCTAAAATGTAGTGTCCAGTCTGGACAAAATAGGCTGGACTTTCTGAGGACAATCACACTACTACCGTAGTCTACCGTTTCATTCTAAAAGGTCATCATTTGTGACAGGGCATTCAAATCAAGGTTCCTTCAGAAATGCTGAGGATCTTTAAATCTGACAGATCCCCTCATGGTGCAGGAGGGTCAGCAGAAGTCAAACCGGGTTCCCTTTTTTATAACCGTCATTTGCCATATTCTGTGATGTAAATGTCCAGCATCACACACAGTCACTTCAACAGCTCCTTTGAAGGGCTAAGCACATCAGTGTGAGGTGAGGGTGCTATGAGACTAAGGTGCCAGAGTGTCCAGTGACTAGGATGCTGGGTTGGTAAGATTTCCATGTGGCTGGAGGGTAGAGTGCGAGCTGGGTAGTGTGCTAGTTTGGTAGGGGATAGGTGCCAAGTGCATAGGATTCAAGGCAACAAAGTGGGGAGGGACCAAATAACCCACTTCAGAGTGGGTTGGGGATGGGTGGGATCTGATCAAATGGATGTGGAGGGTGTTGGGTCCCATGGTTCTTGGGGGGATGGGCTGACTCCAGCCTTGGGAAGTAAATGGTTTTGGGTCTTGCGGGGAAGGGTGTTATCAGGGACAGTTGTAGGGGGTTGTTGTCAAAGGGTGAGGGAGGTGTAAGGACCATGGGGAAAGGGGTTTTTTGGGCCCCTGCGGAGAGGGAGGTTGTCAGATCTGGGCCCTGGGATACAAGGTATAGCACAGGCTGTGTGGTAGGTTGGGAATTAATAGATATCCAGGAGTTAGACTTGGTCGGTAATTGTCTAACTTTTCCTGGGTACCTATTTGCTTGAATGTAGTGAAATCCTCCAAATTATCCAATTTTAAAAGGATACTTTAGGGAAGTTCCAGATGTAAAAGAACTGCCCATCGGAGTGTTCAACTTTCCAAACAGTTCCCTTGAAGTCTGCTCCATTGGGAATTCCATAGTATCCTGAAACACAACTCCCACCTATACTACTTGTCATCAGAAAGTCCAAGCCAATACTCCATTTGAAGCCAAATCAGTATTTTATCATGGCTCACCATAGCTTCCTTGCTTTTGTATTTTATATGTCTATTTATAAACTCCAGGACCACATATCCTTTGAATGACTTTCTCCACCTGCCCTCAAATCCTTACCTATTTGTGCTCGTATACCTCTAGGATTTTCTATCCAGGAGCCCACTTTGGAATTGTATCCTTTATTTTAAATTGGCTCACTGTGTTCCAACCTAGCTGTTTCACTTTGCACATTAAATTATTAAGTTTATAATTCACACATTTATTGCATTATATTTCATCTGTCACATGTCTCCCCATTAGCCTAGTTGGATTCTATCTTCTTAAAGTCTACCACAACTTCCTTCACAGTTTACAATACAGTAGCGCCTCGACTTACGAACTTAATCCATTCCGGGAATCAGTTTGCGAACTGAATCAATTTTTCCCATTGTTTGGATAGCATAAGAATGCTTGGACGTAGCAACGAACGCTGTTCACAGCGCACGCGCCAAAGACGAACTGAATGAGATCACGTGGGGCCCGAGAGCTTTTGCGTTCAACAAGCGCAGAACAATGAAACCACGTGGTCGCACACGGGCTTTTTGCATTCGTACCTTCGTTCGTACCTTGCATTTCATATGTACGTTGAAGCAAAATTTTACGTACAATCCTGTTCGTAAACCGATTTGTTCGGAAACGGGGTCGTTCGTATGTCGAGGCGCTACTGTACTTTCAAGGATTGCAACATCCATAGATTTTGAAATTGTGTCCAGTCACCCAAAGTTCACATCATTAATATGTATCAAAGAAAGCAATGCTCAGAAATTTGACCCCTCAAGACTGTTACCCCAGTCC
The DNA here is from genome assembly GCF_037043375.1 of Chiloscyllium plagiosum. NCBI lineage: Eukaryota > Metazoa > Chordata > Chondrichthyes > Orectolobiformes > Hemiscylliidae > Chiloscyllium > Chiloscyllium plagiosum. The sequence goes on along the minus strand of NW_028270172.1, from coordinate 28,674,748 downwards.
AAAGCCAATACCATGACTTTCTGTTTTCCCTCATCAGCTAATTTCAAATCCATGCTGCCGCTATACCTTTTTTGTTCCAATGAATTTAACATTAGTGCCAAGTCTATTATATTCCATTTTATCAAGCTAAACTATATAGACCATGCAAGTCACAGATTTGTTGCTTGAGGAATGGGTCGCTTCTAAGAGGGTTTGCAAACCTATTACTTTAGAAACAAATCCCAAATTAAATAATTTCCCTTGGATGGGAAGATAGTGTTGGGAAGTGCTGTGAGATGCAAGAAAACATTTCAAATTTTGTTTTACTCATTTTGTTTTCTTGTTTAGATTAAGAGAGAGCAAGGATACGATTCAAACTCTGAAAGCAACATTTGCAAATTTACAGAAAACAATGGCCAAACTGACCCAGAGGAGAATACTGTTGAAAAAAGAGTAAGTGCAATCCAAGCAATGTCAGACTGCATTCCGACGTAACTAGCAAACATGACAACTCCAGTTAGGTCAGATTGAAAATAAACCCCCATTGACACTGTTCAAAAGTCTCAGCTTCATTCCTTAACATCAGTGGTATATTTTTTTCCATTTCTCACACTAGTTATACTTGAGGTATCTCTGTATTATGTATTTGAATCAAAGTTGTTTTGAATTGCTTTGTGTCATTGAGCTGAATGCACGAGAAACCCAATTGGCACACAAAAGCTAGAAAATCAGTTCCACAAAATTTTTTTATCGCTAAGTTCAAACCCAAGCCGCCAAGGCATATGAACCTAATCATTCAACTTTGTCATCTTATATGGTCAAAAAAACCTATTATCTCAAGAAAAGCAACAATTTTAGTTTAATAACAGGTTTCAGTAAACCCCATGCGTTTTCCAACATTTAGTTCAACAATCTTTAATAAAGTCTTTAGTTCTCAGTCAGAAAATGGAATAGAATATCTAGAAAACACTAAAAATGTTATAAATCTTAATGGAAAGAATAGGAAATCTCCTTAATGCCAATAGCCATAATGGGTACATATGATAGCACTGTCATCTCTGCATCAGAAAGATGCTCATGTTTATGTTCCACTCCAGAATTTTTTTTTATGTGAAGAAAATGTAGTGTAATGCTCTAGTGCAACACCAAGGGGATCCTGCTTTGCAGTAGGACCCTTCTTTTAGAGGAAGTTTTAACTGAAACCCTGTCTTCCCTTGGAGATTCACACAAAAGATTCCCAGGCACTTCTGAAGAAGAAGAAGGATGTTGTGAAACTTGAAAGAGTTCAGAAAAGATTTACAAGGATGTTGCCAGGGATGGAAGGTTTGAGCTAAAGGGAGAGGCTAAATGGGCTGGGTCTATTTTCCCTGGAGCATCAGAGGCTGAGGAGTGACTTTATAGAGATGTATAAAATTATGAGGGGCGTGGATAGACTGAATATCCAAGGTCATTTCCCCAGGGTGGGGGGAGTCTAAAACTAGAGGGCATAGGTTTCAGGTGAGAGGGGAAAGATTTGAAAGGGACCTCAGGGGCAACTCTTTCATGCAGAGGGTGGTGTGTGTATGGAATGAAGAAGTGGTGGAGGCTAGTACAATTACAATACTTAAAAGGTGTCTGGAAGGGTATATAAAAGGAATGGTTTAGAGGGATATGGACCAAATTCTGGCAAATGGGACTACATTAATTTAGGATATCTGGTCAGCATGGATGAGTTGGACTGAAGGGACTGTTTCCATACTATACATTTGTATAACTCTGTGACTCAAAGAACAGAGGATATCTCCACAGTATTCTGACCAATCATTTTTCCTTAAACCAAAAGCAGCTTTGTCATTACCATGTGACTGTGGGAGCTTGTGTGCAGAATAGCTACACGTTGACTGCAGTACAAAGCTAAGTACAATTCAAGAATGACTAAATTGCTGTCGAGCTCTTTGAGAGTTTCCCTGAGGGGGTGTTATTTCAATGCCAGCACTTAATTTTCCTTTTTATTCATGATAAGCTCATTACAAAATGGATAATTATTACCACTCTGTGCTGATGATTTACATCAAAATACTGCCTTACAATGATCATTCTCGATTTTCCTGAACTTGATAGGACAGACCAGCCCTCAAAACCAGCTGGCACAGAATTTCTTGCCCCATGCGGCTAATCTTCCAGTAAATCAGAGGGTTGAAAATATGCTCAATTTGCCTTTGCATTTGCTGGAGTCTGGATTAGCTGTCTGAAAACGCATCCATGCATTCTAATGGGATTCACATACAAGAAACACAGCCTCTGCTATATATTCTGTTGTTCATCCAATTAAGCAGATTAAAAGAGTCACATGGTCCAATGTTCCCAAGGTAACAGAGGCACAAAAAGGTGGCGTTGGCCCTGGAGCCTGTGTATGGTTCCCCTGGCATTATTATATTCATGTCCCACAAGTCAGGAGGAGATTTTTGACGTTTTATGGGCAGTTCATATGCTGTTAGCACTCCTGCTCTGTAGATCTTGTCTATTGCCCACTGTGACTGACTCATGTTCCAATTTTAGTCCGACTCCCTGACAGAGACTCGGAAAGCTCCCTATTCAATGCATTTAATCATCAGGCCGGTAAAATGGCGAATATAAGGGCCATCTCCAGGAGAGACACACTTACAACTCCCAGTCCAAATGCTCGCACGTTTCTCTTGCTGAGCTTGGCAATTTTAATACAAATAAGGAAAACTTGAAAATCGTGACACCATTAGAAAGAAGACTTGCATTTAAATAGCATTTTTTGCTATTACAGGACATCACAATGCGCTTGATAGCCAATGATGTGCTTTTGCAATGTCTTCCTTGTTCTAATGATGGAAATGCCAATGTGCACACAGCCAACTCCTGTAAACAGCATTATGATATTGACCAGGTAATTTGTGACGTTGATTCTGGGACGTCTGTGACTTTTTCCTCCGACCTTTAGTGTGAAGAAACCTGTGGCAATAGCACAAGGTCATGCATCTCTACCACTGGTTACACTAAATATCACCCCCAGTGGAAATCCTGTTACCTCAGGTCTACAGTGACAGATTAGTTCCTTGATGCAGAACTGAACATTCACATAAGAAATACAGCTACCAGTTTTTGCTGGCTTGTGCTGACCTTTCAAACCAAGCTAATAATTTATTTATAAGGTCCGGATCTTAATACTTTGTTATATGGCTGTGAGATGTGGACAATTTACATCTATGGAGAAATGAAGCCGAGGAACTTTCTGCTTTCCTGTGTGCGGTACATTATGAGTATAGGTAAAAACAATGACTGCAGATGCTGGAAACCAGATTCTGGATTAGTGGTGCTGGAAGAGCACAGCAGTTCAGGCAGCATCCGAGGAGCAGTAAAATCGACGTTTCGGGCAAAAGCCCTTCATCAGGAATAAAGGCAGAGAGCCTGAAGTGTGGAGAGATAAGCTAGAGGAGGGTGGGGGTGGGGAGAAAGTAGCATAGAGTACAATAGGTGAATGGGGGAGGGGATGAAGGTGATAGGTCAGGGAGGAGGGTGGAGTGGATAGGTGGAAAAGAAGATAGGCAGGTAGGACAAGTCATGGGGACAGTGCTGAGCTGGAAGTTTGGAACTAGAGTGAGGTGGGGGAAAGGGGAATGAGGAAACTGTTGAAGCCCACATTGATGCCCTGGGGTTGAAGTGGTCCGAGGCAGAAGATGAGGCGTTCTTCCTCCAGGCGTCAGGTGGTGAGGGAGCGGCGGTGAAGAAGGCCCAGGACCTCCATGTCCTCAGCAGAGTGGGAGGGGGAGTTGAAATGTTGGGCCACAGGGCGGTGTGGTTGATTGGTGCGGGTATCCCGGAGATGTTCCCTAAAGCGCTCTGCTAGGAGGCGTCCAGTCTCCCCAATGTAGAGGAGACCGCTTCGGGAGCAACGGATACAATAAATGATATTGGTGGATGTGCAGGTAAAACTTTGATGGATGTGGAAGGCTCCTTTAGGGCCTTGGATGGAGGTGAGGGAGGAGGTGCGGGCACAGGTTTTTCAATTCCTGCGGTGGCAGGGAAAGGTGCCATGATGGGAGGGTGGGTTGTAGGGGGGGGGCGCGTGAGCCTGACCAGGTAGTCACGGAGGGAACGGTCTTTGCGGAAGGCGGAAAAGGGTGGGAGGGAAATATATCCCTGGTGGTGGGTTCTTTTTGGAGGTGGCAGAAATGTCGGCGGATGATTTGGTCTATGCGAAGGTTGGTAGGGTGGAAAGTGAGCACCAGGGGCGTTCTGTCCTTGATACGGTTGGAGGGGTGGGGTCTGAGAGCGGAGGTGCGGGATATGGACGAGATGCGTTGGAGGGCATCTTTAACCACGTGGGAAGGGAAATTGCGGTCTCTAAAGAAGGAGGCCATCTGGTGACATTATGAGTATATCCTAGCAGCACAAAATCACAAACCGATAGTTCTTTCAAAGACACAGCTCTCTGGTTTGTTAACATGCATCAAACAGAGTTCAGGCATGTGTGCAGATTGCCAGGATGCTTGTGGGCATGGTTTGAAAGCCATAAATATTAATGATCAGACCTTGGTATCAGTTGACACCTCCTGTGAGCTGATGTGCACCAACACAATGGCTAGAGTGGCTGGGCAACAGGCACCAATGCCAACAGCTGTAATCCAAAATGGCACTTATGGCAGAACCTACTTCTGTATGTGCACCATTTGAATAAACCCAACCTCAATTCACTGCCTGCCTATCACCGTCTCTTCTGGCTGAATGGTTGATAATCGAGGGCTAATTAATTGGTCAGGACAATGTGGGTAACTCCCTTTGATCTTCTAGAAATAGTTCCGGGGCATCATTTTCCATCCACCCTTAAAGGTAGATGGGCCTTTAGTTTAACATCTCATCTGAAAGACAAAACCTCTGACCTTGCGGTGCTCTCTTAATACTGGACTGGATTGTCGCCTTGATTTCTGTGCTCAAGCCATGGAGGGGAAACACTGATCTGGAGTGCCTTTTGCAGGGATTTTCCAGGAAAGCTGCATGTCTATTGACATCCATTTGAAAATCACATTGAGAGGTCCATAGGCATCCAAGGGAGAGCTCTTGATTTCAGCAGCTGGATACTACGTCAACAGACAAGTTGAAAAATCAAGCCCTCCCAGAAATCTAGCTGTTCTTATGCATTCAGTCAGTCAGCAGATAGAATTAAGAAGCCTTTCCATCCTTTGGGGGGGAAGACACTTCAAGATGTTAATGCTGTTTAATGTTCTCAATATTGATATAAATTTTATTTCTAATTTATACAGAAATCGTAAGATCAGAATGGGCGCCATTCTACAGCTCCTTGATATTAGCCGTGAAGTGGACTTTGGAACGATGATCGATTCAATCGATCATGACACGAAGGTTCTAGAACCACCCAAGCACCCACCCCTTTGGTGAGCTTTCTTCTCGTGCGGATTCATCAAGCTTAATGGAGGAACTCATCTGAAAATAGTTTCTTAAATAGCTTGTTAAAGATCTTAAAGTTATGGCATTATATTTGTAATCAGTAAATAGTTCGCATTGTTATATTTTATTTTCATAATTGACTTACATCAATTGACCTGTAATTTTTGCCTTTTTGAAGAGAAGCCCAGCCAAATTTCAGGCTGTTTTGACATGTTTTATGATTTGCAGGGGATTATGGGCTTTCTCTGAACACCAGTTCTGCAGAATGGCCACCATGAATTCTCACCCATATTTACCTGTGATCCTGATCCATCAATCAAGTCTGGGCCTACCGCACCTAACTGAAACGGTGAGGTGTAAAGTACCCACAGAACCTTTCCTGCCCATTTACGTCACCACCACAGTAAAGGTGGTGATGGTGCTTAGCCGTGTATTCTCTCATTGGGTGTCATTTCCAGACTGCAGACACTAAGGCATATTTAAAGATAGCAAAGAAAATTTGCTGAGAATTTAAAGGGAACACCAAATCATGAAATAATGGATTTTTCTCTGAATATGTCACTGTTCCTCTATTGTCAGAGGCAGGACAAAGAAAACATCCAAAAGGAAAGGATCGATGATAGAAAGAGTGCAGCGTTCCGCACACATGTATTCCATAACTCACAGGTGTTTACTTGATAGAGTCTCCCAACCTTGAATGTTCTACATGGATACTTTTCTATGTATAGGGTCTGAAGGCCCCTGATCCCATTAAAGAAATAAGCCAGTGATTGAGGCCTGATGTGCAGTCTGTTTGATCAGGATATTGCCTTGTTTGTGGCCATGAAGGTAACAAGAGCACTTTACAAATGAAGCATCCTGCTGCATAAGAGTTATATTCATGAGCCAGCAATGCATGGTACTGTTCATCAGGCTTAGCATGTGTAAGTACATGCAGTTCTGTATCTGGTTCACACACACCTATTGGTACCTTGGAATCCTTTTGGGTCTTACATACAACATAATACAACTTAATAGGTGGCTGGTTGTGCAGACATGATGGGCTGAAGGGCCTTTTAGTGTGTTATAGATCTCTATGACTCTATAGGAAGACAATGGGTTGAATTGATGCTAATGCATTCTCACTGATGTAGTGAAGCATAACATGTGTATTGATTCCTTGTAGACTATAAGTGCAAGCCGTGGGCTCAGTTGGACTAATTATGAATTCTGATCAATTAATGATCCCTGAAGGTGCCAGACTATTTTCTATTTTCTATAAGTGTTTGGCATCTGAGGACACAAAGGAGATTAATCTTAAAAGGATTACCTTTGGTGAATCAGAAAATGTAATTAGGGAGTAGCAGGACACCTGTTAGTCTATATCTGTTAACATTCTTTTAAAAACATCACTTTCTGGTGCATAAATCCTCCCATGGAGATCTGCAGAGAATAGCTCATCTGCTCCAGAAGACATGTCCTCAACCGTTGAAGATGACAATGTCGAGGCATTGGAAGGAGCTACTCCCTGTACCCAATAGAAACTCAGGGAGTAGTTCAGAGTGTGGGCTGACAGCCAGACTTCAGCTGGACATCAGGGTGGTGGAGAGCAACAGGAGGAGAAGGAAGGAAAGCTGGAAAGGACGAGAAACTGATGATAACTGCACTTCCTATGGGCAATCAATGTGTACCTAACCAGCTTGCAATTCTCCTAAAATCTCCTTATCCCCACTGCACTGCTATTTCATGATTCCACACTTTTCTATCTCTCCGTGGATCATCACAGATCCTTTTGGTCAAAGACATCACAGAAAAAAAAGCTATCAATAAAACTTCATTTCAATCATACAGACAATGCTCAATTTATCACTTTTGTATTCCCTTACCCATCCTATGGGTATTTTTGCCAGGCCTAGTGCTACTTAATGTACTACGTTTGAGGCTTCAGCACGGTTAGAGGGGAGCTGTTGACTTTCAGTGGCGAAGACAGCAGATGGTTGTATCAAACCTCTTGAACAGCTCATGCCTTCAGGGGTCGGATTTGGATGGCAGCACCTTTCCATATTTGGCAGTAGTTCTGTGATGTCTGGGTGACAAGCAAAGCAAGGGCATCCATGATTGGCAGTGGTGGTGGCACAAATGCTGCTGTCTTGACGGGGGCAGGGGGGCAGTCCGGTTGTACACCACTGAACTACTCATTGCAGTGCAATCCTTCGGAGTACAAATTGCTGGACTGCTGTGAGCACCTTCATTTTCCATGTGATCATTGGTATCCACAGCCTTGATGGCATCAGTCTGAACTAATTGGGTTTGTATGGCAAAAAGCAGAAATCTTAAGGACCTCTGAGTCTGATATTCCATTGCAGCAACCAGTCCAATCGAATTTTCAATTCCATTGTTTCTTCACCAGATTTCTCACTGCAGATCATTTAGCCTGAAATTGTGTGTGTGGTACAGGTTTTCCATGTTGCTAAAATGGTTCTGGAGTCACAATGCCAGAGGTCCTGCCCTGAAATCCGGGCTGCACTATTCTCATGGGAGGGATTGGTGGCTGGTTGTAGCTTCCATAGCAGTGGTTTTTGGAGGCAACTGCACCTGTTAAAGTACAGCTTTTTAACAAAATGCCCAATACTACCAGAGTCACTTGGAGAGGTTGGGTACCCTCATGGAGAGGTAAAGGATGTTGGATAGTGCCAAGGAAAGCACAGGTTCACTTTGCAATTGTTAGTAATCGAGATGAATTTGTGTGAAACTGGACTTGTTGGTACTGTAAAGATGCAAAGGCATTTAGGTCCCTCGGCTGTTTTATATTTTTGGAAAAAAGACAATCTTACAAGGCTATAGGCCAAGTTTTAGCAAATTGATAACTGCTAATTTAGATAACTTAGGATATCTAAGTTGTTACTTTTGACTGATGCAAACTTGATTAACCAAAGGACCTTTCCTATGCTGTAGACCTCTATGATTCTACATCTAAGCAAATAATGAGAACAATTTCACAAAACTGTCTGTTTGACACAAGCCTGAGGGTTATTCATCCAACATAATTCCACAACATTAGCACCAATAGAGGGAACATCTAAGTTCTCAGTTGATTGACAGTTTGGTGTGAGGTTATGAAATCAATTATATTTTATGAAGTATTTTGTACATGAATGCAATGTTGTTCCTATAAGAGATTATATTCTTGAAGGAATTTAAATGTATTGAATGGGGTTTTTATCAATGAACGTTTTATTTAAAATAGTGAAGTCATTAGTGGATAATTAGAGTTTCATTTTATCGTAGCTTGGATCCTAAGGTCTAACAATGGGTGTGTTGGCATAAGGGCAAAGATATGAGGGTAAAGAGTGGTGGGGAGCACAGGCTGGCATGAGTTGGCACCGTTGCGTAATTGTTATAAAGGACCAGAAGAGATGGGTAAGGGACATAGCTGGCTTGGATAGTGTGAGAAGCCACTGGTGAGAATAGATGGGGGCATCAGATGGCATAAATTGGGCATGGGGGGGTGGGAGGGCTAAGGGTTAGAGAGTTTTTTTGTGTGTTTTTGCTGTCTTAAAATTGGGAAGGTTTTGGCTAACTGAGACAGGATTTTCTCACATTTTGATTCCACAGCTGACGGCTTTTTGTTTTCATTTATTCATGGGTTATGGGCATCGCTGGATGGCCAGCATTTATTGCACAGCCTTAGTTGCCCTTAAGAAGGTGGTGGAGAGCTGTCTTATTGAACTGCCGCAGTTCACGTGCTGTGGGTTCTCCACAATGCCCTGAGGGAGGGAATTCCAGAATTTTGACTTAGTGACAGTGAAGGAACGGCGATGTACTTCCAAGTCAGGATGGTGAATGGCTTGGAGGGGAGCTTGGACCTGGTGGTGTTCCCATGTATCTGCTGCCTTTATGTTTCTAGATGGAAGTTGCTATTTATTTGGAAGGTACTGTCTGAGGATCTTTGGTGAATTTTCCACAGATCCTATGGTTGCCTCCATTCTATTTCTGGTGATAATAGCCCTGACTGTGGTTAATGCCCACAGTGGAATGAAATTGAGAACAATCAGGAGCAAAAATTCTCCTTAATGAGAGCCTCTTCCTCAGTTAAGAATTTATGCTTGCGGAGTTGAGATACATAATGATAATGTCAGACAATTTGAGAGGGAGTTATACAGAGATATACACAATTATAACAGAGACCTCCCTCATCTTGTCAACCATGCGATCATGTATTACCCAAAAGTCTGTTCTATGCTGGAGCAACATTTCACTTGTACAACCAGACTTAACTTCTGACTTAACAATATTGCACTTATTATCAATCAAACTTTAAATTCAATTTAGCTTTCTTGAAGCAAAAATTAAAACATTATATACATTGATACATAGACAAACATTCTTCCATCTGTGATTTTGTAGGTTCATCATCCTAATGAATGAATGTTTAGAATTTGGCATCCCAGAAGAAACCAATCCCCTGTTACAGAAACTGTCATTTTTCCACCACTTTACTGCAAGTTGTGTACCTTCTGCTGAGGTAAGATACCTTAATGATTTGCACTAAGGGAAGTAAATATACTTTGGCCAAGTTTATGGATGACAGAAACATAAGTGGGAAGGCAAGTAGTGAGGACGAAGAGTCGACAGAGGGATGTAGACGCGTTAAATGGGTGGGCAAAAACTTAGAGATGAAACACAATGTGGGAAAGCCTGAGGTTAAGTACGTTAGCTGGAAGCAAAGTGGAACTGATATTATTTAAATAACCCAGAATGCTGCAGCCTGTTGGGTCCTCAGTCATGCATTACAAAAAGCTCACATTCAAGTTCAGTGGTTCGTAGGTATGGCAAAGGGAAAGACACAAAAAAAGTTACAGACACTGGAATCCAAAGTATACAAACAGGAGGCTGGGAGAACAGGGCAAGCCAGGCAGCATCAGGAGGTGGAGAAGTCAACATTTTGGGTATTAACTCTTCTTCAGAAAGAGAATATTTGGAAATGGGATATTTGCCTTTATTTCAAAGAAAATGGAGCATAAAAATAAAGAAGACTTGCTAAAACTGTACAAGGCATTAGTTAGCCCACAGCTGGCTCATTGTGAACAGTTTTGGTCTCCATATCTAAAGAAAGATCTGCTGGCATTGCAGGCAGTCCAGAGAAGGTGCAGTAGGTTGATCCTGAATATGGAGGAGAAGCTGAGTAGCTTGGATCTGTGCTCATTAGATTTTAGGAGAATAAGAGGCAGCCTTATTGAACCATACACGATACAAGGCATGGTAGATGCTGAGAGGTTCTCTTCTCTTGTGGGAGAGTCTGGGACCAGAGAGGCATAATCTCAGAGTGAGGGGTCATTTTATAAGGCAAATAAGGAGGATTTCCTTTTGACAGAAGGTAGTTACTCTTTGGAATCTTCCACCACAAGACTTATTGAGGCTGGATCATTAAGAATATTCAAGGCCCAGAAAGACAGATTTTTGATCAGTGACTGGTTCAAGGGTTTAGAGGAAAAGGTAGAAAAGTGGAGTTGAAGTTTATCAAATTATCCATAATTTCATTGAATGGCAGAGTAGATTCATTGGCTGATTAGCCTATTTCTACTGCTATGCCTTATGTTAAGCACTAATTAAAGCATAATGTCAGTACATGGACTGCATGGTGGCACAGTGGGTAACACTATTGCTTCACAGCGCCGGGTTCAATTCCAGCCTCAGGTGACTCTCTGTGTGGAGTTTGCACATTCTTCCCGTGTCTGTGTGAATTTCCTCCAGGTGCTCCGGTTTCCTCTCACAGTCCAAAGATGTGCAGGGTAGGTGGATTAGCCAGGGTGTAAATGCAGGGTTATGAGGATAGGTTAGGGGCTGGATTTGGGTGGGATTCTCTTTGGTGGGTTGATGTAGACTCAATGAGCCAAATAGCCTGTTTACCCACTGTAGGGATTCTATTAGCACAAATCTTAGATTAATGAATGCAATCTCTTAATAGAAACAGTAAAATGTGTTATCGAATATGACAGGAATAATCTTTTTGGTTTGGTGAGGAAAATGTTTTTCTGAAATATAGTAAATTTTGAAAACAGAAATAAAATATGAACTGCAAAAATCACACATAAATAGCCCAAATACAGAATCCCATGTCTGAATGTCTGTACTTAAATTTACTTGTCATGGCACTATATCATACCAGAAACTAATTGTGTTGTGTTTCCCCCACAAATAATTCAATGTTCTTTCTTGGCTGTCATATTTTGTTAGCAAACTCGCAACATTTCATCCCCACATATCTGGTCTGGGACTGACACCAACACATAGAACATAGAACAATACAGCACAGAACAGGCCCTTCGGCCCACGATGTTGTGCCGAACATTTGTCCTAGCTTAAGCACCCATCCATGTACCTATCCAATTGCCGCTTAAAGGTCACCAAAGATTCTGACTCTACCACTCCCACAGGCAGCGCATTCCATGCCCCCACCACTCTCTGGGTAAAGAACCCACCCCTGACATCTCCCCTATACTTTCCACCCTTCACCTTAAATTTATGTCCCCTTGTAACACTCTGTTGCCCCCGGGGAAAAAGTTTCTGACTGTCTACTCTATCTATTCCTCCGATCATCTTATAAACCTCTATCAAGTCACCCCTCATCCTTCGCCGTTCCAACGAGAAAAGGCCTAGCACTCTCAACCTATCCTCGTACGACCTATTCTCCATTCCAGGCAACATCCTGGTAAATCTTCTCTGCACCCTCTCCAAAGCTTCCACATCTTTCCTAAAGTGAGACGACCAGAACTGCACACAGTACTCCAAATGTGGCCTAACCAAAGTCCTGTACAGTTGCAACATCACTTCACGATTCTTGAATTCAATCCCTCTGCTAATGAACGCTAATACACCATAGGCCTTCTTACAAGCTCTATCCACCTGAGTGGCAACTTTCAAAGATCTATGAACATAGACCCCAAGATCCCTCTGTTCCTCCACCTGACTAAGAACCCTACCATTAACCCTGTATTCCGCATTCTTATTTGTCTTTCCAAAATGGACAACCTCACACTTGGCAGGGTTGAACTCCATCTGCCACTCATCAGCCCAGCTCTGCATCATATCTAAGTCTCTTTGCAGCCGACAACAGCCCTCCTCACTATCCACAACTCCACCAATCTTCGTATCATCTGCAAATTTACTGACCCACCCTTCGACTCCCTCATCCAAGTCATTAATAAAAATTACAAACAGCAGAGGACCCAGAACTGATCCCTGCGGAACTCCACTTGTAACTGGGCACCAGGCTGAATATTTGCCATCTACCACCACTCTCTGACTTCGACCGGTTAGCCAGTTTTCTATCCAATTGGCCAAATTTCCCTCTATCCCATGCCTCCTGACTTTCCGCATAAGCCTATCATGGGGAACCTTACCAAATGCCTTACTAAAATCCATGTATACTACATCCACTGCTCTACCCTCATCCACATGCTTGGTCACCTCCTCAAAGAATTCAATAAGACTTGTAAGGCAAGACCTACCCTTCACAAATCCTCTTCACTCTAGAGTAATCTAATTCAGTGTATCTGTCATGACCTGCTCAGGAACATTGCTGTATCCACCCATTATCTGTTCCAAGGTCTTCACAGGACCAACCCACTTAAAATCAAAAGTGAAACCAGAATTTTCTCTCACTCAGATGGGGTGTTGCCCTTAAGCTCAGAAAAACACACATATCTCAGAACTCTATTTTCAAAATGAGTCACCATGGATGCAGAAATGCTGACAGGTAAAAGGGATCAAGGGATATGGAAGGAGGGTGGGACTGGAATATTAAGATTGATGATCAGCCATGGTCATACTGAAAGAGGGAATAGTCTTGAGGGGGTCAAATGGTCTATGCCTGCTCTGATTTTCTGTGTTAATAATAAACTTCAGACATGAAAAAAAATTCATCAGTTACTAACACAAACTCAGAATTCCAAGCTTTAAGTAACTAAGTTGAAAATAGATAACCTGTAAATACCATGTTAAAAATCACACAACGCCAGGTTATAGTCCAACAGGTTTAATTGGAAGCACACTAGCTTTCGGAGCGACGCTCCTTCATCAGGATGAAGGAACGACTGTCCGAAAGCTAGTGCTTCCAATTAAACCTGGACTATAACCTGGTGTTGTGTGATTTTTAACTTTGTACACCCCAGTTCAACACCGGCATCTCCGAATCATGTAAATACCACAGTGTGCATCACAGTTGTAAATATGTGATGGCATGACTTAATAAGTGAGTTAGGGAGAATGAAAATGGAGCCACCAGAAGTCAAAGTGTAGTCCTTGAAAAAAATCACAGAAAGAGTGGGGAAAAACATGAATGTGTTTTTGTGCCTGTATATTTCCAGTGCACTGTTAAACTTTTTTTTGTATCTTTTCTTTCAGGAAAAGTTATGCCTTTTGGCAGTTTCCCTTCCAGCCCATCAGCTCCTTAAGCTCGCAGTTCAGGATGCTTTGCTGTTTATCGTGCAATGTATTTTCAAGTGTTCTTCAAAACATGTGAAGCAGTGGTACCAGTACAGAAAATTACCCTTCACATTAATTTGCGGACAATAGAGACGTACACACTTTGTTGATCAAAAGAGATGCAGATTACTGAGCACATCAAGCTGTATGAAAAAGTACACCTTTCAGTGTTATTTTTGCAATTCCACTCTGGGGGTTAAGGAGGCTGAAGCACAACTGTGCTTGTACCATATTCTCGAATCAAAAATAAAATATGACCTGCCCTGGATGAGCTGTCCATTTTTACTGCTTGAAAGGAAAGTGCGGTTATGTACGCATACATAACAGCTGCCCCTTTTCATTACACTTGAATTTGCCTGCTGTATCCTTTGGCACTTATGGAGAATGGAACTGGGACACGGCAAATCTATGTCAGAGGCTGACCTCATGGCTAAGGAAACACCCTTGTGTAAGAAAGGAGGGAGGCAGAAGATGGGAAATTACAGGTCAGTTAATCTGACCTTGGTCATTGATAATATTTCAGAGTCCATTACTAAGGATGACATTGCGGAATACTTAGAAATCCATGGTAAAATAGGGCTGAGTCAGCACGGCATCAACAAGGGGCAGTCATGCCTGACAAATCTGATAGAATTCTTTAATGGGGATAATGAGCAAGTTAGATGAAGAGACAAAGCGCATGATCTATTTGGATTTCCAGATGGCCTTTGACAAGTTGCCACGAGGAGACTGCGAAATAAGGTAAGAGCTTATGGCTTTAGGGGTAAGGTACTGACATGGATAGAAGCTTGGATGACTGTCAGAAAGCAGAGAATGGGCATAAAGGGGTCTTTTCCAGGATGGCAGTAGGTGACTAGTGGAGTTCTGCAGGGGTCAGTGTTGGGACCACAATGATTCACGTTATACATTAATGATCTGGATGGAGGAACTGAGGGCATCATTACTAGGTTTGCAGACAACAGTATGATAGTTGGAGGACAGATTGTATTGAGGAAGCAGGGAGGCTGCAGAAGGACTCAGACAGGCTAGGTAGGTGTGCAAAGAAATGGCAGATGGAATGCAATCTGGGAAAATGTGAGGTTATGCACTTTGGTTGGAGGAACAGAGGCATAGACTATTTTCCAAATAGGAAAGGCTTCAGAAATCTGAAGTGCAAAGTGACTTGGGAGTCCTAGTTCAGAATTCTGTCAAGGTTAATGTGCAGGTGGCAGATAGGAAAACAATTGCAATGTTAGCATTCATTTTGAGGGGGCTAGAATACAAAAGAGGGATATACTGCTGAGACTGTATAATGCTCTAGTCAGACAGCATTTGGAATATTGTGAGCAGTTTAAACTCTGTATCTAAGGAAGGATGTGCTGGTGTTGGAGGGGATTGCAAACTACTAACCATTCTTGTACTCTGCACTTCCTTCTCACTCACTGGGCGCACCACACCACCTCTGGAAAAACACAGCAGGCCAGACAGCAACAGATGAGCAGGAGAATCAACGTTTCAGGCATAAGCCGTTCTTCAGGAATGAGGAGGGTGTGCCAAGCGGGCTGAGATAAAAGGTGGGGTGGGGGGGAATTTGGGAGAGGGGCACTGGGAATACGATAGGTGGAAGGAGGTGAGGGTGATAGGCCGGAGAGGGTGTGGGGGCGGAGAGGTCGGGAAGAAGATTGCAGGTCAAAAAGGCGGTGCTGAATCTGGGGGTTGGGACTGAGATAAGGTGGGGGGAGGGGAAATGAGGAAGCTGGAGAAATCCACATTCATCCCTTGTGGTTGGAGGGTTCCTAGGCGGAGGATGAGGCGCTCTTCCTCCAGGCGTCGTGTGGCCAGGGTCTGGCGATGGAGGAGGCCAAGGACCTGCATGTCCTTGGCGGAGTGGGAGGGGGAGTTAAAGTGTTCAGCCACAGGGCGGTTGGGTTGGTGTCCCAGAGGTGTTCCCTGAAACGTTCCGCAAGTCTCCCCAATGTAGAGGGGACCACATCGGGTGCAGCGGATACAGTAAATGATGTGTATGGAGGTGCAGGTGAATTTGCAACGGATATGGAAGGATCCATTGGGGCCTTGGAGGGAGGTGAGGGGGGAGGTGTGGGCGCAAGTTTTGGCACTTCTTGTGGTTGCAGGGGAAGATGCTGGGAGTGGAATTTGGGTTGGTGGGGGGTGTGGACCTGACGAGGGAGTCGCGGAGGGAGTGGTCTCTCCGGAACGCTGATAGGGGTGGGGAGGGAAATATATCCCTGGTGGTGGGGTCTATTTGGAGGTAGCGGAAATGACAGAGGATGATACGATGTATCCGGAGGTTGGTGGGGTGGTAGGTGAGGACCAGTGGGGTTCTGTCCTGGTGGCGATTGGAGGGGCGGGGTTCAAGGGCGGAGGTGCGGGAAGTGGAGGAGATGTCGTGGAGAGCATCGTCAACGACGTCGGAGGTGAAATTGAGGTCTTTGAAGAAGGAAGCCATTTGGGCTGTTCGGTAGTGGAATTGGTCCTCCTGGGAGCAGATGCAGCGGAGGCGAAGGAATTGGGAATATGGGATGGCGTTTTTACAGGGGGCAGGGTGGGAGGAGGTGTAATCTAGGTAGCTGTGGGAGTCGGTCGGTTTGTAGTAAATGTCTGTGTTGAGTCGGTCGCCCGACATAGAAATGGAAAGGTCTAGGAAGGGGAGGGAGGAGTCTGAGACGGTTCAGGTAAATTTGAGGTTGGGGTGGAAGGTGTTAGTAAAGTGGATGAACTGTTCAACCTCCTCGTGGGAGCACGAGGTAGCGCCAGTACAATCATCGATGTAGCAGAGGAAAAGGTGGGGGTGGTGCCAGTGTAGCTGCGGAAGATGGACTGTCCCACATATCCAATGAAGAGGCAGGCATAGCTGGGGCCCATGCGGGTGCCCATGGCTACTCCTTTGGTTTGGAGGAAGTGGGAGGATTGGAATGAGAAGTTGTTCAGGGTGAGGACCAGTTCAGTCAGTCGAAGGAGGGTACT
Organism: Chiloscyllium plagiosum; assembly: GCF_037043375.1. Taxonomy (NCBI): domain Eukaryota; kingdom Metazoa; phylum Chordata; class Chondrichthyes; order Orectolobiformes; family Hemiscylliidae; genus Chiloscyllium; species Chiloscyllium plagiosum. The sequence continues at coordinate 28,657,924 of NW_028270172.1, read as the reverse complement.
GGTTGGGTCGGCGGGAAAGGAAGAAGCGGAGGGCTTTGAGGCCTTCGTGATGGCGGATGGAAATGTATATGGACTGGATGCCCATCGTGAAGATAAGGTGTTGGGGGCCAGGGAAGTGAAAATCGTGGAGGAGGTGGAGGGCGTGGGTGGTGTCCCGAACGTAGGTGGGGAGTTCTTGGACTAAGGGGGACAGGACAGTGTCGAGGTATGCAGAGATGAGTTCGGTGGGGCAGGAGCAGGCTGAGACAATTGGTCGGCCGGTGCAGTCGGGTTTGTGGATTTTGGGCAGGAGGTAGAAACGGGTGATGCGGGGTTGTGGGACTATGAGGTTGGAGGTGGTGGATGGGAGATCCCCTGAGGTGATGAGGTTATGGTCCCTGCACCTGTTCTTCCAGCCACTTCCATCGTACTGAATCCATCCAAAACATTGGCCCAGCCCCCAGTCTAGTGTTTCAACAGCAACCTGCCTGACTGACTTAATAACTGCTTGCACTTGACCTGCAGGACTGAGCATAGAATCCCTATAATGTGGAGACAGACCATTTGGCCCAACATTGATGCTCCAAAGAGTAACCCTCCCAGTTCCATTCTCCTACTCTATTACTTTACATTTCCCCTGACTAATGCACCTAACCTATACATCTCTGAACACTATGGGCAATTTAGCATGGTTAATTCACCCAACTTACACATCTTTGGACTGTGGGAGTAAACCAGAGCACCTGGAGGAAACCCACTCAGACGTGGGGAGAATGTGCAAACTCCACAGATAGTCATAGAGTCATAGAGATGAACAGCATGGAAACAGACCCTTCAGTCCAACTCGTCCACGACCAGGTTACCCAACCCAATCTAGTCCCACCTGCCAACACCCCACCCATATCCCTCCAAACCCTTCCTACTCATATAACCTTTTAAATGCCTTTTAAATGTTGCAATTGAACTAGCCTCCACCACTTTCTCTGGCAGCTCATTCCATACACATACCACCCTCTGCGTGAAAAAGTTGCTCCTCAGGTCTCTCTTTTTATCTTTCCCCCTGCACCCTAAACCCATGCCCTCTACTTTTGGACTCCCCTCAACCCAGGGAAGAGAATTTGTCTATTTATGGTGGCTCAGTGGTTAGCACTGCTGCCTCACAGCACCAGAGAGCTGGGTTCAATTTCTGCCTTGGGCAACTGTCTGTGGGGAGTTTGCACATTCTCTCTGTGTCTGCGTGCAATTCCTTCGGGTGCTCTGGTTTCTCCCACAGTCCAAAGATGTGCAGGTCAGGTGAATTGACCATGCTAAATGGCCCGTAGTGTTAGGTGCATTAGTCAGGGTCGGTTGCTCTTCGGAGGGTCGATGTGGACTTGTTGGGCTAAAGGGCCTATTTCCACATTGTAGGGAATCTAATCTAATCTAATCCTATCCATGTCCCTCATGATTTTATAAACCTCTATAAGGTCACCCCTCAGCCTCCGATGCACCAGGGAAAACAGCCCCAGCCTATTCAGCCTCCCTACGGCTCAAACATTCCAATCCTGGCAACATCCTTGTAAATCTTTTTTGAACCCTTTCAAGTTTCACAACATCTTTCCGATAGGAAGGAGACCAGAATTGCGCTCAATATTCCAAAAGTGGCCTAACCAATGTCCTGTACAGCCGCAACATGACCTCCCAACTCCTGTACTCAATACTCTGACCAATAAAGGAAAGCATACCAAACACCTTCTTCACTATCCTATCTACTTGTGACTCTATTTTCAAGGCGATATGAACCTGCACTCCAAGGTCTCTTTGTTCAGCAACACTCCCTAGGACCTTACTATTAAGTTGCCTGAGGCCAGAATCAAACCCGGATCTCTCGCGCTGTGAAGCAGCAGTGCTAACCACCGAGCCACCATAGGTCAGTCTTCAGACTGCAATGTCACAGATACTGAAACTTGGGTCAGACAGAATACCTGACTGGCCATAACCCCTTAGTGTAATCCTTGACTGGAGTGTGGTTATACCTCTCAAATGACTGCATTCTTCTTTCCCCTCCACTCCTCTTTGACTTTCGCACGTTGCCATTGGCTCTGTGCTCCCACTCAATCACAAGGTATCTGCCTGTCCCTCTGCACTAAAGAGCAGAGCAAGCACTAAAGACTTTGTGCCCACAAAACCAAAGTGACACACAACAGCAGACAGGTCATAGGTCAGTACAGGTTCAGTGAAGTGAAATAGAAGGCAATGTGCAATCTACAGATGGCCAGAACAAACACTAAGCAAATTGCAGTTTCGAGGTATCAGTTTTGATTTACATTGGGAATTTCCATTGTCTAGTTTCCCGATGAAGGAGTGAATTGGAATGGACATACAAATAAGGTGAGTAAGGGAAATTGCATGGAAATAAGGTAGCCCCTGTTTAGTGGTGCAATTCTGAATTTCCCATTTCCTGCTTGAAGGGAAAATGTTTCTCAATATTGAGAATTGACATTTCATTGTATTTCCCCTCTTTTCCCACCTTTACTTATGCTAAAGGTGGGAAAATTCCCACCCAAAAGTTCAATTTATAAAGGAGCAGAGAGAAGTATTCAAGGTGCAGTACCAGGAAAGCTCAGGCCATTCTTTCCCCTTGACTCCATACATGATTGATGGACACTGAGGTAGCTGATTCTTTTTTATTGTTAATTCATGAGATGTGGCTAGGCCAGCAAGTATTACTCATCTGTAGGTGCTCTTGGTAAGGCAGTGGTGAGTCACCTTTCTGAAACTCTGCAGTCCCTGTGGTATAGATACACATCTTACTGCCTGAGAGGAAGTTCCAAGATTGTAATTCAGTGACAGTAAATGAATGACAATATATTTCTGAGTAATGATAGTGTATGGTTTGGAGGGGAATCTATATGTGATGTTCCCATCTATTTACTGCCTTTGTTCTTTCAGGTTGTGGAAATCATGTATTTGGAAGATGCCTTGAAGAAGCTTTGGCAAATTGTTGCAACTCATCTTGTTGTTGGTTCTTTGCAGTGACTGAATCATGGTGGTTCCATTCAAACAGATTGTTCTGGTTAAATTTGAATTTTGTGAGTGTTGTTATAACTATACTCATCCAGGCAATTTGGAGAGTAATTGATCATGCTTCTCACAAGTGTCTAATAGATGGATGACAGTAGATAAAGAGTCAAGAGATGAGCTATCCGCTGTGGAAAGTCCAGCCTCTGACCTCATCTTGTAGTCATTGTATTTATGAGATGCATCCAGTTCAATGTTTGGTCAATGGCGACTACTAAAATGTTGATTGTGCGGATGCAGTTATGATAATACTAAGTGTCAAGGAGATATGGCTGGACTCTTGTTGAAAAAGCAAAACACTGCTATGCTTAAATGAAATGAAAACAAAATGTTCTGGAAATACCCTGTAGGTCTGGCCAGCATCAGTGAATTGTGAAACAGTGTTAATGTTTCGAGTGGATGATTTTTTTTGTCAGAAGATGCTAATTGACCCAGAGAGAGGCTGATTCTATCTCAGGATCTCAGAGTCAGCATTAAAATGAGCATTTAATAACAAATTTTAAAATTCATTTAAGGCACTTGGATTATTTTCTTCGACAAGAAAGGGAAGTATACTGAACCACAGTTTCCCAGAGTTTTTTTTTCCCTTTACTTCCTTGTATCTTATTCTTAATTTATTCTCTTCCCAACACCCACATTAAAAAGAAATGGATTATGCTTTACACCAGTATCCCCACCCCACCAACCATGACCACTAACTTTCCCTACACTCACAATCTCTGGTCACTGATATCTACACCCCCAACCAGATCTCTCCCACTTTCTCCCTTTATAATCACTCCTCCACTGTATCTTGTATAAGGGCAGCTGTTAACATTACAGGGATCGTCACCTCTAATGCTACCTTGCTGATGAAGTGTCTGTCAGTGTCCACAATTTGCAGCTTGATGGAATGCAAATGGTTGCTAGGAAAGTCTATTCTTACGTAGATTAAAGGCATTTGATATGAACCTTGAATATCCTACAAGTAATTTGTTATGTCTTTAATATAAGAGAATTGTAAAATTCAAATGAACATAAGTGGTCAAATTTGGGGAATGGATGGAGGTTGGTGTTGTTGGCAAAGTTGCCTTATCAATTTTAAATACAGCGAGCTTTGCTAATGCCTCTTCTTTATCAATTTTAGCCCATCCAGTACCTCAATGATCTTGCCTTTCATTATAACTTCAACAGCATCTTCTTCCTTTGTTAAAGTCAGATCCAAAATTCTCAGTTACATTTTCAGGCATGTTGTCTGCTTCCCTGATCAAATCCTTTTGATTTCAAGTTGGCCTTACCTCCTCTTACTATTTTCATATCTAAAGAACACTTTGATTTCTATTTGATGCTACTCTCTTCTTGCATTCTCTCATTCTCTTTGCTTTTCACTTGCTCTTTGAATGCTCTACTTTCAGCCTATTTCTCACTAGTGCAATCAACACTTAGCATACACACACCTTTTATGTTTCACCACACTCTCTCCATCTCTCTCATCATCCAGTGAGCTCCAACTTTGTTTGTCCTCCTTTTTCTCTGTACCTGATGTGGATCTGAACTATCCACTCCTTAACGAATCATAGCCAAAGAGTCATACAGCACAGAAACAGACCCTTCGGCCCAGCCAGTCCATGCTGACCATGTTCCCAAACTAAACAAGTCCCACCCACCTGCACTTGGTCCATTTCCGTCCAAATATTTCTTAGTCATGTACTTATCTAAACGTCTTTCAAATGTTGTAACTGTACCCACATCCACCACTTCCTCTGACAGTTCATTCCACACAGAAACCACTTTCTGCGTAAAAATATTTTCTCCTCTCATCTTAAAATTATGCTCCCTGGTCTTGAAATTCCTCTACCCTAGGGAAAAGACATCTGCCATTCACCTTATCCAACCCCTTTCTTATTTTATAAACCTCTGAACAGTCATCTCTCAACCTCTTTTGCTTTTTCCCTTAAAGGCAACCAATTGCTCATATAAAGTTTTACCTCCCAATCTTTGATTCCACTTACCAAAAGAGAAAATGCTGGAAAATCTCAGCAGGTTTGGCAGCATCTGTAAGGAGAGAAAAGAGCTGACGTTTCGAGTCTAACCGACCCTTTGTCAAAACTCTCTATGACAAAGGGTCAGTTAGACTCGAAACACCAGCTCTTTTCTTTCCTTACAGATGCTGCCAGACCTGCTGAGATTTTCCAGCATTTTCTCTTTTGGTTTCAGATTCCAGCATCCGCAGTCATTTGCTTTGATTCCACTTCTTGCCCTATTTAAATTGGTCCACCATAAATAATTGTTTTTACTATGAATTGTTCTTTGTCCTTTTTCATAGCTAACCAAAATTTTATGATCACTTGATCTGCTTCACCTATTTAAATCCACAGAACAAGATCTAGTCAGATCTCCTTCCTTGCTGACCAAGAAAATTCTCTTGCAACACAATTTAGGGACTCTTGCTTTTTCTGGTCTTTATGCAATTATTATCCCATTATCCTTAACCTCTGGCTTTTGCATCTCACTGTAATTGATGAGTAAATGTATTCCTTTATACCTTTCCCACTAATTGGAGGCTTATACAATACACATAGTTGTGTCATGGTTTCTTTATTATTTCCCAATAGTCAAAAGAAGAACCATTTTCGACTGCCATATAGAGACTTGAAACTTAAAACTTGTGATTGTCTACAATTTGAGGTAATGACAACATCAGTTGACAAATATCCTACTAAACAATATGCCAGTGGATAAATCTATGTTAGGACACCAGGAAATGCTGATGTGCCACGCCTTTTAAAAAAAATACAGAGAAACCTAGTTCTGTTTGGAATATGAACCACATGGAGGTACATTTTTTTTAGTTTAGAAAGGCATCATGCATCAGTGCAGGCTCAGTGGTCTGAAGGTCCTGTTTCTGTACTGCTCTGTTCTTTGTTTTATGATAGGTTATTTCATCAGGAGCATTAGGTCAAGAAGATGTTAAAGGAAGTGGTAAGGTCGCGGTTGCTACTTGCATTACTTTTACTCTTTGGGAGGTCAGGTTGCAAACCCTCCAGGATTATTTTGGAATCTCCAGGAATTAAACATTGATCAGCCAGGCTTGACTGCAAGCAACATTGGAGAAGAAAAAAAAATAAGGCTATTGTTCTCATTTTCTTTGAACAATTTCATTTGTAAGATATAAAAATATTATAAGATGCAATGTATGTAATGAAAGCACTACAAATATGGTCTAGCAGAGTTGATAACAGTTCTTGGGGACAATGCTGCCATTACAAGTATAGCAGCAATCCTTTTCCTTCATGACTATTTGGATTGTGGTGCGGAACAAATGTACTCATAGTTAAACCCAAATATAGATGGACAATGTGTTAAGATATGGCGAAGAATTAAATTGAGCAGCACGGCACTCATTATTAGTTATTACATGTCCATACAAGACATGAAATCCAGAACCCAGATGTACACACATGCTTCCAGTGGGAAGTGCACAGGTCCCCACAGGAATGCCATCAGTTTTGTTTTTCAATGGTAGCAGGTAGAGCTAAAATTTTCAGTTTATGGGCTGCTACTGTACTTTATGTTGAACTGGTTTAGTAATTGAATGGCTCCCAAACTATGTAGCTCATTAGCACCCTCCTGTGGTACTGACTAGATGTTTGGTAAGTTTGAATTGATTCAGACTGTGCAGACTTAACACAAGGAATATTTACTTTCGGGTGGTTCAGTTTACTGACTGACTATCGTTTATATACCACATGAAATGGCACTCAGAGATAGTCCAATGTCTTTCAGTCCATGAAGATTGACTGAGTTATAGACCTCCGGGCTGAACAAGTAAATGGAGAGATTAAGGAGGGTTATGACTGGCCAATATTTGGTCTAAGTATTTCTTTCAAAATTCATCTTTGCAGAGAAAGATTTTTTTGTCTTTTAATTTGGTGTTTGAGGATGGAGATGTTTGCTTAGTAACTATTTATATTTTAATTATTCAAACAGCATGTAAATCCAATTTGCATTTTTGAATAAATTTTATTTTATAATAAATAATTTTATTGTTTGTTAAAGAAGCATGATTATTGGATTTTTTTAATTAAGAGCTGAATAAATGCTGATTGACAATACTGGTAACAGGGTAAAACATTTAAATTTCTGTTCTGACCAGTGGAGCAATGGGACCTTCTCTAGCATCAGGTTTCCTTCTTATGGTGGGATTAATATTTGCAGCTCAGACACTAAAGCAGTCCACACTCATTTGCAATGAGACTTGGACAACTCAGGATTGAGCAGATATGTGACAAGTAACATTTTTGCCACACAAGTACCAAGCAATGACTGTTTCCAACAAGGAGACAATTTAACCATCTTCCCTTGACAGTCAATTACCCTCACTGAATCCCCACTATCAACAGTGTAGGGGTTACTATTGACCAGAAACTGAAATGAATTAATCATACAAATAAATAAATATAATCACCTGAGCAGGTCAGGGGCTAGGAATCCTGTGGCAAATAACTTATGCCACTCAACTGGATGAGTACAGCTCCAAAGAAAATTGCCCATTTCTTTGGCACTCTACTTCCTGCCTTCTATATTCACTCCCTCCACTACTAACGCACAGTGGCAGCAATGCGTACCATTCACATGATACACTGCAGAAACCCATACAGATGAAACACTTGATCCAATCCACCAACCACTACCAGCTAGAAGGACAAGGGCTGCAGACGCATGGAGTTACCATCACTTCAATTTGTCTCCAACCACATGGCATCCTGACTTGGAACTGTTGTCATGGTTCCTTAACAGTGACTGGGTCATAATCCTGTCTAACAGCATTTTGGACGTACCTACTCCACATGGTCGATGGTGGTTCATGAAGGTGTGTTGCCAGCACTTTTCAAGGGCAATTCGGGATAACTAACAAATCCTAGCTTCCCCAACATTATTCACTTCCTGCGAAAGATAAAGATAACCAGTATTGAAGGCAGTTCTGGGGATTCTTTCAATAGAGAGAAATGGTAGTACAAGGAAAGGTTTGATGGGTTGAGCCTATACTCATTGGAGCTGAGAAGAATGAGACGTGATCTGTTTGAAACCCAAAACCTTCTGAGAAAGCTTCACACAGTAGATAGTAGTTCTTATGTTCTTATTGTGAGAAGGCATACTACTGTTTCCTGTTTATCCCAAAGAGTAAGATAAATATTAATTCTGCATAAGATTATTTCAATCCCACTTCATCAGGCTATTACAAGGAATACAGGGAGAGCTAGCTATTTGAATACTGAATTGGCTCAAAAGTAGGAGACTGAGAGTAGTGGTGGAGGGTTGCTTTTCAAACTTATGACCTGTGACCAGCAGTGTTCCCTAAGGTTCAGTTCTGGGTCCACTGCTTTTTGTCATTTGTATAAATGGTTTGGATGTGAATAAAAGAGGTATAATTTGCAGGTGACACCAAAATTGGAGGTGTAGTGGACAGTGAAGAAGGTTAATTAGCTTTGAGAAGATTTGTAGCTCAGGTTAAGGTTCTGGATATAGGTTTGCTGACTGAGATTGAAGGTTCGTTTTCAGATGTTTCATCACCAGACTAGGTAACATCATCAGTGAGCCTCCGGATGAAGCACTGGTGGTAGGGCCCGTTATTTATGTGTTTAGGTTTCCTTGGGTTGGTGATGTTATTAGCTATAGTGATGTCATTTCCTGTTCTTTTTCTCAGGGGTTGGTAAATGGGATCCAAGTCAATGTGTTTGTTGATAGAGTTCCAGTTGGAATGTCATGCTTCTAGAAATTCTTGTGCATGTCTCCATTTGGCTTGTCCTATGAGTGAAGAAGGTTATCTCAGAGTACAACACAACCTTGATCAGATGGGTCAATGGGCCAAGGAGAGGCAGATGGAGTTTAGTTTAGATAAATTTGAGGTGCTGCATTTTGGAAAGGCAGGACTTATATACTTAGTGGTTAGTTCCTTAGGAGTGTTGCTGAACAAAGAGACCTTGGAGTGAAAGTTCATAGTTCCTTGAAAGTGGAGTCTCAGGTAGATAGGGTGGTGAAGAAGGCATTTGGTATGCTTTCCTTTATTGGTCATCACATTGAGTATAGGACTTGGGAGGTCTTGTTAAACCTGTATAGGACATTGGTGAGGCCACTTTTGGAATACTGTGTTCAGGATGTTCTGAAACTTGAAAGGAGTCAGAAAAAGATTGACAATGATGTTGCCAGAGTTGGAGGGTTTGAGCTATAGGGAGAGGCTGAATAGGCTGGGGCTAATTTCCGTGGAGCAGTGGAGGCTGAGGGGTGACCTTATAGAGGTTTATAAAATCATGAGGGACATGGATAGGGTAAATAGATAAAGTCCTTTTCCCAGGGTGGAGGAGTTCAAAACTAGAGGGCATAGGTTTAGGGTGAGAGGGGAAAGATATAAAATGAACCAAAGGGGCAACCTTGTCACGCAGAGAGTGGTACGTGTATGGAATGAGCTGCCAGAGGAAGTGGTAGAGGCTGGTACAATTAAAAAATTTAGGAGGCATCTGGATGGACGTATGAATAGGAATGGTTTACAGGGATATAGGCCAAATGCTGGCAGGTGGGACTAGATTGATTTAGGGTATCTGGTCAGCATGGACGAGTTGACCCGAAGAGTCTGTTTCTGTGCTGTACAACTCTCTGACTATGGCTCTATTAACATTGAATAATATCAACCGTTGGCTCATGTGAAATATATCAAGCACAAGATACTCTACTGTTGGAATACACAACTTCCAAATCCATCTTCTGATTTAGTTTTTGCATATTCTGAAATAGGATGTGTGAGGCAGCAAGAGTATTGTGTTATGATTCAAGAAGTTTATATTTGATTTATTTCACCTTGCATATCCTCAACCCTGTCCCAGTGGGCTCATTAAGTTAAGGTTTGTTCTTCCTTATCTCTTCTTGCTGCTCAGTTGCTCTGGTAACGCAATAGTGAGAGCTTTCTGATTGCCTGTTTGTTTGGCTTCCCTGTGGTGTGTAACCGAGATCAAAACCTCAACTCATTGGAAATAATTAGGCACCAGCTATCACAGCAGCACTGTACACTTCAATGAAACTCAACAACGATGGGTATGTTTGAGACCCTATAGGTATCGATTCCAACTTTCCTACCAGTCAAATTCATGGCACACAGCTTTCCATTTCTTGACTATAAAATTGGAACAATGAAGGGACATCACAACTTGATCCCAAGTTATTGAAATCTTTACAACAGCACAACGAAAGGATAAGCTTTAGTCTTTACTATGATGTAAAATCATAAGATAAGGAAGCTCATGGGTATAATCTTGGGCGAGTCAACCAATATGCCTTGGCAAGCTGGAGGAATGCTTGTTTATTTGTTTTTGTTTGAACGTAAACTTGTTGAGCTTGTGATTGACGTGGTTTTTTTCAGTCAAATACCCCTGCCAGTGTAATATTGTCTGAGTGGTTCCCTATATGCTAGTCCATATAACGTATACTGTGAATAGAGAGTTCTTGTTAAGATAAATTTCCTGAGGTTTATTACCAACACCAGCTACTTACACTGTTCTTCAGGATCTTGTTTTCGGGATCCTTGAGGGGTTGGGGAATCAGCCCCAAGTTGTGATCCACGTAAGTACCAATGACATAGGTAGGAGAAGGGATGGGGATTTAAGGCAGAAATTCAGAGAGCTAGGGTGGAAGCAAGGTTTGTGAAGGTTTGTAGCTCAGGTTGAGGTTTAGGGTGTAGGTTTGCTCGCTGAGCTGTAGGTTTGATATCCAGACGTTTCATTACCTGGCTAGGTAACATCATCAGTGGTGACCTCCAAGTGAAATAAAGCTGTTGTCTCCTGCTTTCTATTTATATGTTTGTTCTGGATGGGGTTCCTGGGTTTGTGGTGATGTCATATCCTGTTCGTTTTCTGAGGGGTTGATAGATGGTACCTAGATCTATGTGTTTGTTTATGGCATTGTGGTTGGAGTGCCAGGCCTCTAGGAATTCTCTGGCATGTCTTTGCTTAGCCTGTCCCAGGATAGATGTGTTGTCCCAGTCGAAAGGGTCGTTTTTTTCATCCGTGTGTAGGGCTACGAGGGAGAGAGGGTCGTGTCTTATTTGTGGCTAGCTGGTGTTCGTGTATCCTGGTGGCTAACTTTCTTCCTGTTTGTCCTATGTAGTGTTTGTGGCAGTTCTTGCAGGGAAATTTGTAGATGACATTGGTTTTGTCCATGATTGTACAGGGTGTTTTAAGTTTGTTAGTTTTTGTTTGAGAGTGTTGGTGGGTTTGTGTGCTACTAGGATTCCGAGGGGTCTCAGTAGTCTGGCTGTCATTTCTGAAACTTCTTTGATGTATGGTAAGATGGTTAGGGTTTCTGGCTGTGTTTGGTCTGCTTGTCGTGGTTTGTTCCTGAGGAATCTGCGGACTGTATTTTTTGAGTATCCGTTCTTCTTGAATACGTTGTATAGGTGGTTCTCCTCTGTTTTCCAAAGTTCGTCTGTGCTGCAGTGTGTGGTGGCTCATTGGAATAGTGTTCTGATACAGCTTTGTTTGTGTGTGTTGGGATGGTAGCCGGTGTAGTTAAGTATTTGGTCAGTGTTTGTTGGTTTTCTGTATTCGCAGGTTTGTAGTTCTCTGTTGTCCTTTCTTTCGACTGTGACGCCCAGGAATGCGAGTTTGCATCTGGACTAAGGTGAGTGAACTGAGTATTGCATACAGTTCTATCTTCTATGTGGAAGCTTTGGAAAGAGTTCAGAGGAGATTTACTAGCATGTTGCCTGGTATGGAGGGAAGGTATTATGAGGAAAGGCTGAGGGACTTAAGGCTGTTTTTGTTAAAGAGATGAAGGTGACTTGATTGAGACGTTTAAGATAATTAGAGGGTTAGATAAGGTGAACAGTGAGAACCTTTTTCCTCGGATGGTGATGGCTAGCATGAGGGGACATAACTTTAAATTGAGGGGTGATAGATATAGGCAGATACAGGTAGTTTCTTTACTTAGAGAGTAGTCGGGGCTTGGAGCGCACTGCCTGCAACAGTTGTACACTCACCAACTTTAAAGGCATTTAAATGGTCATTGGATAATCATATGGATGAAAATGGAATAGTGTAGGTTAGATGAGCTTCAGATTGGTTTCACAGGTCGGTGCAACATCGAGGGCTGAAAGGTATGTACTGCGCTGTAATGTTCTATGTTCTATCTCAGGCTGGCACAACAGGCTGGATTTTACCAAAAGTATCAATTTGAGAGAGTTTCACAGATAGTTGCTCTCTATTTCCCTGCCTCATGGATGCTCCTCAGTGAATCAAGCTGCTTCTCAAGTTCTGAAACACAGCTCAGGCATGTGCTGCCATTGACTCTTCATGCTCATGGGCTTATCTAGATAATGAGAGGTATCCATGACTCCCCACATGCCAGAGGATGTATATTCCGCTTGGTTGTGTTGCCCTGCCGTACCTTAACTTACTCTTTTATGTTACTTTACTGACTGAAAATTTCATTATTTCCGTTGCCTTTAACCTTACTGTTGTAGAATTAAAATTTGGATATGACTAGAAAGTAGAAATTCTTCTGATCCTGAAGAAGAGTCAAACTGGGGTTGATACGTTAACTCTGTTTCTCTCTCCACAGTTGCTGCCAGACCTGCTCAGTTTCTCCAGCATTCTCTGTGTTTGTTTTAGATTTTCAGCATCTGCATCATTTTTCTAATATTTAAGTACTTCCAAAATCAGCTTCCTTATCTTGGATGGATGTGTATCTTTTGTAGACTTATGGTTGTGGTCTTGCATGATTGTTATCGTATCCGAGTCATCATCCATAGTTTGGTATGTCATTATTACTTCGTAAGATTTGGTCATTGCTTATTATAACTTCAATGGCATAGGCTGGAAAAATGCAAGATAGTATCTTTCCACAAATCCATATATTGGTATGAAAATCCCAAACTTGTATGACCTGCCCTGCTTGATTTTCGCACAACTGCTCATCGATAATGAACTTGTTTTTCCGACAATGTATCATGAGAGTGAGGATGGGTGGTTAGAATGGAAGGGAAAACTGCACCTTCCAAACATATGAGCTGCTGTTGGCAATAAACTATTGCCTTGGGGAGAAGCACATAGATTCAACATAGCTACCTAAATATCTTGACAAACAGCCTCACACCAAACCATCGTAATGAATAGTGTGTTCTTTGAGACTGTTAGATTGAGGGAAATGAGGGGCTGAACATCCGATTTCCTGTATGCATCCTGGAAGGATGTTCCATCATCCTGCAGACTGCTGCCAGACATAATTTGTTAAGGAGCACCAGTATGGTTAATATCTCAACAATTGCTGTACTAGTGGTATCATTGATTCATCTCACAAAAGGAAATTTGGTGAAATCGTCAGTCTCCAGAATATGACTGAGCCCTTGGACTTGGAAAATATAAGTCACAATCTTACACTACAACTTAGAAGGTTCTGTCGATTATTGACGTTGATGGAGGTAATGTGTTTCATAGGATTTGATAAGTTGATCAGTATTCTTATTTTTGCCAGGCCAATAGATGGATTGACACACCAAACTATCGTTTGTTTTTTCTCCCTCAATACGTCCAGTCTGATCAAGCTTGACTTGACTTGACTTGAATAATCACTTGTTTTCCTTTGTAAATTGCATTCCCAAAGTATATTTGTTCACCTTTCAATGGCCAGAGGAATGCTTCCTCAGAGACCTGGTGAATGTGTTCAGGCCATCCACTGAGAGTGATCTATTTGTCCTGCTGCAACTGGCTATCATTAGGTGAAACTTTCTCAATCTACTGGGCATGGCCAAGGCAAAATTGAATGAAATCAATGCGGAGACAATCTACGAACACAGAATTGATTAAATTCATTTGTACGTCTAACGGAATATTTCTAGTTGGGATTTGGGAGTCAGCTAAGAGCATTGGAAATAATTGTGAGTCTGGTTTGTATTGTATTTCAAATTCCACACGGTTGGAATTATGAAAGTGCACTTGTGTGTAGTTTCTGACGGATTATTTCAAAACATTGTGAACAATGAAATGCTTAATGAATAGAGCAGTTGTATTCTAAAAAACTTGACCAAATATTTCTCTTCCAATGTTAGAGTAGTTTGAGTGAACAGTCATAGGTAACTTAGAAACAATAGGTTAATCATTCCACAATAGACATGCTCCTACCCCTTTTTGAGATGCATTTATTTCTAATGTATAAGTTTGCAGAGGTCAGAATATTGAGGAACCCACTTGGTTTGTGATAAAGCATTTTTAGAAATTGGAAAAAACGTGGCGATTTTCATTCAAATGAATGTGTGACTTTGCCGAGGAGATCTCAAAGAGGAGAGAACTTTAGTCACAGAGTTTGGAAGTTAAGGGAATGCATGTTGAAGAAACTGAGAAACATTTGTAAGTCACTTTTGTCCTATGGTACTGGTATTTTGGCAGAATCAAGTCTAATACTGTTTGATGAATAGATTGATCCAAATAAATTGATTTCACTCAGGGCGGTTTAACATTTTTTAATGGTAAAAATGAGATCATGTTTCCTTGTTGCTGCTATGAGCTGATGGAGGTTTATGTTACGTTCATGTTTAGTTCTTCCTAGATGGCATTTAAAGTGAGAGGTGGAAGTTCAAAAGAGATTTGAGGACTAACATTTTTATACAAAGAGTGGTAGGAGTCTGGAACATGCTGCCAGGGGTTGTGATGGAGGTAAATGCGATCGGGGTGTTTAAGAGTCTTTTAGGTAAGCACATGAATATGCAAGGAATTTAGGGATGTGGACCAAAGGGAGGCAGAAGGGATTAGTTTAATTTGGTATCATGTTCGGCACAACATCATGGGCTGAAGGGTCCATTCCTGTGCTGTACACTTCTTTGTTTTATGTTCTAAGGTGATGACATCTGTGATCCGGAAGCAACCTGTAGATTCTGTGGCGGATTTGGGGAGATGGGGTCAAGGACACCGACAGGGAGAAACTTAAGGTGTTAGGTATGTGGAACAGCATGGCAGGCCATGGAAAGGAGGATATATTTAGTACCGTGGCCTCCACAGGAAAGCAGAGAGCAGCAGGATGGGCATCATTAAGGTGTCATGTCAGGACTGAGGAAGCAGGGAGGACAGCTGAAGGCAAACTTTAGTGTGGTCAGTCTCCACAAAGGGGAGTGGGGCATTGGGTAGAAATGTAGTGTCAAGGTAGAATGAGATAAAAGGGGGCTCTGGGACTGAGGTTACCTCGCAACGAAGCACAGCCTTGTGCTGATGGTGTTCACTGACAGCTGTCTTCCCTGCCATCACTTGTCATTCTGCAGATGTGAATGCAACTGGAAAATGGAGGGGATAATGCTCAGGGAGGGTAGGGTCAGGGCCACTTTGATAGACAAAAGCACGAAGATCAAATACATGAAACGTTTTTTTACAAAATCCAGCTACATCTCATCTGAAAATATTTCTTCACCCATTTGTAACGTAGGTAGAGTGAACATGATTGGTGATTAAATGCTGATTAATGGTGGATTTCATAGAATCACTACAGTGCAGAAACAGGCCACTCAGCCCAACAGGTCCACACTGACTGTCCGAAGAGCATCCCACCCAGACTCATCCCTCTACCCTATCTCTGTAACTCTGCATTTCCCATGGCTAATCCACCTAACCTACATATCACTGGACATGATGGACAGTTTCGTAATCCACCAACCCTGCACATCTTTGGACTTTGGGAGGACACCCGTGCCAGACATGGGGAGAATGTGTAAATGCCACACGGACAGTTGCCTGAAGCTGGAATTGAACCCAGTTCCCTGGCACTGTGAAGCAGCAGTGCTAGTCACCGTGCTCCCCTGATTGCATCAGCATTGTCATCTCAGTGATACAGAGGTTAGTGATGATATCTTAAAAGAAGACAAGTAATGGCCAAAAGTTCCTCAACACTTATGGAACTTCCCAGGGAGCCATGAGATGAAGAAAACATTGGTGCAACATACGTCATGTATGATGATGGATTTCAATGAATGTAATGTAAAATGGAAGAGTTGATGTGGGTCTAGAATGGAAAAGGAGTTGGAGTGCAGAATGCACTCCCTTTTTGGTGTAATTAACTGGTCACTTAACTGGAATGGTACCTTCACCAAGTTAATGTACATGCAGTGACCAGGAGTGCAGTGAAGCAGGCAATCGGGCTGCAGTAGATGCAGTTAGAAGGCTTCTAGCAGGTTCCTCCAATGTAGTGTGGACTTGGTATGCCACACCATCTTGATACACTGTGCTCTGCATACGTGGAGCAGACATTGAGGTGACAAGGTAAATGCTGAGGAGTTAGAGAAATAGCAGCAGTTGTCCTTGGAGAAGGATGTGGACAATGGGAGGAGGAAGGGCTCAGCAGTTATAATGGGACTCAGCTGCAACAGCTGCTAGAAGGCAGACAGCGTCTGAATGACACTCGACTCCAGTAGATTCTAGCTTGGTGCAGAAGGCCATCCTGTACTGTCAAGATCATCATGCGTTTGGCACTGTGGGAGTGAGCTGCAGCCTCCACTCGTGTTATTTGTGTTCTCTTTCGGTAGTTCTCAATAAAAGCTTGTTTTTGGAATTGTCCCATTGTTTTCCAGTGTGTGGTGTTCCTCTCCTGGACAATCATACAGTTGTGGATTTCCAATGGGTATTGGGGAGAGAGGAGCGATAACTTCGGGAAGATATGTAGATGGGATGCAGCAAAGGAAGTACAAAGTGTGTGGCCTGGTATTTAAACAGTGAGGGAGTGTCAGCTATACTGGCATTGTGCCATATACAATATGGCTTTGTGGTTATTGTGCCATTATATCTCACCATTGAGAAACAACATGGATTGTCAATGTTTTTTTGAAAAGATATATAAAACAGTGAACAGATCAGAGATCTTTACTGCAGTCAGGAAGTTAGATGTCACCGAAGCATTTGTGAGAGAATCTGCAATCCACACAGGCCTTGGTTACTTTGGGTGATTAACCATAGGACCATAGAAATGATAAGAGAAGGGGTGCATTCGGCCCATTTTGTCTATACCAACCCAAAGATTCTAATTGTACGACAGTTCACTGGAAACCTACTTCAACATTTTGAAGTGTGTATTTGCTTGCTGTAGACCAGCAAGGAGGTATCATTTTTTCTTAAATGTTTAGTCTGTATTTATTTTCTGTAATAATTTTTAATCAGTTATTTTGAGTACAAATTAAAGAATCCTATTGACTATAACACATTTTTCATTGGAGTAGTGCACTGACTCTCAGGTATTTCAGGGTCAAAAGGAACAACAAGCCTGAGTGAATGCTTTAAAACAAAAAGGCATAAGAAGTGGAGTTCTTGTGTACGACTACGTTAGGAAGAATAAAATGATAACCTGAATTTTAAAGAAGAAACCGTTGATGATATAGTAACTAAATGCACAAAAGGAAAGTTGCCATGAAATATTAATTCACGAAAATGTACCATGTATGAAGGAGAAAAAAAGATGCAATTTGCCTCCATTCTGAAGTAGAATCATAATGGACTCTGTTAATAAATTAACAGATGCTGCCAGACCTGCTGAGTTCCTACAGCACTTTCTGCTTTGATTTCAGATTTCCAGTATCCACGACATCTTACTTTTACAATAATTTG
Organism: Chiloscyllium plagiosum; assembly: GCF_037043375.1. Classification (NCBI taxonomy): domain Eukaryota; kingdom Metazoa; phylum Chordata; class Chondrichthyes; order Orectolobiformes; family Hemiscylliidae; genus Chiloscyllium; species Chiloscyllium plagiosum. The sequence goes on along the minus strand of NW_028270172.1, from coordinate 28,640,282 downwards.
CCTTCATAGTATACAAGAGGCTGTTTGGCTTATTTAAAGATAAGAAAAATGATTTAACAGAAGAATTTGAGGAAATGAACACAGAACTATTGACCAAGAGACTGTGATTACCAGGTTGTTGAAGGACTGACTGTATGGTAAAGAAGAGAAAGTATGTTTGACGAGCATTAAAGTTACACGATATGACAGGAAGACACAAGATTGGGAAGGATGAGGAATTACAACATTCAAATTCTGCAAGTGCATGGCAAAAGGAAAACCTGAGGTCATTTTAAGAATTGTAAAAAAGGTCAATAAAGATCAAATATGCAAAAGTCAGAGTCTGCGAGAACACAATATTCATTACACTTTATTATCAAGGGAAAAGCAATTGGATTTTGTTTTCCATATATGAGTGGTGGGAAAATAAAAATCTATTCATGTGTGTTCTTTTTCTGTGCAGAATTAACAATTGTTAATGTTTTGTAGTCTTGTCTTTAACAAGTTTGTTACTTAGTTTCACCATGTAAGTGCACACGTATTTTTGTGAGAAAATCGACTCATGGTTTGGTTTTAAACCAGCTGGAACTCTAAATTTTCTGAGCTTAAGGCCTTGGGACATCAGCATTTCAAGTTCAATACCTTTGACAGGCATCAACATTTACAACCTACAATAAATATGTAAGTGCAACTAAGAATTTTAAATTGGTTCACTTCAATTTAAGATTATGCACCCAGGATTAAATAAATATAAAAAGTAAATTACAGTTAAAGCTAAAGTGTTGGTTTTGATTTATTTTGAGTAAAGATTAACTTTGCAAATGTGAAACACAACGAAACATTTGTTTTATAGAAGTTGATCTTCAGTCTTGAAGTCATGTTTGCCATAATGTCTGACAGAAATCCTGTTTGAACTTTCCAAAACACAATACTTTAATTGGACTAGGGTTTCTATTTTTTAAATGTTGCCTTTTTACAATTTAAATTAAAGTCAGTTTTTCCAAACATGATAAAGAAGCACACACAGAACTGAAAATTGGTTTAAGGGTAGAAAAGGGATAAAGAATTTTCTTTTGTTGCTACCTCTTTAAAATGCTCGAGTAAATGAGTCAAGCTCACAATCTGTGCTTTTTTGGGGGTCAGAAATTTGAAGTTTTTATTTAACTGTGAAAGCTAACTCTTTATAATTGTTTGGAAAGGCATTTTAAAAAACAGGGAAAATGACACCTTTTTTTTGACTCAAGTGTTATTCTATTTTATGTTTAGTTAATGAGTATTGGTTTGAAATGGAACTATTAAGGCGGAGTAACCTGCTAAGTTGTGAAAACTTGATTTCATTGTAGCCAGAATTTCACCGTGGTTAGAATGAAAGTTTTTTCAACCTGAGTAGTTCAAATTCAAACCAGTACTCACTAAATAAACACAAAATAGAATAACACTTGAGTAAAAAAAAAAGTTGCTATGTCATTCTCCCTGTTCTTTTTTTGATGCCTTTCAGTTTTCAGTTCTGGTATTCCGTTCTGTTCTGGAGACTTTCACAAAGCGATTTGGCAGTTTTATCTTTTAAATATTTAATTGTGTGAATTGAAATTTGGCAATGTAGAACATAGAACAATACAGTGCAGTACAGGCCCATTGGCCCTTGCTGTTGTGCTGACAGGTGAAACCGATCTGAAGCCCATCTAACCTACACTATTGCATTATCATCCACATATATTTACGCAATGACCATTAAATGCCCGTAAAGTTGCTGAGTCTACTATTGCTACAGGCAGGGCATTGTACACCCTTACTGCTCTCTGATTAAAGAACCTACCTCTGATATATATCCTATATCTATCACCCCTCAGTTTAAAGCTATGTTCCCCATGCTAGCCATCAACCATCTGAGGAAAAAGGCTCTCGCTGTCCACCCTACGTAATTCTCATCTTGTATGTCTCTTTTAAGTCACCTCTCAACCTTCTCTCGAATGAAAACAGCTTCAAGTCCCTCAGCCTTTCCTCATAAGACCTTCCCTCCATATTGGGCAACACCCTGGTAAATCTCTTCCACATCCAATGCTTCCACATCCTTCCTATAAGGTTCTAGTTCCTGCGGCAACCAGAACTGTATGCAATACTCCAAGTGCAGCCGCACTAGAGTTTGTACAGTTGCAACATGACCTCATGGTTCTGAAATTCAATCCCTCTACCAATAAAAACTAGCACACCTCATGCCTTCTTTACAATCCTATCATACTGGATGGCAACTTTCAAGGATCTATGCATATGGACAACAAGATCTCTCTGCTCATCCACACTACCAAGAATCTTACCATTATCCCAGAACTCTGTATTCCTGTTACTCTTTCCAAAGTGAATCACCTCGCACTTTTCCAAATTAAACTCCATTTGCCACCTCTCACCCCAGCTTTGCAGCTTATCTATGTCTCTCTGTAACCTGCAACATCCTTCTGCATTGTTTAAAACTCCACTGACTTTAATGTCATCCACAAATTTACTAATCCATCCTTCTATGCCCTCATCCAGGTCATTTATAAAAATGACAAACAGCAGTGGCCCCTTGTGGTACATCACTAATAACTGCATTCCAGAATAAACATTTCCCATCAACCACCACCCTTTGCCTGCTTTCCCCTAGTCAATTTCTGATCCAAACCTCTAATTCACTCTCAATCCCATGCCTCCATATTTTCTGTAAAACCTACCATGGGGAACCTTATCAAATGCTTTACTGAAATCCACATATGCCATATCAACCACTTTACCCTCATCCACCTGTTGGGTCACCTCCTCAAAGAACTTCACAAGTTTTGTGAGACACTACCTACCTTTCACAAAACTGTGTTGACTATCCCTAATCAAATTATTCTTTTCTAGATGATTATAAATCCTATCTCTTACAACATTTTCCACCACTTTATCCACAACTGAAGTAAGGCACACTGTTCTAATAATTACCAAAGTTGTCTCTACTCCCCTTCTTGAACAGGGGGACAACATTTGTTATCCTCCAGCCTTCTGGCATTATTCTGGTAGACAATGAAAACATAAAGGTCAAATCCAAAGACTCTGCAATCCCCTGCCTGAGAATACTAGGATAAATCCCATCTGGCTCAAGGGTTTTTTTCTATTTTCACACTTTGCAGAATTGCTAACACTTCCTCCTTATGAATCTCAATCTCATCTGTTCTAACAGCCTATATCTCAGTATTCTCCTTAGCAACATTGTCTTTTTACTGTGTGAGTACTGATGAAAAATGTTCATTTAGCGCCTCTCATACCTCCTCGGACTCCACGCACAACTCCCAAAACTGTCCTTGACTGGCCCTAATCTTACTCTAGTCATTCTTTTATTCCTGACATAGCTCTAGAAAGCTTTATGGTTTTCCCAGATCCTACCTGCCAAAGACTTCTCATGGCCCTTCTTGACTCTTCTTAGCTCTCTCTTTAGGTCCTTCCTGGCTAACTTGTAATACTCAAGAGCCCTAACTGAACCCTTCACGTCTCATCTTACACAGGCCTCCTTCTTCCCCGTAACAAGAGATTGAAGTTCTTTAGTAAACCACGGCTTTCTTGCTTGACCACTTCCTCCCTGCCTGACAGGTACCTACGTATCAAGGACTCACAGTAGATTTCATGGTAAGCTGATTGTTTAAATATCTTGGTTCTGTCAAATAAAAGTCTTGGTTGAAAACTGCTTACAAAGAATGTTAAAATAGTTGGAAACAATTTGAAATGCTGCCTTCCCATTTGAGGTTGACAATGTTACAAGTGATGTTGTTGTTAACAATTTCTAAAGTTAAATAAAAATTGTACATATTACAGAAAAGGTACCAAAGGACTTGAGAAGGAAGTTCAAAATGGTTTTTGGCTCATCTTTAATTGTAACATTTGAAAAAGATTATATAGAATAAAAGAATTGTGATCTGAGAAATATCCTTACAAAGCAAGCAGAGGAGTTAGCCCTTTCAGCTGACAGCATGTACTTTTTAACTTTAGTACACCATTTATATGATTTTGTAAGCAGGTCCAAGGCAAGAACAGAACTGAGGTGGTCAGAGTAGAAGACTCCTTTAACCTTTATCCCCCTTAACCTCCAAATAGCCCTCCCCCCATGCCCTCATATCCATTGCTACCTTCAAAGTCCTCTCAACTCGCCATAATTTCTCACTATTATAAATTATCATTCCTTAGATCCCTCTAATCAGCTATATCCCCCACATATGCCTAACTCCCCCGTGCACACACATACATCTATACTGATGCCATCTCCCTGATACCCATTATGTATAAATATCTTGAATCATATAGTTAGATTGGGAAGTCTGAAATGCTCATTAAATAGCCAATATAAACATACAGGGAGAAAGTGAGGCCTGCAGATGCTGGAGATCAGGGCTGAAAATGTGTTGCTGGAAAAGCGCAGCAGGTCGGGCAGCATCCAAGGAACAGGAGAATCGACGTTTCGGGCATAAGCCCTTCTTCAGGAATGAGGAAAGTGTGCCCAGCAGGCTAAGATAAAAGGTAGGGAGGAGGGACTTGGGGGAGGGGCGTTGGAAATGCGATAGGTGGAAGGAGGTCAAGGTGAGGGTGATAGGCCGGAGTGGGGTGGGGGCGGAGAGGTCAGGAAGAAGATTGTAGGTTAGGAAGGCAGTGCTGAGTTCGAGGGATTTGACTGAGACAAGGTGGGGGGAGGGGAAATGAGGAAACTGGAGAAATCTGAGTTCATCCCTTGTGGTTGGAGAGTTCCAAGGCAGAAGATGAGGCGCTCTTCCTCCAACCGTCGTGTTGCTATGGTCTGGCAATGGAGGAGTCCAAGGACATGCATGTCCTTGGTGGAGTGGGAGGGGGAGTTGAAGTGTTGAGCCACGGGGTGGTTGGGTTGGTTGGTCCGGGTGTCCCAGAGGTGTCTCTGAACCGTTCCGCAAGTAGGCGGCCTGTCTCCCCAATATAGAGGAGGCCACATCGGGTGCAGCGGATGCAATAGATGATGTGTGTGGAGGTGCAGGTGAATTTGTGGCTGATATGGAAGTATCCCTTGGGGCCTTGGAGGGAAGTAAGGGGGGAGGTGTGGGCGCTAGTTTTGCATTTCTTGCGGTTGCAGGGGAAGGTGCCAGGAGTGGAGGTTGGGTTGGTGGAGGATGTGGACCTAACGAGGGAGTCACGGAGGGAGTGGTCTTTTCGGAACGCTGATAGGGGAGGGGAGGGAAATATATCCCTGGTGGTGGGGTCCGTTTGGAGGTGCTGGAAATGACGGCGGATGATCCCCTGTACATAGAGGTTGGTGGGGTGGTAGGTGTGGACCAGTGGGGTTCTGTCCTGGTGGCGGTTGGAGGGGCGGGGCTCAAGGGCGGAGGAGCGAGAAGTGGAAGAGATGCGGTGGAGGGCATCGTCGAGGGCATCGGAGAAGGTGTTGGTAAAGTGTTTGAACTGTTCTACTTCCTCGTGGGAGCACCTCCAACCACCCTTCCTGCCCCACCGAACTCATCTCTGCATACCTTGACATGGTCCTGTCCCCCTTAGTCCAAGAACTCCCCACATACGAATGGGACACCACCCATGCCCTCCACCTCCTCCATGATTTTCGCTTCCCCAGTGCCCAACGCCTTATCTTCACCATGGACATCCAGTCCCTGTACACCTCCATCCCCCATCACGAAGGACTCAAAGCCCTCCGCTTCTTCCTTTCCCACCGTACCAACCAGTACCCTTCCACTGACACCCTCCTTCGACTGACTGAACTGGTCCTCACTCTGAACAACTTCTCTTTCCAATCCTTCCACTCCCTCCAAACCAAAGGAGTAGCCATGGGCACCCGCATAGGCCCCAGCTATGCCTGCCTCTTCGTAGGATATGTGGAACAGTCCATCTTCCGCAGCTACACTGGCACCACCCTCCATCTTTTCCTCCGCGACATCAATGACTGTATCGGTGTCGCCTCGTGCTCCCACGAGGAAGTTGAACAGTTCATCCACTTTACCAACACCTTCCACCCTGACCTCAAATTCACCTGGACCATCTCAGACTCCTCCCTCCCCTTCCTAGACCTTTCCATTTCTATCTCGGGCGACCGAATCAACACAGACTTACTATAAACCGACCGACTCCCACAGCTACCTAGATTACACCTCCTCCCACCCTGCCCCCTGTAAAAACGCCATCCCATATTCCCAATTCCTTTGTCTCCGCTGCATCTCCTCCCAGGAGGATCAGTTCCAAATCCGTACAACCCAGATGACCTCCTTCTTCAAGGACTGCAATTTCCCCCCAGACGTGGTCGACGATGCCCTCCACCGCATCTCCTCCACTTCCCGCTCCTCCGCCCTTGAGTTCCGCCACTCCAACCGCCACCAGGACAGAACCCCACTGGTCCACACCTACCACCCCACCAACCTCCATGTACAGCGGATCATCCGCCATCATTTCCGCCACCTCCAAATGGACCCCACAGTTCTGAAAAGACCACTCCCTCCGTAACTCCCTCGTTAGGTCCACACCCTCCACCAACCCAACCTCCACTCCTGGCACCTTCCCCTGCAACCGCAAAAAATGCAAAACTAGTGCCCACACCTCCCCCCTTACTTCCCTCCAAGGCCCCAAGGGATACTTCCATATCCGCCACAAATTCACCTGCACCTCCACACACATCATTTACTGCATCCACTGCACCCGATGTGGCCTCCTCTACATTGGGGAGACAGGCCGCCTACTTGCGGAACGGTTCAGAGACACCTCTGGGACACCCGGACCAACCAACCCAACCACCCCGTGGCTCAACACTTCAACTCCCCCTCCCACTCCACCAAGGACATGCATGTCCTTGGACTCCTCCATTGCCAGACCATAGCAACACGACGGTTGGAGGAAGAGCGCCTCATCTTCCGCCTAGGAACCCTCCAACCACAAGGGATGAACTCAGATTTCTCCAGTTTCCTCATTTCCCCTCCCCCTACCTTGTCTCAGTCAAATCCCCCGAACTCAGCACCACCTTCCTAACCTACAATCTTCTTCCTGACCTCGCCGCCCCCACCCCACTCCGGCCTATCACCCTCACCTTGACCTCCTTCCACCTATCGCATTTCCAACGCCCCTCCCCCAAGTCCCTCCTCCCTACCTTTTATCTTAGCCTGCTGGGCAGACTTTCCTCATTCCTGAAGAAGGGCTTATGCCCGAAACGTCGATTCTCCTGTTCCTTGGATGCTGCCCGACCTGCTGCGCTTTTCCAGCAACACATTTTCAGCAATATAAGCATACAGGCATCCAACATCCAATTAAAAATGTTATCTTTTTAAATGGTCATAAAACTGTCAAATTAACAAATATGCTGCAACGATTTTGAAATAAAATTGCCATCTTAAGTTGTCTTGAACCTGTCAAGATAAGCAATCTCACTGTAATGTTCAAAGGTGAATAAACAACATATGATGAGCTGTATCTGTTGGAGCTCAGTGAAGCACTGTTAATGACATTGTTTGATGCTACCCCTTTAACAAGGTTATGTTGTCCATGGTTTTTTCTAGAGAAGTCATAAAAGCAGAGGTTCTGATATGTCTGGAAATACCTACTTTAAGACAATGGCAGGGGAGCGGCCAGTTCTCCCTGCTCAGTTTTTTTTCTCTAGTTTAGTTTATAGGTTTAGAAGCAGTCAAAAACTTTTGGGGACCTAGAGAAACAGCTACAGTGAAAAGACAGAGGTCTTGCCTGGACTTCCTCTTTGAAAACTTTCCTGCTTGTAAGAACTTGTGTTTGAATTTACCTTTTGCCAAGAGGTGTGTCTATGGGATGTTGCAGAAATTGGGACAGCTTGGTTAAGTTGCAATAGAGTTGGTTGGGTTTTCAAATAAATTGTAAATTCTGTTTTCTTTTGTTAATGTTTCATCTGTAGTGCTTAAATAAATTCTGTTTCATTTAAAGCCGAGTGGTTTGACCAGCTACACCACTCCTGAAATATCCATTTTGCATCTGCATTTAAAATAAAAAAAGTTAGGGTCTGCGCCACCTACCTAAAATGTTTTGAGGTGGTCTGGTCTGGTCTATAACAGGCACAAATGTATCACAAAACCTCCAAAGCTGAATACATGAAAGTCTACAAAGTAATTCAAAGGTTTCAGCCATTTTTCACATTCAAAACATTGAAACAAATGCCTGAACTGAACCATCTATTGAAGCCGTCGACTAGATGTAATTGCCGTCAATTAAAAACCCTGCTCAAACTATAACCAGGGAAACAAATGGCCACACTGTCATTCAATGAAAATCTTGGCTCACAGGAAATATTTAAGACAGTCAAATCTGACAATCAATATTGTAAAAAAACAAAAGTATTTTAAGCATGGGTAATGTACTCTAATGCATCTGATGACTTTTCCACAATCACACAGTTTTGATGGTCTCATTATCTTTAAGAGCAAATTCCAATCAAAAGGCTAGCAAGGTTTGGATAACTGCACGTGGGCTCACTGTACATGTTCCAAACAAAAAAATGCAAGTGCTGGGATGGGAACTATAAGCCCAGAATCATATCATAATCTACCAGTGTTTTTTTTTTTAACCAGCTTGCCTTCATTTCAACAAAGGATTGGAAATTTAGCCCAAATGTTAACGGTTTGAACTGAAGGATTACCGTCCAAAAACTGCACTTAAGTGCATTGAGTACACAGTGCTAGAGAAGAAGAAATTACTTCTGAACTAACTGCAAGCATTTTGTTCCACAACACCAACTGAAACCATCAAACCTGGAAATCATTGTTACTAAGATGCAAATTAATAAAATAAAGTTTTGGGGAATAAAAAAAAATTGATTTAAGAAAAAAGACTTACAGAAAAGAATTTGATTGAACATAATCAAAATTGGTCAGCCTAATAACATTGTTATTTGGATTTTGAAATGCAAAATGTTAAGTACAATGTAATTTATTACTTATAAGATACTAATGAGGTCAAGTAAAAAAAAAACAAATAAATCAAACATATTTGATAACTAGGATTGAGTGGAAATGTATGCTTTTTGTTTTATATTATGAAAATATTGTTTTGGACAGTAAAATTTCTATTGGTTTTAGGAATGATGTAGAATAACAATAAATGGGATGCCCCTCTTTGGATAGAAAATTAAGGCAGGAACATAAGGTTACCAAATGAGAATTGAAAAACTACATTGAAAGGTATGGTATATAAATTGTGTTTGAACCATTGTTAAGGGTCTGCAAAGCTTGATGGATAAGTCCACTCCCATGGTATACATGGTTAATCTAACATAGAAATTTATATTGTAATAGTTCAAACTCAAATAATAGTGCTATCTGATGTCCAGCATCAGCTAGTACCAGTAATATTAAATCTGATTGTTCTAAAAGTTAATGAAAGAATATTCAGAGAGGGCTGACACAACTTTGGCAAAATCAGAATTCAAACCATTACATTTCAATATAATACATAATTTCCAAGAAGTTTAGAATATTCAAGTGAAAGTCATGACAGCGTAGATGAGAGAAGATATTATAGCTTTCTCTTGGAGATGTTTGCCAATGACTATTTTAAGTGAATTGCATTTGGTCATCTGATCACAGCCTGAGACTTTGGAACATTCAAGACGAGATAAACAGGGATATTTACACACCAACATTTCTTACCCCTGCTGCTGAGCTTTTGATTAGATCTCCCTAAAGTTCAAGAACAGTTTGTATTGGATATGCATGTGACATGATATTGGGATACCAGTATAACAACTAACATATGGAAATAAATGATGACATTATACTGGAAAATAGATCTTAGATACACCCAAGTATTTGACAACAGCAAATCGTGAAAATGATTAATGCAGCTAGAAGCATGAGAAGCATTTTAGATTAAGATACTGATGGATATTCCACACATAAATTGATGCTAAAGCAATGATGACAGAATTATGCATACTGGTAGTGTTCAGAGAAAGTTTAAACTGAAAGGGATAGGACGTTTTGATTGAAATAGTTGAAGGCTATGAAGTGAAAACGCTGGCAAGTGCAGAATTGGAGAATCTTTGAAATTCATGATTTATTCATGAGATGGTAGACTGTAGTTTTCTGTATAATGTGTCACAATGATCTTTTTTATCATGGCTTAACTGTGTGTACTCTGTGTTAATAATTTTGAATTAGCAGTGCTACTGCAGTAAAATAAGAAATATAATTGAATGACATGATCTGTAGGTGGATAATGCCATTCTATACTCTGTCGGAATAGCTCTGGGCTATTATAAAAAGTCAATAAGGATATGTCCTCAAGTATTTTCACTAGCTACTTATTAGAATAGCAGTTAATCAGAAAGAAATCTGTTAGAATACTGCTATTAAGATCCAATTTACTCAAGCATGTTACGAAGTTTGATCATGACATTCTGTCCCTGCCTGCGCATTTAGCAAAGCTTAAAATGAATATTAATCAAGCTGGAACACATGAGATGACAGCAAAGATATAACATATTAAGACTATAACTCATGGGAAAAGTTGAAAAGCAACAACCATTTGAAGTATCTTGCTGAATCAACTCAACCAAGGCCTTGAGGGAGCATGTAATGAAATCAACAAATTCATACAATTTTAACCCAGTGTTCAACCAGTATGAATTGAGAAGCTAGACATAGTGATGAAAGATGAAATGCTTGTTTTTCATTTTTTAAAACTTACACGCATTCAGTTTCAGGTAATGAGATTTATGAAATGTCATTAGAAAGAATAGAGATAGTGCAAAATGAAGAGAGATGCTGAGATTTGAACATATGAAGAATAAACCTTGCTAATTTTACAGTTTGAATGAAAAAGGGCCTAGACTTCAAAAAAATTCTACAAAATCTTTTTCTGAAGGTTGACTACAAGGAGTTTCATGTGATTGAAAATTACTGAACAGGACCTAGAGAAATATAGGCAGCTTGTGGTTAGTTTAAACCCAATGGTTTAAACAAATAACTCAGGATTTGTTGTTGCTGTGTGCTTTTTTAGGAGGTTTCAGAGGATCTTATAGCTGCGTCAATATAGTAACCCAGGCCCATCCTCTGAAAAGGGCATGCAAAATGAATGCATCAGAAATGGGATGCTGTCTGAGCATCAGAAACAGAATCTGCAATCAACTGGATTTAGTCACTTTTGGTGATCATATGATCAAACCAATTGGAAATATAGTTGAGTGAGCTGATGTCAGATATTGTGAAACATTCATTTGTGGGAATACAACGGCACAACTGTTTTCATGTCTTCCACTTTCTCAATATGTTAAATCTGTAATCATGTCCAGTATTGATTTTAATTCTGTACCTGTTTAAAGTCTGTATTTCTGGCTATATGTAAACTAACCAAGGGCTAAATGATTTGCTCTGGAGTTGGGAATGCAAAGTTGTGAAAATCTCTGACTGTGTAAACCCAACTTAAGGGCGAGTGCCTCAAATTTTTGATAGTGCTATGGGGGCGGGTTCTCACAGAGGGTGGTACTGCCAACCCTGGAGATAGTTCAGAGGCAGACAAGTGGTGTGTTGGGCACTGAGGCAGGCTAGTTAAAAGCCCTGTTTTGGGACCCTTTGACCTTTACTGCAGTTATAATAAACTAAAAAAAAACTTTCTCTATCCCTCAAGGTCACATCCTCATCAATGCAAATGCATTCCATCTCATATCCCCCACCATTCCCCATTACTGGTCACACTCTCCACACCAACCTGCCCCACTCATTCCATGGTCCATTATAGTGCTTAGTCCAATTCAGTTCCAGTTATTGCCAGTTCATAACCCCACTCATTGCTGTAGCTCTTTATGGCTCTGAAGCCAACTTGATATCAACTCAATGACACCCTATGTACCATCCTTGTTCTTACAACTGGCACATCCACTCATCCAAGAGCCATCATGGGCAGACCTTAGGAGTCATCTTGAGATGAAACAAAATAAAATTTTAATTGTCTACAGCTGAATTCATTATATTTTTAAAAATTGATAATATTTATTCCCTTTGAGTATTTAACCTCTTATAAAACCAAACATTTCCTTCAATACTCTGTCTCATTTGAACTTGTACTAATGCTCCCCTACCCCAATCAAAGCTAGCTAATAACCACTTGAGACTGTCAATGAAACAGTGATTTACAGCAAACACCTTAACACACTCCTTCAACACTCTGAAAATGATAAGGTTTGGAAGTAGTCAAGCACCAATGATGTCACAGTGACAAACCACAACAAACAGTGAAATAGAAAGAACCCTTTGTTTCAACTGCAGGCTTGATTATCCAAAAAATTAAAGGGTCCACATGAGTAAATTATTTGACAACTGCATGGAATGTAACTGCTTTCTAATGCACATGCAAATCTACTCTTAACAATCCAAAAGTGATGTCTCATCTTTTCTGAAGGGTAAGTGATCTTTCCCAATCGTGACCTTACCTCTTGAAATAAGTCTAGCACATTTAAACCTTTTCTCAATTGTTTAAGGTCCATTAATTGTGTTTTGGTAATTATGGTTCTGAAAATTGCTACATCTTGAAGGTAGCTGTATTTTTACACATGCATTTGCCTGTGTGAATCATGGATGTGCAATAAACAACCAATCCTCATTCCCCCTCCTCGACAAACTGTAAAAATAGTGGATGTAGTCTTGGGCCGTGACTTCTAGAGTCAGGGCTCCAACACCATTTTGGTTAAAATATAGAACACTTCCTTGTTTATGTAAATCCAGACCTTGATCATTTTGAGTGACTCATCAACTTGTTCTTTTGAAATTCACAAATCAAATCAAATGATAAATCTGAGTAAGTTTTTCATACAAAATAGCTTACAATTGAAACAAATAACTTGTTCACATATCAGTTAAAAATTAATGTGCTATGTCAAACAATCTTGGAATAGTAAAATTGTTACAGTACCGAAATAAGCCATTTGACCCATTGTATCTGCACAGGCTGTTTGAGTATTCTAACTTAGTGGCAATCTCCTGCCATTTCGCCTAACTCTGCATATTGTGTCTGTATATGCAACCATCTAATAGATGCTTGAATGCTTCAATGGAAACTTCTTCCATGGTAGTTCCAAGCAGTGCATTCCATACCCTAAATATTTGCTGTGGAATTGTACTTCTCAGATCTGTTGCAAACAAAACACTTTAAAACTGAACCTTTTGATTGGGAAAAATTTCTCCATAGCCACTCTGTCCACACTCCTCATAGCTTTAAAAACTTCTATCAGGTCTCCTTTTGGCCTATTCCTTTTAAAGGAAACCAGTTCCAATGTCTCCAATAATTTCTCATAGCTAAAGTGTCTCATCCTGAGAATCATTCTTGTAAATCTTTTCTACATTGTCTCTAATATATCCACATTCTCCCTCAGAGTATAGGACTGGAGCTGTAGATAATACTCTAACTGAAGTTCAAAGAGTGTCTTATATAAGTTCATCATAACCTTCCTCTCTATGCTCCATTGAGATGAGGAGTAATTTCTTCAGCCAGAGAGTGGTGAGTCTGTGGACTCCTCTGCCACAGAAAATGATTGAGGTCAAAACATTCAATGTGCCAATGCTCTTGTGAAATTCTACATTGTCCCCCATACTCCAAATATTGTGCCATCAGCACGTTGTCCCTTGCACACCAAAATCTGTTATTTTTATATAGCAAATGTCCTAATTCTGATAAGTCATAGAGTCATAGAACTGTACAGCACTGAAACAGACCCTTTGGTCCAACTTGTCTATGCTGACCAGATATCCTAAACTGATCTAATCCCACTTGCCAGCACTTGGCCCATATCCCTCTAAACCTTTCCTATTCATATACCCATCCAGATGCCTTTTAAATGCTGCAATTGTACCAGCCTCCACCACCTCCTCTGGCACTCATTTCATACACATACCACCCTCTGTGTGGAAAAGTTGCTCCTTAGGTCCCTTTTATATCTTTCCTCTCTTACCCTAACCCTATGCCCTCTAGTTCTGGGCTCCCCACCCCAGGGAAAAGACTTCGTCTATTTATCCTAACCATGCCCCTTGTGATTTTATAAACCTCTATAAACCTCTTCAGCCTCTGATGCTCCAGGGAAAACGGCTCCAGTCTATTCAACCTCTCCCTATAGCTCAAATCCTCCAACCCTGACAACATCCTTGTAGACCAGAATTGCATGTAATATTCCAAAAGAGGAACTCCAGTATAACTCTTCTTCCAATCAGAAAAATAACAATTAATTTCAGCTAAGTTTGCATCCACATGTTATGCTTACTTTTATTCCATGGTCTATAGCTCTCCTCAAAAATCCTGTTTTGGGGCATCATGTCAAACATCTTTTGGAAGTCCACGTGCACCACATGATTAGCTTTTCCCACATTAAGCCTCCCTGTTACTTCTTCAAATAACTCCAGCAAACTAATTAGATACAATTTTCCCTCATCGAATCCTGAGTAATTGTTTCCCTAGCACCAAAGCTAATCAGATTGGTCTGTATTTGCTAGGCAATCTTTACAATGTTTTTGAACAAAGGTGCGGTGTTTGTCATTCCCCAATCATCTGGCACTATCCCCATTGAACCCAAGGAAGGTTGAATAATAGTTGCCAGTCCATTGTAATTTCCACTCTCTCACTTCCTTCAATATCTTTGGATGCATCCCAGCCAATCCTAGTGCCTTATCAACATTAAGTGCCAACAGCTTATCCGTAACCACTTCCTTACCAACTTAAACCCTTTACCTGGATAGAATTTGCCTTGTCAATAAAGACAAGAATAAAATATTCAATTATCACCTCGGCTATGACTCTTGTCTTTAAATGTAGATTTCTTTGTTGGCCCTTACTGAGCTCTACTCCTCCTTTAACCTCCCTTTTACTATCGTTGGACTTATAGAATAATCTGGCTTTTTTTAAATGTTACCTGCTATTCTTTTTATTCCGAGACTGTTGGACGGTGCACACACTGGTATAGGAAAATGTCCTGAACATTTGCCCTTGCATTACTACAATCCCTAATTAATATACCAGTAGTTAAATTCTTCTATTATAACAACTCTAAATTGTTTGCATCTCTTTCCAATTTCCTTGCAGGTTTGTTCCTCTGTATCTTTCCACCTAAATGGTAGTCTACATAGTGTGTGTCTTTGGAACTCTGTGCTTCAGAAGGTGGTGAAAACAGGGTCATTGAATAATGCTAAGGCAGCGATAGATAGATTCATGAAGGCAAGGGAATCAAAGGTTATGGTGTTGGGATAGATAAGCTTGTAAAATTTGAGGCAAAAATAGATTGGCCATGATCTTATTGAATGGTAGATCAAGCTCAAGAAGTTAAATGGTCTAATTCTGCACTTATTTTGTTTATTTGAATGAATGGATATATTTGTATTTCTCAATGCTAAAATCTATGCACCTTATGAGCTAAGGGCACTTAAAAGTTGAAATTAATTGAAGTTGCTTTATTGTCAAATGTACTCAAATGAGTATAATGAAAAGTTTATTAGTCCCTAGTTACAGCGTTATCTTAGGTACAATGGTACCTAGTACAATCCTTAACTACAGAACAGAGAAATGAAGAAAAAAAATGCATTACAGCTATACATAGCATTACCATAGGTCATGGGAAAAAAAAGCAAAGTTAAAAAGACCAACATCACAGTCTCTTTCCAAAGGCTCACCACAGCAGACCAATGCAGGCGACCTCCATGTAGTCTGACTGCTGGCTGCTGCCATGCTCCACACTGGGTTGCTGGCATCTCTGCTTCAGGTCACTCGGGCTGCTGGTGTCTCCACCAACCCCACTTTGGAGGCTGGGGCTGGGTGTCTGAGGCCAGGAGAAAGGAAAGCAGGGAAGAGAGATGCAGGAAAAAAGAGAAAGAATGGGTGGAGCAGAGGAGCTCTGACTGGAGCGTCCTACTCTGCCACTATCTTACCAGAAAGTAATTTAGACTCAATGAAATATCACTCAAATGTACAAAGTTAAAAATCACACAACACCAGGTTATAGTCCAACAGGTTTAATTGGAAGCACTAGCTTTCGGAGCGCTGTCCAACACTGGCATCTCCAAATCACTCAAATGTACGCAGACATTTGATAAAGAAAATAGGGTAACCAGTTTACAACAGGTCCCACAAACAGCAATGAGAAATAGGCACAACAAGCTAAAACACTCTTATAGAACTTCTGGTTGTAATGAGCAGATTTTGATTGTGCAGCAAGGACTTGGAGAGATTGCTTCACCAAAATGGTTGCATGGAATTTTTCCAATCCAATTGGAAGAGTCTCAATTTAACATGACATCTAAAGGACAGCTCCATAAATGGTATAATACTCCTTCAGTAATGCAATGGACTATCAACCAAACCTTTTGTACAAAATCTCTGGAATGATAATGAAATCTATAACCTTTTAACTCAGTACAGCTGAGCCACAGCTGACTTATCATATTTATAGTTTGTCTTTATTCTATTTCATGCACTTAATCCCGATTTAGCAACCTACAAATCTGGAAAATGTTTTGTAAGATGAAAGTGTGATCAAAACTGTCCATGATAGATTTGTGGGGATTAGCCAATGAATTCTGATCAGGTTTGCCTTTTTGCAACTCCTTTGTTATATACAAATGGGAAGGGAGAAAATTCTGGCACTCAAGAGTTTAGAGCGATTGTTTGCAATACGCTTTCAGGGTAGCAGCAAAGAAAAAAGCTATTATACTGATGATGGGAAATGTCAATTAGTGTAATAATATCCTAATAATTAATTTAGCATAGTTTGTCTGGCCGAACAAAGAATGAAGCAGTCTGGGAAATGAAGTAAAGCAAATGAAGTAATCTTCACTGTAAAAGTACTTGAGGAAAGATAGGATAGACTGAGTTGACCCAGCATATAAAAGAACCTAATTTGTTGGCCTTAAAATTGTCTCTTAGCATTTTCTTGGCATATATACTGAACTCCCTTTACAGATACAACATGCTGGCTTTATATTACATTAGTATAACCTTAACCTTTCACCAAAGACATGCACACTTTACTTACCAGCATCTTATAACTAGGTACAATGGATTAAGCAGGCAATAAGGGTCGCATTCAGAAGATGCAGGAGTTTAAGACCTGCTCACATGGAAGAGACCGCGTGTAACAAAACAGATAACGAAAGTGAACAAAAGAGATACAACTATTGACACATAGGCCACTAATTTGCTTTTATTCTTGGAATATAAATCAAGAAATTTTTCAAGGCTTCAAAAGACAAATTATATGCTGACATTTATGGTACATAAAAATACATAATGGGAGGAGGGATAACATCTTTGAAACAAAAAGGATTCACGCCAATGTGGATTGGAATAAAGAATTGCTGAGCAAAGCTATAATTGAACAATAGGAGGCCTTCATAGGAGAGATAATTCAGACACAGAGTGCGTTCATTCTTGTGAAGGGAAGGGTTAGATCTCCCTGGAAAACTGAAGATACAGAGATTAAAATGAGATAGCTTTATGACAATTGTGTAGTTCATGATAAAGTAAAGAATCAAGATGGAAATTTAGAGGAGTTCTAAAGTAAGAAGAAAATTAGAGTATTGAATAGATTGGTTGCTGACATAAAAACACACAAATAATGAAAATGTAATCAAAGGAAGAATGGGGTTGATGAGGAAACAAAAAGGACATCTTATGGACACCAAGGGTATGGTTCATGTACTAAATATTCTGCCTTTGTATTTACTAGAGAAGATAATACAGCTAATGATGGAGTAAACGTAGCTCTGGTCGCTCAGTCATAGGAAGGACATTATTAAGCTGGAGAGGATTCAGAAAATATTTACCAGGATGCCACTGGGAATGGAAGGTTTGATTATAGGGAGAGCCTGTTCAGGCTGGGATTTTTTTTCACTGGAGTGTAGGAGTGATGTGTGATCTTATAGAGATTTATAACGATTATAGAGATTTATAAAATCATGAGGACCTCAGATAAGGTCTGTTTCCATGCTGTTTGACTCTCTGAGTCAGAAAGAGAGAAAAGAAAGAAGCAGTAGTAAATGGCAGAAAGATTGCAACATCTCTCTTTTTAAAAAAATTTTGGTTGAAATTTGGGAACCGTATAAAGGCTACACTTCAATATTTTGACTCTTCTGGAAGACCTGAAAATCTGAAGTGTCATCACTGTCCAAGAATTGTGATCCAGCTTGATCCTCAATTGAACTGCACATTGTTGAAAAAAATCTTCAAACTGTATACAGTTATTAGCAATTCAGTTTTGTAAGCAAGAAGCTCAATGGACAGGGCGTCTTGTGGGACAATGGTAATGTCACTAGATCTGGACCAAGAGGCCAAGGTTCAAGTCCCATCGATTCCAGATATGTGTGATAACATTTCTGAACAGATTGATTTGAAAACAAAAAAGCTTTGTGGATTATAAGAATTCATGAGCATTTATCCTTTGTTTTATAGGCCATTGGTCAATAAGGATGCTTTTTCATTTTTATAAAAGTAAATCTCCACAGAGTTGTTGTTCTGTATTTGTGCGAGCATATTTTTAATGAATTAAATGGAGATGTAATTCTATTTCTGGACTATGACTTAGATATTGTGTAAAGAATACATTTCGTGCTTTGTTAAATGGATTATTGTGAGTTTATTGAAGAAGCCTGGTTCTCGATAAGTGCCAAAGGGAAACAATTGGCCATTCTGGTGATTGAATTTAAAGATTGATTCTAATGGCATGGTTCACTGAATAGTGGAGTCAACAAATCATTTTACTGTCCAGGTCTTTACATAGATATAGTGCATATTTGTACAATGTGCCATACCTGCCGGGTGCTGGCAGGTGGGACTAGATTGGGTTGGGATATCTGGTCGGCATGGACAGGTTGGACTGAAGGGTCTATTTCCATGCTGTACATCTCTATGACTCAATGACTCTATGGTGACGAAACCTTAATGTGCAATCAAACTGGCCGTAACTTGATAGCTTTGATGATGTAGTGGTGATGCCCAAACACCTAAGCCAGAAGACCAGGGTTTAAGCTCCACTAGCTCCAGAGATGTGTCATACATGTCTGAACAGGTTGATTGAAAGTATCTACAATGAAAAGGGCACTTTAATACCCATACTTTTTTTTTAAGGAACTATTCAGTAGGGTGTTAGCAAATGATATGGGACTGTTACCACACATTAACGTGGGACACCAGTGTGTCCCTACTATTAAGGATATGTCAACTCAGTTCTCAGTGGCCATTCCTTTGAGCACAATAACAAATAAGTTGGGTGGAAAAAAAATCAGTGTTTTGTTTTCAATGGACTACCTGTGGAAGTACAGTCTGATCAAGGTTCCATTTTAATGTGTAACATTTTTCAAGACATAAGGCATAATGGGCTTTGTTTATTAGAGAATTCCTCCTGTCACCGTGATAATAATACATAGGGAAATGGCAGCTCTCTGCTACATTCCAAAGATTCATACTTGGACAGAGCATTGGTCGATGTCAGTAATTATTCTCCAGATTAAAAGGCTGCAGGAGCCAACTCCTGTCTAACACTCTCGTACTGACTGCTTTGCAATTTTCTAGGAATTTCAAAACGGTTGTGTTCCGTGGAGGATGGCTTTCGATTTTTCTATGAATTTCTTGGAACTTCTCCGTCTACACTCCACAATATTTTCTTCTTTTCTCTGCCATTAATTACCAGGGCATCCAGGAACACTGCACAATGGCTCGATCTGTGGTGACTCTAAGCCAGGGCAGTTGAAAGTTGTAGCTCAGCGGATACAGTTAAAAGTATCCAGGGAGGCAAAAAGATCCAAGTTACTCCATGATTTGGAGATGCTGGTGTTGGACTGGGGTGTACAAAGTTAAAAATCACACAACACCAGGTTATAGTCCAACAGGTTTAATTGGAAGCACTAGCTTTCGGAGCGACGCTCCTTCATCAGGTGGTTGTAGGAGCGGCGCTCCGAAAGCTAGTGTGCTTCTAATTAAACCTGTTGGATTATAACCTGGTGTTGTGTGATTTTTACCAAGTTATTCAAGACACCTTTTGGGTATTTGGACTTTGGTCCATATACAGAACAGATCGAACACTCAAAATCTAAAATTATTGTGATGTACAACACAACATAATTACCCTAGCCACAAAACAGTGCTGGGTGATGAGAATAGTACATTGTGTGCAATGTTGAGGAGAATGGCTGCAAAGGGACTGGTAATTGTCAGGATAAATGAGCCAATTTGTGAGGGAGGAGGCTACAACTGCAACTGGTCACCAGGTCTTCACAGGGGAGCAACATTGTTCTTGAAACCAAAGAACAGTTATTGGGCTCAAAATGTTAAGTCTGTTTCTCCCTCCACAGATACGGCCAAACCTGCTGAGTTTCTCCAGCACTTACTGTTTTAATTTCAAATCTCCAGCATCTGACATATTTCACTTCCATTTGAGTATAAAACTCAACTCTACAGCAATACTTGTAAGCAGATTAGGACCAGAAATCATAAACAGGCTTTGTAGATACATTAAGAAAAGTGAAATGTAATTATGCATACTGAGGTAGTGAAAGTAAAAGTATTTTTCTTTTAGAAGGGGAAAGTGGTGTAATGTATTTATGGGTAATGTTAATGACTTAAGATGCCAGCATGTGCAGTATGTAATGAAACAACAAATGGAAACCTGGACTGGCCATCCTCCATGTCTGCCTTCTTTATTTGTACTGTTTATAATGTAACAAGCATACTAAGTAAACACAAGGATTTACATGAATAGCAGAGTCTCCCATGCCACTGACCAGATACATGTTGTTTTGTGTGCACCTTATCTTATTGGTCCCATTTTCATGAAGCAAAATTTAACTTCCTTAATATGTAGCTGGTAATCAACCACATTATTCAGATGAATGCCCACTATACCCGTAGCAGTTATAATTTCTTCGCTCGTGGTAGCTACAGATACTGGGTGGCTCATCTATATGCTTTAAGACATTAAGTATATTGTCAGGAAACTTTGGTGCTTGCCCTCACCCATGATGAATTACAGTCCAAATTCACTCTGCAAGAAACTCCAATCACTTGCTGCAGTTACAACACATTTCTCCTTTAGGAAGATCAAGCTGATTTTAAGTAATGGAAACTACTGCAATATCATGTTAATGTTCATGCATAAAGCCAATGAATAGCATGGACAATGCTGGCAAAATGCAATCATTTCGATCATCAGAGAGTGTCAATGCATTGAATGGATACAAGTTAATCACAGATCATACTACATCATTACTATTCACATCCATCAACATCAACCTGGCCAAGGAAACACTGACTACACCATTAGAAGAACCAAAGGCACATACATCAAACACCATCAAGTTCATCTGCAAGGACAATATCGTCAAGCTAGTGGACCTATGCCTTAACCCCCCTCTTCACCTTCAACAACAAAATCTATAGACCAATGGAACACCCATGGAATCTCCAATATTGGGGTTCTTAGCAGAATCAGTAATGCAGCGCCTCGAACAAATAGCTCTGCCAATCATTCGACCCAAACTTTGGGTCCATTATGTGGATGACACCTTTGTCATCACTAAACAAAACAAATTTAGAGGAAACCTTCAAGACCATCAATAATACCCTTACTGGCATAAAGCTCAGTAAAGAGGAGGAAAACAACAACAAACTGCCATTCCTGATGTCACAGTAGAGCAAACAGTCAATGGGGAACTTCAAACCAGCGTCTACAGGAAAGCAACACATATTGACCAAACACTGAACTATAGAAGTAATCATCCCAACACCCACAAATGGAGTTGCATTAGAACATTATTCCAATGAGCCACCACACACTTGCAGCACAGAGGAACTATGAAGAGCAGAGGAAAATCACCTGTACAGTGTATTCAAAAAGAACGGGTACGCAATGAACACGGTCTACCGATTTCTCAGCAACAAACCCAAACAAGCAGACAAAACGCGTCCAGAAGCCTTTGCCACTCTCCCCTAAATGTAAGACATCTCAGAAATGACTGCCAGACTACTCAGACCTCTTGGCATCATGGTAGCCCACAAACCCACCAACACACAAAAACAGCAGATAGTGAACTTGAAAGACCTTATGCAGACAAGTAATGTCATTTACAAAATACCTTGCAAGAACTGTTACAGACACTACATTGGACAAACAGTCAGAAAACTAGCCACCAGGATACATGAACATCAACTAGCCACAAAAAGACATGACATACTCTCACTAGTATCTTTTCATACAGATGAGGAAGGACACCACTTTGACTGGGACAACACATCCATCCTAGGACAAACCAAACAGAGACATGCACGAGAATTCCTAAAAGTATGGCATTCCAACTGGAACTCAATCAACAAACACATTGACCTGGATCCCAAATACCATTCCTTGAGAAAAATAACAGGAAGTGACATCACCAAAGAAAATGACATCACCAACCCAAAGAAACCTAAATACATAAATAAAAAGTGGACCATACCACCAGTGCTTCACCAGAGGCTCACTGATAATGTTACCTAGTATGGTGATGAAACTTCTGCAAATGAACCTTCCAGCTCAGCGAGCAAACTTATATCCAGAACTATGCTACACACATCTTTTTTTCTGGGGTTTGCAAATGTAACCCAATGTTTTGCATTTGGACTGATATTTGAATGTTGGAATGTTGGAAGGATAGTTGAAGTCTTTAAATATTGATTTGAATCCAGCCCAGATTAATGGAATACAATCTTTTAATAATACTGAACAAAGGCAAATTATCTGTGAACTCATTTACTACTGAGGAGTGACTGCAGAGTAAAGAGAAATTGGTTTTAAATAGACTCCTAGGTATTTATACCAGAGACGGAGACCATTTGGCCATTCTGTCCATGGCAATAAACAAAGATCTGACTATATTAATCCGATTTTGGACCATAAGATATTGGAAGACAGTTGGGCCATTCAGCCCATCAAATCTGCTCTGCTATTCGATCATGGCAGAGACGTTTCTCAGCCCCATTCTCCTGCCTTCTCCCCATAACCCTTGATCGCTTTACTAATCAAGAACCTATCTTTCTCTGTCTAAAATAAACTCAATGACTTGACATCCCCAGCCTTCTGCAGCAATGAATTCCACAGATTCATCACCCTCTGGCTAAAGAAATCCCTCCTTATCGCAGTTACAAAGGGTTGCCCCTTCACTCTGAGGCTGTGTCCTCGGGTTCTAGACTCTACTACTAGTGGAAACACCTTCTCCTCAGCTGCTCTATCCAGGCCTCTCAGTATTCTGTAAGTTTCAGTGAGAGCCTCCTCATACATCTAAACTTGATTGAATACAGACCCAGAGCCCTCAACTACTCTTCTTATGACAAGCCCTTCATTCCCCAGGATCATTCTTGTAAATCTCCTCTGGATCCAAGGCCAGCAAATTCTCAGATACTGGGCCTAAAATGTTCACAATATTCCAAATGCAGCCTGACCAGAACCTTATACAGCCTCATCTCTGTTCTTGTATTCTTTTGAAATGAATGCTAAAATTGCATTTGCCATCCTAATGGCCAATTGAAACTGTATGCTAACCTGAAGAGAATCCAGAACAAGGACTCCTAAGTCCCTTTGAGATTCACATTTCTGAAGCCTTTCCCCATTTAGAAAATAGTCCATGCCTCTATTCTTTGAACCAAAGTACATAACCTCATAATTTCCCAGATTGTATTCCAGATTGACATCTGTCTCTTGTTTGCTCGCTCTCCTGGCCTGGACAAACCTCTCTGCAGCCTCACTGCTTCCTCAGTACAACCTATCCCTCCTTCAACCTTTGTGTCACCTGCAAACTAAGCAACAATGCCCTCAGTTCCTTTGTCCATATTGTTAATGCATACCCCTGTGGCTTTAGCAACAAGTGAATACCTGAATATTATTTAAACATTATTACATTTTCTAACTCAACAATCCTTTCAGGCAGTGAGTTCTAGACTCACACCATTTCCTCAAATCTTCTCTTAGCTTTCTACCTTTTACCTTAAATCTATGCATTTTGGTTACGAACCCCTCTACAAATGGAGAATGAGTCTTCCTATCCACCCTGTCTATGCCCCTCTTAACCTTATACACCTCTATCAAGTCTCTTACTCAAGCTTTGCTGCTTCTAGGAAAGCAACAAAAGCATGTCTCGTCTTTCCCTATAGCTCAGACCTTCAGACCAGTCTAACTGCTTCCAAGACCTCTCTATTGCTCCTTTTATAGAGTCATATAGCATGAAAATGGATCCTTCAGCCCAACTCATTTGCGTCAACTTGACATCCAAATCTGACCTCATCCAGTGTTTGTCTCATATCCCTCTAAGTCCTTTCTGTTCATGTATTCATCCAAATGCTTTTTAAATGTTCCAATTATACCTGCCTCCACCACTTCCTCTGGTGGCTCATTCTATACATGCACCATCCTCTGCATCAGATCCTTCCCCTCTCACCTCAAACCTATGCCCTCTAGTTTTGAAATCCCCCAGCTAGGAAAAAGACTTTGGCTAGTCACCCTATCCAAGTCCCTCATGATTTTATAAACCTCTATAAAGTCACCCTTTAGCCTCCGACACCCCAGCATATTCAGCCTCTTGCTATAACTCAAACCCTCCGGTCACAGCAAACATGTTTGTCAATCTTTTCTGCACCTCACAAGTTTAGCAACATCCTTCTTAAAGAAGGTCACTTCATTGTCCTCATAGGGATGCTGCTAGTCTCTCTGCTTCTGGGCCTTTCTGCTCTCACTGCTCCTTGCTACTGTTGCTATGGTACCATATGTTAGGCTACAATAAAATAACAACCTATGGTAGTGAAGGATAGAAAATTAACATGGATAGAGGATTGGCTAACTAATAGAAGACAAGTGGGATAATGGAGATTTTCAGGATGGCAGCCTGTAATTAATGGAGTGACACAGGTTGAGGCCACAATTATTTACCATGTATATTCATGATTTAAATGATTTTTGATTTTTTGGGGGGGGATGTGGGTGTTGCTGACTGGGCCAGCGTTTTTATTGGCTGTTCCAAGTTGCCCTTAAGAAGGTTGTCGTGAACTGCCTTCTTGGACTGCAGCAGTCTGTGTTGTGGTTTGGGCCTATGTGTTGTGGTTTGGCCTATGTACCATGGTGGAAAAAGTGATGTCTGCAGATGCTCGAGATCAGAGTCGATGAAAGTGTGTTTCTGGAAACGCACAGCAGCTCAGGCAGCATCTGAGGTACAGGAAAATCTATGCTTCGGGTCGGAGCCCTTCATCAGGTTTCCTGATGAAGGTCTCCGGCCTGAAACGTCAATTCTCCTGCTCCTCGGATGTTGTCTGACCTGCTGTGCTTTTCCAGCAACACACTTTCAACTATGTATCATGGTGTTAGGTACAGAATTCCAGGATTTTGACCCAGCCACAGTGAAGGAATGGTGGTGTATTTCCAAATCTGGATGGTGAGACACTTGGGAGGGAGCTTGCAGATGGTGGTGTTTGGATGAATCCCTTGTCTTTCCAGATGAAAACAGTTGGGTGCTGTTTAAGGACCTCTGGTGAATTGCTGCATTGTATCTTGCAGACAGCACATGAAGACATGAATGTACAAGAGGCAAGTTTGCAGGTGACTCAACAGTAGGTGGATAGGGTGACAAAGATTCTACAGAGGTATATGGACAGTGAGTCGACAAAAGCTTGGCAGATGGAACATAATGTGGGAAAATTTGAGGATGTGCACTTTGGCAGGAAGAATAGAGGAGCTGAATTTTATTTAAATGGAGAATACTGCAGAAAGCTACACTACAGGGATTTCGGGTGTCCTTGCGTACAAATGTCAAAAAGTTAGCATGCAACTTCATGTGGTAGGTAATAGGGAAGGCAGATGGACTGTTGGCCTTTATTTCAAAGGGAATGGAGTGTAAAAATAGGAAAGTTTTTCTAAAACAATACAAACCATGAGTTACAGCTGGAATACTGCGAACAGTTTTGGGGCTCTTTATCTGAGCAAAAATACACTGGCATTGGAGGCAATCCAGAGAAGTTTCGCAAAGTTGATACCAGGGTGGAGGGACTGTCTTACGAGGAAAGGTTGGGTAGATTAGACCTGAGATCATTGGAAAATAGAAGAATGACAGGTGACCTTATTGAAACATTCAAGATTCTGACAGGGTAGATGCTGACACATTGTTTCTCCTTTTGGGAGAGTCTAGAACCAGAAGGATGAATCTGTGAATGAGGTGTCACCATTTTAAGAAAAAGATGAGGAGGAATTTCTTTTCTCAGACAGTTGCAAATTTGTGGAATTATTTATCACAGTTGACTGTTGAGGTTAGGTCCTTAAGCATATTCAAGGCTGAGATAGGCAGATCTTTAATCAATAAGGCAGTCAAGGGCTATGGGGAAAAGGCAGAAAGTGGAATTGAGGATTAGCAGATCAGCCATGATCTCATTGAATGACAGAGCAGAGTCAATGGGCTGAATGGCCTGCTTCTGCTCTGATGTCTTAGGATTTATGTTTATGAGTCCCACACAGGTATGCCATTGGTTAGCCTGCTTCTGGGAACCTCCAGAAATAAACAGGGAAACGGGAGAAAAACTGTGTTGCTATGAGCGGAGAGGTTTTACAAACAAATTGTGCATGTCGGAAAACACAAATTTGAACGTCCCAGTCCTGTGTTTGCAGGAAATGGGGAATTGCCTCAGCGCGGCTGCAGGTCTGAGTGAGCGCCGCCAGCTTTATTCGGGGCTACTCGTTTTAACCTCACTACTGCCACTCCTGAACCTCACACAGGTCCATCGCTAGTCTGTCTGCTTCTGAGAAAATCTAAATCTGGAGAGCAAGAACAACTGAACTGATGCCCAACATGGTCATCACTTAATGTATAAAGGTGTTTGGACAGAGCTTGAAGTTTCCTAAAGACATCTGGATGTTCTGTTTCTTAACCTTAATACCAAGGCTATTACAATAATTATCAGGTATTTTACTTCAAGGATAGTAAGAACATGGAGTGTATTACTGTTGAACTCATGTTCAAGACAAAGCTTGTCTTGTTTCCAAGCTTGTCAACCATTATGAATGATTTTATCATCTTTAAGTTTTCTCATTGACCTTAAATTTGCAAAATACAAATTTAGTCATTGTTGAGGAGTGTCCAATTATGGAAACTAAATAATGACCCAGAGTCATGCAAGTGCATTACATTTTCATAATAATAAATGGCACAGTTGTCTGTGCTAACACTTTGATCCTCAACCAGAAAATCATTACAAAATAGGAAAGCCATTTGACACATCATAACTTATCCAGAAAAGTCTTTAAGTCTCTTTATTTCAGCATTCAATTATTTGAAAGCTTCCAGGAGATCAACTCCATAATAAATTACATTCCGTGTGAAGAATTTTCTGCTATTAATCTTAACTTTACCTTTTATGACTGTAACCCAGTCTTCCTCATCCTGCTCTTGCATTTTAATTTAAATATTATTTCAGATCCCTTAGTAATGATCCTGCATCACGCTCTTGGCCACTGACTGAGGAAGGACCTGCAATGTATTCTTGACTTCCCATTTGACCTTTAGCTGAAATGCCAACCTGACCACCCTCCACAGTTTCAAGATTTCTACTTCCATCTCTATACCATTATCCCATTTCTTTCTCTGCCTGAGTCCATCTGCTGCTGAAACATTAATCTGTTCTTTTGATACTTTTGGATTCAACTGTACCAACATTTTTGTGATTGAACCCGATTTTACCCTATAAGATTGAGCTCAGTATCCTAAATTAAACCAACTCCTATTCTGCTGTGAACACTGCTGCACTCACTGACTTACCTTTCCTCCTTCAAGAATGTTTCAATTTTAACACAGCATTCTTATCCTTACTTTCAAAATATTTCCTAGTTTCACTCCTTCTTATACCTGTAACCTCCTATAACCTTTGACACATCTGTGTTCCTTCATTTCTGGCCTGTTGAATATCTTCAATCTTGACATAACCTTGACAGCCATGTGTTCAGTTGTGTAGGCACTCTGCTCTAAGATTCCTTTTCTTTGCCATTACATTACTCTTTGCAATTCAGCTTTTGAACACCTATCTATATTACCTATATTACCCTATATGCTATATGTTACAGAATTTAGTTTCATGCTGTTCATGTGAAACACCTTGTGATGATTTACTATTTTCAAGGTTTTATATATCCTTAACATGATCCTCAAAGGCATCTCCCTTAATTTTTTTTATAGATATTTTTATTAGAAATTTAACATTTTTACAAATTTACAAAAATAAACTAAACTCTCAAGTACAAACATTGATATACAATTAAATCTTAAATATACAATAGCCAAAATTTAACAAAAGAAAAAATACAGAGAGAAAAAAAACAAAACTCAACTAACTACTAATCTAACCTACAACTAACCAGAGTTATATTTAAGTCGCTTACATTATTCAAATAAGAGAGAGAGAAAAAAAAAAAAGCCCTTGTTAGGATAGCCGATATATCTGTATTTATGTAATTCAAGAAGGGCTGCCTGCCATATTTTATAAAATAATTCGGTCTTTCGGTGCACCATATTTGTAAGGAAGTCAAGGGGAATACATTCCATAATTAATCTGTGCCAATTTGAAAGTCCAGGTGGGCCCTCAGCCACCCAGTTTTTCAAAATATTTTTCCTTGCACAGAAAGAGAGAATAGAAAATAGTCTCTTCCCGTACATGTCCAGGGAGGGAATGTTCGAAAAACCCAAAAGGAGAGATACAGGGTCCACTTTAATTTCCGTTCCTAGAATTTCTGTCAGGGTACTTGCTACTTTAGTCCAATATCTATGGATCTTATGACAGGTCCATAGGCAATGTACAAGAGTGCCCACCTCTAATTTACATTTGGGACACATTGGAGATGCTTCTGCCTTAAATTTTGCCAATCGATCCGGTGCTATATGGGCCCTATGAAGTATCTTCAGCTGGATAGCCTGAGTTCTATTACAGATGGTAATTCTTCTAGCATTTTCCCAAATGTCATTCCATGTTTCTATAGTGATTTCTAGTCCCAAATCCTGATCCCATGTTTTAAGCAGATTGTCCATATCTCCCGATACTTCATCATATAGTAAATGATAAATAGTACTGACGGAAGATACCTCCATTGGTCGTAGCACTCTATATTTTCTATCTGATTTATAAAGACTATCTAATAAAGTAGTCTTCTTCTGTATATAGTCTCGAATTTGGAAGTATCGAAAGAGGTCTCCATTAGGTCTCCATTAGATACCCCTGGATCTCCAGAGTTTAAAAGTGGCATCTGTTAACCCCGGTTGGAATCCCCATGCTCCCACTATCGGTGCATAGGGGGATGTTTTATGTGAGTTGCCTTCATTTTGCCACATTATATTCCAAGCTTTAATTGTGTTTAGTATTATAGGGTTTTTACAGTGATCCGTAATGATTTTCCTCTTGTCTGAAAATAAAAGGTTAATAAGTGGGTATTTTACTTGAGAAGCCTCGATGTCCAGCCAGATTGATTGTAGATCAGACAAGACCCAATCAGCTATCTAACTTAATAGGGAACTTAACTGATATTTCCTAAAATCTGGGAAGTCCAATCCTCCCCTTGCCTGTGGAAGTTGTAGCTTCTTCAGCTTAATGAGGGGCCATCTTTGATTCCAGATAAAGGAACCCAACCAGCCATATAATTTACGTAGTGCCAGCCTCGGCAGCATCACCAGAAGCATTCTCATAGGGTATAGGAGACGGGGCGGGACATTCATTTTAATTAGTGCTATTCTACCCAGCCAGGAAATTGGAAGGTCTCCCCATCGCTGGAGGTCCTGCCTTATCCTTTCCAGTAAATGCACAAAATTAGCCTTGTACAACTGACCAAATACTGGGGTAATAAAAATGCCTAAATATAAGAAACCCTCCAGAGACCAACGAAATGGAAAAAGGGATCTGTCCACTAAGTGGGGTATCATAGCAAGGCCACCCATTGGCATAGCCTCCGATTTTGAAAAATTAATTTTATAGCCTGAGAATGCGCTAAATGTATTAATAACTTGGATTAAGCCAGGTATGGACATCAGAGGATTACTGAGGAATAGAAGAACATC
Organism: Chiloscyllium plagiosum; assembly: GCF_037043375.1. Taxonomy (NCBI): domain Eukaryota; kingdom Metazoa; phylum Chordata; class Chondrichthyes; order Orectolobiformes; family Hemiscylliidae; genus Chiloscyllium; species Chiloscyllium plagiosum. Next base: position 28,610,247 of record NW_028270172.1, on the reverse strand, counting down.
ATCTGCATAAAGGGTAATTTTATGTTTACCTGTACAAATCCTTGGGGCCGTTATATTAGGATCTGCCCGTATAGCTTCTGCTAGTGGTTCAATTATTAGCGTAAATAATAATGGCGAGAGCAGACATCCCTGACGGCAGCCCCTACCCACACTGAAGCTATCCGAACCTAATCCGTTGGTAACCACAACTGCTTTGGGATCACTATACAATGTTGAGACCCATTTGGTCAACACCTTTCCAACGCTAAACCTTTCCAATGTGTAAAACAAATATGACCATTCAACTCTATCAAATGCCTTTTCCGCGTCTAATGAAACTACTACTCCTGGTATCTTTTCCTGATGGCAGGCTTGAATCATATTCAAAACCCTTCTAATATTATTGGATGATCTACGGCCCTTAATAAACCCCGTCTGATCCTCCTTTATAATATGTGGCAGTACCCTTTCTAGTCTCAATGCTAACGTTTTAGAAAGGATTTTAAAATCTACATTTAGCAAGGATATTGGTCTGTATGACGTACAATCTTCTGGATCCTTTCCTTTTTTAAAGATAAGAGAGATATTTGCCTCTTTCAGCGAAGGCAGGAGACAACCTTGACTATATGCATAGTTGTACATGTCCATAAGTGGACCAGCCAATATTTCTGTAAATTCTTTATAGAATTCAGCTTGAAAACCATCTGCGCCAGGTCTCTTACCGCTCTGAAGTTGCCTGATTGAGTCAAGTATTTCTTGGACTGTTAGGGGAGCATTTAAGACCGATACCTGTTCCGGAGTTAGACACGGAAAGGTCAAATTTTTTTTAAAATGATTGTATCCTCCTAGTCCTTACTTCACAATCCTGTGAATTATATAAATCAGAATAAAATTTTCTAAAGATTGCATTAATCTTTTTATGATCATGAGTCAAAATATCCGTACTTTCCTTGATAGACGTAATAGTTTGAGGGGCCTTATTTTTCTTTGTAAGAAATGCTAAGTATCTACCCGGTTTGTCGCCAAGTTCATATAACCTTTGTTTTGCAAATAATATTTCCCTCTTAGCCGTTTTGGTAAGCGTAGTGTTTAGAGCTGTCCTAAGGGCCGTAATCCTTTGCAATTTAATAATAGAAGGTCTATCAGTGTATGCTGTTTCAGCTGCTTTTAAGCGAGCTTCAAGCAGACGCTGTTGTTCTCCCTTTAATTTTTTCTGGGTCGCTGAGTAGGAGATGATCAAACCTCGCGTGTAAGCTTTGATGGTCTCCCACATCATTGATGGGTTGCTAGCCGTACCTAAATTAATTTCTAAAAAAGTTTTAAATTCTTGAGAGAAGTACTTTACAAATTTACTATCTTTCAATAGGAAGGGGTTCATATGCCAATGCCGAGGGGATGTCCCATTGTTCCTCGCCTTGGTTTTCATATATACAGCAGCGTGGTCGGAAATTGCTATACTACCTATTTTACAGGATGATATGGAATTTTTAAAAAATCGAGGGGGCAAAAAACATATCAATTCTGGTATGACATTTATGTGGATTGAAGTAAAAAGAAAAATCTCTGCCCTGTGGATGAAGACATCTCCATACATCTACTAATCCTAATTCTTTATTCCGATCCACCATTTGTCTAGATCTGGGAGATACTCCTGCAGTACTCTTGGGAATCCTATCTATTTCCGGATCCATAATACAATTAAAGTCTCCCCCTATAATTGTATGACGGGCACCAAAAGCCATCAATTTTGAAAAGGCTTCCGTTATAAATTTAAAGGGGTGTGCCGGGGGGGCAGTACAAATTTAAAATCCCATATTCCTCTCCATTTATAAGGGCTTTAATCAAAATATATCGTCCAGATTCGTCTTTTATCTGATTTAGGATTTTGAAAGGGAAATTCTTCCGAACAAGAATAACAACTCCCCTACTTTTTGAGCTAAAAGAAGAAAAAGAGGCCTGATCAAATCCACCCTGTTGTAATTTCAAGTGTTCTTTATCCAACAGGTATGTCTCCTGTAGAAGAGCTATATAAACTCTTTCCTTCTTAAGATTTGATAATATTTTCTTCCTTTTGACTGGCGAATTACTCCCCTTGACATTCCAGGTGCACCACTTAACCGACTGATCAACCATAATCGTCTGGGCAAATCTGAGACCCCTCAGGAGAGGAAACCCTATCCAGAACATCCCGAGCATACAGCATATAAAATTCACAAAAATAAAGGCTCTCTAATACACTCACAACAGTATAATAAAAAACTACTTCTAAATAATTAAAAAAAACGTATTTAAATGGAGATTTTCCACCTTGTTCCCAGGGGGTGTCACTTCCTTTCCAAAGGTCCATCGTATCCTCTCCCAACCAATGCCCCACCCTTGACCCAGGCGCTCCTCAATAGAATGAGGAGAATTCAGATATAATACAAAGCTAGAGTTAACAGTGAGCACGCTACCCCCACCCACACCAACACCTGGATATATTTTGTAGTGTTAATACCATGTATAAACATATATAACTATAAAATTACCTCAACAAATAATAATTAAATATAATAATACAAAATAACAAGGGAGAAACAACCCCGCTCCTAGAGACAGAGATAAAATAGAATAAGGTAACCACCTCCCCCCACCAATATTAACTAAACCCCCTGGCTATATATATATATATATATAAATAAAATAATTAAAAAAAACAACTCCAATGGGGGCAGAAAATTGTTAAATACAGAACAAATAAATAAATCCCTCTCCCCACCCCCCAAGATAACATTAAACAGTAAGGTAAGAAAAAGAAAAAGGGGGGGGATACAAACCGGAGTGGGGAAAGGCAAACCAACATCCATTATCTCTTACAATTTATCTAACAGAATCCAAAAATTCTTTAGCCTTTTCTGGCAATCCAAAGTTATATACGGATCCTTCATGGTTAAAGCGTAGCGTCGCTGGATAGCAGAAGGAGTACTGAATATTTAAGTCTCTTAAATGCTTCTTCGCCTCATCGAATGCCTTCCTCTTTTGGACCAGAGCCGGGAAAAAGTCCTGGAATAACATGATCTTGGATCCTTTATAGATCATAGCTTGGGAATCTTTTCCAAGATTTCTAGAAGCTTCTAGGAATATCTGCCTCTCCTTGTAGCTCTGCAGCCAAAACAGGACCGGGCGGGGACGCTGGTTCGAACCGGGCCCACGTATTGCAACCCGGTAGGCCCATTCCACCCTTACCTGGCCTGATCCAGCTTTCAGATTTAAAAGCTGTAGCAGCCACTGCTCGAGAAACGCTGTAAGCTGGCCTTCCTCTTCCCATTCGGGAAGGCCCAGCAAACAAATATTTTTTCGACGACCTCGATTATCGAGGTCATCAATGTGATTCTCTAAGGTCCGGACTCGTTGTTCGAGAGTCCAGACCTGATCCACGGCCGATTGCGCTGTAGTTTCGGAGGTTGCGGCCTTTAGCTCTGCCTCTCCGACTCGGCGCTTGATTTCTTTAATGTCTCGGTCGTGCCTTTGCAGCGCGGCCGAGAGTGAGTCCCATTGACTTCGGGATTCTTCAATGAAAGCGTCGATCTTCGCATCGAGTTTAGAGATGATTTCCACGAGGTTTGCCACTGTCGGTAAGTCCCCCGGGGCGGCTGCGGATGCCTCTGCTGCAGCTGGAGAGGGTGGGGGAGGGGTTCCTGCTTGCTGAGAGCTGCGGGCTCCCTTCCCTTTGGTCATTTTTAGATTAGATTGTTTAAATTTAATACTAAGCAACTAATTAAATTAAACAGCTATTTTGAATGATTTGGTGAGTGTGGTGGGGGTGGGTGACCCACTTTACCCAAGTCTTGGGAGAAGCATTGTAGATTCAGACTTGCTGGGTCGCCGCCACCTTGGATCCCCCCCTCCCTTAATTTTAATTTGCCCCCCATGGTTCTCGACTCCCCAAGAGGATAACATCTAACCTGCATCTACCCTGTCCATCATTTCATGTACTTAGTAAGTTTTAATGAAACCACCTCTCAGTCTTTGAAATTCTTGCCAATACAGGCTCAGTTTGCCCAATCTCTCTTGCACTCCCCCATGACAATCATTTCTTTCCTGAGGTAATGAGAGCAAAACTGCACACAGTTCTCCAAGTACATCTGACAAAGCTCCCATAAAATTGCAGCAAGACTTCACTGCTCCTGCACTCAAATCCTCTTATAATAAAGCCTGAAAGTAGCATTTTGAATATGTTGCTCTGCCAACACTTTAGCCCTCAGTGATTTATTGACAAGGAGACCTGTGTCATTTTGCACATCTACGCTTTCCAACTACGTAAGAAATACTCTGTAGATCTGATCCTGAAACCTCGCATTTTTCCACCTACTATGTTCATGCCCACTCACTGAGCTTGTCCAAATCCACCTGAAGCCATCTTACATCTTCCTCATAACACACATATCTGTTGAGGTTTGTATCATTTACAAATTTGAAAGTATGACATTTTGCCCCATATGTTTTATTTTATTCACTCAATGGAAGTGGGCATCGCTGACTGGCTAGTGTTTATATTGACATCCCTAATTGCCCTTGAGAAGATGATGGGAGAGTGCTTTCTTGAACTGCTGCAGTCCACATCCTTTAGGGTGACTGACAAAATCTTATGGAGGGAATTCCAGGATTTTGACTCAACAACAGTGAAGTAACAGCAATATATTTTCAAGTCAGGGTAGTGAGTGGCTTGAAGGGGAACTTGAAGATAGGAATACCACTATGTATCTACTGCCCTTTTTCTTCTAGATGGAAGTGCTTGTGGATTTGGAAGATGCTAGTGAATTTCTGCAATGCATCTTGTAGATGGTACACATTACTGTTACTGAGTGCTAGTAGAGAAGGGAGTGGATACTTGTGGATGCAATGCCATTCACTCGGGATGCTTTGTTATGGATGGTATCAAGCTTCTTGAGTGTTCATGGAACTGCACCCATCTCGGCAAATGGGGAGTATTCCATCACACTGCCTGGATGAGCTTTGGAGAGTCAGGAGATGAGTTACTCACCACAGTATTCCCTAGCCTCTGAGCTGCTCTTTTAGCCATTGCATTTATATGACAAGTCTAGTTGAGCTTCTGGTCAGTAGTAACCCCTATGATGTTGATAGTGGGGGATTCAGTGAAGCTAACACCATTGAATGCCAAGGGATGGTGGTTAGATTGTCTCTCATTGGTGATGATTATAATCTGGCTTTTGTGCAGCATGAATGTTACTTGTGACTTGTCAGCCAAAGACTGGATATTATTCAGTTCATGTTGCAGAGGAATATGGACTGCTTTAGTGTCTGAGCAGTCATGAATGGTGTTGAACATTGAGCACTCTTTGGCGAACATCCACACTTCTGACCTTATGATGAAGGTTTGGTCATTGTTGAAGCAGCTGAAGATGGTTCGGCCTAGGACACTACCTGAGGAACTCCTGCAGAGATGCCTTGGAGTTAAGACCATAGACCTCCACCAATCACAACCATTTTCCTATTTGTGAGGTATGACTTCAACAAGCAGAATATTTGTCCACTAATACCAAATTATTCTAGTTTAGCTAGAGCTTCTCGATGCCACACTTGGTTGAATGCGGCCTTGATGTCAAGGGTTGTCATTCTCCACCTCTGGAATTCAGCTCTTTTGTCCATGCTTGAACCAAAGATGTAATGAGGTCAGGAATTCAGTGAGCCCCACAGACTGGGCATTAGCAAGCAAGTTATTGTGGAGCAGATGCTTGTTGATAGCACTGTTGATGACACCTGCAATCTAATGATTAAGAGTAGGCTGATGTGCAGTGATTGGCAGGGTTGGATTTGTCCTGCTCTTTGTGCATAGGACATACCTGAGCAATTTTCCATAACATTGAGGAGATCAGGTTGTAAGTTTGCTCGCCGAGCTGGCAGGTTTGTTTTCAGATGTTTCTTCACCCTGCTAGGTCACATCATCAGTGAGCCTCTGGTGAAGTGCTGGTGTTCTGTCCTGCTTTCTATTCATGTGTCTTGGTCTCTTAAGGTGAGTGATATCATTTCTGGTTCTTTCTCTGGGAGGTTGGTAAATAAGGTCCAAATCGATGTGTTTATTGATGGAGTTCCGGTTTGAATGCCAGGCCTTTAGGAATTCCCGTGCTGTAGGCTTATTGGGTCCCAGGACCTAATTTTCTGCCCTATTAACTTCTCTAGTACAATCTTTTTACTCATACTAATTTCCTTCAGCTCTTCATTCGCCCTAGTTATATGGACCTCTAATTCTGGGAGATTACTTGCATTTTCCTCTGTGAAAATAGATACAAAGTATTCATTTAGCTTCATTGCCAACTCTCTATTCCTCATTACATATTCTCTGGATTTTGTCTGTAATCGACCCACATTTGTCTTAGTCAAATGCTTCCATTTCACATACATATAAAAGGTCATTTTTATGTTTCTTGCTATTGCATTTATAATCTGTAAGGAGGTTTCCTTTCCTGATAGGTTGCCTGTATGCCTTAGCTCTATTCTAAAACCTTCACAATCTTCAGATTTATTACGATTTCTGGCCACTTTATAAATCATTTCTTTTGAACTAAGATGATGCATTTCTTCCTTTCACAGCCAGGGTTGACTGACTTTTTTGAATTTTTGCACCTTGAAGAAACATATAATTGCAGTAAACCATGTTAAAGTTATTTAAAGACTGTCTATTGCCAATGACAATCATGCCTTTTAATGCATTTTGCCAATCCAACTCAGCCAATTTACATCTCATGCCTTCACAACTTCCCTTAAATTTAACTCGTTTCAGATTGAACTGCAACACATTCAAGTGCAATATAAAATAACATCATGTTATGATCATTCACCCCTAAAGTTTCTTCTATAAGATTATTTATTTGCCCATTATCATTACACTATGTCTAAAACATCCTCTCCTCTAATTGGCTTTTCAACATGCTTTACTTGAAAACCATCCACCAGACACTCCAGAAATACATTGGCCATTGCTTCTGCTCTTAATTGGTTTACCCATCGTACATGCAGATTGAAGCTTTACATGACATTTGTGTTGCCCATATTTTTGATGGGCTGTATGGGTTTCTCTCATCTGATTAATATTATACCTCACACTACCACTGCTAATTAACAGCAACCAATGTCTGCTGCCCTTTGCTTTGAATTCCACACTTGCTCTTCTGATCTGAGATCTGGTTACCATGTAGCTATTTTTATGTAATCGAAATTATATCATAACTATTCATCTCTTTTTATGCCTTGAGATAATCTATCTTATTGCAAATGCTGCATACATTCAGGTAGAATGCCTTACTATGGCTTTTTGACATGATTCCAATTTAGATGTATACTCGATGGTTGGCTTTTTTGTCTTCTGTTCTCTATTTTCCCTAGCAGCCTTTCTACTTCCTGTTGTCAACTTTATTTATTTACAACTTAGGTTATCTTTTAGGAGCCCTATTCTCTCCCTAGTTACCCTTTTGTCCTTAATGTATTTGTAAAAACCCTTTGGACTTTCCTTAGCTCTATTTTCCAAAGCTATCTCATGTCCCCTTTTTGCCCTCCTGATTTCTCTCCAGTTTACTTCTACTGCCTTTATACTCTTCTAAGGATTCACTAGTTATATCCTGTCTATACCAGACATATGCTTCCTTCTTTTTCTTAACCAAACTCTCAATTTCTTTAGTCATTCCCCCATACCTACCAGACTTTCCTTTCACCCTAACAGGAATATACTTTCTCTGGACTCTCATTATCTCATTTCTGAAGGCTTCCCATTTTCCAGCTGTCCCTTTCCTGCAAACATCTGTGCTGGTGGGTTAGGTAAAAATGTGGATGACATGAATAGATACTTAAGAAAAATGGTGGGTGAGTAGATGGGTAGGGATTAGGTTGGTAAATGGGCTAGATGGGTGAGTGGTCAGGTTAGATTGAGAGCGGTAGTCAGAAGAGTTGTTGGGTCTGAACTGGGAGGTTGTGTAGTTACATAGATGTTAAGACAAGAGTTTTATCTGGTCTGACATTTTCTGAATAACTACTGAGTTCAGTACCGCAAAACTGACCGAAATCCCTCACTCTACCTCAGAGATGGAGACATTTGCTTGAATCTTAGCAAACATGGTAACCGCTCATCAGAATTTGAAGCCACTCAACTAATTCCCAGACAGGTCTGTACATTAGGATTTTCACAAGGTCATGATGTGCATCCTCAGATTGTACCCTATGACCAATGGTTTAGAGATTGGAAGATATCGCTCACAAATGCTGATTTTCAGGTCAAAATTAATATTTCAAACAAAGCAAATTTTTAACTTTTTCTGCTTCATTGCCACTTCAGTACCAGCAGTCACCTTCAGCAGTGGACTATAGGTTCAACATTCATTCTGAGCATATAACTGGGTCTAACACTTCAGGATAGCATGTAAGGAATTCTGCACCGTCAACAGCTCTACCTTTCAATGAGATATTAAATCATAGCTTGTCTGCTCTCCCAGATTGATAAAGAGAATTCTATGGCGTTTTTGGAGGAGAATGAAGACTTTTAGTGACATTATGGCAATGCTTGATCCAATTATGCATCTCATTACTGACTATGAGACCACCATGAGCAACTGACTGGAACTATCTTTTCAGCAATCATCATAAAAATAATGCAGAAGCAAAGAGGGCACCAAATATACTTGTTGCTTTGATTAGAAGACTACAATTCCACATTTTCTATTAGTTTAAACCCACATGATATTGCTGCTTGCTCAGAGGAGCTCCTCAATAATGCAAAAAGTTTGGCAACCCCAGACAGCCATAAATTTATATGAATGATGAATATTAAAGTACGGGAGGAGACCATATGCACGATCATGATGCAAATTTTCTGAAAAAGATATGGATTAAAGTCCATGATTGCATCCTATTCCATACCCCTATTCCTTTTCATTAAAAGAGTGTGTGTGATTATAGTGAAAAACAAGGAAATTATGCAAAATGTTTATAAAAACCCTCAAGCTAACCTTCAGCTTGAGTATTAGATTCAATTGTGAGCACCACATTTTGGGGAAGGACAAAACAGGATGCAAAGCGATTTAATGGAAGGGTACCAGTTATGTGTGACTGGAATGGTTGCCTTTAGACCAGGAATTAAGAGATGCATCTGAGGAGTTCAAAAGTTATGAAGTAAGAAAGAGGAAGTGGTTCTCAATAACATAGAAGGCAGTCCTTTTGCTAATCACCTAAAGACAGTACACTTTGCTTATTGGAAAAAAAAACATTCATCTACACCTTTTTTGATTTAAAAACATCTCCATTCAGAGCAACATTGACTCAGAAGTCATTCATAATTGATGGAACAGCTTTTTAAGTAACTGCAGACCAGAAGTTTAATGTCATTGTGAAGTGATTTATCCAGCATTGATATCAAATTAACAATGCAAATCCAAAGTTAGCTCCTAATCTGAGGCCAGAAAGAGGTTTATTACAGATATTTTGATTTGGACGATCAGCCACAATCAGAGAGTGGCACAGCAGTCTCAAAAGGCCAAATGGCTTCCTCTTGTTTTTTATATTTCTATTCAGACTGCACTTTGCTCTGTTCAACTCAGGTTTAGATCCTGAATTTAAGGCATATTTCCACTTTAACAACAGCCTGAATGCAAATGACCACTGTTACAGTGGTAGTGCAAATAAAGTCACAAAGGAATAGGTTTGACTTCATCTCTTTCTCCAAGAAAAATGGCTTTTTATGCAGGTACTCATGGCCCTTAAATGGTGTCTGATGTATTAAAGGGAGGGCCCTATGAAAACCGGAGAGCTATAAAGCATCTGTACTGCAATGATGAAACTGCAACATATATTCAACATTATTTCCAATCAAAAATGGTAATTGCGCCCTGAGGTGGTAGCCCTTTAAATATGTAGAGAAATGTGACATGCAAATATATGACACCTACTAGAAAGGAAATCTGCTTATAAATCCAATGATAACTAGAGACATACATATTTTCAAACTAATTTTTGTGTACTGTTTCTTGAATAAATGGAACAGAATAAGTGTGCCTGCACCTCTAACCTGCATTACTATTTTGCTACATAACTTTCTTCATACTAATTGCAACAATGCAAATTATTAAATTGTATAGCTCTGGTACTCCTTGAAAATTTAAGGTCAAAATAAAAAAAAGTGGGAAATTTAAGTTAGTAAAAAGTAAACTTAAACTGTAGACAAAATCTTTTACTGTAAAAGTGATAAATGTTGATTACACTATGACATAAAGGCAGGATTTGAACTCCCCTAAAACTGAAGATGCAGTTTAACAGTAGGCTGGATGAATTGAAATGCTGGAGCAATGAGTTCAACTTGCGAAATGTTAATTTTTCCACCAGCAGCTTCAGTTTTATTTCAGAGCTTCCAGGCTAATACAACACACAAATAGTAAGACTGTACAATAAATGTGCGGAGATTGCTGGGGGGAGAAAAGGTAGTCCTTGTCCTCAGGTATTTTTATGGTCACTCAACAAGGTGCAGCTAAACTTTGGACTTGTGCTGTAATCAGGCTGGTTGAGCACCAGTTATGACTAAGGGTTGCTAGAGTTGAAAAGATAGCTGTTTTTGTATCTACAGATGCTTCCAGACCTACTGAGTTTCTCCAGCACTTTGTTTTTGTTTGTAGTGGAATCAGTATGCCTCAACTCACCAGTCTGTAGAAGTTACTGCTGATCACAGCAAGCCTGAGAAAATTACATAGCCTTTGTTAAGTATGGAGGAAGTGGCTACAGTGCCACTTGCTCAGCCATATAATTGGAAGAGAAAACAGAGGAATGAGCCAGAAAAAAGCTGGGATGAACCAGGATCAGTGCCTCAGGAGGCTTTTTGTTTTGTTCGTGGGATATAAGCATTGCTAGCTCGGACATAGTGTTAAAGTTGTGCCAGTTCCTTTCTGAAGGCTTGGAGTCTCACATCAGCATGAGAATGACTCTTCTAGAGGTTGTATAAATTATCTTCACATTTTTTTCTCCTGCAGTAGCTCTAATATCAGCAATTTACCACCCATGGAAATATCTAGGGTTTAAATGAAGATTAGTGAACTACCTTTCCTTGTAGAGGGAAAATAAACAGGTGACTGAGCATCTTGCTTCATTAGCATTCTGACTTCCTGATGGTACAGGGCACCATCAACTGCACACATGTGGCTGCAGGAGCCCAGTGCAATTGGGGGCTGCAATACAAAAATTGCAAGGACCCCCATCACTCAATAAATTAGTTAGTGAATGACCACACCAATAAGTTTTTTTTAAATTAAAAAAGAGAAACAGAATTAGTGTTTCAAATTTAATAGGACTTCTCTGGAAGGAAGTAAGAGTTATACTGGATCCAAACCATAACGGTTTTTTGTCCTCAGATGTTACCAAAACTGCTGAATTTCTCCTGAATTTTGTTTTCATTTAAAGAAATTCTTATTAGCAAGTGCCCATTATTGTAGAAGTAGCCACAATGCTTTTCATCTTTTACAGGTGACACGGTGCACCATCTTTTGCTCTCTAACATTGACAGCAGCATGACTGCACGGAGCTAATAGAATTATGGAGAAAGTGCACATGGTTGCAAGTTGCGGTCATCCAGAATTGTTTTCCCAGAACAGAATACCACTGCCTTCATGACATTGGTGCTCATTATTTTAAGATTTTTTTCCTTCAGGGCATTGAGAGGATATATACAACCTGAAAATAGTTTTCTTTCCTGTTAGCTGCAACGTTTTCCTTCAAAATGAAATGCAGTATTTGAATGATGCCTTTCACATCTGAACCATTGGAGTTGGGTGAAGGCAGGAAGCATACCATTGCAATTTGGCACAGAAAATAGGTGGTACATTTTCCTCTAATAACCATTAAGTACTTAATGAAAGGCTATCAATTTGGTGAACAGGGTACTTAGCAATGTGTTGAGAAGAAAACATATGGGGAACAAACCTATAGTGGCAGATTGGACAATTTTCATATTCAAAAAATAATTTACACTGGTGGCATGCGCTCTAAAATGGCTTATGATAAACTCAAAGTAAAAATCTTATCTAATTTAATTTAAAATTTACACTGATCTTTGTATTTAGTTTATTTAGTAGGGGGTAAAAATGACTAAATCCCATGAATAGGATGATTATATAAAAACAAAAATAGTAAATGCAGACACTTTGTAACAAAAGTAAACTCCATTGTTAAAAAAACTCATGTATTTAAATATCCTTCGACATTTTGATGTTCAGTTTATCCATTTGTACACATATGCAATTTATCTATACATTAATCACAGGTGTATGCACATTTCCTGTTGTCACAAATATTCTTGTGAACAAAGTTAAAAATCACACAAGACCAGATTATAAAACCAGATTATAGTCCAACAGGTTTAATTGGAAGCACTAGCTTTCGGAGCGCCGCTCCTTCATCAGCTACAATCACCTGATGAAGATGCGGCACTCTGAAAGCTAGTGCCACACTATAACCTGGTGTTATGTGATTTTTAACTTTGTACACCCCAGTCCAACACCGGCATCTCCAAATCTTGGGAACAATTTACGAAAACACATCAAAGGTTGGCTGCATCAAAGTAGTTGCATACTCTGGTCAACAGGTGTCACTGTGGAGTTTTTTTCAGAAAACTTCCAACACTAATTTCATTTTATGTGTATATTTTTAATATCTACTCTTCTTGAACAACTATAAATAATTTATAAACATTATAAAAAGCATATATTTCCTGCTACATTTCAGTTGTCACATTCAAAAGTTTAGAGAAACTAAGAAACTCTTGAACAAAATGGAGTTAGGGTGCCTGCAGTCTTTTCATTGACCTAGGAGCTCAGTGTTTATAGAACAGCAATTAACTTTGTAGCCTTTGTAGAATGTTCCTGCCCTTGTAATGTACTATAAACAGCTCCAGGGGTATTTTACCAGTAATAACACAAAACAGGACGTGTGTATTTTTGTGTGGTAATCACATTTCATTACTGTCAAACACTGTGCAGCTGACTGTTTGAAAGCACTTTGCAAATCAGCATTTTATTCTGAGAAAGCCAGTGAATTGAAATACAAAATCTCCCACTAATTTGCTTCTTTAAAAATAAACTGCCAGCGTCAAATTAAATGTACCGTTAAGTTAAAACGACCTCAGCAATCACACTTTAGAGGAAGGTGGGAAGCACATCTAGTGTCCAGGGATGTGCAAGCTAGCTGGATCAGCTATAGGGAATACAAGGATAGGTTAGGGAGTAGATCTGGGTGGGATGCTCTTTGGAGGGTGGGTGTGGACTCGATGAGCTGAATGGTCTATTTCCATATTATAGGGATTCTATGAAAACATCTTAGTTCTCATCAGCAGTATGAAATATGATCTTGTCCAGGATAACTCCCAAGCATTTCACTTACCCAATGACTTAGGAGAGTCATTAGTGATCATTACAACTCTCAGACTTTTTTGACAGACACTTCAAGTTTTGGCCTTAGCTTATGTCATCAACATTCAAACAGTAAGTGAATATCTAAAAACCTAAATAGATTAGTAATCTACCAGCTAATTCAAGCGGAAGAAAACTTGCAAGTTTAATTGCAGTAATTCGTAGCTGCGAACAGCTGAATATAAGCACAGGAGCAGGCCACTCAGTTCCTCATATCTAATTTGATATTTCATGAGATTATAGTTGATCCACTCCATTTACCCAACTTTCATCTGTGTATCTTCATATCTATAACAAAAACAACTCAATCTTGAACAGTTCAATTCATCAACAACCCACAGCCTTTTGGGAGAGTGAGGTGCATACTTCTACTTGCTCTGTGAGGCTGCTTCCTAATTTTACTCTGAAATAGCAGGGCTCTAACAAATGCACTTCTTTCGGGTTATTTTCCAAATTCAAATCTTAAACTCTATATTCCTTTTATGTCTTATTAAAAATAAAATTGGTGAAAAAGTGAAGGCTCAGTATAGATCACTGGGACTGTCACTTGTCACTGTCAATCACAGAGCAAACCCTTTTCTCTCTTACACCCCAAGCAACTACCAACTGAACAATCTGAAAATTTGCAAATGAATACAGTGGAAAAATAAGCTAAAATAATTCTTGAACTTATTTTTCTGGGCATAAGTTTATCAATGACTTGAGCCCAATTTGAAAGAAAATTACTAACAACCACAGCTATGAAAAGGGTCACGTGCCAGATATTCTGGCAGGTGATTGGCTCTTGGAAATTAAAAGTATGAGTCAGACTCCAAGAGAAGAGACACATATTAAAACTGCACATCACTTTCCTATTGAGCTCAAATTGTTTACTTCTATCTTTCAGTTTAATTGCAGGCTGGTGACTTGAGATAAAAACATTTTATGGGACATTTTCCTTATCACTTTACAGGAAAATTGTAAAAATGTTTCTATGTTGTGCATACTGTTCAAGAACAATTGTACCAAAAAAAAAAATCAATGAAAACAAAAGAGAGGAACAACAACAAGTTTAACAGAATCAGCAAAATTGTATTTGTTGGTTAAGAATCTACATAATTTAGCAAGTCCACAAAGTTGGTCTGAACATTTACACAGGTCTAATAAACTGTCAAATTCTATTTTAATTTTAACCAACTGTAAAATATAAAATTTAAGGAAACTATGAACCTTCCCAGAACAGAAAACTCTTAGAGTAAGGTTGTTCAGGTAGAAGTTACATTTGAGAGATTCTTGAAAAACCATCCACAAAAAACATGATTAACAAAGCTACCTATCTATTTAATTAAATAACCTCTTAAAAAATATATAAACTTTCAAATGCGCCTTGGAGATTGGTTTATGCATGGGAGAAAACATATAAGTACTAATAAAAGTCTGAAGAACTGAAAAAGAAAGTTCAGCTCACTTAAACTAAAACCACAGGATATATGTCCGTGCAAATAATCTAGATTCAATCCTGGCATTCCATGTATTTGGGATGAGTGTACATCATTTTAAAGTCTTACCAAAATGCAGACTTGTAACAAAAGTGGGAAAATATTCAAGTGTTTCAGAACACTAAGAGCATATAGGCTTACCGTTAGAATTACCGTTAGCAATAAAGTCCATTCTCATAATTCAGACAAACAGGTCTCAATTCACAACACTATCCATATAGCAAATATTTCTTTTGTTTTAGAAGTCTGAAACAAAGAGGTTTAGTTTCTTTCTGTGTAAATATTGAGACAACTGGATCATTTTATGTTAATATTTAAGCTGAAAGTTTTGGTACTCTGAGAAAGGGAACTTGGAATACAGTTGATTCACTGAGATTTAAAAAAATTACACTACTATAAAAAATACATTTTTTGCAGCAAATTAGCAACTACTCGTAGGACAAAAAGGTCTTCTTTAAAGTCTACACTTTTGTGCATTTCTCTAAAATTGAAGGTGTCCCTTCATGTTGTCAGAAGGAAGCTGGTTTTCTCTGAGGCAAAGATGCAGTCTTGGCAAAACATCACAAAGTATAGAATGCAAGGAATGACCTTGAAGAAGCTTTGATAACACAGGAACACAAGATTGTCCTAGTGCCCTTCAGATAATGCTTGCCTCTTGTTTATCTGTAACTATGAGGTCTTGAGACATCACTTAAGGTTTAGAATATGCAGTCTCAGTCTCCCTGGTTGGCAGCATCTGGTCTCATAGTTGAGTACTGCTCTTATTCCACCCAACCAATTCCCTAGCCTCAGCAACCCCGACCCTCCCAGCACTGTGGTACGCATATTGTAGTCACTGGCAAATATACAATCTTTTAAAACCAGGTATGATCCTTTTCCTCAGGGTCTTCCTTGGAAAGTGCGAATAATGTTTACAAAGAGAGAAGGTAGCGCTGATAGCAGCAAACAGTGAACAATGCAATCTTATGTAGTGCATCACTGTAAATGTCTTTTAAACTGTACAAAAAAAAAATCAAATCTTTACAAAACCAAAAAAAAGAGACAATTCAGATGCTTCGGATTTTTCTGAAGAAAACAAAATATCTTTCCACAGCAGTCCCAGAAAGTGGATTTTTTTTTTTTCAGACTTGACATGGTGAGCCTATTGTAGTGGTACTGCCTGTCTCCTGAGCGTTAGGTTGTGCCACATTATCCTGCTGTTCAGCATCAACTGATGGGCTAGGAGTGTATGGAGGAGGAGCATCACTCAAGCTGCAAGCGTCATACCCTTCTGGTATAGACAGGGCACGAGCTTCTTCAATACTACTGGCTGCATACTCTGTATACGGTGGAGGTTTCAAATCATCTGTGTAGGTAAATAAAAAGAAAAGTCTCTCTCTTAAAATACTCTTCATTAACAACATTTTAGTACAAGATCCTGAAGCTGGGTTGTCAATATTTATAACCAAGGCAATAAGCATGAAAGTTTTATGAAGATTTTGCTTAAACTTCCAGTACGCACAAATTTTATATATAAATAAGACAGTGAAAACGAGAGTGAGCAAGAGAAAAATGCACAATTTAGTTTTACTTTGTGGAAAGGGAAAGCCAAAAAGTGCCATACCCAGACTTAACTAAAGCACTTGCCCAACTACACTTTGATCAATGTCAAAGGAACACACAGCATTTGTATCTCCTAATGCATTGAATTATAGATTAAATACCAAAAGAAATTAAAGCAACCGAACATGTACTCAAAAGAAAAACTTGTAACATATAGGCCAGTGTGACTTCAAAAATGTTGGCTCATCTGCAAATTAAGCATGCTACAAAACTTTGCAATTTGACAGCAATTTTATCCATTAAAGCAGGAGTTAGACCCCATTTGTTCATTAAATATAAATAAACAATCAAATAGACAAAATGAAATATTTATTTGAATTGAAGTTCTAGAGTTAGGAAATGATATCCTACCTGACTGACCTCTTGACACTGCTTCATATGGAGGTGGTACCTCTAATTGACTGTAAGAAGGTGCAGGAGGTAGTGACCCAGAAGGTTCACCAACAGAGTTATCATCCTGACCACCATACCAACTATACCACATAGGACTCTGCAATAAAAAAGGTTAGCCATCATCAAATTTCAATTTGCATCAAGTTTTCATATGAGACATTAGACATATTTAATTTCTTTGATAGCAATCTGCAACCTCTACCACCTCTAGAAGGGCAAGGGCAGCATGGGAACATGGCCACCAGCTTGTTCCCTTCTAAACCTTGCACCATCCTGACGTAGAATTCAATTGTTATCCCTTCACTATTACTGGGTCAAAAATATGGAGCTCACTTTCCAACTGTACTGTGAGTTTCCTTACATCCCAAGGACAGCAGTTCAAAAAGGCAGGTCACCATCAGCTTCTCCAGGGAATTAGGCATGAGAAATAACTGCTGTCCTAACTGATGACACTCTCATCACATGAATCAATAAAAGTGTAAATGAGCCACATTATGAATTTAACTGACTATCTGATTATTTGCACACTCAGAAAAATTCAGAAATTGTGGGTAAATTAGAGTCACATCCAACAGCTGATGTATTATTTTGGGCTTTGCAAGCACAGGCTGTTGAGTATGGACTGTGCTCTGCCTATTAATATGACTGAAAGGAGTATGCTGTTTGACTGAAATCAATCAATTAGCTAATCCTTGGGCCAAATATCCTACGTAGCTGACATCGCAATGGCATTGAAAGCAGTCTACTATTAGAGAGGATTTTGCAATTGAGTAGCACCTGCTGAACAATCCTGGGTGTGCTAATAGCTACATTATGGACTAATTGAAAATGATTAGGCAAACACGTATTGTAACTTTGTATACAGCCTCTAGCATGTACAAATATGATACACAGGGACCTGCAAACATAAGAGGACTACATCAAGCCTTGCATCTTTAAAAGGAGTTTAGTCAGCCTATGAATATCAATTGCTTGAGATAAGTATTGCCATTGAAAAATCAGAGTTAACTCAGCAACCAATCAATATCCTTTCTCTGTTGTATAAAATATGATTTGAAATTTTGTACTGTACTGGGGTATTCTGATGACCCCAAAGTAAAAAGCTTTGGCTATACAAGTACAGTTATAGTCTTAACAGACATCAAAATACATTCATTAATTATTTTGAAATTTGTGGCATAATTATGGTCATTTTAAGTTTTATTTGTAGGATATAAATGAAGATAGGCAAAAGGCTAAATGGAAAGCATATGCAACATGCAACATCTCATACTGAAGACTACAGAATGTGCCAAAAAGGGTCTTGGATATACTGGGTGACAAAAAGTTCACAGAATTTGGGGGAAGAAAACATAATTTGGAAAACCCAGTGCATAGAATAATCATATTTGTATTGCCACACCATATGCTGCTGCTCATGTTTGAAGACTACCAATATCAAATTACAATCTCTGAGCTTGTTTCAGGAATACTGAAGAGATGCAAGCTTTAGAATCCTGCTTTGCCCGCTGTAACATTTCCTGCAATTATTCAATTATATTTTCCGCTTCCAACCCTTTCCTCATCACTGGCCAGTCTAAACTAATTGTAATGGAATCAGCAAATTACATTCCATTTCAACACCAGCTGTAGCTTTTAACAAGGATATTTCTTAAAATTATGGTCAATGAACATTCGCCCATACGTTTAGTCAATAAATTGTGGAGCATCTATACAGGTTTTCTTTAACTTGGAAATTTTATTATTGCTTTTATAGACACTGAACAATAGCATAATCTGCTCAATGCTTTTTGTAAAAAAAAAGCAAAATCAATCTTTGACTGTCAATTCTGTTTGAATATTCTTACACAATTTCAAACAAGAACTCTTTAGAATAGTCCCGACTTAACATTCCCTCCTAGATTCTGGGCTGTCCACTATCTTTACCAACAGCTCATTTGAATCAGGAAGGCACGATTGTTTGAGCTGACCACCTGATTTCTTTCTCCTTTGGTAACAAAAGCATTACAAACACAGAAATGTAATCAGCAAACTTAAGTGAAGAGGGCAGACTGAAGCGTTAGTCAGTTCAATCTACTAAATTTCTAATTTATGACCGAGACTCAGTTAAAGCACTGGGATTCCTCCCCCCTCTGCAAGACTTCCAGAATTCAAGTTAAAATGAATAAACCATGAAACTACAGACAAGCCTTCATCAAGTTAATGAATTAAAAACTCAAAACATAGAGAGCTCTCATTTCACTTAAGAAAACAGCGGATTAAAAGCCAATTTTATTGTAGTAATCTATCTACTATCCAATGACAATGGCAATGTAGTGGTAAAAGCACTAGACTAGGTAGCCCGGAGTTCCAGGCTATTTCTTGGAGGACACTATCAATCCCATCAGGGCAATTAAATTCAATTATTGAACAGATGTAATTACTTTTTAAAATCTGGAATTGACAACATAACAGCACAGTTGGGAGAGAGCCACCCTTGCAGTCCTCAATGTTGACTCCAAACCTGTGACCTTTCCTGGCATGCGCTCAACCATGGAAGTTTGCTGATTACCCCTATGATATTCCCTCAGTCAATGATTCCTTCACATTGAACAGCACTGTGGGTGACAAAAGCAGAAAATGAAGTATTCGAGTTCAACATCACTAAGTTTGTTCAGTAGTGGTGCTATTGACCCAAAGTGTGTGGATCCTGGAGGACTTTTCTGCTAGACTGGTGCTGTGGCAGGTGAAGGAAACAAGGGGAAATAAGTAGTGAGACCTTGTTCTTACCAATCCAACCTCTGTCACACACACTGCTGATTATGACAGCATCAGAAGGAAATCTGTCAACTCAAAACTAGGTAGCTGTGATGCACTGTGGGCCACCAACAACAGTAGATATGTATTCAGTGACAATCTGCAAGTAGTCTGGCACATCCTTTACCATGTCCTTCACCATCAAACCAAGTGATTAGCCCTAGTTCAATGATGAGAACACAAGTTTAAGACAACTGTCATAATGACCACAAAGATGATGAGATTTGATTAAAAAAAAACACTAATACTATTAATTTGTATGGTTGGAAGAAATAATGTATCAGCCTTAGGAGTAATTTTCAAAAGGGACTTGGATAAAATGCAAAGGAAAACATTGATAGGTTAAGGAAGCGGGATGAATTGCAAAAGACTTTAAAAGAGTTAACACAGGCTGATAGGCTGATTGACCTCCTGCACTAATTGATTCTATGAGATGTGGTGGCATATGTTGAACCAACTGTTTATTTCTTCACCCTTAACGAATTGGTCTCTTCTAAATTGCTGAGATACGCAATCTATTTCTCGCTCGGGAAGAGGTGCAATATCTCAGACCAAGTTTTTGGCTAACTTTTTGTCTTATGTTTACTAAGCTCATCGAAGTGAGGAATCATAAAGCATTGTGGCATAACTGAAATCAAAGATCATTGAGAGTGCGCTCATCCGGTATGGCCAAGTAACCTGTTAAATTTGGAAAAGGATGAAATCAATGGTCAAAAATCCGATACAGAAACAAGATGAGGTTAAGATTCAACTTGTCAATAATATGAATTAGAATGAAAAAATGAAACCATGGTATTGCATTAAGAACATGCAATATAGGACAACTACCCTGAGTAAACTGCAGTCAGTTATTTCAACAGTTATTTATCAGTCACATACAATAATAGCTAAAGATTTTGAAACATATTAATGAAATATTCTAAAAAGATTAACAATCAAGTGCCAAATTTTACAAAAGAATGCCTACATAAACTGGTAGATCTCTACTGTTCAATTTTAAAATCTAAGGGAAGAATCAAGCTGTCATTGAATTAAGACCGGTAGGATCTATTTTGATTTCATAATTACTAAAAATTAACAGAAAATTCAAGCTATCAATCCTAGTGAAACATTTAGAGGAACAAGGAAATATCATAACAATTCTATAGTTCTGTGAAGTGTATCTACTATTTCATCACTATCCCTTTCCCTCAGCTCTTAACCACCTTCATCACCCAACAGGAACATGATCATTAAATTTACTTTCAACAATTTTGTAGTGACATGCTTGCCTCAAAGTCAGCCTTCAACAAAGTGCATTATGTTCAAATTGAATACAATGCATCACAAGGAAGTGGGGAACAACAGGCACTTACATTTTGCCGTTCACAGAGTTGATGGAGATAGGCCCTGCCGCCAACAATCACTATCTGGGCATTCCGTGGATTGCTCAGATAAGCATCTAATTGTCGTTGCCTTGAACGATACCAGCAAATGTAGAAGAATATTTTGATAATGATAAATATAATCACTATTCTGTTGGAATGAAAGAAAATTCATTAGGCCATGATATATTTAAAATACCCAATGTCTGGTAAAACAGTTAGCTTATATTTCAAATTATATAAGGCTATTAAGACAAAATATACATTATAAAATGCACTGGACTTTTTTTACTTGACACTGCATTATATCATTAGCTGTCCTACAAGTTTATTAGCTATGGCTACCTTACAAAGCAATTAAATATGTCATTATTTTGCAACTTTACAGATTAGTACTCTTGCCTCAGAGTCAGAAGATTTTGGATTCAAGTTCCACTCCAGGGGTTTGAGCACAATATTTCAGATGACAATTCAGTGCAGTACTGACTGAGTGTTGCACAGTCAGAGATACCATCTTTCAGATGTGATGTTAAAAAAAGTCTGAGTAAATGATTCCATAGTACTAGTTGCAAAAGAGGAAAGTCAAGACATATCCCTCAGTAAACAAAAAAAACACCCATTTACATTTTTATTTGTGGGATCTTATGCATAGATTGAATACCATTTTAAGTTACAATTGTGATAGGCTGCAGAGTAATTTCAGACATGGAGACAGAGAAATGTGCTACATAATTTAGTTTATGGTAACTCATTAAAACAGGTTCCATGCTCTTACTGCAGAGTTTGCAAAATGGACAACTGAGAAGAAATTATAAGTTGTGGCCAATATTGCTCCCACGGACCAAACCAAGACCAGATTTGAATCAGCTATTTAAGTTCACTTTAATAGTGATTTTTGAGAAGATTTGTAGCTCAGGTTGAGGTTCTGAATGTAGATTTGCTCGCTGAGCTGGAAGGTTCATTTCCAGACATTTTGTCACCCTACTAGGTAACATCTTCAGTGGGCCTCCAGGCAAAGCACTGCTGATGATTCCTGCTTTCTATTTATATGTTTGGGTTTCTTTGGGTTGGTGATGTCATTTCCTGTGATGTCATTTCCAGTTCTTTTTCTCAGGGGGTGGTAGATGGGGTCTAACTCAATGTGTTTGTTGATAGAGTTCCAATTGGAATGCCATGCTTCTAGGAGTTCCTGGGCGTGTCTCTGTTTGGCTTGTCCCAGGATGGATGTGTTGTCCCAGTCGAAGTGGTGTCCTTCCTTATCTGTATGTAAGGAGTGTTATCTAGACCTCTCTAGATCCTCTTTTACTAGTCTCCTTACATACAGAGAAGGAAGGACACCACTTCGACTAGGACAACACATCCATCCTTGGACAAGCCAAACAGAGACACACCCAGGAACTCCGAGAAGCATGGCATTCCAGTCAGAAGTCTACCAACAAACACATCGACTTAGACCCCATCTACCATCTCCTAAGAAAAAGAACTGGAAATAACATCACCAACTCAAAGAAACCCAAATATATAAATAGAAAGCAGGAATCATCAATAGTGTTTTGCCCAGAGGCCCACTGAAGATGTTACCTAGTAGAGTGATGAAATGTCTGAAAATGAACCTTCCAGCTCAGTGAGCAAACTTACTTTCATTTTTATTAGTTACATATAAATAAAGCACTCAGGTACCCAAGTGAAGCATGCTTTGTGATTAAAACTAACTCCACAGATATTTTCAAAGCTGAAAAAAAATGTAGATGCTGAACCCCTTTTTAAGCAGCACAATGACATCCTTAAAATGAAAGTAAAAAAGGAACTGTAATTAGATTTTAAGCTCACCAAGAGCAGAAATGACAAGAACAAAGACAAGCAGCATTACCAGAGGAATGCTTATTAAAAACTAACTGCAGCTGATGGTTGGGCAGGATCCTCAGGATGGATAAATTGATAGCCAACAGCAGCTTTTCTCAGTAGAGAAATATTTACCAAAAAAAAAAGCTCATTTTCAAGGTATTCCAAGACTAATGTGGAAGCAGTGAAGTAAACTTCATAAGATTATGGTTAAAATTATGATGACTAGAGTTATATACAAATTAGCCAATTTACTTCAGATCTTGCAAAGTTTAAAGAATATTTTTAAAAATTTCAATCCCACATGTCTGCAAGATATTTTTTCAAAAATTAAACGGAGCTTGGATGTAACCTAAAACACATAGGATCACTGCAGTGAGTAAGTGTGCAAAGTGAGTGACACAGTTTATTGTAACTAATTATTGCAATTTCTTATACTGACATTATCATATTTTAAAAGAGTACTTACATATACCAATAGAGTTCCATTGTATATCATATGAGAAGACTTCTCATTACCACGGACAGAATCCAGAAACTGTAAAGTCAGAGCAGAGTTGTTTAAAAGATTATCCCAAACATTCACTACCAGACACAGTAGTGATAATAGTTCATGTTTACTGTTCACAAGATGCATTTTTGTAGTGTTTACACATGGTCCTGTCCCTTAATACTTAAACATAACATTACATAACACAACATCACTAGTCTGCATTAACAATCAATTACAAGGACTTCATGTGGAGAGACAAACTGGAAAATGGAAGTTTCGATTTTTAAAAAATCTCTCAGGAAAGGTGGTTGTTGCTTAATGGTTACACAATGGCAACTAAAAACTGGATTTTGTATTTTGAGACACATATTGGCCCAGGTATCTTTGGGCTAAAATAAAAGCCTAGCAACAGCTTTGGATTTGCTTCATGTTAGTTTGAGTGATGATCTGACTGCATTTGCATTCAAATCTCCTGAAGACTGTAAACCAGTCAGATTGTGCATGGAGGAAACCAGCATTAAAAGACTCAAAACAAAAATTTCTAACTCAGAAAGACTCAAGATCCAAATGAACAGCTAACAAAATGAGGATTACTGGATTTGAAAACAAGATATCATCGCTAAACACAAAAATAACAGAGAGTTACCTCATTCAATTTTGTGGTTTAGAGTCTTGATCCACAGAATTTCTTCTTTTTTGTCTAGATTTTGCACTCTCAGTGTTTCAGCAAAACTGTTTGTTTTATTTGGAAATGAATTTAGCATGTTTGGAATAAAGGGGGCATAATTTACATTTACATTTAGTAATTAATAATACATTTTAGCACTTATTTATTACAGCAAACTTATCATTTAACCAATGTTCGTATTCTTGTTTATTGATGAAACCTGGTCTGAATTTCTTTTATCTTAGATAGTGGTCATAGCCAGATAAATTGACATATTAGTGATTTACTAATATGGTAATTTATACTTTTACGAAGGTCCACACAATAGTGCGGCTTGATTTACAAAACGAATTATTCAGAGTTAATGAAGTGCAGTGTGATTGCATACTTTAGGCAAATACCCCATCCAGTGGCACAAAGCGCATGCATACATAGAGAGGAAATGGATTTCATTCGGAAGCAGCACACAGCAGTCGGATCATGTCTTCTTCAGTTATGCCAACAGGTCACATCAACAGCCTTGGTCCCAATAAAGGTCCCTCCCTAAGCAGCACAGTGAGCTAACTGCAGCAACGAAGCAGTGGCTGAAGAGTTCCACTCCACAAACACTGCTGTGGAGAAGCTCCACATTTTCAACTCCAGCCTTCCCGAACCTGTCATCTCTAGCCTCTATATTACACTTGCCTCTGTTTTCTCTCTTTGTGCAGGCGCTTCCTGCGGACTGGACAGTTGATGGGCCTCTGTCCATATGTGGTGGACATTTTGGCATAATAGTTAATCACTGTCTGACAAGATCATTGAGAATGCTCTCATCCTGTATAGCCAAGTAACTTGTTAACAGACACTATTTGATTCATAGGAGTGGCTAATTGACTATACAAAGATCAGATCAATATCCATGTTTGCATCAAGGCTGTAATGATGCCTCAAGCCACATACTCTGTACAGAACCCAAACTGAGCATCATTAAGCACACCAATATTCAGTACGTGCCACTTGATGGAAAGGTTAATGACACCTTGCACCGTTTCCTGAATTCCCAAGCCATGTCCTTGCATGTATTATAAGCAGTAGAGTGTGATGGTATACTTTTCACTTGCTTGCTTAATAGAACTCCAGCAACACCCAAGTAGCTCAACACCATTCATAACAAAGCAGTTGCTTAATTGACACCCCATTCACCATTCACATACAAAATGTATCGATTGGGACATTTGGGATGATAATAAATCACTGAGGTGTGACACAGCATACTCGAAGCAAATACATAAAAGTTGTCTGAGGGATGGGTCACCGGACCAGAAACATTAACTTTGATTTCTCTTCACAAATGCTGCAGATCTGCTGAGCTTTCCAAAAAACTTCTGTTTTTGTTCCTGATCTACAGTTCTTTCTGTTTTTATTTTGCATGAATTGCTTACTCCTACTACCTTATCTTGGTGAAGATCTATGGAGTTGGTAAATTGAGAGAGAAAAGATATTGCAGAACAGATGACCTTACAAAATGATTGACTTGTCAAAAAAATGACAGAATGAAGTAATTTTACTAAGGTGACCATTACTTTTAAATAAACTAATCAGAATTTGGGCAAAAAGACCTAGCCAATCTAATAAACGTTCATGAACAATTCATGGTTATTGAGCCAATTAGATTTCACGATAGCTTTGATCTTGCATAGGGTAGCAGTTAGCAAGTGTTAATAAATGGTGATTCTTGGTGGTTGGTGTACAAAGTGGGAGGAAGATAGAAGGAGAACTTCAGTCAACAGATGAAGGGACCTGTGTCCAATCAACTAGCTTCATGAACTAGAATCATGAAGAGGGTCAACTGAAAACCATCTGTTTTTATTAAGTATCAATTATTTTGTATTTATCAGAAAATTTAATAAATTGTAAAACTTGTGAAACATGCTTGTACACGAAATGGGTTTCGTAACTAATCAAGATTTTTAAACTGCAGATTGTCTCACTCAAACTTAGCCCATAATTGTCATTACCTTTAATTTAAGACTGAAATCAAAGCCAATCCTTAATCTTACATTAGTGCAAAGTGGATAGTCATGAGTAATGTGGGGCTCTTTAAAAACTAATACTGGCCATATTGTCAATAAACAAAGAACTGGCAAACATTGCATCAGTATTCAGAGCAGAAGAAGTCAGCATGCCAGACATATTAACAAAGGAATATTAAATCAGAGGCAGGGATTCACCAAAATTATCAGCAAAATAACAGTAATCAAGAAAATAATAGTAATTAGCAGTAATTCCTCTCCTTCCAAGGGTTTCCATCTAGGGTTTAAAGGAAATAGGTAGGCATATTGTAAGATTATATTTGAGGTATCTCCAAACACTCTCCGTTTGAAACATTCCTCAAGATTGGTAGATTGTGCATGTCATTCAAGAAAGTTGGGAAAGGGAAACTAGGGAATTATAGACCAGTCAGCCTAAGATTTGTTGTAGGGAATTTCTAGAGTGTAGACTTAACAATAGAATGATGGAACACCTCGAAAGTTTTCAGTTGATTAGTCATGGACTTATAAACAGGAACTTAAATTTGAGGAACCAATTGAATTGAATTTTTTTAGAAGGTGGCTGAAGTAAGACGTCCATGCGTGTTGTTTGTATCAACTACAAGAAGGCAGTTAACAAAGTCTCTTAAGGAGGCAGTTAAATAAAGCCTAGGAAATTGAAGCAACAACTGAGCTTCTTAGAAAACTGAATGAGTGACAGCAGTGGGGATATTGGACAGGAACTTTGATTGAAAAAACACTCTAACAATGCCGTTCAAGAACAGAGTGCTGGAACTTCAGCTATTCGAATTTATTAATTACCGAGGTGTTGAAAAAAAATGCGACATTTCCAAACTTGATGATGACACTAAGCAGTGCTAAATGGAAGCATTAAAGCAAAGGGAGATACAGATAAATTAAGAGGATAGGAGAATCTATACAAATGAATTTCAATGTTGGCAAATTAAAGGTATGAAAAGCAATGAACAAGAACTTTATAAAGGTTGAAAAGCAATAAATTGTTGAGGTTTAGGTAATTCAGGGGTCCAGGTACATACACTGGTACAACTTCACAAACAGATGTCGGACGTCATCAAAAAAGCCAATAGAATGCCAGTCTTTATTTATATCTGGAGGATTAGATTACTAAGAGATAAAGGTCACAGACCTGACCTTCAGTTATACAAATTCCTAGTTAGACCACATTCACAGTGGTGGAAGTAATTTGGGTTCTATACAAAATTAAAGGTACACTGGCATTTGGTAGAGCACAATGCAGATTTAATAGAATGATACCAATGGACACAAAAGGATTAAGTTACAAGGAAAAAATAGATAAACATAGATAAGCTACAAATCAGAAGGTGTGGGGTGTTTTGATCAAAACTCTCAAGATGTTAAGGGGAAAATCAAGGTTAATTGTGATAAACTTCTTCTGCAGGTTGGGGAGGCAAGGACTTGGGGCATTATTTAAAAATAATGAACTAAAGATGTGAACACCAAAATTAAGAAAGACTACTACACACAAGGATTCAGACCTGGAACTCACTTTCACCCAGCAATTGATGCTAGACCTATTTGCAATTTTAAAACCTGTTATGACACAAGGTAAACTCCTCTGCTAATTTAAACCCGACACACAGAGGAGCTCACCCCATGTCGTAATCTGTTAAGTTGAGAGGCAAAGAACTACCCAGAGGGAACTATTTAGAGTAAAAATTAACAATTTTATTCTTTAAGTCCAACATTAAAACAACTATTTACAACTCCTTTCTCTTAAACCTATCTTTTACCTCCCACTCTACAATACTGGTCTGATAAAGATTTACAAAAAAAAATGATGTTTCAAAACCAGCCAGCTTTGTCGATTCTCCTTTGTAGATTTCTCTCCGGGTTTTCCTGGGTTGTCTCTTCTTTAGACTTTTGCTGCACAACGTTTGTTTTGGACAGGTGCCTTTCAGGGAGCTATTTGGCTAGCAGTCTATATGTGTTGGTTTTCTTGGCAGTTCTCCCCCACCTATTCAAAATGTCCTGTTTTAAACTCCAAAACATCTGATCATTTCATTGGTTTGATCATCAAAACACTAAATTTAAATTCAATTGGATTTTGGTATCTTGGAGCATAATTTAAACTGATTGGCTGAATTCGAATTTGTTGTGTACCGTGGCAACTCAGCTGCACACTGGTTTCACAGGCAAATGTTATATTTAAAATTTTTCAGCACACTCTATGCCCAAGTCTGTGCTAGCTTCTAGTCTCTCTTAAAGGTACAATACACACCTACACCTTCAGAACAAACCAGAGATTGATGAGTAACTGAAGTTAGGTTACATTTCAGGAATGATCCAACTGAACGGCAAAACAAACTTGAGAGGCTTAATGGCCTACTTCTGTTCCTATGATCACAAAATAGTGCTGTCTCCCCTGTTTCAGTATCCTGATCGTGCTTATCTTTATTCAGTGGTCCCTACAATGGAAAACAGATTTGTTTGTCGCATTACCCCCTCATGATCAAAAAGCTTCCAATTAACAATCTACATTCAATCAAAATATCAGAGGACAATTATTGCCTTGGAACCATTAGTCATCAAGGAGTCAATACCTTTAAAAGCAGGACTGTAATCAGGAGACCAGAGCGAAAGTTGGCAATGCAGAAAAAAACTTTCAAAATATACAGATTTTTTAAAGCAATCCAAATCCAAAGAGGAAGGCAAAGTCTTCGAGAATTAAAACAAAATACATTAAATTTCATGTTAGTTTCAATGATACTGATGCTGATCAATTTAAAAAGAGAGAAAGAAAGGAAGGTCATAGTAGTACTCTTTTAAAAAAAAAATAATGAAACATGCTCACAAGTTAAATCTCAGTTGGCCTGAGAGCAATCAAAAATCAGAATGTTGTTGCAAGTTTATCACTGGGGCATTCTTCAGCAAAGAATAAAATTATTCACCAACTAATTTACAAGGAGCACTCAATGACACAAATCATCCTTTTTCACAATTCTGGCCATTTTGTTTTAGTTATACATAATTACTGTACTTCACCAAAATGCTGCAAACCTAACAATATTATTTCACGTTTATATAAAGTGCAGAACTTTTAGTTTTTTTTATGCCTGGCTACTGCGCTGATTTGCCTGCAGAAAAGCACTCTTGTGTAGGACAATGTAAAGAAAAAAAACAAGAACTTTGAGTGAACTTAACAGCACTCAAGGACAGAAACAAAAGCATTCCAGTTATCAAAATTCCTTTTAATGCATTGAATGTGCAAACTGGGAAGATGCATTTTTGAAATAATAACAGATGATCAAACCAAATAAATTTTCAACAAGTTTTGTCTTTGCCTTAAAGCAAGACTTAATAAAAGTGAAAATTCCATCATCCTATTTAGTTTGAACTTGCTACTACATATTGTCTACAATGTGTAAACTTTTACAGTGAACAGTAGTCAGGTTTGCCTTGATGCCTATGCTTATCTAATTAGGCCTACCAGTTGTTTCAAAAGAATAAAACAAGAAGTTGATATATGAAAGAAACTAATTTACCAACAGTAGAATCAGTTGACATTTTGGTCCAAAAAGCAAAAGTCTGAGCTAGAGGATGCTAGACTTGAATTGAAAAGTACGATAAAACATGAGAAAATAATTAGGAAATCATTACTGCATTTTCAAGTCTTATCAAAAAACGTGACCAAAGAGCATCTTAAAATTGAGTGCACTGAGAGCTACATTACAGAAATAAAATGACTCGCAACCTAACTTCAGTTACCCATCAATCTCTGATTTTAAAATTGAAAATAGATTGAGCATCAATTGCTGGTGCAGAAGTGAATTCTGGGCCTGCACCTTTTGCGTGCAGTAGTCTCTCAATTTTGGTGTGGAAATGTTTAGCTCAACAGTTTTAAATGATGTCCTAAATCCTCATCTCCCCAACCTGCAGAAATAGCTTATCTCAATTAGCCTTTTCTCCCCCGCTTAACATCTTGAGAATTTTGATCACAGCACCCCACAACCTCCTGACCAATAAACACACTCAGAATTTCCTAATGTTTTGTATGTATTTTTGATTCAAGCCTGGCATCCTATAACTCAGGCTTACTTTTGTTTTTTGCACAAAGATGTCAAATAGTACAATCCTCTCATAACACCCACAATTCATTTGTTATTCAAGTCAGAGCAGTTGGAAACATAAATGTCAGAGCACAGAATACATTTACACAATAATGTGTTGTTTCATAGAATCACACATTACAGAGGATGCCCTTCAGGCCACTGAGTCTCTACTGCCAAAAATACACTGCTACCTACATTAGTCCCACTTTCACACATTAGGCCCATAGCTTTGAATGTTACGACATTTTAAGTGTTCATCCACATGCATTTTAAAGGTGGTGAAGTTACCTGCCTCAATTACCCTCCCAGACAATGCATTCCAGATACCCGGTACTTTTGAGTTGAAAAAAAAGTTTTCCTCAATACCCTTTAAACCTAAATTTACTTTAAAAATGTGCCCACTTGTTTTCTACTTTGAGTAAGGGGAGAAGATGCTTTCTATTCACCCTGTCCATGCCCGTCAATCTTCTACATCTCAATCAAGTCCTCCCCTCAACCTATTCTGCTCCTATGAAAACAACCTGAGTTTATCCAACCTTCTTCATAGTTGAGATGCTCCATCCCAGGCATCATCCTGGTGAATCTCCTCTCCGTCCCTCCATACTTTTATAACATGCTGGAGAATAAGATTCTGTATTGTTATGAAATACTAGTCTACAACACAACTCTATTAAATTGTAATTCAGTTGCTGGAATCTACCTTTGTCAGGACACATTATCTGTGTTAGTTAGATAGAATACATGCATAATATTATAGATCTACATACATTTTGAATCCATACACTAATGTTACACTTTGGATTTTAAGTATTTTGTATCTCAGACCCATCACTTAAGATAGCTAGAGCTTTTGAAAATTTTTCTAATTTGTAAAATTCTTACATTAATCAAAAAAAAGTTAAATGAACAGCTCTCAAGAAACACTGATTTATTGTGAACGTGGATACGAGCCCTTTTCAAAATATTCATTCTTGGTACGTGGGAATGTCTCCACCAAGGCGAGACTTTATTATCCATCTTAGAAACTCATTTTTGAATTGGTTTTTAACCCAGCAACATTGAATGAACAGTGATTTATGTCCACATCCAAATACGATTTGAATTGGAAATTGTACGCTCTGCAATTTAAACAATGAACATCCAATGGGCTGTCTTCCATTAATTTACTTACTTCTTATAAAGACTCAATAAGGATGCCCACATCCCATTACAGAATTAAAAAATTACACTACCAAGAGAAGATCTCTCTTCCTAAAACAGTGTCATTTTGTCTAAGAACTCTTAGCATCTATCCTATATAGAGACATCAAATCATATTGTAGCCACTACCTTATCATATGCACAAATCAGATGTACTAAGTATCCATTGCTATTCTCATAGGATACAATGTAGGTATTCACAATGGAAAATCTGCTTAGAAAAATTTTATAAATATATCTTGCAAATATATAGCACTTACTGAGAAATATGAAGTGTAAGCAAAACTTAACAGGATTCTGTTTACCAAAGCACATAATGCACTGATCCAAACTCTCTAACTAGAACTATCTGTTGTTGTAAAACTTCAAAGTGATGCTAAATGGAAGTAACAGATGAGCTATGAAACAGCAGAAAGTTCAAATATCAAGAATTTAAATGTGACAAAAAAACATTTTATCACTGAAAGGTGTAATGTGCCTGAAGGTCCAATTGTTCATTGCTTGGTCACAAGAGTTTTGAATCATTCCTTCCACCAGTTTGGTGTACGAATTCAAACATTTTGTGCTAATTAAGTTGAAATGCCACTTTTGTTTAACAAAATAGAGACTAGTGTTAAAAGTCAAATAAAGCCTTCATTATTCTCGGCCAAAAACTGTCTTCATTTCTCTGCTGCTCTTCCACCAACTGCACTATAACATGTGGGGGAAAAAACAATAGCGAAGTGTGAAGTCATCCAATTTGGATCCAAAACAGTTCGTTTCTGAAACGGTAGATTGAAGTTCTGTGTAGATCCATTTGTTCCCCAGATGGAAGTACAAATGTAGCTGACTTTGCAGGAATTGCCTGCAAAATTGAAATCTCCTCAGAGGCACCAGCTCTGCATCTGGAACACCTCTGGCAACAGGCCCAAGAGACCCAATCAGACCTGACACCTTACCTACCCGAAGCATTCACCTACTTAAGTGACATCCTATCAACTCACCCAGTGTATGATACAATATCTACCTGTGATCAGAACTTCCAGATGAAAGTATTTTCTAAATAGTGAGGAGACAAGTTCAGCAGCCCAAGAACAGAAATCACTAAGTTATTGTATATGCCCAAAATAACTGGTTAATGGAATGTTGGCCTTTACCTCATGGCTTCTGGAACTAGAACAAAAAGCTGTGCAAGATATGTTAATTAAAAAAACCCACTCATATCCTATTTAGTATTCTGTTCATTTGTATATAACCTGCCTCAATAAAGAGACACACGTCTTTGAAGCTAAACAATTCAGTGACTGAACACCAGAATTATCAAACTACTCTGACTTGGTCAGTATTATTATGAGGTGGGATTATAAAGCTACACATTATTCTAGATTAACCATTGTGCAGTAAATTATTCAACTTTAATTAGCAATTTTAGCAGTTAAACATTCTAACGTTAAGAAGGTAAGCTTCTTGTTTTAAAGTATTAATACCTGTTAGAAGAATAAAAATGGTGGGTGGGGATGGACAGGTGAGCGGGGTTGAGGGCGGGCATGGGGGCAGTGTTGAACAGGGTTGGGGGCAGTGGTGGACAGGGTTGGAGGCCTGCGGGGTGGAAGTGGATAGAGTTGGGGGCCAGTCACCTGAACAGGGAGCAGACCTCACAGAAAACTCCGAGCCCCAAATAATCAATTATCTGAACAAAATAGTGCCCGCCCATCTTGTTCGGATAACCGAGGTTCCTCTGTATTTGTAATGCTTCTGGAGCTGTTCTGGTATTTGCTGTACTGCAATTCTACATTATTTAAATTGTTGGTTGCATTGTTTTCATTGCGAATTCAGTCACATTTACAGGAAGAACAAAGAGACTAACTAGGTTATGAAGTGCTTGAATAATTCCATCATATACAGATTGACTAACGTTGAAACATCACTAACTAACACTACTTGATTCTGCTGGTATCAATTTAAAACCCATATTTCTTTCCCAGTCAAAACTGCCAAATAAAAATTCCATTTCAGAAATAGTGAAGCATACTTAATCATTTTGTGAATTTAATGAATTACACACCCCTCCACAGTTCAAATAGTCAGATCCAATGTGGGAATTAAGATTTGGTTTAGCATTTAAAAATTTAAATATTTTATAATTATTTTCAAAATGCATTTATTGCCATTTAGTGGTAGCGAACATGACTGTTGCTGGAAACTGCTCCACAGTTTAGTGGAGCTTTGCATCCCGCACTTTACAGGACATGTGGAAGAAATGCAACTTGCAAGTAAAGGGAAAACAACATTTATGCAACAAGAGCAGACAGTACTGATTGGCTGGCATTGCCATGGAGGATGCACTAGGTAGATGAAAATTAACAGTTAAAAGATGACTATTCCTATCCCTTTATCATTTCACTGATCTGTACGCCTGGGTTGACCTTGCAGCTTTGCAACACTGCTCCACTCCTGTAAGCTTACCTTCACAGGTCAATATATCCATTAGGATTCTTATAGTTCCACATGGTATAAGATTGGCCTTATTGGTAACCTCAGAAACAGGACCCTGAAATAATTGCACAGAGGCCAGTATCCTGTTATCAAGTCACCCTTTACTTATTTGTGCACAGTACACAAGCTGTGGCCAGTTAGCTCAGAACCAGTCCCCTGAACTGAGGGGATGCAAAATACCCTGTTTATATTGGCCAGCCAGGGGTTCTTGATTGGGGTTGTAAATCTGTGTCAATCATGGACCTTGTAGTCAATGAGATCCACCTGGTTCCAATCACTATGGACCCCAAACTACTTGCCTTCTAAGCTTGTCGTTAAAATAGGGTACATCAAAGCAATCCCACAGGGCAGTACTTATCCCGATCAGATAATTTCTTGCTGTATACTGTGTAGACCCATGAATGATCCTAAGGCTGTCACTTCTAGGCCTGAGAAGTGCCCAGTCTACCCTGAAAGGATAATGTGTCTCAAACATTTTGGACGTTCCACCAAGCTAATATGTGAAAGCAGCATGAGTAGTGCTTACCACTAACAGGATGCTACCAACAAGCCAAAAAGATGTTCTGTTTATCTGACAAATGAGCAATGTGGTATATGAATTTCAGTGCTAGTGTGATGCCAGGTATATAGGCCATATGTCCCAAAGAGTGGTGAATTGTATCAAATAGCCTACCTCTTCAGCTGTTCAGAACAAGGCAACTGCGGACTGTACCTACCGAGCCTTTGCTTGCAAACTCAAAACAGTGCCCAACAGGAGATGAGATTCTACGATCAGACAACACTTGCCAAATAATCTTTAGCATGTGATGAATTAGGCTGACAACCAATTTAAGATTGCATTTACTGGAAGCCATATATATTAATAAATTGGGCAATGTACATTGCAACAAAGAATACGTACAGATATTGCATCTGTTTCAACTCAACAAGATAGCTGACAGTCTCAGTGCAAGCTTTAAAACAAAACTGACAAAAGGTGTCTTTTTCCAGCAATACTCACATGCATTTATCCAATGCAGCCATAAACATTTAATTAAAGGGAGGATTGGGCAGAAGCCAATTGCTGTCTTTCTGCAAACTATGCTGGTAGAATTTATTGCACATGAGAAACATTAGTGGGTGGACATTGAACCTCTGAAAGAATAAACCATCTGGCACCAAGTCAACGTTCTTGATCTGCAGTCATGGTTTTCACTGGACATTTCATTAAACTGAAGCAACTTTTACTTTTAGATTTCTATTTGTAAATATGGATCATTAAATGATTCTAGAAGCATTGGTCCAAAAATCTGTAACAATCCAGAAAGTAAAAGATTAGCAAGTTTAAACTGGATTTTAGCTTCTGCTTATACTGTACAAATCTTTATTGTGAAACGTGACACCAGGCAGGTGTTTACAAAGTCTGCAGAGAAAGAGCATCAAACACCAGGACAAGAATGTGGAGATGGTTCCAGATATTTAGAAGTGTGAAGTGAAATTTGTCCACTGACAACTTTTAATTATGATAGTTTTCTTAGCACATTTTGAAGAAAGACTAGAAATTCTCTCAGACAATATAAATTCTAGCACCAACAAATATTCAACTTTATGATGATCAACATGTCATACTGATACAAGAACCCTCTCCAGAAATGAAGGGTTAATGTTTTGAAACTATGCAGAGGAGACTCCTAATTACAACACCTTCACTGAGCTTAACCTTAAACAGACACAAGAGACAAGTTGAAATGTCTAGTTTACAACTTTACTCCAAAATATTTCTTCATTTTTCCCTATAGTTGAAACACCACCATGACCACCAACTACTGACAGATGTTTTGGTCTAAAGCCCTTCATTTAAACTGACGCTTTTTTTGCCCCCTTTCCTTGTGACAGAGTTGAATGAGGGAAACCACTGACTTCAAATACAACTGCACAAAGCTAATGGATATACAGCACCTTTAAACAAACGTGAACTAGCTGCTACGCAATTCTTGTGCACCACGGCCTTTATCATGAAGGTAGGATGTTAGTACAAATCTTCATTTGAAACAAAAATTCAAGGCAAGTATATTAGAAGTTGGAATTGATCACAGGAGAGCACAAGACCACACTCAAACAAAAAAGTGACTAAATTCATTTCAAAATTTGAACCAGCGAGGGAAGGTGAAAATTCAGCTTCAGGTTACCATGTTACATATTCTGCAAGCATCATAAAATCATAACCTACAGGTAATTATTGTTTCACAAAACAAACATCATTGGAATACTTCTTCTCTCTGCCCTCCTGCCCTGAGATTTAGTACATGATATCCACCTAATGTATCTTCAAGCAAATTTATATAGTCATATAGCTTAGGTCCAAATCATCTATGCCGATCAGACATCCCAACCTGAACAAGTCCCATTTGCCATTATTTGATCCAGATCGCTTTTAAATGCTGTAATTTTACCCATGTCCGCCACTTCCTCAGACAGCTCGTTCCATACACACGCCACTCTTTGCATGGACAAGTTACCCCTCAGGTCCTTTTCAAATCTTTCCCCTCCCCCCTTCAACTTATGCCTTAAACTTGGGCACCCTAGGAAAAAAGACCTTGCCTATTCAGCTTATCCATGCCCTTCAAGATTTTATAAAGCTCTGAGGTTACGCTTTAGCTTCTGATGCTCCAGGGAAAATAGCCCCGGCCTATTCAGCCTCTCCCTGTAACTCACACCTTCCAGTCCTGGCAACATCCTTCTTAAGTCTTTTCTGCACCCTCTCAATTTGAACGACATCTTTTCTGTAGCAGGGAGACTAGAATTATATGCAGTATTCTGAAAGCAGACTCACCAATGTCTTGTACAGCTGTAACATGACATCCCAATTCCTATATTTAATATATTGACCAATGCGCCAAACCCCTTCTTCACCGCTTTGTCTACCTGTGACTCCAGTTTCAAGTAACTATGCACCTGCATCCCTGTCTCTGTTTGGCAACCCAGGGC
The DNA here is from genome assembly GCF_037043375.1 of Chiloscyllium plagiosum. Taxonomy (NCBI): domain Eukaryota; kingdom Metazoa; phylum Chordata; class Chondrichthyes; order Orectolobiformes; family Hemiscylliidae; genus Chiloscyllium; species Chiloscyllium plagiosum. The sequence continues at coordinate 28,573,437 of NW_028270172.1, read as the reverse complement.
ATTACCATTATAAATATAAGCCCTGTCCTGGTTTGCCTTACCAAAATGCAACACCTCACATTTATCTACATTAAACTCCACTTGCCAATTCTCAGCCCATTGGCCCATTTGATCAAAGTCTTATATTCTGAGATGATCTTCTTTACTGACCACACCACTACCTGTTTTGGTGTTATCTGCAAACTTACTAACCATACCTCCTATATTCACACCCAAATCATTTATATAAAATGATGAAAAGCAGTGGACCCAGCATCAATCCTTGTACCTCACTGCTGGTCACAGAACTCCAGTCTGAAAAGCAACTCTCTACCACCATCTTGGTCTCCTACCTTCAACCCAATTTTGTGTCCAATTGGCCAGCTCCCCTGGATCCCAATTGACCTAACCTTACTATCCAGTCTCTCACGTAGAACCTTGTCAAACACTTTGCTGAAGTCAATATAGACAATGTCCACCACTCTGCCTTCAATCAAATTTCTTTGTCATCCCTTCACAAGACCACTGACACCAAACTCCTGTTCTTTCCACCCACATAAAAAGGTACTGTTAACTATTCTCTCTAGTCTGGTATATTTCCACTTTCCTGAAAACTTCCCATCAACCAGCCTATTCTTCAAAAAAACACTTTGACTCTGCTGTACTTGCAAACTAGCACTCTATCTCCAAACCTCTCATTGCCCACCACAGTTGTCGAACACAGTGTTATCTTGTAAATCAATGCTGACATTTTCAGGAAATTCTTTGTTCAAGCATGAATCTCTACTCAGAGGATCAATATGGACATCATTTTGAATGGATATAAGAAAGAGCAGCATAAAGAAGTCAACAGATGGGAGTATGCAAAAGTGAGGACTGCAGATGCTGGAAACCAGAGTTTAGATCAGAGTGGTGCTGGAAAAGCACAGCAGGCCAGGCAGCATCTGAGGATCAAGAAAATCGACAGGATCCGATGAAGGGCTTTTGCCCGAAATGTCGATTTTCCTGCTCCTTGGATGCTGTCTGACCTGCTGTGCTTTTCCAGCACCACTCTGTTCTAAACAATAGATGGGAGTAGTCTACAGGATCTATAACAATAGCTAGATTGTTTGGCAGAGTAGAACTATCAGGTGCTTATAAGAAAGGTATTGCAATAATTGGAAGAAATTTTAATCTTCATTCAGATTGGAAAAATCTAATTGGCAAAAGTAGCCCTAAGCCAAGTTCCTACAATGTAGTCAGAACAATTTCTCAGAATCATGTATTGAGCAACCCACCAGAGGAACAAGTAATTTTAATACTGTCAATCTGTAATCATAGTAAAGAATTGTTTAGTGAAGAATTATCATAACATCTGAATTTTGAATTATTTGAGGGTGAGAAATGTGGTGTGAAACTAGTGTCTTAAACCTAGATAAAATCAATGACAAAGATAACTTTCAGTAAATGTAACAAAGATTGTGACAAATGTTTAGTCTAAAGGCTAACTTGAAAGTCTATCCAATTTCTAACTCAAACTTTGCAGCTAGAAGTTACCAGAAAGCTTTCCAACTAGTGTCAAGTTACCATTATATTCTCTAGTCACTCCTGAGATGACACAAGTTAACAAACTTGATAGATCATTGCATATAGAACATATTACTTAATGAAATTAAATTGTATAATAAATTGTGCCACTGAAGTCTATATAATTTAAAATGAAATAATAATAAATGATCAAATAATTGAGGATTTGGTTATGAGTAGCACAAGGAAAACAGAAAATACAAATTAACAAGTCCAATTTTGATCTGTCATCATCCATTAACAAAATATTCTCATCTTAATTAAGTCCTATTACTCCTCCTAATTCTTGTGTAATTAGTTCTGGATGTACAAATCTTCTCAAATCTCGCTGTGTAATTAGGTACTTAGCATACAAATAATATTGTTTTATAGAATTAACATTAATTTTATTGATACTAAGGACAGAGGAAAGTTTCTGTAATAAAAACCATACTGCAGATGCTGGAAGTCTGAAACAAAAACAGAAAACACAGGAGAAACTCAGCAGGTCAGCAGCAGAGAGGAGACGAGATTTAACATTTTGAGTCTGAACTAAAAATAGCAGCGGAAAGGGGCTATTTATGTAGATAACAGGAAGGAGTGTACAGATGGGACCCAGACAAACAAACAGTAACATTGGGTGGGAAGGGTAAGAGAGTGAGGAGGGAGAAAGAAGGGGGAGAGAAAAAAGAAGGGATGAGTAAGCAAAGCAATTACTGATAAGCCGAAAGTGAGACAGATGTTAGGCAGTGTGCTAATGAGAAGTGTAAAATGGTTGAAAATGGGTTAGCTATGCTGTGAGCAACTCATACAAGACAGGGCACTAGTGTAAGGAGAAAGGATAACAAACATAGAGGAGGGTGTTTACCTACTGAAAAAATTAATTTCAATGTTGAGTGCTGAAGTTGTAAGATATTTGGACAATAGATGAGGTGTGGTTCCCTCAGTATGTGTTGAGCCTTGCTGAAGCACTGCAGCACATCTGGAGATAGAACTGCTGGCAATGGGAACATCGTGGTGTAAGTGGTAGGTAACTGGAAGCTCAGGGTCATTTTTACAGACAAGCATAGGTGTTTGGCAAAGCAGTCACCCAGTCTGTGTTTTGCCACTCCAATTTACAGGAGACCACAATTTGCCAAAGAAGAGAGTAGAACACGGCGCTGGGTAATCCTGAGTTGAGGGAAAAGGTGGACATTTCTCAGGACCCTTGCAAGAAGGTGGTATTATCAGAACAGATTTGATGGACTAAATGGGAGAATAGAATGGAGTCCTTACAGGAGGAGGAGGAGGAGGTATAGTCAAGCAATTGTGGGAATCAGTGGATTCCTAATGGATATTGGTAGCCAGCTTATCCACAGCATTGAAACAGATGTCATGGAAGGGAAAGCGAGTCAGAGATGGATCAGGTAAAAGTGAGGGAAGGGTGGAAATTGTAAACAAAATTAAAACCATTTTTTAAAAATTCCAGATGAGAAGCAGAACCAATTTTGTCATTGATGTACCAGCGAAAGAGTTGTAGAGAGGGACCAGAATAACACTGGAATAAGTTTTTGTAGCTTTTGTAGCAGTTAATTCATTTTCTTTTTGCCAAAAAACAAAATGAATTATGTAAAGTGCTTTGAGACATGATATGACATTAATAAACCCTGCTTTCAAGTTCCGCTGTTCTCCAATCGAAGATTTCTCATCCCTTTTACCAACAGAGGTTAATAACAAAGAGTGACAATATATGGATTATGGATACGATACCAAATTGTACAATCATATATTGATCCTATATTAAGTTTACTTAGCAGGAGAGATCTTGAATATATTGCTTGTCCAAAGTCAATTCACCCTCAATGCAAAAACATTTTGAACACACTGCTGCTTAAACAGTCATTTCTTGTCTCTTTTGACGGCCCTCTTGCATTCATCACTGCATTGCTGCCTGGAAAACGCAATTCAATAGAAAAATGCAGAAAAGTTGTAATATAATCTAGTACAATTAAAATATCCGCTATATGAATGCATTACATCTGAACTTAAGGATACATTCATGTGTATTTAAAGTTTTCTCAGAGGTGTCGTGTGTTTACTTGTACAAACCCACCATGTCACTAGGAACGGTAACTGGTCTGTTGCAGAATTGCTAAGGTGACATTTCACATGCTCAGGATGTCTAAGGTACAGTGCTATTTTTCAGCATTTAATCGTAACCCTTCAGGTTATGGCACTTAGAAACATAGCGAATAGGAGCAAGAGTAAACCATTCAGATTTTTGAGTTTGCTCCGCTATTCAATATGATTATATTAATTATCCAACTCAGTACCTTGTTCCCACTTTCTCCTGTACCATTTCAGGCAGCAAAGTTCAGACCTTTACCTCCCTCTGGGTAAAATTTTCTCACCACTGACAATTCAAATTTTTGTGTCATCGGCAAACTTCTTGGATCATGACACCTACATTCAAGCCCAAATTGTTAATGTGCCAGAAAAGGAAGGGTACCAAGTATTGAGCCATGAAGAACCACACAGGAATTTGCCTTCCATTTGCAAAAAGAATCCCATGAACTATCCTTACTTCCTGCTCCTGATTCAATCTTGTATCCAGTTTGCCACATTTTCTTGCATCCCATGGGTTTTTATTTTACTACCAGTCTGTTACATGGAACCTTGCCAAACACATTGCTAAAATCAAAATAGATCACACCTATCCAACTACCCTCATCAATTTTCCTTGCTACTGTCTCAAAATTTTCAGTCGTTAATTAGACAAGATCCTCCGATAACAAATCTATGCAGACTATCCATAGTTAATCAGTGCCTAAGTGTCAATTTATCCTGGCTCAGAATGGATTTCAATAATTTGCCCAATACTGAGGTTAGACTGACCAGCCTATAATTACTTGGTCACCCTCGATCCTTTTTAAGCAAAAAGTACAACATTAGCAACAAATAAAATCAGAATTTTCTGGAGAAACTCAGTAGTTCTAGTAGTATTTGTAGAGAGAAAACGGCATTAAAGTGTTGTGTCCTGTGACCCTTCTTCAGAAAAGTTCTCCACTGTGGGGAGGGTGCAAGCCCAATATGAACATGGATGATGGCTGTGGGGGGATTTGGTATAGGGGTTAGAATACCAACAGTGGAGTTTTGGAATAGCCAAAGTTCAGAAAAGATAGCATGGAAAGCACTGGAATAACAATGATGATGAAAATGCAAACTGGTAATGATTTGGAGAGAGAATTACTTTTGTAATTGAAAGGGTTTGAGGCCAGAAGCTTAGCTTGCGACTGAACAGGATGGTTAGGAACTTCCCCCAAGAAAATAAAGATTATCCGGGGAGGGATTAGACAGCCATGGCTGACAAAGGAAGTCAGGAAATGTATTAAAGAAAAAGAGAGATCCTATAAAGTGGCCAAGAGCAGTGGGAAATCAGAAGATTGGGAAGGCTACAAAAACAAACAGAGGATAACAAAGAGAGAATTAAGGAAGGAGAGGATCAAATATGAAGGTAGGCTTGCCAGTAATATTAGAAATGATAGTAAAAGTTTCTTTCAATACATAAGAAACAAACGACAGGCAAAAGTAGACATTGGGCCACTTCAAACTGATGCTGGAAGTCTAGTGATGGGAGATAAGGAAATAGCAGGAGAACTTAACAAGTACTTTGCATCAGTCTTCACAGTAGAAGACATGAGTAATATCCCAACAGTTAAAGGGAGTAAGGGGGCTGAGTTGAGTATGGTTGCCATTACAAAAGAGGAAGTGCTAGAAAAGCTAAAAGGTCTTAAAATTGATAAATCTCCTGGCCCCGATGGGATATATCCTGTTCACATTATATATGAATGATCTGGATGAAGGGACTGGGGGCATTCTAGCGAAGTTTACCGATGATACAAAGATAGGTGGACAGGCAGGTAGTACTGAGGAAGTGGGGAGGCTGCAGAAGGATCTCGACAGTTTGGAGGAGTGGTCCAGGAAATGGCTGATGGAATTCAATGTGACCAAATGCGAGGTCTTGCACTTTGGAAAAAAGAATACAAGCATGGACTACTTTCTAAACGGTGAGAAAATTCGTAAAGCCAAAGTACAAAGGGATCTGGGAGTGCTAATCGAGGATTCTCTAAAGGTAAACATGCAGGTTGAGTCCGTGATTAAGAATGCGAATGCAATGTTGTCATTTATCTCAAGAGGGTTGGAATATAAAAGCACCGTTGTGCTACTGAGACTTTATAAAGCTCTGGTTAGGCCCCATTTGAGTACTGTGTCCAGTTTTGGTCCCCACACCTCAGAAAGGACATACTGGCACTGGAGCGTGTCCAGCGGAGATTCACACGGATGATCCCTGGAATGGTAGGTCTAACATACGAGGAACGGTTGAGGATCCTAGGATTGTATTCATTGGAGTTTAGAAGATTAAGGGGAGATCTAATAGAAACTTACAAGATGGCTTGGAAAGGGTGGACGCTAGGAAATTGTTTCCGTTAGGTGAGGAGACTAGGACCCTTAGAACAAGAGGGGGTAAATTCAGAACAGAAATGCGGAGAAATTTCTTCAGCCAGAGAGTGGTGGGCCTGTGGAATTAATTGCCGCAGAGTGCAGCGGAGGCTGGGACACTAAATGTCTTCAAGGCAGAGATTGATAAATTCTTGATATTACAAGGAATTTAGGGCTACGGGGAGAATGCGGGTAAGTGGAATTGAAATGCCCATCAGCCATGATTGAATGGCGGAGTGGACTCGATGGGCCGAATGGCCTTACTTCCACTCCTATGTCTTATGGTCTTAAACTATCCTGTTTATCACAAGATTGAGGATGGGAAGGTAGACAGCCAGAGATGTTTGGCTTTGACTTTTTCTCGTGTAGCTGGAGGACATCATAGTTCATTTAGGGCTGGAGAGATTAAAAGAGGTGGCAATAACTTAAAACTGGATATTATTAGCATACTTTTTCCAAGTTGACCCAATGTTTGTAGATACTGCTTCTACGAATAGCATGTAGTTGAAAAGAAGTGAGTAAGATCACTGTGGCCTCCTCAGATGACAGTGTCAGGATGAGAAAATCATTCGCTGCAAAAAATGTACTGGCAGCAATTAAGTTGGTACAGAGGCAGGCAATCATTCTATCATAAGCAATACAAGAAAGGAGAGGAGGTACAAAAGATGCTGGTAGACCTACTGTGTTTCTCCAGAAACGGTAAAGACAGAAATGGAGTAAATGCTATAAGTCCAATAAGACTTTTTTTTGATCTGGAACACAAGTTACTAGAGGAGGAAGGTGTGATCATTCAAATAAAACACAAAGAGGAGCCAATAGGAAAGTATCGCAGTCACAGAAATATAATCTGTAATTTTGTTTAGGGTCATGTTAATGTTGTGAGAGGGGGATTCAAAAAAGATTTTGTAAACAAAAGGTGTGGCTCCAAGAGAGAACATGTTCAAGGACACTGGAGAGCAAGGCCGAAATGGAGTAATAGATCAAGGGATTCGGAGCAGGTTTTTCTGAGTGGGGATTAATGGCCAGAGTTTTTTACCCCAAGACATGGTAGCATTTATAAGGTCAGCTAGTAAGGGGGGAGGAGGTAATATTGGAATAGTTATGGATTAAAAGTCAAATAAAATTCCTTAATAACATAGCCTCTTTAAAAGTAAAAGAAATTGAGCAGCAAAAGACATCGTCAAGATAAATTTGCTTGCTACAAGTAATTGGGGTTTACAAATATATTGTGGAGGCTAAACATTTTGAAATTTGATACAGCAAATTTCAAATTTAATTTGACAAATCCTGTTAACTGCTGCCTGAACAAAAGAATAGTAATAAAAAACACAGATTAATTTAGGATGTCTGATTAGCACAGACAAGTTGGACTGAAGGGTCTGTTCCGTGCTGTACAGCTCTTATGATACGTTGTCACAAAAACTCAACTGAGTGATTAATGTCCTTCAGCAAGGTACATGACACCCCCTATCTGATGTCGAGAGTGTGGTGCTGAAAAAGCACAACAGGTCAGGCAGCATCTGAGGAGTAGGAAAATCGACGTTTCAGGCAAAAGCCCTTCATCAGGATGCCTTTTTAACCCCCTATCTGATGCTCTGTATTCGATTCATGCAGCAGTGGTGGCACTCAAGTCTTAACTATAAAGTTCTTTCTTTTCCAAATGTTTTCTTGATACAAGAAATATCCTTTTAGATTTGAGAACTGTCACGTTTCTTAAATAGTCAGCATAGAGTTGAGGTCAAGGTTGATGAATCAGACTGGTGTCTTATTTAAAGTAAAATAAAATCAAAGTAACGAAGGGGAATGACTATTGATTCTATTAAAAAGGACTTCCAGAGACATTTAACAAATCCACTCATAGCAGACTGTGAGCTGAAGTTTAAGTTCATGATATTGACAGCAGATTATTGTGGTGATAGAGAGTAGAGCAGGTAGCCTGATGACAGGATGTGATTTGTGGCGTCCCATAAGGATGCGTTGAAACCTTAATTATTCACTGCATTGATTAATGACTTATAAAATAGAATAGAAAAACCACATATTCAAAATTGCTAATGAAATAAAGATAGGAATCATTGTAAGCTGATAATATTACGCTTTCATCTACTAAGAGATATTGATTTAGATAACGTAAATGGGCAAAACTGTGGAAAATAGTTTTTAAAATAGCTCATTCATATGGAACAAAAACAAAATAGGTTACATTCTACTAGTCAACTTTTGAGCTCATGGCCCTTGTAAACAACACATCCCCAATCTTCCCTTCCCCTCCAGAGTTTCTGAATTTGTTGTTACATTCTCACACAGGCTGCCTATATTTCCTGAAACTCCATGTTTGAAGGAAATCAGGCTTGCACCTCTACAAATATATTAAAACATCTCTTAGCAAAGTACAAATAACATCCTATGTGAATGCGATCAAATGAAATGATTGCTTATCATTCTCAAGCTCTGAAGCTTTTGACATGGCTGATGAAATCAGCTTCCTCCAATACCTTTCCATCATCATACAACAGGATAGGATGGCATTTGTTTGATTCAATTTTTACCCAAAGATAGACAAAACAAAAAATCATGTGCACTGGCTTCTCTTCCTCTTCCTGCAACATTATATAGATCCTTGAACACCCTCTTACTTCTCATCTACACACTGTGCCTCCACAAAACAATACAAAAAGACATCAGTTTCCATATTTCCATTCCTGAAACCTAATTCTAGCTTACCTGTTGGATGACTTTGGCATCGCCACTTTGCATGCTGCTTATCAGTCAGCCAATATGGATAAGTAGAAATTTTCACCAACTAAGTATTATTAAGAATGTAGCCAATGTCTTCAGTCTCCTCCACATTTGGCTCCAGCTTCACCAGTTCCAACTCTTTCCCTTATTGGCTGAAGTTGAATCATTCTGTTGGCAACTTTGTTGTCATTTTTGGCCCCAAGATTAGCTTTCAATCATGCCATACTAATTAAGACCTCATACTTCCATAACATCCCAAAACTCATCCACTATTGATACCCTTATTCATACCTTTATTACTTCTAGATTTTTTTACTCCTGGCCAGTTTCCCTCAATGTAAGCTTGGAGACATTCAAAACTCAGCTGCCAGAGTCCCAACTGACACAAAGTCTCAATATCCATTTCCAGTAAATCTACAATGGCTCCCAGTTATGCACTGTCACGGTTTAAAAATCCTCATTAACATTGTGGGCAGTTTCAACTCCATAACGGTCTTAGAAGGGGTGCAGCATTGATTTACCAGAATGATGTTTGGTCATCGAGGGCTAAGTTACGAAGAGGAATTGCCACAAGTTGGGGAATCTAGAGCAAGGGGCATAGTATAAAAAATTTGAGTAGGTTTGAGGGATGAATTAGCCTACTCCAGGTTCTATGTTCAAGTCCATGCTAGATATCTGTGCACAAACTTTAGGGAGATATTTTGATGCAGCACTAGTGAAGTACTACACCAGTGAAGGGGCAATCCTTTGTGTTTTCCTGCACTGTAACATTGCCTACACTTCAAAAAAAAAACATATTGGTTTTGAAGTGCTCAAGGACATAAAATAAATGCAAGTTCTTCCTTTCAATGCTCTAAGGACAACAAGGAATATACAATAAATATTGTTTCACCATTCTCATAATAAAGAAAAACATGAAACTACTTTTGATATATCAAAAGGTAGATATGTCTCAAAAAAAATTAGAAGCTAGCTTCATGGCAGCAATAGAAAGTGAATGTTTAGCTATAAACAGCCACATGTATTCATTAGAATCACAGATAAAAGTTTCCAGTGTTTTTGGAAAGTGCCTGAGCATACATTGTAATACCAATTACAAACATCATGCCAGTTCCCCAAAGCATGGGGAATCGGAATCGTGTATTCTTAAATGACATTCACTGGAGCTAGTAACTATTCTTATAAAAGTAATATTGCGTATGATGGGTATCTTAAATAAAAATAGAAAATGCTGGAAATACTCAAAACAGATCAGTCAGTATTTATGGAGAGAGAAACAAGGGTTAATATTTTTGTTCAATGAATTTTTGTTGGACCTGTAAAAATTTGGTGCAAAACATTTTAAGCTACAACAAAATCAAGAAAGGAATTGGGTGGAAGGGAATCAACTCCCAGTCTTAAACTGTGATAGATTTGTCTGATTAACCATAAACTATTATACGAAACAAAAGCATTCCACGAAAGATAGAAACAATGTGTATCCAAAAAGATGAAATGTATCTGCTGTACTAATCCATTCATTCCTTATCTTCTAACAAGGTCCCACCTGATATGAACAGATGTGCAACCCCACAAGAAAAAACACACTTACAAGCACCCCACACAGCTCTTTATGATACATTTCATTTGAGATCCTGTTATCTCCTTACAACTCCAGCTATCTGGATTAAATGATTTTAGCTTGCTGTGACAATGCTCTCAGCAAATCTCTTTGTTCCTAACCTGCCTTTTCTCCTTCTTTTGCTAAGGTTCACTATTACTTTTGAAAATAAATGTACCAAATAAGCCATTCGATTATTTGTTTAATATGCTATTCCTGTGTTCTTTTTCTTTCCTCAAAACACTACACAAACTAGTGAATATTACTTTTCAACCCTTACCTTAATTGCATATTTTGGTTAGCTGTTTGGATGCACAAATCAAACACTAAATGCAGAATATGACAATAATAGATTTAAACCAATAAACTTAATGTTGAGCATTATACTTCCTGTGAAATTGTTAAGCTTTGCTAAAATCCCAACAGAAAAGAAATCACCATGGACCAATGCACCAACTGAAATTCTTCAGCGAAAACCTAACAGCAATCATGGATACAAGTATACTGCATTTCCACAGCTGCAAATTTTATTGTTTTCAATTCCGTATTTCTGTGACTACAATACTTGAAATATTTGTTAACAATCTGTTAAATCAAGTGGTGGTGAGGCAGGGTCAGGGTTATGGAATTGTAAGATCATAGGGCATCAAGCAAATGTTTGATCTTTGACTGGGGGAATGAAGTATTACTGCATAGCAAGGCACAAGCTTGACCTGAAACATTAATGCTGTGTTTCTACACAGATGCTGTAAGACTTACTGAATGTTCCAGCAATTTCTGTTTTCATTTCACAAATCAGATCCTTGTTGTACCAACATTCCTGTCAACGGTTTTAGGAACAGCATATGTATTGGTAATCCATTCACTCTCTTAAATCAGGCAAACCAATTGAAAAAGGGCACAGACCAAGCTTTAAAAGAATACCTGCTTTATGTCTCAATTAAGTAACAGTTACGGATTCTTAAAAAATGCATTGCAACTTCTGGGAAAAGGACATTTTATAGCATACATAATTATTTTGAAAATTATTTAAACTGTAGCCTAGTGCGCTGTTTTGGGTAATGGAAATTAATTTGATCCTCAGTTATACTGATCACAGCCATCTTGCTTAGGAAGGCTCAGGTAGGCCAGGCATTTCATTTCACAGCAAGGCTAGGGCAGAAAATGGCATTTAATCTTGAAATGACATTCTCAACTGAGTTCATTAGCATTTAGCTCATACAATGCTCAGAAAGCCCCTTATATCTATGTCTATTCTCACACTCCATATGAAAACAAAAAACGCAATTGTTTAATTTGACCCAAATCAGCAATCTACTTCCCACCACCCCATCCCCCACCAAAACAGAGTCAGTGACTAAGGCTGTGATGTGCTGCAGAGATTGAGTGAACTATTTATAGTACTTTCAGGAGTAATGAGCTTGTCTGTGGGCATCACTGAGTAATGATGAAAAGTCACATGAACCAAAACACATACAAGTGTCTATGACATCAATTATTTGAAAACTCAATTTTTTAAGAAATGCAGAGCGGTGCCCTTTTAATGTTCAAACTCTTCTGTTAGACTTCTAATATTGTAAAATTTAACATAAGGTTAAACGACCCACTGATTTATCCTCCACCATGGAAGAATAATTAATTCTCCACATGCTCCCATGCCCTGGAAGGTGAGGTGATATTGAGAGCTTGGATCATGTTGATTAGTTATCAAATTTCCTTGTAAATGAAAGAATATTTAATAGACTTTTACAGTCAGTGACAGAAAAATAATATAAAAGAACAATATACATAAGATTTCATTATCAAATATATAGAAGCCTATGAGAAAACTGTAGGGGAGTCGACCTCATGGATAGTTAGGTTGAATGACATTTTCTTCTGTACAATCCCAGAAGTCCCAATATATATTTTTAAAATTTAATTATAGCCTTCTACACTCACTTATTTGCCCACACAGACTTCATTTTCAAAATTACCCAAAGCACTGTTCCAGTCAGATCAAACAGAAAGAGCAAACATAAAGGCGGTAGTCAGAGGGAAAGTCCAGCTTGAAAAAAAAACACCTTCTGTGCAAAATATAAAATTAGAAGGAAAAAAAATCACACACGGAATACCCAATCTCCCTACCACATCCGAACGGCACTTAGTTGTAATTAATTAAATTACTGAACATAGAGCTTTTCTGATGCTTTACAAAAACAAAGATGCATCTTCACTTTACAATGCTATATAAATCCGATTCAAGAAAAAGACGCGCGCAGCGTTTGTCTTTAACAGTCTTAGTCAGAAGTGATATACTCAGTTTTTCACATTTATTTAACAGTAGTTGTTGTGGTTTGTTCCTCCTTGCGAACAAGCAACGCATATGTACACATAAAAACATCGTTGAGTTATTTATCATTATATTAGAAATAAACCACAAAAATGTTTAGAATTTCTGTGGAATGAGTGCATGTCAAAAAAGTCCGAAACACTGAATACCAAAACTATTTCTAAACATTTTGACTTAGGAGAGGCCATTGCGATTTTGTCTTTTTGTTAGCAATTTCAAATCGGAAAACATTTAGATTTTAAACTTCTTTAGGGTATGAAACAAAATGCTCATCTGCCCTCCCTCAAAATCTAATTTCTGTATTTCCGTACATTTTGGAGAGGAAAATGCAAAGATCTTTAGCAAGCATTACATTTACATGTGAACAACTATGGATTCCTCCATTAAATGGATGCACCAACACGTAGGGTCAGAACGGCCTCTCGGTTCAGCAACAGAACACTCTTCCCGTCGGAAGACAATGAGCCGCCTTCCAACCTTTCTATCTCCGTCAGAGGTAACAAAGGAAAAAAAGGATTTCTTACAAATTAATCCGCGGATCCAATTTGTTTTCTTCTCTATCACTTACATTAAAGTCAGATCCAAGCTCAAAATCTCTCTCTCGTGTAATCAATTTAACATAATTTGCAGACCAGTCCCTTTCGATAATGGTCTTTTCGTTGCCTCCTGTTGTAAAGTCAAGAAGCCAATGTGGTATTGTTCAGAAGCAAATCTGACGACATTTCTCTAACCCAGCCCCTCGGCCGTGCCGATGATGACTTTACGTCTGAAGTTTGCGCTTTCACATGTCGGGGAGGAGCGACAAGGACGTGTTTGGGAACTAAGAGTGAACTATGTCTGCTTGAGTCTCCTCTTCATACTGCCACACTTGGACTGGCGAAGCTAAACTTAACTTACAGCCTGCATCTCGTTGCAGAAAACCTGAACTCATTTTGATTCTGTTGTGATCTGATCAGTTATAGAATCCCTACAGTGCAGTCCACCCAGTCTGTATAAATCCTCAAAGGGATTTCAGCCAAACCCACCCCCAGCCAACCCCGAGCACCCCCTCGGCCTGCCACCCTGCAGGACTGTGGGAGAAAACTGGAGAGCTCGTAGAAACCCGTGCAGACCCGGGGAAAACGTACAAAGCTCAATGTCACCTAATGCTCGAATTAAACCCACGTCCCCGGCGCTCTGAGGCAACAGTGCTTAGCACTGTTGAATTTACTATTACTAAATTTAATTTAAAGATTACTTCTATTCACACCCCTCACCCCTGCTTTCAATGTCATAACTTCCAACAGTTTCTGTGAGGGGGAAGACGGGGTGGGGGTGGGGGGAAGACGGGGTGGGGGTGGGGGGAAGACGGGGTGGGGGTGGGGGGAAGACGGGGTGGGGGTGGGGGGAAGACGGGGTGGGGGGAAGACGGGGTGGGGGGGAAGACGGGGTGGGGGGGAAGACGGGGTGGGGGTGGGGGTGGGGGTGGGGGTGGGGGGAAGACGGGGTGGGGGTGGGGGTGGGGGTGGGGGGAAGACGGGGTGGGGGTGGGGGTGGGGGTGGGGGGAAGACGGGGTGGGGGTGGGGGTGGGGGGAAGACGGGGTGGGGGTGGGGGGAAGACGGGGTGGGGGTGGGGGTGGGGGGAAGACGGGGTGGGGGTGGGGGTGGGGGTGGGGGGAAGACGGGGTGGGGTGGGGGTGGGGGGAAGACGGGGTGGGGGTGGGGGGAAGACGGGGTGGGGGGAAGACGGGGTGGGGGGAAGACGGGGTGGGGGTGGGGGGAAGACGGGGTGGGGGGAAGACGGGGTGGGGGGAAGACGGGGTGGGGGAAGACGGGGTGGGGGAAGACGGGGTGGGGGGAAGACGGGGGTGGGGGAAGACGGGGTGGGGGGAAGACGGGATGGGGGGAAGACGGGGTGGGGGGGAAGACGGGGTGGGGGTGGGGGTGGGGGGGAAGACGGGGTGGGGGTGGGGGTGGGGGGAAGACGGGGTGGGGGTGGGGGTGGGGGGGAAGACGGGGTGGGGGTGGGGGTGGGGGGGAAGACGGGGTGGGGGTGGGGGGGAAGACGGGGTGGGGGTGGGGGGGAAGACGGGGTGGGGGTGGGGTAAGACGGGGTGGGGGTGGGGGGAAGACGGGGTGGGGGTGGATGGAAGACGGGGGTGGGGGTGGATGGAAGACGGGGTGGGGGTGGGGGTAAGACGGGGTGGGGGTGGGGGTAAGACGGGGTGGGGGTAAGACGGGGTGGGGGTGGGGGGTAAGACGGGGTGGGGGTGGGGGTAAGACGGGGTGGGGGTAAGACGGGGTGGGGGTAAGACGGGGTGGGGGTGGGGGTAAGACGGGGTGGGGGGGAAGACGGGGGTGGGGGGGAAGACGGGGTGGGGGGGAAGACGGGGGGGAAGACGGGGGGGAAGACGGGGTGGGGGTGGGGGGGAAGACGGGGTGGGGGTGGGGGTGGGGGGGAAGACGGGGTGGGGGGGGAAGACGGGGTGGGGGTGGGGGGGGAAGACGGGGTGGGGGTGGGGGGGGAAGACGGGGTGGGGGTGGGGGGGGAAGACGGGGTGGGGGTGGGGGTGGGGTGGGAAGACGGGGTGGGGGTGGGGGGAAGACGGGGTGGGGGGAAGACGGGGTGGGGGGAAGACGGGGTGGGGGTGGGGGGAAGACGGGGTGGGGGGAAGACGGGGTGGGGGGGAAGACGGGGTGGGGGGGAAGACGGGGTGGGGGTGGGTGGGGGGGGGAAGACGGGGTGGGGGTGGGGGTGGGGGGGGAAGACGGGGTGGGGGTGGGGGTGGGGGGGGGAAGACGGGGTGGGGGTGGGGTGGGAAGACGGGGTGGAGGTGGGGGTGGGGGAAGACGGGGTGGGGGTAAGACGGGGTGGGGGTGGGGGGAAGACGGGGTGGGGGTGGGGGGAAGACGGGGTGGGGGTGGGGGGAAGACGGGGTGGGGGTGGGGGTGGGGGGGGGGAAGACGGGTGGGGGTGGGGTGGGAAGACGGGGTGGAGGTGGGGGTGGGGGGAAGACGGGGTGGGGGTAAGACGGGATGGGGTGGGGGTAAGACGGGATGGGGGTGGGGGTAAGACGGGGTGGGGTGGGGGAAGACGGGGTGGGGGGGAAGACGGGGTGGGGGGGAAGACGGGGTGGGGGGGAAGACGGGGTGGGGGTGGGGGTGGGGGGGGAAGACGGGGTGGGGGTGGGGGTGGGGGGGGAAGACGGGGTGGGGGTGGGGTGGGAAGACGGGGTGGAGGTGGGGGTGGGGGGAAGACGGGGTGGGGGTAAGACGGGATGGGGGTGGGGGAAGACGGGGTGGGGGTGGGGGGGAAGACGGGGTGGGGGTGGGGGGAAGACGGGGTGGGGTAAGACGGGGTGGGGGTGGGGGGAAGACGGGGTGGGGGGAAGACGGGGTGGGGGGAAGACGGGGTGGGGGAAGACGGGGTGGGGGTGGGGGTGGGGGGGAAGACGGGGGTGGGGGTGGGGGGGAAGACGGGGTGGGGGTGGGGTGGGGGTGGGGGGAAGACGGGGTGGGGGTGGGGGGAAGACGGGGTGGGGGTAAGACGGGGTGGGGGTGGGGGTAAGACGGGGTGGGGGTGGGGGGAAGACGGGGTGGGGGTGGGGGGAAGACGGGGTGGGGGTGGGGGGAAGACGGGGTGGGGGGGAAGACGGGGTGGGGGGGAAGACGGGGTGGGGGAAGACGGGGTGGGGGTGGGGGTGGGGGGGGGAAGACGGGGTGGGGGTGGGGGTGGGGGGGGGAAGACGGGGTGGGGGGTGGGGTGGGAAGACGGGGTGGAGGTGGGGGTGGGGGAAGACGGGGTGGGGGTAAGACGGGATGGGGGTGGGGGTAAGACGGGGTGGGGGTGGGGGTAAGACGGGGGTGGGGGTGGGGGAAGACGGGGTGGGGTGGGGTGGGGGGGGGAAGACGGGGGTGGGGGTGGGGTGGGGGGGGGGAAGACGGGGTGGGGGTGGGGTGGGAAGACGGGGTGGGGGGGGAAGACGGGGTGGGAGTGGGGGTGGGGGTGGGGGAGCGGGGGGAAGACGGGGTGGGGGGGAAGACGGGGTGGGGGTGGGGGTGAAGGGGAAGACGGGGTGGGGGGTGGGGGGGAAGACGGGGTGGGGGTGGGGGGGGGAAGACGGTGTGGGGGTGGGGGGGGAAGACGGGGTGGGGGTGGGGAGAGACGGGGTGGGGCGGGGGAGAGACGGGGTGGGGCGGGGGAGAGACGGGGTGGGGCGGGGAGAGACGGGGTGGGGGTGGGGTGGGGGGAGACGGGGTGGGGGTGGGGTGGGGGAAGACGGGGTGGGGGTGGGGTGGGGGAAGACGGGGTGGGGGGGGAAGACGGGGTGGGGGTGGGGGGAAGACGGGGTGGGGGTGGGGGGAAGACGGGGTGGGGGGAAGACGGGGTGGGGGGGAAGACGGGGTGGGGGGGAAGACGGGGTGGGGGTGGGGTGGGAAGACGGGGTGGAGGTGGGGGTGGGGGGAAGACGGGGTGGGGGTAAGACGGGGTGGGGGTGGGGGTAAGACGGGGTGGGGGTGGGGGGAAGACGGGGTGGGGGTGGGGGGAAGACGGGGTGGGGGTGGGGGGAAGACGGGGTGGGGGTGGGGGGAAGACGGGGTGGGGGTGGGGGTGGGGTGGGAAGACGGGGTGGAGGTGGGGGTGGGGGGGGGAAGACGGGGTGGGGGTGGGGGTGGGGGTGGGGGGAGCGGGGGAAGACGGGGTGGGGGGGAAGACGGGGTGGGGGTGGGGGTGAAGGGGAAGACGGGGTGGGGGTGGGGGGGAAGACGGGGTGGGGGGGAAGACGGGGTGGGAGTGGGGGTGGGGTGGGGGAGCGGGGGGAAGACGGGGTGGGGGGGAAGACGGGGGTGGGGGTGGGGGTGAAGGGGAAGACGGGGTGGGGGTGGGGGGGAAGACGGGGTGGGGGTGGGGGGGAAGACGGGGTGGGGGTGGGGGGGAAGACGGGGTGGGGGTGGGGGGGGGAAGACGGTGTGGGGGTGGGGGGGGAAGACGGGGTGGGGGGGGAGAGACGGGGTGGGGGTGGGGAGAGACGGGGTAGGGCGGGGAGAGACGGGGTGGGGCGGGGGAGAGACGGGGTGGGGCGGGGGAGAGACGGGGTGGGGGTGGGGTGGGGGAGACGGGGTGGGGTGGGGTGGGGGAAGACGGGGTGGGGGTGGGGTGGGGGAAGACGGGGTGGGGGGGGAAGACGGGGTGGGGGGGGAAGACGGGGTGGGGGGGGGGAGACGGGGTGGGGGTGGGTGTGGGGGTGGGGGTGGGGGGGGAAGATGGGGTGGGGGTGGGGGGAAGACGGGGTGGGTGTGGGGGGGGAAGACGGGCTGGGGGGGGAAGACGGGGTGGGGGTGGGGGGGGGGAAGACGGGGTGGGGGGGGAAGACGGGGTGGGGGTGGGGGTGGGGGAAGACGGGGTGGGGGTGGGGGGAAGACGGGGTGGGGGTGGGGGGAAGACGGGGTGGGGTTGGGGGGGAAGACGGGGTGGGGGTGGGGGAAGACGGGGTGGGGGGTGGGGGGGAAGACGGGGTGGGGGTGGGGGGGAAGACGGGGTGGGGATGGGGGAAGACGGGGTGGGGATGGGGGGAAGACGGGGTGGGGGGAAGACGGGGTGGGGGTGGGGGAAGACGGGGTGGGGGTGGGGGGGGAAGACGGGGTGGGGGTGGGGGGGAAGACGGGGTGGGGGTGGGGGGGAAGACGGGGTGGGGTGGGGGGAAGACGGGGTGGGGGTGGGGGGAAGACGGGGTGGGGGGAAGACGGGGTGGGGGGAAGACGGGGTGGGGGTGGGGGAAGACGGGGTGGGGGGGAAGACGGGGTGGGGGGGAAGACGGGGTGGGGGTGGGGGGGAAGACGGGGTGGGGGTGGGGGGGAAGACGGGGTGGGGGTGGGGGGGGAAGACGGGGTGGGGGTGGGGGAGAAGACGGGGTGGGGGGGGAGAGACGGGGTGGGGGTGGGGAGAGACTGGGTGGGGGCGGGGGAGAGACGGGGTGGGGCGGGGGAGAGACGGGGTCGGGGTGGGGGTGGAGGAAGACGGGGGTGGGGGGGGAAGACGGGGTGGGGGTGGGGGGAAGACGGGGTGGGGGTGGGGGGAAGACGGGGTGGGGTGGGGGTGGGGGGAAGGGGGTGGGGGTGGGGGTGGGGGGAAGACGGGGTGGGAGAAGACGGGGTGGGGGTGGGGGGAAGACGGGGTGGGGGTGGGGGGAAGACGGGGTGGGGGGGAAGACGGGGGGGGGGGAAGACGGGGTGGGTGTGGGGGGGAAGACGGGGTGGGGGGGAAGACGGGGTGGGGGTTGGGGGTGGGGGGGAAGACGTGGTGGGGGTGGGGGGGAAGACGGGGTGGGGGTGGGGGGGAAGACGTGGTGGGGGTGGGGGGGAAGACGGGGTGGGGGGGGAAG